>NC_044036.1:172942221-174188054 GCF_901765095.1 Microcaecilia unicolor
AATAATGGGGTTTATATGATCGTACTGACTGACTTTATAATAATAATTTTAAATTCATATTCTGAAGGAGCTGTAGGCTCTGAAGAAAATATTGAGGTAATCCAGAAATAGTTACAATATCTAAAAGGATTTATAACTAATGCATGTGTTTAAAGTTTTGACCGAGGTCTTATCCAAGTAGCAATTAATGGGAACAATCATGCTCACATGCATGAAAAATCTTCTGAGTTTAAGAACAAAATCTATGGTATGAATGACAAGGCATCATCAATAATCACAACTAATGAAACGTAGGTGCAAATTTCAAAGAGAAATCTTTTATCTTGGGTAGAAGTGGTAAAGTAGAATTGATTGATATCCAGATACTTTGGTTTTTTCCAAGATTAACGTCCAAGATTATTGTTGGTATCCAAGAAATCACTTGGAGCAATTTAGAAACAATAGAAGCACAAAATGAAGTCTCCTAAGAATCATGAGTTATTAAAATGTGATGGGTAATCCAAAGCCCAAATCTGGCACCAAAGGTGCAATAAAAACATTAAAATCGCTGTGTAGAATAGAGCCTTGTGGGACTCCAGCTAGCAAAGGTAAAAGGGTAGAAAAATTGTCATTGTAAGCAACTTGAAACATATGATTAGAGAAATAAGATCTGAGCCAATTTAGGGCAGTCTTAAAAAATTCCTGTTTTGCTTAGACAAGAAAGAATGGTCCACCATATCAAATGCGGATGTAAGATCTAATTGTACTAAAAATGCATCCATGCCAGTGTCAAAGGAATAAATGATATAATTGAAAAGTGAAACAAGTAACGTCTCGGTGTTATGACCTTCCATGAATTCACATGGTTTAGGATGGAAAACATTAGTGGATTCCCAAAACTTAAGCAGCTGTCCAAGGACTGCTTTTCTGTCACATATCCAAGGAATAGAGCAGACAGAGAGGGTATTACAGCATACACAGAGAGTATACAAACCAAAAAAAGCACAACTGGGGCCTTCAAGACTGAGACAACAGGAGTCCTTTATTGAGAGATGACCCGACACGGGACCGTGTTTCAGCATCAACAGCCACCTGCCTCAGGGGTCTAATTATAAAACATATATAATGTAGAGTGACATAAATATGAAGATAAAATGGAAATAAGGAATAATAATATAAAATTATTCTTAAGAAATATAGATTGGACTATTGTAAAGATGAGGAAGCTATTGTGCTGATGATGCAGTTCCCACCTCAGGATCCCAGGTCCCTCTCTCACTCAGGGTGAGCTGGTTCACAATATGCAGATTTTATGCAAATTATGCTCCTACCCCTTTCTACTCGGGGTGACCTGGTTCTCCAACAAGCAAAACATGGTCAGGTCTCATCTCAAACAAATCTTTATTCCAGCCTCTGGGGCACACTTCCTTTTAGCTTAAAACACTTTCACAAGCTTAAACAGTTTCTTCCAGCTTATCCATTTCCTTTCTTCCTACTCAGTGCAATCTTCCCTTTAAACATTTCTTCTGGCACGGTTCAATACCCATAGATTTCTTCCCCCTGAGCCCTCTCACACAGGCATTTGGGCTCAGTACTAACTCAGTCCTGGACACACAGTCCCTCCTTGTAGCACATAGCTCTAGACACACAGTCTTTTCATCTGGGACACACAGTCCCTCTTCACTGTTCTAGACACACAGTCTTTTCAGCCTGGGACACACAGTACCTCTTCACTGCCCTAGACACCCAGTCTTTTCAGCTGGGACACACAGTACCTCTTCACTGTTCTAGACCCACAGTCTTTTACTCAGTCCCTGGACACACAGTCCCTCCTTGAACACATAGTTCTTATTCTTGATACTCCAGGGCCTTCTTACCCCAGCCAGCTTCCTTCTTGGGAACACACAGTTCTACCCCCAGTCCAAAGGGCACAGCCAGTACCTCTCATGGGGGTCCCCCGGCTTCAGTTACCAGCCCTCTTCTTCAGCTGCCAGCTCTCCTTTGCTTGCAAAAATATGCAAATTAGCTGGTTGCATGTAACTTCAGTTTATTGGCTAGGTTACAGTCTTTTGGGAACCTGGCTTTCCCACTCTTCTTCTGACTGCGATTCACCCCCTGAGACCATTTACTGGGGACATCTGGGTCTCAGGGTCTAACAGCCTCCTCCCCTGGACAGGACCTTCTTTATTCACATTAACCTTACGGTCCTATCCTCCACCCATGGCTGTTTGTTCTTTTAAACACTTCAGTAGCAATTGTTTCCCAATCACCATATTTTGGGGACTTCTAACCCCAGGCTTTTGCAGCCTGCTTTACCTTGCCCGTACTAGGGACACACAGTTCCCCTTCTCAGCACCGGGATCACACAGTCCAGGCTTCCGGCCTCCAGGGTCCCATCTTCTCTCCCTTGGGCAAAACTTCTCTCTTTCGGGCAAAACCTCCTCCCTCTACTGAGAGGAAGCTCTTTATGAGGTGTCCAATAAACCTCCCCACCTCTTGAGACCTCGCCCCTCTGGTTCTAGAGAGATCTGGGTACAGAAGTCTCTTCTCACTCCCCCAGCTATCTCTCTGGAGCTCCCTCTACTGGCCCATACATGCCAATACTCAGCTCGATCCCTGGAGCTCCCTCTAGAGACCAGAATGGGCATTTTCCTGATTTCAGTGGAAGAGCGCCCTCTGGCGGCCACCTCATGAAAGAGCAGGCACTGTGATTATCACACTATACATAAACAATATGTATCCTATATAATAAAACGCACCTCCAACATTCTAAAGCTGACTGCATGGCTGAGGCATTCCTGCTCTCTGTATCCATCTCCTGAATTGACCTCACGTACTTCCGGGTTCGTCACAAGCAGAAGTGACCAACCACACGAGGTTTCTCGGCTTCAGAATGTTGGAGGTGCATTCTGTTAAATAGGATTGGTCAATTCCTTAAAGCACAGCCAGAGCTCAGCATCCTGCACAGTAACGCTCAGACACCAGAAACGGGGGGGGGGGGGGGGGGGGGGAGGGGGGGCTGACACCAGAAACAGGGGGGGGGGCTGACACCAGAGGGGGAGGTATCTCTGTCACACACACTCTCTCTCTCACACACTCTCTCTCTCTCTCACAGTCAATGTCTTTCTCTCTCTCACTCTCACACACTCTGAGGCACATTTTCAAAGCACTTAGCCTTCCAAAGTTCCATAGGTTTTTATGGAACTTTGGAAGGCTAAGTGCTTTGAAAATATGCCTCTCTATGTCTCACACAGTATCACATTCACTCTCTATGTTTCACACAGTCACTAACACACTCTTGGTCTCATACACTCAGTCTCACAGAGAGTCTGTGTCTCACACACACTCTCTCGCACACACTGTATCTATGTGAAACACACTCTCTCTCACACTCTCTCTCACACTGTGCCTCACATACGCACTTGCACACACACTCATTCTCACACACACACTCACACTCTCTCTCTCACACACACACTCGCACCCAGACTCACTCTCTCTCACACTCACACACACACACTCGCACATTCACTCTCTCTCTCACACAGTCCCTCTCACATACACTCTCTCAAACATACACACTCCAAGGAAAACCTTGCTAGCGCCCGTTTCATTTGTGTCAGAAACGGGCCTTTTTTACTAGTAATATAATTAAAAAACATCACCATAAAAGAACTGTATAGAGGAGACATTACAAAATCAACAAAAATAAAAACTCTACATTAAATGTGTTTTATAATTAGACCCCTGAGGCAGGCGTTGTTGATGCCGAAACACGGCCAGTGTCAGGTCATCTCTCAATAAAGGACTCCTGTTGTCTCAGTCTTGAAGGCCCAGTTGAACCGATCCAAGGAATGAAATATTAGCAGCTGGATGAAAGTTACCCATCTCTGAGGGGTCCAAATTTGATTTTTTTACAATAAGGAATAATAGATTCTTTCCAATCCTCCGGAACAATAGCCGAAGTTAAACTAGAATTAATTAAATCAAGAAATATAGGAGAGAGTATGTCTGTGCTGTCTTTAAGATTCTTTTACAGAACCTTATCCGACCTAGGTCCCAAGGTCGCATAGAATGAATTAACTTCTGTAGACCAATTGAAGTTAAAAGTATAAAAGAGGTCAAAGTACTGACTGAAATCTGTCTGGCTGGAGAAAATTGGAATGGAAGTGCAGGAAAAGTATGGGGGCAGGTATGTAAACGGAAGATTCAATTTAGAAAAGAACCAAATTGCTCTGGGGTAACCGAAGAAGAAAAGATCGTCTTAGATCAATGATTCTCAACCAGTGTGTCGGGACACATTGATATGTCACCAAAACGTTTGACAAATTAGACACAAGCCTGTTCTTTACCTAACAACTAGCTGCTCCTGCAAACTGGAGAGAGCAGAGACCCAGAGAAGTCAGGTATTTCAAATCCCCATTAACTGGTCCCTATTTCTACTTCTCTGCTACCCCCCCCCCCCCCCCCCCCCCCCCATGATAACTACTGCCACCATCCTCAACTAGAAATATTGCTGATCAGTTTGTGTAGCATATTTGCAGGGCTTTGTGTTACTATACAGGATGGCAGTGGAGGAATTTTGTGGTGTTGTTACTGAGGTGACACCAGAATTTAAATGTGTGTATGCATATATATAAACTTCACTAATAGGCTAAAATTCGTAAATTGGTTGCATTTAACTCTAATACACCTTCTTAAACAACCATTTCATCAATTTAATTATCTTTATTCACCAATATTTTTCCAAAAATCACAATATTATCCATCACACATTTAAAACATTTGCCAATTAAGGCTTATCACACCCATACTATCTCACTCTATACTCACACACACACCCACTTACTCACAACATACTAAAAATCAATACAAAAAGAGTTTTACAAAACAATTGATATCTTCACAATTCTAAATTTTACGTAGTAGTTATTTCAAGGGTACAAGTACAACTTATATTTATAATCTTCCGATTGTAAACCCATATAATCAAATGAATTTCTTCGTCTGATAAGCATAACCCACTCAATTAAGTGTTCCGCTCTCCTCGGGTGGAATCCCAGAGGTATTATCCTTATTGTTCTTAACTGTGGATATTATTTTTCATAGCAGTTCCATTAGTTCCACTTGAAAGAACACCAAACTCCAATCTTTTTCTTTCAATATCAATGTCTTCTAATAATTCTTATATCATCTTCGGCGTAAGTAGCTGGATAACAAGACCCTACACGTACGTGTTTCGCTCTATTAGAGTGTCCTCAGGGCACTCTAGAGTGTCAAATCCGGCTATTGCTGGTTGCTGGGAACTCAAAAAAACCAGTCGCCCTAGGGGTCGTTAAAACTGATGCCCACTTAATTGAGTGGGTTATACTTATCAGATGAGGCAATTCATTTGATTATATGGGTTTACAATCGGATGATTATAAATATAAGTTGTACCCTTGAAATAACTACTACGTAAAATTTAGAACTGTAAAGTGTGAAGATATCAATTGTCTTGTAAAATTCTTTTTGTATTGATTTTTAGTATGTTGTGAGTAAGTGGGTGGGTGTGTGTGTGATAGTATGGGTGTGATAAGACTTAATTGGTAAATGTTTTAAATGTGTGATGGATAATATTGTGATTTTTGGAAAAATATTGGTGAATAAAGATAATTAAATTGATGAAATGGTTGTTTAAGAAGGTGTATGCATATATATATATATATATATATATATATATATATATATGACAAGCTGTAACATCCTTAGTTCTATACTCTGCAATGGGTATAAGTGTATTGATGTTCACAGTAAGTTAGTATGAATTCGCCTACCAGTCAGCCTCATATTAAAAGCTGTATGCAACACATTAGTCTTAGTATACAGCCTGTATTTCTGTAAGAAAAAATAAAATGTGATCACTTCAACAGTTTAAAAATAAATTCTGTTTAACAATTTTTTTATATTTCCGTTATGTCATTATCACCGGTGCAAGGTATGATGCTGCTGATAGCAGAGGTGACGAGAATGATGGTCCAGGCTTTAGGAACCAAGTTTGAGGAGATAGATGTAGTAGGATCAGTCCTGGACTCCTATAGCACAGCTGGGAGGGAAGGTTGAGCAAAGTGTCTAAAGTGGGAAATGTGGCACAGGAACTGATTGCTGAGATTCTTACCTTAAAGAAAGCCCTTTTACAGTTTGAGGATAAGCTGGATGAGCAGGAAAACAAGTCACACTGCAATAATCTCTTCTTTGTGGGCATATCTGAAAGTACATCTGAGAAAAAATTGCAGGGCTTTCTTGAGACTGGCTTCCATTAAGGAAAAACTTGCACTTCATAACCGTAGAGCAGTGGTTCTTAACCTTTTTTCAATTGTGACACACCTGACGGACGATGCTCACATATGTGACACACTGCATACATGGCCCACAGGTACCTTTCATCCGATACAGTATGGCAATTCTTATGAATTTTATGTAAATATGCTCTGCAGTCACAAAAACGCGATCTCCACCCCCTCCCCCCAGCAACAGGTGCAGATCAGAACTAGCACATTTTTTCCATGAAAGTAACCATACAAAACAATAAAAATTCTGAATCTCATGCCACTATTTAATGTGGTCTGGTACAGTTTATATATAGAGTGATAATTTAATCATTCAGTCAACAAAGTTCTCTCAATAAATGGAAAAGAACTGTTTGTAGATGAAAATTGGATTCGAAAATTGATCTACATTTTGAAGAGTGAAAACACAGTTATGCACGATTATAGAATTTTATAGATTAAAAAAAGGGACCAATGAGGATTTTTGGTATTTGTACAGGAAAGTATTATTCCAAGCTGCCCACCTTCTGATGGTCCACAAAAATAACTTGTAGTTCTGATTCAAACAACATGAACCCTACTTAAGAAGAGGTAGCACTTCAAATATTACACAGCGTCCTAGAACACTAATACACTTAATACTAGTAAAACAGAAGTGAGATTAAAGACTTTATTCCCCTTTTTTTTGGAGGCCCTTGGTGCTTTTTGTTTTGTTTCTTGGCTTTTTTGTGCTTTGCTCCCTCTCTCTGATATACCAGTTTTATGAGGTCCAACATGTATCCAGGAACTTCACTATAAATAATCCTGTGCACAAGAGTGCAAACCTTGAAGGTAATACGTTCCTTGATGGGAAGCCAATGCAGTTTTTCTTGAAGGGGTTTGGCACTTTCAAATTTTGGTTTTCTGAATATCAGTCTGGCTGCTGTATTCTGTGAGGTCTGAAGTTTCTTTGTTAGTTGTTTTTTACAACCTGCATCGATTCCATTGCAGTAATCTAAATGGCTTAGTACCACTGATTGTATTAGGTTGCGAAATTTAGGTTGCGAAATAAGTCTTTTGGGAAGAAATGTTTTATACGTTTAAGTTTCCACATTGAGTGGAACATTTTCTTTGTAGTGGAATTTACTTGACTTTCAAGTGTCAGATTGCGGTCAATTATGATGCAAAGCAGTTTTAGGCTATCTGAGATTGGGACAGAGTGGTTTGGGATGTTTAAGGTTGAAGATTTATACTTATTGTGTTGAGATGAAAGGATAAGACAATGAGTCTTTTCAGAATTTAGTTTCAGTTGGAATGAGTTTGCCCAAGCATCCATTGTGTTCAAACCGATCTTAATTGTATTGGTGATTTCTGTCAAATTGTGTCTGAAAGGTATATAAATTGTAACATCATCAGCATAAATAAATGGGTTAAGGCCTAAATTGGATAAGGATTTGGCCAGTGGAATCATCATTATGTTGAAAAGTGTTGGTGATAGTGGTGAACCCTGAGGGACTCCGTAAACTGCTTTCCAGGAAGATGATATGTTTGAATTTGATTTTACTTGGTATGATAAGAAACCTTTAATCCATCTGAGTATATTTCTGCCAATCCCATAGAAATCAAGGAGATTTAGTAAAATGTCATGGTTGACCATGTCAAATGCGCTAGACATGTCAAATTGGAGGAAAAGTATACTTTTTCCTGCAGCTATTTCTTGCTTAAATTTGGCCAGAAGAGTAACTAAAACAGTTTCAGTACTATAAAGGGAGCGGAATCCTGATTGCGAGTCATGTAGTATAGAAAACTTGGCTAGGTAATTCGTAAGTTGTTTAGTCACCGTGCTCTCCATTAATTTAACCACCAGTGGGATAGAGGCAACTAGGCGGTAATTGGTAATATCATCAGTTTTTTTCTTGGTGTCCTTTGGTATTGGGCTGAGAAGAATGTTACCATGATCCTTGGGGAAGAAACCTTGTTGAAGCATGAAATTTAGATGGGCTGTTAAATCTACTAAGTATCGATAAGGGGCAGATTTGAGTAAGTAGTTGGGACAAGTGTCCAATTTGCAATAAGAATTGAAGAACCTTAGGACCGCCTGGGTGACTGATTCATTGGTGAGAGGATCAAAGTTTGACCAGGTACCATTTTCCTTTCCTTTCTCGTTTTATTTCTGTTTATTATCTTATTTATTTATTTACAGCATTTATATCCCACAGTTTGCCACCCATGGGTAGGCCCAATGTGGCTTACAACAATCTACATAAACACACAGCAAATCAGGGTCAAACAATTAATGTCCTAGAAGTATAATGGGGAAAGGGCAAAAGCGAGGTAGAGAGAAAGAGCAGCGGTGATTAATATGGCACCGGGGTAAAGATAGTTCAGAAGTTAGAGATGCCAGGCGAGAGTGGTGCGTACACTTTGCCAAATAGAAAGGTCTTGAGGCGCTTTTTGAAGGTAAGGTGATCAGTGTAAGTTTCACCAGTTGAGGCAGATCATTCCAGAGATGAGCGCTAGTGTAGGAGAAAGTTGATGCGTAGGTGCTTTTGTATTTAAGTCCATTATATACTGGGTAATGGAGGTTTAAGTACGATTGTGCGGATCTGTGAGAGTTCCTTGGTGGCAAGTTGATGAGGGTGTCCATGTATGCTGGGGCTTCACCATAGATGATTTTATGCACCAGAGCGCAAATTTTAAAAGTGATACGGTCCTTGACAGGAAGCCAGTGCAGTTTCTCTCACAGAGGTCTTGTACTTTCAAATCTAGATGCACCATAAATTAGCCTGGCAGCCGTATTCTGAGCTGTCTGTAGTTTTTTCAGGAGCACATCTCTGCACCCTGAGTAGATGCCATTGCAATAATCAAGACGGCTAATGACCAGGGATTGTACTAAAATGCGAAAGACGTCTCTAGGAAAATATGGTTTTATACGTTTAAGTTTCCAAAGAGTGAAGAACATGCTTCTGACGGTAGAAGTCGTATGTTGCTCTAGCGTTAAGCTTCGATCGAATATCACTCCTAGGATTTTCAGGGTTTCAGAGATTGGGAGGGCAAGCTCAGGAGTAATTAATGCTTGAGGTGCGTATTTGTTATAAGGGGAGGAGAGAATGAGGCAATGGGTTTTCTCAGTATTGAGCTTGAACTGAAAGGAGTTGGCCCAATCGAGCATGGTGTGTAATCCAAGTCTTATTTCCTCATTGATCTCGCTAAGGTCTGTTTTAAAAGGAATAGAGATAGTGATGTCATCAGCATAAATAAACGGGTTAAGACCAAGTTTGGATAGGGCAGTGGCCAGAGGGACCAGCATGATGTTGAAGAGAGTCGACGAAAGTGGGGAGCCCTGTGGCACACCGCTGGCTGCCTTCCAGATAGGAGATAAGCTTGAGCTGGAGTTCACTTGGTAGGTTCTTGATGTTAAAAAACCTTTCAACCATGCTAATACATTTCCACTGGCGCTAAAGTAATCGAGCAACTGTAGTAAGATGCAGTGGTTCACCATGTCAAAAGCGCTGGACATGTCAAATTGCAATAGTAGAATGCTCTTCCCAACTGCTATTTCCTGTTTAAAGTTGGTCAGGAGCGTGACGAGCATGGACTCAGTGCTATGAAGCGGATGGAATCCCGACTGCGAATCATGCAAAATATTGAGCTGCTTATTCACCATGCTTTCCATTAATTTCATGAAGCGTGGGATAGAAGCAATCGGCCGATAGTTGGTAAGATTGTGGCATTTTTTCTTTGTATCTTTTGGAATCGGGGTGAGTAAGATATTTCCATAATTCTCCGGGAACTTTCCATTGCCAAGCATGAAGTTAATATGTACTGTTAAATCTGCGAGGAAGCAATTAGGAGTACATTGGAGCAAGTAAGTCGGGCAAATATCTAGTTTGCAAAACTTCCCGGAGAATCTGCGGAGCTCCTGTTGACTGAATCCTCGGAAAGGGGTTTGAAGTCTGAGAAAGAGCGATCAGCTGGGTGTTCTACTGTACCTGGATCCAGGCCATTGATGAAATCACGCTAGAATTTTTCTGAGGTAAGGAACTCTGTAATGTTTCAATTTTTTCCTTGAAATATTTGGCCAGGCTAGCAGCAGATGGGGACGTCTGTACTGGATGATGTGAGCATAGTGGTATCCAATAATTTGTGAACAAAATGGAAGAATTTTTTTCGTGTCCTTGTAGTCCAGCCCAATTTTAGTTTTGCAGTAGAGTTTTCTAGCTTGCCTAAGTGCATATTTGTACGTTCTCTGCAACTGCAGTGAGATGATGAGTGTCCTGACACTTTCTCCATACCCGTTCAAGTCTTCTGCTAATGGTTTTTACTTTCTTAAGGTCATCGTTAAACCAAGGGGCAGTGACGGCCTGCTGTCTGGTCCTTGCTTTGATGGGTGCTATGGCATCCAGTACTCTTCTACATCAGTCATCCCAGTGCAAGAGGAAGTTCTCGGAATCCACCGGCTCTGGCCAAGCTGTCTCATAGAAGGTCTGCCAGAATTATGGCATTATTACTATGAAGGTAGTTAAGTGGCTTCTTTTACTAAGCTACGCAAGCGATTCCCATGCAGGAAATGAGAGGAAGCCCATAGGAATTGAATGGGCTTCCTCTCATTTGCCACACTGGGACTCACTAGCGTAGTGCAGTAAAAGAGGCCCTAAATTATGGATTAAAGATTAAACATACTATGTGTGGAGAAAATAACCACCCTATAAACCAACAATATCAGAGAGTAAGAAAATGTTGCAGAAAGATAAAGAAATTATCCCAGTTATACCTCATGCCACTAGACTACTAAAAAAGATTTTCCAAGTGCATCTTGATATGTTTCCTGAGCATATTAAACCTTATAAACTTTAGAAGGAAGCTGTCTTTGGAACAATGCAGGTGTTTGAAGGCAACATTTGTAGTGAATCTGAAGAGACTGAGATAATCTCTGACATACTCTGGCATAAGAGTGAGGTTATTTTCTGTCATTATATGCATAGTTAAACATTTCATTTGAAGGCATTACCCCATCAAAATCACCTACTGTATGCTTCTTAAGGTATACAGGAATGTATTGCTCTTTGTGTTAGACCGTGCGTGTTTCAGTGAGGCTGGGGGGGGGGGGGGTCATACCTTCATGCTGTTTTAGACATCTCAATCTGAATCTTTTCAAGGTTTCTCATAGTTGACTTGATATGTCATGCTCTAAACAGCAATTTTGAATGGATTTTTTTTTTACATATAAAAAATGTGTGAGGTATTTGATATTGCTTTAACCACTCACTTGGCAGTATTAATATAGAAGGGGACAAAAATAATTTGAAGATTACACTGTCAAAAATACTGCTGTGGTCCGGAAGTAAATTTTGTTTTGGCTCCATGAAGTCAGTCTGAAAAATACTTTAAGGTTGTTATTTTATTTTTGAATGCTGAGGCTGTATATTAGCTCAGAGTTGGTTTCCATATGCATTGCCAAACATGACACAAGATTGCTTTGGTAGTGGTGAATAGACATCTTTACTTTTTGATGGATGAGAAAGTTCAAGATCTGAAAGAACAGCACCACTTTCCCATTTGTTAAATAGATGTGTTACTTTAGTTCCATTTCAGATTGTGGCCAAGTCTACATAATATTTATAAAACAGGGGATGACTAATGCTGCTAAATTCTTCTATGTAGTTTTAGAGAAAGTAGTTATTCAAATACAGTATGTACATATATTTTCAAAATGTGAAAATCAAGAAAATTAATACATTGTAAACCCTTAAGAGATAATGCTTTTATATTAGAGGTGCTCTTGGTTGTGCAATTCTAACGAAAAATGCATTAAATATATTTTCAGGAATGTTTCCTACCTTTAGATAAGTGAGTTTAGATAAGCAATGGAGAGCGTGAAAGAGGAATAACAATGAAGTACTGTAGACTGTGGATTAAAAACAGTCCATGTGTGGACACAATCCGGCATTAATAAAGTGGGCTTTTCTTGACACACATTTGCATGGTTTTTAGGCATGTATGTGCTTGTTGCTGTAAGTGTTTATTTGCAAAGTAAATTCTGTGTCTTTTTTTAAGGAAAGAGCATTAGGAAGGATTTTAAGCCAGAAAAGCTTTTCATTTTTAATTTTCTCCAAAGGACCAAGCAGCTCATGAGCCATTAATTAAGAACATTACCATAAACTTTTATAGTATAAATATGGGGCATTGCATGCCAGTTAAAAATAAATATATTTTCCCAGTGCCATATAGAATTACCTCCAATAAAACATTACACCCAAAGCAGTAATACCCGCTAGTAAAAAAAAAACTGTTAGTGAAGTGTTTTTTTAAATTTATAAGCATGTCTTTTGAATTTCTTTTTTATTCCGGATACAGTGGTCTGATTGATGCATGAATTTGATCTCATTTATTACCTCATAGCTAATGTGGAGTAATCATCATATTGAATAAGTAGAAGCTTGAAGGATCTTTTTAAAAGGATTTCTGAAATAATGAACCTGAAATAAAATTTTTCTCTTCACAGGATGAGAGTTACAACTTAATCTGAATTACTGAAAAGGTTGTAGAGGGTATAACTTCTTTTTACTACTTTGTAAATTTAGAACCAAATTGAGAATTCTTAAAAGCTACATCTGGTAGTGGCATTAGTGGGCTGTAAGCAAATGACCCTGCTAACAGTGCTGGATTTAAGTTGTGGATGCCCTAGACAAAGGGAGGGGAGGTCACCTCCTGAAATCTCCATGGGGGTGTGTGCCCCCTTCCTATTGCCCTTGCCCAGAGCTTCCCTTTTTATAATGCCCTCTTACCTCCACGCTGTATCTTAGATCCTCGCAGCAGCCAGCATTCACAGGCTGACAGACAGTGCCCCACCCCATCCTAAGCACAGACTTTCCGTCACTATAGAAGCCTGTGCAAGGGGCGGGGCATCACACCTCCTGTCCACATATGAGTGCTGAAAGGACCTGCGCTGAAGAGTTACTTTATGGAGAAACATTGCTGGCTGCTGTGAGGATCTACTGTACAGCCACACCAGGCTTGGATCATAACATGGCAACGGTCTATCAAAATTTGGCACCAGAGGCAGTTGCCTATGCCTAAATCCAGGCTTGCCTGTTAATTGTTTAATTTAGGTTGAGGACACGTTAATGAGTCAGATTAAAATAATTAAGACATCTGTCAATGCTAGCCTTGTGAGTTGCATTCTCTTGATTTATGTAATGCATATTACACAGCATTAGAAAATGTCAAACAGACCATTAATATGGTTCTCTTTTGGCTCATGCATAATATTTTCTAAGGAAGCTGTGCTTTTAAGGGTTTTTCTGCTCAGGATTAGAAGCACATACATTTACAAACCTCTCTGATATACCCAAACACCTACAGCAGGTGTGCTTAAACTTGGTCTTTCAATGGATTTCTGATCTGACGAAGAAGGGCTACCTTCAAAAGCTAATCAAAAAATGTATTAAGTTAGTCCAATCAAAAAAGGTATCATCTTATTTTCTTTTCTATGTTTTATTTTATTCTGTTTCTGTCGACTGCTTTTAGAAGTGGACTAACACGGCTACCACATCTCTCTACTCAAAATGGAAGCAGTAAATGCAAATAGCTCTCATGCATATGTATTCTGGAAATCCAGAAAACCCAACTGGGTTATAGTGCTCGGACTGAATTTTGAATGCTTCTGACCTACATTGCATAGAAATATGCTGAAGTAGCTGATGGCAGAAAAAGAGCAGTTGGCCCATTCAATCTGCCAGTTTTTACAGTTCATTCTTCTAAGGATATATCTTAATTGACAGTTGTAGTAACCTGCCACCATGGTTTGTGAATGCTGAGGCTAATATAGAACTTCAGCATTCACAAACCAAGTTTGTGTAGGAGCTGTACTGAGGATCCTGTGCATAGAGTGCAAAGTGACTAGAAAAGTCCACTTTGCATCATAGGTAGCAACTTTTAAAAATGATTGGAGGTGCTAAACAGAACATAGAGTACCTCTCCTTGGGCAAAATGAAGGAGGTTGCTCAAAATTGGGCACCTTTTCTTTACATGAAAAGTAGTACAACATACCTGGAAACATGCAAAAATGCTGAAGTGCAAACAAAATTAACTTACAGAGCTATTGTTAGTAATGTGCAATTTCTGTTCAAAATTGAGAATGGTACTGGAGGACTGGAGAGTGGCCAATGTAATGCCAATTTTTTAAAAGGGTTCCAGAGGTGATTGGGGCAATCATAGACCAGTGAGTCTGACGTCAGTGCCGGGCAAAATGGTAGAGGCTATTATACAGAACAAAATTACAGAGCATATACATAAGTATGGATTGATGAGACAAAGCCAACACGGATTTAGTCAAGGGAATTTTGCCTCACCAATCTACTACATTTCTTTCACGGGATGGATAAAAGTGAGCCGGTTGATACCGTGTATCTGGATTTTCAAAAGGCTTTTGACAGAGTACCTCATGAAAGACTCCTGAGGAAACTAGAAAGTCATGATATAGAAAGTAATGTATTATTGTGGATTAAAAACTGGTTAAAAGGTAGAAAAGAGAGAGTAGGGTTAAATGATCAGTATTCTCAATGGAGAAGGGTAGATAGTGGGATTCTCCAGAGGTCTGTGCTGGGACCGCTGCTTTTTAACATATTTATAATTGATCTAGAGTTGGGAATAACTAGTGATGTAATTACATTTTCTGATAACACAAAGTTATTCAAAGTTGTAAAATTGCAAGAGGACTGTGACGAATGCAGGAGTACCTTACAAGACTGGGAGACTGAGCATTCAAATGGCACATGATGTTTAATGTGAGCAAGTGCAAAGTAATGTATGTGGGAAAGAGGAACCCAAACTATAGCTACGTGATGCAAGGCTCCACATTAGGAGTCATCACCCATGAAAAGGATCTAGGTGTCAACATTGATACGTTGAAACCCTCTGCTCAGTGTTCAGTGGCAGCTAAGAAAGCAAATAGAATGTTAGCAATTATTAGGAAAGGAATGGGAAACAAAAGTGAGTGTTAAAATGCCTTTGTGTCACTCCTTGCTGTGACTGCACCGCGAATACTTTGTGCAATTCTGGTCATCACATCTTTAAAAAGATATAGCAGAATAAGGTACAGAGAAGGGCAATGAAAATGATAAACAGAGTGGGACAGCTTTCCTATGAGGAAAGGCTAATGTGGTTAGGGCTCTTCTGCTTGGAGAAGAGACTTCTGAGGGGAGATATGATAGGAGTCTATAAAATACTGAGTGAAGTGAATCACTTGTTTACCCTTTCCAGAAGTACTGGAACTAGGGGGCACGCAATAAAGCTACTAAGCTTAGATAACCTTATCTTTGTTAGCTGATCTCGCTCTCTTTCAACATGTTCCTTTTCTCTACCCATTCAGCGGGTCATACTCTTGACCTAATATTCTCATACCCTTTCACTCCTTGTTTTTACTAATTTTGAGTTCTCTATTCTACCATGGTCGGATCACTACTTGTTTACTTTTCATTTACATCTTAAGTTGGATTAACCTGTTACATGCCTAGTTCCTCTTTCTTGGATTTTAAATCCTTTGATCCTTCTGCAATTCCGCCTTTGGCCACATTTTTTCCAAAGGAGTTTTGTGAATTGCCTGTAGCCATTCAATCTCAACTCTAGGATTCCACCCTTCATGTTCCTATTTCATCTTATTTCCTGTATCATGTGACATCATCCTTTACTTCTGATCACAAGTCCTGGTTTAATGGAGGTCTTCATCTTTCAAAGCGCCAACTTCACCATACTGAAAGGGCATAACGCAAGTCATGGTCTTTTACTCATAGTTGCTATGATCAGGCACTTCAGTACTATCATATCCATTTGTGATAGGCCTGCATTAAATATTATTCTGACCTTATTCATGGATCACCTAATCAACTGCAAGCTTTGTTCTGCTTGCTTTCTAAGTTTTCCTTCATTGGCCCTATGAAACATCTTCACGTCTCCTTTTCTGCTAAGGAGTTTGCTTTGAAATTCGAACAGAAGATTCATGATATCTGCTTCTCTTTTGTCTTGCTCTTTTGGAAATACAGCTCCCCCTGTTGGCTCCAAATTCTGTTTGTTTCTCAGAGGACAAATCTTATTTGTCAGAATTATATATAGCCTTGACCTCATCTTGGGTTGAGTTTAACCTCCCCTCCCTGGCTAAGACACTAACGCAGTTACATCCCTTCGCAAACATGGTTTGGTCCCCTTCATTCATTATATGATTCTGCATAGACTGTCATCTGGTTTTATCCCTGATCCTTGGAAAACCTCTGTAGGAGAGGAGGGATATGGGGAGATATGATTCAGATGTTTAAATACTTGAAATGTATTGATATAGATGCAGATATTTTCCAGAGAAGGAAAAGTGGTGATACTGGAGGACATGAATTGAGGTTGTGGGGTGGTAGACTTAGGAATAATGTTAGAAAATTATTTTTCTCGGAGAGGATGCTTGATGCTTTGAATGCTCTCCTGAGGGAGGTGGTGGAGAAACAAATACTGTGGCGGAATTCAAAATGGCGTGGGATGAACACAGAGGATCTCTAATTAGAAAATGAATGGTATAAAAAAATAAAACTTGAAGGGTTGCATATGTGTTTGCATATCAAGTGGTGCTTAGATGACAACTCTGGCTGCATCAACTAAGGCCAGTGCTGGGCTGGCTTGTATGGTCTGAGTGCCGCATATCACAAGCTGGGCGGACTTCTACTGTCTGTGTCCCAGAAACACCAAAGAAAGACCATGATCAAGTATATAATATCACATTCGTTGTTGGTTTAATCTAGAATTGAGAATGAGTGTGACTGTTGGGCAGAGTGGCTGGACCATTTGGGTCTTTATCTTCCATCACTTACTATGTTACTATGTTATTTTAAAGAAATCTGCCCTTGATCCCAGTAACTATAGGACTATTTCTCATGTCCCTTTCCTCCTGAAGATCTTAGAAAGTATTTTTTTAAGCAACTAACGGATCACACTGATTCATCTTATATGCTACATCCTATGCAATCAGGCTGCTGGGATGGACACTCCACTGAAACCATCATGACTTCCCTCCTTAGTGATAGTCACACAGCCTTCAATAATGGTAAGATTGTTCTTGTGATATCACTTGACCTCAACATAACCTTTGACCTGGTTAACCACGATTTACTGCTCTCTCATCTTTCTTCCATGGGTATTGCTGATATTGTCCTTTCCTGGTTCTCATCTTTTCTTGCTGGTCGCAAGTATGTTGTTCAGCTATCTCAGGACACTTCTACTGCTTGCTCTCTGAATTGTGGGGTTCCTTGAGGCTCTATACTTCTCCCCTTTAGTTCAATATTTTTCTGTCTCCTCTAGCACTTCTTATTCAAAATGTTGGTCTAAGATTCTAATATATGTGGACGATATACTCTTGGTTTCCACTCATAATCCTACCTCGCTTGATCTTCAGCACTTACAGTCCTCTCTTGAGTCTATTGATCTTTGGCTTACTTCTAATCGACTAGTTGTTAACCCTTCTAAAATTGTGGCTGTTTGGATAACTGGTATGAGTTCATAGCCTTCTATTACACCTTCTATCCACAATGTTCCACTTCAAATAGTTGACCCTTTTTCACCTCGGATCTCTGCAGCAGTTCAGTCTTGTTTCTGCTCACTTCGTTCTATTTGTGCTATCAGCTCTTTTGTTGAACTGTATACCTGCTCTATACTACTTCATGCCCTATTAATATCTAAGCTAGACTACTGCAGTGTTTCTTTTACTGGTCTCTCTTCTGCTTTTCTTTAAAAAAAACAAACAAACTTCAATCTATTCAGAAGTTCAATCTATTCAATCCGTCTTCTAGCAGGGGCACGTCATTTCGACCGCATTACACCTTTTCTCAAACAATTTCATTGGTTACCCATTTCATCTCTCATTCAGAATAAGGTTCTGTCTGACTCACAAGGTTCTTTTTTTTTCTCAGATTCCATCATATTTATCGGCTTTGATTGTTCTTTGCACTCTTTCATATACTCTTCATTCTTCTTGTAACCACCAGTTGGCTATTCTTTCACTTGCTCATCTACCTCTTAATTTCTTCCTTTTCTATGATTCTCTTATTGGTTGTAGTTCCTTTCTAGTTACTTTATTGTAAACCACCTTGCCTTTTGAAAAGGCGGTATATTAAATTTTAATAAACTAATCTGAACTAAATTTAAAACAAACTGGGGAATGTATTTCTTCACTCCACATGTAATTAAACTCTGGAATTCATTGCCAGAGAATGTAGTAAAAGCAGTTAGCTTAGAAGGGTCTAAAAAAGGTTTGGATAATTTCCTAAAAGAAAAGTCTCATTTTTAAGGTGGACTTTGGAAAATTCACTTCTTATTTCTGGGATAAGTAGCATAAAATCTGTTTTCTCTGAAGACAGGCAGGTATAATATTCTCACACGTGGGCAACGTCATCCATGGAGCCCGATGTGGACAATGCCAAGTGTACTGTCACTTTAAATCTTTAAGGTAGTGCCCGCACCACACATGCACGAGTGCCTTCCTATCCGATGCTCGAGCACGGGACCAGCAGTCTATCGTTTTTCATGGAATAGAGAGGTTATTTTTAAAAATCTCTCCTCAGTACGTCAAACTTCTGCCTTTTTGATGCCATCCCTTTTTTGGCATATAATTTTCTTCATATTTCTGTGTGGTTTTCAAATTTGTTACGTTAATTGTTCTTCAATAATTTTAATTTTTTTCAATTTTCAGCCTTTGGGGGATCGGAGCCCATCTTTTGCCCGGGAAGTATCAACACTTGCTCCTGAGTCATAGAGCCTTGAAACCTTGCATTGGCCATTTTTTCTTCTATGTCAGTGAGGGTGCCAAGTGGCTTTAAGTAGTGTACTTGATGCAATAGAACTATTTTAGCCACAGACCCACATAACTGGTGTGCTCAGTGCTTGGGACCAGAGCACCGGGATATAAAGTGTAGCCTCTGCCTGCGCATGCAAGCGAGGACCCGGAAAGCCCACAGAGTGCAGTGTGAAAAACCTTTTGGTTCTGCATCGAGCATGGCGGGGCATTCAGCACTTGGCATGGAACCTGTATCGGCATGGGCATCAATATCCGGTACACTGACGCAACATTGAGAGGATCCAGCATCAGACTCAGTACTGTGACATCATAAGGACTCTACATCCTCTTTTTCAGTGTTGCTTGCATCGAGGGACCTACAGTGTGAAAAACCTAAGAATCATTGCCATCGTGCTCCCTTCAGGCACTCGGCCAACAACTCCCCTATATCGACGTTCTCAGTGAACGGGAAACTTCCATGCTGCAGTGCATAAGTACATAAGTACATAAGTAGTGCCATACTGGGAAAGACCAAAGGTCCATCTAGCCCAGCATCCTGTCACCGACAGTGGCCAATCCAGGTCAAGGGCACCTGGCACGCTCCCTAAACGTAAAAACATTCCAGACAAGTTATACCTAAAAATGCGGAATTTTTCCAAGTCCATTTAATAGCGGTCTATGGACTTGTCCTTTAGGAATATATCTAGCCCCTTTTTAAACTCCGTCAAGCTAACCGCCCGTACCACGTTCTCCGGCAACGAATTCCAGAGTCTAATTACACGTTGGGTGAAGAAAAATTTTCTCCGATTCGTTTTAAATTTACCACACTGTAGCTTCAACTCATGCCCTCTAGTCCTAGTATTTTTGGATAGCGTGAACAGTCGCTTCACATCCACCCGATCCATTCCACTCATTATTTTATACACTTCTATCATATCTCCCCTCAGCCGTCTCTTCTCCAAGCTGAAAAGCCCTAGCCTTCTCAGCCTCTCTTCATAGGAAAGTCGTCCCATCCCCACTATCATTTTCGTCGCCCTTCGCTGTACCTTTTCCAATTCTACTATATCTTTTTTGAGATACGGAGACCAGTACTGAACACAATACTCCAGGTGCGGTCGCACCATGGAGCGATACAACGGCATTATAACATCCGCACACCTGGACTCCATACCCTTCCTAATAACACCCAACATTCTATTCGCTTTCCTAGCCGCAGCAGCACACTGAGCAGAAGGTTTCAGCGTATCATCGACGACGACACCCAGATCCCTTTCTTGATCCGTAACTCCTAACGTGGAACCTTGCAAGACGTAGCTATAATTCGGGTTCCTCTTACCCACATGCATCACTTTGCACTTGTCAACATTGAACTTCATCTGCCACTTGCACGCCCATTCTCCCAGTCTCGCAAGGTCCTCCTGTAATCGTTCACATTCCTCCTGCGACTTGACCCTGAATAATTTTGTGTCATCGGCGAATTTAATTACCTCACTAGTTATTCCCATCTCTAGGTCATTTATAAATACATTAAAAAGCAATGGACCCAGCACAGACCCCTGCGGGACCCCACTAACTACCCTCCTCCACTGAGAATACTGGCCACGCAATCCTACTCTTTGCTTCCTATCTTTCAACCAGTTCTTAATCCATAATAGTACCCTACCTCCGATTCCATGACTCTGCAATTTCTTCAGGAGTCTTTCGTGCGGCACTTTGTCAAACGCTCAGGAGTCTTTCGTGCGGCACTTTGTCTTCTCCTCTCCAACTTATTTCAAATAAGTTGGAGAGGTCTTCTAGGTCTCCTATGATTCCGCAGGCTATTACTCAGGCTGCATCCACACCGCTTTGTCAGTCAGTGCCAACACCTACTCTACATGAAGAAATCCAGGCTATGCTCAAGGAGGAGCTTTCAGGGCTGTTTCATTCGCAGTCTACACAGGCTTACACTGTGTCTGTGCAGCCTCCGCCCAGCCGAGCGATACATCAGAGAGACAGTCAAAGGAGAGTTCGCGCACCACATAATAAGTGTAGAGCATGTGTAGTAACTGTGGGAGGCATTCCTAGCATCTTCTCATACACTCATCACACAGAAACTTCACTGTGCTGTAAATGTACTGAGAGTATTTGCAATATCTTGGTGACTGTGTGGTAAGTGTGCACTCACTGGAATGCACAGTTTGTTCCCATTTCCTATCTCTTAACAGGCTATGCAGCTGGCTCATAAATTAGCGCAGGCGGTCGTACCAGCATGGTAACAGTTATATGTGCTAATTCAAGCACTGCTTAGCTCATTAGAAGAGCCCCCTTAGTTCCACAGTGCTTTTCTGTAGTTTTGTCGGGTGAAACACCAGTTCTTCACAGCTCTCCTGTTCTTTTCTTTATGCTAGTTTATATATTCATTTAACATCTAGATTTAGAACTTCCCATATACCTCTTTGTTTGTGTGTCTCAGTGGAAATCACTATTAATTTGTGTTGAGCAGATATGTCAGCTGAGGAGAGATCAGGTATACCTTTTAGCCAGCTGAATTCTCTTATGAATGCTAAATATCAGTTTATAATTTAGATTATTGTATAATAGGGCAAGATTTACAGATTCCACTAAAATGTATATAGCAGACAGTGTAATACTTCTGACATTTCTTGACAGTGAAACAAAACAAATTCAACACATATTTATCCCAGGAGCATATTTTTGTGAGGCTTCTTAATTAAGAACTTTAAAAAAAATTATTTCTTAGTGTCAGTGCCACTGTTCTGCACAAATAGTTTGTTATCCCTTCCTTTCAGTAGGTGGAGGTAGGGAGAACTGAATTCTGCCAGTGATATCACCAGCATAAGCAGAAGTGCTTTCTGGAACAATCCAGTATTTTTCTTTATCCTTCAGCAGGTAGTAGGTCTTTCCGACAGTGCTCCTGTCCCTGCCTAGCTCTCCACTCTGATGGTCGTGTCCACTCAGCTTGATTGGGGTCCTTGTGTACGGTCCTTTCCTTTCTGCCAAAAGTGGTGTCTCTGTTTAATGTTAATCTGGAGGATTCTTTGCCCTCCTTTTTGGTGGAAGGTTCAGCTCCTGGGGATTGGAAGCTCCACAAGCTAGGTGCTTGGAGGACACTACTCCAATACCTGAGGGAGATGAGTGAGTTTTGTTTCTATCCACTTCTTTGTGTTTTCCATGGCCTTTGAAGGGTTAGGTGGCCTCTAGGCTTCCTTCGCAAGGTATTGAGTCCACCTACATTGGCAAGAATCATCTGATGCCTCAAGGGCTGATGGCTGTACTAGCAAAAGCTTGGGCAGTGTCCCTTGAGGACATTTGCAGGGTGGTGACTTAGTCATCGCTCCATTCCTCTGCTAAGCACTACATGTTGGACATGTTGGTCAGAGTCCACTCAGACTTTGGCAGAGCTGTCATTCGGGTGGGGGGCGTGTCTTTCCCTGCCCAGTAGACTGCTTAGGTACATCCCATTTGTGCAGAACTGTGGAGATGCAGCTACGAAGCAATCCTACCCCTGGAATTCCTCAGCCCGGGGTTCTGGGTGTGCTCTGTACTTCCTTTTCACTGCTTTGATAAGAAAATAAAAATAAATTCATTTTGTGATTGGCATCTATATGGGGTTCCCGCGATAATGCTATATCCTGGTATATGTAGGGTAGCAATTGCCACTGTGTGATGATTTGCTTGCTTGATTATCTTATCATTGCAGCTACAGTGGTTCATAGGGTATGGGTGCTTTACAAAGGAACTTCAGCTGCTTTGACAGATGCATACTAGATTGTTCAAGGGATAACCTCTATTTATGCTGGTGATGTGACTGGCAGAATTAAGTTTTCTCCATCTCCACTTCTGGGAGGAAGGGATAACACCCATTTGTGCAGAATGGTGTCACTGACTAAAGAAAAGAAGATTATCCGGTAAGGCATAACCTCCATTCTGAGGATAGCCTGCTTGAAAGAGCAACTTTTTAAAAACATTTTACGCAGTGATTAAAATATTCATTCTGACTTCATATATATATTTACTTAATAGCATTTAAATTTTAAACTATCACAAGTTTGGCTATGACAACCAACCTTAAAATTGAGTGTGGTACCGTAAGATTGGAGGGTGACCAATGTAACACCGATTTTTTAAAAAGGTTCCAGGGGAGATCCTGGAAATTATAGACCGGTGAGTCTTACGTTGGTGCCGGGCAAAATGGTAGAGACTATTATACAGAACATATTCAATGAGACAAAGCCAACATGGATTAAGTAAAGGGAAATCTTGCCTCACCAATCTATTACATTTCTTTGAAGGGGTGAACAAACATGTGGTTAAAGGTGAGCCGGTTGATATTGTGTATCTGGATTTTCATAAGGCGTTTGACAAAGTACCTCATGAAAGACTCCAGAGGAAATTGGAGAGTCATGGGATAGGAGGTAGTGTCCTATTGTGGATTAAAAACTGGTTAAAAGATAGAAAACAGAGAGTAGGGTTAAATGGTCAGTATTCTCAATGGAGAAGGGTAGATAGTGGGGTTCCTCAGGGGTCTGTGCTGGGACTGCTGCTTTTTAACATATTTATAAATGACCTAGAGATGGGAGTATCTAAATTTGCTGATGACACAAAGTTATTCAATGTCGTTAAATCGCGGGAGGATTGTGAAAAATTACAAGAGGACCTTACGAGACTGGGAGACTGGGCATCCAAATGGCAGATGACGTTTAATGTGAGCAATTGCAAAGTGATGCATGTGGGAAAGAGGAACCCGAATTATAGCTATGTCATGCAAGGTTCCACGTTAGGAGTCACGGACCAAGAAAGGGATCTAGGTGTCGTCGTTGATGATATGTTGAAACCTTCTGCTCAGTGTGCTGCTGTGGCTAAGAAAGCAAATAGAATGTTAGGTATTATTAGGAAAGGAATGGAAAACAAAAATGAGGACTTTATAATGCCTTTGTATCGCTGCATGGTGCGACCTCACCTCGACTATTGTGTTCAATTCTGGTCGCCGCATCTCAAAAAAGATATAGTGGAATAGGAAAAGGTGCAGAGAAGGGTACAAAAATGATAAAGGGGATGGGACGACTTCCCTATGAGGAAAGGCTAGAGCGGCTGGGGCGCTTCAGCTTGGAGAAAAGACTGGTGAGGGGAGATATGATAGAGGTCTATAAAATAATGAGTGCAGTGGAACGGGTAGATGTGACGCGTCTGTTTACACTTTCCAAAAATACTAGGACTAGGGGGCATACGACGAAGCTACAAAGAGGTAATTAAAACGAATCAGAGAAAATTTTTCTTCACTCAACGTGTAATTCAACTCTGGAATTCATTGTCGGAAAATGTGGTAAAGGCGGTTAATTTAGCAGAGTTTAAAAAAGATTTGGACTGCTTCCTAAAGGAAAAGTCCATAGACCATTATTAAATGGACTTGAGGAAAATCCACTATTTCGGGGATAAGAAGCATAAAATGTTTTGTACTTTTTTGGGGATCTTTCCAGGTATTTGTGACCTGGATTGGCCACTGTTGGAAACAGGATGCTGGGACTGATGGCCCTTTGGTCTGTCCCAGTATGGCAATACTTATGTACTTATGTATATAACCAAATCTGACTATAAGCAGCAGTTAGATTTAGTGATCATACAGATGCTGTTTTAAAATTTAAACCAGCTTGTGAATAAACTCTTTACTATTCTGTAGAGTACAAACCAGAAACAGAAATTTGAATGTGGAACCTGGACATGCTATGGGCTCAGATCAGGTCAGTTCAAGCTTGGATTCAGTTAGAGGTTTTCCTGGCAAGCTACAACCTGACTCTGATCAAATTCCAAACTTTGCTGGCTTTGATTGATTCAGCTTACCACAACTCACTGGGAGAGGAAGGAGGTCAGGCAAATGAGATCTGGAGAACCAATTTCTATTTATTTATGTTGGGACAGAGAAGAAGAGATTTTCTTTCTGCTGCTTCTGGAGATTAGGAGTTTCCAAAAAAATGTTGAAAGGGTATTTTTTAATTTCCCTTTGATTGTTAACTGTTTTAACTTCTCTGTCTCCATTCCTTGTATATTCATGTACACAGCTTTGGCTAACTTGGAATACACCAAGATGGCACCAGTGAAGGGTATTTGTTTACTGGGTTTCATCAAATACAAGTGCTATAAACCTTATTGCTATATTTTGAACTGATTGAATACGATGAAGAAGAGACTGAGTAAGACTAGCATGAACAACATTGCAATAATCAATATGGGAAAGGAGAATGTCTTCTGTGAAGACTGATTAAAAGGAGACATACCACATGGAATTGTTGAAGGGAAAATAAACAGAATATTAACTCTGGATCTCCTGATGTTGGCTCAAGCTATGCTATTCGATTCTTTTGACCAATTTCCAGTTCTTTCTTTCTTTCTTTCTTTCTTTCTTTCTTTCTTTCTTTCTTTCTTTCTTTTCTTTCTTTCTTTTCTTTCTTTCTTACATTTGTACCCCACATTTTCCCACCTATTTGCAGGCTTCAGAGAGGAGAAAGACATTTATTATGCAAAACTTTCCTATTTGTATGCAAGTGCATTTGTTAAATTGGAAAATATCTGGCCCTCTTACTGTGGCACAGTGGCACATTCAACTGTGTCAGATGATGACCATGGAGAAGGTGGTGTGGGTGAAGCACATAGGTATATAAAAGGGTTTTCAATATGGAGAGTACTGCTTCATAGGGCACAGACTCAAGTACTACATTTGTAATATCATAAGGGGCAAAGATGACAAACCAAAAGACGATTTAGAAAACAGCAAACAAAGGGATAGGTGTTCGGAAAAGGGAACATAATGAAAGGAAGGGAAAGTAAGTAAACAAAAAAGAATAAACAGTGCTGTTACTCTTGTTCATTGTTGCAACTGGTTGTAAGTGGGGTGGGGTGTTTATATTTATCTAATTCTGACTTCGATAAAAATCATAGAGTTAATATTCAGTCGGCAGCAGTCAGTGGGTGGGAGGGGGTTGGTGACCACGGAGGTCATCCCTGATTCCCTCTGGTGGTCATCTGGTCAGTTCGGGCACCTTTTTGAGCATTGGTCGTGAAAAAAAATGGACCAAGTAAAGTCGGCCAAATGCTCGTCAGGGATGCCCTTCTTTTTTCCATTATCGGCCGAGGACGCCCATCTCTTAATCACGCCCCAGTCCTGCCTTCGGTATGGTGCCAACACGCCACCATGAACTTTGGTTGTCCCTGCGACGGAAAGCAGTTGAGGACGCCCAAATCGGCTTTCGATTATACCGATTTGGGCGACCCTGAGAGAAGGATGCCCATCTCCTGATTTGTGTTGGAAGATGGGCGCCCTTCTCTTTCAAAAATTCCCCTGCTAGCCAGTCAGGTTTTCAGGATCCCCAGAATGAATGCATACGAGATAAATTTGTGTGTACTACCTCCACTGTATGCAAATCTGTTTCATGCATATTCACTCTGGAAACCTGACTGGCTAGGTATGTCCTGAGGACTAGGTTGAGAACCCCTGATCTAGGTACTGCTTTATGGGGGTCTTTTACAAAGTGGCAGTAAGCCCATTGCGGGCTTTACCACATGCTAAAATGGAACTACTGCCAGCCCAACGTGGCTACTGGCAGTAGTTCAGGCTGGAGTGCATGCCATTTCCGGCACTCTAGGAATTATTTTCGCCTAGCGCGGCACTAACCCAGCGGTAATTGGGCATCGCCGGGTTACTGCAGGAGCCATTTCCTACACCTCAGTGGGTGGTGGTAAGTGCTCCCTGCCACATGGCCATGCGGTAAGTTATCTTACAGCATGGCCATTTTTTTTTTGGGGGGGGGGTGCATTTTACTGGCTTCGGTAAAAAGGGCCCTGCCGCTACCTCAGGGCCCTATTTTTCCACAGCTTAGTAAAAGGACCCCTATATGTTTTAAAAGTTGCTACTTTCTTTCCTCTGTTGTTGGGTGTTTACATATTTTGGGCCAAGTGTCAAGGAACACACTGTTGACCATTGAAGTTGCAGATAGTTTTAAATTGTGTACTCAAGTTGAAAAATTCTTTGACTTTTTTATTCTGTATTCTTTACAACTTTTAGTACTTTTTTAAAAAATTTGAAATGCTTCAAACACTTAGAACATGAAAAATGCTTTAACTTGGACTTATAGTAGCCAGAATAATCCATATGTACAATACCATACACATGAACATATCTTATGTGTACTGCTAAATATATACACTAACCATGTTTGTAAGAGCATACAATTATTTTTGACTGAATTCTGGTCATGCTAAATATTTGACCAAGACTTCTGATGAACAGTTTCTTCCTGAATAAATAGTGCAGTTTTCATGAAAAGTTGTGTAGGTTCCTGAGGCAAAAGAGTAGGTTTTACTTGATCTTTTGTGGCTTCAGAAAAATATTTGAATATGATCTGATACATGAAAATGCATACGGTGAAATTTCTCGTCTTTGGATAAAATTGTTTTCAAGATGAAGATAGTCCAAATTTGAATCTTCTTCATAAGCACCACAGACAAAGTGTGGAGGCACAGATCTGTGAAGATAAAATAAAACATTAAGTTTAAAGATCATAGAAATTACTAGCAAAATTATCAGTTTACGCATATGCATTTTTTTTTTAATACAGAAGGGTTTGGAATATCGCAGGGTATCCTTAAAGACATTCTCATCTGGAGACAGTTGTTAACCAGCCTGTTGTTCTAATTCATTTTTAATTAGTAGACTCATAGGTGAAGAAATGTCCTCAGCATATATGTAAACATACGTAAGAAATACTGAAAGATTTATGGAGAAAGTTATCTTAGATTAGATCTATTATTTTTTCTAGTCTGCCCTTATCTTATAGAGTGACCAATGCTATAGAGAAATATAGAACTTGCTTTATAGTTGCGAAGAAATTAAGCAAAAATAATTCTTATGATACTGTTAATGTAAAAGAGTAGAAAGTTACCTAATTTTGTTGTTGTTGAGCCGCAGGATACGCAGCGCTCTCATGTCTTCAATTCCAATGGGTACAGTTGTTAGTTCATTGTGATCCAAAAATAGTTCTCTGAGTGAGTGATAAGCCCCATGGAATGACACTGGATCTATCCCATCACTGGCAAGTTTATTAAAAGAAAGGTAAAGATATTCCAAACCTGGCTCCATGTGACCAAATACATATCCGGGAATCCTCTCAATCATATTTCCTATCAATATTAGATGCACTAATGATTTTGGTAGATATGAGGGAACATGGAAGAACTTGTTGTAAGACAGATCGATTGACTCCAAGCTCCTTTATGTGAGAAAATAAAAGGAGAGGGTGAAGAGAAATTGTTAGTACGGTATCAAAAATCAGATAACTGTTCAAAATGGCTGCCGAGACTTCCAATGGTGGACTCGCAAGACTTCTGCTGAAGTCTTGGAGGCTGCCCTTGTATGTATTGGCGGCCTTTTTGAACAGCGATCCGGTGAGCAGCATCAAGCTCTTTTCTTGGCTGCTGGAGCTCACTGCCACTGCCATGGCCACTCCAGTTCTGCAGATCACTCCTCTGCTCTCCCTCATTCCCCACCCCCCTCCAATCGGTCTATCTTCAATATGGTCTATTGGTCCCCAGCTGTAGCAGCATTGCACATATGCTGCCTGCGGCCTGCTCTGAAGCTTTCCTTTTGGCTGGTCCTGCCTCCTCTGACATCACTACTTGTGGTATGGGTGGGATGGAGCAGAGGGAAAGCTTCAGACCAGGCTGCAGGCAGCGTATGTGCAACGCTGCCAAGGATGAACACTTTTTTATACCTCTATTCCACATAAAATTTGGTTGAGCCAACTGACTTTCCTACTGCTTTATTTCTGCTTGGTGTACTATGTACAGCATGTTATTCTGCAGGCACACCATATTTGTAATAGCAGGCACACAGTAAAAATTAGTGTGCTAACACTAGAGACACCCATAGGAATATATGGGTGTCTCTAGCGTTGGCACGTGCTAATTTTTAGCATGCGCTATAAATGCTAGCATGTCTTAGTAAACAGGGCCTTTAGTACATAGGTCAGCTTGCTAAAGTAACACTCTGTTATATTGTAAAGTAGTATGGTAGATTTTTAAATAAACCTCATTTTCCTTTAAAACGTGGAGGGGCATAATCGAACGCGAATGCCCATCTCCATGAGCATCTATGTCCAAGAACGGGTACGTGAACGGGTGGGAAGACCGTATTTTAGAAAAAAAAATGGGCATTCATCTTTTGTTTCAAAAATACGGTTTGTACTGACCAAAATGCCATGGATTTAGTCGTTTCCGAGCTGGGCGTTTGGTTTTTTTAGCGATAATGGAAACTAAAAACGCCCAGCTCAAAAACGTCCCCATCCAAGCCATTTGGTCGTGGGAGGGGCCAGGATTCGTAGTACACTCGGCCCCCTGACATGCCAGGACACCAACTGGACACCCTAGAGGTCAGTGCGTTAGACTTCAGACAACGCTCCCACATGCATAGCTCCCTTACC
This sequence comes from Microcaecilia unicolor, assembly GCF_901765095.1. Classification (NCBI taxonomy): domain Eukaryota; kingdom Metazoa; phylum Chordata; class Amphibia; order Gymnophiona; family Siphonopidae; genus Microcaecilia; species Microcaecilia unicolor. Next base: position 172,971,768 of record NC_044036.1, read on the forward strand.
ACGGGTGCTGAGCCCCCAACCCCCCTCCCCCAAAACCCACTACCCACAAATGTACAACACTACCATAGCTCTTAGGGGTGAAGGGGGCACCTACATGTGGGTACGCCCTTCTTGTTTCGATTATCAGCTAAAGACGCCCATCTCTCCAAGGCCGATAACCACGCCCCAGTCCCGCCTTCGCCACACCTCTGACACGCCCCCGTGAGCTTTGGTCGTCTCCACGGCGGACTGCTGTTGAGAACGCCAAAAATCGAGTTTCGATTATACCGATTTGGGCGCCCGAGAGAGAAGGACGTCCATCTCCCGATTTAGGTCAGAATTTGGGCGTTTTTCTCTTTCAAAAATAAGCTGGATAGTATTTTTTTGACATGGTGAGTAAATTATTACTGAGATTTTATTAGCTTTGCTAATTGATGACAATTTGTTGTATGCTTTAACTGAGAATGTTGATTCAATAGATTTGACTATATTTTCTTAAGAGGATATTTATTTATTTATTTCTCTATAGCATTTATATCCCACAATATTCCCACCCATGGGCAGGCTCATTGTGGCGTACAACAATTCAGCAAACAAACAATCAATGTTGTATATCTCAGTAATTTTAAAGTATTATGTGTATGATATTTGTACTAGATAAAAGCATGAACACACACACATATATGTGTGTGTATATATATATATTTGTATGTATGAGTGTGCGTGTAACTAGTTTATCTGGCATCTTTGTAATAAAATACAAAAGATTTCTTTTACATGAAGCCATCGCACTTAATATAGTAGATACTTACTCATGGTATATCCAAGCCAAAGGTGCTATCCTACTTTCATCTAATTTATTATTTTTCAGTACAATTGTGTGTATATTTGTTGTCTGATTGAAACATGTTTCTGAAATTTCTTCAATCTCATTATTATCTAGATATAGTTCCTACAAGTAATGGAAAGAGAGCATTGGATATAAAAGGAATAAACTATTCATCATTTTTATATTACTTCCTCCATTTTACACAAATGACCCAAAGCAGTTTACAATAAAATAGAAATAGAATACAAAAACATAATTGAAAAATAGTAACTATATAAATTGTGGCAACATAAACCAGTTTTTAAGGCTTTGCATAACCTGGTTGTTTCAACATTTAGATGATTGATCATCCATTTTGTTGACCTGATAGTGGCATGGTAAATTATGGCAAATAAAGAGAAGCGTGGCCCATCCTCTCTGCCCAGATACATGTCTAGGGTTGTACCTGCCGCTCTGTGCAGGTTCCCCCCTCCTCCTTTTTTTCCCAATTACTGGAGTTGCCATCTAAGTACCATTAAGGGGGTCTTTTACTAAAGGTTAGCGCATTCAATATGCCACAGGACTCATTTTATTCCTATGGGTTGTGCAGCAGATAACATGCACTAATCTTTAGTAAAAGACCTCCTAAGTTTGTTTGTTTGTTTTTTTAATTCCATTATCTTTCCATATAGGAATCTTTTGTGTTTGTCCCACACGTTTTTGAATGGGCTTTGCATCGCTGTGTGGCTTGATAAAAGATGCCCTAGATGTTTTACTCTAAACAAAATACGATAATAAAATATATCAGCATCGTAATAATATAATATTTTTAAAAAATACAATAATTATAAGACAAATTGCTGTTTATGAATTCTGTTAGTGCAATTGTGTAGTATAACAAATGAAATGTTAACAGTTAATTCTTAGGAAAGCTTTGAAGTCCACAGACGATTCAAAACAAAACTAGTAGTATAAAATATAATTTTTACCTGAATTGATATGGGAAGTCCTTGTGGTATGGTTCTAAATTTGTTTCTTCCCAGACGTAGATAAGATAGGTGTTTTAATGGCTTGAAAGCTAAAGGGTTAACATTCCCTTCACTAAGCAGATTGCCTTCTAGTTCCAGAGTCACCAAGTTATGTAATCCTGAAAATACAGCAGGTGGTATTAAAATTTCAAATTCATTAATTTTATTTTTCATTTAATACGTTTCTTTTGGGTTCCAGGCTTTGTTTATGTTCTGTCTTTGCTGCAGCATCAAATCACTAACAGGGTCAGCCCAAGGTATCTCAGCCTTACAATCCCCCAGGGGCAGCTCAAAGCCCTTCCCCTACACTCAGGTGTCCTTAAGTGTCCTACCATCACCCCTTCCTTGCTCCCTGAAGAATCCACCATCACCCCTTGCTTTCTCCCCCTCCTAAGTATTCTCCACGCCCCCTCCCCAAGTTTTCAGCCTTTCCCCTGTCTTATCCCCCTCCAAGTGACCAGCATTTCCCCTTCCATTTTCCTCCCCCTCCCCTCAGGACAGCACATTTTTTAATGGGCAACACCAGTACGGTAGTCAGCATTTCTAAACAATTCTCTGCAGGTGGTGAAGAATGAGGTCCTGAGCATCCACACATGCTAATTTTCTGCCATGCTCCACCCCCTCCAGACTTTCTGGTTCAGAAGGGGCAGGATGTGGAAGGTCTTGAGCTGCACGGTTGTTCAAAGCTTCATAGTGGCCACATTAAGGGGACCTTTTTCTAAGCTATGTTAAGTTGCTAATTGAGGGTTTACTGCATAGTAGGCAGTAATGCAGACCCGCACTACTGTTTCCTGTGCTAAAAAGGCAGCCGCTGTGGTAAAAGTCTTGCATAGTTGCCTAATGTGGGAGTGGGCCAGATCTGGGTGTGGCCCAGGTGGGCAGAGGGGTGTGGACAGCTATGACAGCATGTGTGAGGATCTGTATTGCAAGCTAGCTGTCACAACTGCCTGTAGTGCAGCCAAACTTAGTCACCTCAAGAGGCAGTGATAAGTGCAGCTGCACTACTGGGAGTCTGGTAATGTAGATGCAAAGATGGTTTGCAGCAGGGCTCCTGACCCCCCCTCCCCCCCCAGTCCAATCCCACCTTCAACTGGGGTCGTCCAGTCATATAAGGAAGGATGAACCCTAGCAGTAATGGCACAAAAGTGCCACTATACCAGGCACCATTTTGGAGGAAGAGGTGCCAACCTGAGCAGAAAGGTCCTGAAAATAAGGGAGATGGTAGGGAAGAGAGGGGCAGGGTTTCTATGGCAGAGGGTGGGCCTTTTATATAGGTGGATGGGCTTTGACTGAGGGGAACCGGGCATCTTGAGGAGGTATGAGTTGTATTGGGATGCTGCCTTCAAGAGGGCCAGGTCTTGTGTCAGGGCTTGGGGGTCGGGGTCAGGATCAGATTGGGGGGGGGGGGGCAATTTTGAGGGAATTGGGACAGAAGACCGGGAAGGGAGTGGTTGGACACACCACTGTGGCTTGGTGCATAGCTATTTATTTATAGACTGGGCCTGCTTTGCGTTACATGTGCTTCTGTGGTAACGTTCTACCCTGTGTGGTAAATGCAGGGCCAGTGGTGGCCACACCCCATGCATTTCCCACTCAGCCTTTGCGTTTACCACACAGTAATTTTTGTGTTAACCGAGAGGCAAGTGCATATATAGTTACAATTCTTTACTTTGTTGATATGTGTGGGATTATGGTTTTTATTTCATATTCTGCTGTACTGTCTTCATGTAGCTCGTTAGCCACATTGAACTTGAATTTGTACAGGGAAAATGTGGGGTATAGATGTCATAAGTAAGTTAATTAATTTTCTTTTTTAAAAAGGCCTTTAAGTCTTGTTTAGGGACACTGATTGCCATACCGATGCTGCCTGACACGTGCTGCCCCTACTTACTGGCTTCCATTGTTTTGGGATCAAACTTTTTAATTGCTTACTAATCCTTCCCTGACTTATTTTGTCATGGGTAATAGGAGGAGCCTAAATAAAGGAGAATTTTTTTTTTTTAATGGGGGCTCTCAATCCTGTCCTTGAGTATCCCATAACTGGTTGGGTTCTTAAATAATCTACATTGATTAAACATGAGGTAATTGTGCATGTACTATTACTATTGTATTCAGATATATTCCAAGCATATTAATTGCAGATACCCAGAAAACGTGACTGGCTAGGCTAGTGAATATTCGAGGACAGGGTTGAAAACTTCTGCTTTAGAATGTTTTATCTTCAATTGTAAGTTTAAAACATAACATCTCCTTTCAAATCATTGTATAATGCAGTTTTAAAATTTGTGTTATTATTTTATCTAATAGCCTCTTCCTGCTCCTTTGGGCTTCCAGTTCAGTTAGAACTAACTCCTTCAGTACTTTCCCCCCATTTTTAACTGCTCTTCTGGATAGCCTAATCATTGCAGTAACAGTTCTTTGATTAGGAGGCAGCAAGTGGCAGTCTTTCAAGAATCTGGTTTGTGTGGACCCTAAGTTTGACTATGAGCTGTCACCATTGTAGAATGTTTGAGACTCCTTTCTACTGGAGCTGCAGGCAAGTTTGAAGACTAGAAGCTTGGTTGAGCAATTGAACAGAATGGCCACTGTGATACATAGATGTTAATTACCTTCTAAGTTGTGTTCATCAATAACCTGGAGATTGTTTTCATTTATTTTAACTTCTTCTAATGTTGATGGTAAATCAGGGGGGAACTGTGCCAGGGTGTTTCCATCCAGGTATAAGCGTTTCAAATTTTTCAGGGTCTCATTGGAAGGAGAAGAAAAGCAGTGATTTATTAAATAAACATGTGTATTGCAGATTAATGTCATATGTAGAATGAGTTCGCTTTGTAATTTCATTCTTATTAGTCCTGGAGCTAAGTGGTTTCTTTGTAGATGGGTATCGCTTATTGGACTAAGAAAAGTCAAGAAATGTGTACTGCATGAGTTTTTGAGACACATAGATGATAAAAAACTAAAGAAATGCAAGATTGGTACAGGTTAGAAATATAGATAATATATAGTAATTTTGTAAAGAATTTTCCACATGTAAAACATTTTAATGCCCAAAATGACTGTTATAAAATTGCATGACGGAATATGCACACAAAGAAAAAGAATCATATTTATCCCCCCAAAACAGAGAATACATATACTTACATATAAATCAAATTCCTCCAAAAACAAATAAAAACTCTTCAAATAACAAGTACTTTAATGGACTTTCAAATATGGAAGATCTCAGAACAGCAAACGATTTGCCAAAATATCTTCACTAGGTTTGCCATTCAGTAAGAGGCTATTCACCAATCTTCCACCCTTTATGTAAAGTAATATTTTCTTAGATTTGCTCCTGAGTCTATCCCCTTTCACTCTTATCCTATTACCCTTCATTCCAAAACTTCCTTTCCATTGAAAGAAGGCCGACTCCTGTTCATTTATAGCTGAGAGTTTTTAAATGTCTTCTCTATCCCAGAAACTTGATGTCACTCCACCCATTGATGACTAATTTTATGAAAGGCTTATAGAGTACAAAGCCATGATTCAGGAAATCATCAGACCATGGGATCTTAGTATGTTTCTGGTTTAGCTCATAAAGCCTCAGCTTAAGCCTGCAGAGTTGGCAGAGCTGAATTACCTATCGTAAAATGTTTTTTTTTTTTTTTTAAATAACAGTAACTTCAACCAGAAGAGTAAATGGATTGCAAGTACTTCTCTTATTTTACAATTTTTCCACAACAGAGTAGTTCTTCAAACCCAACCAAAGTTCTTGCTAAAGGGTGGCATCAACCCATCCTTAGTACTTCTCACTTTTTCCAAGACTTCATACTCATAAAGGTAAGCAGATCCTGTGTACATTGGACTATAAGAGGGCACTTCTCTTTTTAAGTGAACACAGCCATGTTGGTAGTCTAACACAACTTTTCAATTCTGTTGAACTAGCTAGCTAATTGTATTACTCACTACTTTGACTTTGCAGGATTGCAGATACACGATTCAGTAAAGGCATACAAAAGTGCTGTGTTAGTTTTGCATGTGGATCTGTACTCAATTCCAATCAAGGAAATATGTAGTGCTGCAACATGGGTCATCCATTCTCACCTTCACATCTCACTACTGTCTTCTAGACAGGGTGTCTAGAAGAGCCTGTCCTTTCAGATAATAGTTCTACAATGCCTGTTTAATTAAATCAACTTTCCCATAAAGACTATGTACTGGGTTGCTTGACAAGATCGATCATCAAACACAATGAAGGCAATCCTCAGCTATTGGATTCCTCATTTATGTGGCTGATTTATCCTGCTTATCAACAAACAAAGAAAAGTTGTTTCTCCAAAGATACCACAATGACATAGTCTCACTTATATACCCATCTTCCCAGATAGTTGATTCCTAATCTCTGAAAAATACTAAGGGGACTTTTGAGGTGGCAGCTATATAGGAACTCCCTTCCTTATCTTTCTGAGTTCTGAGAGAGTTGGTTCATGTTGGTGCTGTTAAATGAAAGAAAATTACCAAGGTAAGAACCTAATTTTCCCCTACTGGCTGGGGTTATTTTACCATGAATGTACACACTTGGTACACACTGCAAGTTGCATTTTGGTTTTTACATAGTAATGAGCTGCTTTACATGGATTTGCATGTTTTGCATCTCACTATATAACCTGTGGTGACATAAATATCATCTTAATAGGGCAAGACCAGCTGTGTTAGAGCCCTTTAAGTCATGTTAAAGGACACATAGCACAACTTAAGTCCATTATGCACCTTGATTATTTCCTCCCTAAGAGGTACTTTTACAAAGCTGCAGTAAGACGTTGGCCTTAGTGTGCCCTTATGCAGGTCCTTCACGCACACTAAGGCCATTTTTACAAAGACCATAAATACCCTATATTTTCCTTTAATTTATAGCCATGTGCAAATGTTAGCGTTAGCATTGACCAATTTTAAAAATTACTGCTTGAGCCCTTACCGCCACCTATTTAGAAGACGGTAAGGGCTCCTGCATTAACTGTGCACTAAACAGCGGGTGGTAATTTAGATGTGCTAACTGGGTAGCACAGAAACACCTACTTTACGCCCCTTATACGCCCCCTCAATAAAGCAGTTACTAAAAAATAACACATGGTTAGTATGCGTACATGCTAAAATTAAATCAGGATACTTTAGCGTGTCCCATGTTAGCCTTTTTTTTTCTTTTTGCTGTGTTATGCATGCATTAGCACTGAACGTAGCTTAGAAAAAGAACCCCTGCGTGATGTATAAAATAATATTATCACTATATTCACCAGGCATATGATAATATAATTAGTGAAGGGAGTACATCAATCAGATATTCAATTATGCTCAGCTTCACTTTACTAGATTCTCCATTAATATATAGTATATGAAGATCTAATCAGGCGATTTTCTTATTATGGGATCGTCAGATCAGCGAGTGTGCTTCCGTTTTGGCTAGACTGAGCCATGCAGTTTTCTAGGGGCATCACCGCAATCCTCATTGATCCTCAATTAACCTTTTTTTTTTACAAAACTTTTTAACTCATATTTTTCTAAGTTTCAATTTCCCAATTTTATAATATCATCAATTGTTTTTCTTTAGAAATACTTAGCTTTACTCAGCTTTAAGCTTTACTCAGCTTTAGTTCATCCTGGAGACCCATTTCCACCGACATAGGTCTTTTCGCTGTACGCTGTGTCAAGGTAGTCTCCTTTTTCCTCATCGCAGCCGCAATGAGGAAAAAGGAGACTACCTTAACACAGCGTACAGCGAAACATAGACTTATGTCGGTGGAAATGGGTCTCCAGGATGAGCTATACTAAAGCTGAGTAAAGCGTAAAGCTGAGAAAGCTATGTATTTCTAAAGAAAAACAATTGATGATATTATAAAATTGGGAAATTGAAACTTAGAAAAATATGAGTTTTCAAAACTTTTATTAAAAAAAGATTAATTGAGGATCAATGAGGATTGCGGTGATGCCCCTAGAAAACTGCATGGCTCAGTCTAGCCAAAACGGAAGTACACTCGCTGATCTGACGAAAATTGCCTGATTAGATCTTCATATACTATATATTAATGGAGAATCTAGTAAAGTGAAGCTGAGCATAATTGAATATCTGATTAAAATAATACTATGCCATTCCTGCTTACTACAGCATTGTTCCCTCATTCAGTTAAAATGTAAAGTGAAGTCAAAGCGTATAATTCAAGGATTCACTCATTCAGTTTATATGATTACCGATGTTTCTAGTAATCACATTTAATATGAAATGCTTCGTACCTTGAATGCTTGTGGACCAAGGCTATTAGAAGTGATGTTATTTTTGCTAAGATCAATAATTTCTAAGTTTGGCATCCCATTAAACGCTTCATTAGGAATGGAATTTATCGAATTGCCTGGAATATTGAAGAAAATATTTTTTACTGCAGTTTTTCAACTCAGATTGTTTAAAAAACATAGATACACGTAAAAGTATTGGTATGTTAATGTTGTCATTTGTACATTTTTACTTTCTTTGGTGCACTTAGTATTTTCAAAGCACTTAGACTTACAAAGTTACATAGCGGGGCATTTTCAAAAGAAATGCCTAAGTCGGAATTTGGACATTTTACAAAGATGTCCAAATTCGGAGGCGGGGAGAAGGTCATTTTCGAAAAAAGATGGACGTCCATGTTTCGTTTCAAAAATACCAAGGATGTCCTTGGATTTGGACGTCCTTAGATTTGGATGTCTTTGATTTTCGCCCATTTTCAAAACCAAAGACGTCCAAGTCTAAAACATCCAAATGCAAGCCATTTGGGTGTGGGAGGAACCAGCATTTCTAGTACATTGGTCCCCCTGACATGCCAGGACACCAGTCAGACACCCTAGAGGGCACTGCAGTGGACTTCATAAAATGCTCCCAGGTACATAGCTCCCTTACCTTGTGTGCTGAGCCCCCCACAACACCCAACAGTACACCACTACCATAGCCCTTGCGGGTGAAGGGGGGCACCTATATATGGGTACAGAGAGTTTCTGGTGGGTTTTGGAGGGCTCACTGTTTCCTCCACAAATGTAACAGGTAGGGGGGGTATGGGCCTGGGTCCACCTGTCTGAAGTGCACTGCACCCACTAAAACTGCTCCATGGACCTGTGTATGACATCTGAGGCTGGCACGTAATATTTTTAATGATGTTTTTTGAGGGTGGGAGGGGGTTAGTTACCACTGGGGTAGTAAGGGGAGGTCATCTGGTCATTTTGGGCACCTTTTTTGTGCCTTATCTGCAATAAAAACAGGTCCTGGTGAAAATGTCCAAGTTTGTCTTGGACGTCTCTGCTTTTTTCCTTTATGGCTCAAAGACGTCCAAGTCTTAGGAACGCCCAAGTTGAAGTAACTGTACACAGAAAGTCAAATACGTTAGCGTTTAACTTTAAAAAAGGAGACTATGATAAAATGAGAAGAACGGTAAAAAAAAAACTTAGGGTGGCAACTGAGAGAGTAAAAACTGTACAACAGGTGTGGACGCTGTTTAAAAATACCATCCTGGAGGCCCAGGCCATACATATTCCGCGAATTAGAAAAGAAAGACGGATCTCCAAAAGACACCCGGCCTGGTTGAAAAGTGAGGTGAAGGAAGCTATTAGGGCTAAAAGAAACGCCTTCAGAAAATGGAAGAAGGAACCGTCTGAAAATAACAAGAAACAGCATAAGGAGTGTCAAAGCAAATGCAAGGCGCAGATTAAGAAGGCCAAGAGGGAGTATGAAAAAAAGATAGCATTAGAGGCAAAAAAACATAGTAAAAATTTTTTTCGGTATATTAAAAGCAGGAAGCCGGCAAAAGAATCGGTTGGGCCGCTGGATGACCGAGGGGTAAAAGGGGCGATCAAGGAAGACAAAGACGTAGCGGAGAGACTGAATGAATTCTTTGCTTCGGTCTTCACCGAGGAAGATTTGGGTGGGATACCGGTGTCGGAAATGGTATTTCAAGCGGACGAGTCGGAGAAACTTACTGACTTCACGGTAAACCTGGAGGACGTAATGGGGCAGTTCGGCAAACTGAAGAGTAGCAAATCTCCTGGACCGGATGGTATTCATCCTAGAGTACTGATAGAATTGAAAAACGAGCTTGCGGAGCTACTGCTAGTGATATGCAACTTATCCTTAAAATCGAGCATGGTACCGGAAGATTGGAGGGTGGCAAATGTAACGCCCATTTTTAAAAAAGGCTCCAGGGGAGATCCGGGAAATTATAGACCGGTGAGTCTGACGTCGGTGCCGGGGAAAATGGTAGAGGCTATTATCAAAAACAAAATTACAGAGCACATCCGAGGACATGGATTACTGAGACCAAGTCAGCATGGCTTTTGTGTGGGGAAATCTTGCCTGACCAATTTACTTCAATTCTTTGAAGGAGTGAACAAACATGTGGACAAAGGGGAGTCGGTTGATATTGTGTATCTGGATTTTCAAAAGGCGTTTGACAAGGTACCTCATGAAAGGCTACAGAGGAAATTGGAGGGTCATGGGATAGGAGGAAATGTCCTATTGTGGATTAAAAACTGGTTGAAGGATAGGAAACAGAGTGGGGTTAAATGGGCAGTATTCACAATGGAGAAGGGTAGTTAGTGGGGTTCCTCAGGGGTCCGTGCTAGGACCGCTGCTTTTTAATATATTTATAAATGATTTAGAGATGGGAGTAACTAGCGAGGTAATTAAATTTGCTGATGACACAAAGTTATTCAAAGTCGTTAAATCGCGACAGGATTGTGAAAAATTACAAGAGGACCTTACGAGACTGGGAGACTGGGCGGCTATGGCAGTTGATGTTTAATGTGAGCAAGTGCAAGGTGATGCATGTGGGAAAAAAGAACCCGAATTATAGCTACGTCATGCAAGGTTCCACGTTAGGAGTTACGGACCAAGAAAGGGATCTGGGTGTCGTCGTCGATAACACACTGAAACCTTCTGCTCAGTGTGCTGCTGCGGCTAAGAAAGCGAATAGAATGTTGGGTATTATCAGGAAAGGTATGGAAAACAGGTGTGAGGATGTTATAATGCCGTTGTATCGCTCCATGGTGCGACCGCACCTTGAGTATTGTGTTCAATTCTGGTCGCCGCATCTCAAGAAAGATATAGTAGAATTGGAAAAGGTGCAGCGAAGGGGGACTAAAATGATAGCGGGGATGGGACGACTTCCCTATGAAGAAAGACTAAGGAGGCTAGGGCTATACAGCTTGGAGAAGAGACGGCTGAGGGGAGACATGATAGAGGTATATAAAATAATGAGTGGAGTGGAACAGGTGGATGTGAAGCGTCTGTTCACACTTTCCAAAAATACTAGGACTAGGGGGCATGCGATGAAACTACAGTGTAGTAAATTTAAAACAAATCAGAGAAAATTTTTCTTCACCCAACGTGTAATTAAACTCTGGAATTCGTTGCCGGAGAAAGTGGTGAAGGCAGTTAGCTTAGCAGAGTTTAAAAAGGGGTTGGACGGTTTCCTAAAGGACAAGTCCATAAACCGCTACTAAACGGACTTGGAAAACTCCAAAATTCCAGGAATAACATGTATAGAATGTTTGTACGTTTGGGAAGCTTGCCAGGTGCCCTTGGCCTGGATTGGCCGCTGTCGTGGACAGGATGCTGGGCTCGATGGACCCTTGGTCTTTTCCCAGTATGGCATTACTTATGTACTTATGTACAAGTCCTGCCTTCACCATGCCTCCGATATGCCCCCCTCAGATTTGGACGTCCTTGCGACGGACTTTCGCTAGAGATGTCCCAAAATCGGGTTTCGATTATACCGATTTGGATGTCTCTGAGAGATGGACGTCTAAGTGCCAATTTATGTCGGAAGATGGACGTCCATCTCTTTCGAAAATGAGCCTGATAGTAACCTATAAAACTTTGTAAGTCTAAGTGCTTTGAAAATAAACCCCTAAGTCTGCAATAATTTTATCATTTTTATTCAATAAATTAGATTTTTATAACTGTAACAGGAGGTAAATTCATAACAGGAGGCCAATGTGAAATGTCCAAAAAAGCATGGATATTATGCTAATTTATGAAGGCAGCACAGATGTCTATGTGCCTTTGTGAAGTAGGCTGTCAGAACTATCCCCAGTAGTGCACAAATATATACCTGCTTTAAAGAAAAATAAATGTGTGTGAGCACTATGTGCAGACTGTGGAAAACTACATGTGCTCTTGTTGGCATGTATACTTATATAGGTTTACAATTGCATGCAGTTTTCTGAAAGTAAAACATATTTTCTCCGAGGACAAACAGGCCTGTAATTCTTACATTTGGGTAACACGGGTCCACATTGCTGGTCCAGAGCTTGTAACAAGCTTAAAACAGGTCTTTGAGCATGAGACATGCTCATGTGCGAGTGCCTTCCCACCCTTAGTTTTCTTTATTTTACCATACTCGCTAGGCTGCGTTTAGGCCTGAACTCTAGTAGGGTTTTTCCCTTGTTTTTTTTGGTGCTTTGACCTTTTTAGCACCATTGAGTTGTTTTCCACAGCTATTTTTCCTTTCATATCATTGAAGGTTCCCAGTGGCTTCAAATGCTGCATTCATTGCAACAGGACCATCTGTGGCAAAGACACACATTCTTTGTGCCTGCAGTGTTTGGGGCCTGATCATATCCCTGCAAACTGTATTCTCTGTCTTCCTATGATGAAGAGAGCACAGTTGGCCAGAGAGTCTCAGAGAGAAAAGATTTTTGGAGCCAGGTCCAAAGCTTCAACGTCGGTGTTGGCATTGGTGTCTTCAGCGTCGGCATAGGATATTGCTTCGGGTGTATCAGTCCATATATCTGCAAGACCCTTGCACTCTGGGAGTGACTGTGCATCAAGTGGGTCTCCACCTGCCTCGATGCCAGCCACTATTCAGGCCCCCCAGGACTAATCAGCGTCGGACCCGACCCCAAGCTGATGTGAGAACGCAACGTCATCCTCATTGGCACCGGGAGCATTGATGCTAGGCACTGGAAGAAGCATTGGTATCGATCCCCCTTGATGCATGGGGCCAGGAGCTCTGGGCCATCAAGGGTTTTCCCAGTCCTAAGAAGCATCAGTGCTCAAAGGACCACTCTCCCTTCATACAGGAGGTGCTGATGCATGGGTCTCCACACAGCCAGGACTAGGCATTTGCTTCAGTCCCACAGATTTAGCAGGATGCTTCTACACTAGTACCCCAGCCTTTCCCTCAATGAGCGCCTCTGGGCCTTGCTCCCTGAGCTTTTGGCAGGGTTCATGCAGAGTGCATCGGCATCTGGGGTGCTTATTCCAGCCATGCCTCTTGCTTTAGTCCCACGTGGCCACCAACCTGCAGTAAGGTCTACAACGCCAATGCTGCTTGCGATCTCAGCATCACCTGCCACCCATGTTGACACACCCTTGATATTGGTGGAGGAAGCTTCGCTGGAGTCAAGGCTGGACCCAGAGTCAAGGCTCTTGAGGTTATGGTTACCTCTTCACCAAGACGGATTCATTCTTAGCCCTCCCTTGAGGAGCTCTTGGCTGATACCGATGAGGAGCGCTCATGGGACTTAATGGAGGATCCATGGTACTTCTCAGAGGAGGAGTCCTATGGCACCCCATCTGATCCCTTCTCTCCACAGGAAAAGAGTAAGTCTCCACCTGGGAGTCTTTCCTTCCCATCTTTTGTAAAGGAGATGTCGGCTGCCTTCCCAATTCCTTTGAAAGTGGAGGATGAACTCAGGACTAAGATGTTTGAGGTCCTGGACTACGACTCTCCCCCTAGAGAGGATGTGATGGTCCCGCTTCATGAGATCTGAAGAGACATTCAAGTGAAGAACTGGGATTCCCTTCTGTCAGTCCCTCTCCTCCCCAAGAAGATTGATACCATGTACAGGATTCAGTCTTCCCCTTTGTTTGATAGGCCCCAGTTGCCACCTCTTTCATTAGTGGTGGAATCCGAACTCAAAAGGGCCAGGAGTTTTTTCTGTGCCCCCTGGCAGAGAAGCTAGAACTCTATATTCTTTTGGGTGGATTATGTATTGGGCCTCCATGCTCATCTACCTTATCCAATCTTACCAGCTCTACATAAGACTGTACTTGCGGTTCTTGGTGCACAGTATGTCTGAGGTGGTAGACTCTCTCCCACCAGAGCTGGCTGAATCTGTTCGCCAGCTGGCCAAGCAGCAGAAGGCGTGCCGCAAGTTCTTGGCCAGGGGTGCCTACGACACTTTTGATGTGGCCCTCTAGGATCTCTGCCCAGAGTATAGCGATATGCAGACTCTCATAGCTGTGTGTCTCTGACTTGGATGTGACAGTCCAGCAGAGGTTAGAGGATACGTGCCAGGGGGATAATCTTTTTGGAGAGAAGGTGGAGGGGGTCGCTGGCCTCATCAAAAAACACATTGATACTATCAATTCTCTCTCCTGCTGGACACCTTCTGCACCTGCCTTCTCCTCTAAGAGGTTTTTTGGCAAGTCAAAGAGGAATACTTAGAGGCGTAGGTGTGCTGCTGCTTCTCAGCAGGCTCAGACCCAGCGTGTTTGTTCTCATCAACAGTGTGCACCTAAGGCCCTTGCAATTCCCCAGTCAAAGCAGGGGACGAGCTTTTGACTGGCTCCAGCAGAGCATAACCACTGTAATAGTGACCATCCCGGATGACCTGCTGGTTGGGGGGAGACTGAAGTTTTACCAAGAAAGGTGTCCCCTTGTAACCTACAACTGGTGGGTTCTTCAAATAGTCCGTCTCAGTTACACTCTGCATTGATTACAGAGACCACCAGATTGCCCACAGTGTGCTCTTAGCACAAGCAGGTACTTGCAGAGGAAGTCTCTGTCCTTCTCAAGGCCTGTGAGGTCGAACCCATTCAACCAGGGGAAGAAGGGAAGGGATTCTATTCCAGGTACTTCCTTATGCAAAATAAAACGGGGGGGGGGGGGGGGGGGGAATGAGTCCCATCCTAGATCTAAGGGGCCTGAACAAATTCCTGGTCAAAGAAAAGTTCATGATGGTTTCCCTGTGCATCTTTCCTCCCAGGCTTCAGGAGAATGATTGGCTATTCTCGCTGGACTTAAAGAATGCTTATACTCGTATTCCAATACTTCCAGCTCATAGGAAGTATCTTTGATTTCGGCTAGGGACACGTCACTTCCAGTTGCCTTTTGGCCTCGCATCGGCTCCTGGGGTTTTCACCAAGTGTCTTGCAGTAGTCACAACATCACTAAGCAGACTGGGTGTCCATTTGTATCCATATCTTGACGATTGTCTGGTGAAGAGCATATTGAAGGACTGTGCTCAGGAGTCCATGCGGAGGACTATTCGGGTGTTAGAGGTACTAGGGTTTGTTTTAAACTACCCCAAATCCCATCTGCTCCCTGTCCAGCGATTGGAGCTGGCTAGATGCTGAACTGGCTCGGGCTTTTCTCCCTGTGGTGAGGGCAGACGTTCTTGTCACCCTTGCCTCTCAGCAGGCCACAGGCCAACAGATGATGAAGGCTGTTGGACCACATTGCCTTTACTATTCATGGGACACTGATGGCATGTCTTCACATAGAACTACCCAGTGAACCCTAGCTTCCCAGTGGTGTCAGGCCACTGGGAACTTAGAGGATGTCATCTGCCAGAGCTGGTTTAGTCCCTGCTCTGGTGGACAGTTCGATCCAGTTTGATTCCGGGACTGACGTTCCAAATTCCACAGGCACAAAGGTGCTGATGACAGATGCATCCCATCTGGGGTGGGAAGCTCACTTAGATGAGCTTCACACTCAGTATACTTGGTGAGCCCATAAATCAGATCTCCACATCAACCTTCTGGAGCTCCAGGCAATCTGGAACGCTCTAATGGCTTTCAGAAATCGGCTGAACAACCAAATTGTACTCACTCAGGCAATCAGGTTACCACATACTACATGAATAAGCAGGGGGGCACTGGTCATACCCTCTGTGTCAGGAGGCCTTCCGGATGTGGCATTGCACTCACCAGCACGGAATTCTCCTCAAGACAAGTTACCTGCCGTGTAAATCGAACAGCCTGGCCGACAGACTAAACAGGGTCATGCAACCACAAGAGTGGTCACTCAGCATGGGTGTTGCCCGTGAGATATTCCGAGCATGGGGCACCCCCTTCATAGATCTCTTTGCCACTCAGCCCAATCACAAAATCCCTTGAATCTGCTCCAGGCCCATGACAGGGTAGCGTAGGATGCCTTCCTCCTTCATTGGGAGACAGGACTTCTGTATGTGTATCCTTCCATTCCTCTTGTGGGGAAGACTTTGCTGAAACTCAAGTAAGACTGTGGGACCATGATCCTGATCACTCCCTACTGGCCCCGACAGATCTGGTTCCCTCTTCTCTTCTGGAGTTATCCTCCAAAGAACTGTGGAGATTTTAGTATTTTCTGATTCTCGTCATGCAAAATGAGTGATCTCTTCTGCATCCCAACCTCCGGTCTCTGGCCCTCATGGCTTGGATGTTGGGAGCTAAGAATTTGCTTCCTTTCATCTTCCTGATGGTGTCTCCAAAGTCTTGCTGGCTTCCAGGAAAGATTCTACTAATAGATATTGTTCTTTCAAATGGTTTGCCATCTAGTCTAAGGACAGGGCCCTAGATCCTGTTCCTGCCCTACAGAGACTCTGCTTCAATACCTTCTGCACCTCTCCAAGTCTGGTCTCAAGACCAACTCTGTAAGGGTTCACCTCAGTGCAATTAGTGCTTATCAACATGTAGAGGGTAAGCCCATCTCTGGACAGCCTCTAGGTGTTCGTTTCATGAGAAGTTTGTCGTTGACAAAGCCCCCCCTGTCAAACCGCCACCTGTGTCATGCGACCTCAACATCGTTCTCACCCAACTAATGAAAGCTCCTTTTGAGCCACTTGATACCTGTCATCCAAAGTACTTGACCTGGAAGGTTATATTTTTGGTGGCCATCACTTCAGCTCGCAGGGTCAGTGAGCTTCAGGCCTTAAGTAGTGGATGCACCTTATATGAAGTTTCATCATAGCAGAGTACATAAGTAATGCCACACTGGGAAAGACCAAGGGTCCATCGAGCCCAGCATCCTGTCCACGACAGCGGCCAATCCAGGTCAAGGGCACCTGGCAAGCTTCCCAAACGTACAAACATTCTATACATGTTATTCCTGGAATTGTGGATTTTTCCCAAGTCCATTTAGTAGTGGTTTATGGACTTGTCCTTTAGGAAACCATCTAACCCCGTTTTAAACTCTGCTAAGCTAACCGCCTTCACCACGTTCTCCGGCAACGAGTTCCAGAGTTTAATTATGCGTTGGGTGAAGAAATATTTTCTCCGATTTGTTTTAAATTTACTACACTGTAGTTTCATCGCATGCCCCCTAGTCCTAGTATTTTTGGAAAGCGTGAACAGACGCTTCACATCCACCTGTTCCATTCCACTCATTATTTTATATACCTCTATCATGTCTTCCCTCAGTCGTCTCTTCTTCAAACTGAAAAGCCCTAGCCTCCTTAGTCTTTCGTCATAAGGAAGTCGTCCCATCCCCGTTATCATTTTAGTCGCCCTTCGCTGCACCTTTTCCAATTCTACTATATCTTTCTTGAGATGCGGCAACCAGAATTGAACACAATACTCAAGGTGCGGTCGCACCATGGAGCGATACAACGGCATTATAACATCCTCACACCTGTTTTCCATACCTTTCCTAATAATACCCAACATTCTATTCGCTTTCCTAGCCGCAGCAGCACACTGAGTAGTCTCCTCATGCACACTAAGTTCCTATCTAAGGTTGTATCTGAATTCCATCCGAACCAGTTGATTATCTTGCCAACATTCTTCCCCCGACCTTATGCCCATCCTAGTGAGATTGCACTGCACACCTTGGACTGCAAGCGAGCATTGGTCTTTTACTTGGAGCGGACTAGGCCCTTCGGACAGTCCACCCAACTTTTTGTTTCTTTTGATCCCACCAGGATGGGGGGTCTCTATCAGGAAACACACTATTTGCAATTGGTTGGCAGATTCCATTTCTTTCACTTATGCCCAGGCTGGGCTGACCCTTGAGTGTCATGTTAGGGCTCACAATGTCAAAGCCATGGCTGCCTAGGTAGCCCACTTGAGGTCAGACTTCATTGAAGAGATTTGCAAGGCTGCAAAGTGGTCTTCAGTTCACACATTCACATCTCATTACTGCCTTGAGCAGGAAACCCGACTTGATAGTTGGTTTGGACAGACAGTTCGAGTCCAACTCCACCCTCCTAGGCCTGTTTTGTCCTGTTCCAGGCTGCACTCTCACTCGGATTGTTATAGTTCTAGGTTAAATACTTTTTTTGCCCTCATCATTGTTTTGAGGTCCAATCCAAATTTGCAAGTTTATTTTCCATTTGCTACCTCGCCCTTTGGGAGCCTTCAGGGCAGTTTACAATCTAAAATAACATTAAACTAAAAACAAACCTTTATCTAGACAAAGACAGGACTGGACTTAAAGGAGAAAAAGGGAAAAATCCATTAATGATAGTGCAGGAGGAGGAACAAAACAAATGGAAAGGGGCTTATACAGTCTGGAGTTCCCTGGAAAAGGAAGAGCTAGAGAAATTTAGCCATCAAACCTATAAATGGCAAGTGACCGACTCACCTGCAAATGCGCAGTAGAGACTTCCCTCTCTGTCCCGCCCCCGCGTCAAGACTTGATGACGGGGGGAGGGGGGCGGGACAGAGAGGGAAACTGCGTGGAAGGGGAGGGAGGGAACCGCTGACGTCGCTACCGCTCCCCCCCCCCAAGGTAGCCGCTACCGCCCCCCGGAGTCGCCACCACCCCCCCCTTCACCCGGCCCGGGCCCTCTCTTCGTTATTCAACTTACAGCAGCGCCGAAACAGCAGCAAGCAGCTCAGCTTCAGCTCCCGTCGGCCTTCCTTCCCTGCCTGTGCCCCGCCCTCGCCGACGTGATGTCACACGAGGGCGAGGCACAGGCAGTGAAGGAAGGCCAACGGGAGCTGCTGCTTGCTGCTGTTTTGGCTCTGCTGTAAGTTGAATAACGAAGAGAGGGCCCGGGCCGGGTGAAGGGGGGCGGGGGCGGCTACCTTGGGGGGGGGAGGGGACATGGGAGGTCTCAGAAGGAGGGGGGCCTTGGAGCTGGGAGGGCTGGACTGAAGGGGGCCTTCCAGCTGGCTGGGAAGAAGGCACGGGGGGGGGCAGGGGGCCTTGGAACTGGGAGGGAGGGCAGGGGGGCCCTTACAGTTGTGAGGGAATGAGGCCCCTTACAGTTGTGAGGGAGAGCAGGGGGCCTTGGAACTGGGAGGGAGGGAAGGGGGCCTTGGGAGCTGGGGGGGAGGGCCTGGGGCCTTGGAACTGGGAGGGAGGGAGGGAGGGCGGGCAGGGGGCCTTGCAGCTGGGAAGGGGGGAGGACTGGAGCCTTGGAGCTTGGAGGGAGGGACAGAGGGGGCCTTGGAGCTGGCAGGGAAGGAGGATGGCAGGGGGCCTTGCAGCTGCAACGGGAGGGGGGCCTTGGAAAAAAAAAAACATTCCAATACGCGCCCGTTTTAACGGGCTTAACGGCTAGTATGCATTATGTTTTAAATTTTGTTAAGGAAGTTACCAGTCTCAGAGATGGAGGAAGGTCATTCCGTAGTTGAGGAGCTTGGACAGAGAAAATGGAATGTCTGATGTGTTCATGCTTGAGAACACGATAACTAGGTCCAATTAACCTATCTGGGGATTCCCACATGTAAGAATTATAGGCCTTCTTGTACGCGGAGAAAGTGAAGATACTTGTAGCAGGTATTCTCCGAGGACAGCAGGCCTTATATTCTCACATACCCCACCACCTCCTCTTGGAGTTGTCTCTTTTTTTCTTATGCTTTATATTGTACTGCTGGTACTGCACTCTTGTGGCAGGCGGGAAGGCACTCATGCATGTGCAGTGGAGCGCATCTCGCGCTTAAAGACCTGTTTTATGCTTGTTACAAGCTCCAGACTGGAAACATGATCTCGTGTTACTGGCATGTGGGAATATAAGGCCTGGTGTCCTTGGAGAATACCTGCTTACAGGTAAGTATTTTCGCTTTACAATTTGAAGAAACTTTATAAAAATGACCACCTTAATGCTCAACTATCATAGCAAAATTGTAAAAAAGGGGGGGGGGGGAGGCGGCTTGCCAAGTTTGTATATAAATGATAGAATGAAGTAGCTTCTATTATGATAATGAGGCTTCTGTTATTGTATGTGCAGAATTATGTTGTACTAGCATCTACAGTTAGCAGTGCCGTTATATCCCACCCTTTCCAAGAGTGGGCGGGACAAGTTTACATCAACAATGAGATTGTAGTCACAAATTCAATATTTTCCAGTGTGATTCTTGCATCCAAGTAATTTATAGAGAAACACTTGGGTCAAAATCTTGTTGTGCGGGTGTAAGGTATTTCTATTTGACTGGACAATAACCCAAGTAATCATTATTAAATATTAAATTAAATTTTTTTATAAAATAAAGCATCAATGCTTGACATACCTTGAAGGTCCAAACGCTTTATATCTAGATCTGAAATTGGTGGTATCTGACTGAGTTTGGCATTTGTGCAACTGACACTAATGCCAGCGATAAAACAGCCCTGTGGTAATGGTTGTTGCATGAAAGGAATCTCTTCAGGTGGCGCAGGACTGGGAAAGCGACTAGATGGGTTACGGAAAACATCACCTCGTAAAATTTCTTCTTCATCTTCGTTGTCTTCTCCATCATCATCTTCGTCGTCTTCTCCATCCTCTTCCTCTTCCCTCTCTCTTTGGTTTCTTTCATTTTCTAGACGTTTGGCCTCTACTTGTCTTTTTTCTTCCTCTTCCTGTCTTCTCATTTCCTTTCCCCTCTCATTTTCCTCTCTTTTTCTGTTTTCTTCTTCCAATATTCTTTCTTCTTCCTCATATGCTTTTCTTCTTTCTTCTTCTGTGTTCCTCTGTGTTTCTTTATTTTCCTTACGACGCTCTTCAAGTTCTTGTCTTTTTCTCTCCTCTTTCTGAAGTTTCTTTTCTTTTCTTCTCCTCTGTTTTTCATCCTTAATTTGAATGTTCTTTTTTTCTGCTTGAATTCTTTCCTCTTCCATTGTAAGTATCTTGGTCATCTCATGAGTAAGTAAAGGCTGCACAATAACTGGATCCCTGGGGTCATTTGGTTCTGAAGAATCACCAGAAATTTCAGGTTTGTCATCCAATGAAATATTTTGTAATGCTGAATATGAGAATGTAAATTGGGGGGGGGGGGGGGGGGGGAAAGAATGATAGCATAAGGTAAAAGGAAAGTTAATGGCAATAAACATTATTCCCTACGAGCAAGAAACATATTAGAACTATAGAACAACATATTCATTATATTTGGACATAAAGTTTATAAGTTCCTATTCCTTAGTGTGGCAACAGATCAATCCAAGACAAGTGGTGATAGATGACAGAGTTGCACTGTGCCTTAAGCCCTGATGCTTGGTGCCATTTCCCAGTATGCCTCTATTTCCAGCAGGTGGTGGACGTGTCTACCAACTTCTCGTGGATTTTGGGGTCTGTCTCCTGTTCCTGGTTTCTTTCAGTGGAACCTGGGGTGTAGCGGCTGGCCACGGCTGCTTGGCGACTACCTAATGGAGCTAGATCCCTCCCTCCCCCTTCCCATTTGCTCTCACTTTGCCTGCCTCAAGTCTCCTCTGTGTTTAAAAAAAGAAATAAAAAATCATAAACCAATTTTAGTGGTTAGGCAGTGCTGTGATGGAGAGAGCAGTACCGGATACTGCATCTGTGCAGAGTAGCTCCGGGTGGACTCGGGGGGGGGGGGGCACTATTCCTGGGCAGTAAGTGCTGTTCCCAATGGCAACCCCTTAAGAGACAGCTAAGTGCCCCTCCCCAGTGGAGGGCTCATAAGTTCGTGTCCAGGGTTTGTTGTCTTGTTCTGCCTTGCCAGTTCAGTGGCAGGAGTAGTCGGGGGAGAGCATTTCGACTACGGCTCTGCTTTCTTCTCTGGGCTCCCCAGCAGGTATGTCGGCTCCTGCAGTGAGCACCACAGTTTCTCCCTCTGATGCTGCTAGCACGGGAAACACAGCCAATTTGGTTTCCCGCATGCCAGTTGTTCATTCTCCTTCTCAGTGGGTTGTATGGCAGCATGTGGCCTTTGGGGTTTCTCTGCCTGCGGAGCACAGGGGTCTGGCGATGGAACAGCCACAGGCTGTTCCTTTTCCCCCCAGGTTTGTGCTGCCTATGCACAAGGCTGGCCTTCTGCAGGTACTGTTTGGCTTTGCTCCCTTTCCATTGCTTTCTTACCGGTATACTGAGAAATGGCACCGAGCATCAGGGCATAAGGCATAGTTCAACTCTGTGTCCTCTATCTCCACCTGCTGGTAGACAGGCATAACCCACTGGTCCTGGATTGATCTGTTGCACTAAAGGAAAGAAAATTATCTGGTAAGAACTAATTTTCCTTTTTACTTATCATATACCCTTTGTTTTTTTAAATTTTTGTTTTTGGCTTGGTGGTTTTCTTCTCCTTTGTATCATTTGGGCTAATGGAGTATGGCACCATGAGCTTTCATTTCCACTATACAGAGATTTTTTTTTCTCCTGGTTTTATATCCCCCTCCCAACTCTTTAGCCAAGAACCAGGGACTATAAACTGTACCTTCCTCTGGAACTCAGATGTGGGTCATGTGCAAAATTAGATCAAGCCCTTGGCAATTATTTTTGTAAGCTAAATGGTGAACTGTTTCTGTACTGTATGGAAATACTTGTAGAGATATTCCAAGGCGTTTAGTATCTTTTATTATTTCTTCTTTTAAAGCAGGCCTGAAAGCTTTTCAAACAGGCCTATGGGCACAGAGTGCAGCTCTGACTGCCCTATTCTAGATAACTCCACTGGTTCTTTTCAGATTGTTGAATTATAAATCATATGGCATTTGAAAAGCAGTATATGAAACTGAACTTGTTGTTAATGCCTTCATGAATTTGCTGCTGCCTATTTCAGTTTATATCTAGCATTTTTCTCTATAACAGTCTTCTAATTTGTGGGTTTCTCTTTCTTGGCACATAAGATTGTGAAATGCTCTGCTGTTGACTTTGCGTCAAATTTCTTCTTTATCTTTATTTTGGAAACAATTGAAGACTTTTTTATTTGGTAGGAAGTTTCCTGATATTAGATGGGAGTTTGGAATCTTTGGGATTTTAAGGTTGGTTGTGAGTTTTAATCATTTTTTTGTATTGTTATTCTATTTGTATGTGTGATTTTGATTGTTTTATTGTAACCTGTTTGAATGTGCAGGCTATAAATGCTTGTTAAATAAAATTTGTCAAATAAATAAACAATTGTTGGCAGGGTTTTTTTTTAACTGTACCCTTTATCCAAAAGACTTTTGTCTCATTTACTCTTCATCTCTATGCCTCACTTCAGTCTCTTAATATTCTTCTCTTCTCCTTTAACTATGACTGCTAACTGTACACTTCTCTGCCAACTTATTGATGTCCTGTAATTTACCATATCATTGTTTTGTATACTTTTATAGTTATAAGATATTTTGACACACTTGACCATGAAAGATGCCTATAAAATACAGCTTTAATGTAAGACAAACAAGTATTAGAAGAATCTTAACCTGCTAGAGCTGTTCATACTCATTTATTTCACTAATGAAAAGAATATACCAATATCAGCGCAGACTGGACAGCATTCTTCAGGGATCATGGTGCTGAGGCATTTCAGTGGAGGGCACATCATTTCATCACAAACCACCTTTCCATTTGTGCATAGGCAAGTAAGACAGGGCTTTGGGGACCACACTGCTTTGTCATACATTATCATTCCATTGACCGAACAGTGCCCTTTCTTTACTAATGAAAACAGAAAACAAATAATAGAAGTTAATTCATGTAATTTGTGCTTATAATGTATTGTAACTAATATAAATACTGTTCCTCCTGTGAGCGTATACATTCAGAAAAACATTTGCTTGGTCTTATCCCTGTTGAATTTTAACTGGTGAATGAATATCTAGATTGAAATAGAGATGTGATACGATAAAAACTTAGGAGAAACTTCAGAATTTAGAGCAGCATTTCTCAACTCCAAATCAAGTACCCTCAAGCTCCAATCAGCAGAGATTTTGAAATGGACGTTCCAAAAACAGATATAATCTAGTCATGAAATAGAAAATGAAATTACTTTTTCTACCTTTGTTTTCTGGTTATTTTATTTTTCTAATTGTTTTGGTCCAAGTCTGATTTATGCTTTCCTCAATGTTCTATCAACTCTTACCATTTTCTCTTGCTTTTTCTTTCTGTTTTCTTCCATTTATTTTTCTGCCTCTCAGTCCAAATTTAATTTATTCTTTACTATTCAGGCTTCAATTACCCTCTTTTTACTGCATCTACCTAAAACTTTCCATCTCTTTCCATTACCTCAGCTCTCCTATTCCCCTTTCTCATATTCCCCAGTCTTTCACTAACTCTATCATTTTCTCCACATCCATCCAGCATCTCCCTTCCTTACCCATCTTTCCATCCAGCCTCTCCCCCACACACTCAATTCCAACCCATCTCCATCAGCCCAAGAACTAGCATCCTCTTTTGCCAAGGAGGTTGTTTCCTTATAATCCACATTTGCTATTACTTTCATCATCAATAAATTTGACTATTTCTACTGATCTCCAGTTCTCCACCAGATCCTCATGGGTAGCTCCCTGTCATTGTTTAACCCTCCGAATCCCTTTTTGATCTTCCATATTTTGGAAACTATGAAAGTGACTACAGCATCCCAGGATTCTCTTCCTTCTTACTATGTTAAATGTTCCTGCATACATTGATAACCAATCTCACCTGATTTGCCACCCACTAACCTTTGAAGCAGGAATTGGCTGAGAAAGAAATTAATTTTAATGTTTATTTAATTTCTTATATACACTAAAGCTATCAAAATAGAGGGCTCCCAATCTGAGTTTGTAACCGAGGCAATGGAGGGTTAAGTGACTTGCCCAGAATCACAACAAGCTTCAGTGGGATTTGAACCAGGCTCCCCTTGTTCACTATCCATTTCTCTTATTAGGCAGCTCCACACTATGCTGCTGGTCCAGGTGATAAAGAGCATACAATAAACAGAATAATTCATATTCAAGTGGAATCAAGACAAATAGCATATTTATGTTATTTATTTCTGCATATGTATCCCACATTTTCTTATTGGTAGGTTCAATGTGGCTTACAAGAGTCTGGAGTAAGTTGGTTGCAGTTTGTATAAAACAATGTAAATTGGTTAACAGTTTGTATAGAACTAGGTTACAATTTATATAGAAGAACAAAATTAACAGTTATCTTGAGTTTGACAGACTTTGTATTTATAGTTGCCCCAGGTACGCGTGAAGTGTTTGGGGTGAATTGGGTGGCATGTAGTGCTGATTCGGTAGTTTGCTTGCTTAGGTTGGTTCAGCGGGGAGGAACTTTCGGAAAAAATGGACTTTCAGGTGTTGGGTGAATTGGGTGGCATGTAGTGCTGATTCGGTAGTTTGCTTGCTTAGGTTGGTTCAGCGGGGAGGAACTTTCGGAAAAAATGGACTTTCAGGTGTTTTTGGAAGATTAAATAATTGCCCTTGAGTTTTAGTTCTTTCAATAGTGTGTTCCAGAGGTTGGTACAAACATATGAGAAGCTGGAATCGTATGTTGATTAGTATTTAATGTAAACCTCAATATAGAGCTATTGGACCATCAGGCTGTGGACAGTGAAAGACTGAAGAGCTGGAGAGATAAGTGAACCCTTTCAATATCAACACACAGCAGTTTAGAGTGTGATAGAGGGAACTTATTGAGGAGGTTTTTTAGCCAATGATGAATGGATAGAACTCCCTAACGTTGAATTAATTCAGCAAAGGAGGACCCTATCATCGATTGAGGCTTTTCCTCCTTTATAATAACAACATAGCTACAATTATTCATTGGATATCTTCCAGTGTAGATTATTGTGTTTGGATTAGTATTTAATGCCTTTACAATTAGGGAAGTGGCAGGTAAGGTAAGTTCTCACTGATTTAGTTGCATTTCAGGATGGTAGCTCCTATTAGTGGTCATGTAGCCCAGTGAGAGGCCGAAAATTATTCTGTAGGCCAGAGAACAAATCTTGAAGGATATGCATGCCTTGATTGGTAGCCAGTATAAT
Organism: Microcaecilia unicolor; assembly: GCF_901765095.1. NCBI lineage: Eukaryota > Metazoa > Chordata > Amphibia > Gymnophiona > Siphonopidae > Microcaecilia > Microcaecilia unicolor. The sequence goes on from NC_044036.1 coordinate 172,997,677, forward strand.
TTTTGGAGAAAAGGTCTAGCGCTTTCTAACTGGTTTTTTTCTGAAAATGAGTTTAGCTGCTGTATTTTGTGCTGTCTTTAGCTTCTTCAAGATTTGGTCTTTGCACCCTGCATAGATTCCATTGCAGTAATCCACATGGACTAGAACCATGGTTTGGATCATGTCGCAGAACACATCTCTTCGAAAGTATTTCTTTATCCGTTTGTTTCCACATTGTGTGGAACATTTTCTTTGTACTGGCCTTAGTCTTGTTTTATAATGATAAGTCACGATCTATGGTGATTCCTAGGATGTTCAGATTGTCTGAGATTGGGAGAGATGATCCCAAAGCGTTGATGGTTGTGAAGTGTTCAGTATTGTGTGGAGATGAGAGTATGAGGCAATGTGTTTTTCCCCTGTTCAGTTTCAGCTTGAAGGCTGATGCCCAGGATTCTCTGTTTTTTATGATGTTCGTGATTTTGGAGGTGATTTCTGATGGGTTATTTTTGAAGGGGATATAAGATTGTTACGTCATCGGTGTAGATGAAGGGATTGAAGCCTTGTTTGGATAGGGACCTGGCTAGTGGGGCCATCATTAGGTTGAACAGTATAGGTGAGAGTGGTGAGCCCTATAGGACTCCACATTCCACTTTCCAAGGTAGAGAGATTAAGCAATTTGATTTTACTTGGTAAGACCTGGTGGTCAAGAAACCCTTGAACCATGTAAGTATCTTCCCTTCAACTCCTAACTTATTGAGAATTCTTTGTAGGATTTGGTGGTCCGTCATGTCAAATGCACATGACATGTCAAACTGGAGTAGGAGGATGTTTTTGCCTATTGAGATTTCATGTTTGAATTTAGCCAGAAGTGTGATCAGCATTGTTACAGTGCTGTGGTGGGTTCTGAATCCTGATTGGGAATCATGTAATATGGAGAATTTGTTGATGTATTCTGTTGTTTGGTCGCTATACCTTCCATCATCTTGATCATTAGTGGTATGGATGCAACTGGCTTATAGTTTGAAATATTGCTGGTGTTTTTCTTATCTTTTGGGATAGGTGTGAGCAGAATGTTTCCCTTATCCAGCAGGAATTGTCCTACATGGAACATAGAGTTTAGGTGGGCTGTGAGTTCTTCAATGAAATGGTTAGGGGGTACTTCCATAATGTAGTTGGGGCATGTATGTAGTAAGCAGTGAGCGGAAGAGAACTTTCTGAATGTTTGAGTTACTGTCTCAGAAGAAAGCTGGGCGACGTCAGTGCCGGGCAAATTGGTAGAGACAATTATTAAGAACAAAATTACAGAGCATATTCAAAAGCAATCTACTACATTTCTTTGAAGGGGTGAACAAACATGTGGATAAAGGTGAGCTGGTTGATATTGTGTATCTGGATTTTCAGAAGGCATTTGACAAAGTACCTAATGAAAGATTCCAGAGGAAATTGGAGAGTCATGGAATAGGAGGTAGTATTTTATTGTGGATTTAAAACTGGTTAAAAGAAAACAGAGCGCAGGGTTAAATGGTCAGTATTCTCAATGGAGAAGGGTAGTTAGTGGGGTTCTCCAGGGGTCTGTGCTGGAACCACTGCTTTTTAACATATTTATAAATGATCTAGAGATGGGAGTAACTAGTGAGGTAATTAAATTGCTGATGACACAAAGTTATTCAAAGTCATTAAATTGCGGGAGGATTGTGAAAAATTACAAGAGGACCTTACGAGACTGGGAGACTGGGCGTCCAAATGGCAGTTGACGTTTAGTGTGAGCAAGTGCAAAGTGATGCATGTGGGAAAGAGGAACCTGAATTATAGCTATGTCATGCAAGGTTCCATGTTAGGAGTCACGGACCAAAAAAGGGATCTAGGTGTCGTTGTTGATGATACGTTGAAACCTTCTGCTCAGTGTGCTGCTGCAGCTAAGAAAGCAAATAGAATGTTAGGTATTATTAGGAAAGGAATGGAAAACACTCCAGTTTCCCTCATAAAATTTATTCCAAGAAGAATTAATTTAATTAATTAAGCAACAACTTAATGTTGACACCTACGCAAGATCGCAATGTATTCTTATACCATGTATGTACGCACTGACTGTAAAACCATGTGCAACTCTGTAGACCAGAAATGGCAATCGCCACTATGGCAAATATAAGCCACACTGAGCCTGCAAATAGGTGGGAAAATGTGGGATACAAATGCTAAAAATAATAATACTACTATTATTTTACAATTGTCAGACTATTGGTAACTTCTAAAGAATAAAATGCAGTACAGGAAGGTGAGTCAGTAACTTAAAGTCTTTAATTTGATTAACAGAAATATTCTTATTTCTCATAAATATTCAGGGATTTCCTGTAGACAATAATGGAGCTATTGAAGAGTACCAGGCTGATCAAACAGACACTGCTTTCTTTTGTTTTCTGCCATCAATATTCTCACAGAGATGCCTCTGCTCTTCTACCTAATGGGCTGTTGAAGCCAAAGAATTTACTGAGCTAATACATCACAGCCTGAAACTTACAAATTCACAATAAAAATATATTGCCAATTTTATTAATAGAGTTCTGCAAACATTTTGGAAGTATCTGGCAGAGTTAAGTGTTTGCTTTTATGCATTCCTCTCTATGAAGTTTTGCTCTATATCCCAGCTCAGAAGAATATTAGCAGACACACAGAAATGAGGATGTTATAATGCCTTTGTATCGCACCATGGTGTGACCGCACCTCGAATATTGTGTTCAATTCTGGTCGCCGCATCTCAAAAAAGATATAGTGGAATTAGAAAAGGTGCAAGAGAAGGGCGACGAAAATGATAAAGGGGATGGGACAACTTCCTTTTGAGGAAAGGTTAAAGCGGCTAGGGCTCTTCAGCTTGGAGAAAAGGCAGCTGAAGGGAGATATGATAGAGGTCTATAAAATAATGAGTGGAGTTGAACGGGTAGATGTGAAGCATCTGTTCACACTTTCCAAAAATACTAGGACTAGGGGGCATGCGATGAAGCTACAATGTAGTAAATTTAAAACGAATCGGAGAAACTTTTTCTTCACTCAATGTATAATTAAACTCTGGAATTCGTTGTCAGAGAATGTGGTAAAGGCAGTTAGCTTAGCGGAGTTTTAAAAAGGTTTGGACGGCTTCCTAAAGGAAAAGTCCATAGACCATTATTAAATGGACTTGAGGAAAATCCACTATTTCTGGGATAAGCCATATTTATTTATTTATTGCATTTGTATCCCACATTTTCCCACCTCTTTGCAGGCTCAATGTGGCTTACAATGTATCGTTATTGGTAGATAATAGATTGGGAGAAAACAGTTTAGTGTTACATAAAGAATAGCATAATCGAAATTTAAACAAGCAGATATAAGCAATCTATCGTTATTGGTAGATAATAGATTGGGAGAAAACAGTATTACATTAAGACTAGCGTGATTGAAGTTTAAACAAGCAGATATAAGCAAACAGTGCTGATAATAGTTAAGGTGCAGATGTATTACATTTATAGTTGCTGATCTATAAAATGTTTTGTACTTTTTTGGAATCTTTCCTGTCCGCTGGTGTTTCCTCAGGCGGATGATCTAGTTCGTCTATAAAGGTTTCGAGGTTGGTGTCTTCCTGAGGTGGATTTTTAGTACATAAGTATTGCCATACTGGGACAGACCGAAGGTCCATCAAGCAAAGCAGTGGATTTTCCCCAAGTCCATTTTAATAATGGCTTATGGATTTTTCTTTTAGGAATCTATGCAAACCTTTTTTTAAACCTCACTAAGCTAACTGCTTTTACTACATTCTCTGGTAACAAATTCCAGAGTTTAATTACACGTTGAGTGAAGAAATATTTTCTCTTATTTGTTTTGAATTTACTCTTTTGTAGCTCTATTGCGTGCCTCCTAGTCTTAGTATTTTTGGAAAGAGTAAACAAGCGATTCACATCTACCCATTCCATTCCACTCATTATTTTATAGACCTCTATCATATCTCCCCTCAGCCATCTTCTCTCCAAGCTGAAGAGCCCTAGCCGCTTTAGCCTTTCATCATAGGGAAGTTGTCCTACCCCCTTTATCATTTTTATCACCCTTCTCTGTACCCTTTCTCAGTAAATTCTTTGGCTTCAACAACCCATTAGGTAGAAGAGCAGAGGCATCTCTGTGAGAATATTGATGGCAGAAAACAAAAGAAAGCAGTGTCTGTTTGATCAGCCTGGTACTCTTCAATAGCTCAATTATTGTCTACAGGAAATCCCTGAATATTTATGAGAAATAAGAATATTTCTGTTAATCAAATTAAAGACTTAAGTTACTGACTCACCTTCCTGTACTGCATTTTATTCTTTAGAAGTTACTATTATTTTACAATTGTCAGACTATTGGTATCTTCTTGGAATAAATTTTATGAGGGAAACTGGAGTGATTTATAGGTTGTGGTACCTTGTTAAAATCCTACAGAAAAGATGATGCAGTAAATGAATTTTCAAGACAGGCCCCTATTTCAATACAAAAAAGGAACCTGTGTAGTCTGAAAAAATATATTTTACTTAATTGGGCATAAATGATGGAGTACCTTCATTCTTTGATGTTATTTCAGGGAAAAACAAATGATACCTTTTTTATTGGACATAACTTAATACATTTCTTGATTAGCTTTCGAAGGTTGCCCTTCTTCCTCAGATCGGAACTAAGCAAATGTGCTAGCTGACAGTGTATATAAGTGAAAACATTCAAGCATTACTATGACAGTCTGACAGGGTGGGAGGAGGGGGATGGGTAGGAAATATGCATGGGGACATCAAAGCATATCATTGATATTCTAACAGGATGGGTGTGGATAGGTGAGGGGAGGGTGATCAACAGAGACATACAGTTTATAATGGGCTAGGAACCCCAGATCCTTGTTAAGTCCTTTCTGTTGGGTGTTAAAATATTCAATCATTCTGACTTCAAAGGTCTTACGTTCTTGTATGGTTTTAAAGTTACCTTTCAGGATTCTCACTGTGAAGTCACTGGTACAGTGTCCTGGTCCTGTAAAATGTTGACCAACAGGCGTGGGAACCCTGCTGGCACCAGTATTGTTCATGTGATGTCTATGTAAATTGAATCTTGTCTTAAGCATCTGGCCTGTTTCTCCAATATAGCATCCTTCGTTACATTTTTTACACTGAATGATATATACCACATTGTCAGCTAGCACATTTGCTTATTTCCGATCTGAGGAAGAAGGGCAACCTTCGAAAGCTAATCAAGAAATGTATTAAGTTATGTCCAATAAAAAAGGTATCATCTTATTTTCTTTTCCATGTTTTATTTTGTTTGATTTCTATTGATAACCTTAAGAGTGGACTAACACGGCTACCACACTCCTCTACTTAGGGAAAAACAAACAAATTCCTCAGGCTATAGGGGAGGTAAACAGTCATATCAGTGAACAAGTTAAAGGGCAAAGCATCAGGTTGTACTTAAACAACAAAGGGGTCCTTTTACTAAGCTGTGTAGGCGCCTACGTTCTCCCAATGTGCATCAATTTGGAGTTACCACCTGGCTACCGTGTGGGCCTGGTGGTAATTTCATTTTTTATGTGCACCGGCAAATAATTTTTATTTTACAGCACGTGGCGGAAACCAGGCGGTAATCGTCATTATACGTGTGTAGATGATTACCGCCCATTTAATGTGTGAGGCCTTACCGCTAAGTGAATGAGTGGCGGTAAGGTCTCAGACCCAAAATGGACTCGCGTCAATTTTGATTTTGCCACACCTCCATTTTCGGCAAAAATTTTTTAAAAGGCCTTTTTGAAACGCGCTGAAAATTGAATTGCGCGCACCCAAAACACGCACCTACACGAGCGCAACTTAGTAAAATGACCCTCAATTTTTTCTTTCTAAAAAAAAAAAAAAAGAACAAATATATTGTGCTGTTGATAAGAAAAATAGATCAAATAGCTGCAGTAGAGCGGCAGTAAGCCCAATGCAGGTTTACCGCTCGCTATTCTGGGACTACTGCCAGCCCAACGCGGCCACCGGCGATAGTTGCGGGTTGAGCATGCGCCATTTAAAGGAGGAAAGAACCTCCAGAAATGGTTCGCATGGCAGTAATCTGGCGGTAATCAGGCATCTCCGCTCGCTGCCCAGTTACCATGGGAGCCCTTACTGTCACCTCAATGGGTGGCGGTAAGGGCTCCCCTACCGCATGGCCATGTGGTAAGAATTTTCTTACCACATGAACATTTTGTTTTTGGGGCTTTTTTCCCGCTGCAGTAAAAAGGGCCCTGGCGTGTGGGAAAAACGGCTCCCGCTGCTACCTCAGGGCCCTTTTTCCCGTAGCTTGGTAAAAGGACCCCTAGGTTATTTGTTCCTCATACCATCATCTGAGGAAAGTCAACTAATTTCTTCTTATCATACACCAGTGTTTCCAAATCACCTAACTAGTCTAGTTTTCAGCATATTTTAAATAAATGTACTTAAGAGATCCTTTTATGCATCGGAGGCTGAGTGTGTGCACATCTGTCTCATGCATATTCACTGTGGCTAGGTATGCCTCCAAGACGTGGTTCGGAAACACTGCTTTAAACTTTTTTTTTTTTGTATTTAAAAGTAAAAAGAGCAGGGCAAGATGGGGGATTCATTAATGACAGCCAACATACCAGACTACTACTACTACTTATCATTTCTATAGCGCTACTAGACGTACGCAGCGCTGTACACTTGAACATGAAGAGACAGTCCCTGCTCGACAGAGTTTACAATCTAATTAGGACAGACAAACAGGACAAACAAGAGATAAGGGAATATTAAAGTGAGGATGATAAAATAAGGGTTCTGAACAAGTGACTAAGGGTTAGGAGTTAAAAGCAGCATCAAAAAGGTGAGCTTTTAGCTTAGATTTGAAGACAGCCGGAGATGGAGCTTGACGTACCGGCTCAGGAAGTCTATTCCAGGCATATGGTGCAGCAAGATAAAAGGAACGGAGTCTGGAGTTAGCAGTGGAGGAGAAGGGTGCAGATAAGAGAGATTTACTCAGTGAACGGAGTTCCCGGGGAGGAATGTAGGGAGAGATGAGAGTGGAGAGGTACTGAGGAGCTGCAGAGTGAATATAAGTCAATATAAGTCAATAAGAGGAGTTTGTTTGAACTGTATGCGGAAATGGATAGGAAGCCAGTGAAGTGACTTGAGGAGAGGGCTAATATGAGCAAAACGACACTGGCGGAATATTAGTCGTGCAGCAACCTATCCCAGAGCGGGGTACATTGAATAGCTTGAGGTATAAAAGATGGCTGACCTCCCACTGTGGACTTGGTAGATGGGAAGAGATCCATAATAGCTAGTTTCCTCTTTCTTGAGCAGATTGTATTACCATTTCAAGTGGATGCTTGTAAGTAAATTGTTAAATTAATAAAAATACATTTAAAAAAAGTTCAGGTACAGTTGGTAAAATCCCTTCCAAAGAGGACTTACAATCTAAGGGGCAGTAATCTGCATGTTACCTACTTTTAAAAATATTGTTAGGATCAGTTGGCTTTTTATGGAGTGCAGGAAGGGTTTTGTTGCAGTACTTGAGGGGTAAAAGGAATAGGAAGCCTGCTGGTCTTGTAAAGGGGTCGGTAGGGACTTTATTACACATGGAGGCATATTTTCAAAGCACTTTGGGAGGCTAAGTTCCATAGGTTTCTATGGAACTTTGGGAGGCTAAGTGCTTTGAAAATGAGCCTCATGGTGTATGAATGCCCTAATTTACAAGTTTACTGGAAGGATGTGTGGCGGAGAATCAGACATCTTGTGTGTTGATGTTCCATTGTCTCTTATGACAATTATTTGGAAGTCTGTGATTCTTTCTGCTGCTACTCCAAAAGCTATAAAATCTTTTTTGATTATTTAGTCTCAGTAGCTCTAAAAGTTATTGTAAATCACTGGAAAAACAATTGTGACGTGCATGTCAATTTATGGTGGCATTGGGTCTGCCTACTTAGGAGATATGAGAAAATACTTGAAGACAGGGGCCTTATGGTCTCTAAAGGGGAAAGCAAGTAGGAATTATTGGATCGTTTTGTGTTAAATGATTCTTGAGAAGATTTTTTTGGAATTTGTATCTTTTATTTTTGTGTTTGGTTGTTATTTTATTCGGTTTGGCTTTATGTCTTTGTATTTACCTTTGAAAATTATAGTAAAATGTTTTGAACATGTAAAAATATTTTTAGGAAGGGATGTGTCATGGATTAAGAGTGGGTATCCCTACATTATCCAACTAGCACGGTATTAGCGCATTTTTACTGGATAGCACAGAATTAATGCGAGAGCACCTTGAGCCTCTTAATAGGAAACAGTAAGGGCTCTCATGTTAACAGTATGCAACCACATTGAAGCATTTTTTAAAAAATTCCCTTTAAGTGCCATGTTAGATCTGGGCTTAGAGCATGGCAAAGTCCTGCATTTAAATGCATTAAGCCCAGATTTCACTGAACTTTAGTAAGAGGGTCCCTAACCAGCTCATTTTCGAAAGAGAAGGTCGTCTATCTTTCGACACAAATCGGGAGATGGGCGTCCTTCTGTCAGGGGCGCCCAAATCGGCATAATCGAAAGCCGATTTTGGGCGTCCCCAACGGCCAAAGTTCCCGGGGGCGTGTCGGAAGGGTAGCGAAGGCGGGACAGGGGCGTGCCAGGGCATGCTTAAGAGATGGGCGCCCTCGGCCGATAATGGAAAAAAGAAGGGCATCCCCTGGTGAGAATTTGGTCCACTTTATTTGGTCCCTTTTTTTTTCAGGTCCAAGTCCCATAAAAGTGCCCAAACTGACCAGATGACCACCGGAGGGAATGGGGGATCATTTCCCCTGACTCCCCCAATGGTCACTAACCCCCTCCCACCCTCAAAAAAACAACTTTAAAAACTTTTTTTGCCAGCCTCTATGCCAGCCTCAAATGTCATACTCAGGTCCATCGCAGTAGTATACAGGTCCCTGGAGCAGTTTTAGTGGGTGCAGTGGACTTCAGGCAGGCAGACCCAGGCCCATGGCCCCCCCTACCTGTTACACTTGTGGTGGAAAATGGGAGCCCTTCAAAATCCACCCGAAACCCACTATACCCATATGTAGGTGCCCCCCTTCACCCCTTAGGGCTATGGTGGTGTATAGTTGGGGGGGTTGGGCGGGCTCAGCACCCAAGGTAAGGGAGCTATGCACCTGGGACCAATTTGCGAAGTCCACTGTAGTCCCCCCCTAGGGTGCCCAGTTGGTGCCCTAGCATGTGAGGGGGACCAGTGCACTACGAATCCTGGCCCCTCCCATGACCAAATGCCTTGGATTTGTTTGTTTTTGAGATGGGGGCCATCAGTTTCCATTATCGGCGAAAACCAAGGGCGCCCATCTATAAATCCGGCGATCTCAGCATTTAGGTCGACCATCTTTAATGTTGACCTAAATGTTGAGATTTAGGCGCCCCCAACCGTATTATTAGAACGAAAGGTGGACGGCCATCTCGTTCAATAATACGGTCGGCGCCGTCCTCGGAGATGGGCGCCCTTAGAGAAGGGCATCCCCGGTCGAAAATGCCCCTCTAAGTATAATTGAGGGAACGAAGGGTGGTGGTCTCCACTGTGGACTGTAAATCATTGGCACCAGATCTGTTGGTGTTTTGGGGGGGCTATTTGTTGTTTATTTACTATTAATATGTACTAGGGCTGCCTCTCAATTAAAATTTTAATTGCACGATTAAAGGTATGTTGTTTATTCTTTTTCCCACTGCAGCTTCTTGTGACTATGGGTACGTCACTTAACCCTCCATTGCTTAGAAACACAGGGAGCTGCAGTGGAAAAATGAATAAAACATACCTTTAACGTGCAATTAATTGCGATTAAAATTTTAATTGAAATGCAGCCCCCCCCCCCAAATAAAAAGTAATAAGATAAGAAGTACAAAATACAAACTGAAAAATTACAAATTAAATCATCTAAAACAGCATGCAGAATTGGTACTAACAGCCTTACCCCCCTGTTTACAAAGCTACAGTAATGCTGACACAGCCCTTCATTTTGAATGGGCTGTATCGGCATTGCCATGAAGCTGCCGCTAGTGCGGCTTTGTAAACGGGGGTGGGGGGTGGGGGGGGGGTTTAGTTTTCACAGCCTACTTCAGAAAAACAAGCCTATGTACACCTTCAGTTCCCTGTATTTTCGATTCGCTGAATGTATTTTTTTTTGTCCAAGTGGAACTGATGTGAGAATATTTGACAAGTTAAATGTTCCCGCACTAGTTCCCAGAAGTGTATAATAGTAGCTGTTGGTTCTATATATCTGCAGTATAGCACTTATAAGTAAACCAGTTAGGGGGTCTTTTACAAAGGTGTGGTAGCGTTTTTAGTGTGCACTAATGATTAGCGTGCGCTAAACTCTAGAGACGCTCATAGAAATATATGGTCGTCTCTAGCGTTTAGCACACGCTTATTTTTAGCATGCACTAAAAACTCTAGCGTGCCTTTGTAAAAGGCCCACTTAATTTCTGCTTTAAAGGGGTCATCTTATAGTCATTTTCATGCATATGCCTCTTATGAAAACACCCCTCACATGAAAGTATGCACAATATATACTTTTGGTATACCGTATTTTTCGGACTATAAGACGCACCTAGGTTTTAGAGGAGGGAATAGGAAAAAAAAATTGCTTTTTCCCACCTCTAAAACCTAGGTGCTCTGGTGCGTCTTGTCCGAATCCCTCCCTCCAAGTTCGGGATCGCCCTCAGGGTTACCTCCTCCCCCCTCCCCGGCCCTGTCACCACCTCTCCCCTTACGCGATCTTCCCTGGTGGTCTAGTGACGTCGGGGCAGGAAAGAGCCCCCTCTTTCCTGCCCAGCGCGCTGCTCTCCATCCTCCTGTATGCATTGCTGCCTGACGGTCTCGGCGAGATTCAAAATGGCCGCTGAGAATTGACGTCTCGGTGGCCATTTTGAATCTCGCCGAGACCGTCGGGCTGCATACAGGAGCATGGAGAGCAGCGCGCTGGGCAGGAAAGAGGGGGCTCTTTCCTGCCTCGACGTCACTAGACCACCAGGGAAGATCGCGTGAGTAAGGGGAGAAGTGGTGACAGGGCCGGGGGGAGGGCGATCCCGAACTCGGAGGGAGGGAGGGCAGGCGGCCTGCCAGCCAGCCAGCCAGCCAGCCAAATCTCTACCTTCGGACTATAAGACGCACCCCCCATTTTCCTCCCAAATTTTGGGGGGAAAAAGTGCGTCTTATAGTCCGAAAAATACGGTAGGTGTGTTCTGGGACAGAGTTGTGATATATTTGCATACTTAAATGTAAATGTATATGGGTACTGCAAAAATCAGGAAAAAAATGAACCAAATTGTTTTGCCTGCGAACTTTCTAGAAATGGCTGCTACTAGTATGGTAACCCCTGCTGGCCAGTGAGTGGCGCTGAGATGCATTTCAGGTGAGGTTCTCTCCCCTCTTGAGCTAGCAAGGGCTGCTTAATCTGCCTAATTATATAGTTTGAGAAGGTGAGATGAACAACAGAGAAAGTATTTTCTTTTGGTGTTCTATATATGTCATGTGAGCTGAAACTTTGGTCCTCCAATCTGAAAACTGCATAGATAAAGGAATAGTGTATTACAGGCTTTCTAATTTGATGCTTAGGAACATAATCACAGATATATACCAAAAGACAATCATTAGGCATATTTACCAAAACCATAGCTTACCCTTGTTTCAGAGTTGTAATATATGTTGTGGAATCACAGGCTTGTAATTTAACAACTATAGATTTTCTGATCCTAGTTTAAATGTTTATTCATTTCAGGCTGAAAATGATAGATTGAAACATTTTTATATAACTGAACATCCTGGCTGATCAGCATTGGACATAGAATCATAGGTTTGAAAAACTAAGTTTAAATAAAAATGGAAAAAGAAAACAAAAAATCCCCAAGCACACACAATTTAGTATTATTGGATGACTTATGGAAGAAGAATGCTCAAATGTTGTTGTAAGTATGTGAGTTTTCCCGGCTGTTGTATTTATCTGCATAACAGAGAAAAATTCTCAGATGAAAGGTTTGAAATGAACATTCTCTTATGAGTAGAAATTTATTACGGTTGGAGGGATTTCATTAATGAAACCCCCATTTGTCCTTTACTGCTAATTTTAGTTTAAAGAGTATAAGAATGAAAAAAAAATAATATACACTTGAATTCCAAATTGACTGTGGATTAAAAGCTGCAAGCATTTAGATTGTACATTAACTATAGGTATCATATAGGGCCCTGTTTACTAAGCCGTGCTATAGGTGCGCTAGCATTTTTAGCACATGCTAAAAATTAGCGCGAACTAATGCTTGAGACACCCATAGGAATATATGGGTGTCTCTAGCATTAGCATGCGCTAAAAATGTTAGTTCGCCATAGTAAACAGTGATGGATGCCCAGGCGCATCCTTCATTCCGTCTTCTTAAATTTGCAAATTAGTAGCATGCTCTAAATTATTCCTGTTAGCAAATAAACAAACAAAATAGAGAGGGACAAGTTGGTGCCCTGCTACACATATATTATTCCTGATCAAAAACTCACACATTCAATAACATAGTACTAAAATATTTTAGGACCAGCAGAAGAGATCAGGAACATTGTCATTCAGCCACAGTTCACATTGGTCTTTAATTTGCATTTACTTGCAATTTCATCACATGCATCTTTCAAGCCATTGCATTTTTATTTTATTTTATTGAGCATTTCTTTTACCACCATTTGTTAGACGACACATGGTGATTTGCAATCTATAATATAGGGGGTCTTTTACTAAAGCTTAGCTTGAGTCAGGGCCCATAGGAATAAAACAGGCCCTGCTACCGATAACTCAAGCTAATGTTTAGTAAAAGATCCCCATTGTATAAAATATTAAATTGAAAATAGAACATTAAAATTAGAATATAAAGTCGAGACATTAAAGGGTGGAGATACATAGCACAACAAAATATTCCAAAGTAACTGGTATAATATCATGGTAAACATAAGAGAGGGGATAAGTATACCAATCAATTTTAACTGGAATATGAAAAACAGGGGGAAAAAACCAATTAAGTTCCATAACAATGCTCTAGAAATAAGAGATTAAAACCATATTTAAATTTCCTGAGTGATGGTTCTGTCCATAGATTCACAGGCAAAATATTGCAGATAAATGGGGCCACACAGCTAAATGCCTCTTTGGGGCCCGTTTACTAAGCCGTGTAGGCGCCTATGTGTGCCCAACGCGCACCAATTCAGAACTATTGCCCGCCTACCACGCCGCCCAGGTGGTAATTTCATTTTTTATGCACGCCAGAAAATATATTTTATTTTCCAGCACGCGGCGCTAAGTGGGCGGTAATCGAAATTGTACATGCACTGATGATTACCACCCAGTTATCACGTGAGACTTTACCGCTAAGTGAATGGGTGGCAGTAAGGTCTCAGGCCCAAAATAGACGTGTGCCAATTTTCATTTTGCCGCACGTTTAGCGCATGCACACCCATTCTCGGCCCCTGACCCACCCCATCCAAAGAATTTTAAAAAATTAAATACCACAACTTAGCACTCGCAGATGGAAAACCTGTGGAACGGTTTAATGCATCCTATGTTTGGTCAATTTGGCTTCATTAGGTGTGTGTTTGCACCTAATGCAGCTTAGTAGAAGGTTGTTACTTTTAATAATTTTTTAACAAAATAATTTGAAAGATATTTGAAATGTTTTTGTATGAGTGAAGAACATGAAGTAGGTGCAAATTGAGGACCAATGATTACAATTGAAAGATATTTTGGAGCTAAGGTTGAATGACTATAATGTTCCTTCTATCTTCTGATTGTCTTAAACACAAGTTTTTTTATGAGGATTGGATAGCTTTCTCACATATTTTTTTTTATTTTTGCATATTTTAAATTGACTCACACGGACATGACATGCTAATAATTCCAATTTCAAATTCATTATTTATGTAAAACTATAGATCATTTAACTGAACTATTTGCATGTTATGTCTTTCATATGAACTGCTTTAATTATAATCCCTCGGATTCTATTTATGGTGCTTTAAGTTGCGCATGCAACTTGATTAACAGGTCAGTCAGTGCTGATAACTGGCAATAAATAACAAGCAATTAGCACTATTTGACAATAATTAGAATTGATACACACATCTTTTTAGACATATTCTATAAAGAGGTTTGCTGATCTGAAATTGGGATATGGCCATGGGAAGGGCATGGACAGACTGGGGACATTTCCAATAATTATACATGTTCTTATAGAATTAGTGCGATCTGTGCCTTATTTACACATGGGGATTTACACCAGGTTTTCATTGCTGTAAATTGTTGCACCTAAATGTAATTGCAGTTCCAAGCGCTAAGTGTTATTCTGTAAATCGTGCCTAAGTGTAGACATGGTTTATAGAATAGTGCTAGGCACTATTTTTTTTGTGCTGATTTTATAGGCACCATTTATAGAATCTAGTCCATTGTGACCTAGTTTTCCATTGTTATACTCCTTATTAAATTATTCAGTGGTGTTTATCATAAAGCTTATGGGGGCATACTTAAAAATCTCCATATGTATACTTAGGAAGAAAGGAGGGAAAGGGGAGATATGCTAGAGACATTTAGGGGCCCTTTTACTAAGCTGTGGCAAAAAGTGGCCTTACCACACCCTTGTACGGGTTTTTCCCATGCGCTAATGACATTTTTGCCGTAGCTGTAAAATGACTGATTTCCCATTTTTTCCAAAACATTTTTAGTGCATGGATAAGGGCATACTATAATGGCATTTACCACAGAACGCCACTTTAAGCTACATGTTAGTGCCTAATTTAGCTTATTAAAAGGGCCCCTTAAATACCTCCGTGGTTTAAATTTACAGGAAGAAACTAAGTTTCTACTGAAAGGAAGCTCTAAAAATGAGAAGGCGTAGGATGAAGGTGAGAGGAGAAAAACTAAGATTAATCTTAGGAAATACGTTTTTACCGAAAAGGTAGATGTGTGGAAAGGCCTCTTGGAAGAGGTGGTGGAGAAAGACTGTTTTTGAATTCAGTAATGCAATGGACAAACACTTAAGATTTCTAATGCGAAGGAAGGGATAGTAAACAGTATGGATAGGCCATATGGTCATTATTTACCTTCATTTTCGGTTTATATTTATGAGATAAAACTTATATTGCTTTCAGCTCATTTTGTACTATTATAAAAGAAACAAAATTCTCTTCAGACTTAGTTCCAAATGTATTGAGTTAATGCAGTGAAAAATTTTACCTGTACCCTCTTTGTTGATCTTCATTGACACATATTTAAATGGAGTAACATATTTGACTACATTACTGCATTCAGTGATCCTTTGTTGTATGTAAGAACTAGTAAAAAAGGCCCGTTTCTGAAAGAAATGAAATGGGCGCTAGCAAGGTTTTCCTTGGAGTGTGTATGTTTGAGAGAGTGTGTGTGAGAGTGACTGTGTGAGAGAGAGTGTGAATATGCGAGTGTGTGTGTGACAGAGAGAGAGTGAGACTGGGTGCGAGTGTGTCTGTGTGAGAGAGAGTGTGTGTGTGTGTGTGAGATTGAGAGTGTGTGCCAGGAGGGCCCCCCTCCTCTTCTTCCCCCTCCCCTCCCCCCAGTTCCAGGATCGGCCCCCTCCCTCACTGCCTCCCAGTTCCAGGAAGACCGACTTGCGCTTCCAAAGCTCGGCTGTCATGGCCCTGCAGGAGGCTAGCAAGGCTTACCTGGTGGGGCTCTTCGAGGATACCAATCTGTGCCCTATCCACGCCAAGAGAGTCACCATCATGCTCAAAGATATCCAGCTAGCCCATCGTATTCGTGTTGAGAGGGCTTAGAAAACATTATACTCCATCTACCAAAAGGCTCTTTTAAGAGCCACCACATCCCTACACAAAAACAGCTGACGCGTCAGTCTGCTGTATGGTTACTACTTAGTTCCCAATTTCCAGGCTGTTGGAGATTTAAGGATTGTAGGCGGCATCTTGCAGTCTTTCTTCCCGCCCCCCCCCCCCCCAAACTACAGTATTGAACAACCCATGCTCTCTTCTTTGGCCTGTTCTCGTCTACTGAATTGTGGCAACGCCTGCTCCCCTCCCCCCGCCCAAACCGCTATTCAGGCTGATGCAGTATTGAAACACCCATCCTCCCTTCGCCTGTTCTCGTCTGCTGAATTGTGGCAATGGTTTTTTATCTCTGCTCCTCCGCCAACCAGCCAACCTCCGCTGCCGTGCACAGCTCAGCATGCACGCCCACTGAACGATAGATCCAATCGCTGCCGTTCGCCCGCCCTCCCACCTAGTTGGTCAGTGCTGTTTGTGACGAACCCGGAAGCACGCTGACGTCAATTCAGGAGATGGATATGGCCTTACAGAGAGCACGAATGCTTCAAGGCTTCACTTTCTCAGCTTCAGAACGTTGGAGGTGCTTTTTATTATATAGGATGGTGAAGCACAGTAGAGTGGTTACTCATTTTAAGGGCATAGATGATAACTGTTGTCAGAATAATAGCACACCAGTGTATACAACATTTTTAAAACTCCTAGCTTATCTTTCAGTATGCTAAACATTGGTTGGAATTTCAGTCTTATATAATAAATCAGAATTTCAGTAGCAATAAAGGCATCTGATCATTACCCTTGTCATTGTGTATTACAAAGATATACTTGATGCCTTTCAAAAACAAAATTGGAGTAGAAAATCAGAAAAAGAAGATATGCATGTTAGAATGCATTCCTTTCCTCTTACCTGGTAAGATGTTGTAACTGATTTCTTGTTCACGTAAGCCTGTAACAGAATCATAAGCATTGACAAAGGTGTTATCTGGAGTAATAAGAATGCTTGCTACTGGTACCGGAGAAACTGATGGCTTATTAAGTAGAGTTCTGCCTTGTCTGTGGTTCAATGAAGAGGTATTTCTTCCACCTCTATTCCTAGTCTTTCTCCTTTGGTTTCTAGCAGTTGTAGTTCTTTCAGTTTGTGTAAAACCAGTGTACAAGGTGACAAGAAAGAAAAGGCAGATCAGAGTAATAGTCTTCATGTTTTTCTCTCACAAGCTGATTGCTGTAATGGAAGAGAAAGAGTAATGCTATGTTTAGATAAATATAACTTCACACTCTATAATTGCCTGTTGTACTAAGTCAAAACAAGGGTAACAGTTTAGTACTGATAAGCAATTTGTTGACAACTTTGCCTAAATTTGTTAAAACTGCTAAAAATATGTGAGAAGTTCTAATATAGAAAAAATATTTCATGAAAAAAATATTTTGGACTGTCAATGAGTTGTTCAATGTAATAGATCTTTATGGTCATGTTGCATGAACATCCAGATTCAACACTTGTACAAACAGTTTTTAAATTGATCCATAATATTGACAGTGTTGTGATTACTATAAAACCTTACAGAAGTTCAAAGGTTAGTGTTCAGTTATATTTGGCAAGTAACCTTTGCTTAGCATTATAGGAATCCTACATAACTTCATGCTTATAGGACTTGTGGATTAGTTCTTTTAGTCACAAGAAGAATATTATGACATTTATTAAGACCTATTATGATCATTCTTTACTGGTCTTTATAAACAAGACTACAGGTTTATAGAATCCAACATTCCATCTCTGATCATGGAAAGTAACAGCTATTAGAGAAGGCATTAGAAATGTTAGAGTACTCCAGCTCCTATCAGGACTGTGGAGTTGGAAGCAAATTTGGGTAGAGTCATAAGAATAGCCATATTGGGTCAGACCAATGGTCCATCTAGCCCAGTATTCTGCTTCCAGCAGTGTCCAATCCAGGTCACAAGTACCTGACAGAAAATCAATCAGTAGTACCATTCCATGCTACCAATCCCATGGCAAGCAGTGGCTTCACCCATGTCCATCTCAATATCAGATTATGGATTTTTCCTCCAGAAACTTATCCAAACCTCTTTCAAAGCCAGATATGCCAGCAATGAGTTCCAGAGCTTAACTCTATTCTTTGAGTGAAAAAATATTTCCTCCTATTTGTTTTAAAGGTATTTCCATGTAATTTCATTGAGTGTCCCCTGGTCTTTTGTACTTTTTGAATGAATGAAAAATCCTCCACCCACTCCACACTACTCAGGATTTTGTAGAACTCTATCATATTCCCTCTCAGCTGTCTTTTCCAAGCTGAAGAGCCCTAACCTCTTTAGCCTTTCCTCATATGGGAGGTGTTCCATCCCCTCTATCATTTTGGTTGCTCTTCTTTCAGCCTTTTCTAATTCCGCTATATCTTTTTTGAAATACATCGATCAGAATTGAACATAATACTCAAGGTGAGGTTGCACCATGGAGCGATAGAGACATTCTAATATTTTTGGTTTTATTTTGCAACCCCCTCCTAATAATTTCTAGCATCCTGTTTGTTTTTTAGGCCGCCACCACAAACTGGGCAGAAGATTTCAGCCTATTGCCAACAACGTCACCTAAGTCTTTTTCTTGAGTGCTGACTCCTAAAGTGGACCTTAGCATCAGATAATTATGATTTGGATTATTCTTCCCAATGTGCATCACTTTGCATTTACCTACATTAAATTTCATCTCCCATTTGGATGCCCAGTCTTCTAGTTTCCTAGTCTTTCTGCAATTTTTCACAATCTGCATGCGATTTGACAACTTTGAATAGTTTTGTGTCATCTGCAAATTTAATCACCTCACTCATCGTTCTGGTTTCCAGATCATTTATAAATATGTTAAATAGCACCGGTCCCAATACATTTCCCTGATGCACTCCACTATTCACCCTCTTCCATTAAGAAAAATGGCCATTTAGCAATACCCTCTGTTTTCTGTCGAATAACCAATTCTTATGCCATAGCAGGATATTGCCTCCTATCCCATGACTCCTTAATTTTCTCAGGAGTCTCTCATGAGGTACTTTGTCAAAAGCTTTCTGAAAATCTAGATACACTCATCAACCGATTCACCTTTACCTACTTGTTTATTCACGCCTTCAAAGACATAAGAGTCTGTAAAAATGTACTGATTCCCGCTTCAAAATAAAAACTTGCAGCATTATAATATATGATAAATTTATCATTTTATATATTTGTCCGTCTCTGTAGTCCTGCTTATTATGCCATTTTAGTTTCCAGGAGGATAATAGACTAAACCTCAGTCCTGGGAAATGTCAGCGTTTGTGGGTCACTAACCCATGGCCCTCACAACTTCAGATTCTATCTCCATCTATTAAAGTGGGCTGCAATTTTACCACTGATTACCTTAAGATCGTAGGCTGTCATTTTGATCCCTCACTTTCTTTTGACTCCCAGATTGGGTCAGTGTCATAGTTCTGCTTCTGTATCCACTATCACCTGTGCAGTCTCTGCCTCTTTTTGGACTTTGTAATGCTTTCTGTGTTCAGCATCACTTCCTCATTCTCTCATGGTTAGACTATGGTAATGTTGTTCTGTGTGGAATTTCTCAAAAATCACTTAGAAGAGTCCAAATTATTCAAAATACTTCTGTGAAAATGCTTCTTCATGCTAGGAAAATTGATCTTGTGACCCTAGGTCCTAGTTATTTACTGCATCCCCTTTAAAATTCTTCTCCTTACCTTTTTTAAAAACTGGTTTATCACTGTTTTTATCTAACCACCAGGCAGGCTCCCAGAGCAGCAACATGAAAAAATTTGCCCTGCCTTCCCCCCACATATGCACATATGAGATGAGGCTCTTTGGTACTCTGCTTTTGTTTTCTTGGGCATGTTCGCTGGAACTTTCTTTCCTTTTGTCTATGTGTTGAATCATCAGAGTACAAGTTTAAACAGGGGCTCAAAAACTTTGTGTACTGTAAAACCTTTGGGGAGGAGGGGGCCCTTGGATAGTGAAGTGCACTCTAGGTTGGAATATTCTAGGTTGTTAATTTTGTTTCCTAAATTATATTGTAATTCTTTCCTTCCTGTTTTCCTTTTTTTTTATGATACCTTTTTATTGGTGGCATTGCAAACCAACATTACAATGAATTTTTGTACAATTCAAAACCCAATCTAAATTCTGTTGCAGTTACCATCACCATAACCAGTGTTAACATTATCACCATATCTGTTTTCATTTCACTTCTCCAACCACCTGCGTGGGGGGAGTGAGTGGAAATAAAGATGCCAAACTGATTGCAAGGGGAGGAGGGGGAGGGAAAGTACCAGATCCCGGGAGGAGGGAGAGGGAAGCAAAAAGAAAGATGCTGGATCTCAGATGTAGGGGAAGGAATGGAAGGTGAGAAGTTAAAATGCAGGGAGGTACAAGAAGAGAGAGGGAAACATGTTGTCCACAGGAGCAGAAGAGAAGGAGGGGAGAGATGATGGACAACAGGAAGTGGGGGAGAAAGATGTTTGAATAAGAGTTGGAGGAGAAGGAGGGAGACATTCTGGACAACAGGAAGCAGGGATGGAAGTGAGAAGAAAGGATGTTTGAAGGAGCATGGGAGGAGAAGGAGTGAGGTAGAGGTGCTGGGCAACAAGAGGCAGAAAGGGAAGCAAGAATGAGAGATGTTTGAAGGGGGGTGTGGTGGTGGTAGAAATGCTGGACAACAGGAAGCAGGAAGGGAAGCCAGATGGAAAGATGTTGGTGGGGGTAGGAGGGGAGGAGAGATGCTGGACAACAGGAGGCAGAAAGAGAAGCCAGAGGAAGAGATGTATGTAAGGAGGGAGAGATGTTGGACAACAGGAGGTAAAAAGGGAAGAGAGCGAGACAGATCTTGGATTTGGGGGTGGAGGGGAGGGAATTATAGATGCTGGACAGTGGGCAGGAGGAAAGAAAGAGGGAGAGATGCTGGACTTTGGGAGAGGACAACAAGGAAGAAGAGCAAGAGAGATGCTAGATCATAGAAAGGGGGAATGTGAATCTAAATAAAGGGGTAAGACATGAGGTGGGGAGGGGATGAATAACAGGAAAGGAGCTGGGGTGGGTGAGGGGATGAGAGAATGAGCGTGAGGGGGGAGACATTGGATGGGGAGGAGAGAAATGCTGGATATAAGGAAGAGAGAAAGGGGAGAGTTAGTGAAAGACTGGAGAATGAGAGGCTGTGGAAGGAGAGATTTATTTATTTATTTATTTATTTATTACATTTGTACCCCGCACTTTCCCGCTCATCGCAGGCTTAATGCGGCTTACATAGTAACAAGAGAATACAATCTGTAGTATCAAAATCAACAAGGATGTATGTGATAAGACAATGAACAAGGAGTAAGTGGGATAAAAGAGGTATGAGTGAAAGGATAGGGATAGGTAATGAGGTGGAGTGATAGGGGACTGGGGTGAGAGAAAGAGATGAAAAGCTGGATAGTGCCAAGGTGGTCAGAGGAAATATTCAGCAGCATTATCCACTTATTCCCCCTGAATATCCCTGTCATCAGTGCTTATCTGATTAGCAGCACTTGCTAACTGAATATTAGCCCCAGTATAGCTAATTTTATTATGGTATTTTAAACTGAACTTTTCTTTTGCTTACTTTTTCTTTTTGCTCCTTGTTATTTGAGCATCTTGCATCTCCTTTATGTTCTTGCAAAAAAGCAGGTTAAAGTATGTGCTGGTAGAGACTAAGAAATGTGGTTCTTTGAATTTGTCTGACAGGATCTATTGTTTTGCTGTTGGTACCCCCTAAGAAGCTGATGGCCTAAGCAGATGGCCAATCTTGCCTAATGGTTTGAGGTGGCCCTGGCCCTACCCTACCCCTGTTTTGGATGCCGGGGGTAGATGGCAGTTTATCCCTCACCTCAGGCATCAGATTGCCTTGAGCCGCCCCTGGTAATTTGTTTCTCCAGAACCAATATGAGGAAAGTGTATTCTCCCCTTGCTAATTCATGTGAATGTGAGAGGGGGCATAATGAGAGAAATTTCCCATTGTTGGCTAATTTCAGTCTAAAACAATATCTATCTATCTATCTATCTATCTATCTATGGGGAGAGAGAGAGAGATCATCACTGTTTTGATATACTAGCTTCTCCTATTCAGTCTGTTTTAGTCCTTTTTTATTTTTTGAATAATGATAGTATGTATGAGATGTATGTTTGCAAATGAATATGCTAATATGCCAAACCCTACCTTTTGTCTCCCCCCAAGTGACAGTTACCCTGCCTTCCTCCCCAAACCCCATCCCCCATATGAACAAATACCTTGTAATTTCCTTGAGAAAAAATGCCTTGTAAAAGACTTCCTTCATCCAAAGTAATTTGCCACAGAACAGTATTCCATAAAACTGGAGTACAGAAACTAAAAGCCTGCTGGTACATAGATGCCAGCTTAGTGTGACTTCATGTCAGTATGATGAAAAGAGACTACTGGGACAATCTCAAAAGCCTACATTGGCTGATACTGATAGAAAGGATTTCTACACCAAACCCAAGATATTAAATCTCGGTCATCATTGAATAGGTAACTAATGTAGCTCCTCCAGAATTGTCAGCATATGATCCCACCTTTTACCAGTCAAGATTTTCATCACAGTATTCTTGCCCAGCTGCCAGTGCTGGAAAGAACACTGTGGTAAACCCTGATAAAATGCATTAGAATAAGCCAGCTTTGTAGTAACTATAATATAAATAACGGTAGCCAAATCTATCTGCCTGATAAAGAGCACAGTCTCCCAATCACGCATAAATTCACAAAAGAGGCCTGGACTATCACAGTAATACGATACTCTGTGTTAAGCCTAGAATCCAGCCAAATCCTTAAACCTATCAGGATATCTTTAGGGATCAAATTCACCTCCCTCATCTGAGGCAAAGTCAATAATCCCTGTTACCTCCAGCTCTCCAAGAGAAGTTCAGATTTATCACTTCATTTTAGGCTTATTCATTACCCAACTAAATGACACACATTCAAATTACTACCGACTGCAATCAGGTTCTTCCAAATATCACAACTGAATGTCATTTTCCTATAGAAAATATTCAATATTGAAGCCATTAATAATGTCTACAAAACATTGTAAATTGATGTCACCATTTTTTTTCAACACCTGTGTCATACACAAGAGTGTATGAGATTGGTTTTATTTGAAACATAAAATGAATTGGGCTTGATGCTCTAAAAATGTGTAGAACCAATTCCATAGCCTACCTACAGTTCCTACGTCACCTCACAAAATGCTATTAAGAAGTGTATTGAATTTGGCCACTAGGTTGAGAAGGACCAATAAAGAGTTTCCTCCCCCACCCCCAAAGCTCACATTCAGTGCTGTTAAGTAAGGCCATGAGAATGGTAGACATCTATTAGCATTGAACACAAATAAAGAAAGGTTGAAGAATCTGCAAGCAAAAAACAGTAAAGTCAGGAAACAGTGACAAAACGTAGCAAATGATGAAATAGCACACTATGAATGTTGAACAAAAAAGTAAAATGTACGATGGAAGGATCCACATGATAAAATAACATACAAGAATAGACCTTGAGTTATTAGAAGCAGGACAAATATTGGCATATAGAAGTATAGCCAATGTACATAGATATCGATGCATAAAAACAGAAAATGACAGCAAAAACCATAAAGCATATTCAACGCTGCACTTTCTTACCAACTACTAAACTCCTCAGTCTCTTCCTCTCCCTCCAGAGATTTTCTGTGCTTCTCCACTGCCTTCTTGAATTCAGATACAGTTCTTGTCTCCATCACCTCCACTGGGAGGCAGTTCTATGTATCTACCGCTCTTTCTATAAAGAAATATTTCCTTAGACTACTCCTGAGTCTACAGTACCGCCTTTCTCCATCCTATGATCCCTCATTTGAGAGCTTCCTTTCAACTAAAAGAGGCCCAACTCCTGCGCATTATGCCACGGAGGTATTTAAATGTCTCTATCCTATCTACTACTACGTACGTATTTCTATAGTGCTATTAGGTGTATGTAGCATTGTACACAAACAATGACAGAGCTTTCAGTCTATTCAAGACAGACAAACAGTGCAGATAAGGAATTAGGGAGTTAAATTTATTATGGGAATGATTAAAACATAGGTACCAAGCAGGTGAATAAGGGGCTGCGAGTTAAAAGCAGCCTTAAAAAGGTGTGTTTTAACTTGGCTTTGAATAGGGTCAAAGACGGAGCGTAACATTCCAACTCAGGATGTCTATTCCAGGTATACAGCACAGCAAGATGAAACGGATTCTGGATTTGGCAGCTGGGGAGAAAGGATATTGATAAGAGTGACTTGACTGATGAACAGAGTTCTCTGGAAGGGGTGTAGAGAAGAGATACTTACAATATACCCAGTGTACCTGAATATAACTCACCTTGAGCTACAACTGAAAAAGGTGTGAGCAAAATCCAAATAAATAAATAAATAGAACTTTCAAGGTGCAGGAACCCGACATCAAAGGGGCTCCCCCGAAGCAGCTGACAGCTAGGGAGGACATTGTGGGTCCGTGTGGCTGTGCCTGTGCCTGTGTCCCAGCTTGATGGATTCAGAAATTAATTTACCTTGATCCTCGGCACCAAGTAAACCAGACACCTACAGAGGAAATGGCCCAAGCAAGGAGAATTAAGTTGGAAAGGAAGTGACTTTCTGCTGGGGCAGGGAGGGCTGTGCTGGACAACAGGAACTAAACTGCTCTTGACATACAGAGAGCAGCTGCCAGAGCAGGGAGATCATCCCAATAAGAAATCCGCAGGCAAGGGCCCCGTCACAGGAAAGACCAACTGAGAGCATACTTACCCAGAGACAGCACAAGAAAGACCAACTTGGAAGCAAGCTAATCGGGGAAAAAGAGTGACCTGTGAATTCAGACAAGGGCAAAAGCTTGGTGCCACTGCTTGTTCCTGTCCTTCGGCTCCGGCTTGTTCCAGTCCATCTGCTCCAGCTTGCTCCAGTCAGTCTGATTCAGGCTGTTCCAATCCTGCTGCCTCGCTGTCATCTGCCCCGGCCTTTGAGTTCCGGTCTTCGGTCCTTTCCTGCTGCTCCGCTGTCATCTGTTCCAGCCTGTTCCAATCCGTCTGTTCCAGCTTCCAGTCCTGCTGCTCCGCTCTCATCTGTTCCAGTCCGTCTGTTCCAGCCCGCTCTCATCTGCTCCAGCCTGTTCCACCGGTCCGTCTGTCCCAGCTTGTTCCAGTCCTGCTGCTCCACTCTCTTCTGCTGCAGCTTGTTCCAGTCCGTCTGTTCTAGCTTGTTCCAGTCCTGCTGCTCCGCTCTCTTCTGCTCCAGCTTTTTCCAATCCGTCTGCTCCAGCTTGTTCCAGTCCTGCTGCTCCGCTCTCTTCTGCTCCAGCTTCTTCCTGTCCGTCTCTTCTAGCTTGTTCCAGTCCTACTGCTCCGCTCTCTTCTGCTCCAGCTTGTTCCAGTCCGTCTGTTCCAGCTTATTCCAATCCGTCTGTTCTGTTCCAGCTTGCTCCAGTCCTCCTGCTCCGCTCTCATCTGTTCCATCTTGTACCTCTGCATTGTTGACTCTAGCCATACTGTTCCAATTTGTTGAATATAACCATACTGCTAAAGTACCTCAGTCATTTATGGCCCCTATACACATTCTCTTCCTAGCTCTGTCCCTTCCTAATCTTTTCCCTCACCCCCTACCTCTCTCCGCTACAGGAACTCACTGCCCATCCATCGACTTCATCACCTCACCTTCTCTCCTACCCTCTTCCTCCCTCTTAGCTTTTAATCTTCATCTCTTTCGTCCCTCCATTTTGCCTTCCCCGTTCCACCTAAATACCTCTCGTCTTCGACGCCTTCGTGGCCACACCTCTTCTACTCTCCTCCGCTCTCTTTTACTCCTTCTCTTACTCTCAGCCGGTGACATCAATCCCAATCCTGGCCCTCCTCACCAACTGTTGTCCCAACACTACAGATCTCACCGCGAACTCTCTAACCTCATCCCTATTCCTCTACTCCCCTCCTCTTCTCTGCCCTTCTCTTGCGCCCCATGGAATGCCCGCTCTATCTGCAACAAACTCCCCTATATCCATCACCTCTTTATCTCGCGTCACCTCCATCTGCTCGCTATAACAGAAACCTGGCTCTGCCCTGATGACTCTGCTTCAGTCGCAGCCCTCTGCCATGGCGGTTATCTTTTTCACATACTCCTCGCCCTGCTGGTCGCGGGGGCGGTGTTGGTTTACTTCTCTCTCCCTCCTCCAGATTTCAACCCCTTCTTCCACCTCAATCTCAGTGTTTTTCCTCCTTTGAAGTCCACCCTCTCCGCCTTTTCTCTCCTCTGCCTCTTCGAATAGCGGTCATTTATCGTCCCCCTGATAAGTCCCTTTTATCCTTTCTCAGTGACTTTGATGCTTGGCTTGCCTTCTTCCATGATCCTTCCTCTCCCTCTCTCATCCTTGGTGACTTTAATATTCCTGCTAATGATCCTTCTAACTCTTATATTTCCAAGTTACTCGCTTTAACATCCTCCTTTAATCTCCAACTATGCTCCATCTCCCCCACTCATCAAAATGGTCACTGTCTTGATCTTATCTTCTCCTCCAACTGTTCACACTCTAGTTTCCTTGCCTCTGATCTTCCCCTCTCTGATCACCATCTTATAACTTTCACACTTAAATCTTCTCCCTCCCAGTCCTGCCCTATCTTATCTAATTTATCTAGGAATCTTCATGATATTGACCCTTCATCTCTATCCTCCCATGTTTCAAACCTCCTCTCTACTGTGGCACCATCTACGTCTGTCAACGAGGCTGTTTCTTCTTACAACAATATTCTATCCTCTGCCTTAGACACTCTTGCACCTTTGATGACCCACCCTATAAGGCGTACAAAACCACAACCTTGGCTGACTTCTAATATCCGCTACCTACGTTCCTGTACCCACTCCGCCGAACGCCTCTGGCGGAAATCTCGGGCCCTTGCTGATTTCTTACACTTTAAGTTCATGCTGACCTCCTTCCAATCTGCTCTTTTACGCGCCTTTCACGCGGATTATTATATCCAACTGACTAATTCTCTTGGCTCTAACCCTCGACATCTCTTCACCACATTGAACTCTCTCCTCAAGGTGCCCCCCTCCCCCAACTCCCCCTTCATTATCTGCTCAGACCCTTGCTGAATTCTTTCACGGCAAGGTTCAAAAGATAAACCTTGAATTCTCTACCTCGCCATCTCTCCCTCCACTAGTCCATTCCCCTCTCTCTCCTTCCCCTCATTCCTTTTCCTCCTTTCCTGAAGTTACTATAGAGGAAACTACACTTCTCCTTTCTTCCTCAAAATGTACCACCTGTTCCTCTGATCCCATTCCCACCCACCTTCTTAATGCCATCTCTCCTGCTCTTATTCCTTTCATCTGTCACATTCTCAACCTCTCAATTTTCACTGCGACTGTCCCTGCTGCCTTTAAACATGCTGTGGTCACACCTCTCCTTAAGAAGCCTTCACTCGACCCTACTTGTCCCTCTAATTACTGACCCATCTCCCTCCTCCCTTTTCTCTCCAAATTACTTGAGCGTGCTGTTCACCACCGCTGCCTTGATTTTCTCTCCTCGCATGCTATTCTTGACCCACTACAATCTGGTTTTCGCCCTCTCCACTCAACCGAAACTGCGCTTACTAAAGTCTCCAATGACCTATTACTGGCTAAATCCAGAGGTCTCTATTCCATCCTCATTCTTCTTGATCTTTCCGCCGCTTTTGACACTGTTGATCACATCATACTCCTCGATACCCTGTCCTCACTTGGATTCCAGGGCTCTGTCCTTTCCTGGTTCTCTTCCTACCTCTCCCTCCGCACCTTTAGTGTTCACTCTGGTGGATCCTCTTCTACTTCTATCCCTCTGCCTGTCTGCGTACCGCAGTGTTCTGTTCTTGGTCCCCTCCTCTTTTCTACACTTCTTCCCTTGGTTCATTAATCTAATCTCTTGGCTTTTTCTATCATCTCTATGCTGATGACTCCCAAATCTACCTTTCTACCCCTGATATCCCACCTTGCATCCAAACCAAAGTTTCAGCGTGCTTATCTGACATTGCTGTCTGGATGTTGCAACGCCACCTGAAATTAAACATGACCAAAACCGAGCTTCTCATTTTTCCCCCCATACCCACCTCCCCACTCCCCCCGTTTTCTATTTCTGTTGATGGCTCTCTCATTCTCCCTGTCTCTTCAGCTCGTAACCTTGGGGTCATCTTTGACTCCTCTCTCTCCTTCTCTACTCATATCCAGCAGATCGCCAAGACCTGTCATTTCTTTCTTTACAACATCCGAAAAATCCACCCCTTTCTTTCCGAGCACTCTACCAGAACCCTCATCCACACCCTTGTCACCTCTCGTTTAGACTACTGCAATCTGCTTCTTGCTGGCCTCCCACTTAGTCACCTCTCCCCTCTCCAGTCAGTTCAAAACTCTGCTGCCCGTCTCGTCTTCCACCAGGGTCGCTTTACTCATACCGCCCCTCTCCTCAGGTCGCTTCACTGGCTCCCTATCTGTTTTCACATCCTGTTCAAACTTCTTCTACTAACCTATAAATGTACTCACTCTGCTGCTCCCCAGTATCTCTCCACACTCGTCCTTCCCTACACCCCTTCCTGTGCACTCCGTTCCATGGATAAATTCTTCTTATCTGTTCCCTTCTCCACTACTGCCAACTCCAGACTTCGCTCCTTCTATCTCGCTGCACCCTACGCCTGGAATAAACTTCCTGAGCCCCTACGTCTTGCCCCATCCTTTACCATCTTTAAATCTAGATTGAAAGCCCACCTCTTTAACATTGCTTTTGACTTGTAACCACTCGCCTCCACCTACCCTCCTCTCCTCTTTCCTCTACACATTAATTGATTTGCTTGCTTTATGTTTTGTCTATTAGATTGTAAGCTCTTTGAGCAGGGACTGTCTTTCTTTTTCTATGTTAGTGCAGCGCTGCGTATGCTTTGTAGCGCTATAAAAATGCTAAATAGTAGTAGTAGTAGGAAGTGCATTCATTCTGCAGCTTGTAAGTCAGTAAGAGTATTTTGAACAGTATACGGAAAGAGAGAGCCAATGAAGTGACTTCTGGAAAGTGGGTTATGTGAGTGTAGCAATACTGGCAGAAGATAAGTTGTACAGCAGAATTTGAACATATTGAAGGGGAAAGAGATGGTTTAGTGGGAGACCTATGAGAAGCAAGTTGGAGTACTCTAAGTGGGAGGTGATGAGACACTGGATAAGGGTTTTTGTAGTGTTTTTAGAAAGGAAGGGATGAATTGTAGTGATTTTACAGAGAAAGAAACAGGTTTTAGTAGTCTGTTGAATATGTGGAGAGAAATAGAAAGAGGAGTCAAAGATTACAAACTAAGGAAAGAGGCAGGATGAGTGTTACCCTGAGAAATAGAGAATGGGAGAAGAGGAGAGGTGGGCTATATTCAGTTTCACTGGGCCACCAGGGATATTTTTTTTTGTGTTGGGGGTGTTAGGGGAGTTGGAGATCTCCAGTCCCCCGTGCCCTTGTATCAGGGGGTGTTCAGGGGGGTCTTGAAGTCCGCCGGACCTCCAGCCCCCCATGTCACTGTTTGGGGGGTATGAGGGTGTTTTAATATATATATTATATTGAATATCAACCCAAATTAGTTCAGGGAATGTGTGTTATTAGGGTGTGGATTATTTGGTAGAACTGATGATAAGTAAAGGGTGAATAGAAATATAGAAATATAGAAATGAAGACAAAGGTAGTTTCCAGAAATAAGGTATTTTATTCTTACCAATATAAGGTCTTCACATCAGTACATTCATCAAACAGATTGCACAGAGTTCTGCTATCGGTCAAGTGTTGGAGGAAACTTCCCACTTTCTGTCTAAATCTCATCCCTTTTATAGATGAAGATTTCTATGCAAGTCTATGGCAGGACACTTTTTTTCTATTATTGCCCAACCTATGAGTCATCCTTCCTTTACATCCGGCCAGGTGCCCATCTGTACCCTCTGCTTTCCGGTTCTAGCTATTGCAAATTATTGTGTAACTTCCTTTTTTGTCAACATCTCCCTAGATACGGACATCCAAACATAGCTATTGCAAGCTATTGTGCAATTTTCCTTTTTGTAAACATCTTTTTTTCTTTTCTTATGAAGATATCTAAATATAGATATATTAATTTCATATTATCTTGTGATCTGGGTTAGGATTTTAGCCATCAATTCCTTGATCTTGGCTTTTGCACTGCTTTTGAATGTCACACCAAATTCTAATGAGGCCTAGTCAGTGCCTTTTAGCAGTTTAAGCTGTTTAAGGTATGTAAATTGACCCACCACTATTCCAGTGGATGGATCCCAAGCGGGGACACATATTAACTTACAGGAAAAGCAAGTCCTTGCTCAGCCAGTCATAGATCTTTAAACCTAGCTGGTATTTTTACAGCCTGAGTCCTAAAATCTGGTCTTCCACCCTTCCGGTGGGCATCCAGTGAGGGCCTCTTGCTGTACTATAATTATACAAGGGCTTGGGGGAGCACTAGGCCATCAGGGCCTCAGAAATTGGGGGTCCAATGGACTCCCAGGACCAACAGTGGCAGCCCGGGCTGAGAGTGACAGCCTGAGCTGGCTAGCATGGACGGGGAGAGAGGAAGAGCCTTAACCCTAAGGGTTAAGGTGCTATTCGGACCCTATGATCAGAGCACAGTGCTCTGATTATACAGGCGGAATACCACAGAGCATACATAATAAATATATAGTACAAATATAATTTAAATGAGCTCTGCGGTATTCCTTGAGCGCTCATGCCTGACGCTGTCTGATCATGGGCTCTGTGTAAATGTGGGAACTAGTCCAGCACTAGTGGCTTCTAGCTCCTGCATTTACTTTTGATTATCGGGGCCTTAGTGCAGCAAGAGTGCTCAACTTGGAGCCACGCACCAGGGCTCCTCCTGGAACTTTCAGTCATGGACCATATATGTGTGGCAGCGGCCAAAATAGCAAACAGGATGCTAGGAATTATTAGGAAAGGGATGGTGAATAAAGCAAAAAAAATACTATAATGCTTCTGTATTGCTCCGTGGTGCAACTGCACCTTGATTGTTTTCCGTTCTGGTAGTTGTATCTCAAAAAACAAAAAAGTAGAATTAGAAAAGGTTCAAAAAAGAGTGACCAAAATGATAGAGGATGGAATTCCTCTCATATGAGGAAAGGCTAAAGAGGTTAGGTCTCTTCATCTTGGAAAAGATGAAGGGAGATACAGTTGAGGTCTACAAAATCCTGAGTGGTGTAGAATGAGTAGAAGTAAATCGATTTTTTTTTTTTTTTTTTTTTTACTCGTTCCAAAAGTACAAAGACTAGGGACATTCAAGGAAGTTACACGAAATTACATTTAAAACAAATAGGAGGAAATATGTTTTTCACTTAACGAATAGTTAAGCTCTGGAACTCTTTGCCGGAGGATGGGTAACAGTGTTGAGCATATCTGGGTTTAAAAAAGATTGACAAGTTCCTGGACAAAAAGTCCATAGTCTGCTATTGAGACAGACATGGGGAAGCAGCTGCTTGCCCTGAGATTTGTAACATGGAATGTTGCCACGATTTGGGTTTCTGCCAGGTACTTGTGACCTGGCTTGGCCACTGTTGGAAACAGGATACTGGGCTAGATGGACCATTGGTCTGACCCAGTATAGCTACTCTTATGTTCTTACGTTGTTCAGGTACTAGGGCCCCAAAGATCAAAAATAAATGCGTGTTCTGGACTAGCACCCACATTTACACAGCACCCATGATCATAGGGCGTCTGGTGCGAATACAGAGCTCTGAGCTCTGCAGTATTCCGCCCATATGATCAGAGCACTATGTTTTAATCGTAGGGGCCGAATAGCGCCTTAACCATATGCCAGCTCTGGGCTTTTCCTCCCCCCGCCTTACATGCTAGGCAGCCTAGAACCCCCCAATTGCTGAGGGTGGGGAGTTTCTCCCTGATATGGTAAGGAAGCCCCTTCCAGAACATCTCAGGATGCACTTGGCAGGGTGGCGCTGGAAGAGGATGGAGTGCTACTCCCTCCCCATCACACGGAGGGGAAGAAGGGGCCACTATTTCTACTCCCTCGTCCATCACATGGAGGTACGGGGTGAGAGGGGGCAGGTGGATGGTTGGGTTTGTAGCCCACTGGGTGACCAGTGATCTTTTTTTTTGTGTGTTGGGGGAGGGCTGGAGGTCCAGCTGACATCAGGTATTTTGGGCATTCTGAATACAGCAGTGGTCAGTGCAGTGGACTGTAAACCAGGGGACCCAAGTTTAAATCCCACCGTAACACTCTCTCTCTCTCTTTCTTTTTTTTTTAACTTTTAAATTGTGAGCCCTCCAGAAACAGAGAAATACCTACTGTACCTAAATATTATAGACACCTGCAAGCCTGAGGACCATTGAGGTGTACAGTCAGATACAGCAGTAGGTCCCTGTCTCTGGAGGACTCCAATAAGAGTTTCAGTGGAATATGAGCCTAGATGCCTCGGATTAAAGTCCACTACGCTGACCACTAGGCTGCCCCTTTACTCTGCAGGGATATTTATGTGGTCATTTTTGTACAAAGGCTGCCAGACAGGTGTCTTGTCTCTGTTTTTTTTTTTGTTGTTGTTGTTGCATTCATAATTTGAACATTTTATTTTATTGAACTGTTCATTTTGGATGTTCTCATGTACTTTCGAACAGGAAACCCCAATGTTTTTCCTGTTTGAAAAGGGCTATAAGAGAGACATTTTTTTGGATGTTATGAGCAGGATGTTCTTTGAAAATGCCTGTCCATAATTCCAGCGATGACTATTTCAAACAGGAAGTAACATTTTGCGTAGGTGCAGTAAAACTACAGATTCTCTTAAAATATGAACTAAAATATGTTGTACTTTTTTCCAATTACTGTGAGATAAACAGTCATTACTATTGGCTTGTTTCCTACAGAAAAGAAATTGTTTCTTGAGTCTTTATCCGTTATATGTAGAATTCTGTTTTCTGTTTGATCATTTAATAAGCTTAATATTTTCTGTTCCTTTTTTTGTATCAGGGAAACATTTTGATTACTTTTCTAATTAACTAATCACTTTAAAATTATTATCTAAAGGTCTGTCAACTGCATTGCTTTCCTTTCCTCATGATTACTTTTTAGTGGGCATTATGTTGCACCGCTATGCATTAAGAAATGGATCTGTAATCATCCTTAACTGCTTTTAATTTATACTACTACTAAAATCCCTCCTTAAATATAATCTAACTGAAAATCAACTTCAGAGAAATCATAATTAACCATTTCAAACAACGCATGGCAAGGGTTTATGTTGCACAGTCATTTTAGTCCGTTAGCATAGTATAGTTTTAAATTTAGAACAATATAATTAACCTAACAGTTACCACATTCCTAGAATTTAGTTAAGTGCTAAACATGCAAAATACCAAAATACAACACATTTCAGTTTTAACCATTGTGCTTTAAGTACCATGCTAAAGCAGTAATTTAAAATTTAAAAGGATGTTTACCTGGAAATCTAACCTAACTGCAGATTCTGCTTGGTATCATTTAGGATCCAGTTTAAAAATGGAACAAAATCAGTCTATTTTTTTATAAAAATGAGACAGAGAATAGGGAACGTTCAGACATGTTAGCTGGCTTCTTAGGAAGGACTGGAAGTAGCTTCTTCCCCTGAGGGTTTGATCGCTCTGTACTGGGTTGAAGGAAACAGCCTGCTATTTAGTGAGGAAAAGTAAAACTGTCATGAGGGGCGAACAGAAAGTAGTACAATGCATGTTGGTCCTTAGGATGACAAGGCACAGCTGGGAAATCTTTTTCCACATAATATGCTTATATAAGGTAGAAGAAAAAAGGCTTTATTTTCAAGGGACTTGGAAAACATTTGCAGCTAATCATTTCTGATTTTGTCATAAACATTTAATGTACTTTCCAAGTGGCATGATTTCACTTTTTCATTTATAAATACCATTAGGATTGCATAGATATCCAGACTTTACGGTTTATATGTAGTCTCTAATTGCTGTACTTAAATGAACCAGATTTTCCCTAAATTCAGTATGTTTTGTTTACCACTCCTCTCCCCTTCCTCCTCCTCTTCACCACACACACACAATAAACCAGAAAATGGTATCCAGTGATCCACATGGAATAAAAATGCAATGTAGCAAAGTCTGATTTGACCTTTTACAGAAGGATAGCTGAAACAGTTTCATATCCCTTTTATTTTTTTTTTCTTGAGATTTTATTTTGCAACTGTAATCGTACTCTGAAACATGACACCAAAACATACAGCCATCCAAAAGCCAAACTACAGTAAGGAAATGAAACCCAAGTATGAAAAGAATAGAAAGGACACAGGGTACTTTACCACAAGATTTAAGTCTGCAAGTGAGGTCAGTTCTTTCACGCTTAGCTTGGGTTTCTGTAGACTGCAGAGGGCTTGTCAGACTGTCTGCTTTGCCTTGGATATGACAAATATTTAAAGAGAATGGATATGTCTGTGCATTCCACAGCCTTAGCCTTGACAGTTTGTTTGTTTTTTTTGGGGGGGGGGGGGGTATGTTTTTTTGTGTTTTGAAGCTATACAAATTAAATAAGTTGTGGTATGTATAGTAATTTAGTTTGTTGTAATTCCTGGTCATGATATACATAATACCCAACTACTAGACTACTAAACAACTACTTTGTGCAGTTTGGGGTTGAATCTGTCTCTGTACTGTCATTGAAGGAAAACAACACAAGTTTTGAAATTTTTTTCCCTCATCCTCACCAAGAGTATCTGTTTAATGAAGGTTTGTGTTAGGAGCTCTGTTCTTTGTTAGAAATACTGACTATTGTTGTAAGGGAAAGGCAGGGGCGGCCCTATAATAAGGCCAACTGAGGTGGCGGCACTCTACAGAGAGCGACATCATGCCACCAGCTAGCTTACCTGCTAGTTAGCTATCTCTGTTGCACTTCTTCTCCCCTCCCCCCCCCCCCGGCATCTATCTTTCCTTTCATTCCCCCCCCAGGCTGACATCTCCCCCCCTTCGTTCCTCAACCCCCTTTCCCCCGAGTCTGAAACCTGTCCTGGGGGTCCACAGGCCAGTCGAGTTTTCAGAGTATCCTTAATGAATATACATTCAATATATAAATTGGGTAAAACAATTGCACTATAGCTGCAGAAAATATTAATATTTATCCTCAAACAACTATCATAACAAAATATTTTATTCAAATATAAAAACACTTAGGATGTACTCATACATTTATAACATTAGTTACACCATCCCAATACCTAAAACCCATATATTCCCACAAGTCTAATACAATATAATCACCAGGGTGAATATACTATAAATATACAGTTGTTAATGTTCATCACACAGCCTCTTATCCACTCTCATTCATAACACATGTAATGTCCTTGAATGCAACTGTGAAAAAGCCTTAAAGTATAGCAATCTTCACTTAAATGTACAGTTGGAATATCACAGTCACTCTCATCTCTCCGGTTGCAAAACAGCCTGTGCAAATCCAGGATAAGACGAACGCTGATTGCTCCTACAGATGCCCAGTGATTTATTTATTTATTTATTTTATTGCATTTGTATCCCACATTATCCCACCTCTTTGCAGGCTCAATGTGGCTTACAATACATCATGGATAGTGGAAATGAGAAGAGGTTAGGCATTTGGAGTTACAGCAGGGTTTGTGTTGGATGATAATGGAAAGCATAAAAGTAAGAGACAGGAGGCCTTGATTTACATTCATGGTATAAGTGTGAGTTTCACATGACTTGGTCTTTGTGATAGGTCTTGTCGAAGAGATGGGTCTTTAGTAGCTTCCGGAAGTTGGTTAGTTCATGGACCGCTTTCAGGTTACATGGTAATGCGTTCCAGAGCTGTGCGCTCATGTAAGAGAAGGTTGATGCGTGCATTAGTTTGTACTTTAAACCTTTGCAGTTGGGGAAATGAAGATTGAGGAATGTGCGAGAAGATTTTTTAGCATTCCTGGATGGTAGGTCTATCAAGTCTGACATGTATGCTGGGGCATCGCCATGGATGATTTTGTGTACTAGGGTACATACTTTGAACATGATGCACTCTTTGAGTGGGAGCCAGTGTAACTTCTCTCGTAGGGGTTTAGCACTCTCATATTTTGGTTTGCCAAATATGAGTCTGGCTGCCGTGTTCTGGGCTGTTTGGAGTTTTTTGAGTATTTGCTCCTTGCAGCCAACGTAGAGTGAGTTGCAGTAGTCTAGATGACTGAGGACTAAAGATTGAACCAGATTACGGAAGACGGTCCTCTGGAAAAATGGTCTTACTCTTTTTAATTTCCACATTGATTGGAATATCTTTTTGGTTGTGTTTTTCGCGTGATTCTCAAGTGTTAGGTGTCGATTAATTGTGACACCAAGGATTTTCAAGGTGTCCGAGATAGGTAGGTTTATCTTTGGTGTGTTGATGGTGGTGAATTTGCTCGTGTTGTATTGAGAGGTAAGTACTAGGCATTGGGTTTTTTCTGCATTGAGTTTTAGCTGAAAGGCATCTGCCCAGGAGTGCATGATTTGCAGGCTTTGGTTGATGTCGTTGGAAATTTCTTTTAGGTCTTGATTGAATGGGATGTAGATCGTTACATCATCGGCGTAAATGTATGGGTTGAGGTTCTGGTTGGATAGTTGTCTGGCCAGAGGTGTCATCATTAGGTTGAATATAGTCGGTGAAAGGGGAGATCCTTGTGGAACTCCACATTCAGGTGTCCATGTGGTTGTTGTAGTCGATTTTGATGTGACTTGATATGAGCGTGTGGTTAAGAATCCTTTAAACCAGTTAAGAACATTGCCTCCGATGCCGAAGTATTCCAGGATGTGTAGTAGGATTCCATGGTCGACCATATCGAAGGCGCTGGACATGTCGAATTGTAGAAGTAATATGTTCTTGCCGGTTGCAATCGTTAGTTTGAATTTCGTCATGAGCGTAACTAATACTGTTTCTGTACTGTGATTAGAACTAAATCCTGATTGGGCGTCGTGCAGTATAGAGAATTTGTTTAGATATTCTGTGAGTTGTTTGGTTACCATTCCTTCTGTTACTTTGGTTATTAAGGGAATGGCTGCGACTGGTCTATAGTTGGTTAGTTCGCTCGCATTTTGCTTTGCGTCTTTGGGTATGGGGGTGAGTAGAATGTTTCCTTTCTCCTTTGGGAAGAGTCCATTTTGTAGCATAAAGTTCACGTGTTTCGTTAGCTCTGTGATGAAGTGTTGGGGGGCTGATTTCATATTTGGGCATATGTCTAGTTTGCAATGAGATTTGGCGTATCTTTTAAGCGTTTGGGAGATAAGATCTTCCGATATTGTTTCAAATTCATTCCAGATCCTATCTGCTGGGTATTCTCCAGGGTTCGGGCCTAGGCAGTCTAATAAAGTAGCGTATTCGATGGAGCTGGTAGGTATTTTGAGTCGGAGTTGTATTATTTTCTCTTTGAAGTATTTCGCGAGGTTTTCTGCCTCTGGGGTGTCTGTGCTGTTGTTCGTGACTGGAGTGGTATTTAGCAGTTTATTCACGAGTTGGAAAAGTTTGTATGTGTCCTTGTAATTTGGTCCAATTTCATTTTTGTAATATAGTCTTTTGGTCTGTCTAATGGTGTATTTATATTTTCTCCGGAGTTGTTTCCATTGGTTTAGTGAGGGATCATCTTTCCTTTTAGTCCATGCGCGTTCTAATTTCCTAACTTGTGCTTTGAGTTTTTCAGTTCTTCGTTGAACCACGGTAATGAGTTCTTTCTACGTGTGGTTCTGGTTTGGATTGGGGCGATTTTGTCTAATATTGTTTTGCATCTATCTTCCCATTCTAGGAGAAATTTTGTTGTGTCTGCCTTTGTTGTCCATTCGTTATGGTAGATCTGTTGCCAGAATATTACCGGGTCTATTTTTCCTCTCGTGGTGTAGGTTTTTCGTTCTTGTTTTTTGATTGTGGTTTTCGTTCGCCATTGGAGGGAGATGTATGCTTTGTAGTGATCTGACCACAGTGTGGGTGTCCATTTTGAATCTGCTGGTATAATGTTTAGGTCTGGGTCGAATCTATATGCAATAATGTCTAGTGTATGTGCTTTGGTGGGTGTTGGTTGTGCCTTTGGTATGTAAAGGTCCCATAGTTGAAGGAATTCTTTGAATTCTTGGGTGCTTGTTGAGGTGAGCTCTTCTAGGTGCAGGTTGATGTCACCTATTATGATGAAGTTTGAGGTAGAGATGCATGAGTTCGAGATGAAGTCCATGAGGTGTGTTTGGGCGTCTTGCCATTTACCTGGCGGTCTGTAGAGTAGGATTGCGTTAACGTGTTCCTGCAGGTTTGGGTGATTGATTCTAACCGATGCAGTTTCGAGCTGGGGTAGGATGGTTTCAGCTGTGGTTGTGATAATGAACTCTGATTTATATATTATGGCTATGCCGCCTCCCCTTTTCCCATTCCTTGTCCAATGAGCAATTTTGTATCCTGGTGGGCACAAGTCTAGGATTATGGGATCTTTGAGGTCATGGATCCAGGTTTCAGTGATGAATAGGAGGTCGAGATTGTCTGTGGTGATCCAGTCTGTTATATCACCTGATCTTTTTACTACTGATCTAGCGTTTGTGTATCCCAATTGGATTGGGTGGTATGGTTCGGTCCGGGCCGTGGATGTGTTGATCGTTATTAGTTGCCTGTTTTCTTGGTGTTTAGTTTTGTTGTTTCCTTTCTTCCCTTTCTGTTGGTTGTTTCCGTATGTATTTGTTTTTCCATTCAGTTGGTTGTTGTTTTTTTGGTCTGATGAGTTGTGGATGGGTTGTCTGTAGGGTTTATTTATGTATTGCAGGACTCACCGTTTGAATCTTACACCACAGCGAAGATAAATTCCATCATGGAAAATCTATATTGCTCCACACCCGAACCCTACACGGTCCGTGTTTCGCTATTGTAGCGTTATCAGGAGATCGGATTCAAACATGATTCTTAACTGATTCATGGCCACACGGTGGTGAGGAACTCCAACATATGCTCTCCCACATTCTGCCGGGCCTTCAGAAATGCTGACACATGCACATTAGTATATCCGAAGTGTTTATATATTTGAATAAAGTATTTTGTTATTATGATAGTTGTTTGAGGAGAAAAAAAATTAAAAAATAAAAATAATGAAGATACATGAGAAAGACTTGCATGCCTGTCACCTCCATTAAATGTAAATCTCTCTCATGCATATTCAAGGACTTCTTCCCATGATGTTGCACTTGGTTAATCTTAGCCTTATCTCAGTCGAGTTCCCCCAGTTTGGAAGAAAGCAATGATTAGGCCCATTCTCAAAAATGCTCAGTTTGATTCTGTTTTTTCTGAATATTATTGACCTATTTCTAATTTGAGCCTTCTATCAAAAATCATGGAATGGATCATTTTTGATCAATTGCTTAATTTTACCAGCAGCCACCATATTCTACATCCCCGCCAAACTGGCTTCTGTTCTTCACACGGTACGGAAACTACTTTAACTGCTCTAATACATGACCAACTTAATTAACCTACCTTCCAGATTATCCCGTTCATACTTAAACCTTCATTACCCTAGCTGCAACGGCTTCAAATATAAATCCACTTATTGCTTCCACCTTCTCCTTTATTAGTACTCAACTATGGAATGCACTGCCAAAAGCTGTAAAAACTATTCACAATCATCTTAATTTCATGAAATCACTCAAGACCAGCTTATTCGGAAAGGCCTATCCCAAGGATTCATCATACGTCCCTATATCCTGCAACACAGCAAATTAATGGACCATTTTGGACACTCTTAACCTTCCCTCCTTTTTCCCTGTATACCCTGTTCTTTTGATGCTCCCTGATCACTACACTATATTGTATTTGTATATTTACCGGATTGGCGATTGCCTCTACGGTTTGATATAAGCTACATTGAGCCTGCAAATAGGTGGGAAAATGTGGGGTACAAATGTGATAAATAATCAGTGAATTACACTTCTTTCTTGATGCAAGTAAAAATGTTCTTCTTGTCTCTGTTGACCTCTCTGCTGTATTTGACTTGGTTGATCACTCTCTTCTCCTTGCACAGCTTTGCTGTGTTGGAATTCAGGGTTCAGTTCTTAACTGGTTTTCATCCTATCTCTCTGATAGATATTTTTCAGTCTCTGCTACCTTATCAACCTCATCTGTGGTGCCTCTTAACTGCGGTGTACCCCAAGGTTCTATGCTGACTCCACTATTATTCAATATTTTTCTTAGTCCTTTGGCCCTACTTGTACAGAATTGTAATATAAAGATTTTTTTCTATGCCAACAACATCCTACTGATGTTTCCAGTTTCACCTGTTATACCTGGCCTATCTTTACCACAGATCTGTTTGCATTCTTTTTCTAATTGACTTACCCTTCACTGAATGGTGCTCAACCCTTCCAAAACTATATCCTGTTGGATTTACCCCTTCCTCACCAATTTCACTTTTTTGATATTCAGTTCTCCCTAGTTAATTCTTTTCGTTATCTTGGAGTTATTATTGATTCTAAACCTTTTTATTTACAAGTATCTCAAGTGATAAAAAAAAGGCTTCTACTGGCTCCGTTGTATTTTCTCCGTTAGTTAGTATTTGGATTTTAATTCACTTCATACATTAATTCATGCTTTTGTCATATCCCAGTTATATTACTGCAAAACAATTTATTGTGGAATTTTTTCTTATCTTCTCCACCATTTACAAACGCTTCATAATTCTGCTGCTAGATTTCTTTGTAAAGCAAAACGTTATGATCATGTCACTCCACTTTTCATCAAATTGTAATGGTTACCTATCCCCTATAGACACTGGTTCAAAGTTTTCTGCCTTACTCATAAAGCACATCACTTGCTACAATTCCTTATACCCCAGCTTGTTCATGACATTCACTTGACTCCAACTAAATAGTTCTCCCTTCCCCTAAATTAACTCATTATAAGACTACTCGTTCATACGCTTCTCCAGATTTAAGGTCCTTCTGAAAACCCACTTTTTCGAACAAGCTTTTGGTACTGGCCTAAGATCTTCCTGAGGTTCTGTGATGTCACGAGGATCACGGTAATGCAGTATGTAGTGTTTGCTTTTATCTATTTTCTGGTTTGAATGGTCTACTCCTTTTCTATATGATATTTGGTGTTCTTTTCTAATTTTAATTTTTTATTGTAAACCACTAGGCCATGTGCGTATTAATAAGATAGCAAGTATTTTAATAAACATAAGCATTAAGGATATTCTGAAAACCCGACTGGTCTGTAGACCTCTTTAAGTACCCCTGTTCTGTGGTGATTAATACAGGTACAAAATGGAGGTCTACCTACTGGATGGCATTTTCCTTTATACTACAAATACAATTCTAACATAAGTAGTTTTATACTTTTGTCAAAGTCTTTAAAAAAGTAGATCCAACAAAGCTTTCTCTCAACGTGTCCTTTTACCCTTCCACTCAACTGCTGCTGCACACTTTCTGCTATTATTTACTTATGGGACTCTTTTACTATAGCTTAGCATGCTCTAACAGACATTAATATGCACTAAGTGCTACATGGCCCATAGGTATAAAATAGGAGACACAGCAATTAGTGTGCGCTAAGCTTTAGTAAAAGGGGTCCATAGGGTTATGGTTTATTAAAAATTGCTGTACTGCCAAAGCTAACTCACAGGTCTCAGCGGCTTACAATAAATAAAATGTAAAAGAATGAAAATAGAAAAGAACTACAGTTTGGATAGG
The DNA here is from genome assembly GCF_901765095.1 of Microcaecilia unicolor. Classification (NCBI taxonomy): domain Eukaryota; kingdom Metazoa; phylum Chordata; class Amphibia; order Gymnophiona; family Siphonopidae; genus Microcaecilia; species Microcaecilia unicolor. Next base: position 173,039,242 of record NC_044036.1, read on the forward strand.
AAAGATAACAGGTCCTAGCAGAAACCAACTCAGTAAGTATAGAAAAGGAAGAAATAAAAACAGACATGCAGAAACAACGGAGAGCTAAAATCTATAACATACTACCACAGTGTCAGATTCTGAAAGGGGAACATATTTAGAAAGATTCAAAGGCTTGTGCAAAAAGCCAAGCCTTTAATGCAGATTTAAACGCCTTAGATGAGGTCTCAGCATGGATATGGAGTGGGAGCGAGTTCCAAAAAGAGGGTACAGCAAAAAAAGAAAGTACGATTTCTGGTGAACTGTAATTGAGCGAACTTGTTGCCTGGTAATACAAGTCGGTGATTATTAAGAGAACAAAGGAGAACGGCTGGAGAGTAAGGAATTGTGAGTGTATTCTGTTACTAGCATTCTAACAGAAAATTCAGTGGAACCATTTTTCAATATGCTATGCATATAATTATATATATATATGATAATTATATATGCAGAAAAGCACAATTTTATTGAAAAGAATTGTACTAGGAGTATTCTTTACAAATAAAATATTTTCCACTCTGCAGTTTGTTTTCTACTTTAGTTTTCATGTTTGTTTTACTGTTCTTTACCTTACTCTGTCTCACTGTAACTTCCAAAGAAGTATTTATTTTCCTTTTAAATGTCTCCTCTTCCAGTCTTTGTCCCTCATTTTTCATATTGCTCTTCTCATACTTCTATCTTTCCCCTTTCATCTAACATCCCTTCCAGTCGTTCATTTCCAATTCATCTCTCATCTTTTTTATTTCATCATTCCAGTGACCAGTGTAAGGTGGGGTAGACAAAGGAAATTTGTGGTGGGTAGCATAGATAAGAAGAAAATGGAAAGCAGCAATGGCTTGGGGTAGGCAAGAGAAGGAAGAAAGTTCTAATGGCTGGGCTTAGGGCATGCAGAGGTGAAAATAGAAGATTGTGGTATCTGGAATGAGGAGGACCAGGAAAAGATTACAGTGAGAGATAGAGGAGGAAGACTGGCAATAATGGGAAGCAAGAAAAGGAAAATCGTTGCAGTTGAAGGAGGAAGGGAATAGACAGTGTGGCAGTTCCTCTGGGAGACAACTATCAGGGCCTCTGGTTTCTCAAATTTTTGGGAGAATAGCAGATTTTGCCTTAGTTGTCATGGCTGTAGAATCACAAGGAACCAAAGAACCTAATTATATTTGTAAAAGAATAATTAACTTACCGTTTCTGTGGACACTGTATTAGGGCACTTCACCTTGCCCAACACACATTTGAGATATTTAAGAGTGTAGAAGATGTAATTTTATTTAAATTTACTTATTCTGTTGAAATGTGATGGCTTCTACCGTGGCTGTTATATGTTGCATGCAGGCTGCTTTGTTGTATAGCAGCGCTGACCAGAGGATTTTGCTTCCAAACCCTCCCAGTCTCCAGAAGCAAAGGACTGAACATGGATTTTGGGAGTCCCGCTTGCCAAGATGTCAAGAAGAAATATTGATGGTGATGAGAAATAGTGCACACAGATTTTTAGTGATGAGAAATGGTGCGCACAGATTTTTGATGCAGAGAAGTCTGGTCCATCGACTTCTGCATCAGAAGCATTAGTCCCAACAGCTCCTGGAGGTGCATCGGCATTGAGGAGGTCTCCACCTGTCTTGACATAAAACGTCGGTTGCGGCCACCAGAATCAGATAACCGCTGATCCCATCCCTGAAGACAAGTAAGGGTTAGACTTTTTTTTGTCAATGCTAAGGAACCCCGATGTTGGATGGAGGACAATAAGCATCAACATTTGTCCCCTTCAATGCACAGGGGCATCAAGATCATCAATACCTGAGAAGCACCCATGCCTTGTGGGCCACTCACCCCCCTGAGACTCGGAGCAGAGGTGCCAGCCTCTATCAAGCCTGGGCCAGGCTATCGATTTGACTCCAATATCTTCAAAGGATGTGAATATACTAGATGAGCCCCAGATTTTACTGATGGCTCTCCAGGAGGAGATGGGATGCCTCTTAGCCTTTTGTGATGTGGAGGCATCAAAGCCATTGACATCAAACCTGGTGGAGCTGCAATCCATTCTGGAGACCCATGCATTGCCTCGTAGGGTGTCTGAGCCATTGTATGTTGAGATGGTGTTGCTCTCCAGTACCTTAGGGGAGAAAGCTTCCACAGATAACCACCCACTTCTCAGCGCTCCCTCCCAAGGCCTGACCAACATCTCAGTAGGCCAAGGCAGGAACAGGAAACGACACCCAGGGAGGACTGTTTTTATGAGTCTGATCTTCTCCCATGATTTTTAGTACTATTTTTATACTAATAACTCCCAGCATAGTGCTGACTCTGCCCTCCGGAAACACCCCCAAAATAGCCAGTTTACAGTTTGGCACTAACCAGTTAAGTGTTGCTAAAAATTAGCAGCCCCAAACAGGCAATTTAAATGTTCAGGAGCTTTGTCTGGCTGTTGAATATCGACTCCATTGGAAAAACCAGTGTTTTGTACTGCCTTGATTTAGAAGTAGAGATTTGAACTGTAGCATTCATATCATTAGGGCATTGAAATATGTATTTCTTCACTATTGAAAGGAACCTCTGAAACCTGCTCATGTATATGAATGCTGCTACATGCTTTTCAGGTCGAGCTGCTAGTCCAAAAGTCAAAATTCAGTTTGAAGTTAATGTGTTTTTGTGATGCAAGCCAGCTAGTCCTAATTCAGCTATCTCTGTAGTTAAAAAGCACCCTGCATTGTCCAGGCCCATTGTTAATAATAACTCTAATGTACTACTTTATGATTTATTGGGATTTATTAACCACCTTTATGAAGAGATTCACCCAAGGCGATGTACAGCAGGTATAGTTTAAAATAAAACTTACAATTTTGTTAACAGCATAACAATAGTAAAATAACCAAGAATAAACATAAATACAATAAATGAGGTAAACTTGAAAACAGTAAATTGAAACCTAATAATAGAGCTACCGTGAAACAGTATCAAAAATCTACACATTTAACAGCACTAAAATTCAAATACCAGAAATATGATACAATGTTAGCATAATACTAATGATACACCTAATAAGCGTGCATTAGAACATTCAACTAACATAGGTGTGGTGCTAAAGATTTTCTACAATATGGCTTACCATATAGCTGAGGGTCCAAGAGCAATATGATGGGAACAAGATGTGTGGTACAGTCAGTTGGGATAATTTGATGATTAGCTAAAATCAAGGTAAGTTCTTTGTCTACTAATCTAAGTTACAGTATGTGTAGCAAGCTAGAATGGGTGTATAGTCAGTCACCCTATTTATTAAAGGCTTGGGAGAAGATCCAGGCTTTCTTCTGCTTCCTGAAGTAGTGGTAGTCTCAAGTTATATGTAGCTCTTCTGGGAGTAAATTCCAGAGCGTGGGGGCTACTCCTGAGAAGGCTCGCTGGTGGGTATCACATCGTACAATTTCTTTTGATGAGGGTACAGATAGTGATGATCCTTGAGAGGACCTTAGAGATCTTACAGGTGTAGTAAAGGGCTAACTTATTCTTTAAGTACTCTGGCCCATTTTGTGTGAGGATCTTGAAAATCAAATTTAGCCCTGTTAAGGTACTGGTAGCCAGTGTAGCTTTTTCAGGAAGGGCTTGATGTGGTCACGCCACTTGCAGCCTTCTATCAGTCGTGCTGCAGCATTTTGAATTAGTTGGAGCTGATACAAACTCTTTTTTGTTTGGCCAGTATATAGGGCATTACAGTAGTCTAGTGATGTTATCATGGCATGGACCATTGTGGTCAGACTCGTCTTTTCAGTATATTGAGAGAGATTTAGTTGCTACTATAGGTGATACAAATGATTTTTGAAGGTTTTTTGAATTTGTGGGATCAGAGTGAGTGATGAGTTTAGCAGTATCCCAAGATACCTAGGTGGAGCTCATACTTCCGAAAAGGTATTTAAGTACATAAGTATTGCCACACTGGGAAAGACCAAAAGTCCATCAAGCCCAGCATCCTATTTCCAGCAGTGGCCAATCCAGGTCACAAATACTTGGCAAGATCCCAAAAAAAGTTCAATATGTTTTCTCCTGCTTATCCCAGAAATAAGCAGTGGATTTTCCCCAAGTCATTTTAATAATGGTGTATGGACATTTCGTTTAGGAAGCCGTCCAAACCTTTTTTTTAAACCCTGCTAAGCTAACCGCCTTTACCACATTGTCTGGCAACGAATTCCAGAGTTTAATTACACATTGAGTGAAGAAAGTTTTCTCCGATTCGTTTTAAATTTACTACTTTGTAGCTTCATCACATGCCCCCTAGTCCTAGTATTTTTGGAAAGAGTAAACAAACGATTCACGTCTACCGGTTCCACTCCACTCATTATTTTATAGACCTCTATCATATCTCCCCTCAGCGGCCTTTTCTCCAAGCTGAAGAGCTTTAGCCGCTTCAACCGTTCCTCATAGGGAAGTCGTCCCATCCCCTTTATCATTTTTGTCGCCCTTCTCTGTACCTTTTCTAATTCCACTATCTTTTTTGAGATGCGGTGACCAGAGTTGAAAACAATATTCGAGGTATGGTCGCACCATGGAATGATACAAAGGCATTATAACGTCCTCGTTTTTGTTTTTCATTCCTTTCCTAATAATACCTAACATTCTATTTGCTTTCTTAGCCACCGTAGCACACTGAGCAGAAGGTTTCAACGTATCATCAACGACGATGCCTAGATCCCTTTCTTGGTTGGTGACTCCTAACTTGTAACCTTATATTACGTAGCTATAATTTGGGTTCCTTTTTCCCACATGCACTTGCTCACATTAAACATCATCTACCATTTAGATGCCCAGTCTCCCAGTCTTGTAAGGTCCTCTTGTAATTTTTCACAATCCTCTTGCAATATAACAACTTTGAATAACTTTGTCTCATCAGCAAATTTAATTACCTCACTAGTTACTCCCATCTCTAGATCATTTATAAATATGTTAAAAAGCAGTGGTCCTAGCACAGACCCTTGGGGAACCCCACTATCTACCATTTTGAAGTCTGGTATTTGTCCATTTGTGTTTGGTACCCAAAGAATCTCTGTTTCATTTCGGTTCAGACAAAGTTTGTTGTTGTTTGCCCGTTTCTTAGTTGCGGTTAGGCAGACAAATCTCAGTTTACTCAGGACTGTGGGTAGATCTGGTACAATGGGTAGGAGTAATTGCACATCATCAGAATAGACGCAGAAGTTTGTGTCCATTGACCGAAGCAGCTCAGCCAGAAGTTTGATGTAGGTATTAAATAAAATAGGAGACAGTATGGATCCCTGTGGCACCCCACAGTCCAGTGCCCAAGGTAATGATATGTTACTGCTAAACATAACTGATTGTTGTCTATCTGACAGTCAGGATTTGAACCAAGTAAATACTGTGCCACTGATTACTACTACTACTATTTAGCATTTCTATAGCGTTACAAGGCGTACGCAACACTGCACAAACATAGAAGAAAGACAGTCCCTGCTCAAAGAGCTTACAATCTATTAGACAAAAAATAAAGTAATCAAATCAATTAATGTGTACAGGAAGGAGGAGAGGAGGGTAGGTGGAGGCGAGTGGTTACAAGTGGTTACGAGTCAAAAGCAATGTTAAAGAGGTGGGCTTTCAGTCTAGATTTAAAGGTGGCCAAGGATGGGGCAAGACGTAGGGGCTCAGGAAGTTTATTCCAGGCATAGGGTGCAGCGAGACAGAAGGCGCAAAGTCTGGAGTTGGCAGTAGTGGAGAAGGGAACAGATAAGAAGGATTTATCCATGGAGCGGAGTGCACGGGAAGGGGTGTAGGGAAGGACGAGTGTGGAGAGATACTGGGGAGCAGCAGAGTGAGTACATTTATAGGTTAGTAGAAGAAGTTTGAACAGGATGCGAAAACGGATAGGGAGCCAGTGAAACAACTTAAGGAGAGGGGTAGTATGAGTAAAGCGAGACGGGCAGCAGAGGTTTGAACCGATTGGAGAGAGGAGAGGTGACTAAGTGGGAGGCCAGCAAGAAGCAGATTGCAGTAGTCTAAACGAGAGGTGACAAGGGTGTGGATGAGGGTTTTGGTAGAGTGCTCGGAAAGAAAGGGGCGGATTTTACGGATGTTGTAAAGAAAGAAACGACAGGTCTTGGCGATCTGCTGGATATGAGCAGAGAAGGAGAGAGAAGAGTCAAAGATGACCCCAAGGTTTCGAGCTGAGGAGACAGGGAGAATGAGAGAGCCATCAACAGAAATAGAAAACGGGAGGGGGGGGGAGTGGGGAGGTGGGTTTGGGGGGGAAAATGAGAAGCTGATACCTATTTCTGCCAGTCTTGTAAGCATAGTATTATGATCCATGTTGTTGAAGGCTACCGAGAAATCGAGCAACACTAAGGACCACAATTGACTGGCAAAAGTACATATGAGAGTGGAGTGGATATAGCATCGTTCACGGAAGAGAGTGTGTATGAACAACTAGGAAATCTAAAGGTGGATAAAGCCATGGGACCGGACGGGATCCACCCCAGGATATTGAGGGAGCTCAGAGAGGTTCTGGCGGGTCCTCTTAAAGATTTGTTTAATAAATCCTTGGAGACGGGAGAGGTTCCGTGTGATTGGAGAATGGCGGAGGTGGTCCCTCTTCACAAAAGTGGTGATAGGGAAGAAACTGGAAACTACAGGCCGGTAAGCCTCACTTCGGTTATTGGAAAAGTAATGAAAGCGATGCTGAAGGAAAGGATAGTGAATTTCCTGGAAGCCAATAAGTTGCAAGATCCGAAACAACATGGTTTTACCAAAGGGAAATTGTGTCAAACGAATCTTATTGAATTCTTTGACTGGGTAACCGGAGAATTGAATCAATGACGTGCTATAGACGTAATCTACTTAGATTTCAGCAAAGCTTTTAACATGGTTCCCCACAGGAGGCTCTTGAATAAACTGGACGGGCTGAAGATAGGACTTGAAGTGATTACCTGGATTAGGAACTGGTTGACGGACAGAAGCCAGAGGGTGGTGGTTAATGGAATTCGCTGGGAGGAAGGAAAGGTGAGTAGTGGAGTGCCTCAGGGATCGTTGCTGGGGCCGATTCTGTTCAATATATTTGTGAGTGACATTGCCGAAGGGTTAGAAGGTAAAGTTTGGCTTTTTGCGTACGATACTAAGATTTGCAACAGAGTGGACACCAGGGAGGGAGTGGAAAACATGAAAAAGGTTCTGCGGAAGCTAGAAGAATGGTCTAAGGTTTGGCAATTAAAATTCAATGCGAAGAAATGCAAAGTGATGCACTTAGGGAGTAGAAATCCACAGGAGACATATGTGTTAGGCGGGGAGAGTCTGATAGGTACGTACGGAGAGAGGGATCTTGAGGTGATAGTATCTGAGGATCTGAAGGCGACGAAACAATGTGACAAGGTGGTGGCCGTAGCTAGATGGTTGCTAGGCTGTATAGAGAGAGGTGTGACCAGCAGAGAAGAAAAGAGGTTTTAATGCCCCTGTATAAGTCGTTCATGAGGCCCCACCTGGAGTATTGTGTTCCGTTTTGGAGGCCATACCTTGCTAAGAATGTAAAAAGAATTGAAGCGGTGCAAAGAAAAGCTACGAGAATGGTATGGGATTTGCGTTACAAGACATATGAGGAGAGACTTGCTGACCTGAACATGTATACCCTGGAGGAAAGGAGAAACAGGGGTGATATGATACAGACGTTCAAATATTTGAAAGGTATTAATCCGCAAATGAACCTTTTCCGTAGATGGGAAGGTGGTAGAACTAGAGGACATGATATGAGATTGAAGGGGGGCAGACTCAAGAAAAATGCCAGGAGAGAGTGGTAGATACTTGGAATGCCCTCCCTCGGGAGGTGGTGGAGATGAAAACGGTAGCGGAATTCAAGCATGCGTGGGATAAACATAAAGGAATCCTGTTCAGAAGGAATGGATCCTCAGAAGCTTAGCCGAGATTGGTGGCAGAGCTGGTGGTGGGAGGTAGGGCTGGTGGATGGGAGGCAGGGCTAGTGCTGGGCAAGACTTTCTACGGTCTGTGCCCTGAAAATGGCAGATACAAATCAAGGTAAGGTATACACAAAAAGTAGCACATATGAGTTTATCTTGTTGGGCAGACTGGATGGACCGTGCAGGTCTTTTTCTGCCATCATCTACTATTTTTCCATGCAGATCATCAAGAAGGGACACAAGAATGGTTCTATCCCCATGTCTGAACCCAGAATGACATGGGTCTAGCCAATTACTTTCAGTTAGCCAGTTGTTGATTCGACTGCTGTCCGACCCCTTTGCAGAACACCAGGTCTAGCATATGGCCCTTTTCTTGTATTAGAGATTTGATCACTTGAATGAATCCTAGAGCTGCCATCGTATCAAGGAAGACAGCAGTAGTGGTGTCTGAGTTTCAACATGTAGATTAAAGTCTCCCAAGATCAGTAACCTAGGGTTGCTCAGGGTTATCTCAGTCACCAGATTCAGCAGTTCTTGTACAGATGATGTGGTGTTGCAAGATGCTCTGTAGACCTTGAGCAGCCACATTGGTTCCAGCTTGATTAGCAGGCATTCTGACTCAGACAGGTGGGGGGGGGGGGGGGTGGAGACTCTGCACAGTTTGATTGTCTGTCGGATCAGGACTGCTACTCCTCCACCCCTCTTCCCTTGTCTTGGTTGGTGCAGGATAGTGAATCCTGTGGGGCATAGTTCAGCCAGTGGTACTCCTAAATGGTACTGTTCATAAAGGGGGTGGAACTTCTCTCATGAGGAAAGGCTAAATAGGTTAGGGCTCTTCAGCTTGGAAAAGAGATGGCTGAAGAGGGATATGATTGAAGTCTAGAAAATTCTGAGTGGTGCAGAATGAGTAGAAGTGAGTCGATATTTTACTTTTTCAAAAAGTGCAAAGACTAGAGACACTTAATGAAATGATATCGAAATACTTTTAAAACAAATAGGAGGAAATATCTTTTCACTCAACGAATAGTTAAGCTCTGGAACTCACTGTTGGAGGATGTGGTAACAGCGGTAAGTGTATCAGGGTTTAAGAAAGGTTTGGACAAGTTTCTGGAGGAAAAGTCCATAGTATGCTATTGAGACAGACATGGGGAAGCCACTGATTGCCTTTGGATTGATAGCATGGAGTGTTGAGACAGACATGGGGAAGCCACTGATTGCCCTTGGATTGATAGCATGGAGTGTTGAGACAGACATGGGGAAGCCACTGATTGCCCTTGGATTGAAAGCATGGAGTGTTGCTACTGTTTGGGTTTCTGCCACGTACTTGTGACCTGGATTGGACACTATTGGAAACAGGATACTGGACTGCTTGGAACATTGGTCTGACCCAGTATGGCTATTCTTATGTTCATCTAATTTACTAATACTGCAGTTTTCAAGTTTCCTTGCCTGCTGAACATATCCTAATATTTTTAACAGATTTTGTTATTCTGTTGTTCAGTCTTCCTAGTTCATGATGTAAAGCCAAGGTTTGGCATTTCATGTGATAGAGGTATATGGGTAGCAGCTGTTGCTGTTTAAAACTTGAGACAAACCTGGTTTTATCTTTATAATGATCTCTTAAGTGTGTTTTGGAAAAGTATATGGGTCCAAAAATTTTTTGCCTTCATTGTTTCTTGATTTATTTTTAATATACTTTTCTTTTACAAACACAGATCCAAAAACAATTTTACAGCAATACACAAGGTGCTGTTTACTAAAGGAAGTTAACACTTGTGTTGTTTAGCACACAGTTACCATCGACTTGGATGTACCATAATCTAATGCAAAGTATTGCATAAAATAAAACTGAGCTTCATTAATATTAATATGTGGAGTAGAGGAGTGGCCTAGTGGTTAGAGCACTGGTCTTTCAATCCAGAGGTGGCCAGTTCAAATCCCACTGCTGCTCCTTGTGATCTTGGGCAAGTCACTTAACCCTCTATTGCCTCAGGTACAAACTTAGATTGTGAGCTCTCCTGGGACAGAGAAATATCCAGAGTGTAACTCACCTTGAGCTACTACTGAAAAAGGTGTCAGCAAAATCTAAATAAATAAATAATAAATGAAATAATAAATGTGTGGTTAGCATGAACCACATTAAAAGGCCATCTGCATTTATGCATCTGTTGTGCATTTAAATGTACAGAATACTGTCAGTTATACAAGTATACACTTTACCGTGAAAGTAACAGCAGGATGCCTAAATGCTGCTCCATAGCAGCACGTGTAAGCAGCATAGTGCATAAATGCAAGGGGAGAATATACATAGGCGAGGCTCACACTTAAGCACATATCTTACAGAATATTGTCAGGCACATCCCTGCTGCATTTACTTGACATGGTCATGCCAGGTCTCTGTCTGGTGTAATTGTGGGTGTGTAAATGTAAGACACGTCAATACCGGTTTACACTAATACTAGCCTTTGAGCCCGTAAAAACGGGCTATTATAGGAAGGGGGGGTTGAAAGGCCCCCCCCCCCCGTGCCGCAGAGTTCGCCGCTGCCCCTCCCCCTCCCCCTCTGAATTCGCCTCTTCCCCCCCCCCCCCCCCCCCCGGAGCCGTCGCCACCCACCCTCCACCCGGTCGGGCCCTCGCTCCGCTACTGAAACAGCGAGGGTCCGGGAACGCAGCACTGAGCACTGCTGAGCAGCCGACGTTGGCCTTCCAAGTTCCTTCTTCTTCTCTGCCTGTCCCGCCCTCGTGTGACGTAACGTCGTCGAGGGCGGGACACAGGCAGAGAAAAAGAAGGAAGGCCGACGGCAGCTAGCAGACCTCAGTGCTGCGTTCCCGGACCCTCGCTGTTTCAGTAGCGGAGCGAGGGCCCGACTGGGTGGAGGGTGGGTGGTGACGGCGACTCCGGGTGGGGGAGCGTTAGCGATGGCAGTGTCCCTCCCTCGCAAATTGCAGTACAGACCCTCTCTGTTCCGCCCCCGTCATCACGTATTGACACGGGGGCGGGGCAGAGAAGGTTTCTACTGCGCATTTGCGAGTGAGTACGACACTCGCCTTTTATATATATTGATTCTATAATGGAGTCTGGGTACCAAGATGACTTTATAGAATTGGCTGTTACCGTATGGCATTGAGGTGTCTAAATGGACGTGCCCACTTACAGAATTGTCTCCAAAGTAACTTCCAGTTAAGCTCTAGAGGCTAATGCAAGTGTCAGTGGATGCCCAAATTCCCATTTCTTACAACCTTCCCCCACCCCACCTCAAGGCTAATGCAAAACATTAACTATACCTTTATAAAAGAGGTATCGTTAATTCTTTGTGACTCTGAGCAAGTCACTTAACCCTCCATTGTCCCAGGTACAAAAACTTAGATTATAAGCCCACTAGGGACAGAGAAAGTTCCTGCATATAATACTCCTGCTGGAATTCTTTGCGACTGTGGAGCACAGAATTTGCACAGAATTCTGTATTTTTATGTAGAATTTGCACTCCAAGGCTGGTTGGCATCCCTACCACCCCACCCCCGAGCATCAGTGGGCATTCCCCAGCCCGCAGCAAAGACTGGTTGGTTCCCTCGCCGCTCTCCTGGGCCTGCCTGAGTACACCCTGATGGTCTAATGGTCTCTTCGAAAGCAGGAAAGAGCCCCACTCTTTCCTGCCTGCTGCTGCCGCTCTCTGGCTCATGCCACCTCTTTTTCAAAATGGCCACCGAGACTTCAAGCACTAATCTCTGTCATAGGAAGTTGTGGCAGCACCAGCCCACAGCAGTAGGCAGGAAAGAGTGGGATTCTCTCCTGCCTCAAAGATGTACTCCCATGCAGCTCCTCCTGCTCCTTCCTCACTGGGCTGAAAAAAAATATTGATGGCATGTGAGTGCAAGGTGGGAGGGAGGGAACTGTTTAAAAAAGTGGATTATATATGTGTGGGTGGAAGGAGGGGGCTGTAAAAAAAGTGAATGTGTTTGAGGGAGGGAGGAGGCTGTAAAAAAAAAGGGGGGGATGATATGTGTGGGCGCTGGAAAAAATATGAATGCTATGGGTGCTGGGAGGGGGCTGGGAAAAGTATGGATGGTATCTGTGTACAGGGGCTGTAATATTAGTTAAATTATAACAATCTTGCTGAATTTGCAAATTTTATGCGCAGAATTATACGTTTCAATCATTTGATTGTCCCACAGAAAGGTGATATATCAAATTCCATTACCCTTTTTCCATTAACCTTTGCAAACTAACAAATGCTACTACATAATGCTAGAATCCACTTGTGCGGGATAGTTTTATAAAAGGGTGTCTATTTGAAATGTACAAAAAATATGTATTTTATAGTCAAACTAGTAAAAAAGGCCCGTATCTGTATGAAATGAAATGGGCGCTAGCAAGGTTATCCTGCCCCCTCCCTCGCTCTCTCCCTCTGTCCCCTCCAAGTCCCACGGCCCCCTTTCCTCCCCTCCGATTTCCTTTCCAGGCCATCCTCCCTCCCCTCTCCCACTCCCCTGCAACTCACCACTTTGTCCATAAGTTTCCAGGTGTTCTCTAGAGGCCTGATTGGGGGTGCTGTTTACTTTTTTGTTGTTTTTTTGTTTTTTACAGGTGGTGCATTCCCCCCCTCCGAGTTCCAGCCCCCCTCTTTCCCTCTCTCTCTCTCTCTCTCTCTCTCTCTGTCCGTCCTCCGAGTTCCAGACCCCCTGCCCCACCTCCAAAATTGCCACCCCCCTCTGTCTCACAGACACGTCCTTGCGATGCCTCCACCCGCGGCCCTTCCCTACACTGGCCCTACCCATCCCCCTACGTGCACATCGCTCCCCCTCCAAAATCGCCAACCCCCCTCTGCTACCCTCACCCCCCCCCCTTGCTGGGGTTCCGACGGCAGCAGTGAAGAACGAGCAGGCTTGGCAAGTCTGCTGCCTTCCCTTTTCTGCTGCCTTCCCTTCTCTGAGTTCTGACTCTGGTCCCGCCCTTGCGGAAACAGGATATGAGGGCGGGACCAGAGTCAGAGCGAAGAGAAGGGAAGGCAGCAGATTTGCCGAGCCTGCTTGCTCTTCACTGCTGCCACCGGGACCCTGGTAAGAGGGGGGAGGGGAGGGTAGCAGAGGGGGGTTGGAGATTTTGGAGGGGGGGCGACGTGCACATAGGGGAGTCTCTGCCCACTCCCGCTGTTCTTGAACTGTCCTCTGTTCTTTTTGCCGGTCGCACGCTTCCTGCTCTCTCACTGGGATCGTAACCACCTCATGAGTCCTGACATCAGGCAAGCAGGGTTCTAGTGCTGGCCAGTGACGTCAGCAGGTGGTTACGATCCCAGTGAGTCACATTCGAACGTTCAAGTAGCAAATTATTATATTAGATGGGTGGCTATGTGCCTTTATAAAATAGGCTTGTAGGGGTTTTTCCTTCTATCTCACCTTTGCTGGTCTGAGGCCTGGTTATGCCTGAACCATATTTTCTGAATAATAGGGATTCTGCAGCCTGAGGCCTCAATACAACATGAATCAGCTCTTTTGCAAAGAAAACTACTTCTTGGCACAGCTGTGCCAGTGACTTAATTCAAGGAGATGATGTTTACTTGCACTAGCCTTCCAATTTATCTCCTGGGAAGGTGAGTAGGAGCGTTCTTCACAGAGACAGTGTCTCAGGGAATATTTGTGAACCATGGAGAGGAGTTTGGTACTGCGAGAGTACTACTGATAAGACAAGGCCCCTGTCATGACCTGGACAGATGGTTCATGATTGGTCCAGGATTGTTATCTGTGGACCTGGAGGACAGTGCCAATGCTGGGCATGAGAGAGAGCAAAAGAAGAACAAAAGGAAAAGAGAAGAAGACTTCATGGTGTATGCATGGAAAGAGACTGATTTGTCCAAATACCTGTGAACTGTAATTCCTTGTGCTAAGAGCAGCCCAAGGCCAAGTTCCGAAGTAGCTCTGTTGCTTTCTACATACACATTAGCCAGCTGCACAGAGCAGGGACCTTGGACTAAATCCTGATCAAAAGGGGCTCATGGGGAAATTCTGCTAGAGCCTAAAGGAGGAGCCGATTCATCACCCCATCTGAACTCCAATGCTAAGGACCGTGAGGATGAGAGAAGCAGGAATTTTCCTCTTATGCTCATGTTTAGTTAATTTGGTCTTTGCCAGTGAACGACAGGTTTTACTCAGATGTGTGATCTAGCCTCATTTAGCTGCTAAGTTAGTGTTCTTTTCTCAGGATATATTGTATATTGAGCAGCTGACCAAGCCTCACTCCAACAAAGATGAGATAGAAGGAAAAACCCCTACAGGCTTTCAGAACTATCCCCAGTAGTACACTGATTTACATATGCTTCAAAGAAGATGTAAATATGCGCATGTGTATTTTATAAAATGTTTCGTTATTAAAACTTTCTTTACTGACTTTTCTGACATGCAGGCCAAGGCAGTTTACAGTGACCTGAGGTGGGTGGGGGGAAGTAGAGGAGAATAGACAAACCTGTATGGGCTTTGGTGGTTCAGGTCTTTGCCCCTCCCACCACCAGGACAAAAATCTGCTTTGGGAGTCATCGAGTTCACACATTTAAACTTTTAGTCTTTCAGCATATGATTAGTTTTCTTAACCCCTTAATCCTGGTCTATGTGGAAGGTCTCTAATTTGACCATGTTGTTAGTTCTTCTGCTTCGTAGGTTATCTGAGGATGCTGAAGAGGCAACATTCACAGCACCCAGAGGGAGTGAGTCATGGACCTGCCTCTGTGTGACTAGTGGCCAGATTCAGGTTCCATGATTGCAGAATTCTGGAAGGAGCTGTATTGGATGACCCCAGTCCAGGACCTGCAATGATAGGGTTAGGTATGTTGAAGGGGTGATATAAAACAGAGGGAAAATCCACAGATACTTGTGAAAGAAGAGTCATGAGCCCAGATGCCAGTCCTGTTTCCAGATCAGACAAAAGTTCAAAGAATCAGGAGGAAACTGCTGGGTCAAAAACATTAGTACATCTATATCTATGGGCATTGCTTTTGGGAGGAGTTTTGATAGAATGAGCAATATGTGCAGTCTTAGTGTCACGATGGTGACTGTTTCCTTGTCTGTGCTCGCCTCACCCTCTGGTGGCCAGAACCGGTGGCTGCTATGAACTGTCACCCGTTCCAGACTTCAGTCCGGTCCGGATCTTCCGGGCTGCCAGACTTGCTTCTCTTGTTTGTGCCTGAACAGCACCCGTAGCTGCCTTGTGATTCCTGCAGCTGAACTTCAGCAGCTGATGGGCTTTATTAATCACGTGGAAACTTCTGTGTTGGCCTTTGCATCGTCTAAGGTCCCTGGTTTGTTGATGCTTTGTTGCACTTCTGCCTAGTCTGGTTTCTTGTTCAAGTTTCTTGTCCGGTTCTAGTTAGTCTGAATGTAGTTTAGCTTAGGTTTATTGCTTATTTCCTAGTCTTGTTTCTGGTCTGTCTTCCTGGTCTAGTTTCTGTTTGTTTGTCTGTCTCTCTCTCTTAGTGGCTGCGTGGCACCTTTCAGTCCTGACTCTTGTCTGCTGTGTTCTTGCTTAGTGGCTGCTCTGCAGCTTTCAGTCCTGACTCTTGTCTGTCAGTGTTTGTACCCTGTTTCAGTGGCTGCTTGGCAGCTTTCAGTTCCTGTCCTTTAGCTTGTCCATTGCCTGCCTTGTGTAGTATTGTCTGTCTGTGAGTCCTAGTCCAGTTTCTTGCCTTGCTGCCCATGTATATTCCTTTCCCCTCTGACCCTCAGTCCCTGTTCAGCCTAGTTGGTATCCAGTTCCTGCCCTGTCCAGTAAGTCCTGCCGGCCGCCTGCACCCAGGGGCTCAATTCCTGGGGAAGGGCGGTCAAGTGCAGGTGAAGTTTAACTGTTTCTGTCAGAGTTTTGCCTTGTCTCTGGTGTAGGGTGGTTTTGCCTGCCACTGCCGCTCCTCGGCAGTGGTCCAAGGGCTCACGAACCTAGTTTCTGCCTTGAAAACCTAACACTTAGAGGAAGGAGGCCCTCTTTTCCTCTAGCTGAACCACAGGGAATATGAATGAAGGAAGTCAACTGAGGGAGATAGACAGTTGTTTGGTGCATTGGCCTCAGAAGAGAAGTGACTGCTGGGGCTGGGGGAGGGCAGAAAAGTGAGAGTGCCTGCTTGTTGCCAAGATGAGGGGATAAAGAGAGAGGAGGGGTGGGGAGTGACTGGTAGGTAGGGGTAGATAGAGTGAATTTGACTGCTGGGATCAGGGTGGGGGAAGGTGGAAAGAATGAGAGCTTCATATGGTGAATTTCACTCTATATTCCTGCTGTTAGTGCTACTGAAGGAAATTCAGTATCATGAACAACAGATTCATTTTATTTAGGTTTCATTCCAACCTGTTTCTGTGTATGTACAGATTTTTGACATCTGTGGGGTAAAAGGTTTACCTCCAAAATCAATGAGAAGCACTATACTAGTACTTCTAGATTTTTCCTTCCCTTTGTATTATATATATATATATAGCATATATTTTCTTTCTCTGAGATTCACTATAAGCAAACTGAAGTCCATCATCATCTCTGAAGGCATCCCTGAAATGATGGAAACAAATCCATCCAAACCACTAACTGAGAAAGCTTGACTAGAAGGGGAGAGCACATGGTAATTTCATGAAGCTGGCCCTGCAATTTTTGGCTAATGAGGACAAAACCTAAGTCCTTTTCCAGAAATGTATCATTTTTTATGTAGTTGAAATTTCTTAGGATCTTAGGAGCCATCTGAGCAATTCATTACAAAATAAAATTGATGAAAATAAATTCTGCTGTTTCCTACTTCATACATCAACATAGTAAAGATTTATCAACAGTTTTCTCCCACTTTTTGCCTTTATAAATCAGACTCTGTTTCGTAAGTATATAACAACTGGTGTTAATTCACACAAAATCTTTACGGCATACGGAAGGCAAATGGGAATAGGAAATTTTGTTATTTGGCAATTGCACGGATGATGGTTTCTTTATTTTTAAAGAAAAAGATGGGAGAAAGATAGTGGGTTAGGAGATATGTAGAAGGAGGATACCATAATCCATCTTCTTTCACATCACTCTCATTGTTTCCCATCCGCCTCCAGCCTACCAAAATTCTGAGCATCAGTAAATTCCTACCAGTCAATCTCTCTTTACCCCCTCTCCTTAGCTCTTCTCAATCTGTCTGTCGTGCCTCTCTCTAGCCTGCCCCAGCACTCTTTCAGACCTCACTTGCCTGACTTACTTTTTTGTTGCTCACCATGCCCCACTCTTCTGAGCAGGCGGGTTGTAGGTTGCTCTTCATTTCTCCCACATAGAGCAAAGGTGCAATCTTTGGGGTCCCTTTTGACCTGCTCTTCATTTCCTTTGCATGGAATTGGGGATGAAGGCTCCTGGGATTGTAGCAGTCCACTCCTCCTCTACATGCAGTAGAAATGCAGGCTCCATAGTCATGATTAGTTTGCTCTTCATTGTCTCTACATTTATCAGAGAAATAGACTCCATCCATTATCCTGCTCCCACCCGAATGCTGCTGCTCCCGCCCGCCTGCCTGCCAAATGCTGCTGCTGCTCTCGCTGGCCCTATCAGGCAGGCAGGTAGTCTGGAGAGGGCAGGGGGGAAGAGAGATGCAGTCACACGGGCTGTGAGTGACTGCATATGTCTTTCCCCCTCCCCAGACTGTTCTTATGGTTATTTTATTAATAAATACAATATTGTTGTTTGAAGTTTCCCCAGCTTCCTTGTTTTTTAATTGCGTGATTAAAATGATCATGTTTATTTGGGGGGGGGGGGGGGTCCCCAGTATTCTTCATTGGGCTCGATGTACATACCACATTTTTGCCCTGTCTTCTTATCTCTCTTTGCTTGAGGTACTGCTGAGATCTTCGATCTTGCCACACTTGCGAGTTTAATGTTCTTAGTTCATTATTGTATTAGCTTTAATTGTCTGAATAAGATTTCCACGCAGTATTGTTCACTGGTGAATGCTTTGTACATTCATAAAAAAATGTTTAATTGAAATGCAACCCTATTTTTAATCAGTTTCAATTCAATTTTAAATACATTATTATAGCTACTGCTTCTGATTTTAGATTTTAACAAATAAACACTGATAGAATACCCCTAATGGATAAAAATTTGAAAAATTCTACTTCCTTTAGTACATTCTCAATTCTGCTTTTCCTACCTAGGATCCTCTACTCTATTTGGGGGTGGGGGTGGGGGTTCCTACAATAATACAATACAGTACAACAAAATTTCTTTTCTGCTATATACCAGCTAAGGATAAATGCGAACTACAATTCAAATGAAGACTAGGTCATCACTTGAGAAAAACATGCAAAAATACAAAATCATATATAAACCATCCAAGCTATATTAGTACATCAAACAAACTCAAAACATTACATAAGGTAAATAGAAAATGTAAGTTTTTAATAGCTTACAAAATCTCAGATAGGATTCCAACATTGCACAGAGCAGTAAACAAAACCAGAACTATGATAGGACTTATACTTCACATGCATTACAGATAGAAACTGCAGCAAACAACGTTCCCTAGATCTCAGAGAATAAACTGTTGTTCCCACAGTAAATAACTCCACCAAATAATCAGGGACAAAACCCTAAAATAATTTGTGGACAAAAATGCAGAGCTTAAATTTGCATCGTGCTTCAATAGAAGCCAATGAAGTGATCGTAACAAAGAAGTGACATGATCAAACTTATGTCTTCCACAAATCAATTTTGCTGCCATGTTCTACAAAATTTACAAATGTTTTAAAGATGACTGAGAATATCCAGTATAGAGTGAATTATAAGCTGAGACAGCACCAGCACCCAAACTACTGTTTGAAAATGGGGTTGACTCATCAGATATTTAATACACTGGAGCTGTCTCAACTTTAGAAATACTTTCCTGGTTAAGGGCAAAATTTGGCCCATAGTAGCTAATTGAGAGTCCAGTACCTTCAACGAAGACTCTAAGGAAAAATAAGAGTCTCAAATTTTCAGAACTGAACTAGTGGGGACTCAAGTAAGAGGAGATAAACACAAAATCTTTGTTTTATTAGTGTTTAGTTTACACTTACATCGTGAAGCCCATTGTTCTATAATCTCTAGACTATTACTGTCTTCAACTGTTCTAGCTAAGGACATAAGTATTGCCATACTGGGACAGATTGAAGGTCCATCAAGCCCATCATTCTGTTTCCAACAGTGGCCAATCCAGGTTACAAGTATCTGGCAAGATCCCAAAACAGTGCAATACATTTTATACTACTTATCCTAGAAGTAAGCAGTGGATTTTCCCCAAGTCCATTATGAATTTTTCTTTTAGGAAGCTATCCAAACCTTTTCTTAAACCCTGCTAAGCTAACTACTTTTACTACATTCTCTGGCAACAGACTCCAGAGTTTAATTGAACACTGAGTAAATAAATAGTTTCTACAATTCATTTAAAATTTACTACTTTATAGCTTCATTGCGTGCCCCCTAGTCCTAGTATTTTTGGAAACAGTAAACAAGCGATTCACGTCAACCCATTCCACTCCACTCATTATTTTATAGACCTCTCTAGTATTTTTGGAAAGAGTAAACAAGTGATTCACGTCTACCCATTCCACCCCATTCATTATTTTATAGACCTCTATCAGCCGTCTTTTCTCCAAGCTGAAGAGCCCTGGCTGCTTTAGCCTTTCATCATAGGAAAGTCGTCCCATCCCCTTTATCATTTTCGTCGCCCTTCTCTGTACCTTTTCTAAGTCCACTATCTTTTTTAAGATGTGGTGACCAGAATTGCACACAGTATTCGAGGTGCAGTCACACCATGAAGCGATACAAAGGTATTATAATGTCCTCATTTTGTTTTCTATTCCTTTCCTAATAATACCTAACATTCTATTTACTTTCATAGCCGCCGCCACTGCACACGGAACAGAGGGTTTCAACATATCATCAACGATGTACCTAGATCCTGGTTATTGGCTCCTAATGTGGAACCTTGCATTACGTAGCTATAGTTCAGGTTCCTCTTTCTCACATGCATCATTTTGCACTTGCTCACATTAAACATCATCTGCCATTTGGATGCCCAGTCTCCCAGTCTCGTAAGGTCCTCTTGTAATTTTTCACAGTCCTCTTGTGATTTAAAAACTCTGAATAACGTGTCATCAGCAAATTTAATTACCTCACTAGTTACTCAAATCTCTATATCATTTATAAATATGTTAAAAAGCAGCGGTCCCAGCACAGACCCCTGGGGAACCCCACTATCTACCCTTCTCCATTGAGAATACTGACCATTTAACCCTACTCTCTGTTTTCTATATTTTACCAGTTTTTAATCTACAATAGAACACTGCCTCCTATCCTATGACTGTCCAATTTCCTCTGTAGTCTTTCATGAGGTACTTTGTCAAATGCCTTTTGAAAATCCAGATACACAATATCAACCGCTCACCTTTATCTACATGTTTGTTTACCCCTTCAAAGAAGTGTAATAGATTGGTGAGGCAAGATTGCCCTTCACTAAATCCATGTTGGCTTTGTCTCATTAATCCATGCTTTTGAATATGCTCAGTAATTTTGTTTATTATAGTAGTCTCTACCATTTTACCCGTCATCAACGTTAGGCTCACCGGTCTATCATTTCTTGGATCACCTCTGTAACCTTTTTTTAAAAATCGCCGTTACATTGGCCGCACTCCAATCCTCCGGTACCAAGCTTGATTTTAAAGATAAAGTATGCATTGCTAACAATAGTTCTTCAAGAATTGTTATCTGCATACAGATAGACACAATTTTTTGAGAAATCAAAAAATTCTCCCAAAGCTGTCATTAAAACATGAAATAAAATTAGAGACAGAATGGAGCCCAGTGAAACCTCCACTGCAGCACTCCAAGGCCAAGACTTTAACTGTTCTTTAAAATCCTATAAACCCTTTTCCCTAAAACAAAACCTCCCTTAAACCGTTGTATTACTTCTCCTACTGTTCCTAAATTTCCCAAAATATCCAATAAAATAGCACGGTCTACAAAGTCAAATGTAGATGACAAATCAAGTTGTAATAAAATGACTTGGTAACCTTGAGACAATAGAACCTTAGCTTGTGCTAACAATTAATTTAAAAGCGTTTCTGTACTAAATCCCGGTCTGAAACCTGATTGTGTTTGCAAAAGAAAGTTGTCCACTTAAGTAATCCTGCAACTGCTAGCCATCAGACCTTCCATGATCTTGGTAAACATTGGTATATTGGCAATAGGCCTATAATTGCTTGTTACTGTAGGATCTAACGAGGAATTTTAAGAATAGGTTTAAGCAAAATATCTCCCAAATTTTGAAGGAATAGTTCAATTTTTAGATGATGTATAATTGCAGTATAAAGCCTTACCTTAAATGTTGGAGGAGCAGTTGCCAATACAGCTCTTGGACAAATATCCAACTGACAAAAGGAATTAGAAAACTTATTATATAACAATGTAAAATACTCCATATTTGGTATTGCAAGTTCTGTCCAAAAGCGATCAACTGGAACAGCCAATTTCCTCGAATTTACCGAATCAAAAATAGGTAAATACTAGGGGACAGTAGCTAACTGATTTCAGTAAGATTACAACTTTATCTTGAAAGTAATTTGCAAAATCCTGTGCTGTAAGAATCAATGTAGGAGTAGATTGCAACACTGTAGATAGTTCTGCTTACTTAAAGGATTAACTGTTTGAAATGATTGTTTAGGGGCCCTTTTACAAAGGCACGCTAGTGTTTTAGAGCTCGCAAAAATAAATGTGCGCTATATGCTAGATATGCCCATATATTCCTATGGGTGTCTCTAGTGTTTAGCGCGCACTAAAAACGCTACTGCACCTTTGTAAAAGGTTAGTGTTGGAGTTTGCTGAAAGTATTAAAGAACCATAGGATCTAGCTTGCCTAATCTTAACTTTATAGTTACCTACTAGTCTCCTCCACTCAATCCTGACCATTAATTCTTGTTTTTACCCATTTTCATTCTAAATGTCAACAGGATTGTTTAAAATCTAATAAATCTGAATTAAACCAAGGGGTATTAACTCATGGAAGATATGATTTCTCAGTTATTGGAACAATTTGATCTGTCTTTACTAAATTATTCCAATTATCAAATACTGAAAATCCTTCTGACCCTTCTTCCAATCTTTGAATAATTAAACTCCAAAAATGATTGGAGTCTATCTTCCCCCTAGTCATAAAATGTTTCTAGCTGTAACAGTGTATTTCAGATAATTATCTCTTTTCCAGTTCAATGAAAATTCTAATAAAAATGATCAGCTCAAATCTTTGGTGACCAACATGGAACACTTATGGAAATTATACTGAAATTATTCCCCATAAAAGCCAGGACGTCAAGCTGGTGACCCTTAGAATCTGTTTGTAATGCATTATAAACCATCAAACCCCAGATTTCTTAAAATAAAAATCCATAATCCTGTAGAGATTCTAAAGGTACATTAATACTATACTATACTATACAAAACGTCATACCTTATTATAATGGAGGACAAAAATTCATAAAGAGTGTCTCTGATGGTAGATCAGGCACCTGGGACCAGATAAATTAAGATAATGCTCAATTTCTGTTGTAGAGAAGTATCCAATATTTCACAAAACATTATTTCTAACCCACGTGTCTGAAAGGATACTACAAAAAAGGATTTATAAAGAAGTTCTAAACCACCTCCTGTCTTATCTAAATGAGGACTATGAACTAATTTATACCCTAAGGGACATTAGTCCAAAACTAATAGATTATTCTCCACTCTAAGCCACGTTTCTGTTGAAAACACCAATCCAGGTTGAGCAACATCTAGCCAATCCTTGATTACTTCAATCATTTATTGACTGCAGAAATGAATGTGCAGTTGTATGCAAATGTTTAGGCATCTGTAAACAGAACCTGAGACAATCTCTACATGGTACAAGGCATCTTTTGGAAAATTTTAATGCAGAATTACTATTTATTTCCTGATTTTAACAGATTGAATATAATAAAAATTGAATATGGCATGGACTAAAGGTTAGACACCTCTCTGGTAAATTCAATACTGCCAAAAGATTTAGGGATTCATTAAGCCTTCAGCTAGTGAGGTGGAGACAGTTCCATAGTAAAGCAAATACTCTATCCTCTCCACTTGTAATTGTTCTGTCTATTTTCAACAACTATGGGATCCTCGAAGCAGCTATCTGAACATTTGAGAATAAAAATAATTCACTCTTAGGAAGCAGATGACAGTTGTTATAATGGAACTTCCATTTCTTAACTTCATCAGTCCTCAGTAAATAGAGACTTAAAGAAAAAATTAAATGACACAACCAACTATCGACCAGTAGCATCCATCCCACTGATAGTAAAACTAATGGAAAGTATGGTAACCAAACAACTCACCAATTACCTAAACAAATTCACAATACTACATGAATCACAGTCAGGATTTCGATCCAACCATAGCACTGAAACAGTGCTAACCACTCTCATAACCAAATTTAAACAACTAATTGCAACTGGAAAAAATTTGTGCTACTCATACAATTCGATATGTCCAGCGTGTTCGACATGCTCAGCCACCAAATACTCTCAAACATCCTAGACTACTTCGGGATTGGAGGAAACATACTAAGATGGTTTAAAGGCTTCTTAACAGCAAGAACTTATCAAGTGATTTCTAACTCAAAAACGTCAACACCATGGAAACCTGAATGCGGAGTACCACAAGGATCACCGCTCTCACCAACCCTTTTTAACTTAATGATGACACCTTTAGCCAAATCGCTATCCAACCCAGGACTGAACCCGTACATCTATGCAGACGATGTCACGATATACATCCCGTTCAAACAAGACAAAACCAAAATCACAAATGAAATCATACACAGCCTCCAAACAATGAACTCATGGGCAGACGCATTCCAACTAAAGCTAAACGTAGAAAAAACACAATGTCTCATCCTGTCCTCACAATACAACAGAAACAAACCCAATACCATAAACACCCCAAACTACACCCTTCTAGTCTCAGACAGCCTGAAAATTCTGGGAGTCACAATTAACCGAAATCTCACACTCGAAGACTATGCGAAAAATACAGCAAAGAAAATGTTCTACTCAATGTGCAAACTTAAAAGAATCAAACCTTTCTTACCAAGGGAAGTATTCCGCAGCCTAGTACAATCAATGTTGCTAAGTCATCTAGACTACTGCAATGTCATTTATGCCGGATGCAAAGAACAAATCATTAAGAAGCTTCAAACCGCTCAAAACACAGCAGCCAGACTCATATTTGGGAAAGCGCCAAACCCTAAGAGAAAAACTACCCTGGCTCCCATTAAAAGAACGAATTGCGTTCAAAGTTTGCACCCTGGTCCACAAAATCATTTACGGGGAAGCCCCGACCTATATGTCAGACCTTATAGACTTGCCTATAAGGAAACGTAAAAAGATCATCACGCACATTCCTCAATCTCCACTATCCTAACTGTAAAGGGCTAAAATATAAATCCACATACGCGATCAGTTTCTCATACATCTGCACACAGCTATGGAACGCACTACCGAAGGCCATAAAAACAACGCAAAACCTAACCATCTTCCGAAGGCTACTGAAAACAGATCTTTTCAAGAAGGCATACCATAAACATCCATCTTAAATACTAAATAATAACACTATACACGATCTATACAAAACCTAAATCTTATCACATGACTGATTAACCTCTTTGCTATTAATGATCAAGCACTACCACCTTAAACCTTATGTCAAATAGGGTCTCTCTATAGTCGATGACCTAATGTATGTTACAATCCAATTTATTACTCTGGAACCTTCATGCAATACCATAATGTATTCTTCTTTACCATGTATGTATGCACATGGTGTATATATATATACCATGATCTGTCCCATATATGTTATGTTCCATGTATGTTACCATGTATGTATGCACCTTAACGCAATACCTTTGTAATTCTGTTACCCGGAAATGGCAACTGCCATTACGGCAAATGTAAGCCACATTGAGCCTGCAAATTGGTGGGAAAATGTGGGATACAAATGCTACAAATAAATAAATCTGCAGCACTGGTCCTGTGAAAAATCCCTTGAGGCAGGGGGAATTAAACTGTGAAACACTGACCATTGTCAGATAGATGGACCTCTGATTAAAAACTTGCAGCTGAATAATAAATGATCTTTGAAGAAACATCCATTTAATATGGTCAAAAAATTTACAAAAAAGGGGAGTCAAAGATAACTCAGTTCCCAAAGATAACACCAGTTTAACCACTTTTCAAACTCTCATAGCAAGTTCCATTCATATTATGTATTTTTGGGAATATAGTTGAAACTAGCACAAATACCTTAATTCTATTCACATGACTTAAATCAATAGGACCTCAATAGTGACGTGTTTCACATGAGGGTGTTCCCTTATGACTCACCTTCCTTGTCATCGATCCACTAATTGATTTGTCTTTTTGTTTATTTATAGTATTTTAATTTTAAATATTTTCTACTATTTTCATCAGAATTCTCAGACAGTTTTTCAGTCTTCATATAGACTACTTCATATGAACTTGATTCATAAAAATCTCATAGCTTTAATCATTAGGACCTGGCACCAACATGAGCCATGTTTCGCGTCAGCTGCCTCAGGGTATGATCCTTCTGAAACAACAAAAATATGTTAGGCAAAAGAGAAAATCTCCATCCACAAAAATGCATAGAAATATGTACAAACTACACCTGGTACTTGCTAAAGAATATAAATCCACTTTTACATAAAGCAAGCAAATACCTCTCAAACAAATTGTTAAATGGGAGGAAAAGGCTTCAGACGCCCGGTATTCGCCTATAACATAAGCATGAATGCCTCGCTGCACAGAGTTCCCTTGTAAGTGTTTTATTTCCTGATTACTTATTTGTTGAACCCAGGAAATTATAAGAGTTTGTGGAGTAAAAAGAACCCTCTGCAGCAACTTCTTTTAAGTTACCACTGTACCGGCTGCAATTACCGATTAACCTTCCTTCCTCAGAAAATATGAATTGTAAGATTAACCTTTTCGTGTTTTTCTTATTTTCTTTGAGATTGTTTTCCTGATCTTTGATCCCCCAATTGTGGACAATAATGTGGACTAACAAAGATGATATTTTTCCTTAATGTTTGTTTTAATTGATATTTTCTCTTTTCTTTCCCATTTATGTATTGGACATAAATGTAATATAAAATGAATAAATAAAATAATTAAAAATTGGTGCCGTAAAACCAGGTGGTTAGCGTAATTCTATAAAGTATGCCTAAAGTTAGGCTTTCTTTACAGAATACGCTCACACGCAGTGCTTGCGCCTAAAATGTAGGTGCACCCATTTATGCTGGCAAAAACCAAGCCTAGATACCTGCAGCTGAGGCACAAATTGACTGTATTCTATAATAGTGTGCATAATTTTTTGAAACACCCATAGCCACACCCCTTTTAGGCTGTGCGCATTAGAATTTATGCACACTGTGTTGTAGAATACACCTAGAATGTGCTCATAAATTCTAATTTAAGCCAATTAGTTCTGCTAATTGGTTGTTAAATACCAATTGTCTGTGCTGATTGGCTCGTTAATTGTTATGCGCACAATTTGGCCTTGTGGCCAAATTAGCACACACAACTTAAGGCGCCATTTATAGAATTTGGAGGATTGTGTATTTCTTTGCATTGTTTCTGAAGGATCATACCCAGTGCCAGGTCCCGATGATTAAAGCTAAGTGATTTATATGAATTAGTCTATATGAAGATTGGAAAAATTGTTTGAGAATTCTGACGAAAATAGTGGAAAATATTAAAAATGCTTAACATTAAAATACTCTTTAAATAAACCAAAAGACAGATCAATTAGTGGACCGATGACGAGGAAGGTGAGTCATGAGGGAACATCCTCATGTGAAACAAGTCACCACTGAGGTCCTATTGATTTAAGTCGTGTGAATAACATTAAGATATTTGTGCTAATTTCAGCAATACTCCCAAAAATGCATGATATGAATGGAACTTGCTATGAAATTTGAAAAGTAGTTAAATTGGGGTTATCTTTGAGAACTGAGTTATCTTAGAGGAAACATCTGCAGCTATGTTCCTACCCATAACCTCCGCTCTCAAGACAAATCCCTCCTTTCAGTACCCTTCTCCACCACCGCCAACTCCAGGCTCCGCCCATTCTGCCTCGCCTCACCCCATGCCTGGAATAAACTCCCTGAGCCCATACGCCAGGCCCCCTCCCTGCCCATCTTCAAATCCTTGCTCAAAGCCCACCTCTTCAATGTCGCCTTCAGCACCTAACCACTATACCTCTATTCAGGAAATCTAGACTGCCCAACTTGACATTTCGTCCTTTAGATTGTAAGCTCCTTTGAGCAGGGACTGTCCCTCTTTGTTAAACTGTACAGCGCTGCGTAACCCTAGTAGCGCTCTAGAAATGTTTAGTAGTAGTAATAGTAGTAAGTTCCTTTTTTTAGCATTAGAAGATGGATTGCATAGATGCGTATAAATGTGACAAATAACTCTTGCAGATTGATGAAGTTATGATAGCTCATTTTAAAATAGAACAAGTGAAAATAAGTTCCTAACAGGAGGCTTTTTATGAATAGCGCTGTAATGACTGGTGCTGATATAAACTTTGAGGCTTTTTCCTCCTAAGAAACTTTCCACAAGTGGAAATATAAATGTCTGTGTGTTTTGATCATCCATTCCTCCTTGATTTTTTTTTAAATAAAATTCTCTGATAGATCTGCTCAAAAATTTGTCAGATCTGCAAAACAGAAGTCACAGATCATTGCAACAGCCTGTTGAAAATTTTAGCTGATACTAGAATAGTTGTCCATAGCGCAGGTTAGAGAATTTTCTTTGGCCTCATCATGAAAATCATCATTTAAAGTATACCAAATAAAAACCTTGATAAACCTGAAACTTTTTGGAACAAAGTGGTTTGGGCTCATAAAATGAAAATTGAACTGTTTGGCCATAACCTCAGAACATATATTTGGAGAAAAAGGGGTAAAGCGTTTGAAGAAAAGAATTACCTTGCCAACCATTAACCATGGGGATGGATCTATTATGCTATGGGTTTGTGTGGCAGCCAGTGGCACAGGAAACATATGGTTGAAAGAAAGAGAGGATTTTTCTAAAGATCAGTGTATTGTAAAAGTTAATACCCCACAGTTAGTGAAGAAATTGAAGCAGAAAAGAAGCTGGATATTTCTGTTAGCAAGTGATCCAAAACATACCTCAAAATCAACCATGGAATATTTACAGGAAAGAAAGATGAGGGTTTTGGAATGGCCTTCGCAGTTACAAACTTTAATGTTATTGAAAATCTGTGGGTTGATGTCGAACATGTAATGCATACAAGATGAACTAAGAATATTTGTGAGCTAGATGAGTTTTGCAAGGAAGAATAGGGAAAAAATTCCAAAAGCAAAATAGAAAGACTTTTAGCTGGCTCTGTGTAATGTTGGGAAGCTGTTATTACTGACAAGAATGTCACAAAGTACAGACTGAAAGGATGTCTAAACTTTTTCACCTATCATATTCACTATTTTCAATCTGTAAGAAAACCAATAGTAGCTATGCATTAAAATTTGCAGAAAGATTTCCTTTTTACCAAGCAGTGTGTCTATTCACCTAGGCCCCTGTTTACAAAGCTGCACCCATTCAGTTTCAATGGGCTGTGTCGCTGCAAAAACCACAGAAAAGCAGTATATCAAGTCCCATCTCCTTTCCCCTTTAGGGGTGCCTAAACTTGTGCGCACAGCGGTATTTGATCCAGCTAGAAAAGGTACCCAACAATAGTATCTAAGTCACAAAAACATTGATAAACAATGAAGTTTTCAACCCTCAAAGAACCCCCTTGATAGTTCTGCACTATGCCTCTCCACGTGATCTGTAATTGTAGGCCGTAACAGGGCAGCCAATCGTTTGTCCTCTTGCACCCTTCCCTCCATGCCTGGCAATTTCACCTCAGTTAAGATGAGATGACCAGGCCATGGATTTATGCTGCTGCTTCATCTCATGGTGGTAGGCCATGTGGACCTATGCCTAGTATGACCATGACCATGTGACCTCTTCCAGGTCCTTTTCCAAACAACTCGTAGCAAGCCATGTGGCTCTGACTCTGCCTGTGCCTGCAAGAGCCCTATGTCCTTGAGGACTGGATGGCTGCAGGATAGTGCAAAGCCTGTGCAATAGCTGTTAAGACATGGTCAGCATCTGCCCTGCAAAGGGCAAACATTTACTGCACAATAAGTATCTATGCTGTCTACTGATGCGTTTGCTATGGCCTGCTGCAGAAAAAAAAGACCCACCCCATCCAAACTTTTTTTAAACTCTACTAAGCTAACTATTTTTACCACATTCTTTGGCAATGAATTCCAGAATTTAATTACACGTTGAGTGAAGAAATATTTTTTCGTGTTTGTTTTAAATTTACTACTAAGTAGCTTCACTGCGTGCCCCCTAGTCCTAGTATTTTTGGAAAGGGTAAACAAGTACACATGTTTTAGCTCTCTTCACTTAATGGCGACTTCCTCTTACTTGTGAGAAAATATCTGCAGTGGAATCATGAAAACATTAGTTTGTGTGGGGGCAGAGGAACAAGATTAACTTTTTCTTCTCTCATTTCATCCTGACCACTGTATGTTATTGACTGGTTAAATTTAAACCAGTGAAGAGACAGAAGAATCACAGAATCTTTCTTTATGACTAACATTTGAAGTTAACTGTACAAGACAAGAAGTCAGGAAAGGCTAGGAGCTCCCTCCCCCCCCCCCCCCCCCCTTCATAGCATGTTCAGCCTACTCACAAATGGATAAAGACTTGAAGCAGTTCAAAGAAAAGTGACAAAAATTGTATGTGATTTCTGTCACATGAGAGAGGATTTGGCAACCTGAATATACATACCGTAGAAGAAAGGAATAGGAGTAATGTGATACAGATGTTCAAATATTTGAAAGGTATTAATACACACACCTTTTCCAGAGACTGAAAAGCATTAGAGCTAGAGCACGTGAATTGAGGTTGCGGGGGGAGGGGGGGGTGGGAAACTTAGGAGTAATGTCAGGAAGTACTTTTTCATGAAGAGGGTGGTAAATACCTGGAATGCTGTCCTGCAGGAAGTGGTGGCGATGAAAACTGGAGCAGAATTCAAAATGCATGTAACATAGTAGCATAGTAGATGACGACAGACGGTCTTCCCAGTCTGCCCAACAAGCTAGAAGATTGCTAGACTGTATAGAGAGAGGAGTGACCAGCAGAAGAAAGGAGGTTTTAATGCCCCTGTATAAGACGTTGGTGAGGCCCCACCTGGAGTATTGTGTTCAGTTTTGGAGGCCGTACCTTGCGAAGGATGTTAAAAAAATGGAAGCGGTGCAAAGAAAAGCTATGAGGATGGTATGGGATTTGCGTTCCAAGATGTATGAAGAGAGACTTGCTGACCTGAACATGTATACCTTGGAGGAAAGGAGGAACAGGGGTGATATGATACAAACGTTCAAATATTTGAAAGGTATTAATCCGCAAACGAATCTTTTCCGGAGATGGGAAGGCGGTAGAACGAGAGGACATGAAATGTGATTGAAGGGGGGGGCAGACTCAGGAAAGATGTCAGGAAGTATTTTTTCACAGAGAGGGTGGTGGACGCTTGGAATGCCCTCCCGCGGGAGGTGGTGGAGATGAAAACGGTAACGGAATTCAAACATGCGTGGGATATGCATAAAGGAATCCTGTGCAGAAGGAATGGATCCTCAGAAGCTTAGCTGAAATTGGGTGGTGGAGCAGGTGGGGGGAAGAGGGGTTGGTGGTTGGGAGGCTAGGATAGGGGAGGGCAGACTTATACGGTCTGTACCAGAGCCGGTGATGGGAGGCAGGACTGGTGGTTGGGAGGCGGGAAATACTGCTGGGCAGACTTATACGGTCTGTGCCCTGAAAACGACAGGTACAAATTCAAGGTAAGGTACAAATTCAAGGTAAGGTATACACATATGTGTTTATCTTGGGCAGACTGGATGGACCATGCAGGTCTTTTTCTGCCGTCATCTACTATGTTACTATGTAAGATAAACCATAGCATAGGGTATGATATGATACTGCATATGTATACTTGATCTTGATTTCTCCTTGCCATTTTCAGGGCACAGACTGTAGACGTATACCTAACATTGGCTTTGCTCTTCAGCATCTCATCGAAGCCCCACTCTAGTCCATCCAAATCTACCCAGCCACAATCAGGACACAAACTGTAGAAGTCTGCCTTGCTCTGGCCTTGTTCTCCAGCTACTGAAGCTGAATCTGTCCAGTGATGATTGGGGCATAGGCCGTAGAAATCTGCCCAGCACTGGCTTTGCTTCCCAGTGGCTGGTGTTGCTATGTAATCACTGCTAAGCTTGTTTGGTTCCATGCCTTGTATATAGGATTCCTCTGTATTTATCCCACATATTTTTGAATTCTGTTATCATTTTCATCTCCTCCATTCCAGGTATCTACCACCCTCTCTGTGAAGAAGTACTTCCTGACATTATTCCTGAGTCAGTGCCCCTGCAACCAGAATTCATGTCCTCTGGTTCTACCAGGGCTAATTTGTAGATTAATACCATTCAAATATTGCAATTCCTATATCATATCACCCCTGTCTCTCCTTTCCTCCAGGGTATACATGTTCAGGTCCTCAGGTCTCTCCTAATAGGTCTTGTGACGCAAACCCCATTCCATTTTTGTAACTTTTTTCTGAACCGCTTCAAGTCTTTTTACGTCCTTAGCAAGATGCGGCCTCCAAAACTGAAACAATATTCCAAGCGGGGCCTTACCAATGACTTGTACAGGAACATCAACACCTCCTTTCTTTTGCTGATTATACCCCTTTCTATGCAGTCTAGCATCCTTTTGTCCATGGCCACCGCCTAGTTGCATTGATTCATCACCTTGAGATCTTCAGACACCATCACCCCAAAGCCCCTCTCCTGAGCGCTGATTATCAATCTCTTTCCTCCTATCTTAAACATCTCCTTTGGATTTCTGCACTCCAACTGCATCACTCTGCACTTCAAAGCATTACATTTTAACTGCCCAGACCTTTGAACATTTTTTTTTTCATTTTTGGAGATCTCATGGTTTCTACTCCCTCTGGGGTATCCACTCTGTTGGCTATATTTGTGTCATCCGAGTTATGTGATAAACACAAAGTATTCCTACATGGAAAGAGAAATTAAGCAAAACAGACTTAATGGTACTTAAATGACTACTCCAGGCCAGACTTCTACAGTCTGTGCCCCAGTTATGACTAGAAAGATCTGGATGGACTGGAGTGGGGCTTCAATGGCAACTTAAATAGTTGGGGGAACAAGACCAGTGCTGGGCAGACTTCTATGGTCTGTGCTCTGAAAATGGCAAGACACGGGCTGTGTTTCGGCGTACAAACGCCTGCACCCGTGTCGGGTCTTCATTATAAATAAAGGACTACATTTTTCTCAATCCTGAAGACCCAGTGTTTGCTTTGTTTGTTTGTTTGGTTGGTTGCTTTTTTGTATGCTGTTTTCCCTCTTTTTTGTGACTGAAAATGGCAAGGACAGATCAAAGATCAAGTACACATATATTATATCACAATAGAATCATATCTTATGCCATGAATTTATCTTGTTGGGAAGACTGGATGGACCGTGCAGGTCTTTATCTGGCATCATCTACTATGATGAAAGGTAAAAGAGTAGTTTCAAAGTCTCAAATGCACATTTGATAACATGTTTTGCCATTTCTGTTTATTTTCTTTGTTGTAATATAGAATTACATCTCTCCTGGTCCTACTTTTGATATTTTTGTACTTCAGCAATTCATATTTATTTTTATTTATTTTTCTTACATTTGTACCCCGCGCTTTCCCACTCATAGCAGGTTCAATGCGGCTTACATATTATATACAGGTACTTATATGTACCTGGGGCAATGAAGGGTTAAGTGACTTGCCCAGAGTCACAAGGAGCTGCCTGTGCCTGCAGTGGGAATCGAACCCAGTTCCCCAGGACCAAAGTCCACCACTCTAACCACCAGGCCACTATTAGATCTAACTGTGCAGCATTGTTTCTTACTGTCTGTCATTGGATACTTTGGTTATAGTCTCATAAAAGCATAAGTTCTGAATGGCAAAGGTACTTCTTGGATGAGACCTTTCTTTCTAGATGAATTTTGCCTGCTTGTACTTTATTGTTCCAGGATGTACAGGCAAGATGCTGTGGAGTATTCCCACAAGGGGATCTTTTTTGCCTGTTGCCTGAAACTTTTGTCTTGTTCTTAGAACTCTTGTGCTTAACTTGCTCCTTCCACCCACAAGCAGATCTCAATCCAAAATACATTCAATAATACAGACACTGAAAGGGGTTGAATTAGCCTTTTATAAAGAGAAGTATATCTACTTTCCCTTGTATATGCGTTTTCTCTGTGTTTATCCACACTTATACAAAATGTAGCTGTCCAATCCAGCCCAGAGTTCCTGTGGCTTACTCATGGTAATTCCATTTATTTTATAAGTCCACAGTCTATTAGATATCCACCATTTTTAATGGTCTATGATATGGAAAATGCAATAAAATATTCCTTTGGCTCAGGCCTTATATAATGTAAAACAAGGACCACTATGTATAATCAGTTCATTAACTTGGCAGTAGACAGAGCAATAGAGCACATTTCAATGTAACAACTTGTGAATTCTAGTAGCTGAACTAAAATAATTAACTGGGAAACAATGGGTATTTTTTAAATTTGGGAATTTATTAAAAAGAATGCCAGTGTTATAACCTGAATATATTTGATTACTTAAACATGTCTAAGGCCTCAGAATGCTGTACTGCCTCCTCTCTAAGGCAATTTCTAGCTGACACCCTAGCAGTAGAACCTGTCTTGGGTGCAACAGATTCATTTCAAGGGAACAAACCAAGCATCAGAAAGAAAAAGTTAGCAAAATGGTAAAGAATGAGTTGAGAAAATGGACTGTTCAAATGTAAAAACAAAAGTGAAATATATATAGAATACGGACATGAACCTTTTCATAACACAGTACTTTACGGTGGTGCAAAATTCTACTCACCATAATGGTCCTGTAGAAAACTGGAATCTTGGGTTGTGATTTTTTAAAAATAAATTAACAAAACAGATGTAGTGCATGAGTTTTCAAGACTACATAGTTTCCTTCACATTTGAAAAAGGAACCTTTGTTGTCTCAAACTCATGTTCTACACATAGTCCAATAAAAATATCACAATCTACTAAGTTCCTTCAGCCTTAAATAGTAAGATGGCTTAAACTATCCAGTGGAAAGAATTTATTTTTAACATATATAAGAAATGTATTGACATTGACGTAGTTATAAATATTTTTGGACATACTTAAAATTCGTTCTGTTTGAAAAGCTATATTCAGCTGTCAAACTGTGGATGTTTTGGGCTTTTGATTTTTGATAAAATTGTAGGGGTAGATATTCGGTGAGTTTAAGCAAGCAGGAGAGGTTTCTGCTCACTTAAAACCTACTCAGTGGCCTGTCACCTGATACTTGGCGGCACTTAATTGCACAGTACTGCTGAATATACCCTCTGACCTCCGCTGCACTGTGCAGTTAGTGCTGGCGAAATCCATGGGCAGAGTTATGGAAAACCAACAGTTATGCAGGCACCAACCATATCCATTGCCAGTGCCTGCATAGCTAACTAGGCAAAAAAGACTTCACAAAGGCAGTCCTATCCTTGCCTACAAAACTTCCAGGTAGGTAGCCGCAGGGCCAGTCCAAGTCAAGATGCCGCCTGAGACGGAGCTAGGATGCCACCCCCCCCCCCCCCAGCCAAGATGCTGTCCCCCTTCCTACCTCCAGCCCGTTCATGGTGTTGCCCTGCCACTAGCACCTGCCTCTTCCCTTTACTGCTACTGCCGGCACCCGACCGTCTCTTCCCTTTATTGCAGCTGCCTGACAAAACAGGAAGTTTCATCAGAGAGGCGGTCCAACTGATTCTTTTACCAGCTTCTTGCTTCTAATATACCTAAAATAAAGATTTTACTATGTGCTTTTTGTCTCCAATGCACTCTTCTTTTCAAAGTCTCTCCTTGCCATCCTTATTAGCACTTTGCATTTGACTTGGCATTTCTTATGCAGTTTCCTAGTAATTTCTGTCTGCTCCTTCTTCTATTTTCTGAAGGATTTTTTTTTTTTTTTTAATCTCTAATAGATTCCTTCACCTCACTTTTTAACCATGCCTACTGTTATTTGGCCTTCCTTCCTCTTTTTTATGTGAAACACTTTTATTGGTGATAGTAACAATACAAGGCATACATAACGGTAACAGAGAATGACAAAACGTAGAGACAACTGATACCAATACAGTAACCTCAAGAAGAAAAGCATCACCAAACCATTTACATATAGTATAATTACCCTCTCCCTCTTCCCACAAGTTGCAATGTTTAACTGGACCAACATCAAAGAGTTGAAAGTCATCCTCCAGGGTCATCCAGGAAAGAGAGCAATAATTACAAAGTGTCTGTACTCTTATAACACTCCAGAATACCGTGGAGGAAAAAGGCAAACCCAGATCCCATCATGCACCCCCCCCCCCCAAAGTTTAAAAAACAAACAAACAACAAAAACACTAAATGGATATTAAAGGCCTGATGTATCTGACTTCTGCATCTTGAATGAAAATCCCCCTCACTCAATTAGAAGGAATAGGAAACGATTCCTCCAAGGAAGGAATCATGAAAAGACTATAATGTGTTAAGAACTAGACACCTGGCTTTGTGAGGTAAGGTCTGTAGATAAGCATTCCCAAATGTGCAGAAAGAGTTTCTTCCATTTAGGGGTATATCCAGCGTATCTCTGTTCAAGCAACATCAAAGTATGAAAACGGTTTCTCCCGCTCCACAAAGATTGGGCATCCTCACTGCAAGGTCACCAAGAGAGAAAGCAAGGCCCGGGGCAAATACCCCCTAGACCTGCATGCCGCTCCCTCCCCTCCCCCCCCCCCCCCCCCCCCGCTTGCTTGCTTGTCTTCTCTCCCGATAGCTCCACTCTGCTGCACATGACCTTCTTCCTTCTGTAGCCAAACAGGAAGTACTTTACATAGGAGGCAGGACGCGGTAGGAAGAAGAACCTGTGGCTGGCAGAGCAGAATTAATTCGATAACTCTGCGGCACACAGGAGCAGGAAAGTCATACTAGCACCGGGTGGGCGCTAGGTCCTCCTTGGAGGCCGGGCTCTGGGGTAATTCTGCCCCCCTGGTGTCCCTGCCTAACTGATCCACTCTCCTAAAAATATTCACTTACCCAACACCACTGCCTTCTGGAGGGTGTAAAAACGATTTGGGACGTGAAAAGCCTCATAACTGTCTAGGAGCAGACCTACTGGCAGTGCTGGAACAGACAATCTAAGTAATTTAGTATTGAGGCAAGATGGCGGCTTGAAGGGAGTACTGAGAAGTGGCTCCTAAACTTTCCTACCTTAACATAATTGAAATGCTGAAATTTCCTCAGCTTTATGCCTAAGAGGAGGAGCAGACAGTGCGATGGTGGGTTCTTTGGACCGCTTCTTTTCTCCAGGCATTTTGTCGGGATCTGTTTCTTTGTTGCTGGTGGGCGCGGGGAGAGGTTTGCCGCACTCCCAGGCAGAAACAGAAACATCGTTGAGTCCCGAGATGCAGGTAGCTCCTCCTATGCCAGCAGACGTGCCGAGCAGGGGCCAGGAGACCCTTAGCTCCCAAGAGGTGCTGGAGCTTCCAGGCATAGGATCCAGCTTGGAGAGTACACTGATGACCACCGCTGCGCAGAAAGCAGCAGTTCAACAGGAAGAGAGGACTCTTCAGGGAAAGAACTTGAGGATGGAGACACAGCCTTCAAAAGAATCATCAACTGACTTTGGCTTAAGTAAGTCTTTCTTACCAAAAAAAACAGATACAATTACCTTAGACGCTATTTGAGAGGCCCTCATAGGCCTAGAGACTTCCTTTTCTCAAAAACTTGTCTTTAATTCAGCAATCACAAACTTCATTAGAACAACTACCAATATTAGAAAATAAGATTTCAATTATGGACAAAACGGTGGGGATTAGCACAAAAGATATACAATCTCTTCAAC
This sequence comes from Microcaecilia unicolor, assembly GCF_901765095.1. Lineage (NCBI taxonomy): Eukaryota > Metazoa > Chordata > Amphibia > Gymnophiona > Siphonopidae > Microcaecilia > Microcaecilia unicolor. The sequence goes on from NC_044036.1 coordinate 173,076,271, forward strand.
AAGTCCAGTTAAATTTGATAAAAGAGAAAACGGTTCTTCAGAACAAAATTGAAATTCTGGAAAATCAGCAAAGGTCTAAAACATTAAGATTAATAAATTTTCCTAAACAGGTGTCAATTGCTCCCCTTATAACCTTTTGAAACTTTGAAGATACCTGAACAAGCATTTTCCCCAGTATCAAAAATTTATTACTTGTTACCTTATTAAAAAAAAAAAAGGGAAATTGACCAATTAGCTGAAGGAACTGAAGTATCCTTTGAGATGTTGAACCTGAATTTAGCACAGATATTAGAAGATGACAACTTGGGTGTATCCCCAGCAACATTTTTAGTGACATTCATATTGCAACCGGATAGAGATTGGATATTGAAACAATTTTTTCTTCATAGAGGTCAGTCTTTTCTGAATTGTAAAGTCAGAATGTTTCCGGATGTCTCTAAAGCAACCCAAAAGAGGCGTCAAGAGTTTCTTAAACTTTGCCCAAGAGTAATACAATTGAGCGGTCTTTTCTGGTTGAATTTCCCCTTTAAATGCATGTTGAAACTTAACTCAGTCAAATATGGTTTTATTTGTTCCTAAACAATTGAGTGATTTTTTTTTTATTCCAAGTTAGCTGTGACCCCTTAAACACAACCAAGAGTAGTAATTACATCGACTCCTTAATCTAATAATTAAGTAATCCTGGAATCTCCTTTCTAGCCTCATATTTCTTTATAGTAATATTTTTTTCTTTATATATCCACAAATATTGTGATGCCTCCCTTATTGTGGACTAAAGATTTATAAAAGGTGTATATTTCCTTAAATGTTATTTTTGGGATAGTAATAATTATCTTTTCTGTATCAAGATGTGTTCTTGTATTAAAATTGTACATTTCTTAAAAATAAAAAAAAACAGCCATTCTAAGTAACTTAGTATTGAGTTCCAAAAATGTTGAACCTTCACGCAGCTCCAAAGAGCATGAAAAAAAAATTAACATCCTGGTTACATTTTCTACAAATAGGAGTATCAAGGCCTCCGGCCTTAAATAGTCAGTCTTGGGTAAAGTAGGTCCGATGTAGGACACGGAATTCACATTCACGTAATTCGTCGCTAATGGAAAGCGAAGTTATATGACGAATCAACACACCAAGATCTAAAGATTCAGTAGGTGAACCCAAATCTCAACTCCAGCGATTTTGAAGGTCCACACAACTGGGGATTGCAGAAAGCCCCCTCAAAGCTTTATGAAGAGAGGAGACAAAGAATTTACCATCCTGGAACGGTTCAAAGGAACTCATTAAATGGACCTGTAATGGGAATGTTAATCCCCCAGGTTCTAATGTAGAAACATAGTGGGATAGTTGTCTATAAGCAAAAATGTCCTATGGTTCAATTACTCCTGTAGCAATCAAGTCCTCCCAGCAGATTAATCTACCCCCAGCTTCTAAAACCTGTTGTAAATACAAAACCCCTTTCACTGCCAGTGACAAAAACTAGCATTATCATATCCCGGAGAAAATTGTAAATTACCCAAGAGAGGTAACTGATCAGAGACCCATGGATTACCTCCCAACAGCAAAACCAAAGTCCACCATGCCTCCTAAAGAAATTGCAACACTACACTCACATGTAGATATGAAGGCAAGATTCGTGAGGGTCTATGTAGTAAGGAATAAAGATGAAAAGGATAATAATGAGCCTGTTCATAATGTCCAGGTATATAAGTTGGCTCTTCCAACAGCTAAGTTCCCCAAATGACAGAGCATACAAGCCAAATTATAGTACCACAAATCTGGAAGGCCAAGACCCCCATACCTTCAAGAACCCTGCAGAATTTGTACAGAGTTTTTGGTTTCTTACCACTCCAACAAAATTTGGAGACTAACCTTTGTAGGGAGATCAAATCCCGTTTCAGCAGCTTAAGCGGAAATAGTTCTAAGGTATAAAGCCACGTAGCAAACAATATGAAAAAGTTGGATCCTACCATGAACAATGAGGGGCAAAGATTGCCAACGATGCTAACAACCCTTTGTATAATCTAGCAGATGGGGAACATTAATGTTGTGAAGCTTAGAGGTCTTCGGAGGTAAATGGATTCCCAAATAGTGAAAAGAGTGTAGCTCCCACCTTAGAGGGAAAGGGCCTTCCCAATGATCTGTGTGCAGTTCTGGAGACCACACCTATGAAAAGATATAAACAGGATGGAGTCCGTCCAGAGGGTGACTACAAAATTAGTAAGCGGTCGAACACAAAAAATATAGGGATAGGCTTATGAATCTCAACATGTATATGCTGGAAGAGAGGAGGGAGAGAGGAGATATGATAGAGATGTTTAAATATCTCAAGGACATTAATGTACAGGAAGTGAGCCTTTTTCAACTGAAGGAAAGCTCTGGAACAAGGGGGCATATGATGAAGTTAAGAGGTAATAGGCTTAGGAGTAATCTAAGAAAGTATTATTTCACAGAAAGGGTAGTGGAAGCGTGGAATGGCCTCCGGTGGAGGCTATGGAGATGAGGACTGTGTCAGAGTTTAAAAAGGCATGGGATAAGCATGTGGGATCACTTAGGAAAAGGAAGAGTTAGGGGTTATAGAGGATGGGCAGACTGAATGGGCCATTTGGCCTTTATCTGCCATCATGTTTCTGTGTTTCTAATGAGTCTTCAATGAAGCCATTGTTTGTATTTTGCCAATAATTTGTCCAAATTCAATTTGAAGCCAGAAAAGTTGGCAAAGCTGTCCACGAGATCAGCCAGAGATCTATGTGGTTCTACCAGATGGAACCAGAAGGTCATCTGCAGATGCAGAGAGCTTGAATTCCTAAGTACTAATCCTCACCCCCTGGATGTATGGGTTATCTAAGATCTCCCTAATAAGTGGATCTAGAGATAGAACAAACAACAGAGGAGACAGTGGGCACCCCTGACGTGTGCCCCACTCTATAGCAAAAGGCTCAGAAAAGACCCCATTCAACCCACAGGACTGTCATGGGCGATGTATACAAGGCGCAAACCGTATCCAAAAAAATGTCATCTATACCATACTGATGCAGAGTAGCAAGCAAAAATTCCCAGCTCACCCTATCAAATGTCTTCCCTACATCAAAACTTACCAATAATGAAGGCAGCTTCAATCACTCTACTCGTTCCATAAAGGTAAGTAAAATCCGTTTGTGTTTGGCTATTGTGTGGCCCCATACAAAACCCACCTGTGAGTCAGCCACTATAGATGGCAAAACCTGCTCCAACTGAGTGGCCAGAATTTTTGCAAATAACTTGGCTTCAACATTCAAAAGAGAAATCAGCCTATAAGAGGTGGGCTGAGTTGGATCCTTCCCAGACTTCAAAAGCACTACAATCTGAGCAAGATGTAAAGAATTGGCTAGTTCACCATTCAGTACAAAGCAGATAAGCAAAGATTGCAATGTTGGCACAATTGATGAACTCAGGAGCTTGTAAAATTCCAGGTGAAAGCCATCGGGACCTGGAGCTTTATACAGGGCACCTTGCTGAAATGCAAGGGCCACTTTGTTCTCTGTAATTGGAGCATTGAGTTTCACCAGAGAACTAGTGGGCACCACTGGCAGAGTCCGACCATTTAAATAAATGCACTTTCCAAGCCGTCTCCTGTTGGACGAGAATAAAGATGTTAGTAACAGGCACAAAAACTAGCCATGATTTCACAGTCAGTACGAACAGATGGCCTCCTCCCCTATCCACTTGTGGAATATGACGTGGGCCGCCGGTCTGTCGGATAAGGTTGACCAGAAGTTTATTCCCATGGAGGTAATGCTGGTAGTTATAATATTGCAGAGTCTTAATGGTACAAGCATGAAGAAGTTCATTGAGACCTGTCAGAGTCACCAGTAAGGAACACTGCTGTGGGGTCAGGTGTCGACCATATCGGATATGCACTGCAGTGACCTGACACTCCAACCGTAAAATTATCCTATCACGGGCCTTCTTTTTAAAACTAGTATACACTGTGATAGCACCTCTCAACTCTGCTTTTGCCGCTTCCCAGTAAAGTACAGAGTCATCTTGATAACAGCGTTGTGCTGCTGATATTCTCCCCAATGATGCAAAAGGTATTCCCGATAAACCACATCCCAGTATAGTCGAAGAGGAAACTGCCATTGCCAGGGTCTGTCTCCCAGTCCCCCCTGCTGCAAAGAACATCAAATCAAGGCATGATCAGACACACTATTCCAGCATCTTGCACCATAGACAAAGGCTGTGGGACAACCACCAGTAATCAGTCCTGGACTGAGATCCATGAGTTCTCGATAAATGGGTGTAGTTCCTGTTCCACGGGTGCAAGGTGCACAAAATATCTAAAAGCTCCAAGGTAGAACAAAGATAACGAAGACCCCTAGTTGAACTCAGATGATTCCCAACCGAGCTTGGGGATTTATCAAAGCAGGGTCATGAACCAAGTTAAAATTGCCTCCCATGATAATCAGGATGTCGGGGCAGTGCAGAAGAGCATGGACCAGTGAGGACAAAAATTGTTGGTCATAAACATTTGGGGCATAAACATTACAAAGAAGGAGCTGTTGCTTATTCAAGGTCACCCGGGCAAATTGCCCAGAAGGCACTTTCGAACTCTCATGTATCACTATATCTAATAGCTTCTGAAAGAGGATCAAGACGCCTGCTTTACCGTGAACAGACGGAGCTTCCACCAGGGAACCCACCCACACCCACCACTTCTTAAATTGTTTGTTTTCCAAAATGGACAGAAATACTAAATCTGCTTTATGATGTTATATTTACCAGCCAATATCAGGGTATTTGAAATCACCCATTATTGTTGTTTTTTTTCCCCAGTTTGTTAGCCTCCCTAATTTCTGATTACATTTCTGCATCTTTCTGATCATCCTAGTTAAGTGGATTGTAGTACACTCCTATCACTATCCTTTTCCCCTTTACACATGAATTTCTATCCATAGAGATTCCAAGATGTGTTTTGTGTCCTGCAGAATTTTTAGTCTACCCCTTCACCAATTCGATCCACCTTATCACTGTGATATAATTTGTACCCTGGTATGATAGTGTCCATTGGTTATCATCCTTCCACCAGGTCTAAGAGATGCCTATTTTATTATCAATCTTTTCATTTAATGCAATATATTCTAATGGCTCCTCCCTTAACTTAGAGTTTTATACTTTCCTCCAAAACAGAGTATTAATCCTATTGGGCCACTTTCTCAAAACAGACCACCCCCTAATTCAAATTTGATTGGTACCTTTCCAATGCAGGGGCCCAGAATGATGATCTGCAGCTGCACAGGAAAGCACATTTTGCAGCCTGCTACATCTGTAATATGGGGAATAATATATGAATTGCACAAGTTCAAGAGTAAGTGATTATCACATTTAAAGAGTTTTAAGTACTATTACTTATTTTCAAGTAGTTTCTGAGATTTCTTAAAAATATTAGAAAACTAACCAAGTTTTCTTGATCTTGGATCTCAAGGCTAACAAAATTTCGCATTGAACACTTACAAGAGTAATAAGATCCTTTCCTTGGGCATTGCATTTCTAGTGTAACTGAAGTTCTTGGTATACAAGAACATTTAGAAAACTAGTAAAAAAGGCCCGTTTCTGCCTGTCATGAAACGGGTGCTAGCGGGCACAGGACTCCCTTCCCCTCCCCTTACGCTAATATCCCTGGTGGTGTAGAGGTACCTGTTCACTTGGGGCAGGAAAGAAAGAGCCCCCTCTTTCCTGCCCCTAGCGCTGCTGGTAGCTGCCCTGCTGCATCCTGTGCGAGTCTGGCTCTCGGCGTTTCAAAATGGCCGACAAGAGTTGAAGTCTCGTGAGGCTGCTTCAACTCTCGGCGGCCATTTTGAAATGCGGAGAGCCCGACTCACAGAGGATGCAGCAGGGCAGCTAGCAGCAGCGCTCCAGGCAGGAAAGCGGAGGCTCTTTCTTTCCTGCCCCGAGCGAACAGGTACTTCTAGACCACCAGGGATAGTAGCGTAAGGGGAGGGGAGGTGATGGGTGGAAGAGGGGGCGACCGGGGACGGGGTGCTAGCGTTATCGGGGCGGGGCGATGGCGCGAAAGGGGCGGGGTGATGGGCACGTCCTCGGTGGCTGCGATTCGTTGGAAGGGGAGGAGTAGGGAAACATGCGTTCGTTCATTTGCATGGTTGTGTACATGTTCCGCCCTCGACGTCATCATGTGTGACGCGAGGGCGAGGCATGGAGACATGGTGAGTGTTCTGGCTTCACCACCATGAACTTACGAACCGGTGTCTAAGTGCCTGCAGTGACGTCAGTGTGCTCAGAACGTTGAGGGTGCGTTTTATTATAGTAGATATAAATATGAGAACTAGTGCAAAAAACAAGCTTCAGCTATGCAGCAGTTTGTTTCTTTAAGCTACGCTGATGTATAACAGCTTGAACTAAGTTAGACCTAAATAAACCTACTTTTCTCTTTAAATAAATGTGGCATGCTGTTTATTTTAATTCAGACATCACTGGTTCATCTTAACATGTAGCTATATGTGAATTTATATACTTTAATTTTCAAGCTTGGGTCCTAGTCATGTGTTAGCTGATTCAGCAAAAACTGAAAATCTCAGATCCTTAAAGCACACTACTCCACCCAGATACGGTTTATCAGGTTGTAATGTTAAAATGCTTATGATATTTTTTTTATCCCCAAACACATTACATATCTTCAAATAAAAGAAGATGAGAAGTTTATAACTATTTTGTTTTGTTATATTTTATGCTATTTGGGTTTGTGAAAGCTTTTGCACAAGTAGCTATAACTCCATCTTCAAAGGGTGGAATTTTTTTTTACTGAGGCAATGTCTGAAGAAATGAAAAAAAAAATTAGCTGGCAACTTAAGTTGACCAAACTGCTTTTGGAAATAATAAGCTTTGACTGTGGTTTTGTTATTAACCAAAGATGGTGTTTTGTCCATGACTTCATTTTTTTCTCCATTGCAAATTGTGTCTTCGGCTGCTGTTTTAATAATAGTGTTATTAATGTCAAGATCAGATTATTTTGTTTGGGCTGCTTCTGTTAACCTAGTGCTTAAAAGAAAATATTATATGAATATGTTGAAAAATAATATAAACATGAGCAGTTTGTGATCAATGTACTTTTAAACAAATTTTATTGGTACTGGTTTTTAGACAGGAATGCTGAGAGTTTCATGTTTGGGATACCAGTTCCACTCTGGCCTGGGGTGGTAGAACTGAGAATCATTACCATGTGTTAGAAGATGAAACATGTATTTAACCAAGGAACTAAAAATACCATGGGCTCTGTCAGAATTGCTGAAACTCAACAATAAAGTAGCAGTTGTTTGTTTATTGATTTTGTTGACAAGCAGAATTGAGCTACTTTTCTCTTTTAGCAAAGTATCATTGGCTTACCATATCTTACCAAATCAAATGGAAATTTCTACTCCTTTCATTTTGTGTCGTAATTACTGGATGCTCTCAATAGTTATCAGATATGCTTATCCCTTATAGCACTGTTTCTCAACCTTCCCTCTTTCCCCACCCCCTTCCCTGACATCCTCCTTACAAGCTTTTACCATTCCTATACCTGCCAAGATATTTTTGGACAATACTCTTTGGGTTGCCTTTTTTTACATTGCTCTATTTCTTTGGAACCTTTTACCCTTAAGTCTTAGGATAGGCCAGACTCATTCCTCTTTTGAGAGGAACTTCAGACCTCGCCTTTCCAAAGGGCTTTTTCTAAAGCTCTAGGTTCTTCTGGACCACTTTTCTATATTTTTTGAATTGCTATCTCTTTCTTTCTTTTGTGTATGTGTCAAGTGTTTCATATTTGATTATTTTAACATGTAACTTTGTAATTTCTGTTTTTACTATTTGTTTGAGCCTATGTAAACTACTTTGATGGATTACTGAGATAAGATATATCAAATACAATAAAAACTAAACTTGTGGATGACATCATTGCTTGTCACCAAACTAATAAACTAAACACATGGGTGGCATCATCACATGTGACCAGATAGAACAGCTCTCCCAGAGCTCAGAACTTAGTGTAAAGTGATGCATGTACAGCCCTTCTGGCATGCAGCAGCCTCCATAGCTTTTCAGGCTTTTTTGTTTGTTTGTTTTTGGGGTTTTTTTGCTCTGTTGAACAGAAGCAAAAACAAAGTTCTCCTAAATTTCATTAAGAGGGTTTCCTCTGTCATTATCATACATTGTCTTCCAGGCCTTTACCTCAGTTTCTGTTGCCTGAACTGGATGATCCACCATCAGAGGCTTCACAGACCCTTCTGGATCACTCATGCTTGCTCTTGTATTCTATTGGAATCTATATACCACTTATTTTCCAAAAAAGGATTCACAGTGGTTTACATATTAAAGAAGAAAACTCTACAATCGAGAGAAATAGCCTCGTAAAAACTTAACAATAAAAATCAAAAACAGCAACCAACCAAGTTTAACTATTTATGAAGAGATAAGTCTTCAAAACCTTCCTAAAGGAAAAATAAGAGGCTGTATGTCTTAAATCTACTGGTAACTTATTCCAAAAGTCTCGCCCCAGAAAAAGGAAAGGATTTCTCAATAATGTTTTTAAAATGGATATTCTTCAAAGAGGAAAACCCTAATTTCAGAGTTCTTACAAAACCCAAATTTCTACTGGAGGATGGAACAAGCAACCTTGCTCATATCCCCTCAGAGTTTAGTCCAAAGACTGATTTAAAAATTAAACAAATAGCCTTGAAATTTATGCACTGATGTACTGACAACCAACAAAGATCATGCGTAGCAGATGAAACACTATCAGTACAGCCCAATCCACAAATCAGCATATAGCAGTATTCTGCAACAATTGCAGACAACTATATAGTTTACTCATAATCTGAAAATATAATGAATTGCAGTAATCTAATTGAGGCAATAATACCACCTGGACCAGAATCTAAAAATACTCTTGTCGCAGATATGATCTAATCACCCTCAATTGCCTAAGCTTATAGAAAAATATTTTACTCAGGGCATTAATTTGTTTATCAAAGTGTAAGCCTGAATCAAGAATGGTACTGTAAAATTTCAGCATTAACATCCTAGTGTGATACTGTCTTCCATCCACAGGCATAAAATTAGCAACATTATAAGGAAGGTAAGCAAGAACAAAAGAAAATGGAAACCGACACGGTTCACCAAACAAGTTGCTGACAAAATAAAGGCAGAAGAGGTGGTGTTCGTGAAATACAAAAGAACGCAAGAGGAACACAAGAGATTACTGGATAAAACTGAAAGTAGTGAAGAAAGAAATATGGCTGGCAAAGGTTCTGGAGGAAAAACAAACAGCTAAAAACATAAGGGTGACTTTTTTCAGGTATATAAGTGAGAGGAGGAATGTTAGAAATGGAATTGTAAGACTGAAAGATGCTATGAACCCCACTATGTAGAGAGTTATGAGGAAAAAGCAAATGTGCTTAATAAATGCTTCTGTTGTGCTTTACCCAAAGAAAATCCTGGAGTAGGACCTCGGTTGGCTAAGAAAGGTACATATGAAAATGAAGTTGATATTACACCATTTAAGAAACAAAGCATTTATGAACAACTAGAAAAACTGAAAGTGGACAAAGCCATGAGGTCGGTGTCTCGTTTGGCAATCCTGTGAGCCCTTGGGTCCAGCTGGAGGATGGAAGTGAAGGAGGACCCCAACCCTCCAAAGGACAGCCGAACAATCCCAAGTCTTCACCTGCGGTGACTGCCGTTCCCCGAGAGTTGAGCCCCCAGGTGCAGGAGGCCAACAGGGTTTCTGGAACCGCAGGGGTTGGTGGACTGGCCACGCGGAGAGGGAACAGGAACTAGCAGAGGTCAGGTCAGGCAGCAAGCGAGGAGTTGTCAGGAACTAGCAGAGGTCAGGTCAGGCAGCAAGCGAGGAGTCGTCAGGAACTAGCAGAGGTCAAATCAGATCAAGTCAAACCGAAGTATTATCAGGATACAACACATGGAAGCTAAGTTCTCAGAGATGAGAAGCCGAAGCAAAGACACCGAGGAGTGTTCCTCCTTAAGTAGCGCTCCCCATCAGGGAACTGACAGCTGGAGAGTGCGGGGACTACCGGAGACATCAGAGTCACGCTTGCGGGATAGGCTCGCTGGTGGCTAGAGGAGGAACTCAGCTGCACCCAACCAACCAGGAATCGCGAGGCGTGACCTTGGTTCCCGGGATCCGCACCCGGAAGAGAGGCCGGCTAACAAACGCCAGCGCCATCTTCCCCGATTTCGTCGGCGATCGGGCGCAGCTCTACAAGATGGCCGGCGAATGGGGACTGAAACAGAGATAGCCGGCCAGGGGCCGTGCAGAATGGCGATCAATGCCCCGGGGCCCCTTCTCCGGAGCCCGATCCTCGCGGGAGCGTTGTCAACAAGGAGAGGGACGCGACATCCAAATGGAATCCATCCCAGAATCCTGAGGATGCTCAGAGAGGATTTATTTTGTTAAATAAATCCTTGGAGGTGGGGGAGGTTCCATGGGATTGGAGAAGAGCAGATGTGGTCCCTCTTCACAAAAGTGGAGACAAATGAGGAGTGGGAAACTATAGGCCGGAAAGCCTTATTTTGTTGGTTGGAAAGACAATGGAGGCATTGCTCAAGGAAAGGATAATGAGTTTCCTGGAATCCAATGGGTTACAACATCCAAGGCAACATGATTACACCAAAGGAAAATCTTGCCAAACAAATCTGATTGATTTGTTTGACTGAGTGACCAGAAATTGGATAGTGGACATGCACTGAATGAGGTCTACTTGGATTTCAGAATGACACGCTCTCTCATAGGAGGCTCATAAATAAACTCAGTGAGCTAAAGTTAGGACATAACTGGATTGGGAACTGGTTGACTGACAGATGGCAGAGGGTGGTGGTAAATGGAGTCTACTCAGAGAATAGAAATGTAAGTAGTGGAGTGCCTCAGGGATCGGTACTGGGGCTGCCTTATTCAATATATTTGTGAGTGAAATTGCTGTAGGGTTAGAAGAAAAAGTTTGCCTTTTTGCAGATGACAGCAAAATTTGCAAGAGTGGACTCTCCAAAGGGAGTAGATGACATGAGAAGGGATCTACAAAAATTAGAAGAATGGTCAACTGTTTGGCAGTTAAAATTTAATGAGAAGAAGTATAAAGTGATATACTTGGGGTGTAGAAATCCAAAAGAGCAGTATGTGCCAGGGGGTGAGAGACTGACACACATGGATCTGGAGAGAGACCTTGGGGTGATGTTTCTGAGGATCTCAAGGCAGCAAAATAATGTGACACGGTGGTGGCTGTTGCCCAACGAATGCTAGGTTTCATAGAGAGAGGCATAACCAGCAGAAGGAGGTGTTGATGCTCCTCTGCAAGACATTGATCAGGCCCCGTTTTGGAGTATTGTGTCCAGTTATGGAGGCTGTATCTCTTCAAGTACGTAAAAAACCTTGAGGGGGTTTCGAGGGAAATGACAAAAATGGTACAGGGTTTGTGCCATAAGAGGTATGCGAAGAGATTGAAGGTCTTGAATATGTATACACTAGAGAAAAGGAGAGAGAGATGTGGTATGAACATATAAGTACTTGAAAGGTATTGATATACAAACAAACCTTTTCCAGAGATTTAGGGGCGGTAGAACTAGAGGAGTTGAATGGAGGTTGCAGGGAGGTAGAGGAAACAAGGGAATTCAGAAAATCACCCTCAGAATAAACATGATGGCAGATGGAAAGATCATCTAAATATAGAAAACCATCCAAACTCACTTAGCACATAGAAAGCAATGAGCACAAATGTGAAGTAAAAAGGTTCAAGATCTGCAAGCCCTGATGTTTGAGGAAAACTTGGATATTGTTGCTATTAAAGAGACATGGTTCAAAGATTCCCATAAATGGGATGTGAACATACCAGGCTATAATCTTTTTAGGAATGATAGGGAGGGCCAAAGAGGTGGAGGAGTGGTGCTGTATGTGCAAAACAATATCACGGCGGCTGAGATGCAGGGAACCTGGGGAAAGGAAGAAGCTTTATGGATCAGCCTGGAAAGAGAAGATGGAATCTGTATCCACACAGGTGTTATTTACATACCTCCGGTACAAATGGAGAAGCTGGACAAGGATCTAATAGAAGATATTCAGAAGCTTGGAATGAAAGGGGAGGTGCTACTTTGGGGAGATTTCAACTTGGCTGATGTGGATTGGAATGTCCCATCGTCAGGATCGGAAAGAGTATATCTGGGAATGGAGTGGATATTGCGCTGTTCATGGAGGAATGCCTTTATAAACAGCTTGAGAATCTGAAAATGGACAAATCTATGGGGCCAGATGGGATACATCCCAGGAAACTGAGGGAGCTCAGAGAATCCTTGGTGTACATAAGTATTGCCATACTGGGACAGACCAATGGTCCATCAAGCCCAGCATCTTGTTCCCAACAGTGGCCAATCCAGGTCACAAATACCTGGCAAGATCCCAAAAAAGTACAATACATTTTTTATGCTATTTATTCCAGAAATAAGCAGTGGATTTTCCCAAGTCCATTTTAATAATGATCTATGGACTTTTCCTTTAGGAAGCCATCCAAACCTTTTTTAAACCCCCACTAAGCTAACCGCCTTTACCACATTCTCTGGCAACGAATTCCAAAGTTTAATTACACGTTGAGTGAAGAAAACTTTCTCCAATTCATTTTGTATTTACTGTGCTCCCTAGTCCTAGTACCTGGTACCTCTTAAAGATTTATTTAATAGATATTTAAAGATGGGAGAAGCTCCTTGGGATTGGAGATCAGCGGATGTGGTCCCTCTTCACAAAAGCGGAGACAGGGAAGAAGTGGGAAACTACAGTCCGGTAAGTCTTACATTGGTGGAAGGAAACATAATGGAGTTGCTGCTGAAAGGAAGGATTGTTAACTTTCTAGAAGCCAACGGGTTACAGGATCCAAGGCAATAAGGAAAATCCTGCCAAATGAATCTTATTGACTTTTTTGACTGGGTGACCAAAGAACTGGATGAAGGACGTGTTCTAGATGTAAGCTACTTGAATTTCAGCAAAGCTTTTGATGCTGTCCCTCACAGAAGACTCGTGAATAAGGCTGAACTTAGGACCCAAAGTGGTGACCTGGATAGGAAACTGGTTGGCCAACAAGCGACAGAGGGTGGTGGTAAACGGAATCCGCTCAGTGGAAAGGAAGGTGAGTAGTGGAATGCTTCAGAGGTCGATGCTGGTGCCAATTCTTTATATTATATTTGTGAGAGATATTGCTGAATGGTTAGAAGGAAAGGTTTGCCTTTTTGCGGTTGACACGAAGATAGCCAATCGAGTGGATACCCTGGAAGGAGAGGAAACCATGAGAAGGGATTTCCTAGTGTTAGAAGACTGGTCAAGGGTCTGGCAGTTAAAATTTAATACCAAGAAGTGCAGAGTGATGCACTTGGGAAGCAGAAACCCAAAGGAGATATACAGTACCGGATAGGAGGGGAGAGATTAGTAAAGGCGGTGGCCGTGGCCAGAAGGATTCTAGGCTGCATAGGGGTATGAGGAAAGGCTAAAGAGGTTAGGGCTCTTCAACTTGGAAAAGAGACGGATGAGGAGAGTTATGATTGAGGTCTACAAAATCCTGAGTGGTGTAGAACGAGTGAAGTAAATTGATTTTTTACTCGTTCCAAAAGTACAAAGACTAGGGGACATTCAAGGAAGTTACATGGAAATATATATTTTTTAAAAATAGGAGGAAATATTTTTTCACTCAGCGAATAGTTAAGCTCTGGAATTCTTTGCCATAGGATGTGGTAACAGCAGTTAGCATATCTGGGTTTTAAAAAGGTTTGGACAAATTCCTGGAGGAAAAGTCCATAGTTTGCTATTCAGACAGACATGGGAAGCAACTGCTTCTATCAGGTACTTGTGACCTGGCTTGGCCAATGTTTGGAAAACAGGATACTGGGCTAGATGGACCACTGGCCTGACCCAGTATTGCTACTCTTGTATTCTTATGTTCTTATAACCAATAGAAGAAAGGAGATGTTGATACCCTTCTACATGTCGTTAGTGAGGCCCTGCTTGGAGTATTATGTTCAGTTTTGGAGGACGTATTTTGCTAAGGATGTAAGAAGACTTGAAGCGGTGCAAAGAAAAGCTACAAAAATGGTATGAGATTTGCATTACAAGATGTATAAGGAGATACTTACTGACCTGTACATGTATACCCTGGAGGAAAGGAGAAACAGGAGTGATACGATACAGATGTTTAAATATTTGAAAGGTATTAATCTGCAAGCAAACCTTTTCCGTAGACGGGAAGGCGGTAGAACTAGAGGATGTGGTTGAAGGGGGCAGACTCGGGAATAATGTCAGGAAGTATTTTTTCACAGAGAAGGTGGTGGATACTTGGAATACTCTCCCAAGGGAGGTGGTGGAGATGAAATCGGTAACAGAATTAAAAAATGTGTAGGATAAAGACAAAAGAATCCATTTTAGAAGGAATGGATCCACAGAAGCTTAACGGAGATTAGGTGGCAACACTGGTAATTGGGAAGCAAAGCCAGTGCTGGGCAAACTTCTATGGTCTGTGCCCTGAAAATGGCAAGGACAAATCAAGGACAGGTATATATATATAAAGTATCACATACAATGAGTTTATCTTGTTGGACAGTCTGGATGGACTATGTAGGTCTTTATCTGCTGTCATCTACTTTGTATGTTATGTCTGTAACCTGGACATGACTGAAACAGGTCTAAATAAAACATCCTTCGTTTTAGACTTGGATTCTTCTTCCCATTTAATTATCGCTGTTGGATGTCCTAAGTTTGGGCCCTCCCTAGTGCTGCCCACAAAATGCCCCCTTGCTATTTGGATGAATACAGTATAGGATGTCCAAAATCTTCTGTTCCAAACTCGCAATTTGGAAGTTTGGGGCAGATGGATGGGGTTTGTTTGGGGTTTTTTGCCATTTTGAGACGTTCATATGGAGCCCCTTAGTTTTCCCCCGTGTAGGACAGGTGACATGGGCAAGCTTGTAAGCCTCAAGGAAGAAAGTGTGTAGAGTAATATAGAGTTATTATTTGACAATTTCTACTTTTTAACATGAAATATCAGTACGAGAAATAGCATAGAAGGTCCATGTGATTTGGGGCATTCCAAGATGGCTGACATCTGGTGCTGAGCTCTGCCACAGTGTTCTTTTCTTCTAGAGAACTCTTTTCCTTATTCTTCCTTCTAGATGGGGAAGAAGCGTAATGGTGTGCAGCATCTTTTGCCGGTAGTCTCAGCCTTAGCACCATCCGGGCTGATGGACAGTTTTGTGCATCGACCTGAGACAGCAGGAGTAATTCCAGGTGACTTGCTGGGATTGTTAGTGGTGGAAGGTATGCCATTGACTTCCCCTGAGCTTGAAGTTTCTCCATCCCCAGAATTGCAGCTCCTCCCACCTTTGCCACAGGGAAGTCCCAAGCAGCCGATCGAGATTGATTGACGGCAGAGGGGCCCTGAAGCAATCCACAGCTGGCGTAGATGCTGTGGAGATTGAGAACATGCCGGCGGGTGGGGATGTGCAGCAAGTAGAGCAGCAGCCTGGGGTTTCAGTAGAGAAGGGATATCATGGTGCAGATTTACCTTTGGTCAAAATGACACTAGGTACTATTGAACTGTCCACTATCACACCGGTAAGACCTAAGATATTTACTTTGGAGATGTTATGGGAAAGCATCTTGAAATTTAAAAAGACCTTTCTGGGACAGGTGGAAACATTTGATACTTTGGTTTTGTTGGAATAATGTATTGTGTTTTACATGCATTGTCTGTCAGCAATGTTTTTTTTCTTTCTCTGTGATTACTCTGTGACCTCTGATGTGAATTGTCTAGAGAGGTCACACCCATGCAACTTCCTGTGTGGAAACAGCACAGCACATGGAGCTCATGGTCTCTCCTAACTGAGGATCTATGGTGTGAGCATCCATTACCATCTAAGCACATGGAAAGAACTGATAATCCAAATGTATTGTATTATGTTATATAAGCCTGCTGAATATCAATCTAACTAAAACTGTGAGTAAACAGATGTTTTGTTACTTCAACTTTAAAGTGACTCAGCAGTGAATTATTCTGGGGTGTATGTGAGAGAGATGAAGAAAAGAAATTAACATTTCTAAAGCTGAAGCTGTGTGTATAAAAATCTGCTAATTATTTACTACAAATAATCCAACAAAAGGGTTATGGGCCCAGCCCAGGAATTGAAAAAGGAAGAAGAGAAATATTACCAGGCAGTGAAAAAGCCAAATTTTTCTCTTAAGTTTTAAAAGAAAGATTCAGTCTGTCTCTCTCTCCCCCCCCCCCCCCCCCCCCCACACACACCAAACAGAAAGCCATGGCTGAGGGAGGAAATTCACCATTTTTCCACTCTCTCAAGGTGCCTAAATTAACTGAATATAATTATCAGAAATGGGAGCTAAGATTTAAATGTCTCCTTCAAGCAAAGAAATTAAGTATATGTTTAGACCAAAACAGAACAGCTGAAAATATGGCTGAATGGGACAATGCAAACTATTATGTGAAGTGCATGTTTTTTGAAGCTCTCTCAGAGAAACAATCCATATTGGTGGAGGCAAAAGATACAGCAAAGGAAATTTTAGATAAACTGAGAACTATGTATGCAACTACATATGCAAAACAGCAACCAATTTGGTTGGCAGAGTTGAATGAAACCAAATTAAGGGATAAAAGTAAGTGTAATGATCACATTATGCATCTTATGTCTTCATTTCAAAAGCTAGAACTTTCTGGAATTCCCATGTGTGATGCATTGAAAAGAGCATTTCTTTTTACCTCACTATCAAAGAAGTTTGATGTTTTTAGGTCTGTGAATGAAGCCATTGAAGGGCAATCGTTTGAACAGGCAGCATCAAAACTGAGGCAGGAATGCATAATTAATGATTCTGAGGAGATGTGTTCTCAAAGACAGTCAGAGAGAAATGAAACAAATTTCTTGGCAAAGAATAGAGGAAGGCGGAGCTATGGGAAAACTCCACCCAAGGGCAAGCTGATTTGCTACTCATGTGGAAAGGAGGGACATGTATCTAAATGGTGTAAGGAAACACAAAACACCACCTCTAGCTCACCTAAGCCAATGGAACAAAAGAATTTTCCAAGCAGGACATGTACAAAGGACAATGATAAACATAAGAGCTTTCTAATGGCAGAAAAATCTTTGACTATGGTAAATAATAATTCAAATGAAAGTATTTGGATTTTGGATTCGGGGAGCACATGCCATTTAACCAATTGTAAGGATTTCTTTCAGGAAATGTGTCCAGAAGAAGGTATTCTTAATACTGCAAACGCAGGGACTGCTAAGATCCAAGCAAAAGGCATTGGATTCTTAAAATGCAAAGTGTCTAATGAAGTTAAAGAAATTCCTGTAAGTGATGTCTTGTATATTCCCCAAGCAGTTTGCAATATGCTTAGTGTATCTACATTAGATAAGAAGGGATTTGTGATTCATTTTGAAAACAGTAAGTGCACAATCTCTAAAAATGATGAAGTGTATGCTGAAGCTTTTATGCATAATGATATTTATAAACTAAGCATTTCAGGTGAAGCCTCACATATGGCGCAAGTAAGGAAGAATGATGGTAAATGTAGTCTGGAAATCTGGCACTGCCGCCTGGGACATCGTGATTTTAAGGAGATCCAGGATCTTTACAGTAAGCAACTTGCTACAGGCATTGAAATAAGTGCAGATACTGGTAAAATGGAGAAATGCATAGACTGTGTTACTCAAAAAGGTGTGAGACCCTCATTTCCTGCATACACAGGAAATAGGAGTAATAAAGTACTGGACTTAATACACAGTGACTTATGTGGACCGTTTAATATCCCATCATTGGGAAATAACAGATTTGTGCTAATATTCTTGGATGATTTCTCTAGATACTGTGTGGCCTATTTGCTGAAAGAAAAAAGTCAAGTCACAGACATGCTGAAGAAATACGTAGCCATGGTGAGCAATAAATTTGAAAGAAAACCAAAGGTTCTTCAGACCGACAATGGTGGTGAGTTCACTTCACATAGCATGCGCACATTTCTACAACAAGAAGGCATTCAGCATATCACAACAGTAGCTTATACACCAGAGCAAAATTCTGTTGCAGAGAGAAAATTTAGGTCACTTGTGGAAATGACCAGATGTATGCTGTCAGATAGCAATCTCCCTAAAAGACTATGGGGGGAAGCCATTCTCACAGCAGTGTACCTACAAAACAGAATGCCAACTAAAGGCGCTGAGCGCACACCACATGAGACATGGCATGGTAGGAAGCCAAACCTGTCACACATAAGAACATTTGGAAGTACAGCATATGCTCATGTACCAAAGCAAAGAAGGCATAAGCTGGATTCCACAACAGAAAGGGGCATTTTAGTTGGCTATGCTCCAGGACACAAAGGATATAGAATTTTGAATCTGAAAACTGGCATTGTTGGCATAAGACATGTTACATATTTTGATGAAAACAAAAGGGTTGATAAAGGCTGGATTATCCCAGATGAGCCTTATCATCCAGAATATGAAACTAGAACCATAATAGACATGCCAGTGTATATAAATGCCATACCAAGGCAGATGTCTGAAAGCAACTCATCTGTATCTAACGAGGAACAGGCAGAGGAAGCAGACACAGAAAGGATCATTGAAGAAGACAGTACAGTTGGAGAAGGGGAATCAATTGGAGAAGGACTCTCAGATTTAGAGGATGCGGAAAGGTCGGACCAACCTGTTGTCAGACGCTCATCCAGGGAAAACAAAGGTGTTCCACCCCCAAGACTGTCTTACCTAACAAAGTCAGCAGAAGCTCAAGAGCCCTTAACATGGGATGAGATTGAGAAAATGCCAGCAGAAGAAGCTGCTGAATGGCGTAAAGCTGCACAAGAAGAAATTGATGCATTGCATAAAAATAAAACTTGGATTCTTACAAAATTACCTCCTGGCAAGAAAGCTATAGGATGCAAATGGGTATTCAAGTTAAAAAGGAATGCACAAGGAAAAGTGGAAAGGTATAAAGCCAGATTAGTCGCAAAGGGATATCTTCAAAAATATGGAGAAGATTTTGATGAAGTGTTTGCACCTGTAGTGAAACACACGACAATTAGAACACTTCTGAGCATTGCAGTCTCAAAAGGCATGCAAGTCAACCACATTGATGTGAAAACAGCATTTCTTCATGGAGATATAACTGAAGACTTGTACATGGAACAGCCAACAGGTTTCATAAATACAAAACAAAGACAGCTAGTGTGTAAATTAAACAAAGGTCTTTATGGATTAAAGCAAAGTGCAAAATGTTGGAATGACAAATTGCATGAAATATTGACAAATTTAGGATTTAAGCAAGGTGAAGCAGATAAATGCTTGTACACTAGGTGCAGAAATGGACAATATGCATACATTTTAGCTTTTGTTGATGATCTGCTCATTGCAAGCGAAAGTGAGCAAGAGTACAAGGACATTGTAAAATATTTAAACCTGAATGTTGAGATAAAAGAACTTGGTAATGTGTCATACTATCTTGGTATAGAAATTAAGAAACAAAATGATGGTTCTTATCTTCTAAGCCAGAAGCAGAAAATAAATGAGCTTATTGAAAGTTTAGGTATGCAAGATGCCCAAGTTGTAAGCACTCCCATGATCACTGATTTTCTGAAGGATGAAACAGTAAGAGAACCTTTACCAGATAACATCCAATATAGATCAGCCATAGGTAAGCTTTTATATCTAACTACCACATACAGGGCTGATATAGCAAATGCAGTAGGAATTTTGAGCAGAAGGGTCAGCTCACCTACCAAATCAGATTGGACTGCAGTTAAAAGGATGGTAAGGTATTTAAAAGGTACCATTGATTGTAAATTAAAGATTTCAGCCAATAGTAATCCAAAACTAATATGTTACTGTGATTCAGATTGGGCAGGGGATCATTCTGATTATAAATCCACAAGTGGATATGTGTTTATGTATGGAAATGTACAAATTTCTTGGGCCAGTCATAAACAAAGTATTGTGAGTCTGTCTTCTACAGAAGCTGAATATGTGGCTGTATCAGAAGCATGCAGAGAACTGATGTGGATTGAAAAACTTTTGCTGGATTTTGGAATAGATGAACAGAGACCAATTCAGATAATGGAAGATAATCAGAGCTGCATCAGACTGTCACAGAATGACAAGGTTCAGTCACGCACCAAGCACATCGCAACGAAATATCACAACGTGCGAGAGCTGGCGAAAGAAGGGGTTATCAGTCTACACTATTGTCACATCAGTGAGATGACAGCTGACATCATGACCAAACCGTTACCCAGAGAACGTTTTGAGAATCTGCGAATAAAGCTTGGACTTTGTATGAATTAATAATTGCATGACAGTTATGCATGAGAAGGGGTTTGTTGGAATAATGTATTGTGTTTTACATGCATTGTCTGTCAGCAATGTTTTTTTTCTTTCTCTGTGATTACTCTGTGACCTCTGATGTGAATTGTCTAGAGAGGTCACACCCATGCAACTTCCTGTGGGGAAACAGCACAGCACATGGAGCTCATGGTCTCTCCTAACTGAGGATCTATGGTGTGAGCATCCATTACCATCTAAGCACATGGAAAGAGCTGATAATCCAAATGTATTGTATTATGTTATATAAGCCTGCTGAATATCAATCTAACTAAAACTGTGAGTAAACAGATGTTTTGTTACTTCAACTTTAAAGTGACTCAGCAGTGAATTATTCTGGGGTGTATGTGAGAGAGATGAAGAAAAGAAATTAACATTTCTAAAGCTGAAGCTGTGTGTATAAAAATCTGCTAATTATTTACTACAAATAATCCAACAGATTTCACAACAGAGCATTGCTATAGCAGTTATTAAATGGATTAAATCAGTGTGTTACTGAAAACAAAAAAAATCTCCAGCAGA
Source organism: Microcaecilia unicolor (assembly GCF_901765095.1). Taxonomy (NCBI): domain Eukaryota; kingdom Metazoa; phylum Chordata; class Amphibia; order Gymnophiona; family Siphonopidae; genus Microcaecilia; species Microcaecilia unicolor. Next base: position 173,097,187 of record NC_044036.1, read on the forward strand.
TTCAGCAAAAAGAAATAGTAATAATTAAAGATATTCTGTTATACATCATAAGTTGGAGGCATTGGATAATGCAAGCAGAAGGCGGAACCTAAGATTTATAAACTTTCTCCAAGTCTCTTCTGTATCTGCTCTTGAGATGTATAAAAATTTGTTACAAACAGTTTTGAAAGTGTCTGTAGAATCCGTTCCACCAGTTTTCAGAATTGTTATCTCCCACAGGCGAAGAGGAAGAAGAGAACTGGGAAAATTCCCTCCTTAGAATTGAATAGTTTGTATTTAACAGATTTTGTACAAAGATCAGACTCTGACCCTGTAGTTGCCACGTTCTTAGTGACTTGTGTGTTCGATCCAGATAGGGACTGGCTACTCCAGATGTTTTTCCAGTCTAAAGATACTACTTTTACAAATGCAAAAGCCCAGCTCTTCCCAGATGTGTCTAAAGACACTCAACGGAGGAGGAGACAGTTCTTCTTTTGAAACCTGCGGTGTTGAAGTTGGGGAGCTCTTTTCTTTTTACGTTATCCATGTAAATGCTTTATTAAGCATCTGGATGCACGTTATGTGTTTTTTGAACTTCAACAGTTATCTGCATTTGTTGCTGCTAAGCTACCTGAAACCCAGTTTGGGGTTGTATCTACTGCTGGAGCCACAACTAAAGATATTTTTCTGTATTTTTTCTTCACCAATGTTCTCTTTTCTGTAGCAAGTGTGATTATTGCTTGTGAATTTTGTTAAAATTTCAATTAAAAAAATAGCATAGAAGGATCAGTGTATACTGAAATGCATAGAGTTCTTGTTATATGTGGTTTGCCTCTCAAAACATATATCCCTCAAGAAACGTCTGACATTTTTAGTATATACAATTATGCCTGATACTTTTCAGGTTTTGAAATACTTGAACATTTAGTCTGCCAGGGTTTCTGATCTCTTCATGGAATGTGGATAAATCTCAACATGTTCTCTGAGGCTCAGCATAGCAACAGTGATGTTGTTTTAAAACATTCCCAGGTGTTTATCTGCATTTATGTTGTAATTCACATTTTTATATGGAGAGGTTCTTTTTCTTGCTTCCCAGGCCCAAAGCCAGTGCAGAGATTGTGGGTGCCCTGGGTGAACCCTGAACTTTACACTGCTTTCAATCAACTTTCAGGCCTTTACTATGCAACCCCTTTAAGATTTGATATTAAACTAAAAAATCATGATCAGCATACAAACATCCTATAAAAATGCAGGTTAAACATGTGCTGATGGTTCTTTGAGTGTGTGTAGCTGTCAGGACCTATTGTTTTGCTTTGCAGCTGCTTGTTGCTCACTCAAAAAGCTGCTGCCCTAGACAACCGCTTAGTCTTAGCTAATGATCAGCCCAACCCTGCCCTGTCCTAGCAAGATTTCTTTTAACAAGTCTACCTCACAGAAGAAAGTGTTTATGAACAACTTGAAAAATTGAAGATGGACAAAGCCATGGGACCAGACGGGATCCATCCCATGATATTGAGGGAGCTTAGAAAGATTCTGGCGGGTCCTCTTAAAGATTTGTTTAATAAATCCTTGGAGACGTGAGAGGTTCCGGGGGATTGGAGAAGAGCGGGTGTGGTCCCTCTTCACAAAAATGGCGACAGAGAAGAAGTGGGAAACTACAGGCCGGTAAGCCTCACTTTGGTTATTAGATAAGTAAGGGAAGCGTTGCTAAAGGAAAGATAGTGAATTTCCTGGAATCCAATGAATTACAAGATCCGAGGCAACATGGTCGCCAAAGAATTTCATTGAATTCGTTGACAGGGCAACCAGAGAATTGGATCGAGGACGTGCGCTAGATGTTATCTATTTGGATTTCAGCAAGGCCTATGACATGGTCCCTTCTAGAAGGTTCTTGAATAAACTTGAAAGGCTGGAGTTAGGACCAAAAGTGGATTAGAAACTGGCTGACAAACAGATGCCAGAGGGTGGTGGTCTATGGAATTCACTTGGAGGAAGGAAAGGAGAGGAGTGCGAGTGCCGCAGAGATCGGTGCTGGGTCCAATTCTGTTCAGTGCCGAAAGACTAAAAGGTAAGGTATGCCTTTTTGTGGATGATACCAAGATTTGTAACAGAGTGGACACCCCGGAGGGAGTGGAAAACGTGAAAATGGATCTGCAAAAGTTAGAAGAATGGTCTAATATTTGGCAATTTAAATTTAATGCAAAAAAGTGCAACGTGATGCATTTTGGGAGTAGAAACCCAAGGGAGCTGTATGTCCTAGGAGGTGAGAGGCTGATATGCATAGACGGATAGAGGGAACTTGAGGTGATAGTGTCTGAGGATCTTAAAAGTGAAAAAACAGTGTGACAAAGCAGTGGCCATAGCCAGAAGGATGCGAGGCTGCATCGAGAGAGGAGTAACCAGCACAAGAAAGGAGGTGTTAATGCCCCTGTACAAGTCACTGGTGAGGCCCCACCTGGAATATTGTGTTCAGTTTTGGAGGCCGTATCTTGCTAAGGATGTAAAAAGACTAGAAGCAGTCCAGAGGAGGGCAACAAAAATGATATGGGGCTTGCGCCATGAGACATATGAATAGAGACTGGAAGACCTGAATATGAATAGCCAAGAGGAAAGAAGGGATGGGCAGATATGATGCAGACATTTAAATACTTGAAAGTTATTAATATAGAAACAAATCTCTTCCAGAGAAGAGGAACTGATAAAACTAGAGGACATGAGCTGGGGTTGCGGGGTGGTAGACTTAGGATAATGTCAGGAAATTCTTTTTCACGGAGAGGGTGGTCGATGCCTGGAGTTCCCTCCCAAGTGAGGTGGTAGAGACAAAAACAGTGACGGAATTCAAAAGACGTGGAATGAACACAGAGGAAATCTATTTAGAAAATAGATGGTGTAAAACAAAAGTAAGTTTAAAAAAAAACCTTAAATGGCTGCAGGGAGTGGATGTGTGTGTGACGCTTGGACAGCTACTCCAGCTGTAAAGAACTAAGGCCGGTGCCAGTCAGGCTTTGTAGGTCTGTCTGAATATGGCAATTCGGTTTATGGTAAGCTGAAAAGGGCTTCAGTAGCTGCAACCGAGGACAATGCTGGGCAGACTTTTATGATCTGGTTCCCACAAATGACAAGACAGATTTGGATAGGCTGGAGTGGGCTTTGTTGGCAACTCCAGCAGGTAGAACATAAGGGTAGAACTGGGTTGACTTCTACAGTTAATGTCCCAGAAACGCTAAAGAAAGACTCGTGATAAAGTATATAATATCACATTCATTGTTGATTTAATTGATAATGAGTGTGACTTTTGGGTAGACTGTATGGACCGTTCAGGTCTTTATCTTCCGTCACTTACTATGTTACATCTCTGGTCTTCACCTGAATGTATTTTATTAAAATAAAATACTTGTATGCAACAGACCCAGCATTTATTAATATTTTGATTTTAGTTCATGAATAACCCCCACAGGACTTGTAATTAAGTTTTCAAGAAATACAGGCACTTCTAATTCCTATGCCAAAACGTTTTTGGTCAGATAGTCACAGCCAACTGAGGTCTTTTTCCCTCCTTTTTTAAGAAATACAAAAGAAAAAATAAAAAAACAAAGAAATTAAATAAAAGGACACTTAATAAACATTATAAGAACTGTGTGGTTATATGACCATTATATATAATATATTTCACATTTGTAGTGTGATCCACTGTATGCATTTTTGGTGTACTTCAAAACTGTAAAATACCTGCTTCTCCAAATGTAGTAAAGGCAGCACAAAAAGAAAACATTCTTAATTCTGAGACCTAGAATTCTACCTTTTTAAGTGGCTTTTTTTAAAATTATAAACCTGTCTAATAGGTTTAAATACCAGTTAGTAAAGAGATCACCTGATGTGGTGAGCGTGATAAGTTGGGACTTCTCAGTTATTTAAGAAATATGATTGTGGTTCACTGCAGAGAGGAATTATGAGATTTGCAGTGTAGATGGCAGCAAAAAATCCTGAAAAAGGAGAGTGACAGGACCAAACCTTCATAGCCTAAGATAATTAAACAGCAGCCCTCCTAATGTTCCTAATTCCAGACTCCGTTCCTTTTATCTCGCTGCACCTCACGCCTGGAATAGACTTCCCAAGCTTGTACGTCTAGCCCTGTCTTTGGCCGTTTTCAAATCCAGGCTAAAAGCCCACCTCTTTAATGCTGCTTTTCACTCCTAACCACTACTCGCTTGCCCTGTACCCTTTTATCCCCACCTCTTTAATTCCCTTACCTCTTAGTTGTTCTGTCTGTTTGTCTGTCCTATTTAGATTGTGAGCTCTTTGAGCAGGGACTGTCTTTTCATGTATGGTGTACAGTGCTGCGTATGCCTTGTAGCGCTATAGAAGTGATAAGTAGTAGTAGTAGTAATTTTGAGGTGCAATGGTAAAGGAGGTGACAGGTGTGGTTGTGAGGGCCCTTGACACTAAATTCAACCATCTCTATGCAAAAATTGATGCAGTCACCCAGTCGCTGGATGTGTTTTGCATTGCTTGAAATTACTTAACAATAGTTCACTTTGCAGTTATAGGCTTTCATATAAAGTTCACTTCCGATGGATATTTAAATTTTCCATTAATGAAGTGCTGTGATGCAAATTGAAGGGCATTGCATAAAAGCCTGATGTCTCAAAAATCAAATTTTTGACAAAAGTAGTTTTTTTTCCTGTGAAAGCCATCATTCACAGGTTATATTATGTTTAACTTTGTTACATGTCATCAAAGCAATTTCAGAATAACAAAAATAATGTTAAAACTTCTGTCTAATTATTAATATCCAATTAATAATGCAAAAGTTGCTAATAAAAGAAGCACAGTTTATTTCCTAAATGTATTCGCAATCCTATTCTGTTCTATAGATGCTCTCTCCACATTGCACAACATTTTTTTTTTCACCTTTCCTTATTGTCTATTTTTCTCTGTTTCTTTGTTTCTATCTAATCAATTTCTAATTTCATTGTACTTGTATCTCCTCTGATCTGGCCAAAGCCTTTCAGCACATTTTCCCTTCCCTTCTTCCTCTGATCCTTCTACCCTCTCTACTGTCATTGTAATTGTTTCCTCAGTTCATTGTAAGCCGCTTTGAGGCTGCTTTAAGTGGTATAAAGCGGGATAAAAAAATGTTCTGAATAAATTAAATTATTGTAACTCCACCAAAATGTAAATTGTTAGCCACTTTGAACCAAAACTTGTTTGCATAAGAATGCATAAATAAATAAATGTTGAACTGTCTTTAGCTACAATCTGATGGTAGATGTCTCTATAAATGCACGTTTCACCTTTGCCACCTTTAGTGGAATGGGTCCAGAATACGCAGGAGTGGTTGAGTTCAAGGGTTGTTTACCTTTCTTCAAGAGTGAAACACCACACGGTATAAGAATATTAAAAATTGTACATCTGTGTCCTGTTTTTGCACATTGCAAAGTAGTATTTGACACAACTCATTTATGCAAGAACCTGTTAAGGCCACTCACTTTTTGTTGAAAACTGAAAAGATTTTTTGCTAATTTAGGTCATTTAAACCATCCGTACGGCAGAGCTTGCAACCACAGTCAAGGCCAGTAGAGTGCTGTGATATTGTCTGTCCTTTTCTGTTCACAAATTCCTCTCCCTGTGCATGTTTAATTTGTGTTACATTTCGTTTCCAGTTGCTGACATTTTATGCTTTCATTTTTTCGTATTTTGGCAGGATAATTTGACATTTTCACTTACAGCTGCCATGCTCAAAAACATAAAGGATTGCTTTGCCTTGCAGCACTGAATAATCAGCTAAGCTAGTGCGCACATGCTTACTTTACTTTGACACTTATATGCTCGAATATTATCCCATCCAAATATAAACCAAGATAACATTCTCCCCTAAAAAAAGGGGGGGGGGGGGAGAGGAATGTTAACTTGAATGTAAACTGGTTGTTTATATTCAAGTACCAGTAATCCCCTCTCTCCTTCCTTCCCTGTCTCCCCCATGGCATCCGGCATTCCCTTTGCCGAGGTGTTCTGCCACAGCTGGCTCTGCCTCCAGCCCCCCTCCCCAAAACTGGAAACTCCCACTCGCTCACTCGCTCTACTGTAAAGAGAACACTCCCCCTCCGGGACCTGCTGTAGGCCCCCCTGCTGGTCCATTGGTGAGCTGTGGGAGGAGCAATCCATTTTTTTTTTCACTGAGTTCTTTTTCTTCCTTGCTTTACACCTTCATATTGCCAAGATTGAGAGGGCAAGATGTGTAGTTTATAAAGAGTAGAGGAGTAGCCTAGTGAGCAGAGAAACTGACTGACAACCAGCAAAGCCAGATTCAATCCTGCTGCTGCTCCTTGTTCTCTTGGGCAAGTCAATTAGGTGATCTTTTACTAAAGCTTAGTTCGAGTTAACTGCAGCAGGGCCCATTTTATTCCTATGGGCCCTGCTGTAGATAACTCAAGCTAAGTTTTAGTAAAGACCCCCTTAGGGCTCCTTTTACTAAGTAGCGGAAAGCCCAATGCAGGCTTACCACTCGCTATACAGGATGTACCACCGGGCTACCACAGCAGTCCAGCGATACTTCCCTCCCCTAGCACACCATCATTTCTGGTGCTACAAAATTTTATTTTTGTAGCACCGGAGTGTACCCGACAGTAATCAGGCAGTGCCGTGCGCTGTAAGGTTACTGCTGGGTTAATGCGGGAGCCCTTACCACCACCTCAATGGGTGGTGGTAAGGGCTCCCCCTGAAATAGCCGCATGACAAGTGCTTTACTTGCCGCCCGGCCATTTCCTGTCGGAAAGCGAGACTTCCTTTTTACCAGCTGTGGGAAAAGTGGGCCTCGGTGCACGTTTAAAACATGAGCCAACGCCAGCACCGGCCCCCTTTTGACGCAGCTTGGTATAAGGGGCCCTTAACCCTCCATTACCTCACATCTAAAATTAGATTGTAAGCCCTCTGGGAACAGGGAAATACCTGTTGTACCTGAATGTAACTCACCTTGAGCTACTTTTGAAAAGATGGGAGCCAAATCTAAATAAATAAATGGCATCACAAATTGTGCAGAAATCACAGATAAAATAAAGCCACAGATATTTATATTGCTTGGAGCCAGGTATAAACATTTGTATGTAAATTATCTGCATAAATTGCAGTTCCACCTGTGCTCCACCCAAAATTTGTCCTGAACTCATGTATACCAGATCACACAAAAGTACAGACATTCTGATCATCACTTACACTTTTATGCGCATTGTAATTTATGCATTTAAATACCTTTATAAAATCACTCTCTTGATGTGTTTTATAACAGCTTTGCAAATAGCATCTATCTTACAAAATAATTTTTGAAAATTTTGTGTTTTTTTGCTGTGGTAAATCGTCTGATAAATTACTACTTTCAGATAATAGTCTATAAATCCTTTCTCTTTGGTTTGTTTTGTGAAAGAAGAGGCAGAAGGGATGTCCCATAGATCAGAGAACTAAGATTTTTTTTAATCTTTTTTAAAACCAGCATGAATCCCCTTCTTCTGCCTTTAATTTGTTTATAAATCTTTTTGTACAAAGAAAATTGTTCCAGAATACAAGGAGATGATCTATTCATATGTGTCCTCTAAAACACAAGCTAACTGCTGGGAGAAAGCAGGGGTAAACCACACTTGCTCTTTAAATCCCAGCTGTGTGTCTGGTGGCCCAGGGCAAGGGTAGTGTACACTATTTTGGTCGTGTTAAACTGGCTTTGATTTTGTACTGCAGTTCAGTACTTTTATTTGTAGGAGATTGTCACCAGCCTTTTTTCCTTGTCAACATTCAAACTAAATCTGTCAACACAGATGTCAAGGATGTAGCACGTTATCATGCCCAAAATAATGTTACAAAAAAATTCTACAGCCTCTCCGAAGCTAACAAATGTTTAAAAATGTTAGTTTTAAAGACTTCTAAAGTCCTCCCCTCAGTTAAATCCAGTTGTGACAAAATCTGCCTTCTAACAAACCAGTTATCAATGAGTTACACAAGTCAGAAAAGACCATTTCTGATATAGAATGATCAATAGATGTCCTTGTTTTTCCTTTTGGGATTTTTTTTCTATTTGATAATAAAGAGAAATAAAACAAAACATAGAAAAGAAAATAAGAGGATATTTCCTCTTGCTCCTTTGTGCTTTAAGCAGGACTGGCTTAACCTTTCAGTATACCAGGTGCTTGCCTAGGGTGACAGTTTCATGGAGGCAACAAAAAGCAGCCACAGTCAAGACAAGACAAAACAGTAATCCCTGACAACCTCAGAAACTCAAAGGGATGGAACTCCTCTCATATGAAGAAATGCTAAAGAGGTTAGGGCTGTTCAGCTTGGAAAAGAGACAGCTTTGGGGGTGGGGGGGTTATGATTAAGGTCTTCAAATTCCTGAGTGGTGTAGAATGGGTAAAAGTGAATTGATTTTTCACTCTTTCAAAAAAGTACAAAGACCAGGGGATACTCAATGAAATTACATGAAAATACTTTTATAACAAATAAGAGGAAATATTTTTTCACTCAAAAAATAGTTAAGCTCTGGAACTCGTTGCCAGAGGATGTAGTAACAACGGTTAGCGTATCTGGGTTTTAAAAAGGTTTGGACAAATTCCTGGAGGAAATGTCCATAATCTATTATTAAGATGGACATGGGGGAAGCCACTGCTTACCCCGGAATTGGTAGCATGAATTGGTAGCCTGGTACTTGTGGCCTGGATTAGCCACTGTTGGAAGCAGGATACTGTGCTAGATGGACCTTTGGTCTGACCCAATATGGCTATTCTTATGTTAAGTACATCAGTCATCCCCAGAACTTCAGCCTCTTGGCCCATCTATACATTATTTCTAGCTTAACCGACTGAGGTAGCCTTTCTTCACTACCCATGGCCCTTTTTGCCCCTAGGATCTCCTCCTATGTGCTGTTGCTTCTACTCCCCCCCCCCCCCCCCCAACCACCAAATTCAAATTCTGAAGGCACTCATTTTTTTTTTGTTACATTTGTACCCCGCGCTTTCCCACTCATGGCAGGCTCAATGCAGCTTACATGGGGCAATGGAGGGTTAAGTGACTTGCCCAGAGTCACAAGGAGCTACCTGTGCCTGAAGTGGGAATTGAACTCAGTTCCTCAGTTCCCCAAGACCAAAGTCCACCACTCTAACCACTAGGCCACTCCTAACTAACTAGAAACTAACTACCAGACCTGGTTTTAGTTCCTCTACTTAATGTGGTATTGGAAAAATACACTTATATCATTCAGAATCTCTTTGATGCCCCACCCCCTTAAATTAGCAAATGTTATCTTATCCCACATTTTCTGATAGTCCTTTCCCAGACCTTGCCACTTTAGAGAAATCTTAACATACTATATCTCTGAAGTCCCTAACGTATTCTCAACAAATTCTGTACTGCTGGGCTCTGATTGTCCTGCTGTTAAGCAATGGTCATTTTAACTGCCAAAACTAATAGGACAGCCAGATTTTTCATTTTCCCTCCCCTAGAAGTGTCCCAGGAAACTGGATTTCCCACCAGTCCAAACCCATACTTCCCCCCAATCGCCCAGCGTAGTTCCAAAATCTCTGTACTACTGGGCATTCCCACCACATACAGTATGTTCTAAGGTGCATCTACCCCCACAAAATCTCCAACACGTCTTATCTTGCCCATTCCCCCTTTATAGGAGTCCAGTATACCTGTAATACCAAGTTAAATTGAAGCTGGTTATAATTTGTTACTGAGGAGCATGAATAGATGTAATTATAAATACATAGCCACCTCTCTTTTCCTAGTTCCTGCCCTATCCACTCTTTGCATTTCCCAATGTATGCTCCCCAAACTTCATATAGCGCCTCTAATTTCCTGTTCTCTCCTTCCACTGTCTCATTGTTCTTCTCATTGATTGATTCCTTAATGATTTTGATTTCATCTCGTCAACTCTTCACAATGTAATCCATAACCTGAATTGTAACAAATTGTATTTCCACTATTCATAATGTATTGTAAGCCACACTGAGCCCGCAAAAAGGTGGGAAAATGTGGGATACAAATGCAATAAATAAATAAATATGTTCCTTATCCCTTATAAAAACGGGTCATCAGTTTTCTATTAGGTAACCAACTTACAAAGCACCACTTCTACTGAATGACAATCCCTAAAATGTTGGGACTTATCCATTCCTGACAAAAGATATCATATTTGAAGTACTGATAAAAAGGTATCTTTAAATTAATAATTTTCTTGAAAGAAGCTTGTGATAGAAATATCCCTTGATGAAACAGATTTCTGCAACACCCCAGGCCAATCTTACTTAATTTTTCTCTGAGCTCTTTAAAAGATGGCGTGGATCTTGCTGTGTGATCTCTGGTCCGAGTCATAGGGAATAAGTGCCCTTCTATTCTGAGAATCTGGTTTGTCTACTCCTGTACTTTAAATAGTGGAGTTAGAAAGATATTCTCTTTCTAAAACCCCTGATTACACTCTGTATCCCCCTTATAGCACTTCCTTCCTCTCAAATACAGAGTATGGGAACAGTACCGCTTTTTCCACCCAAACCCAACGGGTTTCCACCCTTTCTCCAGATTGTTCTTTAAGTCTTCTCAGCACTACTGCTGTGTAGTAATTTCAAAGATTAGGCAAGCCAGTTCCCTCTTGTTCTTTATTATTCATCTTTTAAGCAGCAGAACTTTAGACCTTCTGCCATTCCATCCCACTTCCAAAATTGTTTCAGAGGACTAGCAGTAAGTAGGTGAGAAAATAAAAGCAGAATTCTTGGTCTGATCATCATCTGGAGTGTGGCTACTCAGCCTCACCAAGTCAGTCAGGTCTTTCCATGTAGCCAAGTCCCTCAAGACTTGTTTTGTCAACCAATTATAGTTTATTTTATAGACATCCAAAAGGTTCTAGGAGACATAGAGGGGCATAATTGAACGGGGACGACCATCTCTAAGGACGCCCTTCTCTAAGGATATCCCGGCAAAGGGGCGGGGAAACCCGTATTATCGAAACAAGATGGGCGTCCATTTTTCATTTCAATAATACGGTCGGGGACGCCCAAATCTCAACATTTAGGTCGACCTTAGAGATGGTCGACCTAAATGTTGAGATGGTCGACCTTAGAGATGGTTGTCCCCAGTTTTCGGCGATAATGGACCAAATCCAAGGCATTTGGTTGTGGGAGGAGCCAGCATTCGTAGTGCACTGGTCCCCCTCACATGCCAGGACACCAACCGAGCACTCTAGGGGGCACTGCAGTAGACTTCACAAATTGCTCCCAGGTGCATAGCTCCCTTACCTTCGGTGCTGAGCCCCCAACCCCCCACCAAAACCCACTCCCCACAACTGTACACCACTACCATAGCCCTAAGGGGTGAAGGGGGGCACCTACATGTGGGTACAGTGGGTTTCGGGTGGGTTTTGATGGGCTCACATTTACCAACACAAGTGTAACAGGTGGGGGAGATGGGCCTGGGTCCGCCTGCCTGAAGTGCACTGCACCCACTAAAACTGCTCCAGGGACCTGCTGTCATGGAGCTGGGTATGACATTTGAGGCTGGCATAGAGGCTGGCAAAATAAATTTAAAAATGATCTGGAAACAGGAATAACAAGTGAGGTGATGACACAAAGTTGTTCAAAGTTATTAAATCACAAGAGGACTGTGAAAATTTGCAGGCAGACCTTAAAGACTGACAGACAAAGCATCCAAATGGCAGATGACATTTAAGATGAGCAAGTGCAAAGTGATACATTTAGGGAAGAAGAACCCGTAAATACATAAGAATTGCCATACTGGGAAAGACCAAAGGTCCATCAAGCCCAGGATCCTGTTTCCAACAGTGGCCAATCCAGGTCACAAATACCTGGCAAGATCCCAGAAAAGTACAAAACATTTTATACTGCTTATCCCAGAAATAGTGGATTTTCCCCAAGTCCATTTAAAAACGGTCTATGGACTTTTCCTTTAGGAAGCCGTCCAAACCGTTTTTAAACTCCGCTAAGCTAACCGCCTTTACTACATTCTTTGACAACGAATTCCAGAGTTTAATTACACGTTGAGTGAAGAAATATTTTCTCCAATTCGTTTTAAATTTATTACATTGTAGCTTCATCGTGTGCCCACTTGTCCTAGTATTTTTGGAAAACGTAAACAGACGCTTCACATCTACCCATTCAACTCCACTCAGCCGCCTTTTCTCCAAGCTGAAGAGCCCTAGCCGCTTTAGCCTTTCCTCATAGGGAAGTCGTCCCATCCCCTTTATCATTTTCGTTGCCCTTTTCTAATTCCACTATATCTTTTTTTAAGATACGACGACCAGAATTGAACACAATATCCGAGGTGCGGTCACACCATGGAGCGATACAAAGGCATTATAACATCCTCATTTTTGTTTTCCATTTCTTTCCTAATAATACCTAACATTTTATTTGCTTTCTTAGCCGCAGCAGCACACTAAGCAGAAGGTTACAACGTATCATCAACGACAACACCTAGATCCCTTTCTTGGTCTGTGACTCCTAATGTGGAACCTTGTAAGACGTAGCTATAATTCGGGTTCCTCTTTTCCACATGCATCACTTTGCACTTGCTCACATTAAATGTCATGTACCATTTAGACGCCCAGTCTCATAAGGTCCTCTTGTAATTTTTCACAATCCTCCCACAATATAACGACTTTGAATAACTGTGTCATCAGCAAATTTAATTACCTCACTAGTTACTCCCATCTCTAGGTCATTTATAAATATGTTAAAAAAGCAGCAGTCCCAGCACAGAGCTCTGGGGAACCCCACTAACTACCCTTCTCCATTGAGAATACTGACCATTTATCCCTACTCTCTGTTTTCTATCTTTTAGCCAGTTTTTAATCCACAATAGAACACTACCTCCTATCTCATGACTCTCCAATTTCCTCTGTAGTCCTTCATGAGGTACTTTGTGAAACGCCTTCTGAAATTCCAGATACACAATATCAACCGGCTCACCTTTATCCACATGTTTGTTCACCCCTTCAAAGAAATGTAGTAGATTGGTCAGGCAAGATTTCCCTTCACTAAATCCATGTTGGCTTTGTCTCATTAATCCATGCTTTTGAATATGCTCTGTAATTTTGTTCTTAATAATAGTCTCTACCATTTTGCCCGGCACCGACGTCAGACTCACCGGTCTATAATTTCCCGGATCTCCTCTGGAACCTTTTTAAAAAATCGGCATTACATTGGCCACCCTCCAATCTTCCGGTACCATGCTCGATTTTAAGGCTAAATTACTTGTTACTAACAATAGCTCCGCAAGCTCATTTTTCAGTTCTATCAGTACTCTGGAATGAATACCATCCGGTCCAAGAGATTTGCTACTCTTCAGTTTGTAGAACTGCCCCATTACATCCTCCAGGTTTACAGAGAATTCATTAAGTTTCTCCGACTCGTCAGCTTCGAATACCATTTCTGGCACCGGTTTCCCACCCAAATCTTCCTCGATGAAGTCCAAAGCAAAGAATTCATTTAATCTCTCCGCTATGGCTTTGTCTTCCCTTATCGCCCCTTTTATTCCTCGGTCATCTAGCGGTCCAACCAATTCTTTTGCTGGCTTCCTGCTTTTAATATACCTAAAAACAATTTAGTATGTGTTTTTGCCTCCAATGCAATCCATTTTTCAAAGTCCCTCTTAGCCTCCCGTATCAGCGCTTTGCATTTGACTTGACATCCCTTATGTTGTTTCTTACTATTTTCAGTCAATTCCTTCTTCCATTTTCTGAAGAATTTTCTTATAGCTCTATAGCTTCCTTCACCTCACTTTTTAACCACGCCGGCCGTCATTTGGTCTTCCTTCCTCCTTTTTTAATACGCGGAATATATTTGGCCTGGGCTTCCAGGATGGTGTTTTTGAACAGCATCCATGCCTGATGTAAATTTTTGACCCTCGCAGCCGCTCCTCTAAGTTTGTTTTTCACCGATCTTCTCATTTTATCATAGTCTCCTTTTTTAAAGTTAAATGCTAACATATTTGATTTCCTATGTATACTTCAAAGCTAATATCAAATCCAATCATATTATGATCACTGTTATCAAGCGGCCCCAGCACCATTACCTCCCGCACCAGATCATGCGCTCCACTAAGGACTAGGTCTAGAATTTTTCCTTCTCTCGTCGGTTCCTGTACCAGCTGCTCCATAAAGCTGTCCTTGATTTCATCAAGGAATTTTACCTCCTTATGAGCCCCGATGTTACATTTACCCAGTCAATATCAGGGCAATTGAAATCACCCATTATTATTGTGTTGCCCAGTTTGTTTGCGTCCCTAATTTCCTTTAACATTTCTACATCCGTCTGTTCATCCTGGCCAGGCGAATGGTAGTACACTCCTGTCACTATCCTTTTCCCCCTTACACATGGAATTTCAATCCACAGTGATTCCAAGAAGTGTTTTGTTACCTGCAGAATTATCAAGCTATTTGATTCAAGGCTCTCGTTAATATACAATGCTACCCCTCCACCAATTCGATCCACCCTATCACTACGATATAATTTGTACCCCGGTATGACAGTGTCCCACTGATTATCCTCCTTCCACCAGGTCTCAGAGATGCCTATTATATCTAATTTTTCATTTAGTGCAATATATTCTAACTCTCCCATCTTATTTCTTAAGCTCCTTGCATTCGCATATAGACATTTCAAACTATGTTTGTTGTTCCTATTTACATCATGCTTAGTACTTGACAGTATTAATTTGCAATCTTTTGTCTTTTTGTTTAAGGACACCTGCTCTACTACGGTCTCTTTTGCAACCTCACTATCACTATACCCTATCTTCCCTGTTTTGGTGTTATCTTTGAAGGATACCTTATCCAGAACCATGCGCTTTTGAGCGACTGTCGGCCTTCCCTCAGTTTGTAGTTCAAAAGCTTCTCTATCTCTTTTTTAAATGCCGATGCCAGCAGCCTGGTCCCACCCTTATTAAGGTGGAGCCCATCCTTTCAGAATAGGCTCCCCCTTCCCCAGAATGTTCCCCAGTTCCTAACATATCTAAAACCCTCCTCCCTGCACCATCGTCTCATCCATGCATTGAAACTCCAGAACTCTGCCTGTTTCTTGGACCCTGCGCTTGGAACGTAGCATTTCAGAAAATGCTACCGTAGAGGATCTGGATTTGAGCTTTCTACCTAAGAGCCAAATTTAGGCTAATTTGGCTTTCAGAACCTCTCTCCCACATTTTCCATTGGTATCCACATGTACCAAGACAGCCGACTCTAGGTGACACGTGAGGTCTGCCACCTTCGCACCAGGCAGGCAAGTCACCAGGCGATCCTCACGTCCACCAGCCACCCAGCTATCTATATGCCTAATGATCGAATCACCAACTACAACAGCTGTCCTAACCCTTCCCTCCCGGGCAGCACTTGGAGACATATCCTCGGTGCGAGAGGCTAGTACATCCCCTGGTGGGCAGGTCCTGGCTACAGGAGTACTTCCTACTTCACCAGGATGATGCTCTCCTTCTAGGAGACCTCCCTCCTCCAAGGTAGTACAGGGGCTACCAGACTGGAGGTGGGACTTCTCTACAACATCCCTGTAAGTCTCCTCTATGTACCTCTCTATCTCCCTCAGCTCCACCAAGTCTGCTACTCTAGCCTCAAGAGAACGGACACATTCTCGGAGAGCTTGGAGCTCTTTGCATCGGGCATACACATATGACATCTCACGAACTGGGAGATAATCATACATCTGACATTCAATGCAAAAGATTGGATAGCACCCGTCTCACTACTGGACTGCTGACTCCATCTTAGTGTTTTTGAGTTTTTCAGTAATTTAAAGCTTGCTACAGTATTAAGGATATTAGCCTAATATAAAAGTGTCTTTTAGTTTATATAGTATATTGTATGATTTATTTAGTGTTTCCTTCTTAGATGGTAATGAAATGTATTTATAACTCTGTAATAGCACTCCTTGATTGTTACCCTAATTACAATAACTGATATATATATATTTTTTTATTACATTTGTACCCCGCACTTTCCCACTCATGGCAGGCTCAATGCGGCTTACATGGGGCAATGGAGGGTTAAGTGACTTGCCCAGAGTCACAAGGAGCTGCCTGTGCCTGAAGTGGGAATCGAACTCAGTTCCTCAGTTCCCCAGGACCAAAGTCCGCCACCCTAACCACTAGGCCACTCCTCCTCCATAAATGAAGAGTTGTCCTAGGGGTGGGCAGGAAGACTAAACCAGATCCTGCAGTGCCTGCTAGATTCTATCTGTTAATGCTGTGGCACAGAGTTTTTAAAACTCAGTGGAAAAGACTAATGAGATTATTTGAGGTGGAGGAGTGGCCTAGTGGTTAGGGTGGTGGACTCTGGAACTGGGGAACTGAGTTTGATTCCCACTTCAGGCACAGGCAGCTCCTTGTGACTCTGGGCAAGTCACTTAACCTTCCATTGCCCCAGGTACAAATAAGTACCTGTATATGTAAGCCGCATTGAGCCTGCCATGAGTGGGAAAGCGCGGGGTACAAATGTAACAAAAAAAATTTGCTTTTTATATTTTTATTTTGCCTATCACTAGCCTACAATTCCTCCTTTAAACCCTAAGTTCCCAAAGCACAAAGCAAAATAGTGTTCACTTACCGGAGAAATGTCCTCTTCTCTCGGAGCTTCTCAGAAAGAAAGTTCAGTGGGACCTTTCCTCTTTATATAGTTTTGAATCTAAGGGGCCTTTTTTTAACAGGCTCTTTAAAGCTGACTCAGCAACCTATGCAAGTGTTCTACTTCCCCACACCTTAATTAACACTTAATTGAGGTCGCTGGATGTGCTACCTCTCCAGCAGCCAAGGTACAGAAAATAACTGCCAGAGAAATATCCTCTTCTCTCGGAGCTTCTCAGAAACCCAACTTATACATGACTCAGGTTTCCACATTAGTCATCACCTAGGAAAAAAATTTAGATGTCATTGTTGATACGTTGAAGCCCTCTGCTCAGTGTACAACAGCGGCTAAGAAAGCAAATTGGATATTAGGAATTATTAGAACAAAACTGAGATAATAGTGCCTTCATATCGCTTCATGGTGTGACCTCACCTTCTGAATTAATTTGGGGTTTAATTGTTCCCTAGTTTCTGCCTGGTACTGTAGTTCAGCTGTCTAGTACCAGAGAGAACCTCAAGAAGGCTGATTGCATCCCAAAACTGACTCCATCACCGGATAGAATAGTGCACTTATTCTTTAACCAAACCAAGGGATTATTAACAGATATTAATAAAGAGAAGGAGAGATATAGTTCTAAAGATTATTAGTTTATTCTTACTTACCCAAAGCTTATTATTATATCACTTTAGATCCTGAACCAAAGTCTCAGGCCTGGGCTGCCAAATAATTATACACCTCGAATATTGTATTCAATTCTGGCCACTGCATCTCAAAAAAGATATAGCAGAATTAGAAAGGGCAACAAAAATACAGAAAAGGGCAACAAAAATGATAAAGGGGATGGAGGCTTGTGAGCTCTTCAGCTTAGAGAAGAGACAGTTGAGGGGAGATATGATAGATGTCTATAAAATCCTGCGAGCAGTGGCGTAGGAAGGGGGGGCGGTGGGGCGGTCCGCCCCGGGTGCACGCCGCTGGGGGGGTGTCGTCTCCATTGGTTCCTTGCTCCCTCTGCCCCGGAACAGGTTACTTCCTGTTCCGGGGCAGAGAGAGCAAGGAATCAATGGAGCCGACGCAGCTCCCAGCGATGTGGACTCGGGGGCGGATTGGACCTTCTGCCCCTCGCTTCTAGTAGTAACAATGCGCTCCGGGGGGAGGGTTCGCGCCGAGGGGGGGCGCCGTGCTGCACCCGGGGGGAGGCGCGCAGCGGCAACCCGCCCCGGGTGTCAGCCACCCTCGCTACGGCACTGCCTGCGAGGGGTAGAACAGGTAGATGTGAATCACTTGTTTACTGTTTCCAAATATACAAGGACTAAGGGGCACACAGTGAAATTCATAAAATTAAGCTCTGGAATTCATTGCCAGCGAAAATATTAAAAGCAGTTGGCTTAGCAGGGTTTTAAAAAATGTTTTGGGGAAGTTCCTAAAAGAAAGTCTATATGCAAATATTAAGATGGACTTGGGAAAATCCACCACTTATTCCTGGGATAAGCAGCAGACTTAGACGTTGTTGCAATCACGGAGACATGGCTCAATGGTTCCCATGAATGGGATGCAAACATACCAGGCAATAATCTATTTAGGAAGGATAGAGATGGTCGTAAAGGTGGAGGAGTAGCTCTGTATGTGAGAAATGATATCGCAGCAACTGAAATGACAGGGACTTGGGGAAAGGAAGAAGCGATATGAATCTCCTTAAAAAGAGATGATAGAACCTCTGTCCACGTGGGTGTTGTCTACAGACCTCCGACACAATTGGAGGAACTAGATAAAGATCTGATCACAGATATTCAAAAGAGAGAGGTGCTGTTGCTGGGAAATTTCAATCTGCCGGATGTAGATTGGAAGGTTCCATCTGCGGAATCGGAAAGAAGTAGAGAGATCGTGGATGCTTTTCAAAGTGCTCTGCTCAGACAAATGGTGGCGGAACCCACGAGGGAGGGAGCGATGCTGGATCTGGTGCTCACAAATGGGGATAGTGTGTCAAATGTCCGAGTGGGTGCCCACCTGGGCAGCAGTGACCATCAAACAGTTTGGTTTGAAATGACAGCTGAAGTGGAGGGCGGCCACTCAAAACTCAAAGTCCTGGATTTCAAGCATGCTGACTTTAGTAAAATGGGGGAATACCTGAGGAAGGAGCTGATGGGCTGGGAGGACAAACGAGAATTGGAAGGACAGTGGTCCAGGCTGAAAGAAGCTATAAATAGGACCACAAACCTCTATGTAAGGAGAGTAAATAAAAGCAAGAGAAAAAGGAAACCAAGCAAGTGGCTGAGAAAATAAAGGCTAAAGAGTTGGCGTTCCTGAAATACAGAAAAACTCAAGAAGAGGAACACGGAGAGGAATACCGGATTAAACTGAAAGAATCCAAGAGAGAGATACGTCTGGTGAAAGCGCAAGCGGAAGAACAAATGGCTAGAAATGTAAGGAGGGGTGACAAAAATTTCTTCGGGTATATTAGTGAAAGACTAAAAAGGGAATTGTGAGACTGAAAGATGTTGTGAACCACTATGTAGATAATGATGAACAAATAGCAAATTTGCTAAATAGATACTTTTGTTCTGTTTTCACAAGAAAATCCTGGAGAAGGACCATGATTGACTGGCAAAAGTACATATGAGAATGGAGTGGATATAGTACCGTTCACGGAAGAGAGTGTGTATGAACAACTTAAAAATCTAAAGGTGGACAAAGCCATGAGACCGGATGGGATCCACCCCAGGATATTGAGGGAGCTCAGAGAGGTTCTGGCGGGTCCTCTTAAAGATTTGTTTAATAAATCCTTGGAGACGGGAGAGGTTCTGTGGGATTCGAGAACGGCGGATGTGGTCCCTATTCACGAAAGTGGTGATAGGGAAGAAGCTGGAAACTACAGGCCGGTAAGCCTCACTTCGGTTATTGGAAAAGTAATGGAAGCGATGCTGAAGGAAAGGATAGTGAATTTCCTGGAAGCCAATAAGTTGCAAGATCCGAGACAACACGGTTTTACCAAAGTTAAATCGTGCCAAACAAATCTTATTGAATTCTTTGACTGGATGACTGGAGAATTGAATCATGGGCATGCCCTGAAAATGGCAGATACAAATCAAGGTCAGGTATGCACATAAAGTAGCACATATGAGTTTATCTTGTGGGCAGACTGGATGGACCGTACAGGTCTTTCTGTGCCGTCATCTACCATGTTACTCTATAAATCTGTTTTTCTCTTTTAGGATCTTGCCAGATACTTGCAACCTGGATTGGCCACTGTTGGAAAAAGGATACTGTCCCATATGGCAATGGTTATATACGTATGTGCATGTATACCATGAACTAGTAAGATTAATCAGACGCACAATTCATCAGTATTTCTACTTTTTGAGCTGTGGAACTAACTGAAGAAACTGAGAAGACCACTGCATATGGGAAGGGTTGTACATACTCCAAACTTCACACTAGATCTTAGCTCAGGAAAAGTTGTTCTGTCTAGGTGTCATATGATATCACCTACTTGTGAGCCTGATTTAGTTGAGCAATCTATCTTTCTTGTCTCTTTAACTCTCACATCATTTGACCTGGTTGCTCCTCATCAATAAAAAGTGATCTACAGTCTGGAGAATGCCTAAGTTTAGAAGTCAGCCATTTATATGCCTGATTCAGCAGGTCAGTGCAGTGTGCTTCCCAGTACTGTGTGCCAGTCTGTGCTGAATTGCATATGGGAAAAATTATCCCCAGTCCTGGTAAAAATATCATCTATTATGGGAATCCTGCCTGGAAATATCTCGGTGGTATAAAATTATGCATGTTACTACTGAAGTTCATATGTAACTCTACAAATGTTTCTAAAATCATATATAGAACTCCAAAGTGATTCCTTTTTATGGTTATTAATGACTGCTCAAGAAAGAAATATTAGTATCTATGCAACCTGCTAAAAGTGCAAGATTATCTGCTTGGTCACTGAATTATCATATACATTTGGAAGAGGCAGGTGAGATAGATGGGTGCCAGGGCCACCAGAATGTTGTGCCACTGCTGTCCATATAATAGCAGAAACAGGAAGAAGTAGCCACATTATCAAGGGCAGATAGGCTAGCCAGATCATCAGAGTGGAGGAGTGGCCTAGTGGTTAGGGTGGTGGACTCTGGTCCTGAGGAACTGAGTTCGACTCCCACTTCAGGCACAGGCAGCTCCTTGTGACTCTGGGCAAGTCACTTAACCCTCCATTGCCTCAGGTACAAATAAGTACCTGTATATGTAAGCCGCATTGAGCCTGCCATGAGTGGGAAAGCGCGGGGTACAAATGTAACTAAAATAAAATAAAAGTGGACTGACCCCACCAGGGATATGGCCCTTCCATACCAGCTGCTCAAGTAGCCATTTATCCCTACAATGATGTTACTTGTTATACATCTGAAAGCAACAGAGTAAATTACCATGTGCCAAATATAAATAACCCGACTGCTCTGTCACAGTTACTTGTAATAAATAAATACATCCATAAAAGTAGGTCTAAGGTTGAGAATAAGAGTGGCCCTGTAATATAAACAAAGAACAAATGTCTGGAGAAGCTCACACCAGAGAATATAAATATATCTTTATAACCATCAACTATATTTTGCTTTCAGAGAATGAACTGATTGTCTTTGACAAGTAGCAAAAATTGATCTTTGTGTTTTGAACATCTAAGCGCTATGGTGTGCATTGTTGGTCTGAAGTAAATGAAAACCATCAAATCCTGTATAGCAGCCGCTGTAGCTAAAAACTAATTCACTTGAGCATACAACGGAAGAAATTGTCTTCAAAGGATGCTGGTCAGCAACATATTTTTTCCTGTGGAAACTGTTTTATATAAAAAGAGAAACTTCAAATGGGTTAATTCATTTAGTAAAACAACCACTCTTGGTTTAAAAATGGAAAATCTTTTTATTCTTTTTTTTTCAGCTAAATCAGCTGTTATTCAATAATTCCATGATTTCTCACACATTTGCTGTCTCTTGAATGCTTTCTTAGCTTCAACTTTCAAATGCTATGAGACATAGAAACATGGATTATTATGGCAGATAAGGACCATAATACTCTTCTAGTCTACCCAATTAATTTCCTGTTATAATGACACAGGCTGGCTTTCTCGCTTCGCTTCTTCGCAGCTAGGCATCATCTATGGGGTTTTTTTAATGTTGTTTTTATCTTTACTTCCAATGGGAGACCATTTTTGTTTCATTTGATTTATTTATTTATTTATTTGATATTTCAGTCCCACTTTATTCTGAGAGTTACTCAGGTTCAATGTGGCTAACATGTTAATAATATTTGAAGATTACGTGGCGGGGCATTTTCAATATGTCATCTAAATCCAGTGCAGAATGTCCAAAATCTGATTTGGAAAGAAGGTAATTTTCGAAAAAGAAAAATGTCTTTTTTTTTTCCGAAAATGCTGTTTCAAAAAAGGTTTTGTGCTTTGGACATTTTGTATTTTGGTCCATTAAAAAAAAAAAAAAAGAATAAATGCAAAATGTAGAAATTCATGCCATTGGGATATAGGAGGAGCCAGCATTTTTAGTAGATTGGTCCTCCAGACATTCCAGAAGAGCAATGGGGGTACCCTAGAGGGCACTATTGTGCACTTCATAAAAATACTCCCAGATATACATCTTACCTTTGCTCCTTTATCTTGTCTTCTGAGCCCTCCAGAACCCACCACCCTGCACCGTACACCACTACAATATCCCTTATAGGTGAAGAGAGCACCTATATGTGTGTACAGTAGGGTTTTGGTGACTTTTCGTGGGGGTCACAGTTTCCACCACAACTGTGACAGGTAGAGGGTGACAGGGACGTGAGTCCTCCACTCCATAGTGCACTGCACCAACCATTACACTACTCCTTTGTGCTGCTTTTGCTTGACTTGGTCATGTGTTCTGGACTCCCTCTCCTTCGTTTGCCCAGAAAAAAAGATGGCATGTCTTGATACAATAGTCTTCATTTAATGTATAATAACCAGTTTCGTGATGATATAATATCAGTCTGTTCTGTTTTTGTTTACATGGTACACAAACTCTTGCGTTCTGTAATTTTCTTCATTCAGAAAAATCATGTTATCTATTATCTTGCTCCATAGTACCACTTTCATTTTTTTTAAATTAAAAAGCTCACTGGTTGTTTATGCATTGACTCTTTAAACTTTTAATAACATGATCTCTTTGATTATGCGAGTACTTCAGATTTTACCTCTGCCTGTCACATGAAACATTTTAATCTGTTTTTTTTTTTCTTTTTAAAAAAAATATGCCTTTATTTTCCAACGTTGAACATTAATCAGTTCTGTAAATTATGCACTATGGTTCTTCAATACATTGCTTATGAACATGCACAACCATCTCTTTTCTTTTTTACGGTGAATTAGAAATGCATGCACAATATGGTTTTAAGTTGCAGATAGAGATTCAACCAATCTTGGAAGCTATGTCTGAAGACATAATGTCAGTGCCTCAAAGGGCATTAATATCTATGGTAGCAACTCCAATGTCTATCTCCAGTATATCAGTGGAAGAAATTACACCAAGACATCAGTCAACACTGAGGGAAACTCACTGAGGCCTTGATTGCTAGACAAGTCATGTGTCTCAAACCATACCACCATAACATTATTCTGACTCAGAGCCTGAGCTCTCCTGGGGGGGGGGGGTACAATTTATGGTCAGGAGGCATCAACAGGTCTACTCTCAGACCCCTCTTCCTCACAGGAAAGGAGAAAATCTCCTTCACAGTGAGAGTGGAGGAGTGCAGTGGGCTTTGATCCTGGCAACCTGGGTTCAATTCCCACTGCAGCTCCTTGTGACCTTGGGCAAGTCACTTAACCCTCCATTACCCCAGGTAAAAAATACTTAGATTGTAAGCCCTCTAGGGACAGAAAAAGTACCTGCATATAATGTGTACAGCACTGCGTATGTATAGGAGCGCTATAGAAATGATTAGTAGTAGTAGTAGTTCACAGACATTATCAGCTAATAAATAGAAACAAAACAAACTTTCTTCAGGGCAAGACATCTCACTAACTCCTGAATTAAGGCATTCACGCCAACAGCTTTGTTGCTGCTTCAGGGGATAGGGTCCTGACTAGAGATGGTGAGATCAGAGCTGATCTCTTGCCTAAGATGCTGTAGGAAGCAGCTCAGTCCTGTGTCAGCGTAGTGGAGTTGGGAAGAACTTCTTAGGCCCTTGCAGGAAAAATTATGGTGGGTCAGGTAGGTCTACAGATGATTTTTGTTGTATGAAGATGCAATGCTTGTGTTCTGTCAGTAAGTGGGAGCACAGAAGTTTTTGAAAGAAAATTGAGCATTCTGTTCCCCTAATGGGAGAACTCCGGTATCTAATTTTTATACCTATCTCCTGCCTCTCCCCTGGAGATTAAGGAACTCCTTAGAAATTGGTGAGGAGTTCTGGACCTTACAGTTAGAGAAGAAGAAGTAGGAGCTGTCCCATATGAGAAGGAAGGAATGGGGTGAGTCCTGCAGCTGCTGAAAATTACTGATTAGCACAGGATTAGCCATGAGCCCTTACAACCTACAAAGTAGGTGGTGGTAAGGGCTCACACACTGACTTTTGTTAATGGCCGTGCACTAATGCCAACTTTAGCATATGAACTAACTGCTACTCGTGGAGGAACAGGTACCCAAAATCAAAGGAATATCCAACATATAGTAGAGGGTACTCTTATTACAAACAGCACAGGCACAATTGATCTTTTAATGGAGGAAAAGCCTCGAGAAGCTCCTAGTGCTACTACTACTACTACTACTACTATTTAGCATTTCTATAGCGCTACAAGGCGTACGCAGCGCTGCACAAACATAGAAGAAAGACAGTCCCTGCTCAGAGAGCTTACAATCTAATAGACAAAAAAAATAAATAAATAAAGTAAGCAAATCAAATCAATTAATGTGAACGGGAAGGAAGAGAGGAGGGTAGGTGGAGGCGAGTGGTTACAAGTGGTTACGAGTCAAAAGCAATGTTAAAGAGGTGGGCTTTCAGTCTAGATTTAAAGGTGGCCAAGGATGGGGCAAGACGTAGGGGCTCAGGAAGTTTATTCCAGGCGTAGGG
The DNA here is from genome assembly GCF_901765095.1 of Microcaecilia unicolor. Lineage (NCBI taxonomy): Eukaryota > Metazoa > Chordata > Amphibia > Gymnophiona > Siphonopidae > Microcaecilia > Microcaecilia unicolor. The sequence continues at coordinate 173,121,866 of NC_044036.1, forward strand.
TGCAGCGAGACAGAAGGCGCGAAGTCTGGAGTTGGCAGTAGTGGAGAAGGGAACAGATAAGAAGGATTTATCCATGGAGCGGAGTGCACGGGAAGGGGTGTAGGGAAGGACGAGTGTGGAGAGATACTGGGGAGCAGCAGAGTGAGTACATTTATAGGTTAGTAGAAGAAGTTTGAACAGGATGCGAAAACGGATAGGGAGCCAGTGAAGGGTATTGAGGAGAGGGGTAGTATGAGTAAAGCGACCCTGGCGGAAGACGAGACGGGCAACAGAGTTTTGAACCGACTGGAGAGGGGAGAGGTGACTAAGTGGGAGGCCAGCAAGAAGCAGATTGCAGTAGTCTAAACGAGAGGTGACAAGGGTGTGGATGAGGGTTTTGGTAGAGTGCTCGGAAAGAAAGGGGCGGATTTTACGGATGTTGTAAAGAAAGAAACGACAGGTCTTGGCAATCTGCTGGATATGAGCAGAGAAGGAGAGAGAAGAGTCAAAGATGACCCCAAGGTTTCGAGCTGAGGAGACAGGGAGAATGAGAGAGCCATCAACAGAAATAGAAAACGGGGGGAGCGGGGAGGTGGGTTTGGGGGGGAAAATGAGAAGCTCGGTTTTGGTCATATTTAATTTCAGGTGGCGTTGAGACATCCAGGCAGCAATGTCAGACAAGCACGCTGAAACTTTGGTTTGGATGCAAGGTGAGATATCAGGGGTAGAAAGGTAGATTTGGGAGTCATCAGCATAGAGATGGTAGGAAAAGCCATGGGATGAGATTAATGAACCAAGGGAAGAAGTGTAGATAGAATAGAGGAGGGGACCAAGAACAGAACCCTGAGGTACGCCGACAGGCAGAGGGATAGAAGTAGAAGAGGATCCACCAGAGTGAACACTGAAGGTGCGGAGGGAGAGGTAGGAAGAGAACCAGGAAAGGACAGAGCCCTGGAATCCAAGTGAGGACAGGGTATCGAGAAGTATGCTGTGATCAACAGTGTCAAAAGCAGCGGAAAGATCAAGAAGAATGAGGATGGAATATTGACCTCTGGATTTAGCCAGTAATAGGTCATTGGAGACTTTAGTAAGCGCAGTTTTGGTTGAGTGGAGAGGGCGAAAACCAGATTGTAGTGGGTCAAGAATAGCATGTGAGGAGAGAAGCTCAAGGCAGCGGCGGTGAACAGCATGCTCAAGTAATTTGGAGAGAAAAGGAAGGAGGGAGATGGGTCGATAATTAGAGGGACAAGTAGGGTCGAGTGAAGGCTGATCCAAAGTCCTGCAGGAGCAGGACTTCTTCATCATCGACAAAAACCTCCTTAGTGACTCAGCGTAAACTTGACTATTAGGTTTAAAGTTGTTCAAAACTAAAACAGCTCAAAAATCAAGAATCAAAAAAACTTAGCTTAGGTTGTCAGGTCTCTGTTATTCTTCTCAAGCTCGTCAACCGGCCGCGATCAACAGTGGCCAGCGTTTCAATTCACTGCTTCAGGATCACAAGCCAGAAGGAACTGAGGATGGAAGAGAGAAATGCTTGAGTAAAACTGTATGACAAGCAATTACAGTTGTGCTTGCTCACTTTCCGTTCTAGCCGACGGAGGCAACAAAGACAACCTGCAGGGTAAATGGCGGCCCCTTAAAAATCTTATAGTGATGTCACACACTGTCAGGTCTTCTTAACCAATCACATAGACATGCTGGAGTCAGTAAATTTAAAGGGGGTAATCTGATTATAGGAAATGGATCCATTCAACTTTAGAATTAACAGGAATTAGCGTTCCCAGTCTAAAGATCCATTTCTGCTCTTTTTGCAACAGGATCCGACGTCTGTCTTCCCCTCCTCTCCTAGTGACATTTATCTGCTGAAGGGCAAAACAACGTAGAGTAGAAAAATCTTGCTTAAGACTGGCACAATGAAGTGCTAGAGGAGAAGTGCTCTTCTGAGTTTCGATCGCACTCTTATGCTCCACAAGCCTAGTGTAAAGTGCTCGTGAGGTCTGCCCTACATACAGTTTCTCACAGGGACAGATAAGGCAGTAGATGACGTGGGTAGATTTACTAGAAGTGTTGACATATAGCGTAAACTCTTTCCCCGTAGAGGGGTTCCTAAAAGTCTTGATTTCTAGCATAAGATCACACATCTGGCAGTGATTACATCTTTTTTGACCCTCGAACCTCTGGGTGCTCAGCTGTACTTTAGGGAGGATCGAGGGAGACTACTTCCTTCAGGTTGTTTCCTCTACTGTAAGCAAAATGTTCTCTAGAAAAAAGGGAATGTCTGGACTATGTCCCAGTGATTTTTATAATTTGTGCTACCCAATGGGACTGTAAAGTGTGTTTCAGCACTTACGTAAGGATTTGATCAGATCCCTCTTCAGACCTGGTTCTGGGCATAAGTAACAAATCCCTATTGTTGTACTTAGCTCTCCAGTAAACAGAGGTGACAACCCGCCTTGGGTATCCTCTAGCTAGCAACCACTGGTTCAGGCATTTGGCTTGATCACGGAAATCCTTGTCCTCAAAACAGATCCTCCGGTACCTTAAAAATTGCGAAAACGGGATACTGTCCCTCAGTCTTGGATGGCAGCATATGGCCATTAATTTGTAACATAGAAAATCTGCCATTTTCTGGCTGCAGTGGAAATGCTACTACTACTACTTATCATTTTTATAGTGCTACTAGACGTACGCAGTGCTGTACACTTGAACATGAAAAGACAGTCCCTGCTCGACAGAGCTTACAATCTAATTAGGACAGACAAATAAGGGAATTACTAAGGTGGGAAAGATAAAACAGACATGGGTATTGAGCAAGTGGATAGGGGTTAGGAGTTAAAAGCAGCATCAAAAAGGTGGGCTTTTAGCCTAGATTTAAAGATGGCCAGAGATGGAGCTTGACATACTGGCTCATGAAATGGCCTTAGCATGCGGGAAAGACCTGCATGACAGTGTACTAAGGCCACTTTCTACCTGCAGCTTTGTAAAAGGACCCCAGATGGTCTGAAGCACTACTTACTGCTGAAGTTCTGCTGGTTGGATATATGAAAATCACTGAAAATCAAAAATGTTATAACCAGCGAAAATGTGCTATTTCCATAGTCAAAGAATAACTAATCTGTAATAATCATCACAGAGTATACTAAACCCCTAATTAGCCTGTCCAAATATTTTTATTAGTTTCCTCCAAATGTGTGAGAAGCAGAACTGTTCATGGAAATCTTATTTATAAGCTATGATCTTATAGGAAAATTGAGGTTTTGGATGATTTTTTGACATATTCTTACATTCTTGAACTCTTCCACTTTCAAGAACTAGGTCTCGGCAGAATAAATTTGTCTATGCAGCATTGTTGATGGTGCAGAAAATTATTATAATTCACTGGTATGATGAAAACAATGTTGCTATCCAGTTTTGACATTTCAAAGGTCGAAGCAAATTTCCCAGTTCTTGAATTTCAGTTTTGATGACAAAAGACATTGTGAAACCATAAATCTAAGTCCATGCACTTTTAAGTATAATAACTTTATTCTTAGACCTAGCATGTTATTAGTTGGATATCTAGTGATATGATGAAGGCAATATATATATTTGAAAGCTGCCAAAAAAGATCACACATGATGGATAGCTTTATTGATAGTCAAGTGATAAGGGTGAGTTTATACAGCAATCAATTCATGGAGCACATTGATGATTCTCAGTCAAGCAAGTCTGACTTTGAAAAGCTGCAGGGACTTCTTTAGAGGGTGTGAGAAAGCATCAGTACCTCTCTGGTGGCAGTCCTCTAGAGATTGACATTCAGCCTACCTGCTTATTACAGAAAGGCCAGGGTAAATGTGGCAAACTCACTCCATCCCCACTTGCTCACTGGATAAACAAGCCACGGCATATGCCTCTATTCACCCTGCTCCCTCCCTGATTGAAGAAAAGAAAGGAGCCCGGGGTTGAGCTTGGTCATTTTCTTCTATTGCCACCCCACTTGCTGAAGATGGAGAAAAAAAAAGCTCAGATTAAGTGCAACTGATTTCCTCCGTCTCTACCCTTTCAAAGAAGGAGATAGAAGTTGGGTCACTTGCTTTCTCCGTCCTATTTACTAAAAAGAGAATAGTTGGAGTAGGACTTTCTTCTTCTGTCTGTCTGCCAAAGAACAGAGAAGTCAAGATAATACTACCAGCCCACTCACCAAAAGGGAAAGGAACAGGGCACAACTGGACTGCCTTTCTCCTCTCCGTTAAGCTAAGGGCTTTTTTTGAGGGGGTACTGAGTACCAGCACCTTTTTCATTGTCTGCTAAAATTGACCCATGGGCGCCAAGTTTTAATGAAAGAGCTCAGGCTCTACACACCAGAGCTCAGGCTCTACACACCAATCCTGCCTTATCGTAGATTCTGTGACTGGTTGCATGGGGCAACCTTAGGACACTCCTGATGTTATATGAAAAATACTTCAGTTAGCAACTTGCTAAGTTTCATTATTTCATGTTATCACGTGCTCCATCATTTTTAATAGTGCTTATTCACTAAAGGGTCTTTTTACTAAGGCGTGCTAGCAGATTTCGTGCGCACTAACGACTAGAGCGTGCTAAATGATAAGACACCTATTATATTCCTATAGGCATTTTACCATTAAGCCGTCATTAATCGTTAACACGCCTTAGTAAAAGGACTCCTAAATAATAGAGGTCATTTGAGAAATCAGGCATAGCATTGTCACTTGTAAATAGTGGCACATACATAACATTTTTCTTTTGATGCAAAAACCTTTGCCTTATCTACAGAGGTACCTTTAGAGACATAGCACATGATTGATTCCTATGAGAAAACCTATAAGAATGTAAGGTGAAACGGGACCCCGTCGGATGGATTTGTAGATACGTGTGCTTATATCTAGATGTGGATATATTGGGAGCATTTTATGAAAATTGATAAATTATACATAAACGGAAGAAAATGAAGCTGGATATGGAGGTTTTTTGAGCCTGTGATAATGAGAGTTATTGCTGGTTGCCAAAGAAAGTAAAGCACCACAGATATTCAGAGGCTTTTTCCTCCATTTTTATATTTTTCTCCCTTTTATTCTGAGACATGAGTATTTGAAACCACGTTTGCTGTTGACTGGATACAGTTATTTGATGTGTATGTGGAGAAGTGCTGCTGATTGCAAGTGATTGTAAAATAATTTTAACATACTTCTTCCCTCTGTGACTTAATAAGGAGATACCTCCATAATTGGTACAGTCCTGTCTTTCCATTTTTGTTTCTCCAAATTGAGACAGTGATGGGAATCTGCCAGTCTTTTGGTGTTTCCTCTTGGCCGTACAGTTCTTGAATTACTCTATAATGCTATTTTATCCGTGTTGCTTGTTTCTTTAATAATTCCTAATGATTTTTGTTGTTGTTGTTGTTTGGAGCACATTTAAGGCATTTCCCACTTTGAAAAGGAGAAAAGCTGATTCAAGCTCAGCCACCTTGTGTAGTAGTTCTTTGCATGTTTTTCCTGAGAGGTTTAGCAAATCATCAAGGAGTTGGAGGAGTGGCCTAGTGGTTAGAGTGGTGGACTTTGGTCCTGGGGAACTGGGTTCAATTCCCACTGCAGGCGCAGGCAGCTCCTTGTGACTCTGGGCAAGTCACTTAACCCTCCATTGCTCCAGATACAAATAAGTACCTGTATATAATATGTAAGCCGCATTGAACCTGCTATGAGTGGGAAAGCGCGGGGTACAAATGTAAGGTAAAAAAAAAAAAAGATAGTGCTTTCGCCTTTCCATTATAACCTCTGGTTGCAATATTGACTGCCTTAATCAGTCACTATTTCTATTAGTAAGATTTTTTTATGTTTCTGATCACTTTTATTTTCTTGTAGAATGTTTTACTGCTATTACCCCTTTTTGTGCTAATATTTTCCCAATATCATTCCAGGACTTCCTTTGCTTATTTTATTTCCCTGTTTGTTTCTCTTCTGGCTCATTAGCAGTTCTCAAGGAATGCCAATGGGTCAGGTTTTCAGGGTGTCCCTAATGAATATGCATGCATAGTGAGGTAGGAGGTAGGGTACCATATGGCCAGAAAAAGGAGGACGGATTGAGCCAGCCGGGTTTTACTTCCATTGCTTTCAATGGAAGTAATTGAGGCAGCCGGGTTTTACTTCCATTGCTTTCAATGGAAAGCAATGGAAGTAAAACCCGGCTGGCTCAATCCGTCCTCCTTTTTCTGGAGCCATATGGTAACCCTAGGCATGCAGATCTCTCTCATGTATATCCTGAAAACCTGGCCCATTGGCAGCCCTAGAGGACTAAGAGCAAATACCACTTCACTAAGGTATGTGTTTCTCCTCTGTTCTACTGTGACCTAAGCTTTGTTCTGTTTATTATTATTTTTTAACTTTCTCCCTGATTATATCCAGCCACCATACTGATCTTTTACATCCTCTACTATTTTATTTTAGTTCCCCAGACCTCTGCTGTTGACATAATCAAGCTAACTTTAACACGTTTTCATTCCACTTTTGCCAATCCTGTTTGTTCAGATAGCCATTTGTAGACTTCCACTACCTTTTCTGTTAACTTATTTACATTCTCTTGTTCCTATACTTTTATTTATTTATTTATTTATTCATATATAATAGAACAAATTACAAGTATACAAGACAGAAAAATAAGAAACAACACAAGGCAATAAGTCTCTTCCTTAGATCAGAATTAAACTAAAGGGGAAGTATGGCTAAAAAAAATAATGGAAAGAATAAAAGGAATTAAAGTAAAGGAAAACCTTCTAACAGAACATAACTTCTACCCTTTCTTCCAAGTCATAATCAAGATATTAAATCCCCCTGGAGATCATCTTTAACTCTATGAAGGCCTTCAGATGTTGCAGATAAAAAAAGAACCCATATTTTAAACCCAGATATTTTACAGTACATTTACATGGGTATACTAACAGAAAAGAGGCAGCCAAACTGTATGTATCTTCTCTCATAGTCAGAAGTTGTTTTCGATTATCCTGAGTAGACTTGGTCACATCAGGATAGATCCATACTTTTGACCACAAAAGAGTTTCTGGGAATTAACAAAAGAACAATTTAATCACAGCATTTAAGTCTTGTTCAAAGACAAAGGCAACAAAAAGTATAGCTTGCTCGTTCACCTCAGACATCAAATCTTCCAACATTGCTGATAAATCTTGCAAACCATGACCCCCAACCTAGGCCTGGTTTGCATTTTCAAAATTTTCTTTGGGTGCTCCTGCAATCCTCAAGGAAACTGGTAAATAATATAACTTCTTCAAAGGGGATATAGTATTCATAGTAAATTGAAGATCTATAAGTTATTTTTTTTTTTAAGAAATCCACAGGAGAGATCCCAACAGCTTTAGGAAAATTCAAAATTCGTAGATTGTCTCCTCTTAAAATTCTCAATTTGTTCTAACTTTCAATTAATTAATATGTTATCCTTAATTATAGCTGCTGTTGTTCCTTTCAGTTCTTTAATTTCAGTTCCAGTTTGTTCTAGATGAACCTTATACTCTTGCTTAGTGTTTTTCACTGTTAAAGATAACACATCCTCTTTACTCACAAGAAGAGAGGTCTCCTGGACTGATTTAGATACCATTGCTTGAAGACCCTGAAGAACCTTCCAGGGTTATGACTGTGGGATTTTCAAAGATCCTTCTGTCTGCTCAGCATTCAATTCACCAGGTGTAGCATTGCTACTGTTGGGCTCTGTTCCAACGACTCCCACCTTCTGAGATGCCACAGCCTTAATGCGGGATTCAGCCAGACATGATGTGAGTATGGCCGCTGGAGGGGACAAATATGTCTGGTCCCAAAAGCACAGGTCCACTTGCTCCGGTTCCATTTAGTTGAAGCTTGGCAGCAAACTGGTCGAGGATTTGCTGTTCAGGGGAGGAAGTTCAGGCCAGCAGCAGTTGTGCCTTCATGCTCCCTTTCTGTTTAGTATGAGGCATCGAAAAAACTCCAAACAAGCCAGGAAGGAAAACAAGAGTGAGGATTCAACGCACAGTCTCTCCAAGACCAGGTAACACCGACACTGCTACGCCCCCCTCTTGTTACTATAATTTTGATATTTTAACGATATCCTTTTGCTTATTTATTTCTATGGATTCCCTCTTTTTCTCAGTTCTCTATTTATGACATCACCATTTTATGATCTGTATTTCACACTGCAAAGGAATCAAAAACTATCCTCCTCTTTTTCACTGTAACAATGCAGACAGTCAGGCTTTTAACATTTAGGTCATTCCATTTATAATATGTAGACTTGTAATCCTATATACTGCAGATATATTTGTTATAAAGAGATCATATTGGAAGCACAGCTCAGTTATTCTCTTTCCATTAACCTTTTTCATATCATTTGGGCTAAAATATTTCTCAAAATTTGTTCTTTGTGCACCACCCTTTCCATTAAAATCATCCTTTACATATACCCCTGGATTCTATATAGTGCAATTTGAGTTGTGCGCACAAATCCGTGCATATTCTGGAACTTAATTAGCTTAACAAGCCAATTAGTGCCGATAATTGAATTTAATCAATTATTGACACTAATTGGTATTAATTAGAATTTATGTGCACTAATGCTTAAGCATATTCTATACTATGATGCAAGTAAATTCTAAAATGCAGATCTAAAAAAGGGTGCAAGGAATGGGCGTGTTGTTCCTAGAATTTATGTTCAGTGTTTTAGAATATCCATGTTCCACACATAATTTAAGCATTGGCATTTATACCAGGTTTTCATTGATATAAATGTCTGCGACTAAATATGGTCACAGAAAATTCGTGTTAGGCGTATTCTATAAACCGTGCCTATGCATATTTTTTTCGGCGCTGATTTTTTAGGGGTGATATATAGAATCTAGCCTATAAATTTTCATTTACATCCACAGTCCAGAAAATTTCTCCCGAAAATGTATCTAGCTCTTCACTGTGTATGTTTACATAGCTGGCATGCATTGTGGAACTAGTTCAACTTTTTTTTTTTTTACCATTTTCTGTTTATACTTTAGATATTTTCTTTCAGACGTGTTTGATAAGAGCTTTAACTCTTTTGGGAGGAAGTTTTATTCATATTCAGATGATATGATACTGCTAGTACCTATAGACAATGAATGGAAGAACACTGTATTGAATATATGTAACTGCATTACATTTATTGAACATAAAAGTAGGACTCTTGGTTTTTAACGTAATAGGGATAAGACCAAATTATTATTGTTAAGTCATCAAGCACATCCTATTTCTGGCAAACTAAAACTGCCCGATGGTTTGTCACCGAAGGTGAAATCATGGGTATTATTTAAACACAGATAAAGCTAGACCCAATTTCCAGCGAAAAAAGTAAAATACTAATAGCAAGCTGAAAAGTATTTAACTATTCCAGTCTTGTTCAAAAATGTACAAAATCAATGAAATAAGTTTCACTTTTTTCTGGTTTAAAGTGGAGAAAAACGACCTCAGTAGTCAAAGCATGGCAGCAGTGTCATAATAGCACTCAATGCCAGCATTGAAACGACTCCGGAGTCGTTTCAATGCTGCCATGCTTTGACTACTGAGGTCGTTTTTCTCCACTTTAAACCAGAAAAAAGTGAAACTTATTTCATTGATTTTGCACGTTTTTGAACAAGACTGGGATAGTCAAATACTTTTCAGCTTGCTATTAGTATTATTTAAACACTACACTCTCCTTAGAACCACGTTTAAATAATGTAGTGAAAACTGCTTTTTAAAAGCTTAGACAACTTTGTCATGTACATCCTTTTTTTCAGAAGAACATTTTTCGTTATTGGCCCAGGCCCTTATTTTATCACACACAGACTAGTGCAACAGTCTTGATGCCACAATTACAGTTAAACTTCAACAGAAACTGCAGACTCTCCAAAATACAGCTGTCAAATAATTTAATATTCTGTTTGAAGTTCAACAGGGCTACCCCATCTCTTGTCCGGTTACGTTTGTTATCTGTTTAGGCTCGTGTACTTTTTAAACTGGCCTGTTTGGTTCTTACAATCTTTAAATCTCCAGAATACTTAGAGCTTCTTTTACTAAACCGTTCTAGAGATTCCTAGCATATCAAATGAGAGGAAGCCCATAGGAACTGAATGGGCTTCATCTCGTTTACCTTGCAGTAATCGCTAACACAGCTTTGTAAAAGAAGCCCTTAGTTAAGAATGGGACTCTCAACCTTATTTCTTCTTTTTCTCTTTAAGTGGTTTGTGTTTATGGTTTTGCTAGTAATATCCAAACCAGTTTGTAATGCTTGTGCTTTAGAGGAGGGGGGATTGTTTCAGGGAAAATGTTCAGAGTAATGGTATTTCTCTGTTCTTGTTTTAGGTTGTTCACTATTGCCATTCTTTATTGTTTGACTCTTTAAGCTTTTAATAAAAATTCAAGTAAAAAAAAAAAAAGAACACTGAGTTAAATCATTTTCTTTCCCCAACTGTACTCAAACTTCTCATGCAGGTGGCTCTCGTTTAATTTATTATCTCTGTTTTCAAGTTGTTCATTATAAAAGTTTTTTAATGTGCTCTGGGGTCCTTTTACAAAGGCGCACCAGCATTTTTAGCATGCACTAAAAATAGACGCACTAAACGCTAGAGAGACCCATGGGAATATATGGGTATCTAGCATTTAGCGCGTGCCTATGCAAAAGACCCCCTCTATTTGTTATCAATCAGTACAATTATGGAATTCTGTACTTAGAGATTTGAAAATTGAGTCATCTTATTTTCTATTTCAGAAAATATGAAGACATTTGTTTAAAAAGTTGTTTTCTTAACATTTTTATTATATTTTATGTTATATTGTCATATTCTGTTTGTAGAACATTCTCTAGTGATTATCCTAATTAAGAGTTGGAAGAATACAAATGTGTTGCATTACATGACATGTCTGTCCTTTATATCTACAAGTAGTTCGTTGTATATTCCTTTTTTGTCTTAATTCTTATATCTGTTAGACTTACAGGCTTATTTTCGAAAGAGAAGGGCGCCCATCTTTCGACACAAATCGGGAGATAGGTGTCCTTCTCTCAGGGTCGCCCAAATCAGCATAATCAAAAGCCAACTACTTCCCGTCGCGGGGACGACCAAAGTTCCCGGGGGCGTGTCGGAGGCGTAGCGAAGGCGGGACTGGGGCGTGCCTAACAGATGGGCGTCCTCGAGCGATAATGGAAAAAAGAAGGGCATCCCTGACGAGCACTTGGCCGACTTTACTTGGTCCATTTTTTCTTACGACCAAGCCTCAAAAAGGTGCGCGAACTGACCAGATGACCACCGGAGGGAATTAGGGATGACCTCCCATGACTCCCCCAGTGGTGACTAACCCCCTCCCACCCTGAAAAAAAACAACTTTAAAAACTTTTTTGCCAGCCTGCAATGTCATACTCAGGTCCATTACAGCAGTATGCAGGTCCCTGGGAGAGGAGGTATGCATTTGTCAGTGGAGGCATAGCGAAGGCATGGACATCCTTCTTTCAAACATTTTGGACGTCCTGAACTGCCCCCCGCCCCACAGGGACGGCCAAATTTCAAGGGAGTGAAGTGGAGGAGTGGCCTAGTGGTTAGAGCACTGGTCTTGCAATCCAGAGGGGGCCGGTTCAAATCCCACTGCTGCTGCTTGTGATCCAAAATCCAAATAAATAAAGGGGGTGTCGGAGGCATAGCAGGCATGGACATCCTTCTCACAGAAGCATCCAGGCATGGATGTCCTTCTCACAGAAACATCCACATTTTGGGCGTCCTCAACTGCCATCGCAGGGACGGAGGCATAGCGAAGGACGTGCTTCACCCATACTCTAAAAAAATTAAAAAGACGTCCCTGACGAGCACTTAGACGTTTTCACCTGGACTTGTATTTTTCTAAGGTTGTAGATGGCAATTTATTTAAGGTTGTAGACGGCTATTATACACGCAGCTTGTCTGCATGTATGAAGCATCTTTGGCATGCGCAGAGCAGCCATGCATAATGCTTGGCTGCTCTGCACTGGCTTCCCCTCCTTAGGAAGGAAATCATGTGCAAATGAGCTAACAGTGAGCAGCTCATTTGCATGCGATTTCCTTCATGCATGCCCATTCCTTTCCGAATCGCTAAGGGATCAGTAAGGGAAGGGCTTTTTCCGTTCAGTTAGTGCATCAGTTAGTCCAGTACAGTGCCCCCTAGGGTGCCCAGTTGATGTCCTGGCATGTCATGGGGACCAGTGCACTACGAATGCTGGCTCCTCCCACGACCAAATGAGTTGGATTTGGTCGTTTTTGAGATGGGCGTCCTCAGTTTCCATGATCACCAAAAACTGGGGATGACCATCTCTAAGGTCGACCATCTCAACATTTATGTCGACCATCTCTAAGGTTGACCTCAATGTTGAGATTTGGGCATCCCCGACCGTATTATCGAAACGAAAGATGACCGCCCATCTTGTTTCGATAATACGGGTTTCCCCGCCCCTTCGCGGGGATGTACTGCAAGGACACCCTCAGGAAAACTTGGGCGTCCCTGTTCGATTATGCCCCTCTTTGTGTGCTAATGCTCAAGCATTTCCATGATTCCAATGATTTACATAGAAACAGAGAAAATGACGGCAGGTAAAAATAGGGGGAAAGGGATATACCACCTTTCTGTGTTTTTTTGTTTTGTAACTACATTCAAAGCAGTTTACATAGTATATACAGGTAATTATTTGTACCTGGGGCAATGGAGGGTTAAGTGACTTGCCCAGAGTCACAAGGAGCTGCAGTGGGAATCAAACCCAGTTCCCCAGGATCAAAGTTCACTGCACTAACCACTAGGCTACTCCTATGCAGACTGCCCGTCCGTGCTATCTACTATCCCTGGTTCATTTCATTTTCTTTGTTCCCTGTCTGTGAAATATTTATTGTTGCTGTCCTTGTAATCAGTTTCATATTGCATAATTCTTTTCTATTTATGTTTAGTCCATTATAATCCAACCCCTTCCCTTCCTTTATTTCATTGAGGACCACAAAAAATGCTAAGAACTCTTTGGCATTATAATAGCTGCAGGGCAAGTGGTAGAGATGCTATTACCTAGAGAAGAAATTTTGGAGGGGACCCCAAAGGCCATTATCAGGCTGTGCTTCCTTCAGCTTTGGGCAGGCTTCGGCCTCCCTGTAGCATAAGGGCAAAGGGCAATTGTCCTTTTTGCACACCATCAACCCCATGCCAGCTTTGAACAGCTGTAAGTTACTTTGAAATATATGATTGAAATGCATTGCAAATGTATATTATTTTTTTTCTTTAAATAATTTTAGAAGCACTATAAAATATAGGTTAATTGTGCAGATATTGCCACACTTGCCAGGCTATGTCTTGTTGGCTCAGTTGGACAATGTAGCTGTCATATCTTTCTGTTCATTTTGCTTACTCTTGTCTCCACTGTCATTAAAGCTGTCTAGATACTCTCTTGTGGTTGGGTTGATGATATCAGCAGAAAGCATTTGAGAAAATTGCAGTGCAATTTATTTTCTGGCCATCTATTAATCTACATTTAGTTAATGAAAGGGAATTTATAGCAAGAACTGATAAATGGTACATTAATCCATTTTAACAAATAGTGAAATAATGGTATTTAAATCATCTAACCGCTTTTAATTAATGTAAAGTATAAGTAATAAAAAAAGAACTATTTTTAATTAGTCTAAGCATATGGTAATTAAATAATGTAATAGTTTGGGGTAAATGACCTTTGGTTTAGTTCAATCTTTAGTTGAAAGCAAACAGATCTTTGTGTCAGGCATGATAGCAAGAGGAAGAGAAGAAAGAGGCTATTAGGGGTCAAAAAATTAAGAACAAAGAAAATAGCAAATAGCATTGGGGGGGGGGGGGGGGGAAGGAACTGAAGGACTGACAAAATTACAAAGAGAAAGGGGAAAGGCTCAAGTAGTGGTATGTATTGAACAATCAACAAAGGCAGGGGATATCACTTTATTGAAATATTTAAGTGCACAAAGGAAGCCCACTAAGATTTATAGGGAGGGAATGAGTTTAGTGAAGAGGAGGATCAAAAGGAAACATATAAACAAAATCTTTTCTTGGCATTCAAACTACAAGGAGAAGGTGATGGACCAAGGACAAGGTTGTAAGGGGTTACAGAATGAACACATTACCATTTGCTAAGGAAAGTAATATTCAAGGTTCTGTCACAGTTGAAAATAGACAAGGATATGGGACCTATTACAGGTCATTTCAGAATATCAAAGGAATTAATCATACTAATTATATTTCTCAGAACTCTATTTAACATATCACTTGAAATGGAAAGATTCCAAGAGTCTGGAGAAAAGCAGATACAGCATCATCCTCTGTACATCATGGTTGGTGATTCATATCCTTAGGCCTAGATAGCCTGGTCTCTCTGCTGATAAACAGAGTCTCTGCAAATAATTTATTGTTACTTTGAGGTAATCTGTAAGGCATGGTACGATTGCTGTGTAAACTTGATGTACGAATGGATTCATTGTAGCTAGGAAGAACTTGGGTATTTTCATAATGTAGGCTAGAAGGCTTTATTGCTGACCAGAGTTGAGAAATGAACTGAGTATCCTTTGCCTAGGCTCCTGTCCAAGCTGTCAAATAACCTAAAAGCACTAGAACGTTACCCTGACAAGTGCAATAGATGTCAACTATCTGGATTTTTGTAAAGGCTTTGGCACTCTTTCTAGTTGAGCAGCAGGACTCAGCGAGTAGTTGAAGGGATCCACTCTTGTAAAGGAAAATTGGCCAGTGGGATGCTACAGCAATTGTCTCAGCTCTCTTTAGTATCCTTATAAGTGACATTGAGAAACAAATAGAGAAAAGATGTGCCTACCTGCAGGTGATCTAAAAATGTGCTGCAGAGTAGACACGCCAGAACGAATAGGTAGAATCAAGATGACTAAAAATATCGGAAAAATGGTCAAAGCTTTGGCACCTCCACTTAATTCCCACCCCAAAAAAGGCAAAAGTGTGCATTTCAGGGGCAGAAATCCAAAGGCCAAATAGCATTTTTAAAGAGAATTGTTAGCAAACAGAAATGAAACTGGAGGTCATCGTCTCTGATCGCCAATCAGTAAAATGAATAGTCATCTTGGACGTATAAAGAGAGCTATCAATAACAAAAAGAGGTACATATTAGCAACCTTACGCCTCTGTGAGTACTGTGTGCATCTCCAAAATTATGTTGATTTGGTAGAGAGAGTTCAATGCAGGTCCAGCAAAATGGCTTGCACTGTTTGCCATATCTGCAGCACAGAAGGAGCTAAAGATGTTCGTCTTAGAAAGAAGGGAAAAGGGAACATTTTACAATGACCTCAAGGTAAGCTGACTTAGGCAGCTCCCTATGTTGGGCTGAAGAAAGAAGAGGAATCCAGTAGGTCTGCATAGGGCTGTGCGGTACCAGATGGATCAAGCAGCATACATGACACTTAGAGTGGAGGAGTGGCCTAGTGGTTAGGGTGGTGGACTTTGGTCCTGGGGAACTGAGGAACTGAGTTCGATTCCCGGCACAGGCAGCTCCTTGTGACTCTGGGCAAGTCACTTAACCCTCCATTGCCTGCCGCATTGAGCCTGCCATGAGTGGGAAAGCGCGGGGTACAAATGTAATAAAAAAATAAAAAAACACAGCTAAACTGGTGCAGCAGTTTGTGTGGGACCAAATCATAACCAAGTGGGACTAGTGGACCACACTGGGTTGAATGTACCAGAATTCCAAGCTAAAGAAAAAAAAACAGCCATGGAGAAGAGAGTCAATTTCTGTCCTTCCCTCAAACTGACATTCATATCAAAGCACAGTCTGATGTGATTTATTGCAAAACAATATTTGAGGGATGATGATAAAAATGAATCCACTTTTAAGTAATTTTATTTTTGTTATAACTGTGTCATGCTGTGCTTTCAAGTCATTTTACACAAACATAAGCAATACAGCTGACTTTCATGAACAGCAGTGATATAAAAATAAAACCTTTAAAATAACCACAGGGGAGGTGGTGGGGGCGGGAGGGGGGGGGGTTGAGAGATTCAAGGGTGGGAAGAGGAATCTGTCATGTTTGGATTTAAGTATGAGTAGTATCAAGGGGGGAGAAAACTGTAAGATGGTATATGGTATACTTTGATATTTAGCAGTTTGTTGGCCTTTGTGCCGGTTATGTATTGTGAATATCAATTGTCAACTGTGCTGTATCATCAATAAACATGTTGAAAGATAAAACCTTTAAAATAATTTTATATCTGAACCGGATTTTTTTTTTGTTTGTTTTTAAACAAGGCACTGTTTGATTTTTCTCTCGGACCAACTATAAAGAGAAGCAAACTAGGGCCCTCATGATCAAAAGCAAACTCCGGCGCTAGAGGCGGTTAACGCCATACTAGCGCCGGAGTTTGCAGCCGACCCATGATCAGAGTGCTCGAGCGCCTGAAACAACGCGCTCGAGGGCTCTTAGTGCAATTAGCTTGCAAATGCATGCTAATCAGCGCTTAACGCATTCATCCCCAATGATCAGTGTCCAGTGTGCCAAAGATTGGGTCGCTGGCCGCGGCAAAATCAACGCCAGCTCCGAGCTGGCGTTAGACTTTGCGGATCTTGGGGAGGAATGGTGAGCCCTGTCCAGCATGCAGTTGCATGCTGGCAGGCCCCCGTTCCCCCCCCCCCAAAGCGAATGCAAACAGGGGGTTGGAGGTCCGGTGGGTCTCCAGCCCCCCCCCCCCAAACCCCAAGAATATGTCGCCGTTGCCGGCCAAACGCTCTCCCACCCAGCGACGGGGGGGAGGCTGGAGGTCCGGTCCCCCTGACGATCCCACCCCTTCCATGTTCAAGGAGGGCTGGAGATCCGGAGGGTCTCCAGCCCCCCCCCCCCAAACCCCCATAAAATGTTGTGGCCGCCGGCCAAACCAAACCCTCTCCCACCCTGCGACGGGGGGGGGGGGTGCTGGAGGTCCGGTGAACCTACAGCCCACCCCAACTCCTCCCCCCCAGCGTTCTTTCAATCCCTGGTGGTCCGTGGTGGGTGACAACCCCCCTCCCAGCCCCCCTTCCTTTCGTTGGAGGAGGGGCGCAGCATGCCTCCCTCCTCTTCCAGTCGACGCCGCCGCAAAATGGCGGCACCCAGCCCCGCCCATTGCATCCTGGGATGCGTCCCTCCTCCAACGAAAGGTAGGGGGGCCGGGAGGGGGGTTGTCACCCACCATGGACCACCAGGGATTGAAAGAATGCTGGGGGGGAGGAGTTGGGGTGGGCTGGAGGTCCACCGGACCTCCAGCACCCACTCCCCCCATTGCTGGGTAGGAGAGGGTTTGGTTTGGCCGGCGGCCACGACATTTTGTGGGGGTTTGGGGGGGCTGGAGACCCTCCGGATCTCCAGCCTTCCTTGAACGCTGGGTGGGAGGGTGGGAGAGCGTTTGGCCGGCGACGGCCACGACATTTTCTGGGGGTTTGGGGGGGGGGCTGGAGACCCACCGGACCTCCAGCCCCCGTTGTTCGGGCCTTGGGGCAGGCTGTTTGACAGGTTTGGGCTTTTGACAGCCCAGACCTGTCAAACAAATGCGGGAGGATTGTGCTGAGGCATGCTCGGCACAATTCTCCCGCACTTCTACATGATAATCAAAGATAATTGCGCTGCTTAGATTTGCATGCATTATCTTTGATCATCAATGCAGAAAAGCCCTGCGCTGTTCCAGCGCTATTTTTAGAACGCTGTTCAGAACAGCGCGGAGCTTTGGATCATCTGGGCCTAGATGATTGCATTTTAAACAGAAAGCCACCCCATTCAGCAGCAGAGCTATGGAGAGTCATACTAGTAAAGAAGGGTCTCATGTTTGTATATTTTAGACATTTGTGGCGCCAGGCAAGCTCAAGAAGCCTCTTACTACATGCACACTTATGTCTCAAAGGAGAATGCAAGAACTGCCTACACAGGGAATTTACCAGAACTTGATAAATAAAATACAACCAAATAAAAACAGATCTCTTTCAATAGCTCTTGAGGGAGTTATAATTTCCATATGCTGCAATGGCTTTAACATTCATTGCTGATGAAGTTGCTGACTCTGCTAATTGTATGTGAACTATTACATTCATAATTTATCTTTGCGTGTTTGATTCAGATGATTTTAATTTAGAAAACCTTGAGGTTTAAATCTTAGCCAACAATCTGTGCACATTTTGAGATGTACTGTATTGTTTTGCTGATTCAGTTGTTCCGTTAAGTTTAGAAACCTCAAACTTTCTGTTGTGGTTCTGTGCATATTAAGCCACAGGTCACATTTCTAGTGCTTTTGTTAACTAGTTGTACTAAGAAAAAAGTAGAAGAGAGTTGGAAAGAAAATAATCAGATGATTATTGTTAATAAATAGGTCGATTTGCTTTTAGCAAGGGAATTGAAAGGCAAAAATGCATGTGGCTGAGTTTGTTCTGTAGACCTCACAAGTATACTGCGGTATCCAGCTCTTTGCACGATGAATTTAGTTGAAAATTCTAGGCATTCCGATGGGTTATATGTCAAGCCAAATACTGTGAACTGTTATAAGATTTTTTTTTTTAACTATGGTAATCCAGGAAAGAATTTAAAGCCCTGTTTTTTCCACTATAATGTAGAAGACGTTTAATTAAAACAAAAAGAACTTTTTAATGAAGCAACACATTTTTAATCCCGATTTTATAGAATTCACAGCCAATAATCTGCAGGAAAGATCAAGCCCTGAATGTGGGTGGTAGGTGATCCTCTGTCTCAGCCTTTGAAGTGATCCTGCAAGAGCCAGTGCTATCACAGAACCTGTAAGAGAGAAACTTTTGCAGCACACATTCAGTAAATACAGTGGACAGGTTCTGTTTATATCATTTTTTACAAGTCTTTTAAATAGATGGAGAGGACAACTGCTAGATTTTTAAAAGTACAGAACATTTACAGATTTGCCAAATAATACATTTATTTACTTAAAATTGTGCAGCATTATAATCCAGAAGGATCACTGGATATGAAATGATACCCATTAATTCATTCACCAGTGGACTTTACATTAACAGCCTCTGCTTTACTTTTATGTTCATACATATTTAGTGCATACTTCAGCACAGTTTGTTATATTTTGTTGCTGTTAGTCATGTATATTATCTCTTAGATATGATTACTTGATTTAAAATTGTTGTAGGAAAAAGTTTTGAAAGTAGTTACTTGGAAACAGTGAAGCAAGACCTTTCCATCTACAGGAAGAGCTACATTTCCAAATAAGGAAATGCAGTGCTGTTTCTATTTACTTGCTAAGGGCCCATTTTACTAAGCCGCGTGTCTACGGGTGCCCAACATGCACCAAAATGAGCTTACCGCCCCGACTACCGTGTGGCTCTTGCAGTAATTTCATTTTTGGCGCGTGTCCGCTAATAGCGTCTGAAAAATATTATTTTCTGGCACGCATAGCGGATGCGCGCCAATTGACCTCTGACATGCGTAGGTCATTACCTCCCAAATTCTTTACCGCTAGGTCTATAGCTGGCAGTAAGGTCAGAGACCCAAAATAGATGCGCGGCAATTTTGATTTTGCCATACATCCATTTTCTGGGGGAAAAAAAATGCCTTTTTTTATAGGTGCGCTGAAAAATAATTCTGCGCGCGCCCAAAACCCGCTTAGTAAAAGGGCCCCTAAGTTTGTAGTCATTTTTCACCTAAGCAACTTTGGGGAGGGTCTGTCATAGAAACATGACGGTAGATAAAGGCCATATGACCCATCCAGTCTGCCCATCCTCTGTAAACCCTAATTCTTCCTGTTCCTAAGCGATCCCACATGCTTATCCCATGCCATTCTAAATTCTGGAACAGTCCTCGACTCCACCACCTCCACCGGGAGGCCATTCCACTCCTCCACCACCCCTTCTGTGAAATAATACTTCCTTAGTTTACTCCTAAGCCTATTCCCTCTTAACTTTGTCGTATGCCCCCTCATTCCAGAGCTCTCCTTCATTTGAAAAAGGCTCTCTTCCTGTACATAAATGCCCTTGAGATATTTAAACGTCTCTATCATGTCTCCTCTCTCCCTCCTCTCTTCCAGCGTATACATGTTGAGGTTCATAAGCCTGTCCCTATAATTTTTGCATTCAAGACTGCTTACTAATTTCGTAGCCACCCTCTGGACCGACTCCATCCTGTTTATATCTTTCCTTAGGTGCGGTCTGCAGAACTGCACAAAGTACTCCAAATGAGGCCTCACCAGCGACTTATACAATGGCACTATCACCTCCTTTTTCCTGCTAGTCATGCCTCTCTTTATGCACCCAAGCATCCTTCTGGCTTTGGCCGTTACTTTTTCTACCTGTTTGAAAGCTTTAAGGTCGTCCGACACAATCACCTCCAAGTCACGCTCTTCCTTCGCACACTGAAGCACTACACACCCTATACTGTACCTTTCCCTCGGATTTTTGCGACCCAAGTGCATGACCCTGCATTTTTTGGGATTAAACCTTCGTTGCCAAATATCGGTCCTTACTCATGTTATTCACACCCTCCAGGGTATCCTCCCTGTTGCAAAGTTTAGTATCATCTGCAAACCTTACCAGACAGTCCTTCCGCAATATCGCTCACAAAGATGTTAAAAAGAGCCGGCCCTAGGACCGATTCTTGCGGTACTCCACTGACGACATCCTTTTCTTCAGAGCAAGCTCCATTTACCACTACCCTCTGTCTCCTACCATTCAACCAATTTTTTACCCAATCAGTTACTCTAGGTCCCACACCACGGGCACTCAATTTATTTATCAGTCGCCTGTGCAGAACCGTGTCAAAGGCTTTGCTGAAATCCAAGTATACCACATCAAGCGCCCCTCCCACATCCAACTGTTTGGTCACCCAGTCGAAGAACACAGATTCGTCTGACACGACCTGCTACTAGTGACGCCATGCTGCCTCGGGTCCCGCATTCCATGTAGTTCATGAAATGTCACAATCCTCCTCTTTAAAAGTGTTTCCATTAGCTTACTCACCACCGAGGTCAGACTGACAGGTCTGTAATTCCCTACCTCCTCACTTCCACTCTTGTGCAAAGGAACCACATCCGCCCTTCTCCAGTCCACTGGGACCACTCCAGTTTCTAAGGAAGCATCGAAGAGGTCCGTCAGCGGAGCCGACAGAACTTCTCCGAGTTCCTTAGGCACCCTCGGGTGTATCCCATCAGGCCCCATCGCCCTGTCTACTTTTAGTTTGGCAAGCTCCTCACAAACACAGTCCTCCGTAAACGGGTCTTGGTCTACCATACATCCATCCCCTTTAGCCTTTGTTTTCTGCAGCTCTACCCCCGGTCTTTCATTCGTGAACACAGAGCTAAAATAACCGTTAAGCAGTTCAGCTTTATCCTTATCATCTTCCACATATTTCTCTCCCTCAGCTTTGAGCCTCACAATGCTATTGTGGCACTTCCTCTTGTTACTTACATATCTGAAAAAGGTCTTGTCCCCCAATTTTACTGTATTAGCTATCTTTTCCTCCATTTGCCGCTTCACTTTCCTGATAGCTTTTCCGGCTTCTCTTCGCTTATTTAGGTGTTCTCTCCTGTCTTCATCTTTCTGAGTCATCTTGTAACATGCAAAGGCTAGCCTTCTTTCCCTTATCTTTTCAGCTACTACATCTCTAAGGCTTCACTGTGCAGCAAAGAATAGAGTACAGAAGCAACAGTAAAAAACCAGTGGGTATCCTCGGGTCCCACTGGCAAGGATAGAGCAGCAATGGCAGTAAAGAGCCAGCGGGAGTCCCCAGGTCCTACCAACAGGAAGAAAATGGCAGTGGCGGTAAAGAGTCAGTACGAGCCCCTGGGTCCCACTGGCAAAGTCTGGATTGACTTCAGAGAAGGGAAGGGGTGAGGTTAGAGAGGAGGAACATAAGGAAGGGGGGCAGGGTTTTAGAGGAGGAAACGAGAGCAACAAGGGAGGGGGGAGAGAGACTAAAAGGGAGTGGCATGAGAAAGAAAGGAGGTAGAGTACATGGGGTGGAAGAAAGGGGGAAGTGACAAAGAGGAAGGAAATAAAATAATACAAGAAAGTGGAAGGGACAGGAAGTGAGAACAGCAGGACAGGGAGAGAGAAGTCTACATAAGCAGGCACACCCATATCTTCCCCAAGTTAGCAGGCAAATTACACCATTGGCACACTTTACCAAGCCCCCTACACAGCCATGCCATAGTCTGCAACTGAAGGAAAAGGGGAAATGCACCAATGTGTACTTTTAAGCATGTTTTATTTTTCCAATGATGTTGGGGGGGAAATTATACATAAAGGATTGAGAATGGCTGGCTGCCTGGGGGCAAAATAACTTTCTGAAACTTTAACAGAACGGAACCACATGAGTTATGGGGGGGGGGGGGGGGGAAGAGATGAAAAGATGCAAATCACACTGAGGGTCCCATAAAAATAAAGCCTTCCTTCTTTCCCCAAAATGGACCAATACATTTCTGTGGAAAAAAACAATTTCAGCTTCTGCAGCATAGAAGCTTTGGTATAATGAATGGAAACATAGCAAGAAATTGCTCCTTTCAAACTGCTTCTCTTCTTTCCCTTTTACAAACACACTTGCTGAGCCACCCCTGCCCCCACATACATACCCAGACGTGTTACGGTGGTTTTGCACTCTTGATGGTGCTTTTCTATATCGCTAAGCAGCCTTTTTGTTTGGGGACATGATGTACAAAAATGATTAAATAGTAAATAAAAAAATATAGAAGACTGCGTGAGTGGAGGAGTTGGGTTATATAAGAGAATTTTTATGCACATCTATGCAAAGTAGATAAGGCTCAGCTGGGCCATTTTGGTCTTTTCTGTAATTGTTTGCTTTGTTACTATGGATACCACAGCAGTCATGGCAAATGCAGCACTAAGATGCCTGATGATAATGCTAAAATGTGACAGTAGTTCTGATGCATCCTACCTCAGACCCAAAACTCAGAGACACTCGTGTAACCATGGTTCTCCGAAGACAAGCAGGCTGCTTTTTCTCACTGATGGGTCAGCGGCCCAGGAAACGGAAGTACTTTCCAAGTAATCTCCAAAACTTTGCGGGAGGATCCGGCGCGTGGGGCACGCCCATCACGCATACGCGGCCGTGCCCGCCTCAGTTACTTCTTTTCCACGGAGGAGAGTGGCTGCGGGTCCATCTCTCTCCCTCAGGCCCAGAGAAACTGTTCTCATGCATTCGCGCTTTCTTTTTGTTTTAAAGCGCCGCTTTCTTTTGTTTTTTCTTTCCAAGTGAAAAAAAAAAAACCTTATTTCTTTAGTTTTAGTCCTTTTAAGTTTTCTTTCGTCCCTCGTCGCGATTCTCATTTTTTTGTGTCCCCTTTTTGACACAATCGAGCCTTTTGATTTCGCCGACGTGATTTTTCCACCCATGTCATCTAAGACTCCCAGCGGCTTCAAAAAGTGTGGTCGGTGCCAGAAGTCTATCTCGAATACTGATCTACATGCGTTGTGCATTCAGTGTAACCATAGTCTCCTGCATAGCACTGAACAGCCATCTTAGCTGCTCTCTCAGCAAATATTTTTTTTTCAAAAATATTTCTCATTCGCTAAAGGGGCCCTTTTACTAAGCTACATAAACATCTATCACACCAAAATTGAGTTACCGCCCGGCTACCGCTTAGCTCTTGCGGTAATTTCATTTTTGGCATACGCTGATACGTGCATCCTAAGAATAATAATTATTTTCAGACGCGCACAAAGTGGCATTTGACGCACGTAGGTCATTACCACCCCGTTACCACAGGAGACTTTTCTGCTAGGTCAATGGCTGGCGGTAAGGTCTCAGACCCAAAATGAACGCGCAATTTTCATTTTGCTGCACGTCCATTTTCGTCAAAAATTTTTAAAAGACATTTTGTACAGGTGCACTGAAAAATTATTTTGTGCACGCCCAAAACACGCATCTACATTAATGCATCCCCTGGCTTTCACATTATTAAATACATAGGCAAAAAAAGACAAGTTGAATAAGCAAGGTGACAAAACTCAAAAAAAATAAAAAAACAGGGTGGAGTCAGTCCAGAAAACAGGTACAAAAATGGTCAGTGGTCTTTATCATAAAGCATATCGGAATAGACTTAAAGATCTTGATATGTGTACTTTGGATGAAAGGTGGGAGATATGATATAGACATTGAAAAACCTCCATCGCCAGGTATGAGATGACTCCCCTCTCACCTATACCATCTCTTTCCTACCCTTTAAGAACAAGTAGAACCGCTGCCATACTCCACCACCAAAACCAGTCTTACTTCATCAACAAATTATGCCTCAACTGTATCCATCAACTGCAAAAAGTATTGTAATTTCATCATACACATACTATCTCCAACCTTTCCAATGCACTCCAGTTTGGAGGTACATAGCCTAAAGAATATCAGACTCCTAGAACATCCTGATTAACAGCATGAAATATCTCCCTCTTGGTTTCCGTCTAAATTGTTTCAGATCACGAGACAAGCTATTACCGTATTTTTCGGACTATAAGACGCACTTTTTTCCCCAAAATTTGGGAGGAAAATGGGGGGTGCGTCTTATAGTCCGAAGGTAGCGAGTTTTGGATCGCCGTCCCCTACTTACGCGATGCCATGTTCCCTGGTGGTCTAGTGACGTCGGGGCAGGAAAGAGCCCCCTCTTTCCTGCCCATCGCGCTGCTCTCCATGATCCTGACTGCTTCCTGACGGTCTCGGCGATATTCAAAATGGCCGCCGAGATTCTCGGCGGCCATTTTGAATCTCGCCGAGACCGTCAGGAAGCAGTCAGGAGCACGGAGAGCAGGCTCTTTCCTGCCCCGACGTCACTAGACCACCAGGGAACATGGCATCGCGTAAGTAGGGGACGGCGATCCAAAACTCGGACAAGACGCACCGGAGCACCTAGGTTTTAGAGGAGGGAAAAAGGAAAAAAATTTTTTTCCTATTTCCCTCCTCTAAAACCTAGGTGCGTCTTATGGTCCGGTGCGTCTTATAGTCCGAAAAATACGGTACATTTCTCTGTCTTAATTTCTGCAATCTTTTTTTCATTCAGTTTCCAGTATGGTGGCAGTATTTTGCTTTTATTCATAGTAGGGGAAATGTTGAACAAAGATTATATAGTATTAGAATGCCATATTTTTCCAGCTTATAGCACAGCAGAATAATAGCAGCAAGCATAGACATGAGACGTGGCATTTCTTATTAGATCAATAGCACCTTAGCAATAGTTTGGAAACAGACAATTATTGACAATTAGAAATCAACTGAGGTCATTGTGCAACTGCTAAGTTAACAATATGCTTTTTATTTTGTAGGGAAAATATCCAGAAAATGTTCGACTTCCCGAAGGTTCTTCAGCAAACTACATGGTCCTAAGGAATCCGAAGCTCCCAGGGTAAGGCAGTCTGTGCTCAAGAAATGTGAGTGTCTTAGCTGGATTACAAACTAAAATGTGTTTAATACAGGGGTTATCAACCCAGTCCTCAGGACATACATAACCAGTCAGGTTTTCAGGATACCTGTAATGAATATGAATGAGAGAAATTTGCATACAGTGGAGATAGAGCATGCAAATTTATCTCTGCTTATTCACTGTGAATATTCTGAAAACCTGACTGGCTGGGTGGGTCCCGAGAAATCCTGGTTTAATACAACTTCAGGTGTATTCCTTAGACACAGAAGGTGACGCAAACTCATTTTTATTTCCAGTTATGATCATTTCTTGTTTGGCAAAAATAAGAATCAAATCCATTTGAATTATTTTATTTGGATATATTTGTTCAGGAATGTAACATGAATTTCATAGGTAAATTATTAATAGAGCGTAAAAATCAGTGTTAAACTGTGGTCTATTTTGGAGGTACAGCACTCTCGGGTGACTGTGATAATAAACTATATAGTTCTCACAGCATAGTTCTGTATGCTTGTATGAGCAAATTGGAGTTTGAAATCAACTTGAAAATTTCTCTGATCAGGCCAGCTACGGGATAAAAGTACTACACGGTATAGAAAAGCAATGTGATCTACTTCTGAATCAAGCCTTAATACCCGTAACAAGGTACATGTAGCACTATTTAGCTCTCACCTTTCTCAATAGTAACTCAAGGTGAGTTTCATTTAAATAGAGTAGATATTTCCCTACCTCTGGAGTGCTTACAATCTAAGTTGGTACCTGAGGAAATGGAGAGTTAGGTGATTTTCCCCAGGATCACAAGGAGCAGCAGTGGGAGTTGAACCTGGCTTCCCTGGTTCTCAGAAATATACATATGGAGCTCATATTATAGGCCACCAGGTGTACTTAATAGCATGAACACTGTAAAAGTGCTGAAGAATGAAAGTAAAAGGCTATAGTCAATCTTCATGCTTAAACTTGGACAAACTAACTTGTTAGTCTCACTAACACAAACAAGGAGTGACTCAGGCTGCATATACTGCAGCAGGACGTGTTTATCCACTCCTACCCTAGCTGAGATAATATTTAACCATTTCTCTGACCTCATGTGCAACTTTCTTTAAATCAATCACCTTACTTTCTAACCCTTCCTACTTCCTTACCTATCTATATATTACATCTTTGCTTTACCCTTCACTATCAACTATAATGTTCTATTACGTACTGTGTTGACGTGGAGGGGCATTTTCGAACAGGGACGCCCATCTCTAAGAACGTCCCGGCAAAGGGGCGGGGAAACTCATCGAAACAAGATGGGCATCCAACTTTCATTTCGATAATACGGTTGAGAGTGCCCAAATCTCAACATTTAGGTCGACCTTAGAGATGGTTGACCTAAATGTTGAGATGGTTGTCTCCGGTTTTCGGCCATAATGGAAACCGAGGACGCCCATCTCAAAAACAACCAAATCCAAGCCATTTGATCGTGGGAGGAGCCAGCATTCGTAGTACACTGGTACCCCTCACATGCCAGGACACCAACCAGGCACCCTAGGGAGCACTGCAGTGGACTTCAGAAATTGCTCCCAGGTACAAAGCTCCCTTACCTTGTGTGCTGAGACCCCCCAACCCCCCCCCCACCCAAACCACTCCCCACAACTGAATACCACTACCATAGCTGTAAAGGGTGAAGGGGGGCTCCTACATGTGGGTACAGTGGGTTTCGGGTGGGTTTTGAAGGACTCACATTTACCAGCACAAGTGTAACAGGTAGGGGAGGATGGGCCTGGGTCCGCCTGCCTGAAGTGCACTGCACCCACTAAAAACTGCTCCAGGGACCTGCATACTGCTGTGATGGAACTGGGTATGACATTTGAGGCTGGCAAAAAATGTTTTTAATTTTTTTTTTTGGGTGGGAGGGGGTTGGTGATCACTGGGGGAGTAAGGGGAGGTCATCCCTGATTCCCTCCGGTGGTCATCTGGTCAGTTCGGGCACCTTTTCTAGGCTTGGTCATGAAAAAAATGGACAAAGTCGGCCAAATGCTCGTCAGAGACGCCCTTCTTTTTTCCATTATCGGCCGAGGACGCCCATGTGTTAAGCACACCCCAGTCCCGCCTTCAGTACGGTACCAACACGCCCCCGTGAACTTTGGTCGTCCCCACGACGGAAAGCAGTTGAGGACGCCCAAAACTGGCTTTCGATTATGCCGATTTGGGCGACCCTAATAGAAGGACGCCCATCTCCAGATTTGTGTCAGAAGATGGGCGCCCTTGTCTTTCTAAAATTCCCCTGATTGTAATGTAGTATACTATGCCACCATACATTTTATTGTTTTTGAATATTTTTGCTGCTGTAATTGCCTATTGCTCATGTTTGATCTATTCTTACTGTATATCGCCTTGAGTGAATTCCTTCAAAAAGGCAGTACATAAATCCTAATAATTAAAAATAAATTTTAACAAACAGAAAAAATGAATACGAAACCATCAGTACATATAAGGAAAGGAACAACAGAATGTACAAAACAAGAGAAAAAATTCCTTTAAGCATCACAGCAGCTAATAAGAAAAAGCACATAAATACCACAGGAGTTACATCAGAAGTCACCAGTAGATCAAAAATGGGGAAGATGAAATAACCTAAAGATCAAAGATGAATAATTTCAACCCAGAGTAATAGACTACAGTCAAGATGATTCACAGCCAGTGATCACCTGGGACTTTTCCAAAATTGACTCATTCCATTTTTTTTTTTTTGGTCAGTTTTGTTCTGTGCCATTAATTTCATTCACGGACTGAGTGAGTTTGGGATAAGTGCTTTTCGATGCCCACCAAAAAAATGTAGAAGCAAGATAACTGGGCATTATGGTAAAAGCAGAAGACTAGCATTATGGATAGAAGTGTTGGGACAAGGTGACTATTCTGAACTATGAGTGGAGAAAGAAAAGAACTGTGATACCTGAGAATTGGAGGGTAAATAATGTAAAAACGTTTTTTTAAAAGGGCTTTAGAGGTGATCCAGGAAACTATAGAGTGGTCAGCCTGACAGGTGTGCCTAGCAGAATTGTTGAATCTATACTAAAAAAAATAAAATAAAAATCACTAACCATATAGATATACAGTGTAATGGGAATGAGTCATACTACTAAGACTCCTTGGCCACTTCGGGATTGATGGAAATGTACTTAACTGGATAAAGGGTTTTCTAACCACCAGAACTTATCAAGTAAAATTAAACTCAAACATATCACCACCGTGGAAACCCACCTGTGGAGTACCTCAAGGATCACCATTATCACCAATACTCTTTAACATGATGATGATCCCACTGGCAAAGTCCCTATCCAACCGAGGCCTCAACCCATTCATCTATGCAGATGACGTGACAATATATATTCCCTTCAGTCAGGACCTGACAGAAATAACCAATGAAATCAATGACGGTCTGAACATCATCAATTCATGGGCAAGTTCATTCCAACTGAACACTGAAAAAACACACTGCCTCATCCACTCATCTCAACATAACAACTACAAACCCACCACCATAAACACCTTAGAACACACCCGCCGTACCTCAGACAGCCTAAAATTACTCGGCATCACAATCGACCGCAACCTTACTCTTGAGAACCAAGTTAACTCCGTAATAAAGAAAATGTTCTACTCAATGTGGAAACTTAAATAAAATCTTTCTTCACAAGGGAAACCTTTCAAAACCTAATACAATCAATGGTTCTAAGCCATGCAGATTACTGCAACACTATCTATGCGGGATGTAAACAACAACTCGCAAAAACACTCCAGACCGCCCAAAACACAGCTGCCAGGCTGATATTTGGTAAATCACGCTTCGAAAGTGCTAAACCCCTCGGAGAAAAGCTGCACTGGCTCCCAATCAAAGAACGTATCTTCTTCAAAATCTGCACCTTTGTCCACAAAATTATCTATGGCGTAGTCCCAGGATACATGATAGACCTCATAGATCTACCAACCAGAAATAGAAGCGGATCATCACGTTCATGTCAGGTTCTCAGGTTCAGAGCCTGCGGGGCCGGGCTCTGGAGCAAACATGAGCCCTTGGGCTGCTGATGAGGAGCGAAAGCAGCAGGCAAAACCCACCAACCAATGCTGGGCAAGCACACCGGCACCGGCAGGGACTGCAGGCACCGCCCAGCGAGCCGGAACACACGGACTGGAATCCCCCGGACTGGAGGACACAGGACTGGAACACTGGACTGGAATCCCCCGGACTGGAGGACACCGGACTGGAACACACTGGACTGGAGCACACACCGGACTGGTCCGTACAGCTTCACCTGCACTTAGCCACTGCCCCCCCAAGGGTTGAGCCCTTGGGTTCGAGTGGCCGACAGGACTTACCGGATACCAGATGACACAGGGACCAGGACTGGAAACAGAAGTACTCCTAAATTCTAAACTGACCTAATTGCTTCCAAGCCCTAAACCAACAGAAGTGTTCCTAACAGTAAACTAACAAAAGGACTTCCTAAGCCCTATACTAACAGGAGTGCCCCTAGGCACTGACCTAACAGGAGTGCCTCTCACAGCACCAAAAGGAAAAGCAGGGGAGTTACAAGGGAAGGCAGGGAAGCTAAACACAAAGCTAATAAAGGTGCTTCCAAAACACCAAACTACAGCAGCTCTACAACTCTAAACTAACTATGGTGCCCCCACGCACCAAACAACCAGAAGAGCTTCTAGCACTAAAAGGGAAGACAGGGGAGCCACAAGGGAAAAACAGGGAAGCTAACACGTAAGCCAAAAGTGCTTCCAAAGCACCAAACACAAACAGCAAAGACTGCACTGCTCCCAACAGCACAAACACCAGAAGTACTTCTAACAGCCAAATCTGCAGTGCTCCTAACAACACAAAACCCTGAAGTACTTCTATCAGCAACAGAGCTTCCAAAGCCCTACACACAGCAATGCTACCAAAGCACCAAGAGGGAAAAGCAGGGGAACCACAAGGGAAAAGGAGGAAAGCTAAACACACAGTCACCAGTGCACACTGCACTAACACTAACCCGGACCTTTAGCAAAAACAAGCAGGGAAACTAGACACAAAGTCAGAAGTGCACACTGCACCACCCTACCTAAAGCACACGTTGCAAAGGCCCTGAAGGAAGGAACACCAGTTCCTTATCAAGGCCCTCCCAGATGATGTCACACTCCCTAGACCCAGGCATACAGCACACAGAAACCCAGAGAGGCCCAACCCACACCAATGCAGCACCGTGAAGCACTTGAAGCCAGTACACCCAAAGAGAGGTAGAGCTAACTCAGTCCACACACACAGCTGTAGTAAAGTAAAACAATTAGTCATGCTGCTGGAAGCTGCCAGCATAGAGAGAGAGAGCTAGCTCAGAAAGGACAGACAAAAGAAACAGAAGCCAGCTAAGAAGCTGACCCCCAGGAAAAAGGTAAGTTTGAGAGGGGTTCTGACCACGATCATAACAGTTCATACCTGAACTTACATTACCCAAATTGTAAAGGACTTAAATACAAAATAACTCACGCATCCAGCTTCTCCTATGTAAGTGCACAACTATGGAATGGACTCCCAAAAGCTGTGAAAACAATCCACGACCATCTAAACTTCAGAAAATCACTGAAAACCAATCGCTTCAAAAAGGCTTAGCCCACCGATCCAACATAATCCCCAACACCCAGCAACACAGCACAACCAGTGATCATAATGGACAATATACAATCTTCATCCCCTTTCGACCTTCAAGGTGTCTGACACCTACCTCATTCGACCACTATACAACCTTTATTTGTTATCTACCGACTGGTGAACGCCTTTACGGTATTATATAAGCCACATTGAGCCTGCAAATAAGTGGTAAAATGTGGGGTACAAATGTAATAAATGGGTTCAGCAAAATTATTTGATAATTTTAGGAAGACATAAACAAGTGGATAATGATGAGCCAATAAATTAAGAGACATATAGTATATAGTAACCTGTGGAACTTTGTAAGTCTACGTGCTTTGAAAATGAGCCCCATAGTGTATTTGGATTTTCAGAAGGCATTTGACAAAATCCCTCTGTAGGAAATTAAAGGCTCCTTTTACAAAGCGGCGCTATTGATTGGATGCACACGGAATGCGAAGAAGCCCATTCAGTTCCCATGGGCTTCTTTACGTTGTGCATGCTAATTGATAGCGCCGCTTTGTAAAAGGATCCCCGAGAGTCATGGCATTGGAGTCCAGAGTCCTTCGTATTTGTCTTTACCTGTACTCGAAGCTAGAGAGAAACCCCTTAGCATTTTATGTTTCACATTTATCCGTGATGTGGAACTGAGTGACAGCACCTGACTTTTAAAACAGAAAGAAATTGGATATTCTAAGCTAGAGTGCTTTTGAAGTGGAAACTGTTGGAAAAATAGAAGTCTTGCAGCAAACTCATGGAGAGATTTAATATATAATAGTCATTTGTGGGTTCCAGAATGAGGCATAGTCCATGGTCCCTAGCTGACTAGTTGTCAGTGCCATGGTTAGACAAGATTGTGAGAGGGTTAAATGAATGTGATGATAAACACAAGTGAAAATTGAAAATGTACATATGCTTCCTTCTTCTCATTCCCTAATACCGCCCCTTCACAGTTCTATCTCACCCGTACCCGTATCTCTATTCTTCTTTCAGTTTTCCTTTCCCTTTCCTATAATAAGCAAAAGCCATATCTGAATCCAGCTCAAAAACTTCAATTCATGGGGACAGTATTGGGATTTGATATACCACCTTTCTGTGGTACAGTCAAAGTGGTCCTTAGTGGGTTCACAATCTAAGTACTGTACCTGGAGCAATAAAGGGTTAAGTAACTTGCCCAGAATCACAAGGAATCGAACCCAATTTCCCAGGTTCTTAGCCCACTGCACTAAGCAGTAGACTGCCACTGCACTCCGGTAGGAACAGACCACAGACTGCAGATAATGAACTGAGTAAAAGACAGGAAACGTTATTTGACTTTATCACTGCTGTAGCTTTTTGGCAGCAACTGTCCATGTAATCATTTTGCAAAAGTCCCACATGTGATGAACACAATGGGAGCACAAATCTCAGTGGACTCAAACCACTCAATTATTATCTTACAAGGTGACTATTAGAAAGCAACTTGCTCAGTCATTTCAGTGGTGGAGTATTAGCAAAAACTTAATAAAGGACTTTTATGACATCAACTTCCAATCACAGATAGGACGGGACATGATCCAGGAAGGAAAAGTTTCCTCATATCAATCACCATGTTGTGCCCACTAGGGACAGAAGTATCTGCATCATGGTTATTTATCCATCTTCAAGTATCACCATTCATAATGTGTGTGTATGTATATATAGATAGATAGATATAGAGCACACCAGTACCAAAAGCTCAGAATCATCCATGGATATCTCCTGAAACTTAAAACTTTCTAGAAGTAGTAAACTAGTTGTTCCACAAGTGGGGTCTCTTTTTGCCTCAGATGTCAACAACAAACTTACAGAGGTCCATCTAGCCCAATATCCCTTTTGTAACAAGGTCAATCCAGGTCACAAGTACCTGACAGAATTCCAAAAAATTGCAAAATCTATGCTACTTATCCCAGGGATAAACAGTGGCTTTCTGCTTGGCTAACTTAATAATGGTTTATGGCACTCCCCCCCCCCCCCCCCCCCCCCCCGCCTACACACACACAAATTTGTCCAACCCTTTTTTTTAAACACAGCTACATTAACTGCTTTTACCACATCCTCAACGAGTACCAGGGCATAACTATATTGAGTGAAAAAATATTTTCTCCTATTTGTTTTCAATGTATTACTACATAACTTCATGGCAGGTCCTCTATTCTTTGTACTTTTTGAAAGAGTAAACATTTAATTTATGTTTACTCATTCCACTTCAGTCAGGATTATACTGAGCATAAAATACTGATGATTACACAAACATAGATATATGAATATATAGCTACTAGTAAACAAGGCCCGTTTCTGTTTTAAAGGAAACGGGCGCTAGCAAGGTTTTCCTCGGAGTGTGTATGTTTGAGAGAGTGTGTGTGCGAGTGACTGTGTGAGAGAGAGTGAATGTGCGAGTGTGTGTGTGACGGAGAGAGAGTGAGACTGGGTGCAAGTGTGTGTGTGAGAATGAGAGTATGTGCCAGGGTCCCCCCTCCCTCCTAGTTCCAGGGTCGTTGTCCCCCCCCCCCAGTCTGTCTCCCAGTTGCAGGGTCCTCCCTCCCTCCTAGTTGCAGGGTCTGTCTGTCTCCCCCCTCCTTTTGTCCTCCACGTTTTAAGGCACTGTCTATCCAGTTGAAACAGCTTTAGACTTGTTTCAGATGGAACAACAATTTAAAAACGACAATGTGAAGCAGCAGCTCCTAGGTTTGCTTGTTTTTGAGTGTATACCAATGACGGCTGCATAGGGGAGTGGAAACAGAGATTAACCAATGGGCTTCCTTGCTTACCATAGACTTGCTTTGCTCACTTCCACTCCTGTCTATTAAACGTCCTGCAGCATCTCATAGGTTTGCTTGCTTTGTGACTTCACCCGAGGCACAGCCAATCAGTGGGATTCATGACGTCAGTTTGATCTACAGCACCAAGCAGACCACGGTTCCAGGCAGCCTCAGAATGTTGGAGGTGAGAATTATTATATAGGATATGTATGTGATTACTCAACTATAATACTATCCTGAGAAGAAATTACCAACTCAGTGGCTATATTAGCCTAGACCATGTGCCTGAGTCATAACCAATCTTTGACCAGCAAAATCAGGATACTAACTAGGGCCCTAGAATGTAGAAGAAAATCCCGGTCTTTCACCCTTAGTGGTCCTCAGCTTCGGATGGGGTGATGACTTGGTTCCCCTTCAGGGCTAAAGCTGTTTCAGCAAGCCCTCTAACAGTATCAGGTATAGTCCGACATGACCTTGCTCTGCGAAGCAGCTGGATACTGAGTCTTTGGGAAGCCATAAATCAGCTTCAGAATCCTTCCTTGTACTGTACTCAGCACAGAGAGATACAGTGCATGTGTTCTGGAAATTCAGTCCCTCTCCTCAGAGAGATGCATACACTATCATATCTTCTCTTCTCCTGTGTCTTCCTCCAACCTTCTTCCAAATCCAGGGTTGGCAGCTGTCCGGGTCCCCAGGTGACAATCGGGGACCAATCAGGAACCGTATACCTCTGTTCAGGTTACATACAGTCATCACAATGAGGGGCCTTGGACTTCCAGAAATACCACCTTATCAGAAGTAATCTCGCCACGGAGGTAAACAACAAGCATTGCCTCATTCATGTCTTGCAGTGCATAACACTGCTCCACAATTTCACACAAGATACTGGAGACCCTGTGTGCTGTAAAGCGCATGCTCTCCTTCACAGCTTCCCATGAGATAAACTGGAAGGTTAGTGCAAGTAAACATGACTTTGGATGAATTTAACTAGAACAGCTGTATCAAGAAGACATGCAGAATCCATGTTGTTCATTCAGAAAAAAATGGTTCATGGCCTAACCAGGCCTCGGCCTATCAAGGTGAGAAATAGAGAGAAATACCTCTACACCACACAGGAAAAGAATCTAGGTGTCATCATTGGATATGTTGAACCCCTCTGCGTAGTGTGCAGCAGTGGCTAAGAAAGCAAATAGAATGTTAGGAATTATTAGGAAAGGAATGGAAAACAAAAATGAGAATGTTATAATGCCTCTATATCGCTCCATGGTGCAACTGTACCTCGAATATTGTGCGCAATTCTGGTCACTGCATCTCAGCAAAGATATAGCAGAATTAGAAAAGGTACAGAGAAGGGCAATGAAAATGATAAAGGGGATGGGACGACTTCCCTATGAGGAAAGGCTAAAGCAGCTAGGGCTCTTCAGCTTGGAGAAAAGGCGGCTGAGGGTGAGATATGATAGAGGTCTATTAAATACTGTTTTATCAGAAAAACAAGAAGAATACATTTAATAAGGATTTAGAAATGTCTTTTTTTCTGATGAGTGACTCCCACTGGAGTTGAAACTAAAATACTGGGTAAGAAGTTTTAAAAATGCCTCCTTATAATAGGTAACTCCCGCTGGAGCTGAAACTTAATATTGTGCTTTAATGTGAATTAACAAGATATGCTATTTTTATAGAAAAGAAACTAAAGCTTAAGAAAATAAAGCCTGTCTGCACTGCACGCTGCTCGTATACAATGGTCTAAGATTATGGGAAGGAACTGTGAACAAGAGAGGGATCCCACACCAGAACCGGAGAGCCATGTGACCTGCTAAATTAATGTATAATGTGTTTTTCTGTCTTTTTCAGAGTTCGAGTGTAAATCTAAGATTAAATCTAAGATTTTATGGTGCTAGGAATTAATATATATATGGCTATCTCAGATATATTTCTAAATAAATAGATCCGATCCTGTTCTACTTATATTTTAAAAATAAACGGATCTATGCTGTTCTACTTGAGATAAAAACCATATATAATTTTGCTAATTGTTGCTTATTTCTAAATGAATGAGACTGCGGTGGTAATCCAGATGGATGCCGCAGGTGATGCTTTTGGTGCTCTTCGTGCTTTATTAATTTTGCTAATTGTTGCTCACTTCTAAAAGAATGAAAATGCTTTGGCAAATCCAAGATGGATGCCGCGTACGTTGCTTTTGTGTTCTACTTACAGGTTAAGCTCAATCCTGGATCTGGAATGGACGATCGGAGACCTAAGGGCCTAATAGAGTTCTTTGTTTGTTTGTCTTGTGGTCTTCATGTTACATGTTTGTTTTATGTTATGGGGTACCCAAGAAACTATAAACAGACATTCATAGACCCTCCCTACTAACAGTCCCTCCATTAGTTCACATTGTCTAAGAAAGAAAAAAAAAAAGAGACCATTTTCACTGGCAGACGAGCTATAGGAAAGAAAACCATGTTCATTATTATTGATATATTCACATGTGTATATTTGAAATTATGAACAAAGGTTTCTCTTTACATGATCTATCAGGTACAATCAGTACAGGGAATGTTTCTGACCTTTTTAGTTTATTCTACATTACAGCCAGAACGCACACAATGTCTCTCCCTGGAATGAAATATTGGCTGTGTGCAAAGTAAAATTAACATATCTTTTCTAAATTCTTTACAACATTAAACACATGAGTATTGTCTATTAAAGTGCTACATTAAACACTGCTAAAGCAGATAAATATGGCAACCTTTTACCACACTCATTACCCATAAAAGGTTTCTCTCTGAAAAATAAAAAGTTTCTCTCTGAAAGGTAGTTCATGGCACTATACCATGACTCTGTTTTTTTTAATTTGGTCAATGATTAAGTAAATATTATTGCATAGGAATGATAGGAATAATTGTTTTGTGTGTAATAGTAACCTAGGAAATTATTATAATTGCATACATATGTTTCTAATGAAACAGTAGTATAATAGCTCCACATTTACACCCTTGCTTATGTATCACTGCTGTGAATACCTCAGTTAGCCTCTGAAATAGAGAATATAGGGAAACATTCACAGTGTTAGGTAACATTCATAGAATATTTTTCCTTGGAATGTCAAATGCTGAAAATATGACTGAATAGATTGTTCCACCCCATTGCGGTGGTAAATTGGTCAATTGTGCACTCTCATGTTATTGATTCTGGCTAGCATACTGGGTAAGATATCCTGTGGCATAAACTTGGGAGCAGCCTATGCCCCTGAGCAGGTGACACAAAAAGAGGTGGTCTCTGGAAATAGAGCAAAATGACGCTTGTGTGGCTGAAGTCATATAAAGTGTACTTGCAATCCTATTTTAAACCAGAGCAAAGCCATACTCTGCCACCTGACTGAATGGAAGCCTAATGAAACTGACCACAGAAAACTTAACCCTAGCTACCTAAATGTAAGTCATGAGCAAACAAAAGTAATAATGATGAGTCTTTTTGCTTATAACAGTCATATTCCAGCTAAGGACATATTCCAAGATTCATAGTGATGTGACATAGTAGATGACGGCAGGAAAATACCTGCACGGTCCAGTCTGTACTAGGTTAGAGTTGTTTTTTTTAATTTTAGCTTTTATAGTTCATTTTATGGCTCCTCATTCCAATATATTAAAAATTTATTTTCACTCGGAGCCAAGAGAGGGAATGTAACGGTATCAGTTTATTACTGAAATATGTAGCATATTTGCTGGATATATATACAGCAATATATTTGTGTATCTTTTAAAAATATATATTTGACACTGCAGCAGAGAAAATAGGCTCATTCCAAAAGCCCTCTTTCCTCCCCCTTTGGGGCCTCATCTTGCCTTTTCTCATTCCTCAAACAAAAGACTTAAGACTGCTTTAAAGTTTTAAATTGACTCTATTCCTCTGTCCTCCCACCTAACAAAAGATGGACTAAGGTGGGCACCTGAATAAAACAAAAGAACTCAGAGGAAGCGTAAACAGGACATTTGCTTGTCAAAGGTATACCTGCCCCTCCCATCAGCTTCCAGACATGTGCAGAAAGGAATGTGTATCTGCCCCAGAGACTGAACAGGACATCAAAAGACATTTGCCAGCAAAATCCAGACCGTGATGTCATAAGACATGAGACCAACTCAGGGGTCGTGTGCAGACATGAGACTACATTAACCATAATGCCTTGCAAAATATCCAAGACATGCACACACCATGCTTCTCTGCTAACATTATAAAAGGCCTGGAAACAGCCCAGCTGCCGCTCTTGGGACCTGCTTCCTCTGGAAACCTGCCTCTCTTGGAAACTGCTGCTCTCTTTGGGGTCCGCTCCGCTGAAGCCTTGTTCCTAAAACATGTGCTTACCTAATGCTGTTCATACTGTGTAACAAGGACTTGTGAGTAACAACTTTTGATCTACCTGCTATTTTGTTCTATTTTAAGCACAGATTACCTGTAAAAGATCTTGAAACCTACCTCTCGTGTGCAAGTGTATATTAAATCAATCTTTTTTGAATCTAAAAATACGGTCTCTTTGTGTTCTGAATATATATATATTTAATTTATTTAATTTATTGCAATTATCACCTTTGGTGATTGGTGGAGAAATCAATATAAATACAGCACCTGCTCTTAAATTATAAGCAGTGGCGAGTTGCTCTAGAGCTATTTTCCCCAAAATAACTCATTTCTTCCAACATATTAATTCGTGGCGAATGTGGGCAGCAAGTCTAACATATTAATTGCTGGAGAAGTGGGTAGAATTTCTTGTAACATAACAGTATCAGGTATAGTCCGACATGACCTTGCTCTGCGAAGCAGCTGGATACTGAGTCTTTGGGAAGCCATAAATCAGCTTCAGAATCCTTCCTTGTACTGTACTCAGCACAGAGAGATACAGTGCATGTGTTCTGGAAATTCAGTCCCTCTCCTCAGAGAGATGCATACACTATCATATCTTCTCTTCTCCTGTGTCTTCCTCCAACCTTCTTCCAAATCCAGGGTTGGCAGCTGTCCGGGTCCCCAGGTGACAATCGGGGACCAATCAGGAACCGTATACCTCTGTTCAGGTTACATACAGTCATCACAATGAGGGGCCTTGGACTTCCAGAAATACCACCTTATCAGAAGTAATCTCGCCACGGAGGTAAACAACAAGCATTGCCTCATTCATGTCTTGCAGTGCATAACACTGCTCCACAATTTCACACAAGATACTGGAGACCCTGTGTGCTGTAAAGCGCATGCTCTCCTTCACAGCTTCCCATGAGATAAACTGGAAGGTTAGTGCAAGTAAACATGACTTTGGATGAATTTAACTAGAACAGCTGTATCAAGAAGACATGCAGAATCCATGTTGTTCATTCAGAAAAAAATGGTTCATGGCCTAACCAGGCCTCGGCCTATCAAAGGTGAGAAATAGAGAGAAATACCTCTACACCACACAGGAAAAGAATCTAGGTGTCATCATTGGATATGTTGAACCCCTCTGCGTAGTGTGCAGCAGTGGCTAAGAAAGCAAATAGAATGTTAGGAATTATTAGGAAAGGAATGGAAAACAAAAATGAGAATGTTATAATGCCTCTATATCGCTCCATGGTGCAACTGTACCTCGAATATTGTGCGCAATTCTGGTCACTGCATCTCAGCAAAGATATAGCAGAATTAGAAAAGGTACAGAGAAGGGCAATGAAAATGATAAAGGGGATGGGACGACTTCCCTATGAGGAAAGGCTAAAGCAGCTAGGGCTCTTCAGCTTGGAGAAAAGGCGGCTGAGGGTGAGATATGATAGAGGTCTATTAAATACTGTTTTATCAGAAAAACAAGAAGAATACATTTAATAGGGGGAGTTTCTTTTCACATTGGAACATATATTTTAAAAAATGTTCAAAAAGTGGACCAGTGAGGAACGCAAGTGCTGATGTGCAAGTGTTCTGCTCACACCTGATTGGAATACACCCACTTTCTGCATCTGATGATCTTTTGTATGGTCTCCAAATAAGATGAGATATTCGGAGGATGATATAGTAATACTTTGGAAAGTTCTTTAGAGATTAATAGGACTGCTTTACTAACTTATTGATTATATATTCCTAAAGTGGTCACCTTTTCAATTGTTATTGGGGGAGAGGCAATTAAATGCTGATAAAATTGTACTACTTATTACAAAGTCTCAAACATCCAAACTTTTTTATATAAAGCAGATATCGTGTGACTGCAAATAGAATAAACAGTATGGTTATTTTATTTGGGGATCATCAGATCTAACCGCAGCACAACTCATATGAACAATTTTGTTCTTTCATTTCAAAGAAAATGGTTGTGGTGCGAATCCTCATAAGATCTCCCTTTTCTAAATTTTTCTTTGCTTTTCTTAGTTTTTCATATTTATATTCCATAATAGTCCATTTTATAAAAGTGAGCTATATGCTTTTAGCCCGACTTATCTTAGTGAGGCGGCAACCTTAACCGCAGGAGAACCTCCACCAACGTGGCCAGGTTTCGCAGTATGCTTCTTCAAGGAAGAGGCTCTCATATCATGATTCCAATGCTCCTGCGCGGCCATTTTTTCTTTATGCAGGAGCATTGGAATCATGATATGAGAGCCTCTTCCTTGAAGAAGCATACTGCGAAACCTGGCCACGTCGGTGGAGGTTCTCCTGCGGTTAAGGTTGCCGCCTCACTAAGATAAGTCGGGATAAAAGCATATAGCTCACTTTTATAAAATGGACTATTATGGAATATAAATATGAATATGAAAAACTAAGAAAAGCAAAGAAAAATTTAGAAAAGGGAGATCTTATGAGGATTCGCACCACAACCATTTTCTTTGAAATGAAAGAACAAAATTGTTCATATGAGTTGTGCTGCAGTTAGATCTGATGATCCCCAAATAAAATAACCATACTGTTTATTCTATTTGCAGTCACAAGATATCTGCTTTATATAAAAAAGTTTGGATGTTTGGGACATTGTAATAAGTTATACAGTTGTTAGTCCCCACATTGGCTGTTTTGGTGGGTTGCAATTTGGATAAAATTGTACTGGCACCCAAATTGAATTATATGTTGAGCATGATAACTTCCATTTTCTGATTCACTTTATAGAACAATGGAAGGTAAAATTACTAGATTTTTATGGCATAAAAGGAAAGAGTTTGAATCAATTTTCCAGATTGTAAATGATGATATTATGCCTTTCTAATGACAGCTGCTGCTGCAAGATTTATAGATGAGTGGATGAGAAAGTGCCTTTCTGTTAGGCCTTTTCCTTTGTGTAGTTTACAGTTCAGGCTGGAAAAGTGGTGCCTCATCTTCCATTGATGACTGTGATAATATGCTGATGTAAGTGGGATTGTCATGGTTTCATTTGGAATTTGCCTCCTTTCGGCTCAATTCTAAATTGAAGATGAGACATTGAGCTAGGTGGACTGACAAAGAAGGCATATTTCTTTTGTTCACCAGATACTGAATGGGGAGAGGGGTTTAAAACTTTTGAGGCTCTTAGTGCAGAGTATAATCTACAGCCTAGACATTAGAATTAATGGTTGCAGATGAGGTTCTGTAGTATTCAAACATAGACCTTTCATTTGCAGTTATGACTTCTGAGCTGAAAGTTTTTGTGTTGTAGATTTGCCTAGGAAAGCATCTGTGTTATATACAAAGGCAAAACTTAGTGACAAATATACCTGTGCGGGAGTATGAATTAGGGAGTGGAAACGGAGTTGCAGTGGAAAGGCTTTTGCATCATTGTTAGCAGCGGTCACTCAGTCTTTGTATTATGTTGCCCATAGGGCATTATGGATCCCTTCAAAAGTTGTGAAGCTGACTGACTGGTTTTAATAGATGTTGGTCCTGTAAATTTGCTGTCAGAACTTTGTCACATGTGTTGTATGCTTGTCTGAATCTTCAACAGTTTTGGGTGCCAGTATGGGATAGGAGGAGGAGTGGCCTAGTAGTTAGGGTGGTGGACTTTGGTCCTGGGGAACTGAGGAACTGAGTTCAATTCCCACTTCAGGCACAGGCAGCTCCTTGTGACTCTGGGCAAGTCACTTAACTCTCCATTGCCCCAGGTACAAATAAGTACCTGTATACAATATGTAAGCCACATTGAGCCTGCCATGAGTGGGAAAGCACAGGGTACAAATGTAACAAAAAAAATTACAACTGTGTAAAGGATTCAAACTGATTTTAGTTATACAGTAGTTATTTGGAGGTCAGTGGTCTTGTCTCATGTATCAAGAAAAGAAAGTTCCAAGTTATTTGATGTGCTTATGGCTATAGCAATACAGACTACATTATCTGAATGGAAGAATAATACTGTTTTATCTATGAATGCCTGATGGAATCCTGTATGTCTTACTGGGAAATATGAAGTGGCTGCTGTTAAGAGATGGAGCTATTTAAGAAAATATGGGTTCCTTTACATCTGTATTGTCAGCATATGTAAACGACTGTAATAGCTGTTTATTGTAGACAGGGACAATGTTAAGTGTTTCTCTGGTCCAGTGTTTTTTACGTTATTTTCTTTTATGTTGTATTTGTTTTAACAGTGATTTAAAAAAAACATTTTCTGTATCATTTAATTCCTTAAATGAAATATGGTTCAACTACTTTTTAAAATATATTTATGTTTTTATTTTATAGATGTGAACTAATAGTGGTTTGGAAGATACAGGTGAATGAAGAAGGAGTTGTTACACCTGTGTTGGATCTTTTGACCAAAATACCTGAGCAAGGTAATGTGAAAAACATCTTTAAGCCTACTTCTGTTTAAAAACTAAGCCATACACTCAAGAAAGTTCAAAAATGCTTAATCTCACCTAAGAAAAAAATTTGTCTTGGGTGTCTTGTACCTCATGGAATAGTAGCCTGTTGATACAGCGCCTTCTTAGTTTTCACATCTGCTCTCAAAAACAGAATTAAAAAATGTATTAAAGTAGTAGTTTGAAAGTGCCTAGTATGTCTTGTAGATCAGTGAAAGAACAATTATAGAAATGTTCAAACTGTTAATTCCTTAGCGTCAGGAACAGATGAAGCCAGAGAAATTTTGGGTTGTGACCATCAGCAGATGGAGATAGAGAGCACTGAATTGAACTCTGTCGTAATGGACAGATTGCTTCTGGGACATTCAGTATTCTCTATCTCCAGCAGGCAGATGAACGGTCTTCTCCAAGCTCCTGGGTTCTTCTGGCTGCAGCTTCTATTCAAGTATTCTGGTTCAGTGTAGCTCAGGGGTGCTTGGCTGAGCGGCACCAGCTTTAGGGGGTACATCTGATGCCAGGTCTCTCCCCACCCCAGTCTCCTCTCCAGCCCTTTGCCATCTTCTCCTTTCTCACAGCTCCTACCTAAAAAGCACAGGACAGAGGATTTCTTCTGTCAGCTAGGCAATTGACTTTTGGTGCTGGTGGGCTTTCTTGGGAGAGTGAGCTATAACTTATCCTTCAAGCAGCACTGTCTTCTGTGGACATCATTTCACTGCTAAGGGTGAGTGCACCTTTAATTTCCCTGCTGTGTTGGGCTCCCTTTGTGTCTGCAGTGACAATGGCAGCCGAATTAGTTAAGCGCTGCTTCCACTGTGGGAAGCGGAGAGCAGCATCGGGAGCACCTGCATTAATTTTAGTCTGTTATTGAGATGGACAAGGGGGAAGCCACTGCTTGCGCCAGGATTGGTAGCATGGAGTGTTGCTGCTCTTTGGGTTTCTGCCAGGTACTTGTGACTTGAATTGGCCGCTGTTGGAGGCAGGATGCTGAGCTGGATGGACCATTGGTCTGACTCAGTATGTCTATTCTTATGAGCATGTCCAGGAGGCTGTTCAGGCTGAGCCCATGAGTGCGGCAGTCTTTTATTTTGACGCAGTGGATTCCCACGCTCAGGGTGCACATCTTTTTTTTCCCCTCAGGCCAGCTTGGTTTCGGCAGCCATTTTGAACCTCTGCGGTTCTGACACCATGGTGTCAAGGGGTGTTTTACCACTTCCAGCAGCAGAAGCAGGATGCTCAATGGCTTCAGTGGGGGGGGGGGGGGGATGTTCCGTTTTGCTCTTATATAGAGCTTATTAAAAAGGGCACAGTTTTCTCTTCCCTCAATTAACAATTAATTTCTCTCTTCCTATCTTCATTATGTGCCCATTGAAATCATTTTTGAAAGAGAAAAACGTCCAAAAAGTATCAAAGCATCATT
Organism: Microcaecilia unicolor; assembly: GCF_901765095.1. Classification (NCBI taxonomy): domain Eukaryota; kingdom Metazoa; phylum Chordata; class Amphibia; order Gymnophiona; family Siphonopidae; genus Microcaecilia; species Microcaecilia unicolor. Next base: position 173,165,842 of record NC_044036.1, read on the forward strand.
TGGACGGATTTCTTCTCAAAACATCCAAATCAATATTTTCAAATCCTGTGTTGCAGACATCTATGTATTTCATCTGGAGTGCATCCAAATCAGGGATGTTTTAAAGGTGGGATTAGGGCGTGCCTAACACTTGGACATTTTACAGTCACAATGGAACAAAACCAAAACATCTAGGGCGAAAACTTCAACATTTTGGTATAGACCTGTTTTTCTAAGAATAAGACACAAAAAGGTGCCCTAACTGCCTAGATGACCACCGGAGGGAATCAGGGATGACACCCTCCCACCCCCCAAAATTGTGAATAAAAATACTCACCAGCCTCTATAAAAGCCTCAAATATTATAGCCAGGTCTATTAGAGCAGCATGCGTAGCATGGAGCAGGGGCGTAGCCAGACAACAGATTTTGGATGGGCAAGACAAAAGAAATGGGTGGGCACCAAATGTTGTCGTCCCCCCCCCCCCCTCCACCAAAACGTATCTCAGATGGCGGGAAAACACTTCTTTCCACCTTGGCCATCTGCAGCAGGCATGCGCTGAAAACCGAGCTTGTGCAGGTGCCGGTATCGTGGAGAGTGTTGCTTTCGTTATCATCAGAGGGAAGCAGTGGCATAGGAAGGGGGGGCGGTGGGGCCGCCTCGGGTGCACGCTGCTGGGGGGATGTTGGCTCCGCTGATTCACTGCTCTCTTTGCCCTGGAACAGGTTACTTCCTGTTCCGGGCCAGAGAGAGCAGGGAACCAGCAGAGTCGACGCAGCTCCCAGCGACGTGCACTTGGGGCGGAGCAGCCCTACCGCCCGCCCCCTTTGGTAAGGATGCACTCTGGGGGGGTGTGCGCGCGCGCTGAGGGGGGCAAAGCACCCCGGGTGTCAGCCGCCCTCGCTACGGCACTGGGGGGGAGTCTTCAGTTGGCGGAGTTTGGGATCCCTACCAGCTACCGCTGAATGTGTGCTACTGTTGGGTGGGCCAAGCCCACCTGTGGCTACGCCAATGCCCTGGAGTATTGTAGTGTTGAGTGCAGTGCGCTGTAAACAGGTGGATCCAGACCCATACCACCTCCTACCTGTTACACTTGTGCTGGAAACTGTGAACCTTGCAAAATTCACCAGAAACCACTATACCCACATATAGGTGCCCCCTTCACCCATAAGGGCTGTTGTAGTGATGTACAGTTGGAGGTGGCCGGTTTTGTAGGACTCAGCAGTGCAACAGTGAGATGTATACCTGGGAGAATGTATGTGAAGTCCACAGCAGTGCCCCATTGCTCTCCTGGGATGTCTGGGAAACCAGTCTGCTAAAAATGCTGGCTCCTCCTACATCCCACTGGCTTGATTTTGTGCATTTTTAACTTGTGTAAGGTGGTGTGGTTTTTTTGTTCTGGAAATGGCCTAAAAAGATAAATGCACAAAACCTTGTTCAAAATGATATTTTCAAAACAGAATAATAGACTTTTTCTTTTTTCTTCACTCAATAAATTTCCTCTTCGGATTTGGTACATTTAGCACAAAACATCCAAAGTCTGACTTAGACGTACTATTGAAAATGCCCCTCCCCATAACCTTCTTTCATTCCCTAGTGGAAGAGAAAATGGATTCCCCCTCTGTATATCGATGACCCACCCACCCAAAATTTGCTATCTGGCTATGCCAACAGGTAGAATGGGTGGACATGATGCATTTCCCTGCATCCTATGCACCCAGCCATCCTCAGTCAACTTAAACATTAATACCTTATGTGGTGAGATTCCCCAAGATCTGCCAGCTGAAGACATCCATAGCCTATCACCACTCCACTCAGACAGCTGTGACAGTCAATGACAGCGTTCCCAACCGCCACCAGCACCCCAACAATACTTAGTTCTTGTGCATGAATTGAGCATACACAGGGTTCCAGCACTGGCAGATCAGGAGCACTGCTGCACTTATCTAAAGAGAGTTATGGTGAACTGCAGATGTCTTCAACTAATGAGAAATGGTGGATCCTACAAGGTATACCAAGAGTGCTTTGCTGGGTGGGCCTGTGCTGGAAGTGGATGAGCTAAGGCCCACCAGTGGCTACACCTGTGCCCTATACCTTTGCTCCTTTCCCCCTCCAAAAGAAAAGCTTAATTATTGCACACACAATTTGAAAAATTGTTTTACAAAACCGAATAATTTGAAGACCATACAAAAGCATATGTCAACAAATGCATTCACATTTTTTTTAAACTTTTGCCTTTGTTTTGTGACTTTTTTTATTCTCCTGGTCTGCTGTGATGCCACAGCAAGAACTATATACAGGAGCTGGCCTTTGCTAGACAATCACAAGAACCAGGTGCCAGGTCAGAAGTGGGTGAACACATGCACCTCTCTTCCCATCCCATTCCCTGTTGTTACACAGCATGGTGAATAGTAGTGCATAAAGCCACAGCGCCCTTTGTGGTTGCCAGGGCACACTTAAATCCTGACACTGTGAGGTCTTGGAGGTGCAAAATGAACAGGCTTGGGGGGAGTGGGAAGAGAAAGGAATGGTGCTGGGGGTGTGTGAGAAAGGACAGTGCCAAGTGATGGTAGAAGAGAACACTACAAGATTGAAGGGGGAGGTATGGAGAGACAGCATACGCAACTATCCTAGGCGCCAAATGTTCATAGGTGCCACAACTGATCCCATGCCGCTAGCTGGGCCTTCCAGCAGCATCAAAGCATCATGGGGTTCCTGAACTAGCAGATACAACCTCTGTCTTAACTTTGGCCTTCAACCATGGTAACAAGAAGCCCATGAGAGGGGGGAGGGGCTGCCACAGGATAAGTGCACAGTAAGTCACAAGCCCTGCAGGGGCTCACAACAGCAGCCCACCAAAGAGATTTCCAAAGAGCAATGTAGACTTCAGTCTACATGTTCATATCTTATTTGTTAGGATTTATTTACTGCCATTTTGAAGGAATTCACTCAAGGTGGTGTACAGTAAGAATAGATCAAACACAATAGGCAATTACAGCAGTAAAAATATTCAAATAACAAAAAGTATAGCATAGTATAACTACAATGTCAACACAGTATGTAATAGAACATTTTAATTGATAGTGAAGGGTAAAGGAAAGATGGAACATATAGATAGGTAAGAGAGTAAGAAGAGTTAGAAAGGTGATTAAAGAAAGTTGCACATGAGGTCAGAGATGGTTTAATATTATCTCAGCTATGGTAGGAGTGGATAAACTTCCTATTTGGAAAGGGATTCACAACAAGACAGATGTTTGGTATCTGTACTGTTTAAAGTTGAACTCCATTCCCCTAGCACTTATTTTTATGATATCCACGTTGCTTTTGTTAGGGCTTTTTGTGTTTTAAACAAAAAAAAAAAAAAAAAGGCCTGTTGCCACTACCACCATATAGTGAAGTTACTCACCTCCATAGCAGACAGCAGGATATGTATTCTTACATCTGGGTGATGTGATTTGACAGAACCCTACCAGCATAATTTTGTTTTGTTGTTACATTTGTACCCCTCGCTTTCCCACTCATGGCAGGCTCAATGCGGCTTACATGGGGCAATGGAGGGTTAAGTGACTTGCCCAGAGTCACAAGGAGCTGCCTGTGCCTGAAGTGGGAATTGAACTCACTTCCTCGCTTTAAGAGGCTCTTGGCAGTATCGCATTAAACATGTGCAAGTGCCTTAGCACCCAGCACCTTAAAGTTTCAAGATAGGTTGTTCGGGGAAAGTCTCATACAGTCAGGGGTTAATCTCTTATCACCCATAAGGTGTACCCTTCTTTAGTGACAAATCTAATCATAGACTACCGCCAACCTTCCTCGATGTGTGGTCACTTTTATACCTAGTGTGACAAAAAATCTTTTTTTAATTTTAATTATTTTTTTTTATTTTTAATTTTGTTAATCTTCATCGTTGATCATATTATTGCAGTGCTTTTAACACCCCACACATTTCTCAACTCTTATCAGTTAACGTCCTTTACGGTAGAAATGCATTATCGATTAATGCTAACAGAGGTGACTATAATACACTTATCTGCGTGCCCAGGTGTGGCTGCTACCCGACAGATGCCTGTTACGCAATTCCAGCTTTCTCAAGGGTTAATATCACACCTGACAGCCATTCTGCCTTTTCATCAGCCACCTTCCATGGTGAAGGCAGAAAGGCTGTCCGGTGTGATATTAACCCTTGAGAAAGCTGGAATTGCGTTAACAGGCACCTGTCGGGTAGCAGCCACACCTGGGCACGCAGATAAGTGCATTATAGTCACCTCCATTAGCATTAATCGATAATGCATTTCTACCATAAAGGACGTTAACTGAGAGTTGAGAAATGTGTGGGGTGTTAAAAGCACTGCAATAATATGATCAACGATGAAGATTAACAAAATTGAAAAATGTAAAAAAAATAATTAAAAAAAAAACATTTTGTCACACTAGGTATAAAAGTGACTACACATCAAGGAAGGTTGGCGGTAGTCTATGATTAGATTTGTCACTAAGCGAATGCTACATACCTGTAGAAGGTATTCTCCGAGGACAGCAGGCTGATTGTTCTCACTGATGGGTGACGTCCACGGCAGCCCCTCCAATCGGAAACTTCACTAGCAAAGTCCTTTGCTAGCCCTCGCGCGCCCGCGCGCACCGCGCATGCGCGGCCGTCTTCCCGCCCGAAACCGGCTCGAGCCGGCCAGTCCAGTATGTAGCAAGACAATACACTTCAAGGGAAGACACAACTCCAAGGGGAGGCGGGCGGGTTTGTGAGAACAATCAGCCTGCTGTCCTCGGAGAATACCTTCTACAGGTATGTAGCATTCGCTTTCTCCGAGGACAAGCAGGCTGCTTGTTCTCACTGATGGGGTATCCCTAGCCCCCAGGCTCACTCAAAACAACAACATTGGTCAATTGGGCCTCGCAACGGCGAGGACATAACTGAGATTGACCTAAAAAAATTTACCAACTAACTGAGAGTGTAGCCTGGAACAGAACAAACAGGGCCCTCGGGGGGTGGAGTTGGATCCTAAAGCCCAAACAGGTTCTGAAGAACTGACTGCCCGAACCGACTGTCACGTCGGGTATCCTGCTGCAGGCAGTAATGAGATGTGAATGTGTGGACAGATGACCACGTCGCAGCTTTGCAAATTTCCTCCATGGTGGCTGACTTCAAGTGGGCTACCGACGCAGCCATGGCTCTAACATTATGAGCCGTGACATGACCCTCAAGAGCCAGCCCAGCCTGGGCGTAAGTGAAGGAAATGCAATCTGCTAGCCAATTGGATATGGTGCGTTTCCCTACAGCCACTCCCCTCTTGTTGGGGTCAAAAGAAACAAACAATTGGGCGGACTGTCTGTGGGGCTGTGTCCGCTCCAGATAGAAGGCCAATGCTCTCTTGCAGTCCAATGTGTGCAGCTGACGTTCAGCAGGGCAGGAATGAGGACGGGGAAAGAATGTTGGCAAGACAATTGACTGGTTCAGATGGAACTCCGACACGACCTTTGGCAGAAACTTAGGGTGAGTGCGGAGGACTACTCTGTTGTGATGAAATTTGGTGTAAGGGGCCTGGGCTACCAGGGCCTGAAGCTCACTGACTCTACGAGCCGAGGTAACTGCCACCAAGAAAATGACCTTCCAGGTCAAGTACTTCGGATGGCAGGAATTCAGTGGCTCGAAAGGAGGTTTCATCAGCTGGGTGAGAACGACATTGAGATCCCATGACACTGTAGGAGGCTTGACAGGGGGCTTTGACAAAAGCAAACCTCTCATGAAGCGAACAACTAAAGGCTGTCCTGAGATCGGCTTACCTTCCACTTGGTAATGGTATGCACTGATTGCACTAAGGTGAACCCTTACGGAGTTGGTCTTCAGACCAGACTCAGACAAGTGCAGAAGGTATTCAAGCAGGGTCTGTGTAGGACAAGAGCGAGGATCTAGGGCCTTGCTGTCACGCCAGACGGCAAACCTCCTCCAATTAAAGAAGTAACTTCTCTTAGTGGAGTCTTTCCTGGAAGCAAGCAAGATGCGGGAGACACCCTCTGGCAGACCCAAAGAGGCAAAGTCTACGCCCTCAACATCCAGGCCGTGAGAGCCAGGGACCGGAGGTTGGGATGCAGAAGAGCCCCTTCGTCCTGCGTGATGAGGGTCGGAAAACACTCCAATCTCCACGGTTCTTCGGAGGATAACTCCAGAAGAAGAGGGAACCAGATCTGACGCGGCCAAAAGGGAGCAATCAGAATCATGGTGCCTCGGTCTTGCTTGAGTTTCAACAAAGTCTTCCCCACCAGAGGTATGGGAGGATAAGCATACAGCAGACCTTCCCCCCAATCCAGGAGGAAGGCATCCGACGCCAGTCTGCCGTGGGCCTGAAGCCTGGAACAGAACTGAGGGACCTTGTGGTTCACTTGAGATGCGAAGAGATCCACCAGGGGGGTGCCCCACGCCTGGAAGATCTGCCGCATCATACGGGAATTGAGCGACCACTCGTGAGGTTGCATAATCCTGCTCAACCTGTCGGCCAGACTGTTGTTTACGCCTGCCAGATATGTGGCTTGGAGCACCATGCCTTGACGGCGAGCCTAGAGCCACATGCTGACGGCTTCCTGACACAGGGGGCGAGATCCGGTGCCCCCCTGCTTGTTGACATAGTACATGGCAACCTGATTGTCTGTCTGAATTTGGATAATTTGGTGGGACAGCCGATCTCTGAAAGCCTTCAGAGCGTTCCAGATCGCTCGCAACTCCAGAAGATTGATCTGTAGATCGCTTTCTTGGAGGGACCACCTTCCTTGGGTGTGAAGCCCATCGACATGAGCTCCCCATCCCAGGAGGGACGCATCCGTGGTCAGCACTTTTGTGGCTGAGGAATTTGGAAGGGACGTCCCAGAGTCAAATTGGAGCAAATCGTCCACCAATACAGGGATTCGAGAAAACTCGTGGACAGGTGGATCACGTCCTCTAGACCCCCAGCGGCCTGATACCACTGGGAGGCTAGGGTCCATTGAGCAGATCTCATGTGAAGGCGGGCCATGGGAGTCACATGAACTGTGGAGGCCATGTGGCCCAGCAATCTCAACATCTGCCGAGCTGTGATCTGCTGGGACGCTCGCACCCGCGAGACGAGGGACAACAAGTTGTTGGCTCTCGCCTCTGGGAGATAGGCGCGAGCCGTCCGAGAATCCAGCAGGGCTCCGATGAATTCGAGTTTCTGCACTGGGAGAAGATGGGACTTTGGGTAATTTATCACAAACCCCAGTAGCTCCAGGAGGCGAATAGTCATCTGCATGGACTGCAGGGCTCCTGCCTCGGATGTGTTCTTCACCAGCCAATCGTCGAGATATGGGAACACGTGCACCCCCAGCCTGCGAAGCGCCGCTGCTACCACAGCTAGGCACTTTGTGAACACCCTGGGCGCAGAGGCGAGCCCAAAGGGTAGCACACAGTACTGGAAGTGGCGTGTGCCCAGCTGAAATCGCAGATACTGTCTGTGAGCTGGCAGTATCGGGATGTGTGTGTAGGCATCCTTCAAGTCCAGAGAGCATAGCCAATCGTTTTGCTGAATCATGGGGAGAAGGGTGCCCAGGGAAAGCATCCTGAACTTTTCTTTTACGAGATATTTGTTCAGGGCCCTTAGGTCTAGGATGGGACGCATCCCCCCTGTTTTCTTTTCCACAAGGAAGTACCTGGAATAGAATCCCAGCCCTTCTTGCCCGGATGGCACGGGCTCGACCGCATTGGCGCTGAGAAGGGCGGAGAGTTCCTCTGCAAGTACCTTCTTGTGCTGGAAGCTGTAAGATTGAGCTCCCGGTGGACAATTTGGAGGTTTTGAGGCCAAATTGAGGGTGTATCCCTGCCGGACTATTTGCAGAACCCACTGATCGGAGGTTATGAGAGGCCACCTTTGGTGAAAAGCTTTCAACCTCCCCCCGACTGGCAGGTCGCCCGGCACGGACACTTGGATGTCGGCTATGCTCTGCTGGAGCCAGTCAAAAGCTCGCCCCTTGCTTTTGCTGGGGAGCCGCGGGGCCTTGCTGAGGCGCACGCTGCTGACGAGAGCGAGCGCGCTGGGGCTTAGCCTGGGCCACAGGCTGTCGGGAAGGAGGATTGTACCTACGCTTGCCAGAAGTATAGGGAACAGTCTTCCTTCCCCGAAAAATCGTCTACCTGTAGAGGTAGAAGCTGAAGGCTGCCGGCGGGCGAACTTGTCGAATGCGGTGTCCCGCTGGTGGAGAGACTCTACCACCTGTTCGACTTTTTCGCCAAAAATGTTGTCCGCACGGCAAGGCGAGTCCGCAATCCGCTGCTGGAGTCTATTCTCCATGTCGGCGGCACGCAGCCATGAGAGCCTGCGCATCACCACACCTTGAGCAGCGGCCCTGGACGCAACATCAAAAGTGTCAAACTCCTCTGGCCAGGAATTTTCTGCACGCCTTCAGCTGCCTGACCACCTCCTGAAAAGGCTTGGCTTGCTCGGGGGGAAGAGCATCAACCAAGCCCGCCAACTGCCGCACATTGTTCCGCATGTGGATGCTCGTGTAGAGCTGGTAAGACTGGATCTTGGACACGAGCATAGAGGAATGGTAGGCCTTCCTCCCAAGGAGTCTAAGGTTCTAGCGTCTTTGCCCGGGGGCGCCGAAGCATGTTCCCTAGAACTCTTAGCCTTCTTTAGGGCCAGATCCACAACTCCAGAATCATGAGGCAACTGCGTGCGCATCAGCTCTGGGTCCCCATGGATCCGGTACTGGGACTCAATCTTCTTGGGGATGTGGGGATTACTTAATGGCTTGGTCCAGTTCGCAAGCAATGTCTTTTTCAGGACATGGTGCAAGGGAACAGTGGACGCTTCCTTAGGTGGAGAAGGATAGTCCAGGAGCTCAAACATTTCAGCCCTGGGCTCGTCCTCCACAACCACCGGGAAGGGGATGGCCGTAGACATCTCCCGGACAAAGGAGGCAAAAGACAGACTCTCGGGAGGAGAAAGCTGTCTCTCAGGAGAGGGAGTGGGATCAGACGGAAGACCCTCAGACTCCTCGTCAGAGAAATATCTGGGATCTTCCTCTTCCTCCCACGAGGCCTCACCCTCGGTGTCAGACACAAGTTCACGGACCTGTGTCTGCAACCTCGCCCTGCTCGACTCTGTGGAGCCACGTCCACGATGGGGGCGTCGAGAGGTAGACTCCCTGGCCCGCATCGGCGAAGCTCCCTCCGCCGACGTAGTCGGGGAGCCTTCCTGGGAGGTGGCCGCGGTCGGCACCGCACGCGGTACCGACGTCGGGGACCTCAACCCGGGCGATGGGCCAGCCGGCGCCACGCTCGACGGTACCGGAGGCGCAAGCACCGCCGGTACCGGAGGGGTAGGGCGCAACAGCTCTCCCAGAATCTCTGGGAGAACGGCCCGGAGGCTCTCGTTTAGAGTGGCTGCGGAGAAAGGCTGAGAGGTCGATGCAGGCGTCGACGTCAGAACCTGTTCCGGGCTGTCCAGAGCGGAGCGCATCGACACCTCCTGAACAGAGGGTGAGCGGGTCCTCTCGGTGCCGATGCCTGCTGGGTGCCGAATCCCTCGGCGACCCAGAGCTCTCGGTGCCGACACGGGGAGGAGACCGGTGTCGATGCTTCTTCGATTTCTTCCGAAGCATGTCACCGGAGCTCCCCGGCACCGACGAGGAGGACGTCGAATCCATCCGTCGCTTCCTCGGGGCCGAGACTGAAGAAGGTCGATCTCGGGGGGGGCTGTACCGCAGGAGCCCTCGGGGTAGGAGGAGACCCACCCGAGGGCTCACCGCCACCAGCAGGGGAATGGACAGCCCTCACCTGCACTCCACCCGATGCACCACCGTCCGACGACATCAGCAGACGAGGTCCTGGTACCACCGACGTCGATGCAGCTATCCGATGTCTCGGCGCCGATGCAGAGGCCCGATGCCTCGATGCACTCGATGCAGGGGCGGCCGAGGAAGATGGTCTGGACGCTGACGACGTCGATGCACTCGAAGATCCCGGTGCCGATGCCGACGAAGAGCCCGAGAACAACACGTTCCACTGGGCTAGTCTCGCTACCTGAGTCCGCCTTTGAAGCAGGGAACACAGACTACAGTTCTGAGGGCGGTGCTCGGCCCCCAGACACTGAAGGACACGACGAGTGTCGATCAGTGAGCGAGATAACCCGGGCGCACTGGGTGCACTTCTTGAAGCCGCTGGAAGGCTTCGATGTCATGGGCGGAAAAATCACGCCGGCGAAATCAAAAGCCGAAATGGCGAAATTTGGAGCACCAAAATTTAGAGGGAGAAAAAAATCTCGACCGAGGCCGAAAAGAGGCCTACCCCGACGACGAAAGAAAACTTACCGGGGCAAAAAAGCTAGAAGTACGGGGAGGATTTACACGAAACCCGGCGAGGGGTTTCCGGAGCACTTCCCGACTAGGACAAAGCTTTCCCGAAGGAAAAAAACACGTTCAAACAAATTGGACGCGCGAGGTCGACTTTCCGGGGCTCGACACGGCGAAAACACGACCGTACCGAGTGCGGACAAAAGAAGACTGGCCGGCTCGAGCCGGTTTCGGGCGGGAAGACGGCCGCGCATGCGCGGTGCGCGCGGGCGCGCGAGGGCTAGCAAAGGACTTTGCTAGTGAAGTTTCCGATTGGAGGGGCTGCCGTGGACGTCACCCATCAGTGAGAACAAGCAGCCTGCTTGTCCTCGGAGAAATAGGGGTACACCTTATGAGTGATAAGAGATTAACCCGTGACTGTATGAGACTTTCCCCCGAACAACCTATCTTGAAACATTAAGGTGCTCCTTAAGCATGGCCTGGATCCGTTCTTCAAGGGCATGCGTTGGTAAAGACTGGGCCAATGCTAGGACAGAGATTGCTTTCGATTTGGCATTGGCAGATTCACAGGCTGAGTCTTAGCTGCATGTAGTCTCCCATGTCAGCACCACAACAGAAGGGGAGCAGTCCTCTTTGCACCGACGCTTCTCCGGTGCCAGCAATGCTGATGCCCTGAAGGGGACTAATGGTGATGCTTGGCATCAGGATCCCTCGGTTCCAACAAAGAGGTTGTAGAATCTACATGCCTCCTGTGTTGGGTCAGATGTTGACTGGTCCTAGGGTCCTGCCGTAATGTCCAATGTCAAGGCAGGTGGAGACCTCCTCAATGCCACTGTATTTCCAGTGTCAGATGGAGCTGTAGCAGCCATGAGGACAGATGTCAAGTGGACTGGGCTTAGCATGAAAAAGTTTCTCACACTCAGCCTCTCTACTTTTCTGCATATGCAAACAGAGAATACAATTAGGTGTGTCATGGTCTGATCCCAGACATCAAACGCACCAAGTATGGGGATCAGTCCCTGAGATGACCCTGTTGCACCGAGAAGTGTGTTTAAAGCCACTGGGAAATTTCTGGGGCATGAAGGGAAAAACTGTCAATGCTAAATCCAATGGCTCAATGGTGAGGAAAAAAGGAAACTCACCTGACAGCATCACTCAATGTATCCCTGGAAGAAGCTCAGGTTTAAGAGGGCTTCTGGAGCCAATAACTCTCTCTATAGGTGTATTAAAAGGGTAAGGGAAACAAAAATATGAGGGGAAAACAAAAGAATCCCACAAAGGAAGGCACTAAAATGAAGCGAGTTTACATTGAGTGCAATAAATGCAGCCTCCCTGCATGTGCCTTCCCTGGGTGGGAAGGCACATGCACATTTGCAGTATGATACTGCGAAAAGCATCTTAAAGAGATATTACAGTGGGCAACGTTACACACTGGGCTCCATCAGATGATGGCACCCAGATGTAAGACACAATGTCCTGCTTGTCCTTGGAGAATTCACTTTTCCCTTTTTTGTGTTAAAAGACAACCAGAGACCTACTAACATTGTATCCTGCTTGTCTTCCACAAACCATCAAAGGCTGGCTATTTCTTCTTGATTAGTATGGCACTTTTCTAGTGGTAATTAGATGCATAGCATCAACATTTGTTTTAAGCAGGTTTAGTAAGCCGTGTAAGCAGCTAGCCTAGGTTTTACAACAGCAGCTGTTACTGCTTCTTAACCAGCATGGTAAAATATATGGTTTAAAAAAAAAAATACTTGCCCTAGCTGCTTAACACAGGTAAGAGAGCAGCACATGGGCAAGGCAGAGGACTGGCAGCTAGTGGAGAACTGGTCTATGTGCTAGCCATCACAACTGCTAAGTGCAGCTGTACTTAATGCCACTTCAAGAGGTGGTATTAAGTACAGCTGTGCTACCAGCAGCCAGATAACATGTTGATAAAACATGTCCACCACACTGATAGTGTCTCCCCCCCACACACTAGTAGTCTGCCAAAGAAATCCCCCTCTGAACTTACTTTGGGGGGGGGGGGGGTGTCATCCTGGTAGTCTAGTGGTCTGGGATGGGAGCAGATGTCCCTTCCCCCCTGCTCACACTGCTTGGGTACAAAATCATCTGACCCATACTACTATTGCTATGAGTCCACCTGCCATGTAAGGAGTAATTGCTGTAGGGAGGTGGAGGAAGGGGGTGGATAAGTTAAATTTCGATGGAAGATCTTTACTGTTTTTATGCCAGCAACACAGGTGCTCTTACCCATCTGATTTCTGCCCTGTGTGCATTTACTTGCAGAGGCTTTGCAGACATGCTCTCATCATCCAGCAAGACCACCATTTCAAAAACCTTTATTTTTTTGTCTTCTGCAGCTCTTAGACTGGATGAGAAGAAAGTTATAGAGAAGACCCCACTTTGTTTCCAAAATCTTCTGTGTGTGTTTGGGATTGAATGTGCAATTGACAATGTCTTAAAAGCATTTTGTATGGAAGATGGAGCCTCTGTAACTGACAAGTAAAGTTTGAATATTTCACTTTATGCTTGCTATGATCTTATTGCATAAGAATTCCTCCATTTCCAAACCATATCATAAACCATGCAATCTGTACATTTATTATGGCACATTATATATAATTTGTCACAACAGGGAAAAATAAATACCAACCATTTAAATACAAAATTGTTACATTTACAGAGTGAACATCATCATAAATGCATTACATATGTTTAGAATCATTATGTTGTACCAGGGCAGATTAGGTTTACAGATTTTTAAAGTATTTTCTTAAGACTAGTATGTGTTCAAATTCAAGTTCATAAAAATGGATCTTTAGTTTCACATAGAGGCGTAGCCAGACCTTGATTTTGGGGAGGTGAGGGGCACATTTTGCCCCACCTCTCCGCCCCTGCTGCAACCCCACATACTTGGCCTGGGCGGGGGGTCGCCAGGCCCCACCAGCAGAAGCCTTCCTGTAGTGATATTTGGCATGGCGCTGCCTGCCCTGCTTTCCCACTCCGGCACACATGCACAGTTTTAGTGAAATTAACCATGCACAAAGCTCACTCATGCTCAATTTCATTAAACCCAAGCATGCACTTGAGGGAGGGAGAAGCAGGGCAGCAAAACCAGCAGACTTTAGGGGGCCTGAACCCAAATTGAGGGTGGGGTGGCAAGCCCCCCTGTGGCTACGCCACTGGTTTCACAGCTTCACAGTATGTTGTGAAAATATTTATCTAGGATAGTGCTAATGGAGGATACAAACAGAATCATTTTAAATTTACATACATAATTCAAAGTACAATAACTTTTATGTCACACACAGAAAGTAGTGACACTCCTATAAATGGTTCCCAGGACATTTACAAATAGAAGAATCTCTTTCCAGTAACTGTATTCTACAGAAGTTTACCCCTGTGCATTCAGTCTTGTGGCTCAAGAATTTAAGTTTCTATTTTAATCCTACAGGCAAAAAGCCCTGGTTTATCATCACTTTAAACAACAATTAGAAAACAAAAATGGTTGTTTGTTTTTTTAAAGTGCACAATGCTAGTAAAGATGTTCACAGCTGCACTACATGAAACTCAAAATGTTATCAGGAGCAGTATTATGTATCTTCCTCTTCTGTGGTAAAGCTGCTTTGGCACACAAAGGACTTAGCTTGTTTTTATAAATAGGCTGCAAAAACATGAAACTATGATTTCAGACATATGGTCTATGCAGCAATATATTTTGCTATATTATTAACATACAATGAAGAATGATAAAGCTGCCTTTCCAGTATATCTAGAAGACAGCATCTTGCACTATCTTTTAGCCTCACTGAAACTTCAAATCGGGCAGCTGAAGAAACCAGAGAGGTGTTAATGTTAACTAGCCTTCATGTGCAACTATGTGAAGTTTCAAGCCACATGGCCTGATGACATTAGCTTAGCCATTATAAATCTTTAACAAACTCCAGCTGTTGTGCTTCAGTAAGGTGTATGTATTTTCCTTATTGAAAAAAAGAAAATCCTTCTCTAATTACTTTTCTACTGGCTCCTGTACATTACAATTTGCTTGAATGGTGGAGTATACAGCGCTCAATGAAAGCGAACCAAGGTCACATCACAGGCAGAATATGGGGTCTATGCAATGAGTTTGTCATAAATCAGGGGTCACTGACCTAGCATGTGTCTAAGGTTCTACAGGGAAAAGACCAGAGCTTGTGTGTGTAACCAGTTAGCACCATAACAGTAGCAAGCTGCCGAGCTTTTACTAGGATTAATGTGGGCTAATGCACTTTAGACATCATCGTGCATCTGGTATAATTTTTTTTTTAATAAAGGTTTGTGTACAGTAGTTAACAGTACTGCACAGAAGCTTCATTCTCTTCAGTGTTAATAGAAATAGGAAGCCGATACAAAACTCACTCAGCTACTATCTACCAGCCAAATGTATCATTAAGCAGCACTGTGCTTTGGTGCCTAAGATTCTGGTCCAAAGCTCCTGCCCATTAATGTGGGTATGCTGTAGAATTAACATGGCCCTCATCCAGCTTCTGAGAGACAGAGACGGCCCAGGTTCCATAACAAAGTGGACTGGCCAGTTACTATCCCAAAGTAGATGAAGACCAGAAACAAAATTCATGCGTATTAACTCAAAGTATCAGTAAACACACAGATATTACACGTACAAGGAAAGTTTGACAATTCTTAAGTACATTTTCATATCACTTTCAAGTACCCACATTTGGTTTGACTCACAGTATGAAAACACAGTACTTCAGTATGAAAAATCTCAAGCCAAAAAGTGTCATGTGCATGGAACAGCTGTTCATTTTTAAAAACACCAATAATATTGTCTGAGCCTGGCTTCTCACTTTTAAATCCAAGCCAGGTATACAAGTGTGTGTGGGGGGGGGGAATGTCTTATTAAAAACTGCAGTAAGTTTTCGATAAAATACAAGGTGGTAACTGTAGTATGCAGTCTACACCCCTTCTCTGTCTGACTCTTAGTTCCGGCCCCCAAACACAAAATGCAGGTAACTTGCAAATAACCGTAGGCTAATCATCATGCCAGCACCCTTAACATTTGGTGCACTTCTGCAGAAGCACTTAACACATTAATGTGCACATTCAGGGCCAGATTCTGTATATGGCGCCTAAAAACTCCACACTGACCTCAGTTTCGCTTAAGCGTATTCTATAAGATGTATATAGAATATGCTTAGTCGATATCACCACGCCTAAATCTGTACACACCCATTTACACCAACGACAACCTGGCGTAGATGCAGGCAGGCTTGGCTTTATTCTATAACTACACACGTAACCATGCCCCTTTTGAACTGCGCGTGTCACCATTTAGGCGCAGTTCATTATAGAATGTGCTTACTGAGTTATGCGCATAACTTGCAATTTAGTGCTCATTAGTGCTTGTTAAGTGCTGTTAAAAAACGCTGATTGGCTTGTTCAGCCAATTAAGTTACGCACGTAGTTTTAGAATGCAAATCGAGGCACCATATATAGAATCCCCATGTAAGTGCTTAATACACTTCAGTAAAAGGGCCCCCACACCATTTTAAAACTAAATATTATTTTTGTTTTCCCTCCCGAACCAATGAACACAAAGCCTAATTTAGTAAGCTTTTTTCTCACCATTGACACACCGCATAGGATTTGGAGCCTGTGCTTAGATTAATACAAATATGCAGTGCCGTTTATTCATATAGATAGCTGTGCTGAGTATATGGTCACTGTGCTGACACCCTTAGTTTAAGCCTGTTGTTTGGAAGAATTAAACTGAACATAAGTTATCCAGAGGGAAGCTATCACCACTAGTGGAATAATTTGTTCTTCCTCAAACCTGGCCTCATATTATGTAGATGGTAACAGTCTGTTTGGAAAGATTTTCTGTAGTATGTAATATTTGAAAATAGACAGATAGCAAATTCATTAGCTTCTTGTGAACCTGTAACTTCATTTTAACATTAGTCGAATGGGAATAAAGCCTTAGGGAACAGGGCCTGGTCAAGTTTTAGTGTCACAACTTCTATTCTTACTCCAAAATGGCTTTACTCCTAACAGCACTAGGGAAAGTTATATTCAGAAATGGTAAATATCCATTGACTAGTATCAAGGTGGTTTAATGTTTACAGCTTTACCCCATCATATGACATTGCCCTGTTTTAATTTGTCATTAACAGAAAACAGTGCATTATATATGGGGATTGATAGAACACTGTCTCGCAGGGGGTGGCAGTTGCAAACACTTGATTCCTCACTGCCCAAAGTACCAGTTAGAAAAATAGGCTACTGCAAACAACTTGAATTTCTCATGTAGTATCATATTAATAAAAATATTACATACCCACCCACAACTGTGTCAGAATTTCCTATATCAAAGCAAACCATTTATGTTAACTGTCTGCACATTTTTTCCAGTGGCTCAACAGTAGCTACTGTAACTATTTTCAATGTAACTATGCAATTTATGAAAATTTTACTTCAGATAGTCTGTCTTATACCTCCTCACATCAGAAAAGGGGTCACATACATACTAGGATACAAAATAATGTAAGAAACAGTTTGTATAATTATAATTATCCAAGGTATCCTTATCACTTCTTTTCAAATATTTTTCCCAGGACTTCTGGTATAAAAATGTGACCCTTTTGTTTTGATGGTTAGGCTTTTCTGAACTATATGAGATCAGCATTTATTGGCCAAGAGGGTCCAAATTCCTGAATACCATGACCTAGACTTCTTGCCTTAGAACAGTAAAATACAGAAGTTGCCCATGTATGTACTGATGTATCTCACCTCTACAAACAGTTGCTTAGATATTAGTTTCACAAGTGAGTGACAAATGGCATCAGGACAAAACAGTTCTCTGGGCTCCAAAGTCTCCTTTACTTTAAAGTATCGGCAGCAGAATGAGGTGGGCCTTGGCCTAACACTGCATCAGCTTGTGAGAGGAATGGATTGTGTGCTTGATTAATCCTGTCATCTAGAGTGAATAACTTTGCTTTTCCCAGCAACAAGCACGACTGAATCAGGCAAACAAGGGTTTAACTGCTAAGCTCAGGCTTTGTCTTTATCTGAGAAAATTGTCCCACTACTAAAGAGCAACCCATGTATCTGCCAGGCTTGAATGGTTCATATGTGCAGATTGCTCAAGTATCACCAAGGCATGTACCTGCTAACAGAGCAAGCCCAGTATCCAGAAAGAAAATGGCATGTACCTGCTAACAGAGCAAGCCCAGTATCCAGAAAGAAAATGGCATACAGACTTCTAACTGCATTTTCTGTAAAGAATACCATTCTAGCCACTGACAGAATGTTTGGCTGCTTACAGACATAATATATGCAGCTGATATGTACCATGAAAGTCAACCAAATAAGCTAAGTGTAGCAGTAGCTTTGTTTGAATCCTGTCACCCCCCCCCCCCCCCCCCCCCCACACACACACACACACACACTAGCAAATCAGCAGCCCATATTATACTCTACAAATGGATTTTACCACCTTTTCAAATGTTTCTAACCCTAGCTCAGAATTTCCAAATTCCACTGATTTAGAAGTCTGTTTCCCTATATAATTCTTCTGCTGGGGTTCATCTAGGATCCTGGACTACTCTTTAACCTTGTTCAGCATAGAGAAAGTGGTGGCCTTTATGAAGCCTGCTACCTGCCCTTCTGATCCCATCCCTACACAATGAGTCAAAAATCCATTGCTTGGCCTATTTCCTTCTATATTCACTTGCTAAATACCCTTTCGCCTTGGAAGCAAGTGATCATTCATCCTAATCTTTAATCCATTTTCTTCTGCCCTGTCTCAAATTCACCACTTATTTGCAAAATCCTAGAGCAAATATTCTTCAGTCACCTAGCCAACCATCTTGGGGGGGGGGAAAAAACCCAGGCCCTTCCTCCAAGGCAGTCAGGCTTTTGCTAAGAATCAAGCACTAGATCAGCACTGACAGGTTATGAAGTGAAATTCCTACCTGCTCGGTGACAGGAAAACTATAAGCTCCGACACAGACTTCAGTGGCGTCCGTAAGCAACACGTCTTTCAATCCACTAACAGTCTTTATAAAGACCAGTTATGCTCATATTTTAAAGCTACATCACCGAAAATATCTGCAATTGTTGAGACTTCTGAAACATGGTACCATATCAAGAATGCTTGGTCTATTTCAAAGAGCATGATCCTGTTCCCACTTTTTGTCTGATTGCACTTGACATCAGGGCATCTTTTGATCTGACAGAACATGGCCACCTTGTTTCTTATTTCTCAATAGTGGTTGGACTACACTTGACTGACTGATTTATTTACTTTTTAAGTAATTAGATTTTCAAAGTTAGAACCTGTCCAAGAAACCCAAGAGCCAGAGCTGTCTTTTGTGGCAAGCCCCAAGGCCAAGAGTCCAGATTCAAACAGGTTTTGTTTAACCTTTTCATAGGTCCACTAGCACCATTAACTCAAAAGTTTTGGTTTTAGAGACTGTAATTAAGGAGATATCATCCAAAGAGTGGGATTATTCTGTGTTGAAAACACTTGTCTAGGTGCTGTGGTGCAGTGCCTTACACACTAAAAAAAAAAAAAACAACAACAACCTCAAACAACTATACTAAATATGAAACTATTTGGCTCTCAAGGAAATTGCCTCTTCCTTCTCTAAACTATTGTAGATCTTTCCATATTATATAACTGAGTACCTTGTCTATTCATCTGATTTCATCGCTTACATTTGATTCTCAGCTTGCATCAGTCACAAAAGTTCTTTTTGTTTGTTTTTTTATTTTGCCTTACACTCAAATTGGTTTCCAAAAACAGTTTGACCAAAAGACCAAAAATTGTTTACTCCATACTCCAAAGAAATTTTTGGCATGCCATGTGCAATGATTGGAACAGATCATCTCTTAAAAAACTGCAACTCATTCAAAATACTGTCAAAATTCTTATCACATTTAATGTGATTATGCCACTCCCCTGTTAACTGATCAGCAAGGGGTGTAAAAATCTCAGAATAATTTACTAGGTCTGCCCTTCAGATGTACACAAATACCAGCTGACCTCCTTATCTGCCCCCATGTTCACTTCATTCTCAGGAACGTTATTTAGTAGTCTCCTGATCCACCAAATATAGCCAATACTCTTCGGTTAAATAGAAAATAGTAGTAAAAAAAAAAAAAAACTTTTCCTTTTGAATGTTTGTTTCAGGAGAAAAATAGAAATGGCCAGCGTTTATAGTAAAGTTACATTCTTCCCCACTTCTTTGGAATGAAAAACTATCCCAAATAAAGCCTTTGACTCTTATCTTAAAGAAGTCAGAACAAGAAACTACAAAGGTTAAGCTCCACTTGACTGATCTTCACAGAGCCATTCTTCAAGAAAGAATTGAACCTGTCCTTACACAGGTAGGGTAGGATTCAGATTTAGCACTGGCAAAGCAAAGGAAACTCCTTTTTTCACAAAAGAAAACCTTCCATACTGAGTGGTATTGTACATTTAGAGGATTATATAGGCTCTGGCACTACCCCCGACAACTGAAGTGGATTTTTAAGGGTGTCAACTGTTTCTATAACCTATCCCCCAACAGGTTTGCACCTGTAAAAGGGGCATCATGAACTTGAGATGAACGTCTTTTAGGTCCAAAAGTCAACCACACTAGTCTCTTGGCACAGGAAGAACCTTGTGAGGCAATGTCAAAAGAATCATATGAAGAACAAATAAGGTAAATTCAGCCTCTAAAAGAACCAAATTAAGGTCAAACTGGGTCTGTGCTGAAAAAGGTCCTAAGTATTTTTTGAACCTTCTGAGCAAGTATGCATATACTCAATTCTCTGTAAGCGGTAAAATGAAATTCTTTCAGCATAAAGTTATGAAAGAAATTTTTTCCCCAAATGGGCCAGGAGTTTCTGGTCCTTTCCCTGGCACAGTATTTAGCGTCATCACTGCCCTTTTGCACAGTTGATCAAAATATAAAACTTTTTTTTAGGTATAGGAGCCTGCCACAAGTGAGCATTACATCTAAATTAGTCTGTGGCCTGAAACAGCTACTGGACTTGGGAGCCTTGATAAAACTTCAACAGGCTGAAAGACATCAACTCTGGGCTCAGCCTCCTGGTTCAGTTTCTCATAAGAGGAGAATATAAATCAGGCCAGATACCAGTTAATATCATCCCTGTCAAGGGAAGAGTCAAGTGCTTGGGACTGATTGGGAAAATCTTTCAGAACAATCTGAAAGGAAGGAGTTTCTTGTAATTCAAAATCTGTTAACGATATAAGGGAACACTACTGTCATCCTCTTTGTGCCAGCATAATCTCCATGGCATGGGAAGTCTGTAAAATTTCTGGGAGCTTTGTTTTCACATGTGTTTGAATGAAGGGACCACTGCATGTGTGCGTACAACGTTACTCTAGTTTTCAGCTCAGGAAGAGCTGTTCCATCCTGGTTCCAGCTATTGCCCTCCTGTGCCTGATTCAATCCTGCTAGTTAGAGAATGGAAAAACAAAAATATCACACCTATACTTAAAGAACACTTAAGGAACAAGTTGCTGAAATGCCCAGGTAAAACCATACAGTTTTACAGATTAAGCTAATATTGTGACTGAAGATAGAAGAATCACACCTGGAATACTGGTCCATGTATCTTACACTTTTACTGAAATTGCTGAAAACTAGAAAACTAAACTAGGCTTTTTGCAAGCTCTCTTTATATTCCCCATTCTCAAACTCAAAAGCAACCTATGGCCACAGCTACCATATAGGTCATGGCACACATCCTAGGCTGACGCTTTTGGCTTTGGGTGCGTGGGTCAATGTCATTCAAGGGCAGTGAAAATTGTTTCAACTTTATAAGGTTAAGAAAGTTCAGACTGAACAAATTAGAGTAAAAAAAATACTTTAGATAACCTAGTTTTTCCACTAACCATCAAATTGCTCAGTGTTTCCAGTATATGCCACCCAGCTTTTTGCTGATGGATTACAGAAAAATGAAACCAAACACTGTCATACTTTCTCTGAACCTGTTTTTGTTTTGCTTTTTGAAACAGTCAACTGTTTTGCAGTAGTAACCAATATTAAGTACATTACATCGAAGCTTGGATTGATGTTGTAAAGCACCATTTATGGGTCCATCACTTAACATGCAGGAGGTTTAGTGAAAAACAAAGGCTATTTATAAATAAATAAAAACACAGTCAACATACTGTAATCCACATGAAGCAATGTAACCAGTAACCTTTTCCCTTTCACAACAACAAAAGCCAAGGTTTTCCCATGACATGGTTAAAGATTTCAAAAGGGAATAACTCAGCTATAGTTCTGATTTAATGTAATACATGCTACTGCTGCGTGTCTTCAAAACCTGTACGGTCAAATTAAACACATACAGGTGTAAAAAAAAAAAATGTTCACTACTTCTAGGAAATTCCTACTTACCTTTCTTCAAATTTTTACATAGAGCTTTCAAGTTTCATCTCATGCTTAATTTTGTGACAGCGGAACTAGACCCAGTATAAATAGTTTAGTTTTTTTTTATGCTTTGTGCTGTGTAAGTGTTTTAAAGTTACCTATTTGAATTCCTTTTACTGAAAGCCAATGGACGAGGCTTTATAAGCCTTACATTTTTCCCTTCTGTACAACACAATCTCAAAAAGAAATAGGACCATATCACTTAACAAGGCAACAGTTTACAAAAAGCCCCAATAAATTTCCAGTTATTACTCCTGGGGAAGTTCGCACTACTGTGCACTGCAGAACACACAGACTAGGAGGCAATAAGGATTTGCACTCTTGCTCTCTCTCCATCCCCTCCCCTTTTGGCATCCCTGGTGTACACATATACATATGCCCCTGGCTTGCCTGCCTGCTCTCTCATTCACTGCCATCCCATCCCCCTCAGCACTATATGCACACCCCCAATCCAACACTGATTATCACAAGCAGAGATGAAGCTGAATATCAGACCACATCCTCCTGGCACTGAATACAGAATGTGAATTGTAGAGCTCTATGGTGTCCCATGTCATTCAAACTCTGTTTCTGATAAATCAGCAGCTGGTTTTGGGGAGGGGGTAATAATGTTGAGATAGAAGGGGAGAGGAGGGAGCAAGCCATGTGCAGTGGGAGACAGCTGTTTGCATGCTGTTGAGAGGGAGAGACCAGTGAGGGTGGTGATTTGAGACACAGCAATAGGGAGGTATGCTCAGGGAAGGAAAGTGAGTGAAAGATATAGTGGAGGTGTGTGGGTGGAATGGGAGAGCGAGCGAGCTATGGGTGTGTGCCTGGGGGACAGAAAGGATCATTTCAAAAAGAGAGCTACAAGTGTCAATATAGGGAGGGGGGTTAAGAGCGTGCTAAGTTAATGCATGTGATCAAGGTTGGTGTTTGAGAGAAAACTGAAGGGTGTCCACTTTGCAGAAAGGGGCAAAGAATACTAGGGATTGCACCTGCAAGGGTAAGAGAGAAGGACAAGCCTGGGGAGGGATTCAAGCTAGTTGGAAAGTATGACTGCTTAAGAGGGAGGGGTGAGCCTGGCATACAGAAGAGCTGGGCCTTTATGATAATGGAATTATACATAAAAAGGAATGCAGAATTTTCTTTTTAAACCGTGCACAAGATTTCACACATTTTATGCTAAATTCCCCCAGGAGTAAACTATATATTGTTATGTTTAGAAAGGCAGGGCAATTTATCACCAATACTGAGATTTTAATGGCCCATCATTTCCACTGTCAAAAAATTAATCTAATAATTCAAAGTATTTCCTACTGTGTGCGTCACAGCATTTTCACAATGTGACTTTCAGTGCACCGAGTTAATCTATAATCCTGATGCCAAATGCTACGGCACAGCTCAGTTACAGAATAGGAATCAGCACCTTCCTCTGACTCCTAACAGAAGCCATTCCCCAAGTATTATTTCAGTCCTTTGAAAGGCACAGTGCCTCCAATATTTTAACCAAGGAATATTTGCAACTAAAATGCATTGTACATATCTAACAACAAAAAAAAAAATACTTGGAACACCCTTTTCATATTCTACAGTACTGAAATTTAAGAAGAAAATAACCTTATACTTTATGAAAAACTAATGTACAGTCTTCATTCTCCTTGTAGAGATCTGTCAGATGGTCTTCCTTGGACTGTATACTCTTCAAATAATAGTTTACTATCTTGCTGTCCCGTTCATACTGGTGGGGAATGTTTTCATATGGTTTAAGGTCAAGGTCCAAGAGGGAAACTGAATACATAAATCTAGATTTCGATGTTGAAACCACACATCTTTGTTCCAGGCTGAAATACAAGCCATACAAATATAATCACAATGCCATACACATTAAGAATGCAGTTGAGCGCCTAGTCTAATAGCCCTACAGCAAAGCTTCCTGATCCTGTCTTGGGGACCCCCACAGCCAGTTGGGGTTTTGGGATGTCCACAATGAATATTAAGCATGATCCTCGTGAATATTTATTGTGGCTATCCTGAAACCACAACTGGCTAAGGAATCTCCAGGACGGATCTCAGAAGCCCTGCCTTACCATGTTAAAGCAAACGTTCCTCCTACACATCTAAAAATAACTCTCTGAAACAGATGCGAGGAGAAATGATGACTTTTCTCACAGCCTGTGTTTTTAAAATAGACCATTAAGGCCCCGCTGCTCAAAACTCCAGCGCTGCTCCAAATAGCACCGTAAAAGTACTGCCGGAGCAACGCAGAACAATGCCCTAATGTCCAATGCTGAGGAAATGCAAATATAGATGTGTTCATAGCGTTGAACATTAGGGAGTTTGGTGGGAGGATTGTGTTTGGCACATGCACAGAAGAGTTCCGTAGTAAGCTTGGCTCCTGTGTGCATGCGCCTGGTAAAAACCAAATTTGAAGCACACGTTGGGAAACTGCCAATACCTCGCTACCTCCTCAGGAGGTAGAGGGTACAGCTAGCCCAGAACACTGGATCCTTGGAGGATTCCAGTTGGAGCCTCCAACTCTGCCATTACGCAGGACAGAACTTTGTGAAGGGGAAAGTGCTCAAGAGGCCTCAAGAATAGGAGTCGTCGGCTGGGCTAGGCTGGGGATAGACCCAGGGCCTTGGACACAAATCAATAAGGAGGGACAGTTCTTCCTACTGAGACCAGTGTATAAGTAGAGAACATTCCTCCACTTCCAACCCAGAGTCACAGAGACCAAATAGTCCTCCACCTCATCACGGCCACCCCCGGAAGTCAAAAGAACCTTCCTCTGGCATTGATTACCCATGCCCAGGGACACCCTCCCAACAGTGGGGTACCAGCATCAGCTGCTAGTGTCTGCTTAAGAAGCAGGACCACTTGCTGCAGCCAACCAGAGCTTAGGACCTCCCAGGCCCAGAATAGGTGAAGACACTGACCTCCAACCCCCATGCCCCAATGGGGGCTGAGACTGTTCCTGCTGCAGGAGGTGAAGTCATCAGGATCATGGGTTCCAATAACATGGGGAGGTCCCCCCTCTCAGGCCATTTCTAAAGTTCTAAACAACCTACTACTACTACTTATCATTGCTATAGCACAACCGGACGTACGCAGCACTTCACACTTGAGCATGGAGAGACAGTCCCTACTCAATAGAGCTTACAATCTAATTATGACAGACAGGACAAGTAAGGGATACGGGTTAGGACAGACAGGACACATCAGGGATAGGGGACAGTTGAAGGTTTAGGTTTAAGAGTTAAAAGCAGCATTGAAGAGGTGGGTTTTTAGCCTAGATTTGAAGATGGCCAGAGATGAGGCTTGGCGTACCGGCTCAGGAAGTTTATTCCAGGCATACGGTGCAGCAAGATAGAAGGAACTGAGTCTGGAGTTAGCGGTGGAGGAGAAGGGTGCAGATAAGAGAGATTTGCCCAGTGAGCGGAGTTCCCGGGGAGGAGTGTAAGGAGAGATGAGAGTGGAGAGGTACTGAGGAGCTGCTAAGTGAATGCATTTGTAAGTCAGTAAGAGGAGTTTGAACTGAATGCGGAAATGGATAGGGAGCCAATGAAGTGACTTGAGGAGAGGGCTAATATGAGCATAACGACACTGGCATAATATTAGTCGTGCAGCAGAATTTTGAACAGATTGAAGAGGAGAGAGATGGCTCAGTGGGAGACCTGTGAGAAGCAAGTTGCAGTAGTCTAAGCGGGAGGTGATAAGAGTGTGGATGAAGGTTCTGGTTGCATACTCAGAAAGGAAAGGGCGAATTTTGGTGATGTTATAGAGGAAGAGACGACAGGTTTTAGCAGTCTGTTGAATATGTGAAGCGAAGGAGAGGGAGGAGTCGAAGATGACCCCAAGGTTGCGTGCTGATGAGACGGGAAGGATGAGCGTATTATCCACAGAAATAGAAAAAGGGGGGAGGGGAGAGGTCGGTTTAGGTGGAAAGATAAGAAGCTCAGTCTTGGTCATGTTTAGCTTCAGATGGCGGTGAAACATCCAGGCAGCAATGTCACACAGGCATGCTGAAACGTTGGCCTGGATGCCTGCTGAGATTTCTGGTGTAGAGAGGTAGATCTGGGAGTCATCGGCATAAAGATGATACTGAAAACCATGGGATGAGATCAGAGTACCAAGCGAAGAAGTATAGATGGAGAAGAGTAGAGGTCCCAGGACAGATCCCTGAGGTACACCAACTGACAGCGGGATAGAAGAGGAGGAGGATCCACCAGAGTATACGCTAAAAGTACATTTGGAGAGATAAGAAGAAAACCAAGAAAGAACAGAGCCTTGAAAACCAAGCGAGGATAGCATATCGAGGAGTAAGCTGTGATTGACTGTGTCAAAAGCAGTAGACAGATCTAGAAGGATGAGGATAGAATAAAGCCCTTTGGATCTGGCCAGGAGCAGGTCGTTAGAGACTTTAGTAAGCGCCATTTTGGTTGAATGACAGGGGCGAAAGCCAGATTGAAGTGGATCAAGAATTGCTTTAGATGATAGGAAGTCGAGGCAACGACAGTGAACAGCACATTCAAGCATCTTGGATAGGAAAGGGAGGAGGGAGATGGGGCGATAGTTGGAGGGACAGGTAGGGTCCAATGAGGGTTTCTTTAGGAGTGGTGTTACTATGGCATGTTTGAAGGCATCGGGAACAGTCGCAGTGGAAAGTGAAAGATTGAGCAGAGATGACCTACATCATTGTGGGTAGAGGGAGCCAGCTTAAGACAAATCTGGAGGCTTTTGAAAAGCCCTACTGTGCATGTGTGTGGGCTCCTGCTGGTCACCTACTACAAATACAGTAACTGTTTTGGGATCTTGCCAGAAATGGTCACAGTTGGAAACAGGATGTTGGGCCTTCAGACCTTCAGTCTTTCCCAGTTTGGCAACATTTATGTACTTATATAACTTGGTTTTCTCCAAGAAAAAGCAGCACAGCAAGTCCTCCCTAGCTACAGGTTGCATACAACCAGAGAGAGGAAGGAAAATAAGAAAGGCTGTTCTTAGTTTCTATTTGCAATCTGTCACATATGATGGATGGTGGCAGCTAGCCTTTTTAATTATTTAATTGGAAGGAAGTTAGGTGGGGGGAACAAAAATGGGCATGCGGGGGGGATGGAGATGGATTCTAATCTCCAAAGAGATTCTGGAGGACAGACCAATGAAACCTAGTGTCACATCAGGACTACCTTTCCAAATAATACTGCAATGTGAACATATGTACTGAAGTCCACATCATTGTCTTTTAAATCCCCTCCATGGAGACTGGCCTCAAGTGGGTCACAGATGCTTCAAGCATGGCTCACACATTGAGAGGTTTGACATGAACATCAAGAGTCAAGCCTGCCTTGGCAAAAGGAAAGAAAATGCAGTCTGCTAGCTTGTTTTTAATCTAAAGTGTGCAAAACACGTTCACCATTGTGGACATGTGGCTGAAAGAAAAATGTTAGCAAGATGACTGATTCATGTGCAAATCAGACACCAACTTAGGATGGAACTTTGGATGGGTGCACAAAACCATAGTATTGTTGAAAATGTTTGCATAGGTGGACCAGTCACTAGAACCTACCACCACCCACACTAGGACCTTTCAAGTCAGGTACTTCAGATCACACACAGAGTCTAATGACTCGAAAGGTTAGAACATTGAAGTCTCAGGACACAGCAAGTGGCTTAATAGGAAGCTTCAGTATAGAACAAGCCCCGCAAAAAGTGAATAACTAGAGACTATACAAAGATGGTTTAACTTATATATAGTGGCAATACATGCCAACTGCATGAAAGTGGAAACTACTGAGTTGGTTTTCAAACTTGACTCATTCAGTTCTTGAAGGTACTCATGTTGTTGTGTGGGAAAGGAAAATGTTTGCCATCTGGTATGATGGAAAGGCAACAAACTACATAAAACTATATAGTCTCCTACTGGAGTCTCTCCAAGAACCCAGAATGACCTAGATAGATTCGGGGTAGCTAAAGCTACCCACTCAACATTACTACTACTACTACTACTATTTAGCATTTCTATAGCGCTACAAGGCGTACGCAGCACTGCACAAACATTCAAGCTATGAGGGGAAAGGGACTTGCTGTTGCACCAGCATTCCCTGAGCCTATGATTAACAAATACTGGGGAATACCTCAGTTTGATGGGACTTATGGAAAGTTCCAGAAGAAGAGAGAACAGTACCTGCCTTGGTCAATAAGAAGCCACGAGAACCATGGTTCTCCTGATCCTGCCTGGGTTTCAGGACAGTCTTCCCCCTATCACGGGAATCTCAGGATACACATACTGAAGACCCTCCACATAAGCTAAATTTGCTGTCTCTCTCTTTCCTGGAGCAGAACTAAGGAGGGGCAAAGAGATCCATTGTGTTTGTTCTCACCAGCAAAGTATATCTGAGCCACTTTTGAATTAAGACCACAAATGGTTAAAGAATATGACTTGGTTTGTTTGCAGGTACATTGTCTTTCCTTGCCAGATACCACTAATATCCCCTTTCCAGGGTTCAGTGCGGTTTACACTCTAGGTGAGACAAAAGCAAATTGTATTAGTGTGAGGTATGAGAAACATGAGACCACTGGTGTAATGCATGAGACTAAAAACATTAAGGAAAGGATAATGGATGATACTAGGAGATAGAGGTTATGATATAGATGGCCCTTAGACAAATCAGAGATGGCCCCATTCTAAAGTTTTCCATACACAGGACATGGAGCCCATTCCTCCATGCTTGTTGATGTAATGCACAGCCACTTGATTGTCTAGACGATTATTTATTGGCAAATCCATTTCTGAAAGCCTTTAGAGCATTCCACATTGCCCTTTACTCCAGGAAATTAATCTGGTAAAGTCCCTCATGAGGAGACCACAATCCCACGAGTGTGAAGCCTAATCAGAGGTCGACCAAATTTCGGTTTCGGCACCAAAAACAACCTGAAATTCAGGTTCGGGTTTGAAACCGAAACTTGGCCCCCACCCACCACCCCGCAATTACTCCCACTCCCAACTGCAAAATGGCTGTCAGGTGCTCCTATGGCAGTCTCGTGAGGCTTCCACAGGAAGTGTCAGCTGCCACTTCCATTGGAGCAGCGCATGGGGCAGGAAAGTGGGGTTTGTTCCTGCCCCCAAAGAGACCACTAGACCACCACGGCTTCCTGAGGTAGGCCTGGAGAGGGCCAACCAGTGTCAGGCAGGAAAAGGGGCCACTGCTGCCAGGGGGCATTTTCATTTACAGTTTTGTTTTCTACTGAACCAAGCAGCCAATTCTGGTTGCAGATTCAGTTTCAGCAGAAACCAAACATTCTGGGTTCAGACAGGCTCTAAGCATGATTATATTAATCTGTGACAACCCCCCCCACAATGGTTTAATGAGAGACAGACCACTCAAAAACTCTGAAGACAAGTCTGAGTCCATAGACTGCTCAACGTCCATTCAGCTTGTCTCATTCTGAGATGTACCAAAAGATTGCATGCATTACCAAAGCTAAGACAAACAACCACGTCAACATGCTCCATGCTGATGAC
Source organism: Microcaecilia unicolor (assembly GCF_901765095.1). Taxonomy (NCBI): domain Eukaryota; kingdom Metazoa; phylum Chordata; class Amphibia; order Gymnophiona; family Siphonopidae; genus Microcaecilia; species Microcaecilia unicolor. The sequence goes on from NC_044036.1 coordinate 173,195,087, forward strand.
TACTGACACCTAAACAGTGCAGCCTCACAAAGCCCAAGTGCAGTACTAGCATGAAAGCTTTTTTGGTGGATAAGTCATTTTGGAAGGCAGGAAATTATTGCAAATTTACTTACAGCTAATATCCTTTGTATTCATGGCAAGGGATATGCTATGAATGTGTTAAGAGGGTGCAGAGTCAAAGTTAATATCAATTGAGAGGGTGTGATATGAGGATGAGAGCAAAGGGCACACCAAGTGGCAATGTCAGTAGAAGTTGTGCTGAGACTGACAAAAGGATGCAATATGATTTTCAGCAGAGAGGGGTGTGGTGGTGTTGGTGTCAGTCGAGGTGGATCTGCAGTGGTGTCAGATCTCAGAACCACTGATCTAGGAGGAAGGGCACTAGGGTTTACCAGTTTTAACAATTTATTGAGGCCCCGATGCTCAGAAGTACATGCGGGAACTAGAGGTCATTAGTGCCCACATATACCAGCACAAAATGCACAAAGGCCCTTACCGTGGGAAACAAGGAACTCAACTACGATCAGCGCAAGTAGCATGCTAATGTAGTCAAAAGCATACAAATGAAGCTATTTCCTAGTCCCTCTGATGCTCGAACAGTGCGCAGAACAAGGGCACCCACATCACTGCAAACCTTACACCAGCTCAGAGCTGGCGTTAGGGTGCCTATCAATATTGACCAATAACTCAATAACATTTTGAGCTCATTTTTCCCCACTGGAGTTGATAAGATGCTAGCATGCAACAACAAGAGTTTGCTTGGGGATTTGATAAAAGAAGTCTTTGTACTGCTAGGCTTAATCCTCATGTTTCTCGGGTTAGCCGTACCTTTTTCTGAAATCACGAAATAACGGGATACACTTATTCACGGATCGGGGGGAAAAAAACAAACAGAGGCAAGCAAGGCCGGTTCCAGTGACCGGTGAAAAGTCAATTTGGCTGTGCTTGATGCACAACTCTTGAGCGCATGCGCAAGGCACAATCCTACCTAATGCTCAATGCTAACAGATTACCTATATTTGCACACTGTTAGCGTTGAGCATTAGGGAGTTATTTTGCCACTGTTCCATAAAGCGCTGGAGTTTTAAGCATTGGGGCCTTACTGCTGCATTTTCACTTCTCTAGCATGCTTTATAAGGCCTCTTAGGCTACATATATACAAAGGAAAATATGATAGCCTCTTCCATTTTCTCACCATTCATCCTGAAGACAAGGTGTCAAAGCAATCATGATGGAGCAGTCTTTAGCCGTCATTGCTACTCTATATTGATGAATCTACACAAAAGAGAAAAAGGATTTCACGCTGCTACAGTTCTTCGAAAAATCACATCTCTGTAGTCAAGTTAAAAACCGAATGAATTGTTGACTAAACATGCAAGCAAGATAAACTTGCCTTACGTTTTTAAAACAGTATTAAAGCAGCTGTTCAGAACACTGCTTGCATATTTCAGAGCCAAAACAAGTTAAGACATTGGGGCTAAAAATCAACATTAAGGCAAGTGAGTAAGTTATTATTCTACCGTGATGGAATCCAGAAATTCAAACAAAAGTAATCATACCTCTAATACAAAGAATCCTGGTACCTCCACTATAACTTTATTTTAATAACTTATATACCATTTAATCAACTACTTGGTTTATAAAAGAACAAATTGTGAGATATATACATTAATCATGGAGAGGGAGAGGACCTCAGACTTGTGACAACTTCTGATCAATAAGATCATATCAATATAGTCACCTCGATATAATCACTGGTCCTCTACCAACCTCCTCCCTGGGTGTTTCATTCATGCGCTTCTAGTGTCTAATATCTGTAATTGCCATACATCACAGCCAAAAATACAAACCACAGCTACTTAGCTTGTTGCTGCTTGCTTAAGGGCCTCCCCAACGGTCCCGTTTCGCCAACTAAGGCTTCATCAGGGAAAGAGAACCCCCGCAACGCCAGACTGTGGTACAAAGCCCAGCAAGCTGTTAATGCCGCAAGGAAAAAAACGCGCCACCTTGCAGCATTAACAGCTTGCTGGGCTTTGTACCACAGTCTGGCGTTGCGGGGTTCTCTTTCCCTGATGAAGCCTTAGTTGGCGAAACGGGACCGTTGGGGTGGCCCTTAAGCAAGCAGCAACAAGCTAAGTAACTGTGGTTTCTATTTTTGGCTGTGATGTATAGCAATTACAGATATTAGACACTAGAAGCGCATGAATGAAACACCCAGGGAGGAGGTTGGTAGAGGACCTATGATTATATCGAGGTGACTATATTGATATGATCTTATTGATCAGAAGTTGTCACAAGTCTGAGGTCCTCTCCATGATTAATGTATATATCTCACAATTTATTGTGATTATCCGCTATCTTTCCAGTTGTCATCATATATAATTTAGCGGAGTTGCTCCCAAAGCCTTTTTATAAAAGGACATACATATTATATTTTATCATATGACTTACTCATATCGTGTATATTAAAACACCTTTTATACATCAAATTGACACACTACCCTATATTGCATCACTATTTACATGTTTTTTGCTACAAAATGTAATCTCATACAAGGCATCCAACATTCAAAAGATAAGTTCTTCTATTACTGATAGATTTGGATGCCTTGTACGAGATTAAATTTTGTGTTTTAATATATACACAGTATAAGGAAGTCACATGATAAACTAGAAAATAGGAGGATTTTTAAGATGAACGATGGTGGTGTAAATGTGAGGTTCTTCCACTAGCTCTACTAATAAGAGCCATCATAGCCACTGAGTTCTGGTTAAAATACTGTTTTATGAATAAATTCTTTATTATCAATAGTAGAGGTACCAGGATTCTTTGTATTAGAAGTGACTAAGTTAACCATATATCTTTATCAGGTTAACTTTTGTGTTGATATTTAGTGGTGCTTCAGTTGCTTGACCAAAATTGTCCAGATAAGCTTAGCTGGACAGTGCTGATATTCAGTGTTGGCTAGTTAAATTCAAGCCATGGTCCTAATCTGCCTTTAGAGACACCTCTTTGGTTGTGGCTCAGTTTTGTGTGTCCAAATTGGCCAAAATGTAAATGCTGCTGGGATTAGCATGAGAGAGATTTAAAACTAATGATTAGTCCCCTTAATTCCCATGGTTACCCAGCAAAATCCTGGGTATCGGCCTCAATCTCAGGGCTGGCTCAACCATTAGGCAAGACTAGGCAGTTGCTTAGGTCAGTTGTTTCTGGGAGCACTAAAAAGCAGCTGCAGTCAAAACAAAATAATAGGTCCTGAAAACCATACAAAGTCAAAGAAACAACAGGGTAGAATTTAAGATAGCATGTTAGGTCTACAAAATTATTTCAGGTTGTTGTCCACTATCTGTTGACTATTAACTTTCACTGCTCTAAGATCAGGTTTTCTTTTTAGTTCTACACTTAAATTAGGATTCCTTTCAGTCAAGAATATACAATTAAAATGGTTTCATGAAAGCTCTTTTTGCTACCTGTCTAGCAAGATTTGGAATATGATTCCTCTGCAGATTAGATCTTTATTTCAATTCTGTAAAAGTTTTAAAGGTAATCAACAGAAATAAAAGAAAATAAGACGATACCTTTTTTTTATTGAACTAACTTACCTTTGAAAGCTAATAAAAAAAATCTATTAAGTTAGTCCAATAAAAAGGTATCTTATTTTCTTTTCTATATTTTATTTTATTTCTATTACCTTTAAAAGTGGACTAACATGGCTACCACATCTCTCTACTCAAGGTAAAAGTTTTAAAAACTTTTATAAATGTTATGAGAGTTTATTATTTCGTATTCTGGCTCTTTTGCTAAATGGTAAGTTGATTGCCTTTAGGGAGTTAGTTTTGTGTTACCCACGTTGATTCCTTAGTAGATATAAGCAGGATATAAATGCGGAATAGTATAGTATTTACTTGTACATTGCAGGAGTCAAAGCACACATTTGATATAGTCACTTCAAAGCAGTACCGGTGTTGGCGTAAATGTTGCTGTAAAAACTACAACATTTTCAGGTTAACTGCTTACTACTTAAATATCTTTCTTTGAAAAGATTTGAACAATGCCTTATTACTGAAGGACTCTTCCAATACACTGTTTCAAACAAGTTCCACCTCACTAATACGTAGAAAATAAAGTTACCTTTGTAACAGCATAAGCCACAGTCCCATCATCCTCAGTTGAAAGATCTTTTAACTTCTCATAAAATGCTTCATTATAGGGACCATCTATCTCCAAATTACTTCTAAAAACAAAACAAAAAAATATTTTTTTAGGTTACCAAATGTTCTGCAAGGATCAGGCCTCACTGACAAGCAGATGCTTTCCCACCAAAGGCAGCAGAGAAACACAATAAATCCAATCACAGGACAATGAACGTTTGTTCTAGAGCTGTAATGAATGGCATATTTTACTATTCAGCAAAATACGAATAATGGACACTGAGCATTACCAAAAATAATAAAAGAAGAAACAAGAAATCAGAGATCAAGTGTTTACTTCACTAGGATTTAGCACAGTACAGCCCTGGATTATTTGTATTCAAATTTAAATCACTATTCAGATGTAATACAAATAATGTATTTGGGACTGAATCAAATCGAATATGAATACTTTGGTACAGGCTGAGTTTGTTATCCATTAGCACCAGCTCAATGAAGTCTCAATTCCAGGAGCAGCAATGCCCTGAAGAAGCATCTAACCAGTCTGGGTTTCTGCATGGCTACAATGAATATACAAGAGCCTTACACGCACTGGATCTCTCTCGAATGAATAAAAGTTCACAATGATGTAAAAGTCCCCTCCTTTTCCTGATGTACCCTTATTATTAAAATCAGGACAGTGGGGGAAAAAAAAAAAAAAAAAAAAAAAACTTTCACATCACTGCATCTCATGCCTATTCATTACTGATATCCTAAAAATGACTGGTCTGGAAGGGACCAGTGTGACACTGGACAAACTCTACCATTTAACAAAGCCAAGAGGGAAAAAAAAAAACAAAAAAAAGAGAGAGATCAGAGAACCTCTCCCAGAAATGGAGGGTGGTCTGTGACTCCATTTAATTATTAGAGAATTGGCATGTTTGTAGGTTGTAACACCCTTCAGAAGGCAAAAGTGTAAGTCTTCAAAATCTTACAAGCCTCCTCTTTAGATTTAACTGTAGAACTTTTTTTGTTTAGGGAATACAGTAAATACCACATTCAGGGCCACTTATACACATACAGAAGCTGTTCACTGGCACTGGCTCTGTGATAACAACAGTATTCAGCTACCCTAAATTAAACTGCATAGCTATATGGATAGTGACTGAATATTGCCACCTATACTCAGAGTTAGCCCAACACACATGCTCTACACTCTGGCACTATCCAAGTAGAGAAGGTCCCATGAAACACGTGGGCAGTCAATCCACAAGAGCCAGACAGGCACAAAATCAAGAGAAGATCAAATTTTTTAACAAACACACAGTCCAGTAGACAAGATCCAATCAAATTCCAATGGTACTTTTATTAAAAACAGACGTAAAGGGGTAGGAAAGCTGTGCCCAACTTGGCCAAGTTTCACCAGAACAAAGGGCTGCCTCAGGGGCTTTCAATTCTATAAAATCAATTGGAATAGCACAAACAACAAATACATAATGTGTAATAAAAAAAACTCCCCTAAAACATTATATAATAAAAACATTAAATTTACAAACACAGAAAAGTGTAGTTAACATGGAAATAAGCACCCATGTGAATAAGGGTTTACCAACACACTAAAAAAAGCAAACACTATATCTACTTTGTGCACATGACAGCAAGAATTGAGAGCCTCCAGGGTTGGCAAAATAAAAGCCTGAAGAACACTACAGTTTGTGTTTGACTTTTTATTCTTTTTTTTATTCACACGTACTGTAGCAATCTTCAGTCTTATTTTGCCAACCCTGGAGGCAGGCATTTAGCCGAAATGTCATTGTTCTTTTGTTCCCATCAGGTGCATTCCATTCTTTCAGCACTGAAAACTGCAAGTGCAGAAAAGTAATTGCCCAATACACAGACTTACAGTACCGTCTTGATTATCCAACCTTTGCTAATCCGACCATCCAGCATATCTGAGAGACTCCCTCCTCCCTCTGGTGACATCATCATGTCTCTTTCTGTTTTCCAGCATAGCACAGAGGGAAGTTTTGCACCGGAGAATTTGTTTCAGACCCAAGACTCTGCTTTTACAGCCTTTGTTTATGTACTGTTTGAGGAGTTACCATTGTTTTTCATATTATCTTACTTTTCAAATATTCAACAGGTTGGTCCCATTTATCCTATATAATAATTCTCACCTCCAACATTTTAATGTGCCTGGTACCGTGGCTCCCTCAGAGGTGGTCTGCTAGGCAGTTTAGAATGCACTGACGTCAGGTGTAGAGGTCTCAGGTGCGCTCTCGCCCATGGCACCACTTCCAAGGTGGCCGTCATCGATCCCAACAGCTGGACAATGTCCCAAGCTCGCGGGCGGGGCATCCTCAGGAGCAGATGGACCTGATTCTGAAGCTTGCACCGCCTTTGCTCGGGAAGAAACACATAGCCCGAGGCTGTGTCGAACCTCGCCCCCAAATATTCTAGAGATTGCGAGGGGGGTAACTTTTGGCCATATTGACAATCCAGCCCAGAGATTGAAGGACTGAAACCACTCTGGCTGTAGCTAGATGACTCTCTTTTTCTGAGTCTGCTCTGATGAGCCAGTCGTCTAGGTACGGGTGAACCTGGATACCCTCTCGCCTGAGAAAGGCAGCTACCACCACCATTACCTTGGAGAAGGTTTGAGGAGCTGTGGCGAGGCCAAAAGGCAAGGCCCGAAACTGGAAATGTTTTCCCAACACCGCAAACCGCAGAAACTTCTGGTGCGGGGGCCAAATTGGTATGTGCAAGTAAGCTTCTTTCAGGTCCAGAGACGTGACAAACTCTCCTGGCTGTACCACCGCAATGACGGAGCGCAGGGTTTCCATGTGAAAATGCCGCACTCTTAAGGACTTGTTTAGCTCTTTTAAGCCCAGGATCGGGCGAAAAGACCCGCCTTTTCGTGGCACCACAAAGTAAATGGAGTAGCGGCCTAGACCTTGTTCGGCGGGAGGCACCGGTCACAGCCCCTAGCTGGCACAGACTGTGCAAAGTCTCCTCTACCGCCGCCAGTTTGGCAGCAGAACCACATCAAGACTCCACAAACACGTCTCTCACCGAGGCATCGAATTCTATTCGGTATCCGTCTCTGATCAGGTCCAAGACCCACTGATCTGCGGAGATTTTGGCCCACTCCTCGAAAAAAAGGGAAAGTCTTCCTCCGATGACAGGAAACGAGGAGGGGGCCGGAGCACCATCATTGAGAGGGTCGCCCCTGCACTCCAGGCCTTGAACAGGCAGCTGCGAAACGTTTGTCCGAGCGAAAGGAGTTTCTCTGCTGAAAGCGGGCACGCGAAGTGAACCCAGCAGCACGCCCCGGGCAGTACCTTCTAGCTTCACAGAAGCGAGGTCTGTAAGAGGAGCGGACCGCCTGACCCTTAGAGGAAGGCTTCAACCTATCTTCAGGCAAGCGCTGAGGTTTGGAATCCCCCAGGCCTTTAAAAATGTTTTCCAGCTCCTCACCAAACAGGAGAAGGCCTTGAAAGGGCAACTTCACCAACCTTTGCTTAGAGGCCATGTCCGCCGCCCAATGTCGTAGCCAAAGAGTGCGGCGAGCCACCACTGCTACAGCCATTTGTTTAGCCAAAGCTCTGACCATATCATAAAGGGCGTCAGCCAAAAAGGACAAGGCCGACTCCATCCGCGGAGCCACTTCAGATAAGGTCTCCACTCCCATCACCGGGCTGTTCCACTGCCTGCTGTAACCAAGCCAGGCTCTAGCAGCATAACAACTGCATGCAGACGCCCAAACAGTGAGACCTGCCAAATCAAAGAACCGCTTCAGAGCTGAATCACACCTGCGGTCTTGAATATCCTTAAGGGCAACACCTCCTTCAACAGGAAGGGTAGTTCTCTTTGTCACAGCAGTGACCAGGGCATCCACTTTAGGCATTGCAAAGCAAGCCGAATGTTCCCCACTCAGAGGGTATAATTGCCCCACAGCCCTGGCAACCTTCAAAGGTCCCTCGGGGTCAGCCTATTGAGCCGAAATAAGCTCTTGGATGGAGTCATGCAAAGGAAAGGCTCGAGCAGGCTTTCTGGTACTAGACATCCTTGGATTAACAGCGGAGGCTGTGCCACTCACAGGATCTTCAATCGAGAGGGCTTGTAAGGCATCTGAAATAAGCGCTGGCAGCTCCTCGCGGTGGAAAATCCTCACCGCAGACGGATCATCAAGCTCCTGTGGCAATTCTGCACCAGACTCTGGCTCCTCAGCCCAAGAAGTTCTGCCAGACCCCTCAGAATCCTCACAGCCCGACCATGGGTGGGGGGGAAGGGGGGTGCACCACACTCAGAAGGGGAATTAGCTCTTCTGCGTTTATCAGGAGGATAAGAAACAGGCAAAGCCAACTCCAAAAGGCCAGGATCCACCGGGGGGGGGGGGGGGGGCAGGCAGAGGGTCTGAAGATCCCTGTGGAAGAGCTCTTTTAAGCATGTACGCCCTATGCAGCATTAAAACAAAATCAGGGGAGAAAACCGCTCCCTGACCCTGTCCAGGGCTATCAGCTCTATTATTAGCCTCACTCAGAGGACCCCCCCCCCCCCCGGATTCAGGGCTCTCCGTCGCAACGGAGGCCGCATCATGTGGAAAATCCAAAATGGCGTCCGCTGCCAGCTCAGAGCGCAAAAGATCGCCGCTCGCCATGCTCGGGCCGGCTCTACCGTCTGTACAGCACGAATTACAGAGCCCCGCTGCTGATTTGCACTTGCCACATTTAGAACAGCGCTTTACAGTCTCCGCAGCCATCGCCAAAAACGGCGGTAAAATTCAAAAATGGCGGTTCGCGCCAAAAACGTCCCGATCGCGGGCCCACCCCGGAGGAGTCAGAAAACACTCTTACCTCACTAGACCGAGTATCACAACTCCAGTCCTGCAGAAGAATCTCAAGAAAAAAAAACCTCTTTTCCAAGATCGCTGCGCTAAAGCGCGACGCGACTTTAATTATTTATTTATTTATTTTAACGCTGTGAGGAAAGCAGAGGCAAAAGAGGTAAATAAAAACACTCCGGAGGCTCAGATAAGTGGGAAAGGCGAACCAATGTGCCTGCATCCACTGAGTGGGAAAGGACAGGGAAAAGCAAGCTAATATGTCCACATTCACGGGGGCATGGGTAAGGCAGGGAAAGGGCTGACCTATGTGCCTTCAAAGTGAAGCTGCTATAGCCTCTAACACCCCGGCTAACAACTGGCAAGCCAGGAGCCACCCCCAGGCAGATTTCTGATAGAGCTCGAAGAAGCTGCAGCCACCCTGCTTGGGGAGATAGAGAATACTGAAGAGGCAGTGGAGCTAGCTGGCCATGAGGCACTGTGAAAAGTTGAGTGCTCTCTATCTCCCCTGCTGGTTGATGGGCACAACCCATATGTAATGGCTTCATCTGCTTGATGACAAGGAAGCTCTATTTATACTTTTATAAATCCTGGACCAGGTGACGCAGGTCGGCGGCACCCACTTGTGAGAATCTGTAAGCCTGCTTGTCCTCGGAGAAAGTTGTGAACTTACGCTTTTACATATTTTCTGTGTCTTTGAAATTCTGAGAGAAAAACATATACATGGAGATCAAAGCACAACTGGGTGGAAAGGATGGCTTGGCCTATCACTTCTAGCCAGGACCAATTATTCTTACGTGAATTCATGGAAATCATGAACCTGTATAAGGAAGCAGCCTTGGGCTCATGATCCTGCAACTTATAAATGAACTAGCTTTTACTACTTAAGGATACCCTGAATCATGACTAAACATATGCAGCATAACTGCTTTTACTTCTCTATTGAACCTTTAAAACTAACCAAGACATTGTATGTTTAAATTACTAATTACCTGGTGTGTAAGACAACTGGAAAAACCTGGATTCACTTTGCATTTCTTGAGGAGTACCTTGCAAGCTGTTCTCAAACATATACTCATATCTAAAGTTGGAGATCTGCTGCCCTCCTATGGTTAATGTTTAGACTACAGAATAAGGGAGACGGGTTATTTAAATTTAAAAAAGGGGTGCATTAGAAAATGTATCTTTGAAAAGCTACTATTATTTCACAATTCAAGCAATTAACATGTGCAATGCTGCAAAGTTCTTCAGTTTTACAATTAAAGATAAGGAGCTTCATACCATTTCTGTTTTGACAGCAAGAAGTTGGAGATAAACTGGTAAAATCATGCTGCCTATATTCTGGGAAAAATTAGCAAGAGTATTTTGCACAGGTGTTTTCTTTCTGTGCATTTTCTCCTAAATTACTACACACCTAGCCATATCCACATAAGCTAAAAAAAATTTTGTGAAAAAGTTCAGTTGACCACAACCCACTGGAATGTTCTAAGAGACACGAGAAAAAGAATCCAACTCTAGCCACTTTGGATATATTGACACCGAAGCCACCTCAGTATGAATTAGGTACAGAGCTTCTTAGAAAACCCCCCAAAGTGGACTACCTTTTTTTTTGGGGGGGGGGGGGGGGGGGAGGGGGATAGGGCTCCCAAATTTGTATAAAATAATATTTTTAAAAAATTCAATTAACATACTGATAAGTGGAGAATTCAAACTATGAAAGTTTGTTTGCTCAATGCATAGCTTTAAACCAAAAGCCCAGTCAATACAGTAGTGGTGATTGCATTGAATCTAAAAGACATACCCCTTAAACCACCCCCCCCCCCCCCCGCAGCACTAATACCAACACAGCCCATTCACTTTGAGTCAGCGTGGCTTAATAAACATGGGGGGGAGGGGCAGTTAAGTAAATCAGGAGACAATCAGCTACACAAGGAACATGAACTCAATATGCAGTTTTCACCTCTCTTTGGGAAATTCCTCTAGATACTGCTCAACCCGGTCATACAGAGAACGAAGGCCTTCGATATCCAGCATGTCAAGCAGCTGAGCCTGAAGGATCTTGTAAAGGATGCAGCCCTTTGGTAGTCCAGAACCCTCCGTTTTATGATTACCTGTGGGGCAAAAATAGTTATACACCTTTGTTTTTAAAAGTAAAACCAGGTTCAATTCCCACTACAGCTCCTTTTAACTCTGGGCAAATCACTTAACCTTCCATTGCCCCAGGTACAAAATAAGTGCCTGTATGTAATATGTAAACTGCTTTGATTGCATCCACAGAAAGGTGGTATATCAAATCCCATCCCCCCTGCCCACCATTCTCTCTCTATATAAAACGCACCTCCAACGTTCGAATGAAGCCTCTGTTAGCCAAAAGTGAAGGGGGTGAGATCGCATTGTGTCTGCCCCGCCCACGCGTCAAACGTGATGACGTCGAGGGCGGAGCAATGACACTCATCCAATCGCAACGCTCGGCAGCGAAGCGTCAGGGAAGGAGGCGGCGCTCTCAACGTCTAGCCTTCCCTTCGCTGTGTTCCGCCTTCTTCTGACGTCAAGGATGACGTCAAAAGAAGGCGGAACACAGCGAAGGGAAACCTAGACGTCGGGAGCACCGCCTCCTTCCCTGACGCTTCGCTGCCGGAACCACGGAGGTACATTTAAAAACAAGAAAAAAAAATAAAAACCATGTTGGGGGGAGCGAAGAGGGTGGTCACAAAAGAAAAACAATGGGAGCGGGAGGGCAGGGGAGAAACGACACCATGGATGCGAAGGGGGGGGGGGGAAGAAGAGGGCGGCCCAGGCTGGGACATGGGAGAGAGAGGAGCATGGATGCAAGAGGGGGTCATGGAAGGGAGACAGGGGACTTGCTGGAAAAGGATGAATGGAGGCGGCAGGGGACAGAGGAGCATGGATGGGCATGGATTGGGAGGGCAGGGCTCAGGGAGAGAAGGCAATTGCTGGAAAGGGATGAATGGAGGGGGCAGGGGACAGAGGAGCATGGATGGGCATGGATTGGGAGGGCAGGACTCAGGGAGAGAGGAAAATTGCTGGATAGGGATGAATAGAGGGGACAGATGGGCATAGATGGATATGGATTGCAGGGCAGGCCTCAGGGAGACAGGGCAATTGCTGGATAGGGAAAAATGGAGGGGCCAGGTGACAGATGAGCATGGATGGGCATGGATTGGAAGGGCAGGACTCAGGGAGACGGGAATTGCTGAATAGGGATGAATGGAGGGGACAGATGGCCATGGATGGATATGGATTGCAGGGCAGGCCTCAGGCAGAGAGGGGAAATGCTGGATAGGGAAAAATGGAGGGGCCAGGTGACAGATGAGCATGGATTGGAAGGGCAGGACTCAGGGAGAGGGGAATTGCTGGATAGGGATGAATGGAGGGCACAGATGGGCATGGATGCATATGGATTGCAGGGCAGGCCTCAGGCAGAGAGGAGAATTGCTGGATAGGGATGAATGGAGGGGCCAGGTGAAAGAGGAGCATGGATTGGAAGGGCAGGACTCAGGGAGAGGGGAATTGCTGGATAGGGATGAATGGAGGGGACAGATGGCCATGGATAGATATGGATTGCAGGGCAGGCCTCAGGCAGAGAGGGGAAATGCTGGATAGGGAAAAATGGAGGGGCCAGGTGACAAAGGAGCATGGATTGGAAGGGCAGGACTCATGGAGAGGGGAATTGCTGGATAGGGATGAATGGAAGGGACAGATGGCCATGGATGCATATGGATTGCAGGCCAGGCCTCAGGCAGAGAGGGGAAATGCTGGATAGGGAAAAATGGAGGGGCCAGGTGACAAAGGAGCATGGATGGGCATGGATTGGAAGGGCAGGACTCAGGGAGAGGGGAATTGCTGGATAGGGATGAATGGAGGGGACAGATGGCCATGGATGCATATCGATTGCAGGGCAGGCCTCAGGGAGACAGCGGAATTGCTGGATAGGGATGAATGGAGGGGCCAGGTGACAGAGGAGCATGGATTGGACTCACACTTTCACTCTGACTCTCAAACACTCACTCTCACATACACTCTCCCAAACACACACACTCCGAGGAAAACCTTGCTAGCGCCCGTTTCATTTGTGTCAGAAACGGGCCTTTTTTACTAGTCTTTTATATTAGAAAATCTAGTGGCATGTAAAAAGAGAATTTGCTTTCATGCGTACAGCATCAAAGCACAAAAAGGAAGTGCTTCATCTAAACACAGATGTAAGGTAGGAATTCATGTACTTAGAAATCCTACAATGACAAATGAAAAAATACACCTCAAGGACTAGATTCTATAAATGGTGCTGAAAAATTTAAGCGCCAAGCGCTATTCTATATAAAAAAAAAAAAAATCCACATCCTTTATAGAACAGTTAGGTGCTGGTCGGGTCAATTTTATAACAAGGCATGTAAATTCTGGGAACGTTCCCTTGAAATTACACGCTATAGGAGTTCTGTGCACAGCGTTATAGAATACAATGGGCACGTAACTCCCAATTAATGAAAATTAACAGCAATAATTGGTTTTTCAGCAGCCAATTATTGGGGCTGAATGGCTTATTAATCAAGTAAGTTGCACACGCAAATCCGCTATACGCGCCGATTTGCGTGTGCAACTTTAGTCACCATATATAGACTTCAGGGGCAAACGCTAACTTATTTTAGATATCCTCTTTCTAATTTCCTCAATGTGCCAATGTGTTTTCTTTCTTGATTGCTACAATAGCTTCAGCAACCACTAACACTGCAGCTTCCACTGCTCAGCATTCAAGGCATTATTACATTATGGAATGGGAACAACTTTAACATCAGTATTTTCCAACATGATCAAATGCAAGTTATGGTTTTCCTATGAAATCATTTCCGTTAACAAGCAAGGCATTTTCTTAGTCTAAAAAGAGAAATTTTCCAGGCCCAGTCCATAAAGCATATTATTATTATTAGCCTTTCTGCATCTATACAGTGCCCTAAATCAGAAGGCTTTACAACAAATTCTATATAGATTCCTAAAGAACTTGCAATGGGAGATTTGAACCATAACTAGTTAAATGCCTCCTAATAAGGATTACATCAAAATTATTTAGCTCCTTTGCTCATTTATTATTTTCTCTAAGTTCTTTAGGTCACGTTGTTTCAAAACCTTACACTAAATGGATAATGCCCAACAGTTTTCAACTATAACTCACGATTGTTAAAAAGATATAAAAATCTGAAAGAAAGAGTTCCAAAGTAAAATCAAATGTTCAAACGGACAGAAGGGCCTGGAATACAAACAACAGGAACCTGAGGGGAGATATGATAGAAGTGTATAAAATAATGAGTGGAATGGATCGGGTGGATGTGAAGCGACTGTTCACGCTATCCAAAAATACTAGGACTAGAGGGCATGAGTTGAAGCTACAGTGTGGTAAATTTAAAACGAATCGGAGAAAATTTTTCTTCACCCAACGTGTAATTAGACTCTGGAATTCGTTGCCGGAGAACGTGGTACGGGCGGTTAGCTTGACGGAGTTTAAAAAGGGGTTAGATAGATTCCTAAAGGACAAGTCCATAGACCGCTATTAAATGGACTTGGAAAAATTCCGCATTTTTAGGTATAACTTGTCTGGAATGTTTTTACGTTTGGGGAGCGTGCCAGGTGCCCTTGACCTGGATTGGCCACTGTCGGTGACAGGATGCTGGGCTAGATGGACCTTTGGTCTTTCCCAGTATGGCACTACTTATGTACTTATGTACTTATGAGTTGTGGATCACTTGGCATGCCCACAATGCATCTTGTGTAAGGCTGCCCAACACTTAGCTATCTGAAGACCAAATTAACTTCATATTTCTTCATTTTACAAATGAACCAAAATTGCAGGCATCGGAATCCACCACACACATGTATGTTACATTTTACACTTAGCAATTCCCAGAAGTCGTTTACCTAGATAAATGGGTTATCTGAAAACGGCCCACTCTCGCTGCAGATGAAGGTACATGCATTGAGGAGCAACACATGTACTTTATCCACACTTGAGTCTGCATGTCTGGAAGCAGGATTCAAATACAAGCTTTGGTAACAGACATAAAACAAAAGAAAATAAGATACCACCTTTTATTTAATCGGACTAAATACATTTTTTAACAAAAAAAAGCGAACAAATTTTGACAAATATCATCAGAATATATAAGTGAAACGTAAAAGCATTTAAAAGTCTCACAGGAAGAGATGGGGGAACTGGGCAAAAACAGGGTGACAAAGTAAAATAATTTATGGTTTAAATGTGACAGGAAACTCAGATTGCTGATTATTTTACTTTGATTTTGGTTAAGCAATTATATTGTTTGGCTTTACTTGTTAGAACATTCGCTGTACTTGTTCCTGTTGTGTTGTAAAATGCTTTAAAACTTAATTGTATTAAGTGGTATATTAAGTAATTAAATCAAGTCCAAGTCCTGTCTAGTGGGTTCAAAATAGTTCATCATTTCGGCTTCAAAAGTCTTATGTTTCAAGATTGTCTTTTAGTATTTCTCACCAAAAAGTCATTAAAGCAGCATTCTGGTTTTGTAAAGTGCCTTCCCACAGAAATGACATCCTGGTTGGCATTGTATATTTTAACATGATGTCTGTATTGGTTGACTTAAATTTAGCCGGATGCTAAAGACGATGCAGCAAAATTTGATGCAGCAACAAGTCTTCCCACAACTACCTGCCAATAACAATCGCATACATAAACGCCAGATCAGCAGTTAACAAAACAGAAATCATCTGACTGGATAGAGGAGGAAAACCTAGGAGCCCTATTCATTACAGAAACCTGGATCCGACTCAAAGATAAACCCATCCTAAATGAAATTTGTCCCCCAGGATACAACATCCTACACACAAGACATAAGAAAAAAAAAAGGAGGCGGAATGGCAGTGATCTACAACCCCTTTCTTAAAACCGAACTGATCTCCAAATTCAACTCTCCCGAACTCAAAATCCTATCCTGCACAATACAAGACAACACACTCAAAGATCAATTATGCTGCACCCTCTTCTACAGAACCCCTGAAAAATGGTCAGAATCCCATCAAGATCTCACCGACTTCATCTCCAACACATGCATATCCCACTCAAACCTACTGCTACTCGAAAATCTAAACATACACCTAGATGACACAAACCACCTAAGAATGTCTTAACTTTCTTCAACAATGAAACTTCCAATACCCATCCCCCCCGACCAATCCACAACAAAGGCCACACTTGACCTAATAGCCTATAAATTCACAGAAACACACCACATAATGTACAATGACGTAAAATGGGATGAAACACCATGTTCCGACCACTTCAAACTCCTCGCAACCCTCAACTGGAAAGAATCCTTCCCCAAAACCACAACACAACCGTATACCGTGGCAAAATCAACAATATAACTTTCTGGAACACCATTTATTCCGAGTCCTGGTCACCTCCCAACTACTATTACTAACATCCTGGAAGGACAGATACCCGATGTCAGGATTGCTGGATTAGTATGAAACCAATACTTAGATTAATATTAAACCAGCTTCTGACTTCTGAAAACTCTTCCCCTCCCTCAGGAATCACTAAGGCCCAGATGCACTAAACGTTTTTCATCGTTAAATGAGCCCTTAACGAAGAATTTCCGATCCTTTCCATGCACTAAAGCCTATTTTTCGACGGTAGTAGCAGCTAACGAAAACTGAATGCAGATGAGCAATTAGTGTGAAAACCCCATTGAAACGACATGCACTAACCTTTTCCGATTGCCTTTACGCAGGAAAAAGGCAGGAAAACTAACGAGAGGTCTGGACCTCTCGTTAGGACAGCTCTGTGCCAGGAAAAAGTGTTAAGTGAAAAAATAAACAAACTTTGAGCCAATCCCAGCGCATTAGCAGAGCTAAAAGCGCTGTGATTGGTCCAAAGGACCTCAGAAAACACATAAAAAAATAAAACTAAAAAAAGGATCGGGAGGGGGCAAGGGCGCTCATCAGGAGCGTCCTGTACGGACGGCCTTGCCCCCCCCCCCGCTGCTCCCCACTTTCCGCCGCTCCCCCCACCCCGAAAAAGCAAACTTCTAGAAGCCCCTGCCCCCCTCCCTTCCTCACTACTCTCAGCTCCGCCTCCCGACATCCTCCGTCTGTGCCCCGCCCCCTTTTGGGGTCGTCGCCGCCATTCCCCTCCTCCATCGGGCCCCCCTCCCTCTTACCGGGCCCGTGCAGCGCCTCTCTCCTCTGTCCGAAGGCGCTGCACGGGCAAGAAGAAAGCAGAATCAGCTGATGCCTAGTTTCAATGGCGCGTCTTTCTCCTGCTGCGCCCGCCCCTGTCTGACGTCAGTAACCTACGTAGGTTACTGACGTCAGACAGGGGCGGGCCCAGGAGGAGAAAGACGCGCCATTGAAACTAGGCATCAGCTGATTCTGCTTTCTTCTTGCCCGTGCAGCGCCTTCGGACAGAGGAGAGAGGCGCTGCACGGGCCCGGTAAGAGGGAGGGGGGCCCGATGGAGGAGGGGAATGGCGGCGACGACCCCAAAAGGGGGCGGGGCACAGACGGAGGATGTCGGGAGGCGGAGCTGAGAGTAGTGAGGAAGGGAGGGGGGCAGGGGCTTCTAGAAGTTTGCTTTTTCGGGGTGGGGGGAGCGGCGGAAAGTGGGGAGCAGCGGGGGGGGGCAAGGCCGTCCGTACAGGACGCTCCTGATGAGCGCCCTTGCCCCCTCCCGATCCTTTTTTTAGTTTTATTTTGATTTGGGAGCCACGTGTTTCTGTTTTCTTTTTTTTTCTTACGTTTCTGGCATGCGCAGAGCAGCCAGCATAACGCTTGGCTGCTTTGCGCATGCTTTACGAGCCGATTACCGACGGGGATTGGTGCATCGTTCTTTCCAATACCGCACCAAACTTTTTGGGGCTGTGTTTTTGGAGCATGCTTCGTTATTTTAAATTCGGTAAAGGTTTTAACGTTTCTGATTTTTTTACGTTTGCTTGATGCATCTACCCCTCAGGACGGCAAAATGAACCAAATGGTGCTCAGCCTGCTAGCCCTATGTTGTCTTAATTACTCCTGATTAACATACCTTTTGTCCTCCCTGGGCATCTGGGAGCAGGGCTCTCTGTGAGAACAAAGGAAGCCAGACAAAGAGGCTCCCATAACTTGGGACTTCAAAGAGGAGAACCTGTGAAAATGCTCACCTTTGCTGACTTCAGAAAGTAATCTGGAGTTTTGTAAAGGAAATAACTGGGAAGGAGAGAAGTTTTTTTTTTATCTCTCTCTGCTCCTGTTCCCTTCTCTGTTCTTATTAGGTATAAAGCAGGAGCACACGGCTCTGCTCAGGGCACTTCTCTCTCTTTCTTTCCCTCTGCCCACCACCATCTTGAGCCAGTTTTTCTCTCTTTCCCTCTCTCTGCACAGGACTCTGCTGGGGGCTTTTATTTCTTCTTCTTCCTCTGCACACCTCCATCTTTAGCTGGCTTAGCTGTTCTTTCTCTAAACACACACCCAGAGACAGCCTTGTACCATTTACCTGTAACTAAGTGCTGTGAGTCTATATATATGTACATACATCCAAACCCATGTGGATTGTGTATTCTTTGGGAACCCACTGCCTCTGTGAACTGGACCCGACTGCCTCTGTGAACTGGACTCGGGACCATCCCTAGACAACGATTGCTGACAGCCAACCGTACTCAACAACATAGCAACCCTGAAAACGAAGAAAATGTTCAGAACCAAGGTGAATCCATGATATAACCACGAACTTAAAGAACTCAAAAGAGAATGCAGAAAACTAGAGGCTATGGAAAATGCACAAAAAAGAGTAGAAAACAAAGCAAACTGGAAACTGAAATACAGACAATATAAAGCAAGACTTAGACCAGACTACAAAACACACACATAAAAAACACTCTACAGCAAAATCAACTCACTTCTAACCACAGACCACCAGTCACCCGAATCAGAAAACTCTCCAGGAGCACAAGAACTCGCTAACTACTTTGAGGATAAAACAACATCAATGAGAGCCTCCTTCCAGAAAGATGACCCTGACTTGGAACCGTACTTAAATGAACTCACCAGAAGTGAAGAACCATTCATCACAGACAGATCTTGGTCATCCTTCTCACCCCCACAAACGACACTAATTCAGCAAATACTTCTCAAAGCAACTAAATCCCACTGCTCACTCAACATCTGCCCCCGATTCCTTCTAAAAGAACCTCCCACACAATTCCTAGAAAGCATCACAGCCTACCTAGCTGATCTACTAACTGCAGGCAACTTCCTCAAAGAGAAAGGTAACATCATCCTAACACCTATCATGCAAAAGTGATGTCAAAAACTACAGGCCAGGAGCCTCCATACCCTTCATTGCCAAACTCTTAGAAAGCATTGTCAACAAGCAACTCACAGACTACCTGCACAACTTCTCAATACTCTACAACTCTCAATCAGGATTTAGATCTCGTCACAGCACACAAACGACTAACAGCACTCATCGCCAACTTCAGAAGAGAAATCAGTCAAGGCAGAAACATACTACTACTACAATTTGACACGTTCTCGGCCTTCGACATGGTCAACCACCATATCCTAATACGAATATAAGACAAGATCGGCATAAGCGGAGCAGTACTCCAATGGTTCAAGAAATTCCTGACCGGAAGAACATAAGTCAAAATTAAAAAATTAACTATCCTCCATATAGAAAGCACAATCTGCAGTCCCACAAGGACCCTTAATTTCCCTAATACTCTTCAATATCATGATGACCCTTCTAGCCAAGACACTTGATAATCAAGGCCTCAACTCATTCATCTACGCCGATGATGTGACTATCTACATCACATTTGAAAACGACATTAAAGAGATCTCAGAGACCATCAAAACAAGCCTCAGCACACTAGAAAACTTGACCACCGCCTTCAAGCTCAAACTCAACAGAAACAAGACCCAATTCCTGGTAACAGCACCACAAAAACAAACCACCACACCCAACAAACATCAATGGGACATCTTATCCCCACTCAGATAACTTAAAAATTACTGGGAGTAATCATCGATCAAAAACTGTCCCTCGAACCCTGGGTCACAAAGGTGGCCACGAACTCATTCCACATGATGTAGAAGGTAAGGAAAATCAGAAACTACTTCCCTACAAAAGTATTTCGACTCATTGTGCAATCCACTATTCCCACGTACCTAGACTACCGCAACACACTCTACTCGGGGTGTAAAGAGCAAGTCACAAAGAGACTCCAAACAGTTCAAAATATAGCAGCCACACAAATCTTAAGAAAACCAAAATACGAAAGAGCCACCCCTCTTCTACAAGCATTACAACTGGCTCCCAATCAAAGCCCGCATAACCTTCAAGCTCTGTACCATGGTTTAGCTCATAATTCACGGCTAAGCGCCTGCGTAACTCTTACACATGATCACCCTACCCCTTAAGACTTCATTAAGAGGCGAGGAACTATCTGAAACTTCACTACCCCTGCTGTTGCAGGCTCATCTACAAGTCTGTTCACTCTGCGAACTACCCCTACCTAAGCACCAAGACATGGAACACCCTACCAAAAATCACTAAAGTCCTTAACTCCCCACACCACCTTTAGGAAATACCTCAAGGTGTACCTGTTCAAGAAGTTCCTACCCACAGACAACAAAAGTGTATCAACTTCACCCAACTGATATGAGCCAACCACCATACGGACATAAGTATCAATGCCCCTCCTCCCACTAAACAGGTACAACACATCTAAATACTCAACTCCACCCCACTACATCCCAAACTACCTAATTCCCACAACCACTTAGACCCAAATGAACAGGAACTTTCCCTCTATCACCTGCTCCCCATCCCATTCCACTTAGATCCATCTGAACATGTATTTTCCCTCAATCACCTGTTCCCCATCACACTTTCTGCACCTACCTCTTATTGTAAAGGTACTCCCTTTTTAACTCCATCTCAAATATTACCTTTTATCTATCATTCATCTCAATTGCAACTCTTATCCCATGTTCATCTTAAGTAGTTTTGTCATCACTACTTGTATTACAATGTTCATCTTAACTGTAACTTTACTATCAGTACTTACAATACAATGTAATTCTCTACCTCTGATACCTTCCATTGTAAGTCACATTGAACCAAACTCATTTGGAAAATGTGGGATAAAACACAAATAAAAATATACCTCTATGTAACTTTGTAAATCTATGTGCTTTGAAAATGAGCACCTTACTTTCATTAAACTAGTAATTAATATTACTTTTTTCTTACAGTAACTAATACATTATTTTTACAAAGTAACTTGCCCTACACTGCCTTTGAAATACTTTTTATATTTCACTTATATATTCTGATATTCGTCATTATTTGCTCATTTTTTATGAAAAAATATACTAAAGTAGTCCAATAAAAAAAGGCTACCACACCACTTTACTCAAGCTTTGGTAGAAGCTCATTCCATATTAGGTGTGTAACAGAGCTGAGACTCTAATGGCCTCTATGTTTGATCAATCGTTGAAGGGCTTAGATAAGGAATATACAAGCATATTGTTTCATTTTCTTAGACATCTCCGCCACTTTTGACTGTGTCTATCATCACATTTTATTACAAATAAAGTTTGATCTGTTGGTGATTTGGGCCACTGCAGCGTCATGATTCAAATCTTACCAGATGGGGCTGCTCTCAAAAAATGAACTGGTTAGAGGATTTCAGGCTGGAGAGAAATTAAGATGCTCCCTCAGACTCCATATTATCAGTCCTTTCATTTAAATACGAAAAACTTCTACAGGTTTTTTTTTTATCATTTTTCTGCTGACATTATGCTTTAAATGCCACTTTCCATAGCTGCTGGGATATAGTCTACAAATTTTGCCTCCTGTTTTTCAGCTGTACAGACTTGGCTTGCAGAAAATAAGCTGTTGATTAATTTATCAAAATCAGCAGCAATGGCTGTTTTTTTACATAACTCGTCCATGTAGCAAGTAACGGAATTGCAATTAAATGATACTGCATTTCCTTAAGAACATCAATGACTTATTTACAAGTGGTACTTCACATCCCCCAACTGGCTCTTCATTTACAGAACAGGAGAGTTAGTCCAGATAGCTTTTTATAAAATACCTATCATTCTACACCTATGGCCTTTTCTGACAGTGACTTCTGGACTTTTCCAGGCTCTTATCTTTCCCCATTTCACCCATCATTTTTGCCAGCTTAGTTTTGTATGAATATATATTAAGAACTCTGCATATGTCTTAGTTTGGTGGAATTGTAAAGTTTCCTGATCATATATCAGATCACATATAAATTAACACTGATATTAAAGTGCTACAAGGATTGACTGTGTAGTTTTTAATCCACATTGTTACAGCTGTATCAACTTGCCCGCCCTGTACAAGCTTATTTCTAAGGAATGTTAAAAAAAAAAAAGGTCACCCATTTTCTTGCTTACTTCGTTGGTGCCCCTAGTTTATAGAACTTGTTGCCAAATGAGATCAGATTGTTATATTTAAGTGCCTTCCTTAAAAGTAAAAACAATTATTTTTGCAGGTTTTTAATAACTGATGCTATACTGGATGAATTATGTTTTATTGTTGTCTGTTTATAATATGATATATGTTTGATGTGAAACACTTAGAACTTTTATGATTGTGTGGTTTATAAATGATTTAATTAACCAAAATAAATGGATCTGTAAAGTTGGTGCTTTTAAAACTCAGGTGTGGCCAGATAAAAAGCTTGCAGAGAAAAAGAAATGTGCATCTTTGCAGGTGCTTTTTCATTTAAAATTGCCTAAATATGCTTGTTCTTTAACTTTCAAACTGGTGCAAAATCAGCAGACACTATACACAGGTAAACAGTAGCAGCCATACAAGCAGTGTAAAAACAGTTCTCTTAATATACAGGGAAATACCAAGATGGGAAAACAAATTCGAGTGCGGGGGGGCGTGTCAAGATGGTGACATGCTGTTGATCGTGGTTGAACTCTCTCGCTGGCTGCTTTGAATTATGTTAAATCATTTTTATTGCAAATAAAGAAAAACACATTGTTACAGAAACGCAATAGTCATAACTTGTTTTATATAAACTTCCCCCCCAACCGACCCCTTTCCCTCCCCCCTTTCCCCCCTACTTACCCACTTATGTATAATCTACAAGGTACCATTAGTAGTTCAATAGTCTACTCCTAGCTGAAGGGGTCAATGTGTTGAGAAAGGGGCTGCTTTGAATTATAACTTTTTCTCAATCTTAATGCCTCATACTACCTCTTCACCCCAGCAGCAGTCTATCAAAAGATTTGCCACAAGAGCCCCTGCCCAGAATTCCATGAGGAGCCCTGCTGTTGCTCCGGGAGGAGGAGACCCTGGTGACTTAGGGCTGGATGTCACTCTTTGTCCCCCGGCTCTCAACCCACCGCCTCTCCCCAAAGGACATTTATCTCAATGGAGGCCTCCTGAACCTGGAAATATTGAGGGTAGACCTCCGGATCGAAGTATTGAGAAGACGGGACCTCAAGGAGGTTTGAGGCCTGTTTGTGCCTCAACTGAATGCGCAGCGCTATTAAAACAGCCAGGGACGGTAACGCTGGAGAGCATTTGGGAAGCTCTCCAACAGTTGGATAATACAGTGGCCAGATCTACAGCTGAAGTTTCAACTTTAGTGAGTACTGTTGATGCTTTATCTACCTCGTTAGAAGGCTTAAAGATAGAATTTAACACTCAAATATAATTAAAGATGATGTTAAGAAGTTACAAGATTGCTCCGCTATGGTGGTAAAAGACAAAATAATAATTCAACGAAAAATTGAACAGATAGAAAATTATAACCGTAGGTTAGATCTTCGCTTCCTGAACTTTCCAAAATCTCCGGGTACTACTCCCTTGGATGCGTTTAAGAAATATTTGCTTGAAGTTTTGAAATTTACCCCGGAAACTATTCCTCCGATAAATCGGATATATTATATACCTAAAAACAAGAGAACCTCAGAGAATTCTTTGGAAATGACTCGCCAAGAAAAGAGAGACTCATTAAATATATCTAAATTATTAGAAACATCATTATCAGCAGATTCAGAAAGGATGACGTTGTTGGTTTCATTTGTATTTGAGCAAGATTTGGAAGCGGTGAAAAGGCTATCCCTCCGAAATTTGCATTTTATGGCAAAAAAAGTTTGTTTTGTAACATCTGGAAATATCCAAACGCAAGAAAGGAGGAAAGCGTTTTTGGCTTTAAGAACGGACACTTTGGCATTGGGGGCTTCTTTTTATCTTAATTATCCATGTAAATGTGTTAAGTACATTGGGATAAAATACGTTTTTTTTCTTCCAGAACATTTACGTGCCTTTATAGATTTAAAAATGGTTCACACAGTATTACCCACAGTTGAGGATAAATGAAAAGAGTGGGGTATAGCGTGTTAACACGTTTTTTTTTCTGTGAAATGATCTCTTGAAGCTTATCTTCTGAGTTATATATTGTACAGGCCCCCGTGAATTGTGGTCTAAAGAGGATTAACATTTTCCTATTTTCTTTATTTGTTGTAAACTTTACTTTTCTGTTTTTCCTGTTCAAGTATTATGGCTTGCAAATTGATCATATACCAATAAATAAAAAGGAAATACCAAAATGGGCTTCAGTTCTGCAGCACGGCTTACTTTGACACCTCAAAGTTGAAGAAAAACAATAGAGTAAGAACTGAAGATCTAAAATGACTACAAATCAATCTCTATTTCACTAGGGTATCACTTTGACAGTGATTTTATAAAGCATTTTCATCATGTAAAGCATGTTTTTCAGATGACAAATGGCCGTTATGAAATATGACTTCATGTGCAAGTATGCCAACAGGACTATATGTACCTTTACATGGACCAAGGCACTGCCTGAGGCACAGTTTGAGTACAGCAGGGGCAAAGTTGCAAACTATGGGCAAGATGCACTAAACGAGCCTTTAACGAACAAGTAGATCACCCTGGCATACACTAAAGCCCAATTTCCGACGACAGTAGCAGCAAACGAAAACGGAATGCAGATGAGCAAATTGTGCAGAAGCCCTATTGTAATGAGATGCACTAACCTTTTCCGATTGCCTTAACGGTGGAAATCGCTGGAAAATCTAACAAGAGGTTGAACCTCTCGTTGGGGCTGTGCTGGATTGAAAAACTGTCAAATACGCATGTCATATACGCTGCCCACCTCCCCATTTTTCAATCAGCTGATATCGAAGAGTGCAGTTGAAAGCGTCCATCATAAAAATAGCCTTCCATTTTGGCCATTATTCACACCCAAATAATAAAAACATCCTTTTTGGCCGTGCTTCACTCAGCTGAGAGACCTGGAAGTCTCTGAGCCAATCACAGCATGTTTAGCTCTGTGGTTGGCTCAGAGACTTCCAGGTCTCTCAGCTGAGTGAAGCACGGCCAAAAAGGATGTTTTTATTATTTGGGTGTGAATAATGGCCAAAATGGAAGGCTATTTTTGTGATGGATGCTTTCAACTGCACTCTCCGATATCAGCTGATTGAAAAACGGGGGTGAGCAGCGCGGCATCTTTGGGCAGCGTATTTGACATGTGTATTTGACATGCGCAGAGCAGCCCGCATAACGCTTGGCTGCTCTGCGCATGCTCTACCGGCCGATTATCCGACAGTTTTACGAAGGGTTAGAGAATGTAAGTGAGCTGCAACGAGCAGCTCATTTGCATTCCCTTTTCTTGATGCATAGCTGTTCCCTACCGATTCGCTATGGAACGGCTCTAACGTCGACTTTAGTGCATATTGCCCTATGTGCATAGTTGATAAAATATGAATGTATCGACACATAGTACACCCAGAAGGATGCACCTGCCTCAAAGCACTTGTGCACTACTGGAGATTATTCTAGGAGCCTATCCATACAAGTATTCCCTTAATGAAATAAGTTGTTTTGTTTTTTTATTAAACATTTTACATATGTGCCTTTTATAAAATTACCCCGTGTCCATCATACTAGCTAAATCACCAAAGATCTGTACCCTCTAATTCTATAACAGTGCACCTAATATATGCATGCAAATGGCACCAACCTTTATACAATACGAGCACTAATGTGAACATATGCATGTAAGTGCTAACTTGCGAACAGTGGTATTCTATCAGATATTTGCAGACATGACTTACAAAATACTTTAGGATACACATACTCTGACACATTTAAGCATGCCCATTCGCCAAAACGTAGGTGCATTTCTTTCAACTCATACTAGTATTCTATAATGATATGTTGGTGAACAGGTGCCACTGTAGAACTGCTGTTCAGTGTATGGCATTGGGGTAACTAACTAAAGATGCACAGTTACAGAATTGCCCCATTAGTATGGAGAGGTCAATAATGGTGCTTTCAATCATCAACTATGCAAAACTCCTTTACAAGAAGGAACTGGAGCAGGCAGGACAGCATCTATTCTTTGCCGCAAATGCAGACCTTGCTCTGGGCATGGTCAAGACAGCCTCACTACTGAAGGTTCACTCTATAGCAGAGACACTATACACAGGTAATTTAGGCATCACTAGACTACCCATGGTTCTTCTGACCCTGAGGAAGTTCTCCATTTCTTGGAGTTATCTTAACAGCTGCTGTTGCTGCTTGCAGTCATGCCTTCCAAAAGTGACATTATGTGTCCTCCTGAAATGCGCTAGTAGTTCTAAGATGGCAATAAATGTTTTTGCCTTTCATTTCTTATGACTGGTAAGAAAATATGTACATGAGTTAAGCTGGCCAATAAGAGGTTATGTGTTGGTAGAACTCACACCCTAGATGCATGGTCTGTCAAAAATTGATCTGTATGGCGGATCTCACCTGATGTCAGCCAAGATGTAAAGGTGGTCTACATTAGTTGGCTCAATACAGACCTTAATGTTCCTCCTATTTAAGGCACTCATACTCCACTACTGAGTAACAGAGTCAATGCAATTAGGCTAAGTGTGGTTAATACTGGCCAGTTTCCAGCTGTTACATCAGGAGTTCATCTCTGTCCTGGGTGCTGGGTACCAGGGCAATAACGCCACAAAAGATAGTTTACGTATCATGTAGTGAAGTGCTTTTTAGTACACTGCCAACAGATGATCCCAGACAGCCTCAATTTAACGTCAGTATTTTGTGTGAGAGTGTGTGTGTGTGTACACATACAAACATGTCAACGTAAGTGCAGGGAATCTGGTTCTCTTACCATTCCTGAGCAGTTCCTTGCTGAATTGACTGGCATCACAGTAACTCCTTCCTTGTGAAATGGAAATCGATTTCATGTCACCTGCCCTGCAGGTACCTGTTGTGCTACTGCTTAATAAAATCATTATCAGTGCATGGATCAATTCCTTAATAACTGTCCGCGTACAGTATGGGCCACTGCTCAGTCCATTGGCAGGAAAAAAGAAAGGCTTCAAATGATGAGCTAATTCGTTCAGGTCTGAGACACAGTCCTGGTGATCCCTGCAGCCAAATATTAACTCACCGTTCTTCAGGAGTAGCACCAAGGGGAGGGAGGGGGGAGAGAAAGAAAAGAAAAGTAGTAAATTATACCATTCTGCAATGCATTTGTAAAGAATGCTTGTGGCTTATATATGAAATGTGAACCAGAAATGCCTTAGGAGAAGGGTTCCAGCCGGTGTTTCTTATTTGCAACTGCAAATTTATGTATTATACACATAAGAATTTTTAATATACATATGCATACACACACACACACATGCACAACAGTCAAATGAGGCAACTTTTAGTACAGCAAACAGTAAAACAAATCATCTCATTTACTAACACTAAGGTGATCATTTTAGAAGGCTTACATGGTTTTTATTCATGTGAATGCCCCAAAACGTGTAAACAGTAATTTTTTAAAGCTACAACTTATACATGTAAAAGCTCTAGGATACAGAGGCCCAGATGCACTAAACTTTAACAACCCTTTAACGAAGAAAATTTCAACCGTAGCATGCATTAAAGGCCATTTTCCGACGACGCTAGCAGCTAACAAAAACGGAATGCAAATGAGTAACTACCATTCTAATGTGGACAATTCGGAATGCACTAAACATACCGACGATTGCACCGAATCAACTGCTGAGATAAATTTAACGTCAGAGCTGTTAAGGCCTGAGCTGTCAGACACGCATCAAAACAAAAATAAAAAAAAGTTTCAGGAGGGGGCAAAGGCGCTCGTCAGGAGCATCCTTTATGAGCGTCCTTGCCCCCCCCCCCCAGGCCGCCACTGCTCCCTGCTCCCCCATGCTTAAAACCGTGCCTTTTGTAGGCAGCCCAGACTCCCCCTCTCCCTCCCTCCCTGCTTGTTTACAAACAACAGCTCCTGCCATCCTCCGCCCCGAGTTCCCCTTGCGCCCCCTCCCCCCACCCGAGGTCGCCGCTGCTCCCCGCTTCCCCCCACTTCCCAAAAATCAAAACTTTGAGCTGCCCCAGCCGGCCCCCTCCCTTCTCTTTCTCCCCAGCTCCACCCGGTGCCCTGCCCCCGCCGCCCCCCCCAGAGGTTGTCACCGCCGTTCCCCTCCTCCGTCTTACCGGGCCATGCAGCGCCTCTCACCTGTGTGATGGCGCTGCACGGGGAAGAACAGCTGATTGCCTCCGTCCTCTGCAGTCTCCGACGTCCCGCCTTCCTCCTGGGCCCGCCCTCGTCTGGTTACGTCAGACGAGGGCGGGCCCAGGAGGGAGGTCAGAGACTGCAGAGGAGGCGATCAGCTGTTCTTCCCCTTGCAGCGCCATCACAGAGGTGAGAGGCGCTGCACGGCCCGGTAAGACGGAGGGGGGGCAGGGCACGGGGCGGAGGATGGCGGGAGGCGGAGCTGGGGAGAAAGAGAAGAGAGGAAGGGAGAGGGCCGGCCGGGGAAGCTCAAAGTTTTGATTTTTGGGAAGTGGGGGGAAGCGGGGATCAGCGGCGACCTCGGGCGGGGGCGCAAGGGGACCTCGGGGCGGAGGATGGCAGGAGCTGTTTTTTGTAAAAAAAAAACAGGAAGGGAGGGAGAGGGGGAGTCGGGGCTGCCTACAAAAGGCACGATTTTAAGCAAGGGGGAGCGGGGAGCAGCAGCGACCTCGGGCGGGGGGGGGGGGGGCAAGGACGCTCCTGACGAGCGCCTTTGCCCCCTCCCGAAACACACGTGTTTTTGGTTTGGTTTTTTTGCTGTTTTGACATTTGGGACATGCGCAGAGCAGCCAGCATAACGCTTGGCTGCTCTGCGCATGCTTTAGGGGTCGATTACCGAAGGGGATTACACCAGTTTGATGCATTGTTCTTTTCAATACCGCACCGAACATGTGCAACTTGTTTATTTGTGCATTCTTCGTTTTTTAAAATTCGTTAGGGACTTTTACGTTTTAGATTTTTTAATGTTTGGTTGATGCATCTGGCCCAGAGTTTGGAAGGAGACACATTGTGAGCATGTTTTGGGAGAGCCAAAAGTATGTGTGTATTTCTGATTTTACAATGGCAATATACATACACTTAAAAATCTTGACATCACACCTGCTCCAAGAAAGGCCTAGTGAATGGAGGGACAATTGTGCTTCTCCCTTTGGTGCTTAAAACCCTGCAACGCCCTTAAAAGTGTTATTTGCTTGAGAGTTATCGGATAGCTGTGAACTAGTGTAAAGCACTGACTATGTACAACGCTTCCCACATGCACAAGTCTCCTCAGCTTAAGAAGTGGTACTACTCTCAGGAGATGGCAGTATTGTGTGCCTGATTAATACTACTATCTACAGAGAACACCATTACAGGTAACTGGTTGCTTTTTCCACTGAAAAGCCCATCTGAATCAGGCACATGAGTAACTGATTGCTAAAAATAGGGTTGTGCCACTTTAAAGATCACTTATTGTTGAAGAGCAATCAGGTCAAATTAGGATATAAGGTTTGACTAGCTCACAAAGACAGATTTGCTCAATACTGCATCTGACTGAAGACTGGTCCAGGAAGTAGTATGAAGTAAAGGTATGGAGCAAGATAGCCAGTTCGGGCAGGATGTCTTGAGAAACTTGTCTGTCTAGAATCCAGCACCATCCCCCTAGTCCCAATTTTGTTTAGTTCCGGGCTGCACCTTCTCAGCTAGTTTATAAATATTTTCAGGTTGACTTCCAGGCCTCAACGTTTTGCATCCCTATTTTCCTAGCGTTGTTTTTTTCGGTGAACCTGGTAGCTAGACATTCCCAGCTATACGAAGGCATGCTTGTCCTCAGAGAAAGCAAAATTACTCGCCTGAAGCAGGTATTTTCCCCCGAGGACAACAGGCCAAATATTTTCACATAACCTCCTACCTCCCTTTGGAGTTGTATTGTTTAGCTATTGTATATTACTGAGAGACCCACACTCAAGCGACAGGCAAGAAGGCACCAGCACATGTGTGGTGGGACACTGCTAGAAACTTCTCAGTCTCACTAGTCAGTGTGTGCACAGGGCTCCACTGGATTACATCACCCAGCTGTGAGAATACTTGTCCTGCTGTCCTTGGAGAACATCTGCTACAGGTGAGGAACTTTGTTTTTCATGCTAATGAACAAATAGTATACTGCCTATGTTTTTGTCCCAATTCATACAAACATCAGTGTGGAAAGTCACTCCACTCTCTGGACTGCAAACGAGCTCTCACATTCTTTAAAAACATTACCTTAGGAAGGATCTTAGGGTGCATGAGGAGAACTACTCTACTATGGTGAAACTTAGTATAAAGTGGACCAGCTACTAGGGCCTTAAGCTCACCGACTGCCAGCTGAACTGACCACCACAAAAAAAATAAAAAAAAAAACACAACTTTCCAGGTCAAATACTTCAGATGACAGGAATCAAGTGGCTCAAAAGGAGCTTTCATCAGCTGGGTGAGGACAATGTTTAGATCTCATGACACAACAGAGGATACGCATACAGAAGTCCCTTTCCCCGGTGTAGGAGAAAAGCATCTGATGCCACTCTGCTGTGTGACCTGAGCCTGGAACAAAACTGGATGAGTGCAAAAAAATCCACGAGGGGGTGCCCCATGCTCAGAAGATCTTGCAGGCTATGCCCATATTGAGACACCACTCGTGTGGTTGCAAAGCCCTGCTCAGTCCATCCACCAAGCAAGTTGCCCTTTACTGGTAGGTATTACTGGTAGGTATGTGGCTCAAAGGGCCCAATGCCACATTCCCACTGCTTCCTGGCACAAGGGGTTGGAGCCCATACCCCCCCATTTGTTTACACAGAACATTGCAACCTGGTTGTCCATTTGAATGAAAATTTGGTTCTGTAGCCGATCTCTGAAAGCCTTTAGAGCATTTCAAATGGCCCTCAGCTCGAGGAGGTTGGTATAAAGATCCGTTTCCTGCACAAACCAAGTTCCCTAGGTATGAAGCCCATCTACATGAGCTCCTTAGCCTACGTTGGACACATCCGTTGTTAATACCTTCTAAGGAAATGGAATTTTTTTATGGTAGTCCCAGAGTCAAACTCAATCGAATTGCCCACCAGAGAAGAGCATAAGTTAACTCTGGTGGAATCTGATTTGGATCCACTAGATTCCCTGCCACCTGAGACCACTGGGACACTAGGGTCCACTGGGCCGCTCCCAAATGGAGCCATGACATGCATTGTTGAGGCCATGTGGTCCATCAATCTCAACATTTGCCAAGCTGTGTG
Organism: Microcaecilia unicolor; assembly: GCF_901765095.1. Classification (NCBI taxonomy): domain Eukaryota; kingdom Metazoa; phylum Chordata; class Amphibia; order Gymnophiona; family Siphonopidae; genus Microcaecilia; species Microcaecilia unicolor. The sequence goes on from NC_044036.1 coordinate 173,226,714, forward strand.
ACCTGCTTGCTGTTGCAGACCTGCGAGGCTGCTTTTGCTTGTGGGAGAAAAACCCAAGCCTGCAGTGGACTGGACCGGAAGGTGGGACTTGGGGTAGTTTATGACAAACCCTAGTAGCTCCAACACCCAAATAGTTAGGTGCATGGATTGTCGTCCCCTCCTGCAATGTGCTCTTGACCAATCATCCAAAAAGGAAAACACACAGTTGTCTGCATAAATATCCCACTACTACTGCTTGACACTTGGTGAATACCCAGAGAGCTGACACGAGGCCAAATGGCAGAATGCGGTACCGGTAGTGGTGTTTCCCTGTCTGGAATCTGAGATATCTCCTGTGACTGGGAAGTATCTAAATGTGTCTACAGGTAACCTTCAAGTCCAGAGAACATAGACAATCGTTTTCCTGAATCACGGGGAGAAGCGTGCCCAGGGAAATCATCCTGAACTTCTTTGACCAGGAATTTGTTCAGGACCCTTAGGTCTAGGATAGGATAAAATCCCCCCATCTTTTAGGACGCACCTGGAATGGAATCCCCTCCCTTCTTGCTCTGGTGGCACAGGTTTAACCACACTGGCCTGTAAAAGGGCGAAGATTTCCTCTACAAGTTCCTGCCTGTGCTGAGAACTGATGTATGAAGCTCCTGGTGGGCAATTTGATGCTAATGCAGGGCATAACTGAGACAGATTATCAGAAGAACCCACCGGTCAGAGGTTACAATGAGCCACCTGTGTTGGTAAAATTATAACACCCCCCCCCCCCCCCACAACTCGAAAACCTCCTAGAAGAGGAGGCTGGAGGTTGATGAGACAGTTTGGATTGTATCTGTATGTTTCTTGATGATGTCCGTGACCTCTTCAACTTTGTCTCCAAACAGGTTGTCACCTCTACAAGGAACATCCACAACCTCTCTTGAACCACCAGTTCTAGGTCAGACACACACAGCAATGAGAGTCTGTGCAACCTCACACCCATGGTGGAGAGTGTGGACGCCATATCAAGAGTCGAACATGCCCCTGGCCAGATATATTTTACACTTCAGTTGATACTGGCTAACTGGTGAAGCTCTGTGGCTTGCTCCAATGGGACAGAATCCACAAGACGTAGTGTACTGCAGACTAAAGACTGCAAGTAAAGGCTCATATAGAGCTGGTAGAACTGGATGCAGCAAGCAGCACTGAGGCCTGTTTCCTCTCAAACGAGTTCAGTTTCTGAGGTTCTCTACCTGGGGGCACCAAGGCATGAGTCCTGGAACCCTTAAGCTTGTTTGCAGTCATCAACCTCCAGAGAGCAGTGAGGCAGCTGGTTGCTCTTGAATCCAGGAGCCTTCTGGATACGATACTGCGTATCCCTCACTGAGAGGGAAGATTCCCAGTTCTTTGTCAGTGCATCTTTAAGGATGGTGCAATGGTACTGTGGCACTCTTTCCTCAGGAAGAGACTCCTAATCTAAGACAGAACATATCTGCCCTAGGCTCTTCCTCTATCTAACATATATGGGATGGCAGAAGCCATTTTCTATAGAACAGTGAAAGAGGCCTTCAGGTGGAGATTTACATCTTTCTTGAGATGGGGAGAGATCAGACCCATAAGACTCCTCCTCTGAGTAGTAGTGCGGGTCCTCCCTTTGAATCCCCCTCAGACTCCTCACCATACTCAGACCTGGCTGGCTGAGTCTGTGCCTGCTTCAACTCAGTGAAACCATGTCCACGCTCTGAAGAGCACCAAGGTACAGCCCTACTCTCCGATTCCAGGGAAGCTTCCTTTCCTGACATCAAGAGCGGTACTGTGTGTGTCAATGTTGACACTCTTTGAGGTGTTGGCATCGAGGATCCCCGCCCAGGCATGGGCTGAGCCTCAGGAAGAATCTGGGGTTGATCTGCAGCTGGCACAAACACCCCCAATGCCTTACTGGCTTGCAGCTGCAGCATCTGTTCCAGTTCCTTCCTGAGCATGGCTCGGAACCGATCAAAGGAAGGCACTGGCAAAGGCAGAGGAGCCGGGAGAGAGGTCCCTGAGAAAGGGTCGGTGCCAAACCAGTAGTGGTGACCTGGCTGCACACCGGTACCTCTTCCAAAGAGGGGGAGCATTCTTCTCATTGCTGGCGCTTTTTGGGTAACGGTAAAGCCGATGCCCCAGTGTTCCTGGTACCATGAGGTGAGAACCAATGCGTGTGCTTCTTGGGCTTCCCCAAATGCTCAGCATCGTGGTCCTTCGGTGCTTGTCCTCTGTGTCTGGTCTGATGCAGACGGGTCCCCGGGCCTGCTCTCAGCATCTAATGTTGAAAGAGGTGGAGACACTTTCAATGCCGGTGCACTCCCAGTGGATGCCTTGGCAGCCATCAAGGTCAATGCTTCCAGTGCAGATGATGTACTGGCCTTCGAACAGCCAAACATTTTCCCCTGTTGGAACTGCCATGCTCTCTGTGTCCTCAAATGCATTATTAAACAGAAAGAACAAGAATAAGACTCATGGTCAGGCTCAAGGCACCCGATGCACCAAGAGTGCTGGTCTGGACTGTCACAGAAATAGCTAGATTACATTGGATGCACCTTTTGAAGCCACTGGGGATCTTCTGGGACATCAAGAAAAGAATTGCGGCCAAATTTAATTCCTGAATTGTGAACTGAAAAAGGGGCAGTGTTCAAGTTAAGGTCGGTGCTTCAGCCTAAATGGGCCTAGGAGCTCATGAAAAATAAAGGAAACTTTAAGAGCCAAAACAACTAATTAAAATACAGGGCAAATAAAAAAGAAAAGGAAAAATACTTGCAAGCAAAGGCACTGTGAAAGGGAGATAGCGCACTATGAGGAAAATACAAAACGTGTCCTCCCTGCTCCGTGAAAAAACGAGACTGAGGGACCCATGCTAGTGTGGCAGGAAGGCACCAGCGAATTTGTTTTGAGACACTACTAGAAAATTCTCAGTCTCACTAGTCAGTGTCCGCACCAGGCTCCGTCAGATGAAGTCACCTAGCTGTGAGAATACGATGGTCTGCTTGTCCTTAGAGAAAGGTATAACCAGCTTTGGATTTAGCTCATGCTTTTCTTAGTAGTTCAAAATAAACTACATTCAGGTGCAGTATGTACTTTGCTGTATAGTCTATGTTTTTACCCGATAAAATGGAGGGTTGGGTAACTTGCTCAAGATCACAAGCAGCCAGCAGAAAAATTAGAACCTGGCCTTCATGGTTCTCAGCCCATTACTTTAACCATTAGGCTACTCTTCCACTATTTTAATGATGGAACTGGGTATAAGGTTCATAATTAAGGATTGAAGTTCACCAATTCTTCAAGTTGAAGTAATAACTTCCTGAAAGAGTAACTTACAGATTAGATTCTTGAAAGATGAGATTTCCATTGGTTCAAATAGCACTTTAATTGGAGATGTAAGGATATTTAGATCCCACGGAACAGGAGGCCAGCAGAGCAGGAAGCTAGGCCAGGGACCAGGAGCACAACCTATCATCTGCTTAAGGTAGAGAAAATATTGGATTCTTTTCACTCGGCACCACTAGGCATACCACTGAAGTCAATGGTAAAGATCAGTATTTTCTCTACCTGTAGAAAGGGATAACACACAACTGTGCAGAATGGTACAGCCCAGACGACAAGGAAGAAAATTTAAAGATGTACAATATTCAAAATCATAACTAAAGAATGTAACTGGTTGGTAATAAAGGTCAGCCCTAACCTACATTATTTTCAAACACAGAATTTACGTCTATTGGTGGAAGAGAGATACATCTATTCCACAGACCAGACTTGTCAGTGGTAAGTTTATGAATATGCACACAAACATGTTATTAAATCTTACCTTAAATATTTTTAAATTGTTTTGTGCCTCCTGTAGTAAACTCATCAAAGCAAAGTACATTCTCTGTTTATTTCTGAAAGAAAAAACAATTTAAATTTAGACCTCACTTGAAATAAAAGTTACAGCATATTTTATTTACAAATGCAGTTAATATGTTTTTTTGCAGCCAATTACTCAGCTAAAGAATATAAACCCAGGTTTCAAATGAAGCTTAAACCATATATTAAAAGCAAGATTTTAAAAACACATAAGGTAAGCAGAAACATCAATATTAAAAAAGGGGGGATGGGCACACTTTTTATTCTATATGCTATTCTCCAGAGGGCAGACCTGATTTAAGTATGTTGCACCTTGACTTGACCAATCCATGAGGCGCAAATGTGATAAAAGATGCAATAAGTGTAAAAACTTAAGTGTAAGTCTCAACATATGGTAAATACAAAGCCCATGTGGTAAATTTTAGGGGCATAGCAAGCCTGTTCTGCATTACTGCATGGGCCTGTGTTATGCGCTGCTGCAGCACTTACCACGGACCCAACAGTCAACAAAAAACAAAAGTCACAGCTTATGGCAGTGAAACCAGACCCTCCCAACCCAGCACATAACCCTCACCCTAGCATTTCCCAAGGTATTGCTAGAAGTGAGCTCTCCACTCCTGCCCTCTTGCCGCTCAGGGTCAAAATGGCACACTCTACTTATGTGGCAGATTAGTTCCTAGTGGCAATACCACAAAACTACCGCTAGGGGTCATAGGCACCATTCTGAGATGGGCAAGAGCTGAAAAAGGATCATCCGATTGGGAGGACTATATGTGGGGGCTGTCCCTCATGGGCATATGTGCTGGGGAGAATCATGTTTCACTGCCACCATTCAGAGGTGGGCTGTGCTACCTTGTGCAGGAAGCCCAAGTGCCCTTAAAGCCTCCTCTTGAGGGTAGGGCTTGCTCTCAGGGTGGCAATCAGGAGTGTTTCAAGTCATAGTGGGATTGCAAGGGTCCTTTCATGTTGGGATGGGAATCGGAATTGCCAGGGGCTGCATCGCCATGCACTTGACCTGTCAGCTGCTGCACTATGGAACTGCCAGTACAAAGCAGTTGCACTTATCACTTCTCTTGAGTTGGCAGTAAGCTCAGCTACACTATTAGCAGTCGCTAGCTGTCACAAATCAGCCACACCTCCCATGTCATGCCCAGATCCCACCCACGGCATGTATCTCGGTGACTTCTCTTAGTAAGCATAAACACATTTTCATGAGAGTCTGAAGCTTGGAGTCTGAAATTCTGGCGTGCAGAAGATACATGGCATTGTTATGGACTTCAGATAAGTATGTTGGTGTTATGGACTCCAGATAAGTACATTTAAAGCTTATTAAGGAAGTATTTTAAGTCTCACTGATACAAAAAGGACAATGTGGATTAGTATTTAGAGTGTTTATCACATTTTTGCACATTGATTCACAAAAGGATACATGCAAAATGGTTTGTGTTGTGCACTTGGAGTGTGCCCGAAGAAAAAAAATTATGTCCACTTGATCAAGCTGCGTAATGTGGGACATTTAACTGAGGGCTCTCCTGTTTCTTAAAAAATTTAAATTAATACTTTGATAACTGTCCTCTTTTGTAATAATAAACAATTTGTTTGGTGTATGTACATAGACAGATAGGTAGATAGTAATGACTCAGTGGCTCAGCAAGGAAATGACAAGCAAATCAGGGACAGATCTGAGCCCTGTTCCCCACTTCCCCTGCAAAGAATCATAAGGGAGTTTAAACCCCCCCCTGGTCTGGCTGAGGAAAGGGAGGGGATCCAGACTGTCAGATACTCCTTGGCAACTGCAGAGCAGATCGGCAGGGGCAGACCAGGATCCAGATATAGCAAAAGCTCCCTGGCTTACTGAGCAATATAATATTGACAGCTGATGGTGCTGGGAGGGGGAAGGGGGCCCCATGGGCTAATAAGAACTGTGAAAAGGAAGAAGAGGGAGGAGAGATAGACTGGAAGATCAGGGAATATCTCCACTGTCTCAGAGATACCTGTGCCAGAAGAACAGGAAGAAATGGAGGTTGCTCTGGAGTGAATGGAACTAGCAAGTCTGTGCTTTAAGACCTGAAGAAACCTTCCCCCCCCCTCCCTTTTCACACTGTCCCTGCGGGTGGCATCAAATGTTAATTGCCAGTGAGAGGGTGGAGGGACAAGGCTCAGCTAAGAAGACATGCTGAGCCTGTCAGCCAAAGTGTGAAAAAACTGTAAACTGTACTTTGAACTTTCCAGTGAACTTTAAACTGGTAGTTCTCCCAGGACAAGCAGGATGCATCAGCCACATACATATAGCTGATGTCATCCCAACAGCCCACTGAATGGAAATGCTCTCCAATAGCTCAGACAGAATTTTTTTTTTTAATCACTCTGAGCATGTGCAGTAGTTGCCTCTGCTAGGCGAGTTCCAGTGATCCTCAGTCTAAGTTTTCCACCATTCCCAACAGTCGGATTTTCTTCAGCTCTCCAACAAATATTCAATCTGCTCAATGAACTTACATTACCAAGAAACAATCTTCAGGATACCAACACCTGGATGCGGAAGCTCCAGACTCAAGAGGTGTAGGTCGAATATATAGGACTACCAGACCTCGATCTGCCTATTTGCTCTGTAGCCACACATCTCTGCAACCACATGTACAGGCTTGCCTTCTTGCATTAGGGCCGCATGTCTCTGCACCCACTTGCACAAGCAAAACACTCTCCAGGATACTGTTCTTGCACCAAGCTGCAAGTAATTACAGACCCTGTCCTGCCTGTTTGCACCATGACCGCATGTCTCAGCGCCCAGATACACAGGTGAAACTTTCTCTAGGACACTGTTCCTACACAAGGTGATACGGAGCCCTATGCTGAAAACGACAGCTTCTCCTGCTCCACAACCAGGCCTCCTTTTGCTGCTTGCCAAGGCTGGAGCTGCTGTTAATCAGTGACCCCTGCCTTAGCCCTGAATCGTCTCCTCAGTTACTCAGCCACCAAGAACCCAGAAATGGTCCCGCCCTAAACGGAGGACAAACCAGGGGCGGGGGTAAGGGAAATGGGACTTGATAAACCAACTTTCTGAGGTTTTTACAACTATATTCAAAGCGGTTTACATATATTCAGGTACTTATTTTGTACTAGGGGCAATGGAGGGTTAAGTGACTTGCCCAGCGTCACAAGCAGCTACAGTGGGAATTGAACTCAGTTCCCCAGGATCAAAGTCCACTGCACTAACCACTAGTGAGGGAGTCTAGCCACACCTCCTCAAGGGCTTTACCACTGGGACCTCAAGGAGGGTCATGTCCTGAGGTGAGGAGGACCCGGAGGACCTGGCCACACCTGCTGAATGGCCCAGACACCTGGAATCCAGAGCCATTAAGAACTCACTTGTGCCTCTGTACCACAGAGACTCTGCCGTCACCCTCATGAATGACATCTGTGCCCACCCTTCTGACGCCTTCCACTCTCCTCTGCAACAAGAGGTTACTTCCTTGTTCCGCACTATCATTTCTGCTGTGTGCCAGCAGACTGCCCATCCAGGCACACAGGCATGGATCTGAACACCAAATTCTTAGGCGTTTCGCAGAGCCTAAAGAACCCAGAACCGGGAACTGTCAATGCAGCCCGACACTGCTGATTGGCTCCTCAAAACAAAGAAAGGAAGAAGGTGAAGGTCAGGAAACTGCTCTACAGCGGGGGCTATATGCATCAAATAAGTAAACAAAATAAAAATAAACCTGAGATCCCCTGGCTGACACTCTAACACAGGCGTGCTGCCCCTAACCACTACTTTAACACCAGCAACATGTCCCAGCAACGAGATCTCTCTAGTCTTCTCTCCAAGCAACTCTCTGACTTCAGGGCAGACTGTCCACCAGGTCACCACCAATGTGCCAGTGGAAGATAGTCGTTACGAAACCAGCATGTGAAACCAACAATCCGCCCCTCAGATTCTTCCTGATGTCCCAGACATCATAGCCTGGCTACGCTTCTCACAGACCTCACATGTACTGTTGGTCAAATCATCAGTGGTGAAAGAATAGATAATTTAATAAAATTAAGGTATTCTAGAGCTGATGACCTCTGGTGCGACCATCACTTACAGCCATACCTGGAACAAAAGCTTTCAATTGTGCATGCCATAGGACCACCTAACAGGAACTAACATCTGGGACACCATCGCTCCATGCTGCTCTGACAATCGGAGAATGCGCCCGGGAGGTTTTCACCTTCTACCCACCAGACTTGCAACCTATCAGGCAAAGACTGCAGCCCTCACCATGCCCTGGTCCAATCTCACCAAAACACAGTCCAAGCAGGCACAGCCTGCAACCCTGTCCGATCTCACCTAAACTATGTCCATGCATGGTCCACATGAACACACATGTGCCACAATCATGCAGAGGCTCTTCCTTACAGAGATACTGCAATCTATCTACTAGACTAGTAGTACTAGGGGCTACTCCACCTACTCACAGGAGAACTAGGGGCCTCCAAAAAAAAAAAAAAAAACCTTCAAGTGCACTCTGCTAAGCCTGCTGATTGAGGGCTCCCACCCCAGGGCGCCAGCCCGGCAGGTGCCACTGCACCCCCAATACTAAACTCCCTAAATGTGTCCAGAGAGAGGTAATATTCACTGGGTTTAGTACCACCTCTAACGTCAAGCAGAGACATCAGAGGTGTAGCTAGGTGGGGTGCATAGGAGCAGTTCCCCCCCCCCAATGGATTTTGAAACAAACGGCGCCTATGTGCCCAACAGTCTGCGTCTCCCCAATACTTGGGATCTGAACTGACCACTGCTGAAATAGGACTCAGGGCTTGATAGCCCTCCAGTTGACTCCGCTATGCCAAGGCCGGGGTACTCACATACTTCAAAGATCCCCTGTCAAATCCACAGAGGGGGAAGAATACGCTAAAGGTGGTGGGCACTCAGCTCTGAACCAGAGCTACCAAGGTACAAATCCCAATAATATCCTGGGGAACCTGGACAGATCAATTAACACTCCATGACCTCATGCATAACTTTAGATCAAATGCAATTCCTGCATCACCCCTTACTTACGATCTCCACCAGCCCACACCTTCCTCACAACTCCTCCCAGAAGTGAGGCTATTCTATACCACCTCAAAACACTTGTACTGTCTGCTGTGAGACACCCAACTCGGTTTTTCACATATCCTACCACAACTATGATGCAACACAGCTTCAATTTGTGGCATCTACTCACTCTCCCACAGTTCTCAAGACTGCTGTTGCACTGGAGACAGTCACTTGATCAAAAACTGGATGGACACTCAAAACACTAGTGATTTAACTGTGCAACAACCTTGCCATCTTCCCTCCATCAAGGGAACATCGCCTCCACTAGAGCATACACAACACCCTCCTCAGAGACAAACCTCTGGAGGGCACCCTCCCCACCCACTCCCCAGTCAGCCTTCCGGGACGGTGGCCTGGAACTGTATAACCACAGACCCTGTATCGGCGATGCCACAGGCTCATACCACTGATTTCCTACTATATCCACAATCCCATATCTGGTCCCAGGAACACTGGCACACAATTTCCTGATCAGATTGGGCCCCTCCAGTGATATATTACGCTGCTCTGCCTCCAACCATCGGTCTCCCGAACTAGCACAATTATGGTATACTGATTAAGCCACCAGTACTTAAAAGATAGCGGCACCAGAGAGGGCACAGGACTCCCAGGGTGGCCCATGGCTCCGCACATATACCCATGTTGCATCACGAGGGGGCATATACCTCACAAAAAAAAAATAAAAAATAAAAATAAACACACACATATGTGGCTGATACATCGAGAAAACGAAGTTGCTTACCTATAATGGGAGTTCTCCGTGGACAGCAGGATAAGTCAGCCACACAACCCACCCACCTCCCCTCGGAGAATCCATACCTACCAAGGGATTGACTGAAGCAGGATGTGGGATCACCGGGACTCGCCCCAGCACGGGCAACTACTGCACATGCTCAGAGGGATTTAAAAAAAAAAAAAAAAATTCTCTGAGCTACTAGACAGCATTTCTGTCGGATGTCATTACCTATATATGGCTGATTTATCCTGCTGCCCGTGGCAAACTCCCGTTACAGGTAACTTCCTTCATTTTTTTTGTCTATGCTTTCTTTTGGGCAGCACAAACCAGAGCTCTGAAGGGAGAAGATTTAAAACCTCCCCTGCAAGTTCCTAAGCTGTTAAAGGAAGAATAAAGAGGAACTGATTAACAAGAGACCTTCACCGGATAAAGCGCACTCTTCCCTGTTTCTTTCAGTGCTTGTATGCATATACTTTACTTTTTAATTATGGTAATTTACTGGTTTTGTGTATTTGCTTCCATGTACCACCAGTCTTTCTTGAATTTTTGGTGTCTATAGTTAGTGATACCATATAGAACAAAATGTTGGGCAGATCGTGGCCCCAGTGATCCACCCCACCCCACTGCTTACATCTACATCCATCTTCATAAAGATCATTCATGTGTATGTCTTCAGCTGTTCTTAGGCTTTACATTAAAAATCAATGAGATGTCTGCATGGGGGTTGTACTAAGTTATCAGTATACTAGTAAAAAAGGCCCGTTTCTGACACAAATGAAACAGGCGCTAGCAAGGTTTTCTTCGGAGTGTGTATGTTTGAGAGAGTGTATGTGAGAGTGACTTGTGTGTGAGAGAGTGAGTGAATGTGCGAGTGTGTGTGTGTGAGAGAGAGAGAGAGTCTGGGTGCGAGTGTGTCTGTGAGAGAGAGTGTGTGTGTGTGAGAATGAGAGTGTGTGCAAGTGCATATGTGAGAGACAGTGTGAGAGAGTGTGTTTCACACAGATACAGTGTGTGTGAGAGTGTGTGTGAGAGACAGACTCTGAGACTGAGTGTATGAGACCAAGAGAGTGTGTGAGTGACTGTGTGACACAGAGAGTGAATGTGATACAGTGTGAGACAGTGTGAGAGAGTGAGAGAGAGAAAGACTGACTGTGAGAGAGAGAGTGAGTGTGTGTGTGTGTGTGACAGAGATACCTCCCCCTCTCTCTGGTGTATGTAAGTGCATCAAGCTTTTAATGCGTGAATTAAAGCCCAAAAACCACTAATGCAGAAGTGCTCTACCAGCTGCCAAAGAGGCTGTTTGCATGCACTAATTTGTGTGTTAACTACATATTGTGTTAGGGGGCAGGAACTAGGCAGGTCACAAGTATGGAATGAGTGTAGGACTGCTTACTGCAGTGAGCACAAAGTATTTAACATGTGCTAACCTTCATTTGCACAACTAGCGCAGTTTCATTTAGCACATCCTCAAGAAGAGGTGCCAAATGCAGTCTCACTTTTGTGATCAGGTTCTACACATGCTAATGCACACGTTCACGTGTTAATTCCACAGGACATGCTGGGCACGACCTCAACAATTAGCAAACACAGCCTTTGCTCATAATGCACACAGATTTCTGCTGTTAGGGAGCACCACATACAAACATACAAGCCCCTCAAAGTTTTGTGGGATTTTTTCTTATTACATTGGGAATATAATAGTATGAGAGAGCTAGGTGCAAGCTTGGTCCTAAGGAAGGTAACAAGAAATCCTAGTTGAGCTTGCCTAGAATCTTAAAACACCACAGTGCAGGGTCATATGACAGCTAGGCTGCGATAAAATGTCCTAGCTTTAGAAAGCCCGTCATGTTATCCTTATGCAATATGTGGCATTTTCACAGATGTTTAGACTCTCATAGTTAGTCCTTCAAAACTGGAGATTATTATGAACATACCTTCTGTGTTTATTGTTTGTACACTGATTTTGGATGAATTTTAAAATGCAGACAGAAGATTAATAAATGTAGAAGGCTATATACTTTTGCAGGGCAATGTACATTTTTAATACACTTTTCCGGTATTCTATGCAAAAAATATTTGCATCAAAGTTTGTGTTCTCAGTGAATCTACAACATAAAAAGCCTGTTTTAATGCCGACCAGCTCTAATTTTACTCTAAATCCCACCCTGATAGTCAGGACATTGTAAGCAACATACCTCTAATTACATATTGTTATTATGCTGTGATGTGTAGTAGTGGAAGAATATTTTACTGTTGTAATTCTACATTATTTATGTCCATCTTATACTTGCTGTACACTACTTTGGAAGAATTTCTTCAAAAAGGCAGAAAATAAATCCAGATACATATATATACAAAAATCATCATGAACTAAATAGGATTGTTCTCACCCTGAAAAGAGATCCAAGGGGCAGTATTTACTGATCCATTTCCATTTTCCTTTGGCCACCTGCATAAACAAAAAAACACTTAAGATTCAAGATCTGAATTTGGTATTGATAGTTCAATTTACCAGTAGGAGTTCCAGTTGCATTACAAAAATCACAAATAAAACCTTCCATACATAAACTCTTGGCAAATGAATATTTGTACTCACAAGTTCTCTGCATTATTCTAATCTAGAATTTACAGTATATCTAACATATACAATTTTACACTCAAATGAAAATACAAATACTCACTTTAAAAAACAGCAGCATAAAAATTCTAGGGACAACTAATAACCCACCCTAACATTCCATAAATATAGAATATTAAACTTCTTAGTTAATCCAATCCTGGTCACAAATATCTGGCAGAGTCCCAAAAAGTAGAAAGATTGCATGCTACTTAACTCAGAGATAAGCGATGGCTTTCCCCACATCTACCTCACGCCCTAGCTAAAGCCCTGCGCTCACTCCACGATGGATGCCGGCCGATAGGTGTCCCCCACCTCTCATGCAAAACTCGAATCAACTCATAATTGTGCCATTTATTGTGTTACCCCACTAGCATGGAATTCACTTCTACCACCACTTCATACCAAATCTTCTGTACCAAACTTTAGAGCTGCCCTCAAGACTTAAGCAGGCATTTGGTGAGTTACCTCTATACTGATTACAGCCTTGCATGTTTTCTGCACTAGTACCTATCCTCCTTCCCTGCTTCTTGCCTATGTACCCCTTTCTTACCCTGTGCTTTTCTGCTATTATCCCTGTTAATTAACCTGAGGTTTTTTTCTTGCCTCTTGGATTGATTTTATATTGTAAACTGCTCCAATGTTCCCCTTGTGAGAGGAGGTATTATCAAGTCTAAAATATAAACCATAACTTAAGAAAAGCTTATGGACTTTTTAAACCCAGCTACACTGACTGCTTTTACCATTTGCTCCAGCAATGAGTTCCACAGCTTAACTGTACGATGAGTGAAAAAAATATATATATTTTCTCCTATTTGTTTTAATGTGCTGCAATGCATCTTCATGGAGTGTCCCCTAGTCTTTCTACTTTTTGAAATAGTAAACAACCGATTTGTGGTTACCCGTTACACTCCATTCGGGATTTTATAGATCCTTATATCTCCAAGTGGAAGAGTCCTAACCTTATATCTCCAAGTGGAAGAGTCCTAACCTGTTTAGCCTTTCCTCATGTAAGTGTGGTTCCAAGCCCCTTAAATCACCTTAGTCACCCTTCTTTGTACCTTTTTCCAACTCCACTACATCAAAAGCAAACTATTTATTAACTAGTTTAAATAGTATAAAACCCTTTTCCCCATAGTTTTAAACTTGAGCTTTCTACCAGAAATAGAAATTTAGCTGTTATAGCCTAGAGCATTAAAAGGGATAGCAGCAGAATGGGGTCAAACTTTCTGACCTAAAAAGAAAGCTATTTTCTGTTCTTTGCCAGAAGGAGAGGAAGAAGTACGTCTGATGTGAGGCCCAGATGCACAAAACCTAAGGAGCCAGCAATGTGGTTTTTAAACTGGTTCTAGCCAGTTTAGCAAGCAAGGAGTACAGCCAGACATGCACAAAGAGTTCTCCGAGCTCTTTTCCTGTCATGGTAGCAGCTAACAAAAACTAAATCCAAAGGTATTATAATAAGGTAATTACTATACAAATGTGCATGCAAAGCAATTCACAGCCATTTTCCGAATGATGCACACAAGCAGCCCCTACCTTTACCGTGGAAATTTTAATGGGAGGTCTGGAGCTGTCAGTCCTGACAGTTCTTCACTCCGCAGCCGCCTCCTCTGCCACTCCTGCCTGGGCAATATGAATTCCAGAGGGAAAGAGAGCACGAGCAAGAACCCAAAGAAAAAAGTTCTCTTACGTTTGTTCTGTGGAGTTTCGGGATCTGCTCCCCCCCCCACCCCCCCCAGCAGGAGAGTGCAGGCTCCAGGCATCAGCTGACTGCAGCCCCAGCCCCCCCCCCCCCCACCACAAGAAAATGCAGGCTCCCAGCATCAGCAGACCGTGGCCCCCGCCCCCACCTCCTCCCCAGCAGGAGAGTGCAGGCGCCCGGCATTAGAAGAGCGAGGCAGATTTTGGAGCGGGAAGCTATGCTGGCTTTCATACATGCAGCTTGTCTACATGTATGAGAGTTATATGTAGCATGCACAGAGCAGCCATGCTTACCGATTGGCTGTTCTGCACATGCTGAGCTCGACGACTGGTTTCCTCCATATCACATTCAAATGAGCTGGGTAACAAAAGCAACAAGCAGCTCATTTCCACGTGGCTCTTTGGGAATCCCTCTATTTCCAAATCGGTAATTTTTACCGATTTGGAAATACAGACAGATTCTTAAAGAGGACCTTTGTGCATCTGGGTCTAAATTAAGTGTTAAGGTACTGTGAGGAAGGTAAAATAGTGCAAAGGTCATTAGGGCAATCTGATTACTGTGTTATCTATCAAAGCAGCTATTCAAAGCAGTCCCATTAGAATCAGAGTTATATATGAGAGGAAAGGTCCCAGTTAATCTTTTCCTGAGGAGCTCTGAGAAGAGGACAACATTTTTCTGGGTAAGTAAACATTATTTTGCTCTATGCTTTGTTGATTTAAAGACTGAGATGAGAGAAACTGTAGACTGATAAAATCGGATTGATAAAAAAAAGCAAACTTTATTAACTAGTTTAAATAGCGTAAAATCTTTTCCTCATAGTTTTAAACTTGAGCTTTCTGTCAGAGGTTTTCTGAAACTTCACTGTTACAGTCTACAGCATTAACAAATAGCCTCTAGAAAGAACAGCAAAGCCTAATTCAGTCTTCTATGTGGATCCAGGAGATAACACCAGAGTTCTGCAGAAAACTGACAAGATCAATGCCCGATAGCATAGAGACATTCATCAAGAACAAAGGTTATCAGTGCAACTAAAGACAGCAGAAAACATTCTGTACACAATGTTGAAAGCAACATATAATTTTTATTAAAAAGCATTGTTTTGTGCACCTGCTTTTGAATAAGTATAATACAAATGAAAAAAAAGTGGTAGTAGCAAACTTTTGGCCATAACTGTAATACAAGTTTGGTTTGTTCCCCAGTGAGAGTGAAGAAGGGACTATTCTATATAAGGAAGCATTCTGTCATTTTTAAATGGTTTGATGGTCTTCCCTATGTAAAACCATCAGACCATTTAAAGTTAAGATGAATAAGCATAGATTTTATCTAACACATTCTAAACAGGACGTGCCTATTGTGATGCATTGTTTGACTAAGAAACAAGTGTTTGAAGAACTGTGTTACTTTGTGATAGATCAAGTATTAGACAGAAGGGGGGGGGGGGGGGGGGAATTGTTACATAGGGAGCAACAATGAATATCCTGCTTGGACACCACACAACCTAAGGATTTTAATGTGACTGGAAAACTTTCTATTAAAGAAATGGGGATTTTATTCAGTTGATTTATTCATTTGAAATTGTATAAAAAGTACTCACTTCACTAAAAGTTATATAATGATAAAGGATTTTCCAATTACATCAGTCAGGCTGGAAAGGACAAGGTCCTCGGTGTCAGCATTCTTATTAAATGCACAGGTGCCTTTTTTTGAACAATGACTTCCATAGTAAGCATCGATATATGCAGCAAAATGGAAACCCAGTATTTTGTTCTAAAGATTTTTTGCCATAGGACTATGATCATATATTTTACTGAATATCAGGTTTATTTTCGAAAGAGAAGGGTGCCCATCTTTCGACACAAATCGGGAGATGGGCATCCTTCTCACAGGGTCAACCAAATCGGCATAATTGAAAGCCGATTTTGGGCGTCCTCAACTGCTTTCCGTCGTGGGAACGACCAAAGTTGCCGGGGGCGTGTCGGAAGCATAGCGAAGGCAGGACTTGGGCATGTCTAACACATGGGCGTCCTCGACCCATAATGGAAAAAAGAAGGGCATCCCTGATGAGCACTTGGCAGACTTTACTTGGTCCCTTTTTTCTTACGACCAAGCCTCAAAAAGGTGCCCGAACTGACCAGATGACCACCGAAGGGAATCGGGGATGACCGCCCCTTACTCCCCCAATGGTTACTAACCGCCTCCCACCCTCAAAAAAACAACTTTAAAAATATTTTGTACCAGCCTCAAATGTCATACTCAGGTCCCTCGCAGAAGTATGCAGGTCCCAGGAGCAGTTTTAGGGGGTACTGCAGTACACTTCAGGCAAGCGGACCCAGGCCCATCCTTCCCCCCCACCTGTTACACTTGTGGTGGTAAATGTGAGCCCACCACAAACCCACTGTACCCACATCTAGGTGCCCCCCTTCACCCCTAAGGGCTATGGTACTGGTATACAGTTGTGGGGTTTGTGGGGCTCCGCACACAAGGTAAGGGAGCTATGCACTTGGGAGCAATTTGTGAAGGGTGCCCGGTTGGTGTCCTGGCATGTCAGGGGGGCCAGTGCACTACGAATGCTGGCTCCTTCCATGACCAATTGGCTTGGATTTGGTAATTTCTGAGATGGGCATCCTCGGTTTCCATTATCGCCGAAAATCAGAAACGACCAATTCCTAAGGACGACCATCTCTAAGGTCGACCTAAATTTGAGGATTTGGGCGTCCCCGACCATATTATCGAAACGAAAGAAGGACGCCCATCTTGTTTTGATAATACAGGTTTCCCCGCCCCTTCAAGGGGCCGTCCTGCGAGGACGTCCCCAGGAAAACTTGGGCATCCCTTTTGATTAGGCCCCTCTACATGTCCCAATTATTTAGACGTAAGCAATGACAGATTGATAAACAGCGCTGGCAGAAAACAGTTTCAGCAGCTCCTGAGGAAGCATTTAAGTGAAACGGAGAGGCTCCGTTGAGCCGTGCCGACTAAGAAAGTATCCATTGCTACGTTTAATGTTTATTATAAGGACATTATATATGGAAAAACCTGAGAAAATTTTGGAACATTTTAAATCAGATACTTTAAAAAAAAAAAATTGAAATCTAGAATAAAATAAAAGGAGGTGGAGGATTTTTTAGACTCATGATGGGAATAAATCGGTAATCCTTTAATCTGTTAACTGACTAAAAAGGTACTAACATTATACTAAAGTCTTTTCCTCCATGCTTTTTCATAAGTATGAAAACTAAGTAAGATACACAGTTAAAATAGTATATATAAAGCTTGCCTATCTGGTTGTTTGTAGAAGACCACACTGTCATCTTGCAAATTTCCTCCATAGAGGTAAAACGGAAGTAGGCTACTGAAGTTGCCATGGATTTTACACTGTGAGCAGGGGGACACAGCCATGAAGGGTCAGCCCAGACTGAGCATACGTGTAGGAGATGTAGTCAGCTGGCCAAGTCAAGATAGTATGTTTGGTCACGGGAATCCCTAATCTGTTAGGGTCGAAGGATAAAAAAGCTGGGAGGACTTCCTATGAGGTTTTGTACATGCCAGATAAGCTAAAGCATGCTTACAGAATAAGGTAAGCAATGCTGCTTCTCCAGGATGAGTGTACGGCTTAGGGAAGAAGACAAAAGTACAATGGACTGATTGAGGTGGATTACTGATACCACTTTAGGGAGGAATTTTGGGTGCATTTTGAAAACCCTGTCGTGGTAGAACCTGGTTTAAGGTGGGTCTGCACAAGGGCTTGAAGTTCACTTAGTCTTCTGGCAGCAATAAGTGCTATTAAGAACAATACTTTATAAGTGAGGAACTTCAGGGAACAGGAATGGAGTAGTTCAAATGGAGGTTTCATGAGAGCTATGAGATTGGAATTGAGATCCCATGCCACAAGAGGTGGCTTGATGGGAAGTTTGGTAGGAAATAAACCTTTTATGAACTGAACGGAAACTGGTTTATCAACAACCCTAGAGTGAAAAGCGCAAATGGCATTCAAGTGTACTTTGACTGAGATAGTTTTGAGGCCAGAATCCAAAAGATGGAGGAGGTACTCCATAAGGGTAGGAAGAGATAACCTTGTAGCTGCACACTGGCTCCACTTGAAACAGTAATGTTTCCGTGTAGATGGTTTCCTACAGATTAGGATTATTCCATAGATTCCGTCTGGAAGGTTTAAGGATGTAAGCCCACCAGGAGCCAAGCTGTCAGGGTCTGGATGGAGAAGGGACCCCCCTCCTTCTGAATTATTAGAGTTGGAAAAGGATCTCAATGGTTCCTTGAACAAGAACTCTAGAAGAGGGAACCAGAATTGACATGGCCAGTAGAGAGCAGTAAGACTCATGGTCCCTTGATCTCGACAGTTTGAGAAGAGTTTTTTTTCCCCAATGAGAGGCAGTGGGGGAAAGATGTATAGAAGATCCGTTCCCCAATGGAACAGGAAGGCATCTGGGGCAAATCAGTTGGGAGCACAGATTCTGGAACAAAAGCAGGGAAGCTTGTTCTGTGGAAAAGTGAACAGGTCTATCACTGGGATCCCCCACTGCTGGAATACTTGGACAAGCTATAGGCATAACGAGGGACCATTTTTGAGGCTGAAGGACCCTGCTCAATTTGTCTGCCACAGCATTCTGCTTGCCAGCTAGATAAACAGCTCTTATAGAGCTTTTTTGAGAAGCTGCCCAAGCCCATATCTGTATTACCTGTCAACAGAGGTGGAAAGAACCTGTTCCCCCTTGCTTGTTCATGTAATATATCACAACCTGGCTGTCCATGCGAATGAGTATTATCTGATTTAGGATGTGGTCTTGGAAATTTTTGAGACTGCATGCAATTCCAGGAGACTGATTCAATGTTTCTCCTGTGGGGACCAAGAACCCTGTGTGTGAAGACCCAACCTACCATGGCGGCATCAATGGTGAGAACTTTGTGATATGGGAGGGGCTGAAACGGAAGTCCCCGAGTGAAATTCTGGGAAACTATCCACCATTGTAGAGAGTGGCATAGCTGTAGGGTACCTCAAACACAGGCTGAGAGCAATCCCATGGCTTGGGACCACTGAGAGGAAAGGGTGCACTGAGGAATTCGAAAGTAGAGATGAGCCAATAGTGTTACATGGGCTGCTGAAGCCATGTGGCCAAGTATGCAGAGAATCTGATGAGCAGATATCTGGGTGGATCTGGAAGCTTGAGAGGAGAGATACATTATTATGTTTGCTCTCGGTTTAGGGAGGAAGGCTCAACCCTGAGTAGTGTTCAGGAAAATCTCGATGGTTGAAGTTGTGATTTGGGGTAGTTTATCACAAAACCGAGGTGTTCTAGGAGCTGTATGAAAGACTGACAGCTCTTGGGAGGCTAATTGGAGGTAAGGAAAAATGTGCATGTCTCACTTGTGGAGCATTGCAGCTACCACTTTGAGGCATTTCATGAAGACATAAGGCCAAAGCCAAGAAGAGTCTCACAGTAGCAGCACAGGAACATTCTGTGTGCAGGAAGAACAGGCATACATGTATATGCCTACTTCAGATCTAGAGAGCAAAGCCAATCGTTAAGCTGGATCACAAGAAGACGTGATTGTACAGAAACCATGCAAAATTTTTCTTCAAGTAGAAATTTGTTTAAATCTCACAGATTGAGAATTAGTCATACTCCCCTTGTCTTTTTTTGTATGAGAAAAGTATCTGGAGTAAAACCCTCAACCCCTCACCGGCAGATCTTCTGGACAGCCACTACAGCAAACACCAAAGTAAAAAATCCTATGGCCTGGTCCTCCCAAGTGCCCTTTGGGCATCTAGTGATCCAATCAACAACTGCACAAAGCTTCTCACTTCAAAATGTACTTGAAAAATATTATGTGTTTTTGATTCTATAGAAAGTTGCCTGCCTCAATGCTCTACATCTGTCTTGCCAGCACTTATGCTCTTGACTATTTTCTTTATTTGGATCTGCTTTCAATTTTGGAAAGAAATCCTATCTTGGTTTAATAGCTTCTTTGATCTCACCTTGGCAGCTGTTTGGTCATCCTTCAACCTTCATTATTTATATTTGTTTTAATGTTTGGAATACCAAGATGGTATTTTTAAAACAATGCCCATCCCTCAAGTAAACTTTTAACCTTTGCAACTATTCCTGTTCGTTTTTGTTGTTGGTTTATAACAACATTTTTTATCATTATCTTGCCTTAACAGTTAAAGCCTACTGCAGCAATTTTTCTCAATATCTTCCTTCAGCAATTGTGTCAAATTTGTGCTAGTTCCACTCCCATTACCCCTTGCACAAAGTCCTGTGTTCCAACTGCTCCATGATGCAGTCACTATATGACACAGAAATGCTACCTCCCTTAACATCTGCCATTTTCAGGACACAGACCGTAGAAGTCTTGCCCAGCACTAGCCCCGCCTCCCACCACTGGCTCTGCCACCCAATCTCGGCTAAGCTTCTGAGGATCCATTCCTTCTGAACAGGATTCCTTTATGTTTATCCCACGCATGTTTGAATTCAGTTACCGTTTTCATCTCCACCACCTCCCGCGGGAGGGCATTCCAAGTACCCACCACTCTCCGTGAAAAAATACTTCCTGACATTTTTCTTGAGTCTGCCCCCCTTCAATCTCATTTCATGTCCTGTAGTTCTACCACCTTCCCACCTACGGAAAAGGTTCGTTTGCGGATTAATACCTTTCAAATATTTGAACGTCTGTATCATATCACCCCTGTTTCCCCTTTCCTCCAGGGTATACATGTTCAGGTCCACCAGTCTCTCCTCATATGTCTTGTAACGCTAATTCCATACCATTCTCGTAGCTTTTCTTTGCACCGCTTCAATTCTTTTTAAATCCTTAGCAAGATACGGCCTCCAAAACTGAACACAATACTCCAGGTGGGGTCTCACCAATGACTTATACAGGGGAATTAAAACCTCTTTTCTTCTGCTGGTCACACCTCTCTCTATACAGCCTAGCAACCTTCTAGCTACGGTCACCGCCTTGTCACACTGTTTGGTCGCCTTCAGATCCTCAGATACTATCACACCAAGATCCCTCTCCCCATCCGTACATATCAGACTCTCACCGCCTAACACATACATCTCCCGTGGAGTTCTACACCCTAAGTGCATCACTTTGCATTGAATTTTAATTGCCAAACCTTAGACCATTCTTCTAGCTTCTGCAGATCCTTTCATGTTTTCCACTCCCTCCGGGGTGTCCACTCTGTTACAAATCTTAGTATCATCTGCAAAAAGGATGTAACCTATGGAACTTTGTAAGTCTAAATGCTTTGAAAATGAGCCCCTTGGTTTCCTAATTTCTGTTAGTATTTCTCTATACTGGCCAGGTACTTATATTCTTTCCCATTACACACGGAATTTCCATCCATAAAGATTCCACAGTGCATCAGGTTTCCTGCAGGGCTTTTATCCTATTTGACTTTATGCCAACATAAAGCACCATCCCTCCACTAATTTGATCTACTTTGTCTTTTGATATCAAAGTATACTGTGGGATCACTATGTCCCATTGGTTATCTTCTGTCAATCAAGTCTCAGGTGCATTTTCAGTTAGTGATGTACTCTTTACAAAATTCTTTTTAAACTTCTAGCATCCCACAATGAAAATCCAATCCAGATTTTGTTTTTAAAAATTATATTCATAACCTGCTTCTTTTTCATCCTATAAACACTATCATTCTGTACACACATTATAAATGTAATTCACAAGCTTTCTTCTCTTCTAAGCTCTAAAAAGCACATACAGAAAAGAGCCAACACTTGTTTAATTACCTTTCTTTGCTTGCTTTATCTTGTGCTTTTATTAGATATTTATAAAAAAATTTTTTTTTTACTTATCTGCTCTGCTAAACTTGTGCTCTGCTTTGCTGTGTTTTCTAAACTTGTTTATTGATTATTTTTATTTGATATCTGTTAATCTGACCACTAGATTTAAAAACTGCTATAACTCTGCACTGGATCTTTTTTTCTTTTTCCATAAAGTGTGTTGAACCCTCCCCCTCCTGGTTTCTTGAAGACAGTTTTTGTATAGCTTAGGTGTGGCTAAAACTTCTGCTTTGAGAGAGCAGAAGGCTACCACAAGGTCTCTTGACTCCTGCCTGAAGTGCTGAAAGCTCACAAATAAGACTTGTTCTGGCATAATTTCTGGTTATCCCTACCTTAGAGCTGTGGTTTTGGGTACTTCTGGTACATTTCTTAACCTTGTCTACACCTAATCTCAACCAGCTGTGTAGATAAGTGGCTAAATACAGTTTTAGAGATAGATTTTACAGGAAACACATTCCACAGGTTTTAAGTTTAAGCCCACCCAACCCACCCCTGCCAAGATGCTCAGTTAGTACAAATATTTACAGAACTTACACACACACACAAAAAAAAAAAAAGTTATGGCCAATTCCACTCTCTTTCTATTTTCCAGAATGCCCACTCAGTTTTCACTTGCACTGTGGTCACACACAGATTTTGCAATAATTTCCAAATACAAAAATAGGTGGGTGATTTCACTTTGGAACTTACTGCGCGTTCAGAGTAATCTGCTGACATTTTCAGCTGCTTTCTGGTGCAGGCACGTTCCTTCAGAGAAGTGAACCCTTAAAACACACGTTCAGGAACGGCTATTTTCAAACCCACGTAAAAAACTTGACCTCTTTATATCCCAATTCAGCTGGTTCAGTCTTTGTAGCAGTGATCTTCAACCAGGGATCAGGCACATACAGGCTCCTTCTGCAGTCCTACACGCATAAGCCCAAAACTCTGGATACCAGGTATCACTGTTGAGCCAGAGTTTGGGTCCTATGAGTGTAGGGCCTCCTTCCTTCCCTCCACCTCCTAAATTGTGAACACAGATTTCACAACATTTCTAGCCCTGGTCAGCCTGGGGAGTGAAGGTTATCTGCATGGCAGTACACAGCTCAGTACTTGGAAAGAACTAACCTAACGCCAGTTTTTACAAAATGTGAAATATACCATGACTGAGCTAGATTATGGATGATCTTAGCAAAAATATATTTTTTTAAAACCCCACAAAATCTGTTCTGCAAGGAGGAGCAAGCATGCTAAAGGAGCATACATTTAAAAAATATATATTGTAGCCATTAAATAGACATGATGAAAATGGTTTAGAGCAAAAGCAACAACAATAAAATGATAGAAACAGCTACAATGGTCTTTTGTAATCCAATTAACTCCCCCACCCCAAGGAAAACTCACACACATTTCAGTTTTAATGACATATGCCCATTACAATGTTATGCTTTTTCAAATATATAACCAAAACAGGTAAACATGCATTAGATTTACCTTGAGATGCTGATGCATACAAAAGCGACACACCTTGTGCTTCACCTCTTTTGTAATATGACAGGAAGAAGGAAGGAACCCACATTTAGGCTGAAAAATAGTGTTTATTATTATTAGTCAAATGATATCAATATCTATGCGATTCTAAGAAAAAAAGTGAATTAAGTTAATCAAGCTCTGAAAAAGAGGAAGTTACATATCAAAAAGAATTAGATTTCTACAATAAATAATTTAACCTATTATGTTGCTGGAATATTAAATGCACTAAATTATCAAAATTATCCATTTAATCCTGTGAACAAGGCCCACTTGCAGGGCTTTTGTTACAACGGCAGAAGGAAGTCAGTCATTTCTGATTTATGGGAGAAACATTTTGTTTGGTTTCTCTACAATGATTTTACTGCCTTTTGCCTCTTTAATATTGGGGAGCCTGAAAGGGCTATGCAGAAGCCCAATAGACATTATGATGGAGACAAGCTTTTTAGATTACAGATAGGCACTTGCAAGGCTGTATATCCCTTCTATGGAAGAAATATCTGAGAAAGCAAAGTGTCATATGTTAACGTACCATTTTGCAGGCAGTATAAGATTTTGAGTAGAATGTTTCCCCCAAGCGAACAAGCCTAGCAGAAAAATAGCAAGGCAAAATTTTGCTAAAAATTACATCTCATTGAAGCATAGTCTTGTTTATAAAGAACACTACAAACCCAATTTTGCATGGTTTTAACTATATGCTAAAAACTAATGAACTGCTTCACATGATTTTGCATTGCAGCAACTCAGCTATCAATTTGAATAAAATTTCATATGCAGAAAGTTACAAGTGAAATGTCTGTTACTGAAAAGGAAACACTTCACAAATGGCACTCTGCATGCTACATAATAGCACATGCACTTTTGTGCTTTTATCAAAGAGCCATTTGCAGAGTTGTCCGTGAAACAGAACATTACCGTCAGAAAAATGGTTTTTAGCATCTGGGATCCATAGTGGCAAAGGAGAATGAAAATAGATGTAAACAGTTTGAAACAAGGTAAAGTACATTTGTACAACTTAGTATACTACTACTACTTATTTCTATAGCGCTACTAGATGTACGCAGCGCTGTATACTTGAACATGAAGAGACAGTTCCTGCTCGACAGAGCTTACAATCTAATTAAAGACAAGATGGTAACCTGATCGGACGCTGAGTGGAGAGCTCTGCTGAAGATCGCTGGGATCTGTCGGAGATCGCGATCTGAGCGACCCACTGCATACGAGGAGGTGGAATACCTCTGCACGAAAGAATCACACAACCGGAGAGCGTTGAGTGAAGGTCGCCGGGGAGGAGGAGAGCTGAGACCAAGCACCAAGTGAGAATCGCTGGGAGGTCGCGATCTCAGTGGCCTGCCACATAAGAGGAGATGGAAGACCTCCTCTCGAAGGATTACATTCCCAGGGAGCGTGTAATGAAGATCACCGGGGGAAAAGGCCAGGAATAGAGACCGCCAGGAATCGAGACCGCAACTGAGATGCGCTGGAATCCACGAACTGAGGCCGCGTACAAGGCCTCTCCCACGAGCTCACCATCCAGCCATCTGACCATCTAGCCGAGTCCAGGTAATCAACCTTTGTACAGGCACCTACCCATTCAGCTCTTTCCAACCAGGACGCTGATAATAAGAGGCAATTCGAGAAACGGCCGAGGCTGAATCGGGACCCAGCCGACAATCCAACAGAAGGCGCGAAATTGAGTGGCGATAGCCGACCGAGACACGGCCCTAAAACAATGCCCAGGCTCCTTCCTGCCACGCGACCACTGAAAGGAGGGGAGCGGAGAGAGACCAGGAGCCGGGTCACCAGACCGTGTGTTTCCCAAGCTGACCAGGAGCGTCGAGTGCCCCCCCTCCCCCCCCCGGAGACAACTTCCAAAATCGTCGACAGCCGTGGTGGGGACCCACACAGAAGCGACCTGCCCGCACGGGAGAACCTGCGCTGCCAAGATCCAGGAGCAGGAGGGAGTGCGCCAGACGGAGTGAATGAACTCTCCACCAGCCCAAACCTACATCCTTAGACAGAGACTCACTGAGTACTGGGCCACTGAGGCCCACCAACATTCATCTAAGAGCCAGCTGCTCCCCTATCGAGCAGATCTCCGTCGCTACCGACCGGATTGCCGACCTGAAAACTAGAACTGGCAGGGGGGAGAGCTGAGCGCGGCCCAGACCGAGTGACAAGGTGGAGGTGAGCAGAAGAGAAGAGGCACTGCTCTCGTGAGCGATACCATATATGAACAGATTGACTGCTACATCCCGATCCTTTGCTCTATAGCGTGATTGAAACTTCCTTTCTTTCTCTCAGACCTTAAAATGCTTTAAAAAAAGAGTCCTCTGAATCCTCTGATTGCCTTATATGCTTTATGGGATGCTTTGTTAGGTTATTGATTGCCTTGTATGCTTTCTGGTCTGTTAGGCAACTTCCTCCAAATACCTAAATGCTCTGCATGTCTCAAAATGCTTTACGCATGCCTGATAGCATACTAGGAAATTTCTTAAATTGCTAAAAAGCTTGATATTACTGTCTATGTTCCAGTAAGATGGAGGAATGGTGAGCGGAGTGGAGGAGGTGGGTTTTTTTTTTTTCCTTCACCCTGCGGTGAACTGGGTAAAATCACTCCAACTACAACCTTGGTATTATTTTGCCTGCTTTATGCGCTTTATCTGCTCTGCTGGGATGAAATCCAATGAACTATTCCTAACTATCTACTATTTCACCCTAATCCAACACGCACTCATAATCGCGAACATAGACAACAAAAGACCCACACCTCACACACCATCCACACAACCCACGCATAATATGCCTATCCAAAAAAATAAAAAACATGAGAAACCCGCCATCCATGAATACCATCAACAGAAAGGACAAAAAGAATTCAACAAAATCAAATACCACGAAGATAGACAACTGATAGAAATTCCCATCAACCCGAACATCACCAACTAATACAAATAGGCTACATCAATGCCAGATTGGTAGTAAATAAAACCAATACCATAACCAACTGGACCTCGATTTCCTACTTATTACTGAGACGTGGATCCATGACTCTAAAGATCCAATAATCCTACAGCTCTGTCCACCAGGCTACAAAATAACCCATTGGACAAGAGAAAGAAAAAGAGGAGGAGGCATAGCAATAATTCATAAATCTCAATTCATAGTTACAACAACAGCAGAATCCATGCTACCCCATTTCGAAATTGCCTCAGTTAGAATTAATCACCCCAAACTACGCGACCACCTAAACCTAATCCTATTCTACAGACCCCCGGGCAAATGGCAAGACTCACAAACACATTTTATGGACTTCATTTCGAACACTTGTGCTTCCACCCAGAACCTTCTTATAGCAGGAGACATCAATCTCCATCTGGAGGACACCAACTCAAGTAATGTAATGGAATGCAAGGAATTCCTCCAACTATGGGAACTCCACTGGCCAGATATGCAACCCACCCACAAAACTTACATATTATTACCTACAAATTCCCATCAGAATCCAACCTCTCACTTCCAGATACAAAATGGACAGCCACACCATGGACCGATCACTACAAAGCAAACCTCTCCTTACGTTGGAAAACAAAAAAGACACAACAAAAACAAGTGATTAAAACATACAGTAAGAGAGGTAAAATTGACCCACAAACATTCTGGCAACAATTCTTTACAGACGAATGGACAACTCCCACAGACTCCCCCCAATTTCTCCAAGAGTGGGAGAACAGATGCAAAACAGTACTAGATAGCATAGCACCAATACAAACCAGAACCTCACATAGAATAAATTCCATACCATGGTTCAACGAAGAATTTAAAGAACTAAAAACACAAGTCAGAAGATTAGAATGAGCATGGATCAAGAAAAAAGACGAACATACACTCAATGACTGGAAAAAAATACAAAGGAAATACAAATAAAAGAACATACTACAAAACCACAATAGGACCAAATTACAAGGACACACACAAACTCTTCACACACTTGTAAACAAACTCCTAAACACCACACCGGTCACCTCTAACAACACAGACACCCCATCTGCAACCAATCTTGCAAAGTACTTCAACGAAAAAATTACAAAGCTACAACTCATGATACCTACCAATAAAACTGAGTACACAAGCATCCTTGAATGCCTAGACCCAAAACTAGGGGAATGCCCAGCAGATCGATCATGGATCAAGTTTGACACGATATCTTCTGATGAATTCTCAAAATGGCTCGGAAAATACGCTAAGTCACAATGCAAACTGGACGTCTACTCCAACAGCCTAATAAAATCAGCCCCCAAACAATTCAAAAAAGACCTTACGACGCTCATAAACTACAGGCTTCAAAACGGCCTCTTTCCCATGGAGAAAGGAAACATCCTACTTACCCCACTGCCAAAAGATGCGAAAAAAAGCACAACGGACCTAACTAACTATCACCCAGTAGCATCTATCCCATTCATAACTAAACTCATGGAGAGCATAGTGACGAAGCAACTCTCTGAATACCTAACCGAACATTCAATTCTGCACGAATCGCAGTCAGGATTCCGGACAAATCACAGTACCGAAACGGTACTAGTGTCGGCAATGAACACTTTCAAACAAGCAATTGCAACCGGCAACAACATATTCCTGTTACAATTCGACATGTCCAGCGCCTTCGACATGGTCAAACATGAAATACTACTACACATACTAGAATACTTCGGAGTAGGAGGCACAGTTCTCAAATGGTTCAAAGGATTCCTGACCACAAGATCATACCAAGTCACAATCAACGCGGATACATCATCCCCATGGACACCTGAATGCGGAGTTCCCCAAGGATCCCCCCTATCACCAACTCTCTTTAACCTAATGATGATACCACTAGCCAAACTCCTAGCCAATCAAAACCTCAATCCCTATATATATGCAGACGATGTCACACTCTACATCCCATTCAAGCAGGATCTAAACGAAATCACCAACGACATCAATCAAAGGCTCCAAACCATGCACTCCTGGGCTAATGCGTTCAAACTGAAACTCAACGCAGAGAAAACACAATGTCTTGTACTAACCTCAACACAACAAAAACACCTACTCCAAAATAACCACACCATACTGTTCTCTTCCCGTCGCGCAAAACCTAAAAATTCTTGGAGGACTATCGACCGAAACCTCACACCTCATACTCATGTGAAGAATACAACCAAGAGAATGTTTCACTCAACGTGGAAACTCAAAAGAGTAAAACCTTTCTTCCCGAGACATATCTTCCACACCCTGGTACAGTCAATGGTAATAAGTCACCTGGACTACTGTAATGCACTATACGCCAGCTGCAAAGAACAAACTATCAAAAAATTCCAAACAGCCCAGAATACAGCCGCCAGACTCATATTTGGAAAAAATAAATATGAAAGTGCTAAACCCTTAAGAGAAAAACTCCATTGGCTCCCACTCAAAGAACGTGTTGAGTTCAAGATCTGCACAATAGTACACAAAATTATACACGCAGATGCCCCAATATACATGCTAAACCTTGTGGACCTGCCTCCCAGAAACGCTGTAAGATGATCCCGCAAATATCTCAATCTGCACTTCCCCAGCTGCAAAGGACTGAAATACAAACTGACACACGCCACCACCTTCTCCTACTTGAGCACGCAGCTATGGAATGATCTACCTACAGACCTGAAAGCTATTGACAGATTAACTAACTTCCGCAAATCTCTGAAAACTCATCTCTTCCAAAAGGCCTATAAGGAAAATACATAGCCTACAAACTACTTCAACACATCACACAATTACCACAGCTCACCTCTAACTTACCTAACACTTCCCATCTATCCTCCCCCACCCAATCTTTAAACAACAAAAATTGTACTTGTCACCATGAAATGACTATGCTTATCTTCTATTACCAACATTCAAACTATAAGAAATGTACCTGTTAACACGAAATGATTATGTCATAACCACACTCTGTAAGCCACTTTGAGCCTACAAATAGGTGGGAAAAGGTGGGATACAAATGCAATAAATAAATAAATAAATAAATTAGGACAGAAAAACAGGACAAACAAGAGAGGGACCTGGGCTAGATGTAATATCACCTGCAAACTACTGTCCAGTGGCAGGCATACCCATTTAAAGTATTAGAAACCTACATCAGTAAACCATCTTTATATCTGGAAAATTTTTCATTATTACACTGGTGACAGTTTGGCGTCAGATCGTCGCATAATAAGGAATCATTGTTGCTAGTTCTAACTACATATGATTTGATTGTTTTATCATCATCCATGATCTTGTTGTAACACCAACTGTATTGTCTCCTGGAATGGCGATGCCATAACAGGTTTTTTGTAAGCCACATTGAGCCTGCAAATAGGTGGGAAAATGCGGGATACAAATGCAATAAATAACTAAAATAAAATAAATAAGGGAATATTAAAGTGAGGATGAAACAGTGACATACCAATTCTCTGTTTTTCCTTTTGTTTTATATATAGTTTTGAGAGCTTTGCATGAATTTCTCGTTAACACGTGTTAAAAACACAGTATTTAATCCCCGCAGAAAAGCGAGTCACTTACCTATAACAGCTATTCTCCATGGACAACAGAATACCAGTTTTCACAACTAGGTGGCGTCATTAGAAAAAGCCAGAGTCAGAACAGTGACCAACACTTCCAGAACTTTTCAATATGCTCTGCTGACTTGTCACATGAAGGTACACAATAAGCACATAAGAAAGCCATGTTGGGTCAGACCAAAATCCATCGAGTCCTGCACCCTGACTCCAACACTGGCCAATCCTGATAACAAGAACACAGAAGATTCCAAGGATGAGCAATGGCTCTACCAAGTCTCCTAGATCATTTTTTTGGTGTTCCCTCTGGGAACTTGTTCAAACCACTTTTGAATCTCACTGTGTTGGCTGCCTTCACAACATCTGGCAACAGATTGAAAACAAATCTTAGTGAATAATTCAGCTGTACAATCAGATGAAGTTCAATGTTGACAAGTGCAAAGTGATGCATGTGGGTAAGAGGAACCCGAATTATAGCTACGTCTTGCAAGGTTCCGCGTTAGGAGTTACGGATCAAGAAAGGGATCTGGGTGTCGTCGTCGATGATACGCTGAAACCTTCTGCTCAGTGTGCTGCTGCGGCTAGGAAAGCGAATAGAATGTTGGGTGTTATTAGGAAGGGTATGGAGTCCAGGTGTGCGGATGTTATAATGCCGTTGTATCGCTCCATGGTGCGACCGCACCTGGAGTATTGTGTTCAGTACTGGTCTCCGTATCTCAAAAAAGATATAGTAGAATTGGAAAAGGTACAGCGAAGGGCGACGAAAATGATAGTGGGGATGGGACGACTTTCCTATGAAGAGAGGCTGAGAAGGCTAGGGCTTTTCAGCTTGGAGAAGAGACGGCTGAGGGGAGATATGATAGAAGTGTATAAAATAATGAGTGGAATGGATCGGGTGGATGTGAAGCGACTGTTCACGCTATCCAAAAATACTAGGACTAGAGGGCATGAGTTGAAGCTACAGTGTGGTAAATTTAAAACGAATCGGAGAAAATTTTTCTTCACCCAACGTGTAATTAGACTCTGGAATTCGTTGCCGGAGAACGTGGTACGGGCGGTTAGCTTGACGGAGTTTAAAAAGGGGTTAGATAGATTCCTAAAGGACAAGTCCATAGACCGCTATTAAATGGACTTGGAAAAATTCCGCATTTTTAGGTATAACTTGTCTGGAATGTTTTTACGTTTGGGGAGCGTGCCAGGTGCCCTTGACCTGGATTGGCCACTGTCGGTGACAGGATGCTGGGCTAGATGGACCTTTGGTCTTTCCCAGTATGGCACTACTTATGTACTTATGGTCATTAGTTTCATGGAAAGTCCTCTTGTTTTTTGTGTTTGACAGGTTCAACAACTGCTCCCTATCTAACCATTCCACATAATTCATGATTTTATAAACTATTATATTCCCTTTCAGTCATCCTTTGCCCAAGCTGGAAAGCCCTAACCTATTTAGGCTCTCTTCATAAGGTAGATGGCCCTATCCGCTATCATTTTTTTTTTGTTGTTGCCCTTCTAAGAACCTTTTCTAGTTGCACTATATTGTTTCTGAGAACTGCAGATAATGCTCGAAGTATGGTTATACCAGGGATCTATACAGATGGATAATATCCTCATTTTGCTCACCATCCTTTTTCAGATGATTCTTAATATTCTATTTTGCATTTTTAGTGGCTATGCTATACTGTGCTAACATTTTTAAATGTATTATCCATGAGAACTTCAAGATTTCTCTCTTGGATACCGACTCCTAACCCAGAACCCAGCATTTAGTATCTGTAGTTGGAATTTTTTTCTCCTATGCACATTTTGCAATTGTCCACATTAAATTTCATCTGACATTCAGATGCCCAGTTTCCTAAGCATTTAGCCTTATTAAGATAAGTATTTCTTTATACAGAATTTTCCTGGAGATGTGCACAACTTTCAAAAACTCACACACACTAAGATGGGTAATAATGGAAGGCAGCCTGCTCTAAACATTTTGGGGCCCTTTTAAGAGGTGGTGGTAAGCCCAACGTGGGTTTACCTCTCACTGAAAGGAAAGTACCACAGCAGACTGGTGGGAGCTCCTTTCCCCCAGCGCGCACCATTTCAAGCACTGCAAAAATAGTTTTATTTTTGTAGCACTGGTGTGTATTATTATTATTATTTATTGCATTTGTATCCCACATTTTCCCACCTATTTGCAGGCTCAATGTGGCTTACAATATTCCCTTATGACATTCGCCATTCCAGAGTAAGAAGATACAGTTGGTGTAGCATGAAATACATGGATGGCAATATAGTAAAAGATACAGTAGGCGTTTCTTGGAGTGCATGGATATCAATGTGGAAATTGAGCAAACAGATATAACGAGAAAGTGATCAGAGTATAGTTGAAGTGGTGATGTGTTATAATTAAATTATTGCTCATTATGGTATGCTTGTTTGAATAGATAGGTTTTCAGAGATTTACGGAAAATGATTAGCTCGTACCCCGTGGTAATCAGGCATTGCTGCACACTACCCGGTTACCACCGGGTTAGCATGGGAGTCCTTACCGTCACCTTAAATGGGTGGTGGTAAGTGCCCTCAAGACAAACAGGAAGCACTTCTGCTCACTCTAGAACAGTATCCTGAATTTTCCGGATAATAAGCTGAATATTTTACAGACAGCTCTCTTGCGCCGTTCCTGTAAGCAGATATGACGTCAATGTCAGCATTTTTAAAAGCAGTGTGTGATGGCAGACCTTTCTTTTTGCTTTTTATTGTTTGAATGAACAGTGCCTAGTAAGCAACTTACTTGCCCAAATGTTTTCTGTCCTGCATAGATGCTACAGTTTTTGTAAGATCTTTTAAAGAGTAATCTTCAGTTTTTTTAGTCTTACGGTTTTATTTTTTTCAGTGGCTTTATACAAACTTTATGTTTTAGGGACATGGAGATTATACATTACATAGATAGGTAGATATAAACATTTTCTGGATATTCTGAAATGTATTTTAATATTGATGTCAACACTTATTAATTTAGATTATAAAACTAATTGATCTGATAATCTCTTTTGTAGTAGAGAGATTACATTGTGAGATTTTGCTTCACTGGCTCCCACTCAAAGAACGCATCACGTTCAAACTCTGTACCTTGGTCCATAAAATCATCCATGGCGACGCCCCAGCCTACATGTCGGACCTAATAGAACTACCACCCAGAAATGCAAAAAAATCCTCCCGCACATTCCTCAATCTCCATCCTCCCAAATGTAAAGGTTTGAAATACAAATCAGTGCATTCATCAACTTTTTCCTATATAAGCACATAGCTCTGGAATTCACTGCCATGTAACCTGAAATCGATCTACGAAATGACCAATTTCCGCAAACTCCTGAAAACTTCTCTCTTTGAAAAAATATATCATAAAGAACAACATGCGTAACTCTACTTTCTTTAAGTTACCCAGGAATGTTACTACTACTACTACTATTTAGCATTTCTATAGCGCTACAAGGCATACGCAGCGCTGCACAAACATAGAAGAAAGACAGTCCCTGCTCAAAGAGCTTACAATCTAATAGACAAAAAATAAAGTAAGCAAATCACATCAATTAATGTGGACGGGAAGGAAGAGAGGAGGGTAGGTGGAGGTGAGTGGTTACGAGTCAAAAGCAATGTTAAAGAGGTGGGCTAGATTTAAAGGTGGCCAAGGATGGGGCAAGACGTAGGGGCTCAGGAAGTTTATTCCAGGCGTAGGGTGCAGCGAGACAGAAGGCGCGAAGTCTGGAGTTGGCAGTAGTGGAGAAGGGAACAGATAAGAAGGATTTATCCATGTTTTAGTTGCTCCCACTCACCACCAAAGAATGGGTAGGCCACCAACATCCTTCTCAGTAAAGACCAAGGCAAAGAAATAGTTTTGTTTTTCTGTTATCTAACCCTCCCTGAGCACTCTTTTTACCCCTTGGTCATCCAGCAGTCCAACCAAGTCCTTTTGCAGACTCTGTTTCAGATTTACCAATATTAAAAACTTACTTTTTTGTCAAGCTGCTTTTCAAAGTCTCTCTTGGCCTTCTTTTTAACTTTTCTCATTTAAGTTGCAAGTGCTAGTGCTCATCCCCATTTTCTTCCTAGTGTTGCTAAGATGCCCTTTTGGATTCACTGCCTCTTCCACCTCATCAGTAAACCATGCTGGATGTCACTGAACCTTCTTTCAACCTTTTTGATGCATGGAATATATATTTATCTGGGCTTCCAAAATGGTCTTTTTAAATAATATTCATGCCTCATGCAAACTTTTGACCTTTTCTAATTTCCTCATTTTACTATAGTTTCACAATCGCAGAGGGGTCACCCTCTGTTCTGTATATAACTATCACTAGACAAAACAATGCCTCAAGAGAATAGGGAGGATTTATGAGGACAAATACCCTGCTGTCCTCAGAAAACATACATTTCACGTAAGCATCTTTGCTTTCTTCAAGGACAAGCAGCACAACAAGCTTTATACATAGGATTCCCTAACTGCAGTTGTCTTTAGAAAAAATGTGAAAGACAAAGGAAAACAAAGTGTCAACTGAGAAACAACTTGCTATTGTTGACAACGATCCATAGACAGATCATGCAAGACTGTCAAAGCCTTTACTCAAACAGTAATGAGATGCAAAAGTGTACACTGAACTCCACAATCCTGCAAAGCCCTCTAGAAGATGGTCCACCTAAGACGAGCAACATGAGCTTTGACATGTCCCTAGACAGGCAAGCCTGTCATGGCAATAAAGAAAAGAGATGCAATCTGCCGTCCAATTAATCAGTATGCATTTGGACATTGTAATGCCAGATCGGAAGAAAAGCTTGTATGCCACTTGATTTAAGGGCTTCAGTCTGCTCCGGATAAAAGACTAAAAGGCATTTCCCCACCTATTGTCTAGTAGTCCCAGATACATTATATTGCAGTAGTTTAGGACTGATGACTAGAGCTTGAACGATATTCTGAAAGTGTTTCGTATCCAGGAAATGTCTCATATGGCGGAGGAGTTTGAGATTATAGAAGCATTTGCATGCAACCTTTTTTATTTGCAAAGACATGGTTAGATGGGAGTCTATCCAGACCAATAGTGCCCTACCTTGGTAGGGTAAAAGCCTGTTCAGTAGAGCAGGGAAAAACGTAGAATCCTGTAACAAGACTTCTGAAGTACAGGCTAATTGGTTATGAATTAATATCGCCACTCCTCCCTTCCGCCCACCAGATGATACAAAGTGCACCTTAGCCACCCAAGACCGCTTCAACTTCGAGTGTTCCTTGTCTGAGAGGCGGGTCTCTTGAATGCAGGTGATATCCGCCATCTTGTTACAGGATGAGCGGAGGTTTCGCTTGCTGAAATTATGCCTCCAGAGAAGGGGATTATTTGTTAACTTTATATGGACCCACTCCTTATGATGCTACATTTTTTCCTGCTCTACTGAACAGGCTTTTACCCTACCAAGGTAGGGCACTATTGGTGCTGGGCAACATGAGTCTTCTAGCGGATTCATCCCTGGATGGCAAGCTCTAGAACTTGTTGTCAGAGGATATGGTTACAGGGATTAATATATCTGGGTTGAAAAAAAAAAAAAAGTTTGAACAAGTTTCTGGAGGAGAAGTCCATAGCCTGCCATTGAGACAGACATGAGGAAAGCCACTGCTTGCCCTTGGATCGGTAGCATGGAACCTTGCTACTATTTGGGGTTCTGCCAGGTACTTGTGACCCGGATTGACCATTGTTGAAAGCAGGATACTGGACTGGATGGATCACTGGTCTGACCTAGTATAGCTATTCTTATGTTTTCTTGGCCTTTGATTATCATAGACTGATAAGGCAGCAGCTGCTGCTTCTTGAATGCAGGAGCTCCCTGGAATTGATACATACCTGCCTTCCTACTGACAGACAGTACAGATTTTGTGGGGGTTTGAGGGAGGTCTCATCTGTACCTCCTTAAGGATATATCTCAGATAAGCACTGCCATAGTTTCTTTGTAAGGGAGTAGATACAGAAAATGTAGAACATCCACTACATTTGGTTTCAGCCATCTATAGGTGTATATTACAGCAGTAGGATCAGATGGCTGGCTGTTGCCAGAGCATGGTGAGCACATGTGCATATCATTCTGGGAACTGGGGCTGTTCAGCAAGGTGAGAAGCATGTGCAACCAAACCAATGTGGATGCATGGAAGGAGTACCTGTCTTCCATGGGCCTTACCAGAGGGATTAAGGATGATAAGCAGACTTCAGTACATCCGCTTCATTGTAAGGATGACTACTGGGGCTGGGAGAACCTGAGAGTTCTTGGCGTATAAAGAGAACAAGAAGCTCCTCCAGTGAAATTTTACCAGATATTAGTTCTAATCATCAGTGTTTTCCAAACCTGTCCTGGGGGAACCCCAGTCAGGTTTTCAGGATATCCACAATGAATATTCTTGAGTTAGATTTGCATGTAATGGAGGCAGTGCTTACAAATTTAACTCATGAATATTCATTGTGGATATCCTGAAAACCTGACTGGCTGGGGTTCCAGGACAGGTTTGGGAACCACTGCTACAAATAAAAAGTTGGCAAGAAGAGGTCTCCTCCTTTCCTATGGAGAAGAGTGGTCCGAGTTCTAATAACCCCTCCTGATTATCAAAGAACGGATCTTCAAAATCTGCACTCTAGTCCACAAAATCATATATGGCATAGTCCCAGGATACATGACAGACCTCATAGATCTACCAACAAGAAACAAGAGTCAGGTCTGCAAGATCATACCTAAACCTACACTACCCAAATTGCAAACGACTGAAATACAAAACAACCTATGCATCCGGCTTCTCCTACATAAGCGCACAACTACGGAATGGCCTCCCAAAAGCTGTGAAAACAATCCATGACCACCTGAACTTCAGGAACTCACTAAAAACCAACCTCTCTTCAAAAAGGCCTACCCCAACGACCCGATGTAAAGCTCTTCACCCAAAGCACAGCATGCCTAATGATCGCACTGGACAACACACAATCTTTATCCCTTCCGACCCTCCACATATACCTCATTTGATCACTATACAACCTTGTATTTGTTATCAACCGACTGGGCAAATGCCTAACGGTACTATGTAAGACACATTGAGCCTGCAAATAGGTGGGAAAATGTGGGATACAAATGCAACAAATAAATAAATTATACTATTCCCCAATCCACAGTCATAACTCCAAGATTAGCTCAGTATCAAAGGCTGGTGAAGCTGTCAGTGTACAACAGTCTAGCAGCCAAGATACTAAAAGGTGCCCACTTCTGTCTGGGGGACCTAGACTTTGGTACAATATGACGCACTAAGATAAGCCTCCCATCTGCTCCTAGCATACTAGATACTGATACATATCAGCTAGCTTTGACAAGTACGACCCTCTGGACTACCGATAACCAAAAGGAGTACTGCTGGATGCATACTTCCATTTGTACTGCTGCCAATACTTTCAATCTATATGCATGGTCTCATTTCAAAATGAGTCTACTACTTCCAGAATCTTGCTGTTCAATGCCTCCTTTAACAGCTGAGAATGTTAAAACAGCATAGAAAGCAGGAGGAATGGTGATAGCATCTTGGGGCACTTAAGGTTTATCAGTGGCAGTCACTTCAGTCCCTGGAGACTGATATGACCCTAAGTTTCTCTTGAAGGCAAACAATCTTCTCTGCAGGGACATGGGAGGGCATAAAAACCACAGTAAACAACTCCCCACCTTCAACATAAGGACGGATGTCAACGCTTCTTAGCTACCACCCCCGAGGCAGATACAATGAAGCAGAATCCTCCGTCTTTATCAGGTAGGTAGGAGGTACTCACCATGGGGGGTCTCCTGGTGTTCAGCTTTGAAAACTAATACCGTTTCTTCAATTTCAATACATAACCAGCATCCAGTGCAGCTCCTGGGCCCGTCAAAGTTAATATCTCAAATATCAATACAGATGGGTTTATCAGCACTGAAGAGTTTTTCCACATACTCCTGTCTGTTATGAAGATCTTTGAGAGACATTTTCCCAAAGGGTGTCACATCCAGGGATATCATGGAATTAGAAAAGGTTCAAAGAAGAACAACCAAAATGATAAAGGGGATGAAACACCTCTTGTATGAGGGAAGGCTAAATAGGTTAGGGCTCTTCAGCTTGGAAAAGAGACGGATGAAGGGAGATATGATTGAGGTCTACAAAATCCTGAGTGGTGTAGAACGAGTAGAAGTAAATTGATTTTTTTACTCATTCCAAAAGTACAAAGACTAGGGGACACTCGAGGAAATTACAGGGAAATACTTTTAAAACAAATAGGAGGAAACATTTTTTTCACTCAACAAATAGTTAAGCTCTGGAACTCTTTGCCGGATGATATGGTAAGAGCAGTTAGCGTATCTGAGTTTTTAAAAGTTCTGGACAAATTCCTGCAGGAAATGTCCATAGTCTGCTATATAAACAGGCATGGAGAAGCAACTGCTTGCCCCGGGTTTGGTAGCATGGAATGTTGCTGCTAATTGGGTTCCTACCAAGTACTTGTGACCTGGCTTGGCCACTGTTTGGAAAACAGGATACTGGGCTAGATGGACCTTGGTCTGACCCAGTATGGCTACTCTTATGTTCTTCCCCACACAGACTACATTTATCATGCATATCAGTGAAGACGAGTGAAAGGTAAGCAGGTTGCTTAAGTTTGCAGGTGGAGAAAATGCCTCCTTTTAGCCTATTTTTAAGATACATAAGGCACTCATGTTTCTTTACAATATACTAGCAGGAGTCATGTCTAGACTGAAGCCACAGACATT
Organism: Microcaecilia unicolor; assembly: GCF_901765095.1. Classification (NCBI taxonomy): domain Eukaryota; kingdom Metazoa; phylum Chordata; class Amphibia; order Gymnophiona; family Siphonopidae; genus Microcaecilia; species Microcaecilia unicolor. The sequence continues at coordinate 173,265,404 of NC_044036.1, forward strand.
TATATCTGCTAAGAAACAGGTGTAAACGTTAGCACCAAAATTATAGATTTTATAAAATATGCCATAGGGCTCATTTTCAAACCACTTAGACTTACAAAGTTCCATAGTAACCTATGGAACTTTATAAAAGTCTAAGTGCTTTGAAAATACACCTCCACATAAATTAAAAAAAACTCTCCCATGCTCCATCCAGAGACCTCTCAACATGCCTACTCTAGTTTTATGTAAGTGCATGCCTAATTGTAACATGTGTACTTTTCAACATGAGGTAAATTTTATAAAATTTTATTTAGGCATGAAAAAGGTTTATAAAATTATCTCCTATTATGACTGTGCACTTTCTGAAGGCAATGGTCTTCTTAAAAGAATAGCTACAGTAAAACAAATCAGTTTCAGAAAGTAAGATGGACCAAGCACCTTTACTAACGCAGATAAAACAGCTGCAGCAAGAAAAAAAAACACCTCACAAAAACTATAACCAACAACAATTCACACTTATCTAAAGGCAATTAAGGGGGAAACCACTGACCAAACTGAAGGGCCCAGTGAAGAGACTTATTTTAAACGTGTAAAACCACAAGCACCAATTATAGGTGTCCTGCTCAGGGCAGCAATGAGATGTGAATGCGTGGACTGAAGACCAAGACAAAGCCTTGTAAATCACTTGAATGGAGGCTGACCACAAGTGGGCTACCGACACCGCCGTAGCTCTGATATGAGCTTTGACAGGACCCTCAAAAGTCAGCCCAGCTTGAGCGTAAGTGAAAGAAATACAATCTGCCAGCCAATTGGAGACCCACTCAATGCACGCCCACTCCCAGTGTCTGACACAGGCCAAGGAGCCATGAGACCGATGCATCTAATGCCGAGGATTTGGACCTGGCTCCAAAAAAGTTGATCTCGCTGAGCCCCATCTGGGTCTTTTTCTTCATATGAAGACAGAACACAACTGGAAGGAGTATGTTCAGGCCCCAAACACTGAAGACACCAGGAATGAGTGTCTTTGCCAGAGATGGTCCTATTGCACCGGGTACAGTGCTTAAAGCCACTGGGAACCTTCAATGACATGGAAGGGAAAACAGCCATGGCCAAATCAAACAGCTTGATGGTGCCAGAAAAAAGGCACAAAGCATCTGAAAAAAATACAGAGTACAAGTCTTGACCAGACAAAAAAAAAAAAAAACTCTCTCAGGGAACACACAACTCACTCGAAAAAAAAAAACTACTCATGCACCGGATGATGTAAGGAGCCACAAATAGCTTGCAGCGAGCAGGAAAGCACTTGTGCATGCGCAGTGGGGACGCTACACAGGCTCTTAAAGAAATATTAGCTTTTTAATGCTCCGCACCGGGCAACGTGGATGATGTCACCCACATGTGAGAATATTGCCTGCTTGATTTCAGAGAATACATATAATCATGAAAAGACCAGAAAACTTTCTTACAAATAAAATATTATATACTTTCAATAAAATTGTTCTAAACTCAAAAACTATGCAAAGAAAAATGCTCTTAGCATTTAGCACATTTAAATCTGGTAATTTACAAGTACAACACAATGAAGGCCATTTTATCCTTGTGCAGCTTCTATCAGTCCTTTCAAGTGTAGACTGGCTACTCATGTAAATGACAATTTCAGAATGCTGTATTCCAAGCTTCTATAGGTGGAAATACACCTGTAGAAGCTTGGAATGCAAACACCGAAAGGCATGTGGGTGTAGTTTGATCAGACCAAAAAATGCTGTGTGAACTTCCTATTTTACAATGGGTGAATATACATACAATTTAAAAATATTTTCCAGTCTGTTTTAGCGCATCCTCAGAGACCTGCATAAAAGTTTCAGCAAAGTGCTAATTTTGGCCAGGGTGTGAAATGATCAAGGGAGCAACTGTGCTTGGTGCCTCATCTTTATAGCTTATAAAAATTTACTATTGGGAGCTCTGCATTGATATGTATAATTGCCTGCGCTGTGGCTTTTATATACATAAGTGCCAATATTTATTAATAGAGCTGGTGAAAACTGACACTTCCACATATATGTGGAAGATGCTAAATAGTGCCATTCATTCTGCATATATAGGTTTCTGAAAATCACTGCTCTTGCTATATGAGCCAGAAAATATATGTATGTGCTAATGTCCTTGTACATATTTCACAAAAGGCCATGCAAGCAGCAGTCTTTTTTTTATAAAATACCCAGGGAATCCCAACCTGGATGTCACATTTCCCACACAGCGCCTCTATGCTATGAAAAACACATGAAAATTTCACAGGCATTTCATAGAAATTACTGCTGTACATAAAGACCGGATTTTTATACAAACCAACAAAAGATATTTTTGTTCTTCATGAAACATCTGGTTGATAAGTGCAAGCTTAGAGGAGTTCATACTGAACTGTACTTGCATGTCCATATTTCCCAGAAGTTTTTAAGAAAGTTAGCTTAAGCTTTCCTTACATATTTAAAAAAAAAAAAAAAAAAAGTTTACCTTAATCTCTATACACAGAATCGGCCGATGTTCCACAAAATGGTAAGTCTGCAGTCTAGTGAGATCAGGAAGGCACAAAGCATATCCACTGAAAGAATCCATCTCCTTGTCACATCGAGATTCTGAAGCATAAAATTTAACAGGAATTATCTACAAAAATGATTACAGATGAACACCATGAAAATATTACTTTTATTTGCTGTAATATTTTTATTCTTTCCAATCAGCATTTCTAATAATTTTCCGAAATACATTATAGACCACATTTACTAAGGATTCTCCCATAGTTCTAAACAGGAGAATCTCCTTAGTACAGTACTCCCAAACATTTACCCAATATGACAACAACTGAATCCCAGAGGCTGACCAAAATAAAATAGCAGACCTCCCCCACCTTAACAGAGATGAAATAGTACAGGCAGCATGGAACCTAGGGGGTCAACACATGCTTACACATCTTAGGCTCAGGGTTGCCAGTGATAAAGGGTGCCAAAATCCCCAGCCTCTGACTTCACCTGGTCTGATGGTGAAGCCTTCTCTCTCATCTCCTCCCCATGGGTCCAGCACCTCTCCCTCCTTCCTCCACTCGTGTCTATCCCTTTCTCTCCCCCCTCCATACCTCCCCCCCATGGGTCCAAAATTGCTCTCTCTTTCTCCCCCCCCCCCCCCCCCCCCCCAATGGTCCTGTAAACTGTTACCACCAGCAGCCTGAAAGACAGGCTGGCTTCACCCCAGGCCCATCTTCTCTCTACCCTGTCCCACCTCCTAATGCAATTTTCAGTGGGTGGATCACAGCAGATGGGCCTGAACGAAGGAAGCCTGTCTTCAGGTGGCAGCTGCAACTTGCACAGAGTTTACAGAACAGTGGGAGGAGGGGGGAGAAGGAGAGGGAAGAGGAAGGCATGATGCTGAACCCACTGGGAGGGGGGAGGGGGATGTGCACCAATACAAACTGGCTCATGGCACCACAATCCCTTGAGCTGGCCCTGTTTTGGAGGTATTTAAAAGGTCTCTACCATATCTTCCCTATGCCACCTTTCCAAACCTGGTCCTGGAGGCACACCAGCCAGTTAGGTTTTTAGGATATCCACAACAAACATTCATGGGAGAGATTTGCATGCACTGCATGCAAATATCTATCATGCACATTCATTGTAGATAACCTGAAAACCTAACTGGCTGGGTTGCATCCAAGATCAGGTGTTCTAAGGTAATGCATATTTACATTTTAAGTCTGTCTCCCTATGCTTGATAATGGTCATTCATCTTTTAGCAGACATTCTCTGGATAGACTCCATCAGGTTTACATCCTTTTAAAGGCAAGATTTCCAAAATTGCATGGAGTACTCCAAAAGAAGTCTCAGAGACAGAGACTTATTCAACAGGTACCATCATCTTTTTTCTACTGGCCATTTCTCTCCCTATACACTCAAGTATCCTTCTGGAAGGGCCAGCCCAAGGTATCCGACACACTAGGTGAACTTTCAGCTATGTGCCACTCTCCCCCCCCCATATGCCCCCCCCACTGCCCAAACTCCCAGCATTCATACTCCTGCCTCTTCTCCCATATTTCTTTCTCCCCTTTTCCACTATCTACCTACCTTTCTCCTCAAATATCTATTTACTCTTTCTTCCATCTTAACTTCAAAATTCATCCCCCCTCTATTCCTCTATTTTCACCTTCCCCTGCATATGCCTTTGTTTCTCACTCTTCTAGAATATCTGTCCTTCTCAGTCCTCCAACATAAGCTCCTTTTCCCATCCCCTGCACTAGCCCCAGCACCAGACTCTCTCCCACTTCACCATTTGCTGATCAGCCTCTTGTCTCCCCTCCCCCCCCCATCCAGTATATTCCTATGTATCCTCATTATTTTTTCCACCATGTTCAGCATCTCCCCTCTCTCATCCTCCCCCCCCCCCCCCAATCAACATGGTCCTGCATCTTTTCTCCTCCACATGTGACCTAGCATCTCCTCCCTACTGGACCGAAAGCTCTTCTTCCTGCCTCTCTCTCCTCCTCCCCCCCCCCCACAAAAAAAAATGTTGGTCTCCATTATGGCTCCAAGACAGAAACCAACAAGGTTTGAGGTGGACCCTGAGGAGGGGGGCACAGAGGTAGGAAGCAGAGCTGCTGTTTTGGCAGGGAGGGGAGAAATAAAGGGATATGCTGGGCCATGTGGGAAGTAGAAAGGAGGTGGAAAACCCCTTATTTTAACACCATGTCTTGCGGCATATTGGGGGGGGGGGGGGCATCTCCTCAAACTACAATTATGGTCTATTGCCTCTAAAATGTTGCCACCTTAGGCAGTTGCTTAGTCTAGCTAGGACTGGCCTTGCTTCTAGCTTTTGACATCATGTTATCCCACTGGTAATCTTATCTTATACATTCAACTCCGTATCTTGCTCTATCTTCATCCTCTTCTTCTCCTTTTTTGGATATTTGCAGCCCCAAACCCATGACCCTGCATTTTTCAGCATTACATTTTAGCTGCTGAACATTAAATTCCTTAAGCTTCACTAGATCTTAATCTCATGTTTTCCATGAGAGCAAGAGAAAGAGAGCACACACACAGTCAGTATACAATGCAAATACTATTAGAACCATCATTACAATGCCTGGACTAAAGTACAATAGAAGAGGATTTAAAAAGTTTTGCATAAATTAAGGGTCATGGCAACAGATCCTAGCCCTAGTTCCAACTGAGCTGGAAGTTCAAAGGAGGAGGAAGCAAGTTTAAAAAAAAAAAAAAAAAAGATGGGAGAAAGAAGCAATCTGTACCCCTCATGCACATGACCCCCCCCCCCCCCCCCCCCCCCCCCGCATGCCCAGCACTATTGCAGGGCTCTCATGATTACAAATTTCTCGTAGCTTTATGCTCAATTTCTCACCTGGTCTTTCTGACTGGATCTTTAAACAAAGTCGTTTCAAGAATTCCAAAGGCAGCTGCACAACTTCCTATAAAATAAATAATCACACTGTCAGCCCTTATATGAAAGAGTGCCCCTACCGTTATTTTGATGCCATTTTGCACCCAGAGTCATACAGGCTGAGCATGGAAGGAGACTGCTCCTGCTTCAAGTCCACTGGACTATCAAGGATCAGCTCAGAGTAGGTCCAGGGAGGAGGGATCAAAGGGGGAGAATCTGAGGGTTGGAGCTTGAGTAGCACAGCAGTGGGTGTCTATCATGAAGTGACCCTCTGACAGCATCCATGTCACCATACATGACTGGGCCGATTTGTGGAGGCCCTATACACTAACGCACAGGCATGTAAAGAAGGGCCTGTGCGGCAGATGAAGGGCATGCCCATTGCATTTACTACACAGGCTTTGCACTTACTGCAAGCTAATATCTGCAGTTAGCGCACAGTAAGTGCAAATCCATACTACACAAGATCCCCCCTTCCCCAGTGGCCTGAGCACAAAAACATATATGTATAAGTGGTACCAATTAACTACCACAGCCACAAAGCTTTTTAAAAAGAGGCAAAATAAGAAATGGGGATTAAGGGAAACAAATCCCCTAATCCTAGTTTAAAGCCCATGCTGAAACAAGCACTTTTACAAAAACCTATGCATGTCTCACACTAGTACAAAAGCAAATGGGGAAAAGGGTGTGTAAAATATAGACACACATTTTTGACCAACCCTAACCATGCCCAAACACACATCTCTGAAATCTCTACATCCTCCCTACACATTGATAAACAGATCTTAAAACAAACAAAAACAAAACAAAAACAAACAAAAAAAACCACTTACACATGTTTTAAGGTGACCTCTTTACTGTGGAAACTTGTCAAAACAGAGGAAAAATGAAACGACAGGAAATCTTCCCAAAATATTCTTGCAGGGTCCTGATATTAGGAATGATGTATTCCAGGTGATTTCTTGGAGAACTTAATTACTTCTTCAGGCCTATGGGAAAATTAGGTTCTTACCTTGGTAATTTTCTTTCCTTTAGTCACAGCAGATGAATCCATTACGAATAGGTTGTGTCCACCCACCAACAGGGGGAGATAGAGAACACTGAAAACCATAGTGCCTCTAGGACGGCTAGCTCCATCTGCCTCTCAGTATTTTGAAGCTTCCAAAGCAGTGTTAAACCGCAAAGTAGCATAACATGAACTTTCCTCACAGCGAATGAACGCTCCAGAACAGGTGCAATAACACAAAGGAGGGACAAACTCAACTTCCTGTAACAGAACAGTAAACAGAAATCCTGAAGACTGTTTTCCAACTTCTCCCAATGAGGGAACATGTCTGCAGGAAAAACTGAACACAAAACAGTCAATCGGGGAGGAATCATTGATTCATCTGCTGTGACTAAAGGAAAGAAAATTACAAAGGTAAGAACCTAATTTTCCCTTCCTTGTCATCAGCAGCAGATGAATCCATTACGAATGGGATGTATCAAAGCCAATCCCTAGATAGGGCGGGAACAAGCCACACCACGCGCAAGCACTTGTGCTCCAAAAAGTGCGTCCCTCCTGGCAGCCACATCCAGCCTGTAATGACGGGCAAAAGAGAGCTTAGAAGCCCAAGTAGCTGCACTACATATCTCTTGAAGAGAGTGTGGTCCCGTCTCAGCCCAAGAGGACAAAATCGCTCTTGTGGAATGTGCCTTAAAGGCGTCAGGCGGAGGCCGGCCAGATAACAGATATGCAGAAAAAAATGGCTTCCTTAAGCCAACGGGCTATAGTGGCTTTAGACGTTGGAGACCCTCTGCAAGGACCTGACAACAATACAAAAAGGTGATCAGAGATCCTGAAGGCATTAGACATCTGCAGATATTGCAACCCAGCCCTGCGCACATCCAGAAGATGCAACTGCAAAAAGATTCCGGAAACTCCTCCCTAGTAAGGGAGGGCAGATAAATAGGCTGGTTTAGGTGAAACGCTGAAACCACCTTAGGCAGGAAGGCACTATACGTACCATTACTCCGGACTCTGAGAATTGCAGAAATGGGTCTCGACAGGACAGCACCTGGAGCTCAGACACCCGTCTCGCCGAAGTAATGGCCACCAAAAAGACTGTCTTTAGAGTCACATCCTTCTCCGAAGCTTGCCTCAGCAACTTAAAGGGCGAACACTGAAGAGCCTTTAATACTAGCCCCAGGTTCCAAGCCAGACAAGGGGCCCGCACGGGAGGTCGGAGCCGAAGAACCCCTCTAAGAAACCGTGCAATGTCTGGGTGCGCAGCCAGGGAGAAGCCAGCGACCTTCCCCTGAAAATATGCTAAGGCTGCCACTTGAACACACAGGGAATTGTAGGCCAAGCCTTTTTGTATACCATCCTGCAAAAAGTCAAGAATCTGCAAGACAGAAGCCCGCATGGGTGTGATCGCTTTAGAAGCACACCAAGCCTCAAACTGGCGCCAGATCCGAGCATACGCAACGGAAGTGGAACGCTTGCGGGCCTGCAAAAGAGTGGAGATGACCTTGTTAGAATAGCCCTTGTCTCTCAATTGCGCCCTCTCAATAGCCATGCCGTAAGACCAAAGCGGCATGGATCCTCCATGGTCACCGGGCCCTGCGTCAACGGAAGGGGAGCTTCCACCAGCATCTGCCGGAGGTCCACATACCACGGCCGCCTGGGCCAATCCGGGGCAATGAGGATCCCCACTCCTTGATGCAGCCGAATTCGCAGGAGTCGCCACCTTATTAAGGGCCAAGGAGGGAACACATACAGGAGGCCCGAGGGCCAAGGTGGAGCCAAGGCATCCAACCTCGCTGAGCGAGGATCGTCTGCTGAAAAAGGACGGGACTTTGGCATTCGTGCTTGAGGCCATAAGATCCGCTACGGGCGTTCCCCATTTGGCACAGATCTGAAGGAACACTTCGTCTGCCAGTTCCCACTCCACAGGGTCGATTTGATACCTGCTTAGAAAATCGGCTTGCACGTTGCTCTGACCTGCTATGTGAGCTGCTGACAGAAGCTGCAGATGTAGCTCGGCCCCCGTGGCATATCTGAGCGGCCTCTGCGGCCAGTGCTTGACACTGAGTGCTGCCTTGTCGATTTATGTAGGCCACTGCTGTCGTGTTGTCCAACAGAACTCTGACAGCCAGTCCCTCCAGAGAGTCTTGTGAAAGGCCAGAAGAGCCTGGAATATCGCTCTCAGTTTCAAGCGATTGATGGGCCACCCTGTTTCCTCGGGCGTCCACAGACCCTGGGCATAGCTTCCCTGGCATTGTGCTCCCCAGCCCTTCAGGCTGGCATCCGTTACCACCAGGCACCAATCAGGAAGCGCTAGCAGCATTCCTCACTGCAGCATGCTGTCTGAGAGCCACCACTCCATACTGAGTCGGGCCGCAGGGAGCCATGTGAGTCTGCGTTGATAATCCTGGGACATAGGAGACCATCGTTGAAGCAGGGCAATCTGCAGAGGTCTCATGTGCGCTCTCGCCCATGGCACCACTTCCAAGGTGGCAGTCATCAACCCCAACATCTGGACAAAGTCCCAAGCTCGCGGGCGAGGCATCCTCCGGAGCAGACGGACCTGATTCTGAAGCTTGCACCGCCTTTGGTCGGGTAGAAAGACAAACCCAGAGGCCGTGTCGAACTGGACCCCCAAATATTCTAGAGATTGAGAGGGGGTCAGGTGACATTTGGGTATATTGATGACCCAGCCCAGAGATTGCAATACTGAGACCACTCTGGCTGTTACATGACTCCTCTCTTCTGCAAAGTCCGCTCTGATGAGCTAGTCGTCGAGATACGGGTGAACCCGGATACCCTCTCGCCTGAGAAAAGCAGCTACTACCATCATTACCTTGGAAAAGGTTTGGGGAGCTGTGGCGAGGCCAAAAGGCAAGGCCCGAAACTGGAAATGTTTTCCCAACACAGCAAATCGGAGGAACCGTTGGTGTGGGGGCCATATAGGAATGTGCAAGTAAGCTTCTTTTAGGTCCAGAGACGTGAGGAATTCTCCTGGCTGTACCGCCGCAATGACGGAGCGCAGGGTTTCCATGTGAAAATGCAGCACTCTTAGTGACTCATTGACTTTCTTTAAGTCGAGAATGGGCCGAAAAGACCCGCCTTTTTGCGGCACCACAAAATAAATGGAGTAACGACCGCAGCCGTGTTCGGCAGGAGGCACGGGGATCACCACTCCAAGGTGCAACAAGACTTGTAAGGTCTCCTCTACCACCGCCCGTTTGACAGCAGTGCCACATCGAGACTCTACAAACGCGTCTCTCACCGGGGCACCGAATTCCAATCGGTAACATTCTCTGATCAGGTCCAGGACCCACTGATCTGAGGTAATCTTGGTCCACTCCTCGAGAAAGACATCCTCCTACTGCTGTAAAGGAGGAGTGGACCGGCATCCCATCATTGTGGAGGACAGCCCCGAACTCCTGGCCTTGAGCCTGCCGCTGCGGAGCGTTTGTCCGAGCGAAAGGAGTTCCTCTGCTGAAAGCGGACACGTTGAGTAAATCCAGCAGAGCACCCCGGGTGATAACCTTCTAGCTTCACGGAAGCGAGGTCTGGAGGAGGAGGGAACCATTTGACCCTTGGAAGAAGGCCGCGGCCTATCCTCCGGTAACCGCTGGGGTTTAGCATCCCCCAGGTCTTTAATAAATCTTCAACTCCTCTCCAAATAACAGAAGGCCCTGAAAGGGCAACTTCACCAACCTTTGCTTAGAGGCCATGTCAGCCGCCCAATGCCATAGCCATAGAAGGTGGCGGGCGGACACCGCCACAGACATCTGTTTAGCCGAAGCTCTGACCAGATCATAGAGGGCGTCAGCTAAAAATGACAAGGCCGACTCCACTCGCGGGGCAACCTCAGCGAGGGACTCCGCACCATCCACAGGCTGTTGCGCTGCCTGTTGTAACCAAGAAAGGCAGGTTCGAGCAGCATAAGAACTACAAACAGACGCCCTTTAGGCCCGAAATCTCAAAGGACCGTTTAGCGCTGATTCCAGCCGCCGGTCCTGAATGTCCTTCAGGGCGACCCCTCCCTCTACTGGGAGGGTGGTCTTTTTTGTCACCGCCATGACTAAGGCATCCACTTTAGGTATCCCAAAACGGGCTAGGTGCTCCTCACTCAGCGGATAAAGATGCCCCATCGCCCTGGCCACTTTCAAGGGCCCCTCGGGGTCAGCCCATTGAGCAGAAATAAGCTCTTGGATGGAGTCATGCAAAGGAAAGGCACAAGCAGGCTTCTTAGTACTCGCCATCCTCAGATTACCAGAGCAGGCCTCGCCTTGAACAGGGTCATCAATAGGGAGGGCCTATAAGGCATCAGAGATAAGTGCTGGCAGCTCATCGCGGTGGAAAATCCGAACCGCAGTGGGATCATCCAGATCCAGTGGCAAACCGGCACCTTCCTCTGGCTCTTCAGACCACGAAAGCCTGCCAGATCCCTCAGAGGCCCCACAGCCCGACCACGGGGGGGGGGGGGGGGGGGGGTGCGCCACTCTCCAACGGGGAATTTTCCCGTCTATGCTTAGCGTGCATCCAATGCTCAGGGGCATCCACGTCTGACATCAGCCCCTGGCCACCATCAGTCGGAGGGGGACCAGGTAGCAACGCAGTGTCAGACACCTGCGGCAGAGCTCTTTTCAGCATGAAGGCTTTATGTAAAATAAGCACAAACTCGGGGGAGAAAAACTCGCCCTGACCTCCCGTCTCCAAATTAGGAGCCACGGGGGAACGGAGCTCCTCTGGTAGCCTCAGCCCGAGGCGCCCCTCTGCTCTCAGACTCCTCTGCAACCGCGGGGGGGGGGGGGGGGGGGGGGTTCAAGCCATGCGGCGGTTCCAAGATGGCGCCCGCTGCCAGCTCCATCGAGCAGTAAGAATCATCGCTCGCCATGCTCGTACTGGCTCTACCATCTAAACAGCATGTTTTACAGAGCCCTGCTGCTGATCCTTGCTTGCCACAACAGGAACAGCGCTTAACTTGCTCAATAGCCATCGACGAAAAACGGCGGAATAAAATTCAAAATGGCGGCTTCGCGCCCAAATCGCCCCAATCGGAACGCTGTCCGCGGGTCCTCCCCAGAGGAGCTGAGTACCGCTCTTACCGCCAAGGACCGAGTCCATGAGCTACGGTCACGCTGCACAGTCAGGAAAAGCCTCAGCAGCGCTGAAAAGCTCGTTGGTTTTTTTTTTGTTTTTTTTTTTAAACGCTGTGAGGAAAGTTGGAGGCAAACAGCTACAGCTACTCCGGAGGCAGAAGAGGGTGGGAAAGGCAGGGAAAGGGCGAACCTATGTGCCTTTAAAGTGGGCTCCACTTAGCCACAACACCCCTGCTACAACTGGCAAAATCAAAGGAGCACCCCAGGCAGAATCTTGAAGGAGCTGCAAGCTGCGTCCAACCCTGCTGGGAGATAGAGAAATACTGAGAGGCAGATGGAGCTAGCCATCCTAGAGGCACTATGGTTTTCAGTGTTCTCTATCTCCCCCTGCTGGTACGTGGACACAACCCATTCGTAATGGATTCATCTGCTGCTGATGACAAGGAAATGGTACTTTTCATGGCATTTTAGCATCTTGCACTCTTGTATCATACCAAACTCCTCTTGTTGCCTCTGTTCTATTCTTATTTTGTTAATGCAGTTAATATGATCACATACTCTATCTGCATTTCTCACAGATGACTTGTAGGCTAGCAGGTCAATAGTTTCGGGGAACAAAACCTGAAAAAAGGAATAATCTTAACCACCGATGTTAGCTCCAGCTATAAGAGCAACAAATGTACGCAGTTTACCAGATCTGGGTAGAAAATGTATTAAATGTGGAGCCAAAAGCTGTGAACTACAAGGCCATGGTTCATCTTAATCTGGTTTACATAATTTAAATATTTATCCTGTCTATATTCTCCTGATGAGTTCCCACTGTATTTCTCCATTATCTTTTACAGGATCTTTAGGTCCTTCATCAGAACATTTAAGCTTCACTTGGCTGTTTGAAAAGCACTTGAACTCTCCTGGAGTGGAGGAATAGTCAAATGGTTAGTGTAGTGGCCTGAGAACCAGGGGAACTGAATTCAGTTTCCACTGCAGAACCCTGTGACTCTGGGCAAGTCACTTAACCCTCCATTGCCTCATAGTGCAAAATAAATACTTGCATATAATATATAAACTGTTTTACAGTCTCTAAACATTTATTTTGATAGTTCATTTTTACTCATCTTCTGCTGCAATTTTAATATTGTTATTGCAGTATATGGATTAGAAGTCTTACTCTTATCAGATAGCATGCTGCACTATTTCATTTCTCTTTAAAACCTTTTGAGGGGGGTAATTAAGTACAGGTCTCCTAAAGTTAGGCAATTTCATACATAACAGACATATAGGATACTAACTTAAGTTGGTATTTATAAAGCAACATTTAGGCACAGCTGCTTACACTGTCAATGGCTGATGTAAATACAGTGCACTCCATTTAAGTGCACGTCGGATAAGCACATGCTCTGGTTAACTGCATGCCGTATTTCGGTCCCGTTTTTGGCGCCATCAATTTCTATGGGGACAAACTTCGGTTTAGCGCACCACTGATAAGTGCAAGATTCGCTTATATGCATGGTTTAAGACCACTCCTCTGCAGGAAAGACTCCGCATAAGCACATGCATAGAATATGGAAGCCGATTGGCATGTGACAAAGGGACGGTAAATTTGAAATCTCATTGGCTAACCGACACAGGCAGAATAAGAAAAAGAGTGTTAAGAGTGTACACGGGAGTCGCCGTCACGCAACTGTAAGACTTTAACACTGGCTGAACGAATAGAAGTTCTTAAAAAAATTAGAAAACAAGTATCTATTGCTAAAGAATATGGTGTCAATCCCAGTCAAATTTTACGTATCTTGAAGCAGAAAGATCAGCTTCTAGAAGACTGGCAAAACAATACAAATCCACACAGGAAACGAAAATGGGCAGGAAAAGCTGAGAACAAAGGTGCTTGTGGGGATTTATAAAATAGGCTCCCAAGTAAATGCCCCCACACAAATTTGCACCTGCTCAGAAGTTGGAATAAATGTGCACGTGTACTTGCATATTTGATAACTAGTAAGGTTTTCCTCCCCCCCCTCCACTCTCTCCCTGTGTCCCCTCCAAGTCCCACAGCCCCCTTTCCTCCCCTCCGATTTCCATGGCTTCCTCCCTCCCTCTGTCACTGTCCTTCACTGTCCTCCCTCCGAGTTCCAGTCTCCCTCCCTCCCCCCATCCCCCAACGTGCACATCGCCCCCCCCCCCCCCAAAAAAGAAATCACCAACCCCCCTCTCCCCCTCTCTTACCGGGGTCCCGGTGGCAGCATTGAAGAGTGAGCAGGCTCAGCGAGTCTGCTGCCTTCCCTTCTGTTCGCTCTGAGCTGTGACTCTGGTCCTGCCCTCATTTCCTGTTTCCACAAGGGCGGGATCAGAGTCCCAGCTCAGAGCGAACAGAAGGGAAGGCAGCAGACTCGCTGAGCCTGCTCACTCTTCAATGCTTCCAGGCCAGTGACATCAGTGTTATCTACTGCATGAAGCAGACCACCTACAGCGGAAGCCACGGTCCCAGGCAGCTTCAGAACGTTGGAGGTGAGAATCTCTATATATAAAACGCACCTCCAACATTCTAATGAAGCCTCCATAAGTCCCAACATTCTAAATCTGTGGTGGTGCAGATCAAAGTTTGCCCATGAGTGTTTGCCCTGCCCTCGCCTGTAAGGGAATTGATGCTACTTTAGCTATCATAAGAGGGGGGGAGAGAGGGGGGCAAAGGGGAAGAGAGGAGTAGGAGGGGGGAACACACTCTCTCACACTCACTGTGTCTCACATACGCACTCACACACAGTCATTCTGAAACACACACACACACACTCACAGATACAATCTCTCTCTGACACACAATCGCACAGTCACTCTCTCTCTCTCACAGTCACTATCACACACACACTCACTAAAACATACACACTACGAGGAAAACCTGGCTAGCGCCCGTTTCATTTGTTTCGAAAACGGGCCTTTTTTACTAGTTATTATATAAGCTACATACGAATACAATGCAACTCCGCCACTGCTCAAACTTCACTCTCTGGAACACCTATATACAGATCTTAAACAAAGGTGTACTCTTTCTATGCAAGTACTCAACCTACATACTCAGCTGTGCAATTTTATAAAAGCCTTTTGTCTGCATGTAAAAAAGAAATTTCACATGGAATTATCTTACTTATCCCCAAAATATTTTTAGGAAATCAAGTCACATTGCTATATCCCAAAGTCTTACAGGCAACTTGGTACAGACTGATGCATAGTATTATGCACTTAAGCACATGAAAAAGCATAAAAAAGTAACTATAGGACAAGCCTGTCACACCACAAAAACATGAGATTTTAGCTTTAATATCTTTCATGCTGACATCATAGCAATAACATTTACCCCATAATGAACGTAGTTCTCCCCCAGAAACAGATTCATGATGTGTTTGCCAAAGTCTACAATATTCTGCAGATGGTGAAAGATTTCTTCAGCAGTCTGAAATAGAAAGGAGCAAAGTTAATATTCCTCCAATGTATCACATGATATATACAAAACCAATACATTTTTTAACTTATCGCCTCTTAGTGGTGAAGTATGACATTACAGTTTAAGATGTTATTAAATTTGTCACAATTGCAGGTATGCAAAGGTGCCCAGTTTGCATATTGTCAATTCGCATATTATATACCATCACTTGGTCTTAATTTACAGCTCTCCATTGGAAATAAACTAAAACTTTTTTCTATAGTCTCAAATAATACGACTATTTCTGGATTATATAAGTCTATTCAGGCTCTGGGTGTTTTGAAAAATTATGGATTGTTACAACGGGCTTGGGATTAGGAGGTTGACCACCCCTTGGGGTTACTTAATATTACAAAAGAGAGAGATCCCCTTGATCACACACAATGCTGATTTCCAAGAATACTAATTCCAGATATTAAACAGACTTTATTTCTATCAAGTAAAAGCATGCAAAGCCAAATTAGTGGCTTCACCAATATGTGTCAAATGTGGGGAAACTGAAAGCATGCATGTTATTTCATGCCCTTTAGGCCTGTCCTAAAATTCAGACTCTCATATGAGGAAAGGCTAAAGAGGTCAGGACTCCTCTGCTTGGAAAAGAGATGGATGAGGGAAGATATGATTGAGGTCTACAAAATCCTGAGTGGTGTAGAACGAGTAGAAGTAAATAGACTGTACTCATTCCAAAAGTGCAAAGACTAGGGGACACTTGAGGAAATTACATGGAAATACTTTTAAAACAAATAGGAGGAAATGTTTTTTCACTTAATGAATAGTTAAGCTCTGGAACTCTTTGCCGGATGAGGTGGTAACAGTGGTTAGAGTATCTGGATTTAAAAAAGGTTTGGACAAATTCCTGGTGGAAAAGTCCATAGTCTGCTATTGAGACAGACATGGGAAGCAACTGCTTGCCCTGGGATTTGTAGTATGGAGTGTTGCCACGATTTGGGTTTCTGCCAGGTACTTGAGACCTGGATTGGTCACTGTTTGGAAAACAGGATACTGGGCTAGATGGACGACTTGTCTGACCCAGTATGGCTACTCTTATGTTCTTATATCATCTTAAACAAACCCAAAATTGGGTACCAGCACACCCCTTGTTCAACCATCCCCAGCCAAGCTGGGACAGGAGCTAGCCAAGAGGAGCTGCACATCTGCTAGGAGTCAGAAAATACTGACCACTCCAGGCTGCACGATACATTTAAGGGGCAAAGTGCTTGGAACTATTTTTTCTCCGTTTCCTTCTGCTGGTGGATGGACATAATCCATTGGTCTGGAATGATCTGGTATTGATGACAAGGAATGGCGTATTCTTGATACATATTAGTGTTTTAAAGATAAAAATTCATGTTAGCCTCTACAAGAGAAGAACCTTAAAGAAAAGTTAGTTCCCTCAGCATTCCTGGACTTAGACCATGCCAATGAGTGTTTCACTCATCATTCAGCATGTGTGCACTGCATGGTGATAGACAACTTCATACACCGTATTGCTAAAAGAACCTACATTAAAACACTCAACCAACTCTCAACAACATATTACATGTGCAGTAGTCTGCCCTCATACAAAAAACTCTATGTATTAATAAAACAAACAGACAACCTCTGTTCAGTTTCATAACTCCTGAATGTGTTTTACTTGCCAATCTCAAAAGAAGATGCATCTGAAGGCAGGAGTACATGCAACTCAATTTGGGCAGAAACCAATAAGACTGCATCAAAAAATGGTGGTTGTATCACTCAAAATTGGCTCTGCAACAGACTCAGAAAATTCCTCATAAGACACCAAGCCACTAGCAGGAACACCACACTAAGAAAACAATCAAGGGTTCTCCACCAATCCAAGTCTGTTTCTCTGCTCTCTTCTCATACCCTAGGCAAGAAGCCAAACACAGTACCCGCTTGCCGGCTCCCCCACAAAGTGCACAGCGCTTTCACTTTTGTGGCTGCACTAACATATTAGCTCCTTGACTGGGTTGAGAAAGAAATAAAGCTAAGGCAGAGGCACTATACAAGAGAACAAAAATCCACCCCAAACCAAAACTGTCTCCATACAAAACTGAAAGTTTGTGTTCACAGAAAAAGAAATTAGCGAGCAGACAGAAGCGTACCATACACTATCTGAAAGCTGAAATACTTAGATCAGGCACTTAAAGTTCCCTTTTTGTGATGAACAGACCAAGGCACACAACAACTACCCTTTAAATAATAAGAAAAAAAAGGGTGTGCTGGGGAGACCCAGGGCCTCCCCAGGCATAACACTCTGAGGCTCCTTAAAATGGCTGAGCTCCTCAAGCCCAACCTCACTCACTAGCTTCTGTCTTTTTTTTTTTTTTTTTTTTTTTTACTCCAGAACCCCCCCTACCCCCAAAAAAAATAATAATGGTGGGGGGGAAGGAACACAGGCAAGCAGAGCAGCTGCTCCACAAAATTAACTTTCAATGAAAATGGCTTCTATGCGTTTTTATAAAACCTACTTGTGCCAGTGCCTATTTTTTTCCACACTATCCACTTCTCCAATGCCAAAACCTGGCTATGCTTTTGTTGCACTGGTTATCTGGCCTACCACCTACTGGAGACTAAGAAATACTGACCAAGGGGCTGCACACCATTCTTAATTAAATGACATCATAGTTCTGTACTTCTCAGTCTCTACCCGCTGGCAGAGGAGCATAGCCAAAGCATCTGGACTAGTCTGGGGGTTCAATAAGGAAACCTGTATTATCATCACACAGAGTTCAGTCTGGCTGTGGCCTAATGGTTGAGGCTTCTGACCTCTATGTAGTGTGGAACTGGCATCTTTGAAGAGGTTGCACATGACAAGATTGGGGGGTGGGTGGGTGGGGGGGAGGGAGGGAGGGAGCTATCCGTTTCCTCTCTACACTCTCTACTACCCAATGAGGCCAAGTTATTAAAAGAAATAGTTATGCAATACTGGATATTATGGCTAGCTAGGGCAATGACCAACAGACTACAGTCACCCATGCCTACAGTGCTTTTAGAAATAATATATTAGTGCTACTAGAGCTGTGTTTTCTTAAAATAGGTTTCCTATCCCAGTATGGTAGGGGTCCTGGAACAAAAAACCCACCACATCTCACCTTATGACGATCTGGTGGAAACTTCAAGAAACGTAACACCACATTGCGCTGAAAAATGAAAAAAAAATGGAAGGTTCTAATTATCAGCAATTCATGTAAAGCACCTAGTTATTCTGCAGAGGGACCTAATAAGTTAACATCTCATGTAAATCTGTAAAGCAGTTCCTAATATGCAAAAAAAGGATGAAATACTGTAAAGTAAAAAGTGAGTTTTAATCTCTGAAACCTTGTATTTTTTCTCCCTAAACCTCAAGGTGGGAAAAGTAAAAATCACATCACAAGAAATCTGTAAACAGAAAAATCAATTTGTTTTAACTATTCTTCCCAATAACTCAAAAGGTGCAATATAGGATCTTATCTGAAAGCTCTGTTTTTCATGACATCAAGATTATTATATATCTTTATATTATACATAATATTAAACTGTAAAATACTGTTAGAACAATACTTGAGAAATGTGGCAAGTTGTGAACATTTTGACCAAGTTGTTAATTTTTAAATTTGTTAAACAAGCTCTTAAACTGTTTTCAGCTCTGGAATGAGGCCAAAAAATGTGATTTAACATTACATCATCAATATTAAAAATTTATAGCCAACACCTTCCAGTGCTCAAGGAAGATTATAAAGGTGCATACACAATATTTAAAAATACAAAAACATAAAATCAAATGAATTTCAGCATTACACAGATTAATACAACACTGCCACCAGGAAAGAAAAAAAAAAAAAGAGGGAATAAGAAATTAGGTCTTACCTGAATTTTTTCCCCCACTAGTCCTTCCCACTAGTCGAACTTGTGGGATAGTTGTATTCAACCAGCAAGTGGCAATAGAGAACTGAAAACGGAACGGAACAGTGATCTCTCTTGACATCTAGTCCAGCTCCTCAGTATTTACAAGCGAGCATGATATGCTCAACGGCCTCTTTTATTGCAAGATAAACTGGAGGAACCATTGGATAAATTTGTGTGTGCACTTAACATACACAGATTTAGCTCCATAAATAGCCCGGATTATAAACAAACATTGGGACATTCTTTCATTTCACCCTACATTCCAACAACGACCTTGTATAGCTTATCGCAGAGGTCCAAACTTACAAGATAAGCTGGTTCATACAAATCGACCTACTATGCTGTCGGCGACTGATGTCACCCCACGGCCATTACAAGGACATAAATCATGTGGCCACTGTCAATTTTGTGAGCAGACAGTTCAAGGTTCCGAATGGCAACATCCTAATAAGATCAATAAAGTGTACCAGTACAGGACCAACACCACATGTGAATCCACATACGTAATATATGGGATCATATGCCCTTGTAATTTATGGTATGTGGGGCGGGGCGTACCCAGAGACAGGTAAAAATTTGATTGACTGAGCATAAGAGAACTACATAATCAAGTGCTGATGGCCCCATTGGTAGCTCACTGTGCGGAGTTTGGTCATCAGTTTGCTCAATTGAAATGGTTAATTATTGATCAGGTAGTGTGTTCCCCTAGAGGAGGGAATTTGGCACACATAGAGGTGTATTTTCAAAGCACTTAGCCTTACAAAGTTCCATAGGTTACTATGGAACTTTGTAAGGCTAAGTGCTTTGAAAATGAGCCTCATACTCAACAGGAAGGAACAATTTTGGATTTTTGAATTAGACACGTTGACTCCAAGTGGACTTAATGATTTTATTGAATGGAATACAATCATTTGATCATCTTGTTGTTAATTTTCTCATTAGGATCATTAATTCATCAGTTTGAGGTGGAGTCCGAGTATCACATCATTTCCTGCTTGGGAACATTTAAAAAGTCATTGCCCGATAGCAGAGCACCAATTTGAGAGTGGCATGTTTTCTTTCAGCTTTATTTTGTTAAATCATCTTTTTGAGTTCCTGAAGAAGTGAATACGAAACCCTGCAGAGTCGAGATTCTCTACAATATACATTTGGCGTTCGGTTAGGTGCAAGTCACCGGACGGAGTGAATGAGAGAATTGATTCAGACATTTTAAAGCACGGTATTGAGTTTATTGTTTATTCTGGAATAAGAGCACATGAGGGTTTTTGCTCACAAACAATAAAAAATAAAAGATAGTGGAGAAGTTATGATCGAGAAGCTTGTCCACCCCTAGAGGCATAAATCACTTCGGTGTAGTCTCGCTTAGGTGAGTTTATACTCAGATCTCTCCACTATTATACAAAATATTTTAATTACAGTTGGTTTGATAATCTGGATCATTCTCTCTCTCATTTTTTCCCTCCCTGTTAGACTCTGGTTCTTTATTGTTTTTAATCTTTTTTGAGGGCCATCCCTCGAACGTCCTCCACACCCTCGCATATGCCATAGATGTAGATCATTTGAGCCTGAAGCAAGGTAGCAATAACCAAATCAGTATAACCTTTTCGTCTCAACCAAGCCCTTTCAATGGCAAAGCTATAAGACCAAAGCGGAATGGATCCTCCATGAGCACCGGACCTTGTTTCAGTAAAGTGTGTACCTACAGAAAACGGAGAGGACCCCCATCCAGCAGGAGTGCCTGCTGATAAAGTCTGCCTCCACATTCAAGGACCCAGAGATGTAAGCTGCCGACAAGAAGAGAAGATTTTTCTCCACCCAAATCATGAGGGAGGCTGCCTCCACCGCCATCTGACTGTGGGTCCCACCCTGCTTACTGATATAAGTCACTACAGTCACATTGTCAGAGAAAACTTAGACCAGGGCCCCCGCCAGAAAAGAAGTTGCATAAGGTATTCCACACTGCCCTGAGCTCCAAGCAATTTATTGACCACCGAGACCACTGTTCCATCCAGGTGGCCTGTCCCCTGTAATGAGCTCCCCAACCCAACTTGCTAGTGTCCATCATCATTACCTCCCATTGTGTTACCGGAAAGGGAGCTCCGACAGTCAGACTCCTGGGTGACGGCCACCACTGTATACTCCATCTGGCAACCAGCATCCAAGGAAGATGGTCATACTTCTATGACGCAGTGGTTGAGACCTTGCCCATGGCACCACTTCTAAATCGCCATACGATTCCAGAGGTCTACTCGTTGAAGGAGGATGAGGTAACAGCGGTTAGTGTTTCTGGGTTTAAAAAGGTTTGCACAAGTTTCTGGAGGAAAGGTCCAAAGCCTGCTATTGAGATGGACATGGGGGAAGCCACTGCTTACCTTGGGGATTGGTAGCGTGGAATGATGCTACTAATTGTGTTTCTGCCAGGTACTTGTGACCTGGGTTGGCGACTGCTGGAAGCAGAATACTGGGCTGGTTGGACAATTGGTCCGATCCAGTATGCCTGTTATGTCTGAAGAGAAGATGAATCTGTTGAACCAGCTTCAACTTCCTGCTCTCTGTGAGGAAAATTCTTTCCCGTGCTGTGTCAAATAGAATGCACAGATACTCCAGCATCTGTGATGGAGTTAAGTCTGCTCTTCTCAAAATTGATCACTCAACCCTATGACAGACAACTTTGTCCAAATGTTGCCACGCTATCTAAATAGGATGATACATGAATGAGGCAGTCATCGAGATATGGGTGAACTCTGCCTGGTGCTGAAGGAAGGATGCCACCAACAACAACTTAATCTTGGTAAACATTCTTGGAGCCCATGGCAAGACCGAAGGGCAAAGCCCTGAACTGGAAGTTACAGCCCAGCATCCTAAAACGTAGAAACCTCTGATGAGATGGCCATATGGGTATATGCAAGTACACCTCTTTGAGATCGAGGGTGGTGACAAATTCTCCCAATTGAACCAAGGCCATGACTGCTCTTAGTGTCGCCATGTGAAAATGGGACACTGGGAGGTAGCGATTTAGACATTTGAGATCTAAAACCGAATAAAAGGTGCCTTCCTTCTTTGGGACAATGAAGGACCAGATTATCTACCTTGCCCGTGTTCAGCCTGGGGAACTGGAACAATGGCCCACCAGCAAGGAATCTAGTGGCCTGAATCTCGACCACCTTGGTTCCTTTTTGACAAGGAGACTGCAAGAAGAGAGGAGCAACCGGGCAGAGAACTTGTAACCTTCTATAATATCCAGAACCCACTAGTCTAACATGATTTTGGCCTGCTCCTCCATCGAGCCCAGCGTCCTGTTTCCAGAAGGGCCGGTCTGGGTCGCAGATACCCGGCAGGATCCCAAAGGTGTACAAAACATTTTATACTCACAATATCTAATTCTATATTTCCTATCGCTCATACTAATTTTGAAGTTTAATATTCATGATTGTTTCAAACTAAGTTATCCTAATTTTTATTGTAAAGATGAAGATGAACTTTCCTTCCTGAATACTTACTCCATTCTGTCTCCTCTACCGTAACTATGTATTTCTTTTTTTCCGGAACTGGTAATCACCATTACAGAAATATGTAAGCCACATTGAGCCTGCAAATAGGTGGGGAAATGTGGGATGCAAATGTTGTAAATAAATAAATAAAATCTTGAAGATGTCCTCCCACCGGAGGAAGAGAAGAGGGAACCAGCCTCACATCATTACGAAGCTCTAGAGGCATTGCGTTCTAGCTAAGAGGAGGACTTCCTGCCCACATGAAAGGAAGATTGGTGTGCCTGAAAGCAGCACTTCTGACCATATTGCTGATGCCCAGGACGGTATCATCTGCTGCCTCGATATCACGCGCCCTCTGAAGATTGATGACCAGAGCCTTTCAGCTTATCCTCCAGCAACCGCTGTGTCTTAATTTTCCCCAAGTTAGTTTTCACCAAGGTACACAGATCTTCTCTATATAGCCACTTGCCCTGAAAGGGCAGTTTAACTAGACCTGACTTTGATGCTGCATCCAGTTACCGACATGCCATGACAGCTAAAGACATGCCGCAGGCCATAACTCGTAACATGTTATAAATAGCATCCATCAAGTAGTCAGCTCTGCTTTCAGGTGGGCGTTATGGCTCCCATCTTGCATTGCCAACTGCTGATGTCACTCGAGGCCAGCTCTTGCCACAAATGAGCTACACACTGTCACTTGAAGGCCAAAAGAGGCCACTTCAAAGGTTTGTTTCAGAAAGCCTTCTAGCTCTCTTAGGGCAATGACCCTTCCACCAGCAAGGTGGTCGTCTTTTGTCACTGCCGTAACAAGGGAGTCCACTCTGGAAAGCTGCAATTTTTTCTTCTTCTTCTGGAACTAACGGGTAGAGATGAGCCATGGCTCTTCTCACTTTCAGCTCCGCATCTGGTGAGACACGTTCTGCTATAATCAGGTCCTAAATGTTGGAAAGGCCTAAGAAAGACCTCTAAGCCCCTTCATGATCAACAAAATAGAACTCCTGACGCCAAAACAGAAGGCTTCTCAATGAAAAATAAGGGTACTGAGCTCCTCTTTATGAAAACCACTTCGGTGCTTTTGGCTCATCCTTCTCCTCAGGGGGGAGCTCTCCCTCCTCTAACAGCTCCTCTGAATAGACCAAGGCCACATCGGATAAGGAGGGAGAAGCAGATGAGTCTATCTCTGCGACTCATCAGCCCACTGCCCACTCCTGGAGGTCTCTACAAGATCATTAGCAGCTGGAGAGGCAGTGATGTGAAAAACAGGAGCACCTTGCAGCAACTCTGTCCCTGCTTCAGTATATAGGCCTGATGTAAGAGCAATACAAATTGTGAGGACAACAAATATCCGGATGCAGCTGAATGCTCTATCAGGCCCTGAGGCAGCAAAATTGTAGCTGTGCTCTGCGTATGATCCAACAGACTGTCCCTCTCTGCCACTCGGCCCATGGCACCCATTCCAGCACTCTTCTACATCAAACTGTGCGCCGGCCCTGCCGGAGAACTCTAAGATCCTGGCATAGTCAGATGCTACGCCATATTCAAAGACATGCTGCTGCCAACCATTTCCTCTGCATCCCACAGAATTCCTGGCTTGAATACACTGCAAGACCCAACTCCGGCCGGAGGGTCCCAAATATATAAGTACAGAAATGTTGCCATACTAGAACATTCCGAAAGTCCACCAAGCCCAATATCCTGTTTCCAACAGTGGCCAATCCAGGTCACAAGTACCTGGCAAGATCCCCAAACAGTACAATACTTTTTATGTTGCTTATCCCAAAAATAAGAAGTGGATTTTCCCAAGTCCATTTTAATAATGGCTTATGGACTTTTCTTTTAGGAAGCTATCCAAACCCCACTAAGCTAACTGCTTTTACCATATTCTCTGGCAATGAATTCCAGAGTTTAATTGCAACGGAGAAGGGTAGTTAGTGGGATCCCACAGGGGTCTGTGCTGGGACCGCTGCTTTTTAACATATTTATAAATGACCTAGAGATGGGAGTAACTAGTGAGGTAATTAAATTCGCAGATGACACTAAATTATTCAGGGTCGTCAAGTCGCAGGAGTGTGAAATATTACAGGAGGCCCTCACGAGACTGGGGGATTGGGCGTCCAAGTGGCAGATGAAGTTCAATGTTGACAAGTGCAAAGTGATGCATGTGGGTAAGAGGAACCCAAATTACAGCTATGTCATGCAAGGTTCCGCGTTAGGAGTCACAGACCTAGAAAGGGATCTGGGAGTCATCGTGGATAAGACGTTAAAAACTTCTGCTCAGTGTGCTGCGGCGGCTAAGAATGCACACAGAATGTTAGGTATTATTAGGAATGGGATGGAAAACAAACATGAGGATGTTATAATGCCATTGTATCGCTCCATGGTGCGACCGCACCTCGAATAGTGTGTCCAAGTCTGGTCGCCGCATCTCAAAAAAAAAAAAAAAAAAAAAAAAAAGATATAAAGGAATTGGAGAAGGGCAACGAAAATGATAAAAGGTATGGAATGACTTCCCAATGAGGAAAAACTGAGAAGGTTAGGGCTCTTCAGCTTGGAGAAAAGGCGGGTTGAGGGGTGATACGATAGAAGTCTACAAGATAATGAGCGGAGTAGAGCGGACAGATGTGAAGCGTTTGTTTACACTTTCAAACAACAATAGAACCAGGGGACAAGATGATGCTAGAATATGATAGATTTAAAGCAAACAGGGAAAGTTTTTCTTTACTCAGCGTGTAGTTGGACTCTGGAACTCGTTGCCGGAAAATATAGTGACAGCAGCTGGCCTTACGGAGTTTAAAGGGGGTTTGGACAGATTCCTGAGGGAAAAGTCCATTGAACATTAGTAAATTATTTTTTTTTTTGGGGGGGGGGGTGGGGGGTTGCCGGGTTCTTGAAGCCTGGATTGGGCGCTGTCGGAGACAGGTGGCTGGGCTTCATGAACCATTGGTCTTTTCCCAGTATGACGGTGCTTATGTTCTTATGTTGAGTGAAGAAATATTTTCTCTGATTTGTTTTAAATTTACTACTGTGTAGCTTCATTGTATGCTCCCTAGTCCTAGTATTTTTGGAAAGCGTAAACAAGCGATTCACGTCCACACGTTCCACTCCATTCAGTATTTTATAGACCTCTACCATATCTCCCCTCAGCCGTCTTTTCTCCAAGCTGAAAAGCCCAAGCCATTTCAGTCTTTCCTCACAGGTAAGTCGTCCCATCCCATTTTTCATCACCGTTCTCTGTACCTTTTCTAATTCACTATATCTTTTTTGAGATGCGTTGACCAGAATTGCATATAGTATTCAAGGTGCAGTTGCACCAAGGGGTGATACAAAGGCATTATATAACATCCTCATTTTTATTTTTCATTCCTTTCCTAAAAACACCTAGCATTGTATTTGCCAGAACCAGGGCCGCCGAGAGGGGGGAGCAGGGGGGGGGGGGGGGGACAAAATTCCCTGGGCCCGAGACTCCAAGGAGGGCCCGGCGCCGGGGTCTCTCGCCCTCTCCTGCTCCCAGGCCGCCGGCGCCACAGTCCCCAGTCTCCACCTACCTTCTCTCAGCTCCCTTCTGTATGCCATTCGACCCCCTTCATTTAAAAAAAAAAAAAAAAATTTCAAAATCTGCAGCACAGCAGCAGATCACCTCGGGCAGGCCTTCCCTCACTGTGTCCTACCCTCCTTTGATGTAACTTCCTATTTCCACAAGGGCAGGCCACAGTGAGGAAAGGCACGCCCAAGGCGATCTGCTGCTTTCACACAGAAGACGCTGTGCTGCCAATTTTGAGATTTTTTTTTTTTTTAAATGAAGGGGATCGAATGGCAGACAGAAGGGAGCTAAGGGAAAGTAGGTGGAGACTGGGGACTGCGGCGCCGGTGGCCTGGGAGCAGGAGAGGGAGGCAACAGCAGCAGTGGCGATTGGGAGGCGGCAGCAATCCTTTGGGGGGGGGGAGGCTGGGGGCAGCCTTGCCCTAGGCCCGGCTCAGTCTCCTGGTGGCCCTGGCCAGAACACCACAATTGCCTCCAAGGGAGTGGCCATTCACCCAGACTGTCACCAGTGCAGCACAATGCAGTCCCCGAGCACTGAGTCAGGGATCCCTCCCCAGCACCAAGTAGAACCTGCAGCGTTCCAAGCGATTTTGAGTTGGAATTACCACTGCCAGCTGCTACCCCCAAACTTACACAGTCTCCACAAGTCTCACCCCAGTAAACCTCTTTCCTCTTGTTGTGCTGGAAAAGGAACACTCTACAGCAAACAGGGGAGAGGTGAAGGGATGGAAGAATTTGGAGGGCACCACAGATAGGGATTTGAAGACCTCAGTGTACGACTCTGCAGACTCAAGCCACCTGCAAAGCTCAACTGGAAACCAGCTGACCAACTGGACCAGGAGCAAATCACTCAGAACCAGAGGCTGAAAAGTGTGTCCATCCACCTACTGGAGATAGAAAATACTAGTTGGACTGGAAGTCAAGAGATCTATGTCTCAGCTCAGTTTTCAGTTCTCCATCTGCACCTGCTGGTTGATGGGCACAACTATCCCACAGGTTCTGAAACAGTGGGAAGCTACATAATAGAAAAGACATTTCTTAAAGCAGAAAGTATTGAGAGAACTTGCACAGGAAGAGAGACCTTTGGAATTAGCACTGGCACCAGGCACAGATAAGGGTAGGATTTCCTGCTTATACAAAGTAGAAGCTGACAATTTCAATTTTGGCACCAAAACCTGCCCAAAATCCTCTCTCTGCCAGGTTTTGGTTCTGGAAACTACCATGTGTTTTCTGTAGAAGTTGAAAATTTGTGCCCCGCTCTCCATCTCCCTCAAACAGGAATTACCCCTCCTTCTGTGCTCCCTCGAGTGTCTTCCCCCCCCCCCTCCCCCAACCTGTAAGATAAAGATTTCCTGTTTAAACAAAGTAGCTGCTGACAATTTTGGTTTTGGCCCTAAAACATGCCCACAATCCTTTGGTTCTAATAAACAGTTTCAACTTGAATTCTCGCAGCTTGAGAGTCATGTCCTTTGATCATAATTATTTAAATCATTACATTCTGGTTTCCATATTGTGAGTTTAGCAGAGGGGTGCAGACTGCAAGCTCTGACAATCCCCAGTGGCCCTCGCTGGTTAAAATTCACACAACCCAACTTGAGGTTTCAGTTTTAACCAAAATCAGGCAGTGACATATATCTGCAAGATTTACAGTTTGAGGGGGGACGAGGGGAAGGTCTATAAATTAAGACTGAATATTGTGAAAAGGATATATTGTTTGTTAACACTGGAGCAAGTTTCATAAAAATTAATACAAATTTTAATTGGGGGGGGGGGGGGAAATCATAGGGGTCCTTTTACTAAGCTGCGTTAACCACAGCTTAATGCGTGCTTACAACAGCTTAAAAAAGCTTACTGCAGGACATGCTGCGGTGTCCTCTGGTAATTTTGCGCTCTACGTGCGTATGCTATGCATTAAAATAGTTTTATTTTTTTCATGGAGGGGGTATGCCTGGGGGTGAAGAGCTGGCGTTTCAGCACTAATCAGCTTGTCGGCACTGCCGTGTGCTAGTGATTAGGTGATAAGGACTCATGCACTAAACTTTAGTGGTCATGTGATAATGGCAACATCAACACAAAGACATTAAAGTTGGAAAATCCGCCATTTTTTGGCTATGGGAAGAAATGACCTTATCGTGTGGGGAAAGGTATGCTAAGGCCACTTTTTCCCATACTTTTGTAAAAGGACCCCATAGCCATAATCAAATAATCATAAAATTCAAACATAAAACAGATGGCGTAAAAATAAAGCAAGTCAAACAATCAGTAGCACACAGTACATTGCTCCTGGAAACTGAACCTCAGCCAGTTGCCTTCATCTATCCAAACAGCCTTCAAAATACTAGGTCTTTAAAAGACAGCAAAAACAGTTAATATTCTTTGAATGTTTTCCGTTCTAAAGGGAAGGGAAGGTATTCTACATCCCTGGTATTGTAATACAACATACATTATTAAATGAAGGGCTGACAATATAGCCATAAGCTTTGTTAATTATAAAGCTCTGTTGCTAAAAACATACTAACCCAATGTAAGTAACAGTTTTTTTTTTTTTTATTAATAGGCTAGGAATTGGCACTCCAAGCTTAAGTAAAAGCAATACTGGGTGCCAGAAATTGGGATGACTCAGTAATTCTCATCACTTTGAAGAATTTCAAAACAACCTCAACCACAAGCCACATAAAGAAAGGTTACCATCTTCATGGACAGAACAAAGGTTTTCCATTCTTAATAAGATGCATGAACATATACAATTCAAGTTGAGGTCCCGAGACAGGTTTTAGTAGTTGAAATAAATGTGCAAATCAGGTGGTTTCACAGATGTAGTTCAATATCAAACACTCAGGAATTTAATCATCTAATGCTTAATAAGGAATTTTTTTCAGCCTCTAAATTTTTGACTATTTTCCAGAAAGCATTCTTTTAAGGTCAAATGATTATTGGCAGCCTGTGAAAAAGCTAGCAAGTATTTTAAATTTCTCATTTTTTGTTTAAAAATATGTATCTGCCTCTTTTGTTAAGAGAGACAAAATTTAAAGTAAATAAGATAGGAACTCTCTGTGTATGTCCACATGATTGGCAAGTAGTATACTGACTTCCATCAACTCTTCATTCTAAAATTAGCCATGGCATTTCTCCTATGAACGCTTAAAGAGAGAGGTGAATTGAAACCCAAGGATGAGAGCGATTTGATAGTTGCAGCCCAGGACAGTGGGCTACAGAGGAGATGGCTCATAGCAAGCATAAAAAAGCAATACAAAAGATGTATGACATCTCTTAAGTGGCTGAAAAGTTCTGATGACAGAAAATTTTCTGTATAGAAAGACAATAAGGTGGTATGTCTCATCCACTGGAAACTTTGTAAACATTACAACATTGCTGTATCATAAAAGCACTGGGATCTGGACCACAAGAAAATTTTGGATAATGATGAGTTTATGATCACCTGGGACATCCCCATTCTGTCCAATAAAAACCTGGATGCAAGGAAACCAGATACAGTGGTAAAAGAGAAAAGAAACACACACACACACACACCATAACAGCACTGAGCATAGAAGTGTCAATCCCAATTGGTTACATATAATACATGTAAACTGCTTTGGTTGTACCACAGAAAGGAAGTATATCAAATCCATGACCCTTTACGCTTGTATCAAGAAATGCAGTCAGACCAAGAAAAGGTGGCAGAAAGATACTGAAATAGTTACCCACGTTAGGTGCCACAGGCTTGATTAAAAGGAATTTCCAAGCACACCTGGAAGTGTTACTTATACAACATAAGAACAAAAATAACCACCATCCTAGGTTAATCCAGTGGTCCATCTAGCCTAGTATCCTGTTTCCAATAGTAGCCAATCCAGATCACAAGTACCTGGCAGAATCCCAAATAGTAACAAGATTCCATACTACTGATCCCAGGACAAGCAGTGGCTTCTGCTATTTTTCTCTCAACAGCAAACTAATGACTTTTCCTCCATGTCTTCCAAACCTTTTTAAAACCTAGATATGCTAATCGTTGAAACCACATCCTCTAGCCACTTCTTTGAGTGAAAAAATATTTCCTCCTACTCATTTTAAAAGTATTACCATGTAACTGGAGGAGTGGCCTAGTGGTTAGAGTGGTGGACTTTGGTCCTGGGGAACTGGGTTCGATTCCCACTGCAGGCACAAGCAGCTCCTTGTGACTCTGGGCAAGTCACTTAACCCTCCATTGCCCCAGGTACAAGTACCTAAGCCGCACTGAGCCTGCCATGAGTGGAAAAGCGCGGGGTACAAATAAAAAAATACCCCCCCCCCCCCCCCCCCCCCAAATTCACTTTTACCCATTCTACAACACTTGGGATTTGTAAACCTCTATAATATCCCCTCTCAGCAGTCTTTTTTCCAAGCTTAAGAACCCTAACCTCTTTAGCCTTTTCTCATGAAAGGAGTTCCATCTCCTTTACCATTTTGGTCACCCTTCTTTGAACAATTTCTAATTCTATGTATTTTTTGAGATATGACGACCACACATTTTTTTTTCACCATTTCTACAGGTATTTTTTTCACCCTCAGTTTCATATCACTACCATATATTGACCCCAAACTTTGCTCTTCTCCCCACCCCCCCCCCCGAGTTCTCTCTTTTTAATCTGCCCCCTTTTTTTTACTTGTCTTTTTGAACGTTTCGCTTCTCCATTTCTCAGAAGCTTTGCATAGTGATATCTATTTCAAATGCACACAACATACTACAAATATGTACTTTTCTTTAAATAGTAATATGTTCATCATTTTATTATTGTTGACATTGCTTCTTCCTTTTTTGCCCCCTTGAGACCAAACTGTATGTTATCACTTGCAATTAGAGTTTACTAGATCTCTATGCATTATTAGTGATTTGTGACATTTGTCCTATATAATAATTCTCACCTCCAACAGGATGTGCTTGGGACCGTGCCTGCCGGAAGTGGTCTGCTAGGCAGGCACGCACTGACCTCAGTGACATCAGTGACAGACAATTTGGCAAAGCAAAACAATCTGAGTGCTGGCCATTAGGACACAGGGTTGATAGGAGAGTTTTAAAAGACTGAAGGAACTGAACGTGTTAAATGGGGGGGGGGGGGGGGGGAGTTCTGAACGACTGAAAGACAAGAACATTTGGGAAAGGAAAACAATCTGAATGCTGGCCATTAGGACACAGGGTAGATAGGAGAGTTTTAAAAGACTGAAGGAAACGAAAGTGTTAAACTGGAGAAGGGGGGGGGGGAGTTGTGAATGACTGAAAGACATGCAAATTTGGCACAGGAAAACAATTCTATGCTGGCCATTAGCACACAGGGTACATAGGAGAGTTTTAAAAGACTGAAGGAACCAAAAGTGTTCAGTGGGGGGGCAAGTTCTGAATGAATGAAAGAAATGAAAATTTACGGAGAGGAACACAATCTGAATGCCGGGCATTTGGACACAGGGTAGATAGGACAGTTTTTTTAAAAAATGAAGGACATGAAAGTATTACATCTTGGGGGAGGGGTGAGGAAGAAAGCGGTGGGGTATCCGGATACTGGGTGTTAGGGCCACGGGGGTACATAGACTTTTGAAAGCCTTAAGGATCCCAAAGTGTGGGAAGGAGGAGGAAAAGGAGGGGAGGGAACGGGGTGAGGGGCATTAGGAACAGGGGAGGGGGCCCTGTCACACACTCTCATTCTCACACACACACTGTCACACAGACAGTCTCACTCTGTCACATACCCGCACATTCACTCTGGCTCTCTCTCTCTCAAACATACACACTCCCAGGAAAACCTTGCTAGCGCCCGTTTCATTCGTTCCAGAAACGGGCCTTTTTTACTAGTATTGAATATTTGTTCACCATTGCATCTACTGTACAAAAGAGACTTCTCATGTTAATTATTCTTAAGTTATATACATAGTAACATAGTAGATGACGGCAGAAAAGGACCTGCACGGTCCATCCCGTCTGCCCAACAAGATAAATTCACGTGTGCTACTTTTTGTGTATACCTTACCTTGATTTGTATCTGCCATTGTCAGGGCACAGACCGTAGAAGTCTGCCCAGCACTAGCCCCGCCTCCCCCCACCGGCTCTGCCACCCAATCTCGGCTAAGCTTCTGGGGATCTCTTCCTTCTGAGCAGGATTCCTTTATGTCTATCCCACGCATGTTTGAATTCGGTTACCATTTTCATCTCCACCACCTCCCGCAGGAGGGCATTCCAAGCATCCACCACTCTCTCCATGAAAAAATACTTCCTGACATTTTTCTTGAGTCTGCCCCCCTTCAATCTCATTTCATGTCCTCTAGTTCTACCGCCTTCCCATCTCCGGAAAAGGTTTGCGAATTAATACCTTTCAAATATTTGAACGTCTGTACCATATCACCCATTTCTCCTTTCCTCCAGTGTATACATGTTCAGGTCAACAAGTCTCTCCTCATACGTCTTGTAACGCAAATCCCCTACCATGTTATGTTTCAGTCTTTTATATTTACCTCCTATTTTTGTGTATGTGTGTTAAGCAATTGTCCTATAACACTGTTTTTTTACGAGTTAAGAATTTTATGGGGGGGGGGTTCTGGTCAACATTTGTAATCTCAAAATTTATTCTAAAAGTTTTTATTTTTATATATTTAATGTTTCATAACATATTCATATTTTAATTGTAACATTGAATGTATTTTTTTGGACTCCTAAAAGCAGGCACGTTTCAGCCCCAAAAAACGGTTCTCTCTCGAGTCAATTAGTGTTTGTTGATGAATAAACCCTCTGCTTGATATCTTTCAATGCCATCGAGTTTTCTGGAAGCATTGTTTGTCTATACTCCCTTGGTTGTCTTCCTACATTCGTAGTGGTCCTGGTTCCTTCACCTTGGCAGTTGCACTATAGACTGATAAAGAGTAGAGACATATATGATGTCATTTAACAGTGCTTCATTTAAATCCAAAAGCAGCTTCTATCATTGAATTTAGTTGCCAGTTGTCTAAGATGTGTTAGGGTTTTACATATTGATACTAGCATTTAATAGATGATGTTCCATCTAACTGGAACAACCTGTTCAAGACTAGACACAAGCTTTTAGAGAATGGCATGAGGATAAAGTTTGTCCCCGTTCCCATGTCATTCTCTAATACAGAGGCATTATAATATTCTTTGTCTTATTTTCCATCCCTTTTCTAATAAATCTGAGCATCCTGTTTGATTTTTTGGCCGCCACCACACACTGGACAGAAGATTTCAGCTTATTGTCTATGATGACACCTAGATCTCATTCCTCCGCACTGTCACCCTTGAATACCTTTCTGATACAGGTAGATCTTTTACATTATCTTCAGCTTATGATCTCCAGAAGGAAGATTTCTTTAGCGTGATAAGTACTACAGTGAGCATTAGCAGTAACTATGCGAGACTGAGAATACGCCACAAACCTTGGCTTAGGAGTGAGGTTCATTACTGTCATGTATGTACAAAAACGAAACCATCTGGAGACACGCAAGAGTAAATGAGGAAAAGGAGCATCTTTTTTTTCTTTTTCTTGTGTCTGATATAGCACCAATAGATTTTACACTGAAATATTATTGGTATTCTCCAACACCAAATTACTTCATGCTTTAGACTAGCAGGTTCTAGGAACTTTGGGCCGACATGCAGAGTGCTGGCTCCTGAGGAAGTAACAAAGGGGCACGTCGTCCAGCCCCAACAATTTGAGCTGAATGGAATAGTGAAATTTTGAGCAGATCATCCTACCATGACTCAAGCACTCCAGCGTTGCATGGGTAGGAAGCATCGCGGGGCCATTTCATCCAGGCATCGGGCGCCCCCACAGTGGCGTCAGACGCTAACAGGAGAGCAGGCATTTAATCCAAACTTATCGGAAGTCAAATGCTCTAGGGTCGAAGCCGCCCTAGTAGTTGCTTGCTCCTTTGGGTCCAGAGATGCTTTGTGTGACTTCAGTGTGTTCCTGCAGCCTTCCTGCTTTCTGTGGGTTCCTGTACAGCTGCCCGTTGCTTGTGTGAGTGGCTTTCAGCCTTGTTTCCCTTGCAGCTGTTCAGATCCAGCGTCACACCAGTAGGAGGAGTCTTTCCAGAAGGCACTGTGGGGCCACATCATTGGAGCTCCAGCATCGCATGGACAGGAGAAGTCTTACCAGGAGGCACTGCAGGGCCGTCTCGTCCAGGCATCAGGCGCCCCGCAGTGATGTGAGACGCTGACACGAATGCGGGGCACTTAACCCTGGCTTACTGGAAACCAGACGCTCTCATATCAATGCCACCCTAATCGCTGCTTGTTCCTTTGGGTCCCGAGATGCTTTGTGTGATTTCAGTGTGTTCCTGCAGCCTTCCTGCTTTTTGTTGGTTCCTGTGCAGCTGTCCGCTGCTTGTGTGAGTGGGTTCCAGCCTTGTGTTGCCTATCTTGTAAGTGTCGGTTCCAGTGCAGCATCTTGCTGCTTGTGTTTGAATTCCAGTTTCCTTCTTACTTCTTGTATACATGGGTTTCAGTTCGGCCTTGCGGCCTGTGCGAGTGTATTCTTTCCAGCCTTACATCTTGCGTGATTGGGTACCAGGTCAAGCCTTGCATCCTGTGTGTGTTTGGGCCTCCTTGTTGCCACTCTGCCTGGGGTTTGCCCACAACCGCCTATGCTCCCTGCCTGTGGGGATTCTGTCTATCGTAGGTCCTTACTACAAACCAAGGGCTCACAACCCCAAGACACAACACAGACAAGAGTTGAATTATTAGATTTTATATTTTGATTAGAGATGTGATGGGCTTATGTTCTCACATTTGTGACACTTGAGCTTACTGTGAGGTTACTGGTTAGGTGCTGGGATGTTTCAGCCCAGCAGTGGAAGTATGTGCTAGAGCAGGCTAGACTACAGTCAGTACATCATTGCTCTTATAGAATTTGCACTTGGGAATGCACTACACTGTATACTGAAGACTATTATAAAAACATTTTTTAGTATATTTAATCGTATTCCACCAGTGTCAAATCATGGGTCACAACTGGTTTTATTTTGTTTGGGTTTTTTTTTTTTTTTTTTTTTTTTTTTTTTAAGAGAGAACTTGGTGTATAAGTGTCCCTAGTGGCTGCATAATACAAATTTAAAGAAAACAAAATGTGTACAGGTTACATCCAGCTCCTGTTTTAGCCTAATCCAGCAGTTCCTGAACTCACAGTGGAACCACAGCATATTTCAAGACACCCCTTCAAAATTGCGGCACCAATGGAATGTCTGGCGGGGATTCCAAAACCCTACCAGCTGAAGCGGTCCACTGCCCGAGCCCCATGCTACCTGAGAAGCCAATGGCATGCTTCAGCCACCCATGCCGGCACTTTCATGCATGCTCAGTTCATATTTTTACTTCAAAGACATGCTAACTTAACACAAGCTTCCAGTACATAGGTATTATTCTACATTCCCAGCTTACTTGAGGAGAAAAGTATCCAAACTATGTAAATTGGGATTTTCAATCCTTAGGCCAGTGGTTCTCAAGCCTAGTCCTGGAGGCACCCCAGCCAGTCAGGTTTGAAAACCCGCCTGGCTGGGGTGCCTCCAGGACTAGGTTTGGGAACCACTGCCTTAGGCAATTACAGCTGATCAGGAGATATTTTGATCACAATACTATTCATTCCCTCATTGTTAATTACTGGACTTGATTACTGTAATATAGTTATTTAGGTTCTTCTCACAATAACCTGTAACAACTTCAATCTTTACAAAACATGGAAAGTCACGGTAGTAAATATGATCAAGTTTCCCCTTTACTTCAAGAGCATCCCTATCGAGCAGAGAATTGTTCATAAACTTTTAACATTCAAACATTTCAGGACTGGCACCCACAATACCTGGTCAATTTTACTATTCCATATTCTCCGGCACATTTGCTTCATTCAATAAATGACTACCACCTTATTCTCTCTGACCCCAAAAAAGCTGTATTTGAATCTACTAGACATTGCGCCATCTACTTTGTATCCCTGTTCTTCTGGAACTACCTTTTAAAAAGTTTAAACCTTCTGAAAAGTCCTGACTTTTTCATCAAGCTTATAATCTATCTTAGATGTGTTTTACTGTAGACCACTGGTTTCCAATGCCTTGCTTCTCCCCTCCCCCAGCTTGCCTGGACTCAATTTATTCTGCATTGTCACTCCCTGTTTTCCCCAGACTGTTTTGAGTGACTGTGTGAATAAATGGTTACTTTTTTTTTTTTGTACTTCCTCTCTCATTTCTATAATTTGTTATTGAAAAATTGTAAACCACCTTGGCCTGCAAGTTAGTTAAAGCAGTATAGCAAGGTTGAAAGAATAAACAAATAAGCTGTTACAACACACTAAACTGTGCTATAAACAGCTAATGCAGCTTATTAAAAGAACCCCTAAATATGCCAGCCCTGAATACAGACAAAAACTATGATAAAACTAAAAACAAGCATGAAATTATTTTAGCTTTTTCTATCTTGGTTAGAATAATACCTACCTGTAGCAAGTGTTTTCAGAGGACAGGAGGCATATATTCTCACTTGTGGGCAACATCATCCATGAGCCCAGTGCGGACACTTCCATAGTGCACTGTCCCTTTAAAACTTTGAGGCAGTGTCCCCATCACGCAAGTGCAGGTGCCTTCCTGCCCAACGTCAAGCGTGGGATCAGCAGTACAGTACTAAAGCTATGAAGACAACTCCAAGGGGAGGCAGGAGGAATGTGAGAATATATGCCTGCTGTCCTTGGAAAACACCTGCTACAGGCAAGTATCTTGGCTTTTTCAAAGGACAAGCAGGCATAATATTCTCACATATGGGAGGGACTCACTAGTTATCAAGGCTCACAACAAATTAATTTTTGGCAACTAAGTAGTTAGTGAGCCTGAGGGGAAAAAGGAACCGGAGGGCGAAGTTGACTTTTAAGTAGTAAAAAGATTCTGTAGGACTGCTTGTCCAAACTGGCTATCTTGCCTAGAATGCTGTTCCAGACAGTGGTGAGTCGTGAAGGTGTGGACAGAACTACATAGCCACCTTGTAAATTTCTTCAAGTTTATTGCACAATTAATATACCACTCAACAGAAAAAACTATCAGAGCGGTTTACAATGTTCTAGTATCAATAATAGAAAGGAAAGGAACTACAACAGAAAGAAAAGCCAAGAGAGCAGAAACCAATACTGTTACACAATGAACCACCCTCCTTCTATGGAGGCAGAGCGGAAATGGGCTCTTACACTGTGAGCAGTGACCTGACCATGAAGGATTAGGCCAGCCTGCTTATAAATGTAGGAGATACAATATCTTTGGCTGGCTGACTATGTTTAGTAATGGGAATCTCTAATCTGTTAGGATCGAAGGATACAAAAAGCTAGGAGGACTTCCTTTAAGGATTAGTACACTCCAGATAATTACACTAGAGAGCGCTTGCAGTCTAAGGTATGCAGTGCTGCTTCTCCAGGATGAGAGCGTAGCTTAGGGAAGAAGACAGGAAGTACAAAGGAATGATAGAGGTGGAACTCTGATACCACTTGAAGGAGGAATTTGGGGTGGGTTCAGAAAACAACCCTATCATGGTAGAACCTGGTGTAAGGAGGGACCATCACCAGGGCTTGAAGTTCGCTTACTCTTCTGGCAGAAGAACTATCAAGAATACTACCTTATATGTTAGGAACATCAGAGAACAGGAATGAAGTGGATCAAAAAGGAGGTTTCATGAGAGCTGCAAGGACGACGTTGAGATCCCAAACCATAGGCGGTAGTCCGATAGGAGGTTTGGTATGAAACAAACCTTTCATGAATCTTATCAAGGGATGAACAGAAACTGGTTTATTATCAACTCTGAAGTGAAATGTGCTAATAGCCTTCTATGGTTCAGGGTTTAGTTAGCTTTGATCTTTACTATGGCAGCTAATTTGCTAATCTCTTCTCAGGATATATTTTAGTTGTGTATTCCTATATATATATATATATATATATATATATATATATATATATATATATATATAATTTTGCTTTGCCATATTTTTATATATTCCCATTTTGCCATTATTCCTTTCATTGGTGGACAGCTTTGCAAGAACCAGGCGGCCACCTAGGTACTGGTCATATCCTTAGCCATACAAGTCCAGAGAATTGCTAATCAGAGTGATTTTTTTGTCCTACAAAACAGTACCTATAACCTCTCCCGTGACAGTCTCTATGATGTATTGACGGGTTGGGATAAGGCTGGCGCAAGCACTCTGTAAGCCTCTACAGACTGCGAATGCAGTAGT
This sequence comes from Microcaecilia unicolor, assembly GCF_901765095.1. Taxonomy (NCBI): domain Eukaryota; kingdom Metazoa; phylum Chordata; class Amphibia; order Gymnophiona; family Siphonopidae; genus Microcaecilia; species Microcaecilia unicolor. Next base: position 173,303,552 of record NC_044036.1, read on the forward strand.
CCTAAGCTCTCCTCCATAAGCATAGCCTGGATTTTCTCCAGCAGAGTAGGCGTTGGTACTGGCTGAGAAAGTGGTGTGAATGTCCAAGTTATAGCCTATACAGGCATACGAGACTGACAACCTTGAGGGCTCTCGATGAGAAATTAGTTGGAGAGACAGAAAACAGTCACTGCAGCATGAACAGTTCCTGTGCACCAAGGATGCCCATGCAGAAGAGGTGCTGGAGTGCCTGGAGGGAGAACAATGGAGATGCTTCTTAGGTTATTTACCTTGCAGGTCCCTTGAGCACACAACACCAACAAAAAAAAAACAGAGTCCTTACACGGTCCTGAGTTCAACGTCGGACTATCTTGATGTTGCATCAGAGCACCAGATGTCAATGCCAACACCAATGTAGGTTCCATGTTGAATGCCAGTGCCAAATCCCCTGCTATATGCAATGTGGATATCTATGCAGAACCAAAAAGTTTTTCATGCTGCAGGCTTTAAGAGGTCCTCGCTTGCATGTGCAGGCAGAGGCTAAACAGTATGTCCCTGGTGCTCTGGACCCAAGCACTGAACATACCAGTTATGGAGCTCAGTGCCTGAAATAGTCCTATTACACTGAGTACACTTCTTAAAGCCACTCAGCACCTTTGCTGACTTGGAGGAAAAAAACAGCCAATGCAAGATCAAATGAGTCTATGGTCCGGGAAGCTCAAGCACTTGAAAATGTTTGATGCTTCCCAGGCAAAAATAATTTAAAAATAAGTAAGTTAAAGTAATTAATACAGAAAAAAATAATATGAAAAAAAAATCCCAGAAAGGGGAAGGCACTAAAAGGAAAAAGTTCAACACGCTGACAGATTAAAAAAAAAATTAAAAAGCAACATCTCTGTTCCAATGAAAATGATAAGACTGCTGGTCCCGCACTTGAGATGGGTAGGAAGGCACCGTCTCATAGTTTTAACCACACGGGGTTCCATGGATGACTTCGCCCACATGTGAGAATATTATGCCTGCATGTCCTCAAAGAAAACTTTAACCTTTAAAGATTGTGACTGTAGTCTGAGTAAATAAGGCCAAGTTTAAAGGCAACAACCAAAAAAACACAATTCCACAGTGATAATAAAATCCTATTGTTACTGTCATCCGATAACCTACCAACCCCAGATAAAGTAAGTTACTAACTTGCAGTTCAGTATAGAGAAAAATATCAGAGACATATTTTTATCCAAAAATATTTCCTTTCCTTGATATACAGAGTGTTCGCAACAATAAGATATCTTTAGACAAAGAGACAAAAGGTGGAGGGAAAAATCAACCCAGAAGGAGCAACAACATATCAATAGCGTGTAAGTGACTTGGAACAGCAGGAGACACACACGCACCATATGTGCAGCTAGACTGGCCAGCGTCCACCCAAGCCTAAAGTCAGGCACCAGCCAACTGCCTCATCAACGGGAAAAAGAAAAGAAAGAAAAAAAACCCTCACCTGAACGTGAGAAACCACCAGGCTTTTATTCCCTTCTCCATGGTACTTCCACGTATTCTCATCCATCTCTTCTACTTCCATATCCCCTCGCCGATTCCTATCACCTAAAATGCGAAAGCAAAGATACCAAATCACACGCATTTCCACTATACTCACACTCTCTTGCACCCCTCCCCTCCGCATGACCTAACATCTCTTCCTTTATCTTCCACTCTCACCCTCGTCCGCAACACGGCACCACTCCCTCAAACACCCTCATCCCCGATCAAAATCCTACCTGAGGTCACTCACTAACAATCCCACACCTTTCCTTCTCCGGTGCCCCGTCCCCTATGACACACACTATTTATTACACACATCACATTACTACTCTCCCTCTACGTCCCGCCTTGCCGGAAACAGGAAGTTGCGTCAGAGAAGAGCGCGGCATGTCCTGAAAGATATAAGCCGCTATCTATTACGACATAGTAATAGTACGGTTTGTGACTAGTTGAGGCTAAGGAGGTTAAAGCAAATCCGGGATGACGTCAAAAAGTTGAAGCCACTTAGGTTAGCCTTTGTTTCCTCTTCCCCGCGCAGCCGTCAATCAAACAAAAAAAAAAACCCTGTGAGATGCTGCGTCCTCGTTGTCGTTCTTTATTGTTAGAAGCATTTTTATTTAATCTCATATTTTCAAACATGCTAGCTTGTGCAGCATACGGACGTACACAGGGGAAATATTGGTTTCATCGGTTAGAGTACTAGTTTGTTCTACATTTTAAATCATTGAGTCATTTGGAGGAGCTGGCTATAGGCACTCCCTGTATTCGTGCAGAGATGTTTTCAAACAGACATCATGTCTTAACAATCAGACTTACTATTTAAGAGTACACTTTAAAAAAACATTAATTAGGTTAAAACTGGGAGCATTTAACATCTTTTTTTCTCTTTGACTACATCAAAAGAAAAAAGATGGCATGTGGGAACTTCCCCCTTTTTCTTTTGTGGAATGCAGCAGTGGTATTTTATGAAAATGCACTTGCTCTTTTTTTTTTTAATTACTACTATTCCACAGGTATATTAATGAGATAGAGGCTTCCTTCATTCAGATGCTTTAAATGTGCCCAGGAGTGGCCTAGTGGTTAGAGCATCTGTCTTGAAATACAGAGGTGGCCAGTTCAAATCCCACTGCTGCTCCTTGTCCTTGTGATCTTGGGCAAGTCACTTAACCCTCCTCTTGGTGGCCATTTTAAACAACTGGCCACAGCAAGAAATGTGGGGACTTTTCCTGCACCAGGGTGATGCAAGGTATGTGTGGGGAGGACATCCAGGGCTGGAAGAGAGTGGATGGGAGGGAGTTGAAGATAGGGTAGTGTCCATTTCCCCTTCCTTGCACAGGGTTCATGGGGACAGAAGCAGTTCTGTAGGGATCCCATGGGATTGGAAGCAGTTCCTGCAGGGTTCCCATGGAAGTGTATGCTGCACTTGCGCCAGCCTCTCACCTACCAAGCTCTTGTAGAAGTGATGAACATGTATGAATACCTGCCACAGATGCCAACGCAGTCAGAGGTGGACAAGGATTTCTTTTATTTTTAAATGCAATTTACATATTACAGTATACACTTGTACAGAAAATGCTAAAGATACAAACTATTACAAATGAAACTATATATAATAAAAAAATATCTCAAAATAGCATCCATCAAGCCCATACTAGGAGGAAGACCAGGAGAGAAAATTAAGAAAAATAAATGTCAGCAATAAAACGAATCGCAAAACAGTACTAGGAGCATTTAGATTTACAACAGACAGAAATCTTAAACGAGATCTACACCTAACAATAACATTTTAATTGATAGGGGGAGAATAGAGTCATGTATTGTATGTACTTATGAAACAGAATGCTTCTGCATATATGCATTTCTGTGACACATGCATCTGTTGGATCACACAGTTGCTCTATGGATCACAGGTGAAACTTATGCAGATTTTTCTTATTCTCCCAGATGAAGCTTCCTTTTTAACTATCATCTTTTTATTATATCTAAAGCCACATTTCAATATTTTTCAAATTACACATTTATTCAGTGCAAACTAATTTTTGGCATCTTTTTACACAGATTATTTAAACTGCAGTAATTAAATGTTTCTGTTAATCAAAGGTTGATAGTAAAGGAATTGCTGTAAGAACAGTTTTAGAAAAACATCTAATGCTAACTGGGAACTGAGAATAGGTCTGCAATGTCTGTTTTTCTCTCCTAAGGCTGAAGCTCTGATTGGCACCATTGGTCATGCATTTCAAATTTCTGCTAGTCCAACCATTTTGGTATGTGTTTCCCTTTTCTCATAGTAGTTCACAGACATCCCAGTGTAACGTAGAAACAAGGAGAAGAGGCAGGAGACATGGTTCCTAAGAGATAGATTCAAATTAGAAAAATAGGAGCAAAAAAGACTGTGTCAACTTGCATGCTTTAAAAATAGCATGTCTTTTGCTGAAAGTTTTAATATTCTGTACCTTCTGAGAGATGGAATGCATGCTATAATCTTTGCCCAGTCCTGAATTCCTACAGTGCAGTCATCGTTCAATGAAATCAAATAACACAAAGTTAAGTTTGCCTATCAAGAGAAGGTTGTTGTTGTTTGTTTGTTTTTTTATGGGGGAGGGGGAAGGAGGAGGCCTGCAGGTTCCTCTTGGTTCTGTGTGCTTCCAGTTCTGTTGGAACTGAGACTATGGTCTAATACTATCAGCTTTAATTACAATTATGTGGATATATTTTCTTCTATTTTATATCCTATTCCAATTTGTCCAGCCCAGTCAGATCAACAAACCAAGGTCTTGAGCTCTGTAGGGTTCCAGAAAATTATAAGGCTTAAATCTTGCCACTAGGTGTCACTGCACAGTGACTTGAATTCTCCCACTTCAGTAACTGTGACCACAACTTCAAGAGGAACTGTTTTAAACAACAATCAGAAAAGGTTCATGATTGTATGGTATACCATGTGCATCAAAGAACTCAAAGAAGTAGAAAAATTGATGGAAGATAAAGTCCTCTAAAACCGTCTAATTTCCATTTTCTTTACCTATATGTAAGACAGATTGTACTTGCTTCTTGTTTTTTTTCCAGTGCTACGGATCCTCTGTACCTTTCCTTGTTTAATTCTAGCACTGTTTTATGTGCATTTCTCACCCCCAGTCCCACAACTGCTCCTTGTGATCTTGGACAAATCACTTCACCCTTCATTGTCTCAGGTACAAACTTAGATTGTCAAACCACTGGAGACAAGGAAATACCTACTGTACCTGAATGTACTTGAACTACTAGTGAAAAGGCATGAGCTAAATTCATATAGATAATATCAATCTCTACAATGTATTTCCTTTATTTTCTTCATCTCCAAGGAATGCTTAATTTAGGTTGCTTGCTAATTGATTACTTAATATTCTACCATTTACTATTCTGCTAGCTTTCTGTATGTTTGATACATGGTTCTTGCATGCTGTTTTGTCTAATGGTGTCCTCCTGCTTTTGAACTACTAGCTTAGTTGGAACCCAAGGCTTTGGAGTAGTGAGTTGCACGGGGACAGAAATCTAACCCATCCCTGCCACAAGTATTCATTCATACCATGTATTTGTTCAGACCGGAATCGGCTAACGCCGTTAATGGTAATATGTAAGCCACACTGAGCCTGCAAAAAGGTGGGAAAATGTGGGATACAAATGTAACAAATAAATAAATAAATAATCTACTCCATTCCCAGCCCCCGCCCCGTTGTATCATTGCACTGCATCGCACCTCGCTATACAGTCACCTTAACCCACCCTCCAAGAAAGTCAGATTCTATAAATACTGGTAAACATAATGTAAATGCATTTTCTTCCATACTCTGCTAAATTAAAAAAAAAAAATTTAAATACACATTAAAAAAACAAACAAACATGTACGCTTGGGGAGGGCATCCAGGGCTAGAGGGGAGACGTCATTCAACTTGCCTATGCTTCTGCAGGATCCCCGCAGAGCTTGGATCCATCCCTGCAGGATCCCTGCAGGGTTCGGGTCCACCTCCATGGGATCCTCGCAGACCTAGGTCTGTCCCCGCGGGATTCCTGCTAGCCCCATTCCCATGCAGCTCTCTACTTTGGAGCCTTCTCTGGCAGCTTCTGAAGGTTATTTTTTTGCATATTGTTATTTGCCTCACTCTTCTCTTTCTATAGTCCAGGCATTACATCAACTATCTTTCATAAGAAAACAGGCAGACCACAATAACCTTTGCAGCAATGCATTTGTGATCCTTGAATTCTCCTTGTGTTTGTCACTTCTGTAGAGTACCTGGGCTAATAGCCTGTGTGGGTTTTGAAAATGGTCTACATCTTGACCCAAGCCCCTGTCAACTCAAGGAGAAGAAGCTGGATCTTACATTCCACCTCAGATCACCCAGATGCCGGTGTGCAAGCATTACAAGCAGGGCATCTTGTCAACCCAATCATTGTACTTTGTCCATTGAACATTTTTAGCTCTTAACCACTCCTAAATATGTATTCCTTTATTTTCATTTGTCCTGGAGTATCGGTCCTTTTGCACTGAAAGGGCACCTTTCATCAGGTGTTTATTAGGTTTGTTCATAAAGAGATGGAATAAAACCAGCCTCGGGACTGGTCTCTTTGTCATTATGTTTACCACTCTTCTTTATAAAATTCCATTCATTATTACAGAAGGACTTTTGACAAGCCAAATCTGATGTTGAAGTCAATTTTAAGAAGTCATAGATTATTTTGCCTTCAACAACCGTAGCCATTTTGGTTAGGTAGCCTTGCACAGCTGAAGAGAGTTTCTTCCCTAAAACTGTATCATAATTCCTACAGTTCAGCTATAGGCACTTTGTTTCGAAGATGCCCATGTATCATTTTCCTTTAGCTTTTTATCTCTCTTTTTAATTCAGTGAGGGCAGCCATTACTGTGATGCTGAGATGCATTTTACAAAGCTTGTTCAGCCTTGATCCACAATCAGCAGGAGTTGAATGGAATGCCATGTGCCATGGATCCAAAATTGTTATAACCCAAGGTAGCAATAATAGTGTGAAGTTATTGAAGCAATAGCGGGAAGTTATAAAATGTTTCCTTATCTAGGGGCCTTTCCCAACTGCTAAGATAAGGTGACTGTTCAGTGACCCTTTAATAAAATCAAATAGAACGAGAACATCTTGTTATAGATTCTTTGTTCCCAGGTCAGAGTAAGTGCTCTGCTATGTTTATGACTGAATGAATAACAGCAAGAATTGAAGCAATAACAGTGACATTAGTCCTTATACATTTCAGAACTTCTCCCATTTAAATTCTTTGTATGCATAAGAAGAAAATTATGTCTATGCAGTGGTAGAAATCAGGGTGGATTTGACTTAAATTCACCCTGTTTCCTGACTAGCAATTTGTAAACTAATTTTTATTATAGCCTTCCTCTTGTCTGTAGCTCAGGCTAAAGTAGTTCAGGAGTTCTTTTGGCAGTTCTGTATTTGGTGTGTTTAGGCTTTTGCTTCTGATTCACTTTATAGAATAGAATTGGCTTGATTCTTCATTCAGGAGTAGTCAAATCAGCCCACCTGTTATTGGTTACAGCAGTGGTTCCCATGCCTGGTCCTGGAGACACCCAACCAGTTAGCATTTCAGGATATCCACAATTAATATTTGTAGGAGAAATTTGCATGCACTGCCTCCACTGCAAGCAAATCTCTCATGAATATTCATTATGGATATCCTGAAAATCTGACTGGCTGGGGTGCCTCCAGGACCAGGTTTGGGAATCACTAGGTTACAGGGTGGGTCTAGTTATGAACTTGGGTTTGTTATGACAGTGTGTGAAGACTTAAGCAATCAAGACTTGGGTTTCTTAGTTTCAATTAGTACTGTCCTCCCTGTTTCCTTTTCAAGTTTCTTCCCTGTTGCCCTTCCCTGTAGCACCTTCTATAATGGCATGACTTTAATACAGGGGGCCTGAAGCGATGTTCTTCTCAGTTCCAACTACACAGATGTTGATCTTTGGTGCATGGGGAGAGGAAGCTCCAAGGCCCAAAGTGGCCTTGAAGATTGGACCCCAAAAGTCCAGAAGCCCCCTCACTGAAACATTGACTGTTAGTCTGAATCAGACTCAAGACCACCCTGCTACCTTATTCTCGGTCAAAATTTGAACTTTCCTGGTGGTATGATTATGGAACCAGGACTGCTCTGATCAGGAGAAGTCAATAGGACTCTCTTCTGATCCTTTTTCTGCTTTGGAAAGGAAAAAGCCTTAAGTGGAGGTAGGACGTCTCATTTGCCAAGTTAATCAAAGGCATAGTGGAAGCCATTCCATTTCCTTTGAAGAAGAATAATTCCAGAGCATTCATGCTGGATATCCTCCAGTTTCTCATTCTCCCAGAGAAGGTTGTGACAGTATGTATCCAGCTAATTCTAAAGGAGGAAAAGATAAGAATGTGAGAGGCCCCTTTCTTTATACCATCTGTACTTGAGAAGGCAGACTTCATGTACAGAATTCCAGAAGACTCCTGGATTCAAGAAACAGCTATCACACCAGTCAGTAGTATCCTGAAAGTGGCCAAGTAGATATGAATCCTCTGATTATTACCCCCGTAGGTGGAATGAAGAAAAACTTGCCACAGAGGCTAATACTCACAGTAACATCAGAAGCCTGCGAGGGAACCCGTGGGACCGTTATATCACGAAGGAGCAAAAGAGGCACTCAGGGAGAACAAGCTCATAGTAAAGAACCTGAATTAATTCTTTGCTTCAGTCTTTATGGAAGAAGATATAAGAGATCTGCCTGTACCACAAATGGTTTTCAAGGGTGATGATGCGGAGGAACTGAAAGAAATCTCAGTGAACCTGGAAGATGTACTGAGCCAAATTGACAAATTAAAGAGTAGTAAATCACCTGGACTAGATGGCATACATCCAAAGGTACTCAAAGAACTCAAGCATGAAATTGCTAATCTGCTGTTAGTAATATGTAACCTGTTGTTAAGATGATCTGTAGTACTTGAAGACTGGAGGGTGGCCAATGTGATGCCGATTTTTAAAAAGAGTTCTAGGGGTGATCCGGGAATTTAGAGACCAGTAAGCCTGACGTCAGTGCCAGACAAAATAGTGGAAACTATTATAAAGAATAAAATTACAGAACATGTAGACAAACATGGTTTAATGGGACAGAGTCAGCATGGGTTCAGCAGAGGGAAGTCTTGCCTCACCAAATTGCTTCATTTCTTTGAAGACGTGAACAAACATGTGGATAAAGGTGAGCCGGTTGATGTAGTGTATCTAGATTTTCAGAAAGCTTTTAATAAAGTTCCTCATGAGAGACTCCTGAGAAAATTAAAGTCATGGGATAGGAGGCAAGGTTCTAGTGTGGATTAGGAATTGGTTATTGGACAGAAAACAGAGTGTTGGGTTAAATGGTCATTTCTCTCAATGGAGGAGGGTGGAGTGTTGCAGGGATCTATTCTTGGATTAGTGCTATTTAACAGATTTGTAAATGATATAGAAATCGGAATGACAAGTGAAGTGATTAAATTTGCTGATGATACATAACTATTCAAAGTTGTTAAAACATGTGCGGACTGTGAAGTATTGCAGGAAGACCTTAGGAAATTGGAAGACTGGGTATCCAAATGGCAGATGAAGTTTAATGTTGACAAATGCAGTACTCAAGGTGCAGTCGCACCATGGAGTGATACAAAGGCATTATAGAATTTTTGGTCTTATTCACCATCCCTTTCCTAATAATTCCTAGCATCCTGTTTGCTTTTTTGGCCACCGCTGCACACTGAGCAGAAGATTTCAGCGTATTATCCACAATGACACCTAGATCTTTGTCTTGAGTGCTGACCCCCAAGGTGGACCCCTAGCATCAGGTAACTATGATTCGGATTATTCTTTCCAATGTGCATCACCTTGTATTTGTCCACATTAAATTACATCTACCATTTAAATGCCCAGTCTTCCAGTTTCCCATGATGGCCCTAGGAGAAAAGTAGGACTTAAGGATATAGCAGGAAGAGTTAAACATGCTGATAGGGATATATGTAACATTTTCAAGGAATATTATGCAGGTTTATATGACCAACCTATCAAAAATGGACTGCAGGGCAGTACATACTTGGAAAATTTAGAACTTCTTAGATTGACTCCCAACAGACAAGAAATTCTTAAATTCTCCAGTGAAGTAAGAGGAGGTAGCTTGGACAATAAAGCAGTCCCCTTCTGAAGGCCCCAGATTCCAACAGGTTCAGGGCTAAATTTTATAAACTTCTGAAATACAACATTCTTCCATCTCACTGCTATATATGATTGTTTGGTACTAGGAGATATAAACTTTGCTCTAATAGTAGTCTTGCCCAAACTGGGAAAAGACCCAGTACTCCCAGTCCTGCCAACCAATTCCAATTTGAAACTAAATTACTGGCAAACATACAGGCTAATAGACTAGACCGAGTTCTCCATTCTTTGCTCCATGAGGCCCAAGTTGAATTTCTCCGGGGCAGATACATAGCCAGAAACATTAGGAAGATACCGGTATAAAATCTTGCAGATGCATAGGCCTCTGGGAGGGATGGAAAGATTGATGGACCAGTGGAATAGAGAGTTGAATAGAAACTACACTATTAAAGAATTTAGTAAGCTTTTCTCCAATATCTATGACATGGTTAAAGTAGCAGACCTGCAAGAAACTCAATATAGGATATTACACCGAGCATACATTACAAAGGCTAAGGGGGCAGTCATGGGCCTCTGGGGAGAGGGTCAATGCACCAAATGCCAGAAAGGGTGGGGGACTTTCATTCACTCTTTTTTAGAATGCCCGTCTCTTTCACTGTGGAACCAAGCATTTCAGGTGATTAAAGAAGTCACAAACAGGCAGATAGAGTGGGACTATGCAACCTTACTGTTGGGAGACCAAGACCTTCTGATTGCCCAGGGCCTTCCTAAGTCACATAGGAGATTTATATATACATTCCTCTTATTGATCAAAAAGACCATCTTACAATTTTGGACACACTCAGAACATCCCCCGGTAGAAGTGTGGTATAATAAAATGAGAATGGTGGGTGAGAATGAGTGCCGTATATATGCCACCTCTGCAAAGCTCACCACCAGGCAATATCATGGTCTGTGGACAGCCTGTTTAAAAGTGTTACCTTTACAGGGTAATGAGGGAGGGGGGGGGAAGGGAATGGGAGGGTATGAGGGAAGCGTTTGGGGTGGATGTTGAGTTATGGTGTGGGTTAAAGTGGTGAGCATGAAGTATGACTGGGAAAGGGGAATAAAACAGAAAATGTAGTGTGTAGTGCGAGCCAGGCCGGTGATTTACGGTTAGATGCTTTGTAAGCTTTAAAATGTGATCTTTATGAGTTACTGTATACACACAACTGGAAGTTTTGGATTTGTCTGTGCGAGCACTGCTGTACTGTGTTAATAAAAATAAATATTAAAAAAAAAGGAAGATACCAATGGAGCTTAGAGAACGGACTGGACAACATTAGTTTTGATGTTGAGAAGGCATTTGATAAGAGTAAAATGGAATTTCATGTACTCTGTATTATAACACTATGGTACAAGCCATTCACGCACTATATTCTTCCCCAAAGGCCAGGGTGTGATTGTGATATCTAAAGAGGGATCTGACAGGGCTGCCCATTGTCACCTATGTTTGTGTTGACTTTAGACCTCTTAATTCAAGATTCTAGCTAATCTGGAAGTTAAGGAAATAGGAGAAGGATGAGATTTTAAAATTATAGCTTTTGCAGATGATCTGTTGGTCAACTTGGTTGACACTCAATCCAAAATTAAATCCTTTGCTATGGAGGTGACACTGTGGTAGCACTGGAGGGGGGACTTTCCTATATACTGGATGAACCAGTCTTTTAGATCATTGGGAATACAGTTACCCTATTCTACTCAAATGTTGTCATCACTTAATATTGGGGTTCTGCTGGACTCTACCAAGAGGCAGCTGGTCTTCTTTACCACTCTCCCTATCAGGTTGGGTGAGCCTGTATCGTACGGTGGTTTTCCCTAGGTGATTGTATGTGCTTTAGGTTTTGCTTTTCTGACTACTAAAAAGAAATCTTTCTCTTGTTAACCAGATGGTGGCAAGATGCAGTTGCGATACTTGTATGGTAACTAGCAGAGTCAGGGCCTGGGATTACCATACTTACAGCTTTATAATTATGCTTGCCTTATGTGATATTTGGGAGACAGGTTATTGCATTTGAGTGATTACACTATTCTGTATGAACAAATACTCTACACACCATATGATGTTGGTCATTTCTCCAGGTTCCACGGAGGCTCCTACTGCACTCCCTGGGCATGAGTGTACTTTTAGATTTCTGAAAGACACCTTGAATAAGTTTGCTTAATGGCTGGGAAGTGCCCCTGAGAGAACTGATCAATTGCAGATTGTGGGGAAACTTGCAATTTCAGCTGGGGTTGGATAATAGTGCCTTTGGTATTATTATTATTATTATTAATATTTGTATAGCGCAACCAGACGCACGCAGCGCTGAACACCTGACATAGAGAGACAGTCCCTGCTCAATAGAGCTTACAATCTTTGGTAGATGGAGAGATCAGGGCATAGTCTTGATAGAACACCTGCTCATTCTGGGGGGTACTATGATGAGTTTTGAAGACTTTAGACAGCTCATAGAGGTGAGGTGAGGAGATTGTTTTGCATATTGCCCAATTAAACATTATATATTTAAACACTTGACCCAGACAAAAATTGAAGATAGAGAAATTGAAAATATTTTTTTGATTCTATAGCTGAATAAAGACTTTCTATCTCAAGGTCTTTTTTTTAAAGTTATTCAGGCAGTAGTGGATCGAAAAGACTTCATTGTATTGAAAGCTCAATGAGAACTGCATTTGGGAAAGACACTGATGGATTGGAATGTGCCGTCTTCCATTAAGCAAATATCTAAGTTATCCACAGTACTGAGCTTCAAGAATGTTTGTTCATTCCAGGTTGTCCATAAAGCATATGTCAAAGCACGGTTGTTTAAGGTAGGGAGAACTCCCACACCAGTTTGTATTAAGTGTACTTGTGGAGAAAATACTTTATACTATGCCATAAGAACATAAGAGTAGCCATATTGGGTCAGACCAATGGTCCATCTAGCCCAGGATCCTGTTTTCCAAACAGTGGCCAAGCCAGGTCACAAGTACCTGGCAGAAACCCAAATTGTGGCAACACTCCATACGACAAACCCCAGGGCAAGCAGTTTCTTCCCATGTCTGTCTCAATAGCAGACTATGGACTTCTCCTGCAGGAATTTGTCCAAACCTTTTTTAAACCCAGATGCACTAACCGCTGTTACCATATCCTCCAGCAAAGAGTTCCAGAGCTTAACTATTTGTTGAGTGAAAAAATATTTCCTCCTATTTGTTTTAAAAGTATTTCCATGTAACTTCCTTGAGTGTCCCCTAGTCTTTGTACTTTTGGAAAGAGTAAAAAATTGATTTACTTCTACTCATTCTATATCACTCAGGATTTTGTAGACCTCAATCATATCTCCCCTCATCCATCTCTTTTCCAAGCTGAAGAACCCTAACCTCTTTAGCCTTTCCTCATACAAGGATTATACAACAACTCTGGACTAAGAGCACTGTAATTAGTTACCTTAACCCTTTAGTGTCCAATGTTCCCGTAATAAGCCATAGGGGAACAGATTGATGGGAACATTGGACACTAAAGAATTTTAATAGGCCAGAGGTTGAATTTATGCTGTTTGATATCCCTGTAGGAGTGGATGTGGTGGGAAAAGACCATAAAGTGCTAATTTATAAATTAATGGTGCTGAGCAAAAAATGTATATTATGTTCATGATCAATTCCAGATCCTCCATCCTATTGGCGCTGGAGAGCCTGTGTTCATACCCTGACTTTGTGGGAAACAAAGGGGTGGGTATTTCGGGAAAAACTGTACCTTTTGTTTGAGACCCATATTTGCAATCTATATCTCCAACGGCAAGGAGTTTGATCTTGAATAATTTATATGCTTGATGTATATGTTTTAAACCGGGATGTGATATTTTATGAGGGGTAGGATAGATAATCAATAAAATTGTTTGGAGCTAAAAACAAAAAAAAGCACTGGATATACTTTGGGTCACTAGAGACAGTTTAATATTGCATATTTGAATAATGTAATATACGATATGCTACCAGTTGGTAACTGTAAGGAGAAATGTGTGTATTTTTTGATAGATATTCATAGGGTGAACACAAACAGTACTGCCGGTATGGTTAATATACAGTTTGGAATGAATGTTCAACAACGTCATCTCCCAATCAGAGGTTATGATTTATACAGTTCTTTTTTTGTGCCAGTACGCGCTGGTATGGCATATCGGCACCTTTATTTTAACCTCAAGCAGTGGCTTACTATTTATTTATTTATTTTATTTATTTATTAGGATTTATTTACCTCCTTTTTGAAGGAATTCACTCAAGGCGGTGTACAGTAAGAATAGATCAAACTTGAGCAATAGACAATTACAGCAGTAAAAATATTCAAAAACAATACAAAGTATGGGCATGGTGTACTATTTACAATGTCAACACAATACGTAATAGAACATTATTTATTCATTTATTTATTTATTGCATTTGTACTTTACATTATCCCACCTTTTTGCAGGCTCAATGTGGCTTACAGGGTAAAATTTGGTATTATCGTTACATAGAGTTGGATACAGTCGGTAATGAATTGGAGTAAGAGAGGAATTAATTAGAAGGTAGTGGGTAAGGTCGTGTCGAAGTGTTTTAGAGCATTTGGGTGATGTACGGAGAAGTATGATTCATCAGGATTGTTTTTGTAGGCTATGTTGAAGGGAAATGTCTTCAAAGGTTTGTAGTTTGATTCATCAAGGATTATTTTTGTAGGCTTTGTTGAAGAGAAATGTCTTCAAAGTTTTGCGAAAGTTGGTTAAGTTGTCCGTGGTTTTCAGGGTCTTGGGTAGTGCGTTCCATAGCTGTGTGCTTTTGTACGCAAAGGTAGTAGCGTATGCCTGTTTGTATTTGGTTCCTTTACAGCTGGGGAAGTTCAAGTTGAGGAACTTACGGGCTGATCTTCTGGCATTTCTGGGTGGTAAGTCTATTAGGTTCAGCATGTAGATTGGGGCCTCTGCGTGAATGATTTTGTATACGGTCATGCAGATCTTGAACTCAATTCTTTCCTTGAGCGGGAGCCAGTGTAGTTTCTCTCTAAGGAGTTTTGCACTTTCGTATTTGGGTTTTCCAAAAATAAGACGGGCTGCGGTGTTCTGGGCTGTTTGGAGTTTTTTAATGGTCTGTTCTTTACATCCTACATACAGAGCATTGCAGTAGTCCAGGTGACTTATCACTAGTGATTGTACCAGGGTGCGGAAGACGTATCTAGGGAAAAAAGGTTTTATTCTTTTGAGTTTCCACATTGAGTAGAACATTTTTTTCGTTGTGTTCTTCACATGGGTATCGAGTGTGAGGTTTCGGTCAATGGTGACTCCCAGAATTTTCAGATTTTCTGAGATGGGAAGAGTGCAGTGAGGTGTGGTTATGGTAGGATAGTTGCTTGTGTTGTATTGGGATGTGAGAACCAGACATTGAGTTTTTTCTGCGTTCAGTTTTAACTTGAATGAGTCCGCCCAAGAGTGCATGATGTGGAGGCTCTGATTGATTTCGTTGGTTATTTCATTTAGGTTATTTTTGAACGGGATATAGATCGTCACGTCGTCCGCATATATATAGGGGTTTAGGTTCTGATTTGCTAGTAATTTGGCCAGTGGTGTCATCATCAGGTTGAAAATAGTTGGCGAGAGGGGGGATCCCTGAGGAACTCCACACTCCAGCGTCCAGGTTGGTGATCTGTCATTGTTCGTTGCTACTTGGTAGGACCTGGTGGTGAGGAAGCCTTTGATCCAGTTGAGAACTGGGCCTCCGATTCCAAAATATACTAATAAGTGTAGTATGTTTAATTTGTTTATTGATTTTCAACTTTTCAAGTTTACAAACTTGTTTAGAAAAATTGGATATAATGAGGTTACAATATAAGAAAATGTATCATACATGAAAATTCCCTCAAACCAATACAAGTCCACTAGTGGGGAGTTCAAAATACAAACATCATTGAAGGTATATTAATAGGAAATAAACAATTTCAAAAAGAGTGGCAGAAGTGTACAGAGGACACTATATTCCAATTTCAAACAACATCATTAGTTGGAATTACTATTCCAACAGTCTTCCTAGATGTAATAAATGTCTCGAGTTGGGATGGATCATAGAACACAAACTTTTCAGAGTGGTATGTGACCAGACACTTGCACGGAAATTTTAAAAAGAAAGTCGCTCCCAGCTGAATCGTTTCCTGCTTTTTTTGAAGAAATCTTTTCCGGCGCACTTGTGTGTCCTTTGATATATCAGGATATACACTAATTTTTAACCCTTTGAAAATTTTTTCACGATTTTTGTAAAACAATTTTAATATCCATAGTTTGTCAGAAGACAAAACAACTGTAGCCAATAACGTGGCTGGTATTACTTGTTCAGAGTCTGAGGTTTCTAAGAAAGCTGTAACATCCAAAGGTTGATTTTGTAATATTTGTTGTTGTCTAGATGGAAGATAAAAAACTTGCGCTAGAGGAGGTATATTTTCTTCACTGATCTGTAAGATATCTTTAAAGTATGTTTTCAGCATCTCTCTAGGAGCCACATTATCCAACAAAGGAAAATTTATAAATCGCAAGTTATTACTTTTTGAAAAATTTTCCATTGTCTCTGCCTTTCTTCTTAAATTAATTAAGTCTTTCACCATATTATTTTGAACTTCTTGCAGTCGTTGTACTTCTTTATCTTGTTTCTCAACTTTAACATTCAATTGCTTTACCTTCTCCTCTATACAGACAACTTCCTGTTTCACTTTTTGAATCTGAGGAATTAGTGCTTTGCCCAAATCTACAATAAGTGTCCACAAACAGTCTAACGTAACTTCGGGAGGTTTAACTTGAAAAACTGCAAGTGAAAAGTCACCTACCCCCGTTTGTTGTAAGGAAATTCCTTCCATAGTCGAGGCATTTTGCTCCTCGATTGATGTTTCAGCCTGTGAGTTCAATTCAGCTCTTTGGTGATCTTCATGTGTCTCCCGTCGTCCGTCGTCTATCCCCCGATCTAGGGTAAGACTCGGAGATGCCATATCTAGAGCTTCAATCTCACACGGCATTGGAGGGGGAGGGGGTGTTCGAGCGTCGGGGCTTAGAGAAACTTCCAGCTCTAAGGTCTCCTGCGCTCCTTCAACCAGCACAGGAGACAACAACGAGCCGCTCACCGGCGTTCTGGCGTCCAAAACTCGCTGCAAAAAAGAATCTATCGGACCGCTTCGAGTTGGGGTACTAAGCCGCTGGGAGGCTGTAGCAGCAGCTTTCCCCCTTCTCTTAGGCATTTTTAAGGTATGGCTAACACAAGAAGCCTTTAGAAAGAAAAAAAAAATCGCAGGAGCGTCTGT
Organism: Microcaecilia unicolor; assembly: GCF_901765095.1. Lineage (NCBI taxonomy): Eukaryota > Metazoa > Chordata > Amphibia > Gymnophiona > Siphonopidae > Microcaecilia > Microcaecilia unicolor. The sequence goes on from NC_044036.1 coordinate 173,320,537, forward strand.
AACACGTCTGCTCTACTCGGCGGCCATTTTGAACTCCTAATAAGTGTAGTAATATTTCATGGTCTACCATGTCGAAAGCACTAGACATGTCGAATTGTAGTACGAGTATATTTTTGCTGGTTGCAATTGTTTTTTTGAATGAATTCATTGCAGACACAAGTACAGTTTCAGTGCTGTGGTTTGATCTGAATCCTGATTGAGACTCATGTAGAATTGAGTGTTTTGTTAGGTATTCCGTGAGTTGTTTCGTCACGATGCCCTCCATCAGTTTTGTTATGAGCGGGATGGAGGCGACTGGTCGGTAATTTGTTAGGTCCATTGTGCTTTTTTTGGCATCTTTTGGCAGTGGTGTGAGAAGGATATTTCCTTTGTCCTTAGGGAAGAGACCATTTAGGAGTCTGTAATTCAGTTGGTTCGTGAGGTCTATTTTGAATTGTTTGGGGGCGGCTTTTAGTAAGCTAATCGGGCAGATGTCAAGTTTGCATTGAGATTTGGCGTATTTTCCAAGCCAGTGTGTGATTTCATCCATTGTAATCAGGTCAAAGTTGGTCCATGATCTGTCCGCTGGATATTCCCCAGGTTTCGGGTCTAGGCATTCAAGGATGCTTGTATATTCAGTGGTAGTGACTGGAATCATGTGTCGGAGCTTTATGATTTTCTCTTTGAAATATTTTGCTAGATTAGTAGTCGATGGGGTTTCTGTGCTATTTGAGGTGACCAGTGTAGTGTCTAGGAGATTGTTTACAAGTGATAAACTTGTTTACAAGTGATAGCGAAGGGTAAAGCAAAGATGTAACATATAGAAGGGTAAGAAAGTAGGAAGAGTTAGAAAGTAAGGTGATTGATTTATAGAAAGTTGCACATGAGGTCAGAGAAATGGTTAAATGTTATCTCAGCAAGGGTAGGAGTGGATAAACATGTCCTGCTGCAGTATATGCAGCCTGAGTACTCCCTGTGTGTGTGTGAGTGAGTAACGAATTAGTTACTTCTTCCAGTAAAATCTCTGAATCGGCAGCGCAGCGCCTCACATCTGCAAAAGAAGCAGATCGCCTCGGGCCTTCCTCTGATGTAACTTCCTATTTCCGCAAGGGCGAGACACAGTGAGGGAAGGCCCGAGGCAATCTGCTTGTTTTGCAGACGCGAGGCGCTGCGCTGCCGATTCAGAGATTTAAAAAATGCAGGGGGCTGGGTGGCTGAAAAAGGGGGCTTTCCAGGGAGCTGAGGGTAAGCAGGTGGGGACTGCGTCGGGGGTGTTGAAAAGGGGGGATCTCAGATGGGAGAAGGGGGCTGGCAGGCAGCGGGAGAAGGAGGATGGGCGGGAGGGAGGGAGAGAGAATCGCTGGACATGGATGAGAGAGGAGGGCAGGGGAGAGAGGAGAATCACTGGACATGGATGAGAGGGGAGGACAGAGGGTAGAGGAGAATCGCTGGACATGGATGAGGGGAGGACAGAGGGCAGAGGAGAATCACTGGACATAGATGGGATGGGAAAGTAGGGGAGAGAGAATCGCTGGACATGGAGGGGAGGGCAGGGGAGAGAGGAGAAATGATGGAAATGGATGGAGAGGAGAGCAGGTGAGAGAGGAGAATTGCTGGACATGAATGGAGGGGAGGAAAGAGAAAAGAAGATGCACATGGATGGAGATGAGGGAAAGGGAAGTGAGGAGAAAAACTGCATATGGATGGAGAAAATAGGCAAAAGCTGGAACCATGTTATACCTCCTGTCCTCCTCCAGTCAATTCCATGGAGGACCCAGCTTTTACTTAGGGATATAGGGCAAGAAATGAAGAACAAAGGAGGAAAGTAAAGAAATAAATGGAAAGGAAGCCCTGGAAACGTTGTTAAGAGAACAGATAGAGAGCAGCAGAATCAGAGACTTAGGCCATCATGATCAGAAAAACAGTCACCAGATAACTTTAGTGTTTGCAATATGTCCAATTTGAGAATTTACATCTGCTGCCTTATTTTGCACTGGGTATACTGGAGCTGTTATAGCTTACATAAATTATTTACAATTAAAAAAAATCAGAAGTTATTTTTTTCGCCTATACTGGTATAAAATTTCAGTGATGCCTTGTCATCTGTGTTTGAAAATGTAAACATTTTGAAGAAGACTGCGATTATTTCTAGCTACGACTGCCTAGTGGACTTACAAGATTATAGGATTATCACTGGCAATACGTTGGTATCCATGTTATACAGTGGATTCATCAACACAGGAGCATTTCATTTTTCCTCCTCTGTTTTAAAACTGTGTAAAAGCTCGTCTTTCAAGCACTGATGGACAATTTATCATCAGAAAGGACGTTATTTTATAACAACCCAGGACATTGATGTATTATGAGAGAATTTATTCAACATAGAAGGAAATTTATAAATTGTGGGTTTTAAGGGTGTAACATATGTAATGATTATTTGAGTTAGTAGGTAATAAACAAGTTTGTAATTATCAATTCTTTTATGTTGGTTTAATGTGTAAATTGAAGAATAGTTACAGTCTAGTTCCCAACATATATATTTGTTTGTAATTTGTATTTCTCTTAATATTTTCAGTCAGATCCTTCTTCCGTTTTCTGAAGGATTTTCCTTTAGCTCTAATAGCTTCCTTCACCTCATTTTTTAACCATGCCGGCTGTCGTTTGCCTTTCCTTCCTCCTTTTTTAATACTGGTCTGGGCTTCCAGGATGGTATTTTTGAACAGCATCCACGCCTGATGTAAATTTTTGACCTGGTTAATTTTTAATCGCCTGTACTCATTAGACTGATGTTTGACTATCTGCACTGTGGTAGGTTTTGAAATAATACAATGCAAACAGATAGCTCAGGCAAAAATAAGGTTTGCTTGATTCCCTCTGAAAGCTGGTGATTAATAGAGTTTGACATATCATGATGTCACCCCCTTGCATAGCTTAGTTTGAGTCAAGAGCCAACTCTGCACATGGAGCTGCTCCGTACCATTCTGGAGTCCCACGTATCTCTGCTGTGAGTGGCCCTGAGTGAGTTAATCCTTAACTGAGCACAATGACCACATTAGCTGGGGCCAGCACTGTGTGATAATTCCCTGAGTTTGGCAAAACCTTAGTGAAATTGCTGTCTCTGTATGTGCGTGTGATCAGTAATAAATGTGTGCAGTCACGTTGCTCATCCAACACACTGCAAATCCTTGTTTCCTTATAATCACCAAAATATATCCTCCTCCTTTCTGAACACCTCACTCAAAACTCTTCTACTTTCTAATCAGCTCTCATTCTGGTTCCTGCAACCTTTTTAAAGGTCTCCCACTAAACTATCTATATCCATTAAATTCTATGCAAAATTCAGCTGCCAAGTGTCCTTTCCTCCCAGCTCTTTTCTCAGCTCCTTAGATTAATGTGCCCTGTGGTTCTACATACAGTTTCAAGCCTCTGCTTACTTGAAGGTACCTTCCCTCTGCAATTTATTACTTTTCCTTTCACTTCCTTCGCTCTTTCTTATCACTGGGCAAGCTGCTCTTATCTGTGCCCTTTCCTCATAGGCGGTCGGTGGCCCAACTGTTTGGGGAGGCTCAAGGGGGTGGGGTTAGGGGTGGGGCCAGGGGTGGAGCTTAAATCCATAATTGTCTGATAACACGCAGAAAAAATAAATAAATAAAAATAAAAGTCACAATTAATACCTTTTATTAAATTTAGATATTAGATATGTATCATATGTCAAAGAATAAAGTGGTTGCTCAAAGCATATTCTAACCACAATCGCTCAACTGCAAAACACTATGCACAACTTTGTCCAAAAACACACTCAGAACCTTACTGTACCATAAATATTACACTGGGCAGACCTAATACACCAATATACCACCCATACAGAAAGTGCAGACCGTCAACAATATGAAACAAGGGATCATATCATCACAATTCTCATGTAGAGCCACAAAACACCCTAATTCATGTTTAATGTGGGATAAAATGCCATAAATAAGTACATAAATAAATAAAGAAATATAAACTTTTAATGTTGAGCACCTGATTCTCAAAGTGGACATATTCCAAACACTATAATGAAAATAAAATGATCTTTTCTACCTTTGTTGTCTGGTGACTTTTTCTGATCATGCTGGCCCAGGATCCATTCTGCTGCTATCTGTCCTCAGTGCAGGTCAGGAAGTCATCCTCCTTAAATATCTCCCTGGCAACCCAGGACATCTCCAGCCAACCCCCCTGCTTTCCCAGCAGTAAGGTAAACAAACCATATACCAATTTCTACAAATGCTAGAGGGCTTTCACTGCAGCTGCTGCTGTGAGGATGGAGGTAAATCAACAATTTAATCCCCTCAGAGCAGCTGGACTCCACAGCTGATCCATTCTGCTGCAGCAGGGGGGAGGCTTAGCCTCTCCAAGCCTCTTATACCGGGCGCCTATGCCTTTCCTCTTTTGTGAACTCCCAGCTCTGTTCTATGCCTGAAACAGCTTTTCTGAACTAGTGTCATGTATCCTCTCTGGCCCTAAGAACAAACCATACTGGGTCAGACCAATGATCCAGCTGGCCCGGTATCCTACTTCCAACAGTGGCCGATCCAGGTCACAACTACATGGCAGAAACCCAAATAGTAGCAACATTCTATGCTACCAATCCCAGGGCATGCAGTGGCTTCCCCCATGTCTATCTCAATAGCAAACTATAGACTTGTCCTCCAGGAACTTGTCCAAACCTTTATGTTTCAATCTTTGTATTGTTATTTGCAAAGTAGCCTTTGCCAATAATGCCACCAAATATAACATTTTGTACATGCATAACCAACAGCTCGTACATCAAAACCACATGAAACTTGTTGCACATGATTAATTTGCCAACAATTATCTATAGAACAAAGCCTTATTAACTACATGCCACTACTACAATAATTCAACCTTTTATAAAGTAAACAACACTCTACCCCCCTCCCACTCCCTCCCACCCACCCCCCAACCCACACCCGTACCATGCCATACTGTCTTGTGTGCAAGGACGGTGAGCCCTTAGGTCCCGTAAGGCCCCGAGGGACCTTAAAGAACAACCGTGCAACCCCAAGTCTTCACCCGCGGCGACCGCCGTTCACCAAGGGTTGAGCTCAAAGCTGCAGGCGGTCAACGGGACTTCAGGAACCGCGGGGTGCCAAGCTGAGCCGGACAGGGACCAGGAAAGCAGAGGGCAGATGGAGAACGAGAACATCCAATAACAGTCAAAGTTCAGGGCAGGCAGCAGACAACGAAGTCAAGATCCGGCAAGAGGTCGAGGAAGGCAGCGAGCAGGGAAAAAACCAGGAACAGTCCTCGGGAACAGAACCTGAAGCAAAGTTCTAACTCAGTTCTCTTCCTTAAGTACTGTTCAGCATCAGCCGCCCCGCCCCCGCAGGTACTGTATAGCCGACCAACCCGAACCTGGCTATTGACAGAGCCCTTCTGATTGGCTCTGTCTGCCCAATCCAGCACCTCAGAGGCGGAGCTCCGGACCCCCGCGCCCGGGAGAGACGAGGACGCCGGCCATCGCGCCTCGGCACCACCTCCTCCCGCAGTGCAAACACCGCCCCGCTGCAATCGCCGGCCTCTGGCCTCTGCCCCGGATTGGGCGGCCATCACTGCGGTGGGCCCCGGCTCCCCGCTGTGGCTTCCGGATCATCGACCCTCGCCAAAGTGGACGCCGGCTCCCGCCCCCCGCAGCGGAGGAGCCGGAGGGAGCTGCGGACGCGACACCCGTACCATGCCATACAGCCTAGGAATTCAAGATCCTGCTGCTTGCTACTGCCATCAGGGAATCCCAAAATAGGGACCAGGTCCTGCAAAAATAATCTCCCTTAGAGGAGGATAAATCCCCCACACCTCTGCATTCTAACAAGCATAGAAAAATCATCTTGGATCGCCATTGTTGCAAAATTTGCGGCTCTGCGGTTGTACAATGTTGAAGAATAGCCTTCTTACCAATAAGAACCACCCTTTTTAAGAATGGCCTCAACCCTTTGGATAAAGACGGGGAAATCATGAAGATATCAAACAATTGGGACGGACTCGGACGCCAAGTGACCCCCCCATAGGTGTGAGACATGCAGACACACTTTCCTCCAAAATTCTATAATAGATGGGCAAGACCAAAACATATGTCCCAAATCTGCAGGAAAACAAGCGCATTTAGCACATCTATCATCCTCTCTCATAGTTACCCTAAAGGCCCTAAGTGGTGAAAATTATCTATGGTCTAGCTCCAGAATACATGATTCCTCTAATAGACCTCCCACCTAGAAATGCCATCAACACAGCCCGCACCTGTCTCCAACTTCATTATCCATCTTGCCGGGGTGTCAAATACAAGCTTCTTTTTGCCTCTACTTTTCACTACTCCAGCCCGAAGACTTGGAATGCTTTACCTCTGAACCTAAAATCTCAATCTGATCATCACCTTTTCAAGAAGATGTTGAAAATGTTCCTTTTTGAAAAAACTTACTCCATTAGTAATTCTGCTTATTAGTCACCCTAATTGTTGTTAGTATTCTCTCCTTATTCTGCTGTAAAATTCATGTGTTGTACTTCTCTACTTTTGTAATTCATGTAAGCCACATTGTGCCTGCAATTGTGGGAAACTGTGGGGTATAAATGAACCATAAATAAATAAATATATACATCCGCATTTCTGTTAACTTTTGACATGTCTTCAACTTATCTCCCTGGAGACCCACTGACAATTCTCTATTCCATTGATTTGCTAATTTTTCATACTCACATTCCCCCAATTGTTCCCGAAGGCCCGAGTGGTAATATCTGAGGGGGACTGACAATTGGGCATCCAACCCTAGAATAGTGAGAAGCTTTTCCCAGGTCACCAGCTTTAGAGAAGCGGGAGGGAGAGACCTAATGTATTGGTGCAGCTGAAACATAGAAAAGAAATCCCTCCCCTCCAACCCATACTCTAGTTGCAAATCTTCCAAAGACTTAAGAGTACCATTCTCTGTGTATAAGTGGTGTAAGTAACGTATCCCCTTGGATGCCCAGATGGCAAAGTTTGGAGAGGTAGAACCTGGTGGAAAGTCTACATTGCCTCGCAAGGGCAATAAGAGAGAGGACACTGCTGAAAGGCCATAAAAGTGACACAGTCACCACCTAGTCCTCCTTAGAGGTAACAATAATGATGCAAATGCTGCTGGCGTCCGGAGCCTCTTTGGCGATGCATGTAACCAGGCACAATCCCGTTTCTACCATGGTGCACGAGAAGTAATTTGTATTCTGAAACCAATCATTGAGATGGCGCATATTGCTCACCACTGACAATAGCTTAATATTCAACAACCCCAAACCTCGTGTCCGGGGAAGAAAAAGTTGCGAAGCCGCTGCCCTAGGTCTTTTGCCCTGCCAAATGTAACACGTAACCAGGCAAGTCATAAACCACTCATCTCTATGATTAAGGAATATAGGCAGCATCTGCAAAACATACGTCCACTTTGTTGGAATGTATTGTATTTTTACATGCATTGCCTGTCACCTATTATTTCTCTGTGATTACTCTGTGACCTCTGATGTGAATTACTTAGAGAGGTCACACAGCTATGCAACTTCCTGTGGGGGTTAGATGCAGTAGATGCAGCACATGGAGCACATGGAGCTCATGATCTCTCCTAACCTGAGAGGATCTATGGTGGTGTGAGCATCCATAATCATCTAAGCACATGGAAGGAGCTGATAATACAAATGTATAGTAATATGTAAATATAAGCCTGTCTGATTATAATCTAACTACAAACTGTGAGTAAACAGATGTTTTGTTACTTCAACTTTAAAGTGACTCAGCAGTGAATTATTCAGGGGTGAATGAGAGAGAGATGAAGAAAGAAATTAACATTTCTAAAGCTGAAGCTGTGTGTACTAAAATCTGCTAATTATTTACTACAAATAATCCAACAAAAGGGTTATGGGCCCAGGGTCCAGGAATTGAAAAAGAAGAGAAATATTACCAGGCAGAAAAAAAAAGCCACATTTTTCTCTTAAGTTTTAAAGGAAAGATTCAGTCTGTCTCTCTCTCCCCCCACACAGCAGACAGAAGGCTAAGAAAATGGCTGAGGGAAGAAATTCACCATTGTTCTATTCTCTCAAGGTGCCTAGATTAACTGAGTTTAATTATCAGCAGTGGGAACTAAGATTCATATGTCTCCTTCGAGCAAAAGGATTAAATATATGCTTAGACCAAGACAGAACAGCTGAAAATATGGCTGAATGGGACAATGCAAACTATTATGTGAAGTGCATGCTTCTGGAAGCTCTCTCAGAGAAACAAGCCATATTAGTGGAGGGAAAAGATACACCAAAGGACATTTTACATAAACTGAGAACTATGTATGCAACTACATATGCAAAGCAGCAACCAATTTGGCTGGCAGAGTTGAATGAAACCAAATTAAGGGATAAAAGTAAATGTAATGATCACATTATGCATCTTATGTCTTCATTTCAAAAGCTAGAACTTTCAGGAATTCCCATGTGTGATGCATTGAAAAGAGCATTTCTTTTTACCTCACTATCAAAGAAGTTTGATGTTTTTAGGTCTGTAAATGAGGCCATTGAAGGGCAATCTTTTGAACAGGCAACATCAAAACTAAGGCAGGAATGCATAATAAATGATTCTGAGGAGATGTGTTCTCAAAGCAAGTCAGAGAGAAATGAAACAAATTTCTTGGCAAAGAACAGAGGAAGGCGGAGCTATGGGAAAACTCCACCCAAGGGCAAGCTGATTTGCTACTCATGTGGAAAGGAGGGACATGTATCTAAATGGTGTAAGGAAACACAAAACACTCCCTCTAGCTCACCTAAGCCAATGGAACTAAAGAATTTTCAAACCAGGAAATGTATGAAGGACAAAGATAAACACAAGGGCTTTCTAATGGCAGAAAAATCTTTGACTATGGTAAATAATAATTCAAATGAAAGTACTTGGATTTTGGATTCAGGGAGCACATGCCATTTAACCAATTGTAAGGATTTCTTTCAGGAAATGTGTCCAGAGGAAGGTATTCTTAAAACTGCAAACGCAGGGACTGCTAAGATCCAAGCAAAAGGTATTGGATTCTTAAAATGCAAAGTGTCTAATGAAGTTAAAGAAATTCCTGTAAGTGATGTCTTGTATATTCCCCAAGCAGTTTGCAATATGCTTAGTGTATCTACATTAGATAAGAAGGGATTTGCGATTCATTTTGAAAACAGTAAGTGCACAATCTCTAAAAATGATGAAGTGTATGCTGAAGCTTTTATGCATAATGATGTTTATAAGCTGAACATTTCAGGTGAAGCCTCACATCTGGCGCAAGTGGGGAAGAATGATGGTAAATGTAGTCTGGAAATCTGGCACCGCCGCCTGGGACATCGTGATTCTAAGGTGATCCAGGATCTTTACAGTAAGCAACTGGCCACCGGCATTCAGATAAGTGCAGATGCTGGTAAAATGGAGAAATGCATAGACTGTGTTACTCAAAAAGGTGTAAGACCCTCATTTCCTGCATACACAGGAAATAGGAGTAATAAAGTGCTGGACTTAATACACAGTGACTTATGTGGACCGTTTAATATCCCATCATTGGGAAATAACAGATTTGTGCTAATATTCTTGGATGATTTCTCTAGATATTGTGTGGCCTATTTGCTGAAAGAAAAAAGTCAAGTCACAGACATGCTGAAGAAATACGTAGCCATGGTGAGCAATAAATTTGAAAGAAAACCAAAGGTTCTTCAGACCGACAATGGTGGTGAGTTCACTTCACAAAGCATGCGCACATTTCTAGAACAAGAAGGCATTCAACATATCACAACAGTAGCTTATACACCAGAGCAAAATTCTGTTGCAGAGAGAAAATTTAGGTCACTTGTGGAAATGACCAGATGTATGCTGTCAGATAGCAATCTCCCTAAAAGACTATGGGGGGAAGCCATTCTCACAGCAGTGTACCTACAAAACAGAATGCCAACTAAAGGCGCTGAGCGCACACCACATGAGACATGGCATGGTAGGAAGCCAAACCTGTCACACATAAGAACATTTGGAAGTACAGCATATGCTCATGAACCAAAGCAAAGAAGGCATAAGCTGGATTCCACAACAGAAAGGGGCATTTTAGTTGGCTATACTCCAGGACACAAAGGATATAGAATTTTGAATCTGAAAACTGGCATTGTTGGCATAAGACATGTTACATATTTTGATGAAAACAAAAGGGTTGATAAAGGCTGGATTATCCCAGATGAGCCTTATCATCCAGAATATGAAACTAGAACCATAATAGACATGCCAGTGTATATAAATGCCATACCAAGGCAGATGTCTGAAAGCAACTCACCTGTATCTAACGAGGAACAGGCAGAGGAAGCAGACACAGAAAGGATCATTGAAGAAGACAGTACAGTTGGAGAAGGGGAATCAATTGGAGAAGGACTCTCAGATTTAGAGGATGCAGAAAGGTCAGACCAACCTGTTGTCAGACGCTCATCCAGGGAAAATAAAGGTGTTCCACCCCCAAGACTGTCTTACCTAACAAAGTCAGCAGAAGCTCAAGAGCCCTTAACATGGGATGAGATTGAGAAAATGCCAGCAGAAGAAGCTGCTGAATGGCATAAAGCTGCACAAGAAGAAATTGATGCATTGGATAAAAATAATACTTGGATTCTTACAAAATTACCTCCTGGCAAGAAAGCTATAGGATGCAAATGGGTATTCAAGTTAAAAAGGAATGCACAAGGAAAAGTGGAAAGGTATAAAGCCAGATTAGTGGCAAAGGGATATCTTCAAAAATATGGAGAAGATTTTGATGAAGTGTTTGCACCTGTAGTGAAACACACGACAATCAGAACACTTCTGAGCATTGCAGTCTCAAAAGGCATGCAAGTCAAACACATTGATGTGAAAACAGCATTTCTTCATGGAGAAATAACTGAAGACTTGTACATGGAACAACCAACAGGTTTCATAAATACAAAACAAAGACAGCTAGTGTGTAAATTAAACAAAGGTCTTTATGGATTAAAGCAAAGTGCAAAATGTTGGAATGATAAATTGCATGAAATATTGACAAATTTAGGATTTAAGCAAGGTGAAGCAGATAAATGCTTGTACACTAGGTGCAGAAATGGACAATATGCATACATTTTAGCTTTTGTTGATGATCTGCTCATTGCAAGCAAAAGTGAGCAAGAGTACAAGGACATTGTAAAGTGTTTAAACCTGAATGTTGAGATAAAAGAACTTGGTAATGTGTCATACTATCTTGGTATAGAAATTGAGAAACAAAATGATGGTTCTTATCTTCTAAGCCAGAAGCAGAAAATAAATGAGCTTATTGAAAGTTTAGGTATGCAAGATGCCCAAGTTGTAAGCACTCCCATGATCACTGATTTTCTGAAGGATGAAACAGTAAGAGAACCTTTACCAGATAACATCCAATATAGATCAGCCATAGGTAAGCTTTTATATCTAGCTACCACATACAGGGCTGATATAGCAAATGCAGTAGGAATTTTGAGCAGAAGGGTCAGCTCACCTACCAAATCAGATTGGACTGCAGTTAAAAGGATGGTAAGGTATTTAAAGGGTACCATTGATTGTAAATTAAAGATTTCAGCCAATAGTAATCCAAAACTAATATGTTACTGTGATTCAGATTGGGCAGGGGATCATTCTGATTATAAATCCACAAGTGGATATGTGTTTATGTATGGAAATGTACAAATTTCATGGGCCAGTCATAAACAAAGTATTGTGAGTCTGTCTTCTACAGAAGCTGAATACGTGGCCGTATCGGAAGCGTGCAGAGAACTGATGTGGATTGAAAAACTTATGCTGGATTTCGGAATAGCTGAAAAGAGACCAATCCAGTTAATGGAAGATAATCAGAGCTGCATCCGACTGTCACAGAATGACAAGGTTCAGTCACGCACCAAGCACATCGCAACGAAATACCACAACGTGCGAGAGTTGGTGAAAGAAGGGGTCATCAGTCTACACTATTGTCACACCAGTGAGATGACAGCTGACATCATGACCAAACCGTTACCCAGAGAACATTTTGTGAATTTGCGTATAAAGCTTGGACTTTGTATGAATAAATAATTGCATGACAGTTATGCATGAGAAGGGGTTTGTTGGAATGTATTGTATTTTTACATGCATTGCCTGTCACCTATTATTTCTCTGTGATTACTCTGTGACCTCTGATGTGAATTACTTAGAGAGGTCACACAGCTATGCAACTTCCTGTGGGGGTTAGATGCAGTAGATGCAGCACATGGAGCACATGGAGCTCATGATCTCTCCTAACCTGAGAGGATCTATGGTGGTGTGAGCATCCATAACCATCTAAGCACATGGAAGGAGCTGATAATACAAATGTATAGTAATATGTAAATATAAGCCTGTCTGATTATAATCTAACTACAAACTGTGAGTAAACAGATGTTTTGTTACTTCAACTTTAAAGTGACTCAGCAGTGAATTATTCAGGGGTGAATGAGAGAGAGATGAAGAAAGAAATTAACATTTCTAAAGCTGAAGCTGTGTGTACTAAAATCTGCTAATTATTTACTACAAATAATCCAACACACTTAGGTACCAACATCATATTGTAAAGAGCTATTCTGCCCATAATAGATAGTGGCAGCAACTGCCACATCCACAATGTCTAGTATTGGAGAGTAAAGGGTCCACATTCAGCTCATAAAGGAGTGACAAGTCGGCGGAAATCAGGACCCCCAAATATTTCAGGGGACCAAAAGTCCAAGAAAGAGGAAACTCCCCCTCCCAAGTCTCCCTAATCTTAGCCTGAATCGGGAAGGCTACTGATTTCTGTAAATTTAACGTAAAACCAGAAAAATAACTAAATTCCTCGATTGCATTGAGTAAATTGGGTAGAGATTGCTGTGGCTTCGTCAGGGTCACTAATATATCATCTGCGAATGCTAACGACATGACCGAGAGTGAGGGCAGAGCAAAACCTGAAATTTCAAAATCTATTTGAATGGTATGCAGCAGGGGCTCTAAATAGAGAAGAAATAACAATGGGGACAAAGGACACCCCTGCCGCGTTCCACGAGAAACCGAAAACGAAGACGAGCACAGTCCATTTACCACTAGTGAAGCACTTGGCTGGGAGTAGAGTGTGGCGATTTCTTGTAGAAACCAGCCTGTAATTCCCACATACTTCAACACTGAAAATAAATAATCCCAACCTACCTTATCAAAGGCCTTCTCTGCGTCTAGACTGACCAGAAGCAGTGGCTCCTTAGTGAAATGTCTGTGTGCAATTGCTAAACAAACCTTGCACACATTAATGGAGGAGTGACGGCCACGCACAAACCCCACTTGTCCCTCTCCCACCAAAGATGGAACATGTGTAGCAAGATGATCTGCTAAGACCCTTGACAAAATCTTTAAGTCCACATTAATAAGTAAGATTGGCCTGTATGAACCCGGACGATCTGGCGGTCTGCCTGGCTTGGGTCTTAAAGTAATCAATGCCTCGTTAGAGTGTCTAGGAAAAGAGCCCATGGAAAACGAGGCTTTGAAAAATGCCGTCAGTGGGCCACAAATTTGTGGAAACATAAGCTGGTAGTATTCCGTCGCATACCCATCCGGAACCCGGAGCTGTGCCCCACCTAAGGGATTTAACCACACTATGAATCTCCTTAGCACACAAGGGGGCATTCAGTTGAGACAAGGCCTCCGGTGAAAGGCGCGGCATGCCAGAATCCTCCAAATAGTCAACCACAGAAGGCCCAGGATGCGACTACGGAGCAGCATACAAGGACGCGTGATCATGTAAGATCTGAGCAATTCCTGATGAGTGACTCTCCCTCGTACCATCTGATGCTATCAGGGATGGAATAAATCTATTGCTCCCCCAAGTCTTTGTGACCCTGGCCAACAACTTGCGGGATTTATTACCAAACCTATGAAATGAAAAGGAACGGTGAAAAAGTTGCTTTTTGGTACGTTCGTGAATCATGGAATTTAAGGCTGTCAAAGTCGACATCATCGCCTCTCTAGTCAGTGAAGATGGCACCACCAAGTGCACTCGCTTTGCCGCCTGATATTTTCATTCCAACTGAATTATACCTCGGCCTATCCGCCGAGCACGGGCACACATATATGCAATGATGTCACCCCTCAAAACTACCTTTGATGTTTCCCAATATAATTGCGCCTCCAGTTCATGATGTGCATTCGCTTCCGCAAACTTCAAGCACTTCTGATGTATTCCTGAAAGTTCACATCCTCTGCTAAATACAAGGGAAACCTCCACTGATTCTGACGAAGTTGCTCAGCACCCAAATCCATGTCCACCCAAATTAAAGTATGATCAGATACCTCCATGGGCCCGACCTCAGCATGCATAATCAGCAGGAAAAGAGTGGCATCTATTAGGATGTAGTCCAGGTGCGACCAAGTACCATGAGCTGGTGACAAATGGGTATAGTCACGTACACTAGGATTAAACAACCGCCATGGATCTACCAAGTTCAAGGCCTTACAAAGATATGGCAAGCCTTGCCCCCCACCCATCGCTACTCCCGCACCTGGGGCGGACCGATCTTGCTGCCCATCCATCACTTGATTAAAGTCTCCCAATATGACCCAAGGAGCGGTAGAGTGCTGAATACCCAAACGCACCAAGTGCTGGAAGAAAGAATGGTCATACACATTGGCCCATAGATATTAAGGAGAAAAACTTCCTGACTCATGATATTCAAATGCAAAAGAATGTAATGTCCATTCCCGTCCTGTGCTACCACCTGGGCTTTAAATTGTAGATTTTTATGAATGAGGTCCACTACTCCCCCCTTCTTACCCCTCACCAAAGCGAAAAAGCAGTCCCCCACCCACCGCTGTCTTAACTTTAAGTGTTCTGCATCAGACAATTTGGTTTCTTGAAAGCATGCAAGAGATACCTTGTGACGTTGTAATGCGGACAGAATTTTGTCCTTTTGACAGGAGAGGTGATACCCAATACATTCCAAGAGATTAATCTCGGAACCGACAAATTAGCCAGGATCCCAACCCCAGGATGCAATATATGCCACAAAACAACGCCCAAAAAACTCCCGAGCGCCCAGCCTTCACCTGGGAATCCAAGTACACCCGTGAGTCCCGTCATGTATGGGACCCTGACCAGCAGATTGACCCCCTATGTATGGCATGACAACTCCCACAACCAACGTCCACAGTACGGCAGTGGCGTAGCCAGACTGCCAATTTTGGGTGGGCCTGAACCCAAAGTGGGTGGGCACAAAATTTTCTCTCTACCCCCACCCCCCCAGCAAAATTTAGTCTCACTCAGATGCATTTGTCACACAGGGTAAAGTGCTGCTTTTCAGTGCATCCAATTTCAGACAATTTATTTAATAGCCTAATCCTTTTCAGTGAGCTTTCAGATGCCAAAACCTCCTGCCTCAGGTTAGTATAATGCTGTTACGGTATCCTCTCCTGACCTAAGGAAGGAAGTATTGGTCTCTGAAACTTTATTAACACCATATTACTTTATCCTAAATTAAAAATAAAATTATTTTCTTTACCTTTGTTGTATGGCCATTTACTTTTTCTCATGTTATTGTCTACAATTATGCCTAGATCTTTTTCTTGGGTGCTAACTCCCAAGGTGGACCCTAGCATCAGGTAACTATGATTTGGATTATTCTTCCTAGTGTGCATCACTTTGCATTTGTCCACATTAAATTTCATCTGCCATTTGGATGCCCCGTCTTCCAGTTTCCTAACTTGAGGATGCTTTTAAATCTTAAACCTTAGCTCTATGGTGAAGGTATGAGCTAAATCTACAAAATTAACAATTAATAATGGCAAACATTTCAACTCCTTTCCAGACTCTGAGACAATGTTTATGAATTCAGCTGGCTTCATGATATTCTTGATTTTTGTAATTCAGTTCCACTGGGAGCAAATGAGATATTGAAGTCGAGGCTAGGTTGTCTTGTAACATCTTATATATCTTTAGACAGTCTAAAACGTATCACAACCTGTACTGAAACCAGTTTTCTCAGGCATTCAGCATAGCAAGTCGAACTCCACCTAGGCCGCATGAACGACAACCACTTTTCACTAAAATTAGTTTTATATAACAGGTTAGCTTTCCAAAATTACAGGCTTCTTGGCTTCCTTTTAGCTAAGATTAAAATGCAGGGTGTGGAGTGTGAACACCAGGGGTGGTTCCTGCTTGGCCTTTTGGTTGAGATTCAGAACGTGTACAACAACCTTAATGTTCTGTCACCTCACCCAAGTGGAGATAATGATTGGATTTTGAGGATTACTAAAGGAGGCACATTAAACCTGCTTTGAGAAAAAGCTTTAAAATTTCTTTTATTTTTTTATGACAAGTACTATCTAGGTATCAACGTTTAACATTGGCGCTTCAGAAATCTAGTACGAGACCTGTGTTCAGTTGTTGCTTCTGTGATCAAATATTGCAACCACTGCGTTCCTCACTCTGTCCCCAGTGTACATCAGCATTTCACTGCTCTGAATTACTATCCAGCCATCGGCCTTTACAAATATTTGAGTAATTGGAACATATACAGCGATTTTATTTAACTTAACCACAAAAGCAAACAGAAAAGGACAGTCCAATAAAGGAAGTTAATCGTCAACAAAAGCTGCTTTTCACAAGTACGTAATGAAACAAAAAAAACAAGCTATAGTTTATTCCTAGAGCCAGTCTCATACTCCTGCCATACAGCGATGCAACACATGAAATTGCAAAAGAGCTGACAGGAGATATGATAGAGGTCTATAAAATAATGAGTGGAGTGGAACGGGTAGATGTGAAGTGTCTGTTTACTCTTTCCAAAAATACTAGGACTAAAGGGCATTCCATGAAGCTACAAAGTAGTAAATTTAAAACAAATCACAGAAAATGTTTCTTCACTCAACGTGTAATTAAACTCTGGAATTCGTTGCCAGAGAATGTGGTAAAGGCGATTAGCTTAGTGGGATTTAAAAAAGGCTTGGACAGCTTCCTAAAGGAAAAGTCCATAGACCATTATTAAAATGGACTTGGGGAAAATCCACTGCTTATTTCTGGGATAAGAGGCATAAAATGTTTTGTACTTTTTGGGGATCCTGCCAGGTACTTGTAACCTGGATTGGCCACTGTTGGAAACAGGATACTGGGCTTGATGGACCTTTGGTCTGTCCCAGTGTGGCAATACTTATGTACTTATGTAACCATGTACAAGGTCCTAAAAGGGAGTGGTGGAATATGCCGACATCTCACAGCATTTCAATTGTCAGTTTTTGCTGCTCATGAAATTTAGTACCAGACACAATCAGGTAGCCCACATCTAACCACAAATCTCTCCCTATTTCGTGGAGGAAGGACCTGCTACCACATTTCCATCCCCGCCCCCGCCAAGCTAACATAGTTTTTCCTTATTCCCACTTACATTGCTTATTTGCTATTAAACCTATTGTAACACAGATTGGGTGCGGTCTTTATCTGCAGAAAGATGTGCATAAATTTGATATTACTCCACATTGTTCTGCTCTGTTTTTCACTCAGCACTACCCTTCAGCTTCCAGCTTAAATGGGACCTGCCCCAAATGTAACTACACTAAATATTTATTTAGTATTACATGCTGTGTGTTGATTATACAGGAACACAGGGCTAGTCCTCTATGTAGTGAGGACAGAGGGACTATACAAATAAGATACTCAAGGATTTATCTTTGTGCCCTTCTCTCAGGAAATCTTGCTCTAGAAATAAAAACTATGGGGGTCTTTTACTAAAGTTTAGCTTATCTGCAGCAGGGCCCATAGGAATAAAATGGGCCCTGCTGCAGATAACTGGAGCTAAGCTTTAGTAAAAGACCCCCTATATCTTGTATGAGGCCAGCCCTGTCACTCAGACAGCAGCACCTGGTCCTGCTAGTGAGGTATTCTTAGATTTGTCGCTGTCCAAAATGGAAGAACATGTGAGCAAAACGAAAAAAAAAAAAAAAGCTTTGTATGACACCCATCTTGCAAATACATGACTGTGTAAAACAAAGAGGCAGAGAGGAAGCTCCGTTAATGGCAGAAAGCTGTTAATTAACTTCTGGTATTTAACGTCTTCTTAACGTCCTGGTTTCACATAACTACATCTGGGCTGTGGCTGCTGTGTTCAGTGAAGTGGGACTGGAAAGTGGAACTTCTTGAGGAGCTGTGGGCTGAAGAACAGCTGGCCTCGAATGTATGTGTTCAGTTTCAGGAACTGAGAGCCAAAATAACACTAAGCAGGTTTAAGACCTAATCAGCTTTGTATATCTTGCCAGGTCTCAAATAGGTGAGAAATAACAGTATGTACTGGAGTACTACCCTTCTGAAGAATGAAAAAAACAAAAACCCAAAGAACTTATTTACAGATGGCTGATAATATAAGGTACAGAATCTGCCTGCAGCAGTGTGGGATGAAATTTCATGAATGCTATGAAATGTGCACAAAGATGTATGAAGTGCAAAGGTCACTGTGAAATGAATTATAAAGAAAGAGTACTTCCAGTTGTGAAGAAAAACAGTAAATGAGATCACTTCTCTGCTTCATGGTGAGTAAGATCAACAGAGAGTGAGCTATGAATTTCAGATGATCTCATCTTGGCTTTTTGGCAGAGATTGAGTACCTATACATTATATGGAAGGAGGAGCACTTAACTATTCTGCCATCCAACCCCATTGAGAACACGATGAGGTGATGACCATCATGCAAACATGTATTTCGAAATGTCCAACTTAACTGTGAAATGCACTACCAAACGTCATAAAAACAATGCACCACCTAACAAACTTCCGAAAATCACTAAAAACCAACCTGTTCAAAAAGGCATACCACAATGATCTATCCTAAATTCCAGATAACGAAACTTATACCAAAACTGGACAAAACCGAACCCTCGATACTTGATTGCTTAATTTACTCTGTCACCATTGAACTTTAACGCAATGCCACTTTATTCTCATTCCGGAAATGAACTCTCTATACCTGACTGCTTAAAGTACTCTGCCACTTATGAACTTTAATGCAATACCACTCTGTATTTCTCATTCCGATAATGGCGAGCGCCACTACAGCATAATGTAAGCCACATTGAGCCTGCAAATAGGTGGGAAAATGTGGGATACAAATGCAACAAATAAATAAATAAATAAATACAAGTTGTCAGCAGTGCTGTCTGTCTATTTAAGCAGTGCCACTGAATGTACACACACAACTTGTAAATGTCCTGTGGTGCACTTCGCACAAACCTATGTGTTTAGCAGCTTGGAGGAGTTGGGCGCTACTTTAAAATGCCGACAGGAAGCCCAACCCCCTACTGGCAAAAGCAAGGCAATGCCACAGTGAATAACTATGGGAAGTTGGGGTTCTGCCAGCAAAACATCCAGGATCACTCAAGGGATTTTGGTGGCCCACTCCACATCATGCTCCTCCTCCCCCCACCCCCTGCATCAGATTCCTTCTAACCAGCCATCCTTCCTATATAACCCTGACTCACCCCAGGGGTCCTAAGAGCAACAGAGCAGGATTACTATTTTAAACTGAAACTCATAAGGCAGCTGAAGCCATTTTTAGACACAAACATTGTTGGCTGTGGGATTTATTTATTTACTAGCTGTTAAGCCCATAAAAACGGGCAAGTATTGCAGCCCTTCTCTCTCCCCTGGCCTCACCCCGTCCACCGATCCTCCCCCCCCCATATCCAGCGACCCTCCTCTTTCCCTTGGCCTCCCCCCCTCCCCCCATGTCCAGCAACCCTCCTCTGTGCCCTGCTCTCATCCCAAGTCCAGCAACCATGGCCTCTCCCCCCTGCCCTCCCCCCATGTCCAGCTACCCTCATCGCCGCCGCTCCCTCCCCCCTCCGTGCCGGGCCCCCTGCACTGACCTGACAGCGTCTCTGACCTCCGTGTGAAAATGCTACAGGCAGCAGCAGATCGCTCTGCTGCTGCCTGCAGCGCTTCCACACGGAGTTGAGAGGCGCTGTCAGGTCAGTGCAGGGGGCCCGATAAGGAGGGGGGCGGGAGCGGCGGCAGGGATGGGGGGAGGGGGGAGGTTGTTTCATGCGATGTTCCTTTCCAGGCGGCAGCAGCAGCGTCCAACAATTCGACTCCGTTTCCCTCTCTGTTCCGCCCTCTGACATCATGACGTCTTGACGCGAGGGCGGGACAGAGAGGGAAGTCTGTACTGCGCATTTGCAAGTGAGTACGGTCACTTGCCATTTATATGTTTGATTTTTAATTTAAGCCTTTTGGATCACCACTTCTCAACCTAGTCATAGGGACATACCTAGTCAGCTGGGTTTTCAGGATATCTACAATGCATATGTATAAGATAGATTTACATGGACTGCCTCATCATGGTATGCAAATCTATCTCACACACATGCATTTTAGACATCCTGAAACCCTAACTGGCTGGGTGTGCTCCAAGGGATGGGTTGAGAAGCATTGCTTTAGATTACTGTAACGTTTTATATATAGGTCTTTGTGCCATATACAGGAAGTAGTTACGGATATTACAGAATGCAGCAGCAACAAGTACAGTGAGGGGTGAAAATGCTGGGAAAATGCAAGGCTTTTGCTAAGTAAACCGCATTGGCTTCCTCTAAAGGAGAAAGCTACGTTTAAATTGTTAATCCAGACTTTTAAGGTTCTATATATTTAAAAGAAAATGTCACCATCACGCTTATTTTCGAAAGAGAAGGACGCCCATCTTTAGACACAAATCAGGAGATGGGCATCCTTCTCGCAAGGTCGTCCAAATCGGCATAATCGAAAGTCAATTTTTTGACACCCTCGACTGCTTTCCATCGCAGGGATGACCAAAGTTCATGGGGGCGTGTTGGTAGGGTAGCAAAGGTGGGACTGGGGCGTGATTAGGAGATGGTCGTCCTCGGCCGATAATAGAAAAAAGAAGGGCGTCCCTGATGAGCACTTGGTCGACTTTACTTGGTCCATTTTTTTTCACGACCAAGCCTCAAAAAGGTGCCCCAACTGACCAGATGACCACCGGAGGGAATCGGGGATGACCTCCCCTTACTCCCCCAGTGGTCACTAACCCCTCCCACCATAAAAAAACAAGTTTAAAAATACTTTTTTGCCAGCTTCTATGCCAGCCTCAAATGTCATACTCAGGTCCATCGCAGCAGTATACAGGTCCCTGGAGCAGTTGTAGTAGGTACAGTGTACTTCAGGCAGGCGGACCTGGGGGGGGGGGGGTTGGGGGGCTCAGCACCCAAGGTAAGGGAGCTATGCACCTGGAAGCAATTTCTGAAGTCCACTGCAGTGCCCCCTAGGGTGCCTGGTTGGTGTCCTGGCATGTCAGGGGGACCAGTGCACTACGAATGCTGGCTCCTTCCACGACCAAAGGGCTTGGATTTGGACTTTTTTGAGATAGACGTCTTTGGTTTCCATTATCGCCGAAAACCAAGGACGACCATCTCTAAGGTCGACCTAAATGTCAAGATTTGGGCATCCCCGACTGTATTATCGAAATGAAAAATGGCCGTCCATCTTGTTTCGATAATAAGCGTTGCCCCACCCCTTCGCGGCACTGTCCTTAGAGTTGAGTGCCCTTAGAGATGGTCGTCCCTGTTCGAAAATGCCTCTCCATATGTCTCTAATGTTACACAACTAAGTATTTTGGCTAAACTTGCTTATCTGAAACTTTCACTATATGGATTAAGCAAGTTGCAGTCAATGTGCTTCAAAGTAGGAGGAAAAGGACTTTAGTGGCTCGGGTCCCTGCCTACATTCAAATTTGGACTAATGGCCCGCCCTACTTCGTCATCCAGGCTCGTAGGATTGAACAGTTTCTGGGACAGGGGCTACCGAAAGTGCAGCATAAATGAACACGCTCCTGATGAAGCAAGGGTGAAACAGCCATGCTGTAGAGCGGGTTAAAACTGCCTCAGATAAGTACCTGGAATCTTGTTAAAGAAAACAACATGAAAAAAGCATTCAAAATTGAAAATAGAAAATCAGGTGTTATTAAGCATTGGAGGGTTTTTTTTAGGACTAATGACGAAGCAGGGCGGGCCATTAGTCCAAATTTGAATGTAGGCGGGACCCGAGCCACTAAAGTCCTTTTCCTCCTACTTTGAAGCACATTGACTGCAACTTGCTTAATCGATATAGTGATAGTACCATATGTCTCTAAATAATCCCCAAGGTCTTCTCAAAGGCATTTGTTAAATGTCACAGGACCTGAGAGTATAAGGAAAGTTGGATTGAGATCCAAAGCATTTAGGACTGTTGGTCTGGATCTGGAATAAGCTGCCCATCGATTTAAGATTGGAACCCAGTCTCTTACCCCACCCCCCTCCCCTGTTTACTAAACCCTGCTAGTGGCTGCCAATGCAGCCTATTCAAAGTGAGCATCACCAGCACAGCTTAGTAAACAGGGGGGGGGGGGGGGGTAGTGTTTAGGAAGAAAAATTTTAAACCTATTTTCCTTCCTTATAACAATCATATTGATTGTAAATGTTTGTATTTTGAGTTATGTTCATACCCTGATCCTTCATTTCTTTTTTTTCTTGTTTTTCTTAAAAGTGTAAAACATTTGAATTATATTTTAGCAAGAAAATGGTATAGATATATATATACGTACTCTGTCAGCTGGGTCAGTATGTTAAGTTGTTGATAGTAGGGTATTGTCCAAAATCACCATGGGGGACTTAGGAAGTTGGATGTTAGGTAACAGCCACACTAGTACTGATTGCCTAATTACCAGAAAATTTGTTAAACATTTACAGTCTGAAGAATCATAAGAGTTATTTCAACCTTTCAGCTGTTAGTTCATTTAAAAATGTTTCTAGTGAGATATAAAACATCAATTCTTATACAATTAAAACAGTATATTCATTAGCAAAAACACAAAGTTTAGATGATTAAAAAGCTTGTGGTTAAATATGGTCAGAGAGGGGTGCTGTGTGAAGTAAATGAGGAAGCCTGCATGGTGGAGTCCAAAAAAAGAAGACAACAAGAACTGTAACTTGATTAAGAAGTGAAAAAGGTATAGTAGGCACTGACCTGTCCATGGAGGGCTTACAATACCTGAGATAATGGAGGGTTAGAGGGTCTTTATACTACTACTTAACATTTCTAGAGCGCTACTAGGGTTACGCAGCGCTGTACAATTTAACAAAGAGAGACAGTCCCTGCTCAAAGAGCTTACAATCTAATAGACAAGTGAACGGTCGGTCAAATTGGGGCAGTCTGGATTCACTGAACGGTAAAGTTTAGTGAATGCTAATGGACCAAGCGCCACGTGGTCCATAGGTAGAAAATAGGACATACAACATTTAGCACATGCTAAGGATGCCAGGCTTTAGGAAAAGGACTTCTAAGAGGTCCTTTTACAAAGGCATGCTAATGTTTTAAGTGTGCACTAAAAATAAGGACGCACTCCTGAGAAAATTAAAGACTCATGGGATAGGAGGCAAGGTCCTGATGTGGATTAGGAATTGGTTATTGGACAGAAAACAAAGGGTAGGGTTAAATGGTCATTTCTCTCAATGGAGGAGGGTGGAGTGCCGCAGGGATCTGTACTGGGACCGATGTTATTTAACATATTTATAAATGATATGGAAATCGGAATAACAAACGAGGTGATCAAATTTGCAGATGATACAAAACTATTCAAGGTTGTTAAAACATGTGTGGACTGTGAAATATTGCAGGAAGACCTTAGAAAATTGGAAGACTGGGCATCCAAATGGCAAATGAAATGTAATGTGAACAAATGCAAGGTGATGAACATTGGAAAGAATAATCTGAATCATAGTTACCTAGGTTCCACCTTGGGGGGGGGTGGGGGGGGGGGGTCAGTGCTCAAGAAAAAGATCTGGGTGTCGTTGTAGATAATACGCTGAAATCGTCTGTTCAGTGTGCAGCGGCAGCCAAAAAAGCAAACAGGATGCTAGGAATTATTAGGAAAGGGATGTTGAACAAAAATACTATAATGTCTTTGTATCGCTCCATGGTGCAGCCGTAACTTGAGTATTGCATTCAGTTCTGGTTGCAGTATTTCAAGAAAGATATAGTGGAATTAGAAAAGTTTCAAAGAAGAGTGACCAAAATGATAAAGGGGATGGGACTCCTCTTGTATGAGTTAAGGGCTCTTCAGCTTGGAAAAGAGACAGATGAGGGGAGATCTGATTGAGGTCTACAAAATCCTGAGTGGTGTAGAACGAGTAGAAGTAAATGGATTTTTTTTACTCCTTCCAAAACTACAAAGACTAGGGAACACTCAAGGAAGTAACATGGAAATACTGTTAAAACAAATAGGAGGAAATATTTGTCACTCAACGAATAGTTAAGCTCTGGAACTCTTTGCCGGAGGATGTGGTAACAGCGGTTAGCATATCTGGGTTTAAAAATGGTTTGACAAATTCCTGGAGGAAAAGTCCATAGTCTGCTATTGAGACAGTCATGGGAAGCAACTGCTTGCCCTAGAATTTGTAGTATGGAGTGCTTCCACGATTTGGGTGTCTGCCAGATACTTGTGACCTGGTTTGGCCACTGTTTGGAAAACGGAATACTGGGCTAGATGGACCATTGGTCTGTACTCTTATGTTCAGATGTTCTTAAAACTGTAATAGTGTATTTTTAAGAATATGGTTTCAAGAAAGTGTGATTTTAATATCTGACTGTACATCAGAGGTATACCTAGTTATATTGCATGGCCCAGTGTTGGTGGCTCAGGGAGCTGCTGCAGACTGCCGAGGGTGGAGAACAGCACCATTGGGGGGAGGTCTTCAGCTGGTAGGGCTTGGGATTCTCACCAGCCCACATATATTTTTTTTAATTGAGTAGGGAAGGCACAGATTTTTTTTTTAATTGTAGAGAGCATTTGAGACAGTTGAGTACAACACACGGCATCATTTGTTTGCAGCTAACCAGTCCCTTGGCTAGCATGTCTACAAACAATTTATGGATTCTTATTTTATTATTAATGTATTGCCTTTTTATTTATTTGCCTAAGGTGGTGTACAGCAAGTGTAAACCGGATACAGGCAATGAACAATTACAGCAGCAAAAATATTCAAGCATCTATAATTACATTATGGCATAGTATGCTACTTACAGTGTCAACACAATGCATATTCAAACTTCTCGGGGGGTAAGCAGAACTAAATATATAGACAGATAAGATACAGGGAAGGGCATTTTCTAGATGACGTCCAAAATCCAGTAGCAAACATGGCCAATTTAAAAGCAGAAAAATGTCAAACTTTATGTTTTCAAAATAGCCGTTTGCTAGATGTTTTTGTGCTTTGTGTATCTATATTTTAAGAGCATTAAAAAAAACCTACACTCGTTTACTAATCCGCACTAGCGGCTGCCCTCTGACAGAGCCAATTCTGACAGAGCCTGTTCACTTTGAATGGGCTGTATCGGCATTAGCGTGCAGCTTAGTAAACAGACCCCTTAGTGTCTACGTGAAAACACACAAAAACAAGTCATTGGGATATATGGAAGGGGGGGGGGGGGGGAGGGCACCATTCTTAGTAGACTGGCCACACAGACATTCCAGCAAAACAGTGGAGCATCCTAGGGACATCACATAAAAGGTCCCAGGTACACATCTCACCGTTACTCCTTTATATTGTATAGGGAGCCCTCCAAAACCCACCAAAAACCTACTGCACCTATACATATAGGTGACACCTGCAGGCATAAGGGCCATTGTAGTGGTGTACAGTTGGGTACAGTAGGTTTTTGGTGAACTCCTACTTTCAACCACAAGTGTATCATTTAAAGTAGGATATGGGCCTGGGTCCCCTTCTCTAAAGTCCAAGGGCGGGACAGCTAAAGGAAGGCCCCCAGGATTAGTGAAGCAACCTGCTTTTTTCCGATGATGCCGGATGCCAGGTCAGATGGCACTGCTTTAAAAAATGTAATCACGGCAAGAAGAAGAGGTGCTGCATTGCGTGGGGAGCAAGGATGTTGAATAAAAACAGGAGACAGGGTGCCGTTAAGAAGTTAAATCAATAAGGTAAGTCTCTGTTTTCCCTTCCCCATGTAGCTGTCATTCTGCCTACACTCAAAGCAAACAATCCTATGAGCCACTGCACCCATGCTGTCATTCTTTATTGTTGGTGGCATTTTTATCTAAGCTCACTTATATTTTCAAACATGCCAGCTTGTGGAGCATATGGATGTACACAGAGGAGATATAGTAACGGAATAACTTTTCATAAGTTCATAAGTGTTGCCATACTGGTACAGACCAAAGGTCCATCAAGCCCAGTATCCTGTTTCCAACAGTGACCAATCCAGGTCACAAGTACCTGGCAAGATCCCCAAACCGTACAATACTTTTTATGCTGCTTATCCCAGAAATAAGCAGTGGATTCTCCTAAGCCCATTTTAATAATAGCTTACAGACCTTTCTTTTAGGAAGCTAGCCAAACCTTTTTTAAACCTCACTAAGCTAACTGCTTTTACCAACAATCTCTGGCAATGAATTCCAGAGTTTAATTACATGTTGAGTGAAGAAATATTTTCTCAGATTCATTTTACTTAGCTTCATTGCGTGCCCCCTAGTCCTAGTATTTTTGGAAAGAGTAAACAAGTGATTCACGTCTACCCATTCCACTCCACTCAGTATTTTATATACTTCTATCATATCTCCCCTCAGCTATCTTTTTTCCAAGCTGAAGAGCCCAAGCTGTTTCAGTCTTTCCTCATAGGGAAATCGTCCCAGCCCCTTTATCATTTTCATCGTCCTTCTCTGTACCTTTTCATAGGTAGAGTAGTAATTTGTTATAAATTGTAATCAGTGTCATTTGGAAGGGCTGGTTATAGGGACACCCTAGCACTGTTATATTTATGCAGAGATCTTCTTTCTCCTAGTAAAAGGGCCACTGAAATAGACATCATATTATGAAAATCAGGTTCTCAACATTCAGAGTTTCTATTTATTTACTTATTTATGATATTTTATATCCCACATTAAGCATGAATTAGGTTGAAACCTGGGAACATTTAAAATCTTTTTTTTTTCCTGTGCCTACATCAAAAGAAAAAGGTGGCATGTGGGAACTTACTCCTTGTTGTTTGTAGATTGTAGTGGTATATTACAAAAATGCACTTGCCTTTTTTATTTACTATTATTTCACAGAGAGGTATTGAGTAATGAGGGAAGAGCTTCCTTCATGCAGAAGTTCTGTCCAGCATCAGCTTAAATGTGCCAACATTGTCCAGTTCAGCAGACTATTAGCCACCAAATTCATACAAAGTTAATTATGTTCAGCGGAAAATAAATCTGTTGGCTCAGGCTGTCTGCTATGTGACTATTCCATCATTGTTTCATTATTGCTACACCACATATTACATATTATGGGTATTTGCTTTAAACTTTGTTTTAATTTGTTTATCCAGATCTTACATACACACGTTTTTGCTTGTTAAACCCAAAGGTGAATCTTAAGAGTGGTTGAACAATTAGGTATAAACTGTGTTCTTTCTGATTTTACTTGTTTTGGAGTGTTTTGGGTCCTGCTGATCTGTTCATCTGCTCTCTGAAATTTTGGAAGATGGAAATTAGAAAATAAAAATACAATTTTGGATGTACTCTGTAGAAGTTGTTGTTTACTTTTGAAATGTGTGTTATCACTGGAGTTATGTGTTGTACTGCATGATTTGTGCTTAAAAGACTGCAGAAAGTTTAGGGGATTTTAGACGGCTTGTTGAAGTACAATATTTATGATACGTAATTGTGCTTTTAGAGAGCAATTTGCCAGCCGTCTGCACTGGTGCAAAACCAGTGGGTGCTTGTTAGCTGTAGTCCTTAAAATAGTTTTCACATGGAAAATACTTTGAAGATTCCCAAAGAAACAGTATCCACTAGGGCTGTACCGAATATCTGTGAGAAGTCCCGGCATGCTGCTCAGAGCCAGAAACAAGCAGTGGGGAGCGGCAGTAGTCCATTTATTTGGCTAGTGGGGCTTGGCACCTCTGCCAGCAAAAGTATGCCTAGCGTGCCCATAAGGGGGGAGGGAAAGAGAATTGTGCTTCCCCCCCCCCAAAAAAAAAATTGCAGGGCTGGTTTCACCCGGAGAGGGAGCCTGTTGTTAAAACTTTCTCTGTGCGGCATCCTCTTGCCTCCTATGCTCTGGAAGAGGGAGGGTAGCAGCAGCAGTAGCAGAGTCAGTAACAGGAAGGGGAAAAGGGGAGATGCAGGATACAGGGGAAGGATAGATGACATTTTGAACATGTGGGTAGTAGGGAGGGGAAGGGGAGATACTGAACCAGGTGGAGAGGCGAAGGAAAGATACTGTATTGTTGGGGAGAAAGTATAAGGCCTTGACCTGCCCCTGGGGTGGTAGGATGCACATGGCTAAGGTTTACCTTGGGCATCGGGTACTCTTGGACTGACCCTGAAGGTGTGTGTCATAGTATCCTTCCAATCAGTCAAAAGAACTCACCTTTACCACACATAGACACTTGCCAAATACAGAATAAGTGACCACAAATTTGGGAAACCAAACATGTAGACAAAACCTGACCTAGAAATGTCAAGAACCTTGATTCAGTGAAGCACTGAGAAAGACAAATAGAAATGTATTTCCTTCTACCCAGCTGCCTAAAATCCACAAACCAGGTGACCCTGTCTGACATATATCTGCTATTAACATACTCACCCAAAGTATGGATTCATGGAACCTGTGTTAAAACTACTGACTATTACCACCTTGTGTTGCCATTTTAACTACATAAGAAATAAACAGTGTGGGAGGGACAGTACATTTTTGGGTGTGTGAGTATCACCTACAGATTTTAATGCCAACTTCTTTGCAACAGACAAGTACAAATACATCATGTCACCACTTAAAGGTTAACATGTACAATGGACAAGTCCTGCAAATTAAAGCAGAAAATGTGCTTAAATATAGATCAAAAGATGCTCAGAGGTGATGATTCCTCTGTAAAAGACATTGCTGAAACCTCATCCTGAACAACTTGTCCAAAGCTAGAGATTAGATTTAAAGACCTAGATAAATATACTCTAGAAGAGCACAGACAGGGAAAGGATATGATAATAAAAGTATGTGTTTTCTTTTAATAACATTAACACCCCTGTGTGTTTTGTATGTGTTGTGTTGTCATTTCCCATCCAAAAGGACTACATATTGTTGCTGTGGTTTATGTCATTCCCAGCACCAATGTTGTGCTGGTTAAAGGAGCCCTAATCCTGCCTTTTTACCACACTTCCGAGTGCTCTTTAAAAAGACAATGGCTACCCTGAATAATAGCACCAGTGGAACAAGCAGAAGCAAATGGGATAGATACTGACAGTGGGGGGGGGGGGGGGGGGGGGGGGGGAATGGGTAAGAGGATGAAAGGGGGCATCCCAAAACTTTGGCTTAAGTGTAATAGATGTAATAGAAGATGGAGTAACTTAGTGGTTGGCGCATTGGCCTTGACATCCAGGAGTGCCTGGTTCAAACCCTACTGCTGCTGCTTCCTGTGATCATGGGCAACTCATCTCTCTATTGCCACTGGTACAACATTTAGATTGTGAGCCCTCCAGGGACAGGGAAGGTATCTGAATATACTTGAATGTAATTCACCTTAAGCTACTACTGAAAAAGGTGTCAGCAAAATATAAATACAAATATCCAGGGGTGGTGTGTATTAAGGGCAACAGAACTATCCAGGGATAGGATAGGGTGCAGTTGTAGGAGGTTTTCTGGGGAGACAGGGTTTTAAGAAAATGGTAGAGCATCACCACCATTTCTTGGGGATGAGGAACAAGAGCCATTGGCTTTATAAAGAGATTTGTGGAGGAGGGCCCCTCAGGTACAGAAGTTCCCTCTAACCAAAAGAACAAAAAAAACAACAACCCCAAATAGCACAAAAGTGGAGAGGAAACAAAAAAAAAAAAAATCACAAAACAAGAAATGAAACCAACTTTTCCCCCATCTGTGATAGTGACATTCAGGTATAAGTAATGCACAACCAAGCAGGCATTATGAAAGGATATTCTACAATCAGAGGTCGTACTGTGAGGTTCAAAGAAAGGGTGGTTGATACATATTACAACTAGTCAGTGGAGGTGAAGGCATAACAATAACTGAATTCAAGAAAGTATGGGGCAAGCAGAGAAGTAAACAGGTGGTGTCCAATACAGCAACAAGAAATACATTGGATAGACTAGATAGGCCTTATGGGTTTTTCATCTGCCATCATATTCCATTTTTAAGTATTGCTCAGTTCATGGTTAACAGAATCTTTGATGTGTTGTATTCTCATGCCCTCTAGTGGACATCTGTGGAAATACTGATGCATCTGGACATGAATATTAGATGTCAGCTGTGATGAAATGCATACTTGACAACAGGAATGAATACATGAATACAACATGGCAAAGAGGTATAAATATCTTTCTGGACCTCAGCACAATTTATAATTGTTTCCCTGAACAAAATATGCTTGCCCTCCTATTTACACAGGAGTATAGTGGATTACAGCACATAAGATTACTTGGAGGCATATTTTCAAAGCACTTAGCCTTCCAAAGTTCCATAGGTTTCTATGGAACTTTGGAAGGCTAAGTGCTTTGAAAATATGCCTCCTAGTGTACCTGAATTTAACTCACATTGTGCTACTACTGAAGACAGATGTGAACAAAATCCAAAATGAATAACAAATAAATTAATAAGGATTAATTGGCCCATTCACTCTGTTCCGAGTTGCCTCCCTGAACTCAGTGGCTTCCAAAACACAGATCCCTCCGCTCCCAAGACAAATCCCTCCTTTCAGTACCCTTCTCCACGACTGCCAACTCCAGCTCCGCCCTTTCTGCTTCGCCTCACCCCATGCTTGGAACAAACTCCCTGAGCCCATACGCCAGGCCCCCTCCCTGCCCATCTTCAAGTCCTTGCTCAAAGCCCACCTTTTCAATGTCACTTTCGGCACCTAACCACTACACCTCTACTCAGGAATTTAGACTTCCCCAACTTGACATTTCGTCCTTTAGATTGTAAGCTCCTTTGAGCAGGGACCGTCCTTCATTGTTAATTTGTACAGCGCTGCATAACCCTAGTAGCGCTCTAGAAATGTTAAGTAGTAGTAGTAGTAGATCCAGACAGAGGAAGGCCCAAGTGAGAGAGTCAAAAGCAAAAGAAACAGTGGTTAGAGAACCAGACTGGAAACCAGGAAAGCCTGAGTTCAGCTCCTGATTCTCCCATGGACACTCCTTCTGATGTTGAACCCAGGGCCGGTCTTAGGCCGAGGCGACCGCATAGGGCCTCATGCTTAAGGGGGCTCCGCGTGGCGCGCCTCAACTCTGCTTCCTCCACTCCATCCTGCTCCCGCACTGGCGCTCACAGTCTGCTACCAACCACTTGCAACCCAGACCCAGCCAGACTGCTCTGCTGCGTGTGAGCCGGCTGCCTGCCAGAGACTTGCAGCAGCCGGGCTGCACTGCTCCCTGGCCCTGCTCGCCCAGTCGCCACTCCGGACCATACCTCTCCTCCTGAGTGAGTTCGCACCTCTGACCCCCCCGGGGAGGGGGGGGGGGGGTTCATGATAGCATTGTGCTTATTATTTCAATCAGTTTTTCTGTTTAGCTTCATTTGTCTTTATTTGAAATTTCATAAATAAAAAATGCTCTAAAAATTGAATAATCTTATCGATGGGGTGGAGCCCCACCAAATTG
Organism: Microcaecilia unicolor; assembly: GCF_901765095.1. NCBI lineage: Eukaryota > Metazoa > Chordata > Amphibia > Gymnophiona > Siphonopidae > Microcaecilia > Microcaecilia unicolor. Next base: position 173,352,220 of record NC_044036.1, read on the forward strand.
GTCTGCACAGGGCCCCGCACTTGCTAACACCGGCCCTGGTTGTACCCAAGGCAATGCTGGGTGAAGTGACTTGCCTAACTTAGGCTGTGAGCCCATTTGGGCAGTGAAATAACCTCATGTACCTGAATGTACTTTATCTTGAGCTACTTATTACTGAACAAGGTAAGAGCCACAGCCCCAAGAATCAGGCAAGAGCACCGAGCTGAAGGTCTGGGAGGGTGCTGAGATTTAGGCACTGAACAGCGCTGCCAGGATGTTGGTGCTAAAAGATAAACTGATGGTACAACATCAGTGCCCAGACCGACAATCACCCAGTAATGCACTAGAACTCTGATCTTGGTGCCGACACTGATCATCAGTGCAAAGAGCAAACGGCATTGAGCAGCAAGGTTTGGCTCCAAAAAACAATGTAATTCCAGTCCAGAAATTATATCAGGGAAGAAGCAGAAAATAGCTTTGACACAGATGACCTCTCTCCCTGTTTTATTCGTTCCCAGAAGCAAATGTTTCTCTAAAATTGCAATCCAAACCAGCTCGTTCACCAGCTTTAGTGGCAAATATCCAAAGACTTCGTGAAAAATTACTTCAAAGATACAGCTCACAATCCAGAACAAGCTCAGCCTGTTCCTGATCTGCAGACAGAATAAATGGGCTGATGCAGAAAGATACCACGGGAAGTAGCGTACACACTAAATGAGAGAATTACGCACATTCTACTGGCTGCATGATGAAGAACAGGCTTCAGCGATTAAGTCTGCTCACTTGGTAGCCATCTGTGCACAGTTTATTCAAATATATTCTAATGAGACTATTAGCAATCCCACCACAATGCAAAGCAGGGAACACAATATCTTAATGAGAGCACAAAGCAAGAAAGTGAACACCAGGCAAGGCAACAGAGAAAAGCTAGTTGCTCTGGCAGTTTTGCAGCCCCTAAATCCAACCCTCCCTTCTCCTCCCTTGGCCCCAGACATAAAAACAATATCCTCTGTAGTCTAGTAGCCCTTCCTCTCCTCCCCCCAACCCAACCCCCTTCAACTTAAAAAAAAAATCCTTTGTACCCCCTTCCCTTCCACAAACCTACCAGATCCTAGTCAGCCACCTCAAAAGCAGAAAGACAAGATCAATGCCCACACAGTCCTGCCTCTGGTGCCGCTATGATCCAAAATCATAGTACTTGACTCGTCTACCAAATAAGGCAAATATTGCCTTACTTGGTAAACAAAACCCTAGAGGTGTGTTGCAATGCAATACTAGGGGTCAAGTACTGCCATTTTGGATCATGGAGGTGCTGGAGGCAGAAACGAGTGGGCATAGCTCCTGCCTTTCTACTTTCGAGGTGTTTGATGGGTGGGTTTCATGGCTGTCATGAGAGAGATAAACTATTCAATTAATGCTCTATCACCTCAATAGAGAGCCCTGGCAGTGTTTTCTTTTTCTTCAATTGAGAGAAGCGGCTACCTTGCTCTTACCTTTATATGTGGTGACATTGCCCATTAATATTGATAGAACAGAGGATATTATCCAGGCTGTATTACTAACATTAATGACCCCTGATGCAGGTGTTCCACCGAAACAAGGCACGTGTCAGGTCCTCCAATAGTTCGGCTGTCAACCCACCCATTGTGCTCTTTTCGCTCAGCTTCATTTCCTTTGCTTTTGATTCCTTCTCTCTTGTTGCCAAAATTCTAAAAGGATATTTGAAGACAATCCAAGAACATAAGACCTTTGAAGTGGTAACGGCAGTTAGCTTAGCAGGGCCTATATGTGGTTGGCATGATGGCAAATTGCCATCCAGTGTTTATTCATGAATATGACCTGCACAGTGGCAGAGGAGGCTCTGGCTGGCTGGCTTGTTGGCAGACTCTTTGAACTATGTAGGTCTATCTGCTGTCATTTAGTGTGTTCCTGTGTGTAGGAAACAAACATCAAATGTATCGCTCAAGTGTGAACTGCTAAGGAAACCAGGTGTGAAAGGGGAAATGTACAGATGATGGGTGAAATTCACCTGTGCAAAGTGAGAAACACTGAACCCCCTAACCATATTTTGAGCCAGTCACATAGCAGTTATTGGGTGGATTGAATCGTTACCATAAATCATTTGTACCCTGATATAAAGGAATACTGAAAACACTAAGTCAAGCATTCTTACTCTGGCTTGTATTAGGGTTACCAAATGGCTCCAAGTCACCAGGTACTGAATGAGCCCGTTCTGGTTTTACCCACATTCAGGGCCTGCTAAAGGCATGAGCTAGGTGAGGCACTGGCTCAGGGCATCAAATCCAGAGATGCCAAGTTACCCAGTTGCAGGCCTGGAGCCTTTTAGGCCAGTTCTGGCTTTGAATCTATATCCCCAAGTACTGTATTCTTTGTAGTGCCTGATTCTCCACATTAAAATCAGTGCTGCAAGTCCAATATGCACCAGGATGGGGTGGTCAGAAAATCAGAACTGTCCCAAAAGCTTCAGCCTGGAACTGGGTAATTTCACGTCTCTGCAAATCTCAAAGACACCAACCGCCTACGTTCCCTGCTCAGCCTTCACAGCAGGGAGATCAGTGTTTTTCTCTCATCGCTTTGCTCTCTTTTCTGCATGGACATCAGTATTAATATTGGTTTAACTATGAAAACAGGTACTTCCTGTTCTTATGTTTAAAACTGGGGTGGTACTGGTAGCCAAGCATGGAGGAGAGTGCAGCGGTGAAAGCAAAACAACATGTTCTCATTGCTTTAAAAGAGCAGATAGAGCTGATGTCAGTTGGAGAGGGGGGAGATGGAAGGGGCAGGGCCGGTCCTAGGGTCTCTGGCGCCCCCCTGCAGACTATCAGTTGGCGCCCCCCCCAATATCCTTTCTCTCTTCTACCACCCTGCCCCTGTCCAGCGATTCTCCTTCGCCTCCATCCCCCTCCCATTTATGCCCACCTGCCTGCCCTCTTCTCCCCCCAACATCCCTCTTTTTCTTCTTGCCACCCTGCGTGGTTTAAGTTTTTTTTTAATTTACCTCCGTCCCAGCGTCTGCGTCATTTCAAAGCCCTGCCCCTCTCTAGCCTTCCCTCCCTTCGTGAGTTTGTTCCCGCAGAGTCCCGCCCTCGAGGAAATGAAGTCAGAAGGTGGGACTCTGCGGGAACGAACTCACGAAGGGAGGGAAGGCTAGAGACAGGCAGGGCTTTGAAATGACGCGGACGCTGGGACGGAGGTAAATAAAAGATTTAAACCCCCAAGGGCAGCGTGGTATGGCGGCACAGCACCGCAGCAGCGCCCTTGAAGGCAGGCGCCCCCCTGCAGTGCTTACCCCGCTTACTGGGTTTAACCAGCCCTGGGAGGGGGAATGCAGACAGAGGTGAAGAGCTTCTAAGCTACCCAGTTCCAAGAAGGGAGATTTGAGGCCAGTCCTGTATTTCTGCCAGCTTCATCCTGATGAATTATGGGCCCTGAACCAGAAACTACAAACCCTACACTGCTTTGGGATATAGGTTTAAAACTAAAACTGCTCAAATAAAGTCTCTCTCCAGGAACTGAGTAACTTGGCAGCACAGGGGTGTGCCAGAGGGCCAGAACTGTTTGAACTATCACTGCTCCCACTGCTTGCATAGGCTTGTCAAATTCATAGGGAAATCAATTGTAAATTTTAACTACAACTCTGTGCATAGAGTGGGACAAGAACAGGACTGGCTCAGCAATCTGGTAACCCTATTTAAAAGTATTTATTACATATAGCCATATTTCCAGAGTTCCAGTTCTACAATGCAGCCTTTATTTCCTCAAAACACTGAAACGTGGGGAACATGGATACACAAGGTTATCTACAGCCCCATACACTGTGCTTGGGGATAGTGGTTAATGTTGCATACAGTTTGAGTTCAAATGATCACGTTCAATAGCAACACTAGGCCTGCTGTTCTGTTGTTTTTTTTTTTTTTGGGGGGGGGGGGTTGTTTCTGAAAGCCTGTTTATGTACACAGCACTGCACAGTCAGGACGAGTGTTTGTGTTGGGGACGGACTGGAGTAAACGAATGACTGGTACATGAGAACAGAAAAAACAAACAAACAAACAGTTTCTGGTGCATTAGGTCAACAGACCCTGCCCCAAGGTTCCTACAGACTAATCCAAGTTTTGCAATTGTAGGGACTGACTTGGGTTGGTTTTCTGGCTTCACAGGCACACAAGCGTGATACTTTATCTTTCACGTGCATTCAGTCTGCTCTAATTCCAGCCTGAGCTGTGTGCTTGTGTACCCACATCCTGGACTTTAAGCTGATAGTGACCCTTTCTGCATGCCAGCAGGGTTGTTTCTCTTCGAGAATTAGCAGATTTTCATCACTTTCCTCCTGTTCCTATGTAAGTCCAGCTTCAACAGAACCAGGACTGGGAACTGGTGCCATGAGACTTCATTCACAAACTATCCTAGGAATTTGCCTGTGTTTTATATCTTTCCCCTCTTCCTAAGATATCCCTCCCAGGCCCACTCAAGGAGAACACCGTTAACGGCTTCCTTCTCTTCAGGTTGAGCACTCTGATACTTGGAAACTGACAGAACTTGAAGCATACATGTCCTAAAAGGAAGAGAGTGGACACCAGACAACAAGGAGAGGAGGTGGCAGGAGAGGGGCAAAGAACAAATTCATGACAGGTAGAATTAGAGGTCAAGAACGGGTAGAGGTCAATCAGGCAGCATAGTCTAGTCTATTGCTAATGAACCTAAGTCAAACACCAAGGATCAACAGAGAACATAACATTCAGCGCTCCTTGAGAGACCTTTCTATGGGCAGAGAAGACTGGGTGTTCTAGAGTATATATATGTGTGGGAAACCAATTGGTGGAAGCCTTCTACAAGAACCAGTTAGTAAAAGATGCTGCCTCAGAGCAGGGACAGGCAGTAGCATGAAAGCAGGAAGAGGCTTGGGTTCACCTTCTATTTAGGGTCCAGATCCTGTGTGGTAAATGTGTGAAAGGTCATGGGCCAGGGGCCATGCACTAGGGGACTCCTTCCAAACTCTGCAATTGTAAATCCTAAATCCAGCCACTAGGTGTCACCCTTAAGCAATTATTGCTCTCCCTCTGTCACATAGGTCTGAACAATACCTCTGCCACATGCCCAGTCCCTCAATCTGGTGAGCAAAAGATCTGACTTTGGGAATTAAACAATTACTACTAATAATTTATATAGTGCTACTTCATCTAGTAGCACTATAGAAATGATTAGTAGTAATTGTTTAATAGATGTACATGGTAATCTCTCACAATTTTGGTTTTCTAAATGTGGTGTCCCTCAGGGTTCACCATTGTTTCTGGTGATTTTTTAAAACATTTTTATGAGTACTTTGACTTCCATGGTATTAGACAAGGGCGAATATCTATTCTCATATGCGGATGACGTATTCATTTCATCAGGAAGTGAATCCGGACCTATGTCAGTCTTTCCAATATTACTTCTTGTATGTCTAAGACCTAAATGTGGGCTAATAGAGATTGGTTGAAACGCAATTCTTCTAAGACCAGGCTTTTATGGCTCGGAACACAAATTCCATCTTTTCCATGTTCAGTACATCTTGAGGGAAACATCTCCCTTCCTTTTGAAAGTACTGTGAAGGTTTTGGGAGTAATCCTGGATTCCCGCCTTACCTTTCAACCACAAGTGAATAATGTTAGTACAAAAATGTTTTTTCTTTTTTTCAAATTAAGGCAATTGAGATCCATATGAACACTTTTCAAACATTTTGCAATTCTGACATAATCTAATATAATAATTTGCACCTCCAACGTTCTGAAGCTGACTCCGTGGCAGCGTGGCAGTGAAGCCGTGTAGTGTTCATAGGGTTCGTAATCGCCCTGCCCTCGAGGGAACTCTGTATAGTTGCCAGGGAAAGAAACGCGATGTCAGAAGGAGAAGGACCCAACCACAAGCCTCGCACTCGCTCTCAGTGCCCCGCCTCGGAGGGAAGGGAAGGCTGCATATAATATTCACCCACCGGAAGTTTGTTCCCTCTCTCCGAGTTCCATGGTCATCGTTCGTCCCCCCTCCCTCCCAGTTCCAGGGTCGTCGTCCCACCCTCCCTCCCTATCTCCCTTCCAGTTCCAGGCCCCCTCCCTCCGAATTTTAAAAGTCATCCTGACTTAACTCGCGCGGTAAAAAGCGTGCAGGCTCGGCACTTCAGTTTTCCTTTCTCTGTCTCTCAGCTCTGGTCCAGCCCTTGCAGAAACAGGAAATGAGGGCGGGACCAGAGCTGAGAGACAGAGAAGGGAAAACTGAAGTAAGTGCAGAGCCTGCACGCTTTTTACTGCTGCTGCTGGCCGCCGAAGCCCCGACGAGGTCAGGATGACTTTTAAAATTCGGAGGGAGGGGCCTGGAACTGGGAGGGAGGGAGGGACGACGACCCTGGAACTCGGCGGGCGGGACGATGATCCTGGAACTGGGAAGAAGGGAGGGGGGACCCTGGAACTGGGAGGGAGGGACGACGACCCTGGAACTGGGAGGGAGGGAGGGAGGGACGCTGGAACTTCCCTTAAAAACATTAATGGCAGAAGGTGATTACCTTTCTAGCGCCCGTTTCATATCAATGAGAAACGGGCTTTTTTTACTAGTATATAATATTATCCTATTTGGATTATTATAACTTGTCATATACTAGCGTTTCATTGTGTCTGCAAACTTTAAGAAATCTAGATTTAATCATGTTTCATCACTCCTGAGAGAATTACATTGGCTTCCAGTGAACAGGAGAATAGATTTCAAAGCTTCTTGTTTTGTGTTTAAATTTTTACGAAAGGACATTCCAGAAGAGTTTATGACCATGGTTTCTTTTCCTAAGGGTAAGCTTCGTGGTAGACGCTCAAGGATTTTTAAACTTGTATATCTCTCTAGGTGACTGTTTAAAAAAAGATGCTTGAGCAGTCTATCTCTTATAAGGCAGTTTCTATTTGAAACACTTTTCTTGAGGTTATAAGATTTGCCGACTCGTATTTTGTATTTAGAAAATGCTTAAGACGTATTTCTTTACTGATACTTGAAGTCACTCTGCTATTTCTAATTTACTTTTTATTTTAACTTTTGTAAACCACTTTGGGACCTTTAAGGGTAGAAGTGGTATATAAGAACATTGAATAGAATATGCAGGTACTTTCTTTCCCTAGTGGGCTCGCAATCTTTGCTCCTGGGGCAATGGAGCCGCAGAGGAAATTGAACCCAATTCCCAAGGATCTCAGTCTGCTGCACTAACCGTAGGCTACTCCTCCAAACCAGGAACCTTCTATACACCAGTACACAGTGCTGCTACTTGGGCCACTGGGCCAGCCCAAGCATGCTTGTTTCTTATTTGTTAGCTCAGTCAAATTCTCTGATGCATTTTCTACAGCGGCTTGAAGCGGCTTGTGCTGCCCGGTCTAAAGGGAAGGTGTATACCAGAGAAAGCCAATTTGGCTAGTGTAGGTGGAGGATGACAACAGCCTTGAATTGGTCCCATAGGCTCAGGATACGTTGGTGGACTCTCCACATGTTTTCCTGCACGTGAAAGACTCCCCACAAATACAACTGTGAAATTGACTGCACTGTGGAGGAGTGGCCTAATAGTTAGTGCAGTGGGCTTTGATCCAGGTAATCTGCGTTTCATTCCCACTGCAGCTGCTTGTGACCTTGGGCAAGTCACTTAACCCTCCGTTGCCCCAGGTATAAAAACTTAGATTGTGAGCCCTCTAGGGACAGAGAAAGTACCTGCATATAATGTGTACAGTGCTGTGTACATCCAGTAGCACTATAGAAATGATTAGTAGTACTGTGTTTCTATCATTCTTTCAAATGCTACCACATACACTAAATACAGAACCAATGTGAGAAATGCTGGAGCCCAGGGCAGAAGTTTGGGAGGGGACCCAAACCCAGCTGGCAGGCTGCACTTTCTTCCACTTTGGGCAAGTTTTGGCTCCCATGGCATGGAGGCCCTGAGCAATTGCCCTGTTTGTGCCTCCCAAATATTGCTGACGCTATCAGAATAAATCTGAGCTGGAGGTGGTGGTGGCTTAGTGGCAGTGCTGCATTCTGCCATACAAAGAACCTGGGTTCAATTCCCTGCTCAAGGCCTCTACTCACTAGAGCTGGGGACCTAGCATTCCCAGCCCCTAGGAGAAGGCACCCCCAATTCATCATACAATGCCTAGATTTAGCCCATGGGTGGCATAGATGGGATGAAGAGAATCACCCAGAATAATATCCTCTGGCCAGGGATGGTCAGCACAGTTTTGATCAGAGCAGCTGTTTTAGTAACACATTAAATGATGACAGTTAAAGGACCTGCATGGTCCATTCCATCTGACCAACAAGGCAGCCACAGCCATACCCACCATTCTATGCAGGTTACACTTCTTCATAATTAACACTGAATTGTCAAACAAGGCAGTTGGCAATGCTCTACCATGCCAACAGCATATAGACAGTTATATATGATATAAGCTTAGAACACAATACTACAACACCAATTGTCTTCCCCTCCTCCATTGAGATACACATCATTCACACTCGTATGAGATGAAGTATGTATAGAAATACAAGTGTCTGTCATTTTTGGGACACAGTCCATAGAAGTCTGCCCAGCACTGGCCTTACTTCCCAACTACTGGAGTTACTATTCTACTCCTTCCCATCATATTATATCAACAGCCATGAGGTAATTTAAATGCAATTGTTCAAATTCCTTTCTTTTGTCATTTCTTTTCTGTCAGCGATATTCTTGTTTACCCATTTTTCAAGGCTTGGTTCACTTAGTGATCCTTTTATTAAAGTGACCTAACAGATTTAACACATACAAACAAATTAGTGTGTGTTAAGTGCCAGGAGCACGGCATTTAGCAGATGTTAAAATCCATTAGTTCACCTTAGTAAAAGGACACCTTAGGCTCTCACGTTTATGAATTTAAGAAAATTAGGACTGATATTTATCTACTACTGCTTATCATTTCTATAGCACTACTAGACATACACGAAAAGGTTCCAGAGGAGATCCGGGAAATTATAGACCGGTGGGTCTGATGTCGGTGCCGGGCAAAATGGTAGAGACTATTATTAAGAACAAAATTACAGAGCATATTCAAAAGAGACAAAGTCAACATGGATTTAGTGAAGGGAAATCTTGTCTCACCAATCTACTACATTTCTTTGAAGGGGTGAACAAACATGTGGATAAAGGGGAGCCGGTTGATATTGTGAATCTGGATTTTAAGAAGGCGTTTGACAAAGTACCTCATGAAAGACTCCAGAGGAAATTGGAGAGTCATGGGATAGGAGGTAGTGTTCTATTGTGGATTAAAAACTGGTTAAAAGAAACTGAGGTATGTGAGAGAGATGGAGAGATTAATTGCTGAACACAAACACCAAATGGGAAAATGGCAACTAGTATGGAACCAAATTCCTGAAGGAGCTCTGTGAAAATCTCCTTGTTAATGAGGTGATTGCACTGATTGCACCTTGGTCGTTGTACCCTCTAGGGGAGGGGGAGGAGGGGGAAGGGGGAGGTAGGGGGGTAAACTTGAAAATCGAGGGGGGGGAATTGAAGTTCTGTACTGTTCTTGAAGAAGAGCTGAAACTGCCGATTGCTATACTGTAAGGTGGATTCACCGACGTTATGTGTTAGTAACGAAACATTGCTTATTGGTTGACCATCTTGTGTATCACTTTTCTATCTTTTGCTGTTACTGTCTAGTTTCGCTGCACAATAAAGACTTCTTGCAAATAAAAAAAAAACTGGTTAAAAGATAGAAAACAGAGAGTAGGGTTAAATGGTCAGTATTCTCAATGCAGAAGGGTAGTTAGTGGGGTTCCACAGGGCTCTGTGCTGGGACTGCTGCTTTTTAACATATTTACAAATGACCTAGAGATGGGAGTAACTAGTGAGGTAATTAAATTTGCTGATGACACAAAGTTATTCAAAGTTGTTAAATCGCGGGAGGATTGTGAAAAATTACAAGCAGACCTTACGAGACTGGGAGACTGGGCATCTAAATGGTAGATGACGTTTAATGTGAGGAAGTGCAAAGTGATGCATGTGGGAAAGAGAAACCCGAATTATAGCTATGTCATGCAAGGTTCCACGTTAGGAGTCACAGACCAAGAAAGGGATCTAGGTGTCGTCGTTGATGATACGTTGAAACCTTCTGCTCAGTGTGTTGCTGAGGCTAAGAAAGCAAATAGAATGTTAGGTATTATTAGGAAAGGAATGGAAAACAAAAATGAGGATGTTTTAATGCCTTTCTATTGCTCCATGGTGCGACCGCACCTCGAATATTGTGTTCAATTCTGGTCGCCGCATCTCAAAAAAGATATAGCGGAATTAGAAAAGGTGCAGAGAAGGGCGACGAAAATGATAAAGGGGATGGGACGACTTCCCTATGAGGAAAGGCTAAGCGGCTAGGGCTCTTCAGCTTGGAGAAAAGGCGGCTGAGGGGAGATATGATAGAGGTCTATACAATAATGAGTAGAGTTGAACGGGTAGATGTGAAGCATCTGTTCATGCTTTCCAAAAATACTAGGACTAGGGGGCATGCGATGAAGCTACAATGTAGTAAATTTAAAACAAATTGGAGAAGCTTTTTCTTCACTCAGCATGTAATTAAACTCTGGAATTCGTTGCCAGAGAATGTGGTAAAGGTGGTTAGCTTAGCGGAGTTTTAAAAAAGGTTTGGACGGCTTCCTAAAGGAAAAGTCCATAGACCGTTATTAAATGGACTCGGGGAAAATCCACTATTTCTTGGATAAGCAGTATAAAATGTTTTGTACATTTTTGGGATCTTGCCGGGTATTTGTGACCTGGATTGGCCACTATTGGAAACAGGATGCTGGGCTTGATGGACCTTTGGTCTTTCCCAGTATGGCAATACTTATGTACTTATGTACAGTGCTGTACACTTGAACATGAAGAGACAGTCCCTGCTTGACAGAGCTTACAATCTAATTAGGACAGACAAACAGGACAAATAAGGGATAAGGGAATTACTAAGGTGGGAATGATAAAACATGGGTATTGAACAAATGAGTAAGGGTTAGGAGCTAAAAGTAGCATCAAGAAGGTGGAATTTTAGTCTAGATTTGAAGACAGCCAGAGATGGAGCTTGACGTACCGGCTCAGGAAGTCTATTCCAGGCATATGGTGCAGCAAGATAAAAGGAACGGAGTCTGGAGTTAGCAGTGAAGAAGAAGGGTACAGATAAGACAGATTTACCCAGTAAAAGGAGTTCCTGGGGAGGAGTATAGGGAGAGATGAGAGTGAAGGAGTGGAGGAGTGGCCTAGTGGTTAGGGTGGTGGACTTTGGTCCTGACGAACTGAGTTTGATTCCCACTTCAGGCACAGGCAGCTCCTTGTGACTCCATTGCCCCATGTAAACCGCATTGAGCCTGCCATGAGTGGGAAAGCGCGGGGTACAAATGTAACAAAAATAAATAAAATAGTGGAGAGGTACTGAGGTGCTATGAATGTATCTCAGATGGGAAGGAAAAGAAACCTTAAGGTTGGCAGCAAGTTGGATTGATGGTTTATCTAAGGAAAACAGCAGAGGTGGTCCATGAAAGAAGATAATACATACTCAAAGGTTCACAGACAGACTTTTATTGAACAGTGACTCTTCTCAGCCAAGTTTCAGCAATAGCCTTCATCAGGGGTCAGAACAGTCTTCAATGATAGCCCAATTAGACACAAGTCCATATATAATCTCCTTCTAATGTACAGCAAACGTCCATGCTTCAGCGATGATAGCCATTATCCCCTGGATTCTGTATAGCGTGCCTAGATATCGGTGCCAAATTCAGTGTGGATTGTATAACAATGTGTGTTATTTAACAAGCTTAACAAGCTAATGAGCGCTGATAACAGCACTTAAGCAATAATGAGCACTAATTGGCACTGATTAGAATTTAGGCGCACAACTCGCTAAGCATATTCTGTAACGATGTGCACTGAACTTCCAACATGCACAGGCAAAAAGGCATGGTTATGTGTGGGGAACTGGGCATTTTGTGGATGTTCTGAAATTTACACACCTAGTTACAGACTATGCCCCAGTGCGCCTAAATCTATGCGCTGGGATTTACACCACATTTTGGTTGGTGTAAATGGATGCATGTAGATTTATGCGCTGAAATATCAAATAAGCGTATTCTATAATCTAGGCACCAATTATAGAATACACTTAATTGGCACCAAATGTTTAGGTGCCATATATAGAATCTCCCCTATGTGATTATATTTGAGCTTGTGTCCAATTGGGCTATCATCGACTGTTCTAACCCCTGATGAAGGCTATTTCCAAAACTTGGCCAAGTAGGGTCACTCTGTTGTTGAAAAGTGACCCTACTTGGCCAACTTTTTGAACCTTTGGGTATTTCCTTCTTTCCTGGACCACCTCTGCTGTTTTCCTTGGATTTGCTATTTGTGCTGAGGTTTTCTCCTTTTTTTTCATTGCTTGGATTGTTGGTTTAGTCAAGTATTGACAATGAATGCAACTCTTCTAAGATTGTATCAAATACACCTGCCTATATTGGTTGGCATTTTGTGGCTCTGGTCGTCATGTTGGGCAGACTGGACAGACCATGCAGGTCTATCTGCCGTACTTTACTATGTTACTATATGCAAGGATACCAGAGAAAGCGGAGTAGGGGTAAGAGAGGAACAAAGCAGACCTGTTGATATTTTAAGCAGTTAAGAAGTTCTCTTTTGGGCCTGCTTTACCAAGGCTTCTTTCCCACATCTTCAGATCCCCTGCAAGTGCTCCTACATCTTTGAACTCTTCAGACTTCATTGGCTTGCTGACATTCCTGGGATAAGAGATTAGAAAAAAAAAAAAGAGCACAATATAGATCTTTCATCCCAAAACTATGGTCAAGTGTAGAAAAAAAGTCTGTTGCATGCTTCTCTTGCTTGGCACATTGCCCCATATCAGGAGTCGTGTGTGAGCTGGGCAAGGAGAATTGGGGCGCAGACTGACCCATCTGTTGCTAAGTTGTGACTAATGATGTGAAACACTTTGGTTTGGTTTTCAATTAGATTGTCCTTGGTGGGTGATGTCTTCACGTGTGATACTTAAATAGCAAGAACGGATCATCAATAATAATAGAAGTACAAAGAACTCCTGGCAGAAGGGCTATACCCACAAAGGCCTTGGAAAAGCCAGGAATAACAATTTTATTTGAGGTGGCACTGCCAGGAAATCTGTTCAGAGAATTCTGTGAGCAGTTGAAACAGGAATCGTTTTGATCCTCAGATTCATTTTTCCTTTTTAAGGGCAATGATAATAGTCAGGGCCCTCCTCTGCTCTTGAACATTCTCATATTACCTTTAAAAAGAAAGAAAAAGATTTTTAAAAAACTTATTCGGCTATATGCAGCCTGCAGCAATCAGCTGTTTTAAAGCTGTCGATAGCTGCAGACACCGGCACTGAATATCCGGGTCTATGGTGGACCTGGAAGTTATGCAGGTGCCGGCTGATATTCAGGGTTGGCATTCACATACCTAACTGGGCAAAGATAAGGAAGTATCTGTCCAGTTAGATATGCAGGTACCAGCACCGAATAATGCTGGTGCCTGCATATCTTCCAGCTCCACTTGACTCTACCCACCCAGACCACCCTGTCACTAACCAGACAGTACTACAGCAGTCACACCAGATTTTCAATAGCCCTGTGCTACTGAATGTGGACTACTGTTTAGACTTGTTATTTTCTGTTAACCCCAGTTATTAGTAGCTAAATGCATAAAATGGGACCTATTGTAAAACAGGATGACTTAGTGGTAAAATAACACATCTTATCAACAGCCCACATTGATAACTATGACCCATGGAGGGGCATTTTCGATATGACATCTAAATCTGACTTTGGATATTTTGCTCAAAACGTCCAGAATCCGAACAAGCAATATGCTGATTTTTGAAACAGCAAAACGTCTCATCGTTTTTTTTTCCCGAAAATGGCTACTTGCTAGATGTTTTTGTGCTCTGTGTGTTTATCTTTTTGGTCCATTTTTGAAAAAATAAAAAAAGTCAGAGTGAAAAACACACAAAATCAAACCATTGGGATGTAGGAGGAGCCAGCATTCTTAGTAGTCTGGCCACAGACCTCCCAGCAGAGCAGTGGGGCACCCTAGGGGGCACTGCAGTGGACCTCACATAAAAACTCCCAGGTACTCATCTCACCGTTGCTCCCTTATATTGTATAGTGAGCCCTCCAAAACCCACCAAAAACCTACTGTATCCAGCTATACACTACAATAGCCCTTATGGCTGCAGGTGTCACCTACATTTGGGTACAGTACGTTTTTGGTGGGTTTTGAGGGCTCACACTTTCCATCACACGTGTAACAGTTAGAGTAGATTATTGGCCTGGGTCCCCTTCTCCACATTGCACTGCACCAACCACTAGGCTACTCCAGGGACTTGCTTGCTGCTCTAATAGGATTGGCTATAACACCTGAAGCTGTAATAGAAGCTGGTGTGTACTATTTCTTTCACATCTTTGGGGGGCAGAAGGGGGTAAGTGATCACTGAGGGAGTAAGGGGAGGTCATTCGTTTATTCCTACAGTGGTCATCTGGTCATTTAGGGCACTTTTGTGTGGCTTAGTCGTTATTATAACAGGTCTAGTTGAAAACATCTTAGTTTTAGTCCTGGACGTTTTCGTCTTGTTCCATTATGGTTGAACAAATGTCCAAGTCTTAGGAATACCCAATTCCCACCCTAACATGCCCCTTTGAGATTTGAACACACTGCGAATCTGGAAAATGGGTTTCGAAAATACCGATTTGGATGTTTTGGTGAGAAAAACATCCATCTGCCGGTTTATGCCACTTTTTAAACATTCTTCTCTTTTGAAAATGAGCCCTTTAGTCTCTTAATTTCCAATTGTCTATTACAAATAAGCAAACAAATAACTTACTGCAAGTAGTTAAAAAACCAGTATGCCTCCAGAGATATGAGAAAGCTAGGGAGAATAACAAACATGGGGTGGAAGGGGAATAAGGGTGGAAGCAGGATGGTGGGGGCTGATCAGTGGGAGAGGTAGGTGGGGGGTTGAGACTGGCTGGGATGAGGTTAGAGAAGTCTATGTACTCGGGAAACAGAGGTGAGGGACAGTGTTGGGAGGTAATGTATGTTGAAGGAGACAAACTGGGGAAGAGGGATAGAAAAAAAGTGTGTGTGTTGGCGGGGGGGGGGGGGGGGGAGAGAGATAGGCTGAGAGAGAGTGTGGGGGAGCAGAATTTGTTTTAGTTATATGAATCATACTGGGTTGGCTGCATCACTGAAAAGGATCCACCCACCCTTGCCCTGAGTGCTGTCCACTTTGTCCGGCAATGGTCCTGTTCTCACATTGAATGGTGAAGATCTCTGTGTAATAGATGTTTGATTTCTTCCAATGATTTCATTTTTTGTTGAGTACTGGAACAAAGCCAGAGATGAAATAGTGCTGACTGCATAATCACTGGTTCATTATCTCTTAGCATCTTTAATTTCAGTCATCATAACCCCTTTTTCATGATAGTTCAACCGATCTGACGGCAATCAGCAGATTATGGTCTCTAGGAAGGGATTATATGACGTTAGTTGAGATAACACGGCTGGAAGCTGAGGAATTCCAAGGGAAAGCACAGCCACATGTGCTATGGGGTTTCTATAAAATATACCAGCAATACTGGTTAAAAGATCCCCTTTCAGGTAAAGTGGAATTATGAGAAATTTGGTTCATCTTGAATGGATTTGCCATGCTTTATAAATATTATTATATTCTTTGGTATCTGGTAGAAGTGTGTGTGTGTGTGTGTGTGTGTGTGTGTGTGTGTGTGTGTGTGTGTGTGTGTGTGTGAACCGACTTCCTCAAATTGTTTATGAATTCCATCAGGTCACAGTTTGTTACAGTTATCCCATCGTTAAAATAATACGACTGAACGGATACAGGGTGGCTGTTTAAGTCCAAAGGAAGAATTTATTTTTCCAGGCATCATTCCAGTGCCAGATGAAGCTACTTTCTGAATTCCTGCTGCCAGGTGCCTAAAAGGCAGCCCAGAGAGCAAGCACACGATAAACAGCAATCTCTGGTTATAATGATTGGACTAGAAGCCCAAACATTTATTTCTTACCAAGAGGGTTGTCTGAAGCTGGATTCAACACAGAACAAAATTTGAGCGTGGGATGCCACCACGGCCCTGTTGCCATCAGTGGCCTTGGGGACAGGGTTGCCCTGAGCTTCCCTGCTGCACCTTCCCTACTGGATGCTGCAGCAGGACCCCTACACGCTTTATCTAATGCGTGCAGTTGCTAAACAACATGAATCTATAACACCAGTTCTCCCCTCACATCTTGGGTTTTTACTTCTTAATCCTTAAACTTTGACTTTTGCAATTCTATTTAACTTTACAGAGTTTTTCCCTTTTCCCGGCAGTTTTAACCTGTACCCATAACCTTAAGAACTACTTAAAAAAAAACAAATTTGAGTTCTTATTGCCATGCCAAGCCAGCCTTGCTCTCACCTACCATTAACCCTTTCTGCTCTCTGGAATGAAAATACAAACATAAACATGAGCCAAAATCAAGCATACAACCAATAGTTCCTCCCGCCCCCCCAATTCCCCAACCTCAAACCAGGAGGGTCCAAGAATCACTAGGTGTAACTCAGCGAGTCCCAGGAGTGTCTGAATATCACCAGTATAGATCAGGAACCTCTGAATATCACTACTCTAAGGGTAGGGTCTGAAGTTGAGCATCAAATGCTTAGATTATGAATGTCTCTAGCATATCACTAGTATCAGAAGTGTCTTTGAGAATCACTAGTGCAACTCTGAAGGTCCCAGGAGGATCTGCATTTCACCAGAGCACAGCTCAAGGTCTGAAATGCTGAGTATCACTAGTACAGCTTAGATAATCACCAGAAGGTCTAAATATAAACTGCACACAGCTCAGGTAACATAAGGGGATAAGGACGTATAGGGAAAGAAAATCTGCTGCTCTGGGATATTTTCTTTCAAAAATATCAATGTCTGAGTTCACCTATTATAGTGCTATTCTCCAGTATTTGGCACTAGTAGTGTCTTACCCTATTTATCTGGTTTTCCATTCTCTGCTCCCTCTCTTAATCTCTTTTTCATTTTTGTATCTCCCTCTACGTGAGTTGCAAGGAAAGGAAGCTGAAACTCTAACAATTTCTAGTGCTTCATCTCCCAGTTCATGGGTACAAGTATTCTTCTGCCTGTCTTTTCCTTCTGTCTCTACTTTCATCTGTCTTTCTTCTTGGTCTCTGTCTCCTCTTGTCCATTTCAGTTTTTTCTCCTTCCCCTATCTCGCTGGATCTTAGCCTTCCTCCTCTCTTACATTTGCACTGTCTCCTAGCACTAGCAGGCAAGGTTGGAGCGGGCTGCTGCTGAATGCACACATTCAGTGCTGCTGCATGTGGTGAAGATGACAAAAAGACACTGAATTTATTCTGGCATGCAGAAAACTGGAGTCTCGATTGACTGGCATGCACATGAAGACACTGTGTCAATTTCTGATTTGCTGGCACTGCTGAGGTTGCCACATGCACACGCCAGTAGGTCAGGTGACTTTGGACGCTGCTGGCTCGAGCATGGATTCCAGGCTGGGAGGGAGCAGACATAACAGTAGGTGAGAGCGAGACTGGCATGGCAACTGCCATACACTTCCACGGGAACCCCGTAGGAACTGCTTCCTTCCCCATCGGAATCCTGCGAACACAGAGGAGATTCCCGTGGCAGTCCTACCACCCCAGAGGGGATTCTTGCAGGAGTCCCGTGGATTCTGTTGGATTCCCTCAAACCACATTCCCATGCAGGTCTCTAGTAACCACCAGTGATATACCAAGGGTGGGCCCGGGTGGGCCTAGGCCTACCCAGTAGCAGCACACCCATGAAGTGTCTGGCAGGGATTCCCAAGCTCCACCAGCTGAAAATTCCTCTCCTTCCTGCATATCAGCCTTTCCTCTGATGGATTTCCGCCTATGCGAAAACAGGAAGTTGCATCAGAGGGAAGGCTGTGGAGCCAACATGAGCAGTGTGTATTATTTGCTGCTTGCTGCCAGACAATCTGCTATTTAAAAGGTATGGGGGGAGGGGGATGTTTGAGAGACCATATGGTATGCAGGCGAGAGAGGGAGAGACCAAATCACTTGTGGGACAGGGTGGAGTTCTACCCACCCATCTTGGGCCCAGGCCCACCCAAAATTGGGTGTCTGGCTACGCCCCTGGTAACCACTCATCATCCTTAACCTCAATTCCACTTCTTCTAAACACACTTTGCCTTGTCCAGAATACAGGCAGGTTTATGCACTGACAATGCTCAGTTTAAACATCAGCCAACATTACACTCTTCTCTTTTCTATTAGGAACGGTCACACTCCACAGTAAACCATTACTCACCCCCTATGGAAGCACCTTTGGGACTTTCTTCCCCCTCTTTTTCTCAGGCTCCAACTATTCCCTGTGGATACCTGAAGTTCAGCACTAATGCCTGCTTCAGGGTGGATTCTCTTCCCTTCTTGGCTAACGGGATTGCCTGCCACAGAGGCTGGGAGGGGAACTCTGGCTCCAACCCTCTTTCTTGGAGATCTACTCTTATTCCCCCTTTCTGTCCTTCTCTGCCTCTTTCCCTTTCTGGTTTGTGACTTCCCTTTCTGGGTTCTTTTCTGTTGACCTCTAGAACTACTTTTATACTCCTTCTTTGGCAGTCAGCAAGGTTACTTGATAATTGCTGCAGGTGAGAGTTGCTAACAGCAACAACCACCAGCTCCCTTGATTAAAGCAGCTGCTGTTGGGTTAGCAGGTTTTCCCCAGGTCTTCTCCCAGCCTGGCAGCTCTGCTGACCTCATTGCTTCACTGATTCTGTAGGACTTCTGGTTTTCCCACTTCTTGAAGCGATATCCCCATCTTCTCATTTTCCACTGATTTAAATTGAACACTGATATGATTTGGATTGCTTCGTCTTCTTCTTTCTGATAAGGACACGGCAAACCCTTATCACAAGAGTCATGCCCTAAATTTATTATAGATAGGAAGGTCCTGCTTAAATTACACTATTCTAATTTAGAATAATTAGAATAGTTACGTAATTTAGAATACGTTTGCACAAATTATTCTAAATGATATAACTGGTAAATAGGACCTTACCAATACAGCTAGTTTCAGCTGTTTCCAACACTTTTGTTTTAAGGGTGGGTGCAATGAGCCTTCATTTGCAATTACTCGTTTTTTTTATTTTTTTTTTTTTATTTTATATCCTCTCCTAATTCACCTAGCCCAGTCACCACAATGGCAGTCCTTGGCCACAGGCCACATACCGTGAATCCTTCCAGAATTCTGCAACCATCTAGCCACTGGGATTCACCCCTGAAGCAGCCCTGATGGGTGAAACACGACCGTGTCGGGCATCTTGTTACCTGCTCTCTACAATGAAGACTTGTAGGTTCATCTTCCACTGGGACTAGCGGACCACTTGCCCATCTGTTTTTTTTTTTTAATGTCTGGGACCCCCATCAGCTCAAAGCAAAAGGCTCTAAGCATGGAGTTTTGCAGCCAAGTCACAAGACTGGCTGATGCTACTTATTTTACCCCCTGGCATATCAATATGGCATTTCCTCTCTGCATTCCTCCATTTGTTAATCCTATGACTAATGTCAGGAAGTATTTTTTCACGGAGAGGGTGGTGGATATGTGGAATGCCCTCCCGCAGGAGGTGGTGGAGATGAAAACGGTAATGGAATTCAAACATGCGTGGGATAAACACAAAGGAATCCTGTTTAGAAGGAATGGTTTCATGGAATCTTAGCGGAGATTGGGTGGTGACGCCGGTAATTGGAAACAAAGCGGGAGCTGGGCAGACTTCTACGGTCTACGCCCTGATTGTGACTGAATAGATAGGGATGGGCTGGAGTGTAAATTTTAAGGGGCTTCGATATTAGCTTCAGAACTTAGTACAAGAACAGTACTGGGCAGACTTCTACAGTCTGTGCCCTGAGAAAGGCAAGGACAAATCAAACTTGGGTATACATATAAACTATCACATACCATATAAATGAGCCATCATTTACTATGTTACTATGTTACTCTTTGGGGGTTCTACATGGAATGTTGCTGCTAACTGGGATTCCAGAATCTTGTAACTCTAGGATTCCAGAATGTTCAGAACTTAGTACAAGAACAGTGCTGGGCAGACTTCTACGGTCTGTGCCCTGAGAATGGCAAGCACAAATCAAACTCGGGTATACATATAAAGTATCACATACCATGTAAAATGAGTTTATCTTGTTGGGCAGACTGGATGGACCGTACAGGTCTTTATCTGCTGTCATTTACTATGTTACTATTAATCTATGGTTGGTGTTTTTTGCCCATAACATCTATGACGTGATAAAATCTGTGTAAAAAAAAATCTGTCTCTCTCTCTATGGGGGTCTTTTACTAAAGGTTAGCTCTAATTATCTGCAGCAGGGCCCATAGGAATAAAATGGGACCTGTTACAGAAAACTCAAGCTAACCTTTAGTAAAAGATCCCCTATATCTATATCTATACACACACACACACATATACACACAAACAATGTATATACACACACTTTTTTTTAACCATTTGTCTTTGTAATTGGTCTCTCATATGGGTCTAGGAGGGGGAGCCAAAGCTACAGCTGCTCCTTCTGAAAATCCTTTTGGCGTCTGCTGATTGCCTATTTGACCCCCCATTCTGTAGCTGCCAAACTTTGCACTCTATTGCCCCTTCTGAACTTTTCTCCTACCAAACCCCTTCCAGTTTAAGTCTTATCATATTTAGTACCTCTCTTCCAGTTACAAGGACCTGTCCTCACCCCTGCCCTTGCACTCAGACATTTCTAAAACTCTGCCCATTGCACTTAGTCTTCAGCTGTTCATCTTGGCCTATGAGGGCAGTCAGCACAGCAGTAGCAGAGTATAATTAGCGTCATGGAGGCTGGCAGTGCCTCAGGCATGTAAGGAACCTTCCGTTTTACTTACTCCCATTTGCATCTATTTTTAAAATCATATTTTGCATATTTTCCTTTTTTGACATTGCCTTGAACTTTTTATATATTGGTGATTTATAAATCCAAGTGCTAAATAAGCTAATTCAGTTGCACTACCAACCCCCGTACCCAAAAAAGAGCCCAATGGGACAATATGATTTGTAATTTTCCTAATTTTCTGTAAGCCACATTGTGCCTGCATGTGTGGGAAAATGTGGGATACAAATGAACCATAAATAAATAAACAAATAAATATGATGATAGTTTAACTGTGAAACACCTCTGTATTGGGAATGTAAATAAAATCAGAAAAAAAAAAGAAGAAAAGCTTATTCATCTTGTTTCATCATTTAATTTCAAATCAATTATATTGCACATATAAAAATGTACATTTTTAAAATATATTAGGTTATTTAAAAAAATAATGAAAGACATCTGATATACACAATTATTTATATCAAAATACTTTTACAAAACTGAACAGATATAAAAAATAAACTCTTCTGTAAAATGGGTCATTAGATGTGATTATATATTGTTATAACACATGGAGAACCATATACCCAATATACAGTTAAAGCTGTCTCTTTGACATAAAGAAATCTTGTCATTTAGGGGCCCTTTTACTAAGCTGTGGTAAACAGTAACGCATACTTACCACAAGTTAAAATCCAGTACTGCGTGTCGCGCTTAGGCGTGTCGTAGTAATTTCAGATTGGCGCGTGCTAAAAAATACTTTTTATTTTGGAACACTGGGGGCATGTTTGGGGGCAGAGAGTGGGCACGCCCAGTGCTAATCGGTTATCATGGGAACCCTTACTGCCTAGAAAATAGGTGTCAGTACAGAGCTCCTGTGCTACTGGTCATTTGCTAATTGGGAAATTAGCGTGTGGCTATTGATGGGGGAAATAGGAAATATGGTCATTTTACAGCCACGCATAGCCACCGAGGGGGGGCAGGAGGGACAAAATTCCATGGGCCCGGGCCTCCAAGGGGGGCCCGGCGCCACAGTCCCACCCACCCTCCATCATCGACCATCTGCCCCCTGCATTGAAATCGCAGTCTCACCTCTGTGAAAGCAGCGCTGCATGCAGCAGAACACCTCCCTTCGGCCCTCCTTCCCTCCCTGCGTCCTGCCCTCGTCTGACGTAACTTCCGGGAGGGCGGGACACAAGGAGGGAAGGAGGGCCGAAGGGAGGTGCTCTGCTGTCTGCAGCGCTGCTTTCATGGAGGTGAAACTGCGATTTTAATGCAGGGGGCCCAGCCCAGTGGCAGACGGAGGGGGGGGGGAGCGGCGGCGGTGGCGATCTCGGGGGGGGGAGCGGTGGCGACCTCGGGGGGTGGAGGGGAGAGCAGCGGCGGTGGCGACCTCAGGGGGTGGGGCGGTGGGGCAGCAAAGGCAGTAGGGGCGGGGCACCGGGCCCAGCTTTGCCCTGGGCCCGGCCCAGCCTCTCAGCGGCCCTGCAGCCACTCTATAAGTGGCCTCAGCATGCATGAAACCCATGCGCTAGTTTAAATGCGGGCTACCTTAGCACAGCCTAGTAAAAGGGCCCCATAGTTTGTGCCTTAATTAATGTTATTTTGTACAAAAAAAAGGAAATTCAATTTCTTTTTTTGACATTTCAAAATGACACCAGATAAATACATGATGAAAGGTCTGTTCTTTTTTTTTTTTTTTTTTACTTTTATTAATGGTGTTCTGGACATCTGGAAATTCTAGTTAATTTTCTAAGAAATTATTTTGAAAATAGCTTTAGGACTATAACGCATTTAACCGATGTTTTTAAATTCTAATTTGTACAACTCTTCACTTGCATCCTGTTCCTCAACCGATTCAGTGTTCTGTCCACACACACACAACATGACAAATTTATTGGTTCAGGACCAGGACTGGGATAGACGAACCTCAGAGGATGTAAATAGTTATTCCACACATGCTGTAATCTCCACGTAGTCAATAGATTATTCTTATAGTTTATTGACACTTGCTTAACTACTCTAACTGACTAAGCAGAGCATAGCAGTGTACAATCTATATTAAATTAGAAATGAAAAGAACTCCATTTAAGATAGGAAAGTATTGCAATCACAAAAGAAGGTAGAGAAGGAGAAAGAAGGGACTAAGAGGGAGGGAGTAAAACTCTATGTCTGGCAATCCTAATCAATCTGCACCCCCGAAAGCCTGTTTGAAGAGACAGTAAGGCAGATCACTCCAAGATTCAGATTCTGAACCAATGGCAGTAACTATGGCAGAGGCAGAAGGGATTCGCCCAAGTGGGGTTAGTTTGCCATAAAATGGATTTTCCCCCCTAATTTGGTAGTTTCCGCTCAACTATCAAGTAAGGGGGGGGGGGGGAATCCTTTCTATGGCAAGCTGACCTTACCCAGTGCATCCCAGGATGTACTGCATGGGGCTAGGTGCCGCTGTTTTCAAAGTTGATGGCAATGACGCAGGAGTGAGTGGGCATCATTCCTGCCTCTTTCAGGTACAGGGGCCTTGGGGAGCCTAGGAGGGCATATGGGAAGGACTGGGGTGCACTGGACACCAGGGAATTTTTGGAAAGTTGGGTCGGGTGCTACTATATACCAGGGCTTTTGGAGTCAGAAAGGGGAAGGGAGTGCCATTAAACACCGGAGCTTTTTTAAAAAGTTGAACGGGAGGAAGGTGGGGTCAATCATGTCAGGGATGAGGGTGGGGGTGCCACTAGTACCCGGGGAATTATCTACGTCGGTAGAAGAGGGGGTCTGGTTAGGGAGTGGTAGGGTGCCGCTAGACACCAGGGAGAGTTTGTGGAGGGGCACGGGGTCAGGTTGGAGTGGAGGGAAATGGGGCCAATGCAGACTATGGGGGTACTCTATGCCACCTCAGACCAGGCATTAGGTTTATGGCAGCATTGTGCCCCCACATCAGCGCACAGTCCTGCATTGCTGCAGAGTAACTAATAGGTCCTGTAACATACATTTTAATATGCTGTGTACTGATGTCTATTGCATAAGAACATAAGAACAGCCATACTGGGTCAGACCAATGATCCATCTAGCCAGTGGTGTGCTGGTAAATGTTTAACAACAGGCTCTCTCCCCAGTCCACCTCTGTGCCCCCCCCCATCCACCTCTGCGCCCCTCGTCCACCTCTGTGCCCCCGTCCACCTCTGCACCCCCCCCAAATTGCAGAGCTGGCTATAGCTGGGGAGAGAGCCTGGGCGGGGGGAGGGGGGGCAATGCATTACTCTCTCCAGGAAAAAAAAAAATTAAATGATTCCAGGTTCCAATCTAATTCATGTTTAATGTGGGATAATATGCCATAAATAAGTAAATAAATATAAACTTTTAATGTTGAGCACCTGATTCTCAAAGTGGACATATTCCAAACACTATAATGAAAATAAAATGATTTTTTTCTACCTTTGTTGTCTGGTGACTTTGTTTTTCTGATCATGCTGGCCCAGTATCCGATTCTGCTGCTATCTGTCCTCTTAACTCCGTTTCCAGGGCTTCCTTTCCATTTATTTCTTTACTTTCCGCCTTTCTTCATTTCTTGCCCTACATCCATAAGTAAAAGCTGGGTCCTCCGCAGACTTGATTGTCCAGTGGATCCAGCTTCTGCCTATTTTCTTCATCCATGTGCAGTTTTTCTCCTCTCTTCCTTTTCCCTCATCTCATCTCCTTCCTCACTCTTCCCTCCCCTCCATCCATGTCCAGCATTTCTTCTCTCTCCCTCCCCTCCATTCATCCATGTCCAGCAACTTTCCTCTCCCCTGCCCTCCCTCCATCCACCCATACCTAGCGATTCTCTTCTCTCCCCTGCCCCCCTCCATCCACCCATACCCAGAGATTCTCTTCTCTCCCCAGCCCCCCTCCAGCCATCCATACCCAGCGATTCTCTTCTCTCCCCTGCCCCCCCAGCCATCCATACCTAGCAATTCTCTTATCTCCCCTGCCCCCCTCCAGCCATCCATACCCAGCGATTCTCTTCTCTCCCCTGCCCCCCCCTCCAGTCATCCATACCCAGCGATTCTCCTCTCTGCCTTGATTACCTCCGTCGAAGCGGCCGCGTCATTAAAAGCCCTGCCCATCTCTAGCCTTCCCTCCCTTCATGAGTTCATTCCTTCAGAGTCCCGCCCTCGCGGAAAGAGGAAATGACATCAGAAGGCGGGACTCTGAGGGAACGAACTCACGAAGGGAAGGCTAGAGACGGGTAGGGCTTTCAATGACGTGGCCGCTCCGACGGAGGTAATAAAAATGATTTAACCCCCCCCCCCCAGGGCGGCGCAGGCAAACGAGGGCAGTGGTGGGAGGTGAGGTAAACAGGGTAAGCGTGGCTTGTGGCACCCTCCTGCCATGCTTACCTCGTTTACCAGAGCCGGCTCACCCTGCAGAACAACCGGCTCGCAAGATGTTAAAAAATTTAACAACTGGCTCCAGCACACCACTACATCTAGCCCAGTATCCTCTTTCCAACAGTGGCAAAGCTAGGTCACAAGTTCCTGACAGAAACCCAAATTGTGGCAACATTCCATGCTACAAATCCCAGGGCAAGCAGTTGCTTCCCCATGCCTGTCTCAATAGAAGACTATGGACTTTTCCTCCAGGAACTTGTCCAAACCTTTTTTAAACCTAGATACGCTAACCACTGTTACTACATCCTTTGGCAAAGAGCTCCAGAGCTTAACTATTCATTGAGTGAAAAAAAAAATTTCCTCCTATTTGTTTTAAAAGTATTTCCATGTAGCTTCTTTGACTGTACCCTAGTCTTTGTACTTTTGGATCGAGTGAAAAATTGATTTACTTCTACTCATTCCACATCACTCAGGAGTAAACTTCAGCAAAAAAAAAAAAAACATTTTTTGCTTACAGCAGCCATTAACAAGCAGATATACTGCTTGTTAACTGTGTGCTGCAGCCTTTAGTAGATTTCTACATTGGCCCCTTATTGATTTAGCAAGACCACAGCTGGAACTGGTTTATGCCAGCAGGCCAAATAAGCAGTTCAGACTTTTATAACTCTCCACACTCAATAACTCAGTTGATTCTACAAGCTTGCTCTGATCCAGAATTTTACTAATGTCTTTAGAGTCAATTATTCGTGGCAAGGCATCAACATAGAACAATTAATGCAGTAATTGTAGCAAAAGTATATAAAAGAATCTCCCCAGTAATTCACTCCTGTTTCTCAGCAGTGCTGCACCTCTTTTAACTCTTACCTCTTACCAATGAGGGCAGCAGAGTTCAAACACAATTTTCCCAAATATATATGCATTCTTGTATCCCAGTGTTATCCGAAAACAGGTTTCAGTTCAAAGTGGCTTACAGTGCACACTTAGGTGAAATTACTTTAGTGTTCTACATCAGTGACATACATAGGTTTGCAATGAAAGGAGACATGATACTTGAGGTGGTTTAGGTCAATACAATCCTGAGTGGTTTAGAATGGGTAAAAGTGAATTGATTTTTCACTCTTTCAAAAATTGAAAACACCAGGGGACACTCAATGAAATTAAATAATTTTAAAACAAATAGGAGGAAATATTTTTTTTACTCTAAGAATATTTAAGCTCTGGAACTCATTGCCAGAGGATGTGGAAACAGCAGTTAGAATATTTGGGTTTAAAAAAGGTTTGGACAAGTTCTTGGAGGAAAAGTCTGTTATTGAGATGGACAGCTTGCCCCAGGATTGGTAGCATGGAATGTGGCTACTATTTGGGATTTTGCCAGGTACTTGTGACCTGTATTGTACACTGTTGGAAGCAGGATACTGGGCTAGATGGACTATTGGTTTGACTCAGAATGGCTATTCTTATGTTCTAATTTTAAATGGACAGATATGGATTGGAGCAGTCCATATATTGAATCAGTTATAGAAGTGTGGTAGCCGTGCTAGTCCACTTTTAAAGGTAAGAAATAGAAATAAAACAAAACAACAACAAAAAACAAAGATGATACCTTTTTATTGGACTAACTAAAAATGTATTTAGTCCAATAAGAAAGATATCTTATCTTTATATTTTGTTTTGGAATCAGTTAGAAGCTGAGTTCAACTGTAAATAGCAGAGATTAAAAAAATGTTACATTATAATAATTTATGATTTTGAATTTCTCATATTGTAAATTGATATTGCCTTATGAGATATAAAATATTTCAATAATCTCCAGAGTTTACTATATTCCTAGCTCTGGGTGATGATTGGTTGAGGGAGAGGATCGTTTGGCTCTTCCTGATTCATTAAATCTTACCACTTGATTGGTGACCTCTCTGGAGGAGTCTACAACTAGGGCCACCTTGATTTCTATTTCAGTCTTTCTGGATGTGACTGTCAATGCAGAAAAGGTTAGAAAATAATTGTTATTGCTGTAATCTTGGGCTTTAGCCTTAGGAATGAGTTCTTTCTTAAAGTTTCCTCAGAAGTGTTTAGTTAAATTCAGTGGAAACAATTATGTTTTCTGGGATTCTGTCAGGTACTTGTGATCTACATTGGCCACTGTTAGAAGCAGGATACTAGACTGCTAGATGGACATTGGTCTGACCCAAGATGGCTATTATGTTCTTATGGGATCTGGGTCAGCTACTACAACATATCCAGGGCAAGAATAGGGAAATATTTTGAACATGTAATCAGTTTTTGTGGGAGCATTTATTAAGAATGATATTGAGTTGCATGGTGGAATATATCAACGTTGCTTTGTTTTGATTTTTCTTCTACATGAGTTTAATTCCTCCTCCCTTGTGGACTTTTTTTTGTGTATTAGATGAATATCTCTTTGGATTATTTTTGTTTTTGTTTTCATTTTAAAATTGAATACATTATAAAATTGCAAAAATTAAAACATAAAACTTGACTCCAACTGACAGTCATAATCAACACATTCTACATGAGTAACACATGCATCCATCAGAGTAGTACTGTATACTAACTTCACATATACTATTGTTATTTTGTTTATGTTTATTAAATAATTTGATATACTGCTTGTCCTGTCACATAGCCAAATGGTGTACAATAAAATCCAAATTTATAAATGAAGAGGGAAAGAACACCAATAATAAATAGGAAAGAGGACACATTTATTTATTTATTTGTACATTTATATCCCACATTTTCCCACTGACTGCAGGCTCAATGTGGCTTACACAATCTGCATGAAATACAATTATACAGTTGATTGAAAGTAAGATAAAATAACATTTAAACAGCAGTATGTAAAAAGATAATAAGGATAATTAGTGTTCTTGAAATCTTGTTAATACTAGGAATTAATTAAACATAGTTACAAATGTACAAAGCATTTTTCCTGTTGATATAAAATGGTACAAATCTTTTTAACATCAGACTGCAGGTTTTGTGTGTTTGTGTGTGTGTGAGTGAAACATGATGAATTCAGGGTGAAGCTAGGGGGCAGCTGAGGGTTAGACTAGGTTAAGCAATATAATTTGACTGCATTGTTGTCTCCTTTCCTATACTTTGCTATCCTTCCAACCTACTATAATCTTGCTACCCTAGATGCATATGCACAAATAATATTCTATGAATGAAATAATGAGTAGCAAAATAAAACGTATTTTCTTGAAAAATGTACGTTATATTTCATTTCCTTTGCTGAATCTGGTATAGGATTTACATGGCATGATGAAAGAGATAATGAATAAGATGAACCAGACACAAAAGCAGAGATGTGTGAAAAGCAGAAACTGTTAGAGAGACAGTTAAAGAAGTTAAGACGTAATAGGGAAAGCTGAAAAACAGCAGGTTAGATTCTCTGGTTAGGACTTAAAATAAAAAATGACACAGCTGCATAAATCAGTTGAAATGGGATCATGGTATATGGCTCAAAATATTGAATTTTCACTTATACTAATGAGTAATAGCCTTTGTGGTCTCATTTTTCAGGCCATAAAGGTCATGTCTTCCTCAAGAAAATAAATTCTCTGTTTTCACTTGGACATTGAGTAGCATATATTAAAACAAAAAAGTGGAAAGAAGGAAAGAAACTAGCCAAGATTGATAGGAATGGGGGAGCTCAAGTCTATATGGAGGCATCTACTGGGATTCTAAATGACCTTGAATGGTAAATGATGTAAACCAGGCTCATTCAAGGTATCATAAAGGTTTAGAATGACACATTACTCATAGAAATCCACTAACATTCAAACTAATAATTACAATGAATCAACAAGGGAGGTTTTTTGTTTGGTCATATTTCATCAGCGAGATAATCAGGTTATCAATGGGGAAAGTCATTTTCAAAGCCATTTCCATGTGCTTTACCCACACAAATGGGTTTTCATAAATTCCCCAGCTTATACTTACACAGGTTGCATGTGCATAAGTTTACCCACTCTTTAAAGAGGCATTCCCGAGGGCAGAATGGGGGGGCATTCTTTTATAAATTCAAACATATATGTATTTTAACCTAGAAAAAATGTGCACCTCAAATAGCAGGTGTAAATCTGTACACAGGTTATTCTGGGATTTTTTTTAATAACAAAAGTACACACATACTTTCACTTTGAAAAGCTGGCAGAAAAGCATGTGTGTGGGCTAATGTCGGCACTTGTGCAATAACCCTCCTATTATCCATCAGTGGCGTAGCCAAGGGTGGGCCCAGGCCCGCCCATTTTGGGTTCAGACCCACCCAGTAGCAGCACACGTATGATGTGGCTGGCAGGGATCCCCAAACTCCATCAGCCCAAAACTCCCAACAACTGTCCCTCCTGCATACCATGTAAATAGCAGATCTTCGCCTGCAGCGAGCAGCGACTGATACATACTGCTTGCACTGGCCCCACAGACTTCCCTCTGATGTATTCCTGCCTATGCGGAAACAGGAAGCTGCATCAGAGGGAAGGCTGTTGGGCCAGCATGAGCAGTGTATATTAGTTGCTGCTCGCTGCCGGTGAAAATCTGCTATTTAAAAAGGTATGTGGGGAGGGGGGATGTTTGAGAGACCATATGGCATACAGGCAAGAGAGGGAGAGACCAAATCACTTTTGCTTCTGAGAATTGGGTGTTATCCATGCTTCCAGGCCCCAATGCTCAGAAGCAAAAGTGGGCAGTAGAGGCCATTAATGCTAAACTAGCACCTACATTAACTATCACACAATGCTCAGAAGCTCAGAGCACAGAAAACAATGAGCTCGCCGAAGAACAGCGCTAATAGCATGCAAATGTAGTCAAAAGGATGCAGATTAGGTTATTTCCTATTCCCTCTGATGTTCAGAGAAAAGCGCACTGAACAAGGGCGCCCTTACTACTGGAAACTCTATGCTGGTATTAGGGTGCCTCAAGAGGAAGAAGAAGCATTTTTAGGATTGAACCTCATGAACCCAACAGTGCCCTGTCGATTCAAAGAGCTCTTTCGGCAACATCAGTAAAATAACTTCAGCAACTGAAGTATCTTCTTTCCTGGATTTTTACACATGGATGAGGGGGGGGGGGGGGGGGGGGGGGGGGGGGGGGGGGGGGGGGGGAGAGATTCACTCCTATAGATGTCAGCTCCAGTCAGTCAGCTGAAAGCTGGTAGTGATGCAGCTCCCTCTGCCCATGCCACTCACCACAAACCTCTGTGGCACTGATGCCTCATCCTCCTGGCCATGCAGGGCTCTCTGCTCCTCAGTTTGACTGGACGAGCACAAAAGCTTTGCTTACTGTGCAGTTCTTGTGTGCATGACCCAGGCACAACCCTCCCTCTTAACTTTCTAATGCTCAATGTTAACAGCGCACAGATCATTTGCATACTATTAGCATTGAGCATTAAGAAGTTTTTTTCCAGTGCTGTTCCAGGGCTATTTTCCAGTGCTGTTCTGTACAGCGCCAGCCTTTTGAGCATCTGGGCCTCAGTTTGTGAAAAGACGTTGGGTTTCCCGCTATGCTCCTTCCCTAGTCTGATGATTTCATAAATACTAAGACTAACCCAGCAGATGAAAAACAGTGGTTCTTAAACTAGGGGGTCATGGAATGGATTGTGGTGAGTGTGAGATATTTCATTTAACACTGCTTTAATTACATTGCATCAGGGATTAGGAGGACAGTATGGACTAGGTAATTGGGTGTGGAGGGTAAGAGTAGGTTTCTTTTTTAAAATTTATGTATTTAATTCATATCTTTTTTTCCTAGATGAGCTACATTCAGGTACAGTAGGTACTTTCCTGTCCCTAGCAGGCTCACAATCTAAGTACATAAGTACAAACGTAATGCCACACTGGGAAAAGACCAAAGATCCATCGAGCCCAGCATCCTGTCCACGACAGCGGCCAATCCAGGCCAAGGGCACCTGGCAAGCTTCCCAAACGTATAAACATTCTATACATGTTATTCCCAGAATTGTGGATTTTTCCCAAGTCCATTTAGTAGCGGTTTATGGACTTGTCCTTTAGGAAACCGTCTAACCCCCCCCCCCAGCTTATAACTGAAACAATGGAGAGTTAAGGCCAGTGCATTTTGTCTAGCAAAACAGGTGCCGGTACTCAAATGCCAAGCCACCCTTCAGGGGTGGAGTGATCATTGAGGGACTCACCCTACAATAACCAGGACCCCTGCAACCAGTCATAGAATCTATGACAAGGCAGAATTTGTATGTAGAACCTGAGCTCTTTCATTAAAATACGAGAACCATGGGTCAAGTTTAGCAGACAGTGGAAAAGGTGCCGGTACTCAGTAATCCCAAGTACCCCCTCAAAAAAAGCCCTGGTTAAGGGGCTCTTTTACAGAGCGGCGGTAAACCCAACAAGGGCTTACCACTCACTCTTCTGGAACTAATGCCAGCCCAATGCAGCCACTGGCAGTAGTCCCGCCCTGAGCGCACACCATTTCTGGGGGAAAAAGAAAACCCCAGGAAATGGTTTGCCCAGCGGTAATCGGGCATTGCCGCACGTTGCCCGGTTACCGTCGGGTTAGCGTGGGAGCCCTTATCGCCACCTAAATGGGTGGCGGTAAGGGTTTCCTGCCACATGGCTATGCGGTAAGAGTTCTTTTACCGCATAACCATGTGTGCTGGGGGCTTTTTTATCCGCTGCTGTAAAAATTGCCCTGGCGTGTGGGAATAACGGCACCCACAGCTAGCGCATGAAGTCCTGGAGCAGGCCGCAGGCAGCCTATGAGTGCCGCTGCCTGGATGAAGCTGAGAGGATTTTAGTGGGGGGCAGGGCAACAGGGGGCAGGAGGTGATGCGCCCCCTGTAAAACGTTTCTGTCTACATTACTGGTTATACCGCACACATTGAGTCAAGCTAAAAACTTGCGCACATGGGCCAACAAAAATTAGAGAGAACATTGATTGGAATATGTCAATTTTGGCAAAATGCATTTGCTATAGCTTTGCATTTTGCTCAGTAAAGAAGGAAATGCAGCTCTGTTTCCCATTGCTCACAGTCTGGTTTCTTAGGATTTCCACTAGTTTTTATCTGTATGTTCCCATTTCTAAAAATTCTGCATTAAGCAAGGGTTGTTCTGTGTGTGTAAGTGAGGTATAGTATTTCTGCTAGCTTGTAGTTTGAGTCCAATCCTAGTTCTGGTGCTACCAGTTGAACCATAGGAGGATCCACTATTTCCTGCCCCTACTATGGAGAGAGTTTGAAAATCTAGCAAAATCCTCATCCTGACTAGAGTCATAGCAAACACACCTGAAGTTATCAAATTTAAGTAAACATTTGCATGGAACATGTAAAAACAGTCTCCAGGTGCAAAGACAGTAAATCATTTCCCTTATCTTGAGAGATCTGGTTAAACCAGATCCTATGTCCACTGAAAATAGTTTAGTGTGTGGTAACAGACATTGGTGTGCGTTAAATACTTTGCAGCCCATACGAGGGGGGAGGGAGGGTTTGTTTGGAACATTAGAGTATAAGATCAGGGGGGTTGGGAGGAAAAGAATTATTGAAGGGAGGGAGGGTGGCCTGAGAAGGGAAAGGGAGGGGAGACAGGGGAATGGGGGGGGGGGGGAAGGGGGGATAAAAAAGCTAAAAGATTGATGACAGTACGTTTTATTGTATAATTGATGAAGATAACTTTCGTAAATGAATGTTAATGCACCATATCAATGACTGTATATGTTCTGAGTTGTCATTAATAAAATTGTTGGAAGTTAAATACTTTGCAGCCCATTTTATACCTAGGGGTCACATGGCACTTAGCACACTATACGTGGTCCATTTACCAAGCCATGCTAGAAAGTGGACAGCACTGCAATTAGCGTGTGAGTTTGCCGCATGCTCTGGTCACTTTCTAGCGCAGCTGAAAAATGGCCATGGTCATACGTTTTTTTTAATGGCTACGCGCTAATTTCCCCATTAGCACATGACCATTACCTCCGGGATCCCTTACCACCATCTATTTAGGAGGCAGTAAGGGCTCCCGCAATACTCCTGTGCTAATCGGGTAGTGTGCAGTGATGTGCCTGTGCTACCCAATTAGCACTGGCACGCCTACTTTCTGCCCCCAGACATGCCTCCCATAGCAAAAAAATAAATACTGCAGGAGTAGCGCAGAAATTTAAGATGGGCACCTGTAACACCATCTCTACCCCCTCAAAGACAGGGGGGGGGGGGAGGAGGAATTCCCTTCAGAGTTCCAGTAAATAAATCCTGCAAAAGCAAGCATATTCCAAACCTATATAGAAAACCACTAATAGAAATAGAAACTGAAATGCAAGATATCAGAGATGTACATTACCAAAGCTTACAATTACAATTAATAAAACCAGAAAAAAAATACTTTTTTCTATCTTTGTTGCTGTGCATTGCTTTGGTCCCAGTGTCTCTTTTCTGCTTTTCACTGTTTTTTTTCTCTCTTTCCAGGGTTTCCTGTCCTTTTGACATTTCTTCATTCTCTTTGCCCACCATCCATCTTTCCTCTGTGTCCCTATCCATCCTGTCCAACATCTCCTCTCTGTGTCCCTGTTCATACCCACCCCCCATATTCAGCTTCTGCTCTTTCAATGTCCCTATCTTCCCTCTCATATTCAGCATTTCTCCTCTGTGTCCCTATCTTACTCTGCCTTGCTTCTTCCCTCTTTGTCCCTATCATTCCCTTTGTGTCCCTGTTCCTTTGTTTTCTCCATGAACAGTATCTGTTCTCTGTGTCCCTGTCCCTCCCCATATCCATCTTCTTCCCTCGATCCCTGACCCCTCTCCCTCCCCCTGTATTCCAGCATCTCTCTCTCCCTCACTCTGTTGGTCCAGCCTCTCTCACGTCCCTCTCTAGTCCAGTCTCTCTTTCTCTTTCCTCTGCTCCCCCCTCAGTCCAGCATCTCTATCCTTCTCTTTACCCTCCCCTTCCCTTTGCTTCCTCCCAGATCAAGCACCTGTACCCCTTCCCCCGCATAGGACCATCATCTCTCTGTAGCCCCCCTACCTGCAGTCCTCCAAACATGCATTGAGTCACCAGCAGAAACGAGGAAAACAAGCTGCCTCCAGCCTGTCCCACTGGAGTTTTTCCTCTACCACTTCACACACATAGGAAGTTGCATCAGAGGGGTTGGGATGCAAAAAAGGAAAGGGACTTGCCAGAGGCACCCTGATTTCCTCACTGCCTCTACTAGTGACCTGCCATGCATTTAGAGGACTCCAGGGGGAGATGTGGAGGCTACAGAGAGGGAGGACCATGAGGAGATATGATAGGTCTATAAAATAATGAGTGGAGTGGAACGGGTAGACGTGAAGCGTCTGTTTACGCTTTCCAAAAATACTAGGACTAGGGGGCATGCAATGAAGCTACAAAGTAGTAAATTTAAAATGAATCAGAAAAACTTTTTTCTTCACTCAACGTGTAATTCAACTCTGGAATTTGTTGCCAGAAAATGTGGTAAAGGCAGTTAGCTTAGCAGAGTTTTAAAAAGGTTTGGACGGCTTCCTAAAGGAAAAGTCCATAGACCATTATTAAATTGGACTTGGGGAAAATATTTCTGGGATAAGCAGCATAAAAAGTTTTGTACTTTTTTGGGGGATCTTGCCAGGTATTTGTGACCTGGATTGGCCACTGTTGGAAACAGGATGCTGGGCTTGATGGACCTTTGGTCTGTCCCAGTATGGCAATACTTATGTACTTATGTAGTAGGTGACAAGGAAGGAAGAAATGCTGCACTTGCAGGGGGGATTCAATAACTGGCGGCCCATACTATGGGCAAAGCTAAGTCGTTTCTTGCCTAAACAATATTTAAAAGTGATTAAACGACTGAGCCACTTAGAAAGGCTACATTTCATGAGGTTTTTTGGCCAATGATGAAGCAGTCCAGCCCCCGAAGCTAAATACTTAGAGTTAAATAGCTGGGGGCTTCTTGAGGCCTTTTCCTCATATCACACGATAGGAGTGACTGTTTAAGTTGTCGTGCCGATAAGATCTCCCATCTTTCTAGATGTTCAGTTCATTTAAGAGGAGATAACCTTCGATTGTGCTTTTATAGTTTGAGGCCCATACTATTGGGCAGCCTTGGGCTTCTTGCTGGCTGCGCCTCTGGAATAAGCGGATTATAAATTATCCTATATAATAATTCTCACCTCCAACGTTCTGTGCTTGGGACCGTGGCTCCTTGGCTGGAGGTGGTCTGTGAGGCAGACACGCACTGACGTCACTGACGTCAAAACAGCTGATTGCAAGGCAAGGGGAGGAGTAGGGAAACACGCGAGGCGTGTTTCCCTACTCCTCCTACTGCCTCGGAATCAGCTATCACCCCCCCCCCCCCGCGCTATGGCCCCCTCGAAACCCCCCCCCTCCCGCGAACCTGTCGATCCCCCCCCCCCGCCGGAACGCCGAAAACTGCCGCCGCCGTTGTTGTACTACCTTCCCTTCCCGTAGGTTGTTGAATCATCTTAGAAAGTTTAACTCCGTGCGTCTGACGTCAGACGCACGGAGTTAAACTTTCTAAGATGATTCAACAACCTACGGGAAGGGAAGGTAGTACAACAACGGCGGCGGCAGTTTTCGGTGTTCGGGGGGGGGGATCGACAGGTTCGCGGGAGGGGGTGGAAGAAAAAAAAACGCATGTTGGGGGGAGAGAAGAGGGTGGCCAACCACAGCATGGATGCGAGCGGGGGGGGGGGAGGAAGAGGCCGGCCCAGGCTGGCACATGGGAGAGAGAGAGCATGGATGCGAGAGGGGGGGTCATGGAAGGGAGAGAGGGGACTTGCTGGAAAAGGATGAATGGAGGCGGCAGGGGACAGAGGAGCATGGATGGCCATGGATTGGGAGGGCAGGCCTCAGGGAGAGAGGGCAATTGCTGGATAGGGAAAATGGAGGGGCCAGGTGACAGATGAGCATGGATGGGCATGGATTGGAAGGGCAGGACTCAGGGAGAGGGGAATTGCTGGATAGGGATGAATGGAGGGGACAGATGGCATGGATGGATATGGATTGCAGGGCAGGCCTCAGGCAGAGAGGGGAAATGCTGGATAGGGAAAAATGGAGGGGCCAGGTGACAGATGAGCATGGATGGGCATGGATTGGAAGGGCAGGACTCAGGGAGAGGGGAATTGCTGGATAGGGATGAATGGAGGGGACAGATGGGCATGGATGGATATGGATTGCAGGGCAGGCCTCAGGCAGAGAGGGGAAATGCTGGATAGGGAAAAATGGAGGGGCCAGGTGACAGATGAGCATGGATGGGCATGGATTGGAAGGGCAGGACTCAGGGAGAGGGGAATTGCTGTATAGGGATGAATGGAGGGGACAGATGGGCATGGATGGATATGGATTGCAGGGCAGGCCTCAGGCAGAGAGGGGAAATGCTGGATAGGGAAAAATGGAGGGGCCAGGTGACAGAGGAGCATGGATGGGCATGGATTGGAAGGGCAGGACTCAGGGAGAGGGGAATTGCTGGATAGGGATGAATGGAGGGGACAGATGGGCATGGATGGATATGGATTGCAGGGCAGGCCTCAGGCAGAGAGGGGAAATGCTGGATAGGGAAAAATGGAGGGGCCAGGTGACAGAGGAGCATGGATGGGCATGGATTGGAAGGGCAGGACTCAGGGAGAGGGGAAATGCTGGATAGGGATGAATGGAGGGGCCAGGTGACAGAGGAGCATGGATTGGACTCACACTTTCACTCTGACTCTCAAACAGTCACTCTCACATACACTCTCCCAAACATACACACTCCGAGGAAAACCTTGCTAGCGTCCGTTTCATTTGTGTCAGAAACGGGCCTTTTTTACTAGTTTTTAATAAAATGCAATAATATTTTATTCTAATGCCCAAATCATGCCCAGAACAAGCTCTTTAGAATCCCAGCTCACTGCAAAATCAGCATTTACATATTTATGACATGTATGTGTGTAAATGTTATACAACTGTTCTAAAATGATCTTAGCATGTACCATAAATCAAAATCAGTTCTAAGAGATGTTAAAAGAATAAACAGTTTTTAGACTGATAAGTACAGGGCCAGCACTTCCATTAGGCAAATTAGGTCGCCACCTAGAGTGCCGAGATTCTGGGTCACAAAAGGCAGCATGCAAGTAATTTAATGGTTTATGCAGCTTAATATACTGCTCTTCAAACGTTTGAGCAGTGTAGTGTACAAATCAAAATAATACAATAAAGGAAAGAGTAGAAAGGGATGCCATTTCAACAGGAAAGAGAAAACAAAATTAGTAAGCAGGATCGAATTTGTTCACTCCAGAACCACGTATCAAGGCTGGCAGATTGAACACTGTAGGCTTGCTGAAAAAGATACGTTATTAAGAATGTTTTACATTTAAGTAAAGACAGAAGGGTCAGTGGCATAGAATTCCATAATAAAGGAGCAGCAGCAAAAAATGCATGCGGAAGGGTTGCAACCAGGTGAGTCAGATGAAGGAGTGGGATGGGGTAATCACCATCATGTAGGGAATGTAATGCTCTGAGAGGTCCTTTTACAAAGGTGTGCTAGTGTTTTTAGTGCGCTATACGCTAGAGACACCCATAGGAATATATGGGTATCTCTAGCATTTAGCGCGCACTAAAACCTAACGCGCCTTTGTAAAAGACCCCCTAAATCCCTTCCATCCTAGTTCCCACCCTTCTGGAGGCTCTACCTTAGTGCTTACCCTGGCAGCTCGACCCTCATGGCTGGCAGGAAGGAGGACGTTTAATAGCACTGTTTCCTGTTCTATGTAGGGTCAACCTATAAGTCCAAAGATCTTATAACACTGTAGCTTATACTGTGAGACTGGATCCGCACAGCAAAGGAAGTTGATATAATGCCCTGCTTCCTGCTGGCCACAGCAACTGAGCAGCCAGAGGAAGTACTGGTTTAGGGTCTCCAGGGGAGCTAGGGGCCAGAGCCAGGGGAATGGGTGTGTGCATGGGGGGAAGGGGGAGGGCAGATGTACACAACTAAAGGTTTATGGGTAGAGTGTTAAATATCCTTGACCTGGCCCTATAGAAGCAACATAAGAAAATAAAATTTTTCAGGGAGAGCATAGCAGATGCATGGAATGGCCTCCTTGTGGAGAGGCTGGAGGCAAAATCTGTAATGGAATTTAAGAAAACATTAGATAAACACTTGTGAAGACATGAGGGGAAAGCCAAAACTCAACAGAGATGTATGGCATTGCACCAGGAATGAAACTGGGCAGACTAGATGAGCCTTATGGCCCTTATCTGCTATCTTGCTCGGTGTTTCTATTTCTGAAGCAAGAAACTGATGACTCATACAGATGCTCTTAAGTCTCCCATTTATCAGAAAGAACACATTGTATACCAGGCAAAAATTTTACATTTGCTCTTAGGACAATATAACAAGGGATATGTTCAAACTTCTCTGAGTAGCCCAGCAAATAAGCAAATAAGCCTAATTTAAGATGTGGGGCTCAATATTTAAAAAAACAAACAAACAAACAGAGCTTCTAAATATAGGCTCCTAAATTAGGTTTCTAAATTTGTGCCTTATTTTCAACCAAACTAAGTTTTCTACTGAAAGTTCATTTTAATTTGGGAGCTTAAAAGCTTTGCACATAAATTTAGACTGCCATTCGTTTGCCTAGATTGAGTCTAATTTACGAGCCCTAAATCCATTGCCCTAAATCCATTCCTTTTGCTACCCACTTTTTATGCTCCTAAGTAGGTTAAAGAATCCCGTGGGAATGGTAAAAAGCCTTGTTCCCGCGGTAAAAAAAATCCTTTCCTCTATTCCCATTTTCCTCCCTGCGGGTGGCGGTTATATTTTCCTTCAGCTGGCCCCGATGCGATTCACAGTCACAGGTCGACTCCGTTCTCTTCCTCCTGCTGCATCCTGCCCTCTCTACTGCAACTTCCTGTTTAGCATCAAAACAGGAAGCTGCAGTAGAGAGAGCAGGATGCGGCAGAAGGAAGGCCATGGAGTCAGCCTGTGACTGTGAATCGCTGCAGGAAAATGCAAGTGACACTTGTGGCGAGGAGGAAGGAAAGGGAGAAAAGTGTTGGCTGCTCCATCCATGCATGCACATCGTCCTTACCCCTGCCCCCACAGCTGCAGCCCTGGCTCAGCGCTGGTCACAAGTGGAAGAAAGGAGAGCAACTGCACATCAGGCCACACACTCCTCATCTGCTGCTCAAGTACGGAATGAAAATTTGAACCATGTGGTTTGAATTTTTTTATTCAGTGCTAAAGCGGCAGAGGAGGAGGATGTGGTCCAATGCACAGCTGTTCTCCCCCCCCCCCCCCCCCATCTTGTGATCACATTGTGCCACTGCTGGGGGTAGGAGGGGGTAGAAAGCTGAGCACTTGCTTCCTGTGATCATGTGTCCCTGCAGCACATGAGATCAGGCACTGCATAGTTAGTTACACTGGAGCATTACATTTTCCAAATATTTCCAAATGTTTCAGATCATATATTTCATTATAATGTTTTAGCTATTGCAGCACTAACAGGAACAGAGATTCTCTTATGTTAGCTAAGTTTTAATCAGGGTTGCCATCTTTATATTTTGCACAGTACAGGAGTAAATGCATCTCTATCTATATCTCTGGTGTTGTACTACATAACTGTTTGAGGCTTGTGCAGATGAAGTCAGAGCTTGCGGGGATGGGGACGGGGACAAGGACAGAGCTCACGGGGACAGGGCAGGGATGGGGAAAAAGCTCAAGGGGACGAGGCGAAGATGGCAGAGCTGCCAAGGGGTCCAATCCACTCAGCAGGGGATATAGAGTCTACCCCAGCTCCACCCTACCCGCCCATTGCTCCACCCATGACTCCACCTATTTCTCCACCCCAGCACAGCTGATTCATGGCCAGCGGCAGCAGGAAACGCCTTCATAAAATGTTGTTTCCTGATGCTGTGGGGCATGGGATCAGCGGTAGCAGGAGATGGTGCTTTATGAAGGCACTTCCTGCTGTCACTGGATGGGAGGCCACTCAGCGAGAGATCCTGATTTCTTGGCAGGAAATGACCCACGGAAGTGAGACTCTCCTACTGAAAGTGGGAGACTTGGCAGATCTGGGATGGGGACAGAACTCATGGGGACAGGCAAGGACGGGGACAAACTTTGCCCCCGTGTCATTCTCTACCTCCAGCGCTAAAAAATAAGTTTTAGCGCATGGGTAGCGCACGCCAATCCCAAAATTATTGTGGGATGCCCGCGCGCATCCCCTGGTAAGGCATTTTTACCTGCGGTAAGCGCATATTAGTGCTTAATGCAGCTTAGTAAAAGGACCCCTTATTTTGATGTTCTAAACTGCATTGTGGTTCTCTTTTTTTGCATTCCTTGGTGTACGTGCACCATGCATCTTCTTTGTTGTTTGCAGAATATATATCTACATTTAACACTGTGCTGTTCTACTGTGCAGTGTCAAAAGTTGGTATGTTTTATATTAGACTTCCAGGCTATAAATTTTGCTGCATGTAAACAGCCTGTAAAGGGATATATATATATAGCATTTATATCCCACAATTTCCCACCCACGGGCAGGCTCAATGTGGCTTACAACAGTCTGTAAAAACATACATCAAATCAGCAAACAAACAATCAATCAATCAATTTCTTAGAAGTGTAAGAGAGAAAGGGTAAAAGCAAAGGGAAAAAGAGAAAGATTAGTGGTGATCAATATGACGCCTTGACAGAGACAGTTCAGAAGTATGAGATGCTAGGCGGGATTTGAGCGTAAGCTTTTCCAAATAAAAAAGGTTTTTTTTTATTATATAGCCTGGTAATATGTTGCATTTTTGATCTTCACATAACCACCTGACTGTTGTTCTAAGTGAGGGTACCCTCTGCTTCCTGACTGGACCTCTGACAAGGGCCCTCCCCCATTTTGGGTGTCTTGTGCTGCTCCTGGCTACCATGGTAATTCAGATATTCTTTACCAATACCAATTCCACAGTTCATTGCCATTATAAACTCTGTATTCAGATAGTTTGAGTTTTATTATTATTTTTTTGGCTAAAATGAATTGAGTTAAGTAGCCTTAACCACTGTTGTACACAGAGATATAATTTATAAACAGGTCTCCTAATGTGCAGAAGGCATGTGTGTGAATCACATCGATTTTCTAATTAGCAAAAATCTATAGATTTTTTTTTCATTTTAAAGAGCTACATTGAAAAGGTGGAATATAAGTATGTTATTAAATTAACTTACTTTAAAATTAAGGGAAAGTATGCAGAAAGTTTTCTTTTGAAACTTATTCCACTGATCCCCGGATTCTAAATATGGTGCTACAAATTGTGCGTGCAAATTTGGGTATGTGCTCAATTTGGACATGCACTTTAATTTGAGTATTAGGTCAATTAGTGCCAATAATTGGGGTGCTAACCATCAATTATCGGCGTTAATTGGCAACAATTTGGATTTGTACGTGCATCTTGCTATGCGCTATTCTATAAAGATGCGCATGCAAATCTTATAGCACGTAACTGAAAAGGGGGCATGGCCACAGGAGGGGCCTGGGCAGGTCTGAGGAGCTCACTAAAGATGCGAGCAGTATTATAGAATTCAAGGGACCTGCGCCTGATTTGCACTAGGTTTCAGTTGGTGCAAATCCTTGCACCCAGAAGTTGGGCACAGATCCTGGTGCTACATGCTATTCTATAAAAATGCCCAACTTGAAGCGCCATTTATAGAATAGCGCTCAGTGCATATTTTCTTTTTGAGTCCCAAATTTGGGTTCCATTTACACGTTTACAGCTGCTATTAATACAGATAACTTTTCTGGTTCACTTTACATGCTTATGTTCACATTTTCTAAAGTATGCACAAGAGCTTATCCCACCTCAACCTCCCCCACAGGAACGCCTCATCTCAGGTTGGATAAACCTAGGTGCATACAAGCTGGAAGAAAAAGGAGAAAGCAGAAATTATCTTGGCAACAAGAAAAATTCAGCTTTACCATGGGTCCATTCCACTGCACTGAAACAAGAGAGAGAAGGATTTATTTATCTGCATGGTCCTACTTTGATGAAAGCATACAAGGAAAAAACAATCCGACAGTGTTTGACATCTGGTTTTTGCAAACTTTGCAAAGTAAAGACTAACCAGCAATCTAACAGTCCAACTCAGAAGGAAGGCCTAGACAGGTATTTAGGCAATTACATCTCCTGCTTAAACACTGGAAAGTCTGAGAATCTATCTGGAAGCTGGAGACTCTGAGAAAGGTCTTCACACTTTCTGTCCGCTACTCCCAGACCTTCCCAAGGTCAGACTTGATAGCTGTTCCATAGCTTTCCCCTCTGTCACTCATGTATTGATGTGAAAATAGTTGAGGGTAATCACAGTGTCTGCTGCTGGGCTGTTGACTCCTTCCACATACACATAAAACCCAAATCCCCCTGTTTACAAAGTTGTGCTAGCGGCTGCTGAGCTGCAATGCCCACACAGCCCATTTAAAGTGAATTTAAAGTCAATTAAGAATGCCTACCTGCTACAACTACCCTAATCACTCTCTTCCTTCTTCTCTTACCTCTCCTAATCATTACACATTAATAATTGTATCTGATATCCTGTAATGATAATGGTTCAAATCTATGTAAGCCACATTGAGCCTGCAAATAGGTGGGGGAATGTGGGATACAAATGCAATAAATAAATTAAATTAAATAAATAAATGGGCTGTTTCAGCATTACCGCACCAGCAGCTGTTAGCGCAAATTTGTAAACAGGGCGATAGCTATCTGAATGCAGAGGGCTGAGAGTACCACATGGTCTAGTAGGCAGTGCCTATTGGTCCTTCCTGAATTGGGCACTGAATTGAGATTGAATGTGAAACCAGTATACTAACAGCAGCTCGATGTGGTGCTACTTTGTCCTCATTTGGGTTCCAGGGCTCTGTCCTCTCCTGGTTCTCCTCCTATCTCTCCCACCGCACCTTCAAAGTTCACTCTCATGGATCTTCCTCCACCCCCATCCCCTTATCTGTTGGTGTTCCCCAGGGATCTGTCCTTGGACCCCTTCTCTTCTCAATCTACACCTCTTCCCTGGGCTCCCTGATCTCATCTCATGGTTTCCAGTATCATCTCTATGCTGATGACACCCAACTGTATCTCTCCACACCAGACATCACCGCGGAGACCCAGGCAAAGGTATCGGCCTGCTTATCCGACATTGTTGCCTGGATGTCCAACCGCCACCTGAAACTGAACATGTCCAAGACCGAGCTTATCGTCTTTCCACCAAAACCCACTTCTCCTCTTCCTCCACTTTCTATCTCAGTTGATAACACCCTCATCCTCCCCGTCTCATCTGCCCGCAACCTCGGAGTCATCTTTGACTCCTCTCTCTCCTTCTCTGCGCATATCCAGCAGATAGCCAAGACCTGTCGCTTCTTCCTCTTTAACATTAGCAAAATCCGCCCTTTCCTCTCTGAACACACCACCCAAACTCTCGTCCACGCTCTCATTACCTCTCGTCTGGACTACTGCAACTTACTCCTCACCAGCTTCCCACTTAGCCATCTATCCCCCCTTCAATCTGTTCAGAACTCTGCTGCACGTCTCATATTCCGCCAGAACCGATATACTCATATCACCCCTCTCCTCAAGTCACTTCACTGGCTTCCGATCAGATACCGCATTCAATTCAAGCTTCTCCTTCTTACCTACAAATGCACTCAGTCTGTTGCCCCTCACTATCTTTCTACCCTCATCTCCCCTTATGTTCCCGCCCGTAACCTCCGTTCACAGGATAAATCCCTCCTCTCAGTACCCTTCTCCACCACCGCCAACTCCAGGCTCCGCTCATTCTGCCTCGCCTCACCCTATGCTTGGAACAACCTTCCTGAGCCCTTACGCCAAGCCCCCTCCCTGCCCGTCTTCAAGTCTTTGCTTAAAGCCCATCTCTTCAATGCTGCGTTCGGCACCTAACCCTTACCGTTCAGTGAATCCAGACTGCCCCAATTTGACTGCCCCTATCGGACCGACCGTTCACTTGTCTATTAGATTGTAAGCTCTTTGAGTAGGAACTGTCTCTCTTTGTTAAATTGTACAGCGCTGCGTAACCCTAGTAGCGCTCTAGAAATGTTAAGTAGTAGTAGTAGTAGTAGTACTTGAGCAGAATTTGTTGAAATTAAGCTTCCA
This sequence comes from Microcaecilia unicolor, assembly GCF_901765095.1. NCBI lineage: Eukaryota > Metazoa > Chordata > Amphibia > Gymnophiona > Siphonopidae > Microcaecilia > Microcaecilia unicolor. Next base: position 173,396,683 of record NC_044036.1, read on the forward strand.
TTGTTAGCCCTGGGATCTATTTTCTATGGGGTCCTTTACTAAGCCATTGTAAAATCTGGGCTTAGCACCTGCTAATGCGGGACTTTCCTGTGTGCTATTTACTGCAGTTCCACTGGCTTGCCCTTTAAATCATCCCGAGCCAGTATGGCCAACAACCCCACAGTCATGGTGCTTAGGCAATTGTGCAGTACTTCCACTAACTCCGTGTCCCACAAGGGTGGGCTGACAGTGATCTTGGCAGTCTTGGCAGCCATTTTGAAGATGCAGTGGTGCTAGACAGAGCAGAGCAGCGGGCAGGAAAGAGCGGGATTCTTTTCTGCCCCCGAAGAGGTCACTAGACCACCAGGGTCCTTCAAAGTAGGCCCGGGGAGGGTCCACTGAGGCTCAGGGGTCTGTAGTGTGTGTGGGGTGGAAAGGCACTGCTGGGCCCCCCCCCCCACACCACCTGGGCCCTTGGGCACTGCCAGGTTGCCCGTATGGTCAGTCTGCCCCTGGTGTCCCACAACATACCCAACAAGTCAAGATACAGAAGATCTGATCTTTGATTTGAACCATGAACCCTCTGCATGCGAGAAACCAGCACAGCCCACCAATCCAGAGTTCAGTCTTTTAAACTATATTGGTTTTAATTGTTATGTCAGGATTTAAAATAATGTTTCTCCTGCCCATTCTTCGTGTAGGCCAGAGCTTTCATGTAAGAGACCAGGACACTCAGTGCTTCCAGGTGTATTTGTCTATTTGTTTATAAAATCGTATGTACTGCCAATTTGATAAACTCAAATGAATCATAGTCTTAATAGCATGACACTAGTGAATACAGGATCACTAAACTAATGACTTTAATAATTTGCTTTTATTTGATAATCTGCATTTCTGCCATAAGCCTGAAGGCAACATCCCTTATTCACCTGCTCGTCTGCTTCGTTTTTTGGGTGATGACAGACTTGTACTACCTTGTCCTAAATTTGCCCAATTAGAGTTCACCAGGAACCATGTATTTTTCTTTGCTGCTCCTTCTTTCTGGAACTCACTCCCACTCCATAGCTGTGCGGAGTCTTCATTCAAGGCTTTTAAACCTGAACTAAAGGTCTAGCTTTTTGCACAAGCCTTTGAAACCAACTAAAAATGTCCCCTCTGAGATACGATACTGTAGTAATATAATATGTTATAGACATAAGTACATAGATATTGCCATACTGGGACAAACTGAAGGTCCATCAATCCAGGTCACAAGCACCTGGCAAGATCCCAAGAAAGTACAAATACATTTTATGCTGCTTATTCAAGAAATAAGAAGTGGACTTTCCCTAAGTCCATTTTAATATTGGTCTATGGACTTTTCCTTTAGGAAGCCATCCAAACCTTTTTTAAACTCCATTAAGCTAACCGCTTTTACTACATTCTCTGGCAACGAATTCCAGAGTTTAATTACACGTTGAGTGAAAAACTTTTTCTCCGATTCGTTTTAAATGTACTACATTGTAGCTTCATCTTGTACCCCCTAGTCCTAGTATTTTTGGAAAGCGTAAACAGACGCTTCACATCTACCAGTTCCATTCCACTCATTATTTTATAGACCTCTATCATATCTCCCCTCAGCCGTCTTTTCTCCAAGCTGAAGAGCCCTAGCTGCTTTAGCATAGGGAAGTCCCATTCCCTTTATCAGTTTCGTCACCCTTCTCTGTACCTTTTCTAATTCCACTATATCTTTTTTAAGATGCGGTGCCCAGAATTGAACAAAATATTCGAGGTGTGGTCACACCATGGACCTTAGCTTTCTGTTGTTTTCATGTGTTTGCGTCTATTTCCTCCTACTCTATAGTTAAATAGTGAATTGCCCCTTGCTAAGATGTGTTGTCTTTCCCATCCAAATTGTAGTTCCTTTCTATTTTAAACTTTTTGTATATTTTTTATTGTAAACCGTTGAGACCTGCGAGTTAGCTTTGGTGGTATAGCAAACTTTAATAAACCATCTATATACCTAAATCAGCCGTAGCAGATTGTGGCTCTCTGTGCTGGATGGTGGCGCAACAGGATGCGTGCTTATAGCATCCCTGAGATTGGCTAAGAGTGGCTAAGAGTGGGGGCTGAAGTCTGTTTCTGTTGTGGGCAGAGAATGCGTGTTCACATCAGTGCATATACATGCATCACCCCAGAGATTGGATCTAGTGAAGTATGAGGGCTGAGGTCTGCACCTTGCTGCCATCATTTGCAGATAAAGCCATGCTTGGAGTAGAATAGCAGAGCTCTGCACAGAAAAGCAAAGACCAGGAACCAGAGGGTACAAAAACCTCCTTGGGGCAAAGCACATGCCCATCTCATGTGGACTGTAGGAGGAGGAGCCTACATCGTGTTTTCTAGTGAGCTCGAAAATGTAAAAAAAGGAAGGAAGAGAGAAAGAGAAGCCTTGGAAGACGGGAAGGAAGAGACAGACTGCCCTTGTTGAGGTGGGAAGGAGAACGAAGAGAGAGAAAGAAAGATTGTCTTGAGACGGAAAGGACAAGAGAGAGAAAGAAAGAAAGAGAGGGCATGTGTCTCAGGAGAGGGGGAGGAGAAAGAGAGAGAGAGAGAGAGAGAGAGCATACGTCTCAGCAGCAGGGGAGGAGAGAGAGAGAGAGAGAGAGAGAAAGAAAGAAAGAAAGAGTGCCATATAAACTGATTTATTATATTTGATTGAAAGGTGATATAGCAACATTTTAAGTAAATAAAAGATCCCTATTTGGACAACTTAAATGCTCATGGGCGCAGCCTCATCATTAATGACTTATAATTGCTTTTTTAAAAATTTTTATTAAGGTATTGTTGATGCGGAGGTAGGGAGTGGTGTTCTAGAAATATGTTAGGGCTTTTGCAACTTATGAAGTCTGTTATCAATAGTTGTGGGAGAGTATGATGGGGTTTCATGTTGCATTGTTGTATCGTTACATTAATGCGGGGGTGGGGGGGTGAGGGAAGGAGGGAAATGATGATCTATGGGAGGGGGTAGCCCAGTGGGGGGTTCTATTGGACTCTGATGTTTAATCATTCATTGTTAACTTTTATGATGGGGGGGGGGAGTAAGTGTTATACTAGTGTATGACAAATGGTTCTTTTGACTATTACTATGTCTACTCTGCTTTTACACGTGTGTGTTTTTTTAAGCTTTTCTATTTGTGAAGTGTTATATTGGATTGTCATTAAAAAAAACATTGAAACATAAGTAAATAAAAGAAGAGAGAGAGAGAGAGAACACCTTAGGGGTAGGGGAAGGCAGAGAGAGCCTGACCAGGGAGGGGGCAGAGGAAGACTTATAGAACTAAGGAATCTAGCAACTTGAAAGAAATTTTCCTGGAGCTCGGGGAGCATTTAATGAGGAGAAAGCTGGCAGGGAATTTAGCAGATGATGGTAACGACAACCAGGTGATAGAAGAGCAAGTAGAAAATATAAGCAAGTGTCTGACTTTGAGGAGTGGAGGAAAAGCCAAGTGGTTAGAGTGGTAGATTGCAAACCAAGAAAGTCAGGGTTTAAATACCGTCTATCCCACCCTCAATCTTCACGACCTTGGACAAGTCAATTCACCCTTCATTGCCTCAGGTTTAGCTGAGAGTGTCAGTCCATTTAGGCAAGGAAATAATTTATATCCATGAATGCAATTCTCCCTGAGCTTAGATTTGAAAAAAACCCACAAGCAAATAATAAATCTGAAAATCTATCCAAGCCAAAATCCAAAGACAGATGCTGCTCCACAACATGACATTAGCAGAAGGAACAAAGTAAAACAGCTCATTACTGCAGGTATTTCCATGTTACATAATTTCCTGAACTCCACAGGCTTATAACTGTTCAGCGCTGATGCGAGCCCTGAAATAATAGGGTGAGGTTATGTAACTACTGAGAAATACTGCTATAATTGGTCTGCACTGATGTCATCAGCTGGAATTCAGCCATTTGAAATTCTATTCAACTTAATATTGTGAAGGTGTGAAAATAAATGTCACTGAGAACAAACAATCTGTAGAGACAGAAGGCAGGAGGAATAACACTCACTACCAAAAGTGAATAGGCCATTGAGAAGGAGGAAGAAATTCAAAGCTAGAGTAGCAGCATTGTAGGGAGCAAGTGACTCATTTACAAGCTGAGATGGAGAAGAGAACTAAATTGTATTAGTAATGTACTAAAACTAATAAAAAAGAACCTGGAAAGCAGAGCAGGAAATACGCTTGTGTTTGTAATAGCAGAAACTAATAGCTCAAAGACTCCCACAATATGGAAAAGATATAGTGATAGGGTGAATCGGATTGGTGGAGGGGTAGCATTGTATATTAACGAGAGCCTTGAATCAAATGGATTGAAAATTCTGCAGGAAACAAAACACTCCTTGGAATCACTGTGGATTGAAATTCCATGTGCAAAGGGGAAAAGGATAGTGATAGGAGTGTACTACCGTCCGCCTGGCCAGGACGAACAGACGGATGCGGAAATGTTAAAGGAAATCAGGGACGCAAACAAACTGGGCAACACAATAATAATGGGGGATTTCAATTACCCGCATATAGACTGGGTTAATGTAACATCTGTACACGCAAGGGACATAAGATTTCTTGATGAAATCAAGGACAGCTTCATGGAACAGCTAGTTCAGGAGCCGACAAGAGAAGGAAAAATACTAGACTTAGTCCTTAGTGGTGCTCATTATCTAGTGCAGGGGGTAACGATACGAGGGCCGCTTGATAACAGTGATCATAATATGATCGGTTTTGATATTGGCATTGAAGGAAGTGAAACTAGGAAATCAAGTACGCTAGCGTTTAACTATAGAAAAGGTGATTACGACAAAATGAGAAAAATGGTGAAAAAAAGACTGAAAGGAGCAGCTCGCAGAGTAAAAAACTTACATCAGGCGTGGATGCTGTTTAAAAACACCATCCTGGAGGTTCAGGACAAATATATTCCACGTATTAGAAAAAAGGGAAAAAAGACTAAACGTCAGCCGGCGTGGCTAAACAGTAAGATAAAGGAAATCATTAGAGCCAAAAAACAATCCTTCAGAAAGTGGAGAAGAGAACCAACTGAAAGTAACAGGATAGATCATAAGGAATGCCAAGCCAAATGCAAAGCGGAGATAAGGAGGGCAAAAAAGGACTTTGAGAAGAAATTAGCGTTGGAAGCAAAAATACATAGTAAAAATTTTTTTAGATATATTAAAAGTAGGAAACCGGCCAAAGAGTCGGTTGGGCCGCTGGACGAAAATGGTGTTAAAGGGGCGATCAAGGAGGACAAAGCCGTAGCGGAGAAATTAAATGAATTCTTTGCTTCGGTCTTCACCGAGGAGGATTTGGGGGGGACACCGGTGCCGGAAAGAATATTTGAAGCGGGGGAGTCGGAGAAACTAAACAAATTCTCTGTAACCTTGGAGGATGTAATGGGTCAGTTCAGCAAGCTGAAGAGTAGTAAATCACCGGGACCTGATGGTATTCATCCCAGAGTATTAATAGAACTAAAAAATGAACTTGCGGAGCTACTGTTAGAAATATGCAATCTGTCCCTAAAATCGAGTGTAGTACCGGAAGACTGGAGGGTAGCCAATGTTACTCCGATTTTTAAGAAGGGTTCCAGAGGAGATCCGGGAAATTATAGACCGGTGAGTCTGACGTCGGTGCCGGGCAAGATGGTGGAGGCTATTATTAAGAATAAAATTGCAGAGCATATACAAAAACATGGACTGATGAGACAAAGTCAGCACGGATTTAGTGAAGGGAAGTCTTGCCTCACCAATCTAATGCATTTTTTTGAGGGGGTAAGCAAACATGTGGACAATGGGGAGCCGGTTGATATTGTATATCTGGATTTTCAGAAGGCGTTTGACAAAGTGCCGCACGAAAGACTCCTGAAGAAATTGCAGAGTCATGGAATCGGAGGTAGGGTATTATTATGGATTAAGAACTGGTTGAAAGATAGGAAGCAGAGAGTAGGATTGCGTGGCCAGTATTCTCAGTGGAGGAGGGTAGTTAGTGGGGTCCCGCAGGGGTCTGTGCTGGGTCCGTTGCTTTTTAATGTATTTATAAATGACCTAGAGATGGGAATAACTAGTGAGGTAATTAAATTCGCCGATGACACAAAATTATTCAGGGTCGTCAAGTCGCAGGAGGAATGTGAACGATTACAGGAGGACCTTGCGAGACTGGGAGAATGGGCGTGCAAGTGGCAGATGAAGTTCAATGTTGACAAGTGCAAAGTGATGCATGTGGGTAAGAGGAACCCGAATTATAGCTACGTCTTGCAAGGTTCCGCGTTAGGAGTTACGGATCAAGAAAGGGATCTGGGTGTCGTCGTCGATGATACGCTGAAACCTTCTGCTCAGTGTGCTGCTGCGGCTAGGAAAGCGAATAGAATGTTGGGTGTTATTAGGAAGGGTATGGAGTCCAGGTGTGCGGATGTTATAATGCCGTTGTATCGCTCCATGGTGCGACCGCACCTGGAGTATTGTGTTCAGTACTGGTCTCCGTATCTCAAAAAAGATATAGTAGAATTGGAAAAGGTACAGCGAAGGGCGACGAAAATGATAGTGGGGATGGGACGACTTTCCTATGAAGAGAGGCTGAGAAGGCTAGGGCTTTTCAGCTTGGAGAAGAGACGGCTGAGGGGAGATATGATAAAAGTGTATAAAATAATGAGTGGAATGGATCGGGTGGATGTGAAGCGACTGTTCACGCTATCCAAAAATACTAGGACTAGAGGGCATGAGTTGAAGCTACAGTGTGGTAAATTTAAAACGAATCGGAGAAAATTTTTCTTCACCCAACGTGTAATTAGACTCTGGAATTCGTTGCCGGAGAACGTGGTACGGGCGGTTAGCTTGACGGAGTTTAAAAAGGGGTTAGATAGATTCCTAAAGGACAAGTCCATAGACCGCTATTAAATGGACTTGGAAAAATTCCGCATTTTTAGGTATAACTTGTCTGGAATGTTTTTACGTTTGGGGAGCGTGCCAGGTGCCCTTGACCTGGATTGGCCACTGTCGGTGACAGGATGCTGGGCTAGATGGACCTTTGGTCTTTCCCAGTATGGCACTACTTATGTACTTATGTCTCTGATACACCATGGATGTCCCAGGTGGTCAGTGCCCAGGCTTTCTCCTTTCTCTAGTATGTCAAGCCACAGTTGCCAATGACGTCCCTGCTCCTCCTAATGCTGCTGGTCTCCAGGTTACCCCCCAAATAGTTATATATTCAGTTTATCACATAAATGTTAGCTCTAGTGGATAGGTGGCAGCCATGTATATGCTCATGGAGAGCTCCCAGTATCTGTCTTCTCCATCTCTGTGGCTCAGTTTGTCTCGCACCTTCAAAAATACAAAAATGGATGAAGTTGGTCCATAGGATGGCAACTAAAATGATCAATAGACTTCATCATAAGCCATATAACAGCACTTATACCCTTGAGGAGAGAAGGGAGATAGTGACATTTACGCATTTCCAAGGTGGGCCTCTTTCCAAAGGAGGGAGACTCTGGAATGAGGGATCATAAAATTAGAGTGAAATGGGATAGACTTGGGGTAATCTAATAAAATATCCTGTACAGAAAGGGTAGTGAATGCATGGAGCAACCTCCTAGTGGAAGTGGTAGAGATGAGAATATCAATCTGAACTCAAGAAGGCACCACAAAAATTGTGAACACCTCTCTTTCTAATGGGCAATTACCAACAGCATTAAAAAGGGCAGTGGTTTGCCCTCTGCTGAAGAAAAACAACCTTGACCAGGACAAACTTGAAAGTTACAGGCCAGTATCCAACATCCCTTTTCTAGGGAAACTCATAGAACAAACAGTCTGTGTTCAACTTAATGAATGGCTAGAAAAGAGTAACTGGCTAGATCCAAGTCAATCTGGATTCAGACCTGGTTATGGAACAGAAAGAGTCCTTGTATCCCTGCTAGATGATCTTCACAGAAACTGAGATAAGGGATTTGCCTCGATGTTCGTACTGCTAGATTTCTTAGCAGCTTTTGACACTGTGGATCGTGATATCTTGCTAGCATGACTGACAGAAAAAGGTATAAATGGAACAGTACTTGCCTGGTTCAGATCCTATCTATCAGACAGGCAACAATCCAGTGGCGTACCAAGGGGGGGGGGGGGGTGGGGGCGGTCCGCCCCGGGTGCACGCAGTTTGGGGGGTGCCATGCGCCTGTCGACTCTTTGTTTTCATGCTCCCTTTGTCCCGGAACAGGTTACTTTCCGCCGATCATCGCCCCCTACCACCAGAGCGCAGGTAGGACCGGGGAACGGGACAGTATCCTCCCCGGATGCCCCCTCTCCCCCGGGGCCGGGTTTAGACGGAAACCGGGCGTGGAAGGCTCTGATCAGGTCCGGCGCATGTACGTTTGCCGCGGGCTCCCAGGAGTTGTCTTCGGGACCAAAATGCTTCCATGATAATAAATAATATAGCCTTCCCCGCAACTTCTTTGAATCCAGCACATCCTCCACTTCATACTCCGGATCGGGAGTGACCTCGAGAGCTTCATCCTCGTGTTGTTGAGGGTGCCATCGGGACCCACGAAACTTCTTCAACAAGGAGATGTGGAAGGCGTTGTGCACCCGTAGGGTCCTCGGTAACCGCAACCGGTACGTCACTGTTCCAATTCGCGCTTGGATTGCAAATGGTCCAATGTACCGGGGTCCCAACCTCCGGGAGGGCACCCGGAGTCTTAGGTATCTTGTGCTCAACCATACCTTCTGCCCCGGCTGTAATACTGGAGCGGGTCGCCGGCGGCGATCTGCAAAGACCTTATATTTGGCAGCAGTTTTCTGCAATTGTTCCCGGGCCATCTCCCAGACCTTCTGCAGATCTGCCCGAGTTTGATCACCCACGGGGGTTGGAGCTGTAGAAGGGAACGGTGCTGGAAGCCGAGGATGTCGTCCATATACCAAGAAGAACGGAGAGTTTCCTGAGGATGAGTGGTCACTCTGGTTATATGCAAACTCGGCCCATGGAAGCAAAGAGGCCCAGTTATCTTGACGTTTGTTGACAAATGCCCGCAAGAATCCTTTCAAGGTTTGGTTAATCCTTTCGACCATGCCATTGGTTTGGGGGTGGTAGGCGGATGTAAAGTGGGTTTCTACCCCCAAAGCCGTGCACAAGGCTCTCCAGAAGCGTGAGGTGAATTGGGGTCCTCGGTCACTGATGATCCGAATGGGCAGTCCATGTAACCGAAAAATGTGTTGAATGAAGTACTGGGCTAAAGAGGCCGCCGATGGAAGGCTCGGTAATGGAACAAAATGAGCCATCTTGGAGAAACGGTCCAAACCACCCAAATCACTGTGTGACCCCGGGAGCTGGGGAGGTCGGTGATGAAATCCATGGATAACTCCGTCCAGGGGGCTGTCGGTACGGACAGCGGTTGCAGGTCCCCTACGGGAGGCCCAACTACTGGCTTAGTCCGGGCGCACACAGGGCAAGTAGTGATGAATTGGAGAATGTCCCGCCTCATATGAGGCCACTGATACTGTCTTGCAATGAACCGGAGGGTCTTTTGATACCCGAAATGCCCGGCCCATCTAGACGAATGTCCCCATTGCATTACTCTTTCTCGGTTGGCGGCCGGCACTAACTCCTTTGTCGGAGCGACTCCCCCTGCGGCCGCACTGACACATGCCGGATTCAACATAGGGTGGACCTCCTTGGTCTCCTCTGGAACCTCAAATGCTCGGGAGAGAGAGTCCGCCGGGGTATTCTGAGTAGCCGCCCGAAACACTAACTGAAAGTGAAATCTGGCAAAAAACAATGACCATCGGGCCTGTCGGGGATTTAACCGTTGGGCCTCTTGAAGATACAGAAGATTCTTGTGATCAGTGATCACCGTAAATCGGTGTTCGGCTCCCTCCAGCAGATGCCTCCATTCCTGCAGGGCTAGTTTTAATGCCAAGAGTTCTCTATCCCCTACCGTATAGTTACGTTCTGCCGGGGAGAACTTACGAGAGAAGAAGGAGCAAGGTTGACGCCGGCCTTCGGGGTTGACTTGAGAGAGGACCGCCCCGGCCCCCAAAGCGGACGCGTCCACCTCCACAATAAAGGGTTTCTCTGGATCTGGAGCCAACAAGATAGACGCTGAATTGAACGCCTCTTTTACCTGACGAAAGGCCGCTTGTGCCTCTAGCGGCCAATCCCGGACTTTCGCGTTTTTCTTGGTGAGCGCCGTCAACGGTGCTGTCAGTTGGGAATACTGAGGAATAAACTGGCGATAATAGTTCGCGAATCCCAGAAAACGTTGTAGCGCTTTCAATCCCAACGGTTGTGGCCATTCCCGAATCGCACGGAGTTTGTCCGGCTCCATCTGTAGGCCCCCGGGTAACAGAATGTGTCCCAAAAAAGGTAGCGACCGCTGATGAAAAGCGCACTTACTGAGCTTAGCGAATAGGCGGGATTGCCATAACCGTTGCAGCACTGCGCGAACGTGACTCACATGCTCAGCGGGGTCTTTGGAAAAAACCAAAATGTCGTCCAGGTATACAATCACCGTGGAGTTCAACAAATCCTCAAGCACAAAGTTGATAAGTCGCTGAAACACCGCAGGGGCATTACATAGGCCAAACGGCATCACCCGATACTCGAAATGTCCCTCATGAGTGTTAAAGGCCGTCTTCCATTCGTCCCCTTGCCGGATTCGAACTAAATTGTAGGCCCCCCGCAAGTCCAACTTAGTAAACATCTGGGCTCCTTGCAGCCTGTCAAAGAGTTCGGGAATGAGCGGTAGAGGAAAGCGATCCTTTACCGTGATGGCGTTTAACCCCCGATAATCAATACAGGGCCTCAAGGAGCCATCCTTCTTGGTAACAAAAAAGAATCTGGCCCCGGCAGGGGAAGTAGAGGGCCGGATGAACCCTTTCCGCAGATTCTCCCGGATGTATTCCTGCATTACCTTGGACTCTCCTCGGGACAGGGTATACAGTCGGCCCCGAGGTGGCATGGTATCTGCCATCAAATTAATGGCACAGTCGAAAGACCGATGAGGCGGTAGAACCTCCGCCTTCACTGGACTAAACACATCTGCGAAGTCTCTATAGTCCATAGGCAGGGAGCCCAGCTCTACCCGTGCCCCCCCAGGCACAATAGCTAATGCAGGGCAGCTGCCGGTCCGGCCCTTACAACAGTTCTCCCGACAGGCACTACCCCAAGCCTGGATACTTCCCCCAGTCCAGTCAATAACAGGACTATGACACCGTAGCCATGGCAACCCTAGGACCACCGGATGAATGGTCCGGGATAGTACCAGGAATTGAACTTCTTCCCGGTGATCCTCCCCCACCTGCAATCCCAAAAAGGGAGTGATCTCCGTGACCGGCTGCGGTAATGTAGTTCCCTGGATGGAGGTTATTTGCAGCGCCGGCCGCCACGGGAGCGTAGGCCAGCCCATTTGTTGCAGCAATTCGTGCCCGATGAAGTTGCCCCCCGACCCAGAGTTCACCAGGGCCCGGGTCTGGATCGTGGTCTCGTGCCATCGTAGTATTACCGGCAGTGTTATCAGGGAATCCGGTAGGGGAGCGGAGTGCCCCAAGACCCCTCCCCTCAAGGTGCCTTGGGGGAGACGTTTCCCGCCCGGGCGGGACAGGCCCGGATGAAATGTCCAGCCTCACCACAATAGAGGCACAGTCCGTCCCACAAGCGTTTCTTCCTGTCGGAGGGAGCCAGCCATTGGCGACCCATCACCATCGGCTCCTCCCCATTCTCCTTGGAGTCCCGGTTCCCACGGCGAGGGGACGGCCCCTTACCAGTCCGGGACGTTCCCCGCGCCCACTTTTGCCGTTCCGCCCGGGCTCTAGCTCGCTCCTGGAACCGGGTATCTACTCGTTTACAGAGCGAAATCAGGGCATCCAATTGGCCTGGGACCTCTCGTCCTGCCAATTCGTCCTTGATCCGTTCTTGTAACCCTTCCATGAAAATTGCCATCAAGGACTCCGGGTTCCAACGCAGCTCCGTGGCTAAGGTCCGAAAACGAATGGCATTATCGGCCACCATCCCCTCACCCTGATGAATCCGCAGCAGTTCCGATGCCACGGAAGATGGTCTGCCAGGAAGGTCGAACACCATACGGAAACGGCGCTGAAATTCACTATAGTCATCCAAGATGGGGTCCTGTTGTTCGTTTAGTGGGGCCACCCAGGCCAGGGCTTTCCCTTCGCATAGGCCCATGATATATCCCACTTTGCTTTGGTCTGAAGCGAATGCCTCCGGTTGCATCCGGAAGGCCAGGTTGCACTGATTGAGGAACCCCCGGCAACCTCCGGGGGCCCCATCATATCGTGCCGGTTCAGGGAACCGAGGTCCCGTGCGGAACCCTCCCGAACGGGGAGCTGCTGCGGCCCCCTGGACCGCAGCGGCCTGGTTCTGTACCTGAAGCGTTGAAAGTTGAGAGCATACGTTCTGGAGCGCCCCTGACAGGGCGTTCAGCTGCTCCTGCTGCTGCTGAAGTACCTTGGCCAGGTCCCGTAGATCAGGCTGCGTAGGCGAGCTCATGGCTTCCGTTTCCTGTCCTGTTTCTAGTGGTGAGCCCTTAGGTTCCCTACGGCCCCGCAAGGCCTCAGAGGACAGCCGAGCACCCTGAATCTTCACCCGCGGCGGCCGCCGTTCACCAAGGGTTGAGCCCTCAGCTGCAGGCGGCCAGCAGGATTGCTGGAACCACAGGGTGACGGCTGACCTGGCTGGTAGTCAGTAACGCAGTCTCTAAAGGGCAGCTAGCGAGGGCGGCTAGCACTCCGAAAGGGTAAGAAGCACTGTCTCTGGATGATGCTGGCAATGGCGGCCAGCAAATAGCACAGTCTCTGAATGATGGCTAGCCGGACGGCTAGCAAGTAACACAATCTCTGAACGGTGGCTGGCAAGGGCGGCCAGCAAACAGCACAGTCTCTGAATGATGGCTGGCAAAGGCGGCCAGCAAGCAGCACAGTCTCTGAATGATGGCTGGCAAGGACGGCCAGCAAATAGCACAATCTCTGCACGGTGGCTAGCAAGGGCGGCCAGCAAGTAGCACAGTCTCTGAATGATGGCTGGCAAGGACGGCCAGCAAGTAGCACAATCTCTGCACGGTGGCTGGCAAGGGCGGCCAGCAAGTAGCACAATCTCTGCACGGTGGCTGGCAAGGGCGGCCAGCAAATAGCACAATCTCTGCACGGTGGCTGGCAAGGGCGGCCAGCAAGTAGCACAATCTCTGCACGGTGGCTGGCAAGGGCGGCCAGCAAGTAGCACAATCTCTGCACGGTGGCTGGCAAGGGCGGCCAGCAAATAGCACAATCTCTGCACGGTGGCTGGCAAGGGCGGCCAGCAAGTAGCACAATCTCTGCACGGTGGCTGGCAAGGGCGGCCAGCAAGTAGCACAATCTCTGCACGGTGGCTGGCAAGGGCGGCCAGCAAGTAGCACAGTCTCTGAATGATGGCTGGCAAGGACGGCCAGCAAATAGCACAATCTCTGCACGGTGGCTGGCAAGGGCGGCCAGCAAGTAGCACAATCTCTGCACGGTGGCTGGCAAGGGCGGCCAGCAAGTAGCACAGTCTCTGAATGATGGCTGGCAAGGACGGCCAGCAAGCAGCACCCGGAAAACCACTGTACCGGCTTCAGCATACATAGAAACGGAAGCAGTGAGTTCCCCTTGTCCTTGGGTTTAAATATCGCGCTGTCCCGCCCCCTTCCCGGGAGAGGAACCAACCAACCCGGCCCCAGGAGGCGATGGAGCCTCGGGATTGGCCGGCCCGCCCTCCAGGCGGGGTTTTAGGCCCGGCGCGCCAATCCAGCGTGAGGTGGGCGGAGCCTCCGCGCTGGTCCGCCCCGGGAGTCGTTGATGCCGGCGCCGCCATCTTGGCCGGCGCAACGCCCCGCTGTCTGAGGCCGGCGCTCGCTCCAGCGGGTCGCCGGTCTCTGCCCGACCCGCGGCAGCGTCGGCCTCCCCGGAGGTCCACCCTCGCAGCCCCGGGCGTCGCGAGGGCCGCCGATCATCGCCCCCTACCACCGGAGCGCAGGTAGGACCGGGGAATGGGACACCACCAAGGACACTAAGGTCCTCCCAAGGACTTTCACTAACTACACCCTCTCCAAAAGACATTTCACGATGTGATACCCGCAAGCGAGCCTTCTCCGGAGTAGCCCCCACACTCTGGAATGCATTGCCTGAAAGGCTCCGCTTAACACAAGACTATCTGTACTTCAGGAAGCAGGTGAAAGCTTGGCTCTTCAACCAAGTCTTTAACGGAAGAAGTAACTAACTTGTTAGTCTCACTCACATAAGGATTGACTCGGGCTGCACATACTGCAGCGGGACATGTTTATCCACTCCTACCCTAGCTGAGATAATATTTAACCATCTCTCTGACCTCACGTGCAACTTTCTTCAAATCAATCACCTTACTTTCTAATTCTTCCTACTTTCTTACTACTATAAATCACTTTTACAGCGCTACCAGTCGAATGCAGTGCTTTACAATTGAACATGAAGAAGAAAGACAGTCCCTGCTCAAAAGAGCTTACAATCTAAATCAGGACAAACAGACAGGACCAAAAAGAATAAGGGAAGGACAGACAGAAGGACACATAAGGATAAGATAAAGTTACAAGTCAGGAGTCGAAAGCAGCATCAAACAGGTAGGCCTTTAGCCTGGATTTGAAGGCTGTGAGGGATGGAGCTAGACGTAATGGCTCAGGAAGCCTATTCCATGCATAAGGTGCAGCGAGATAGAAGGAGCGGAGTCTGGAGTTAGTGATGGAGGAGAAGGGTGCAATTAGGAAAGATTTGCCCAGTGAACGGAGTTTTAGGGAAGGAGTGTAGGGAGAGATGAGGGTGGAGAGGTAGTGAGGGGCTGCAGAGTGAATGCACTTATAGGTCAACAAGAGGAGCTTGAATTGTATACGGAAACTGATAGGGAGCCAGTGAAGTGATTTCAGGAGAGGGGTGATATGGGCATAATGATTGAAAACTTACTCATCTATATGTTACAACTTTGCCTTACCCTTCACTACCAATTATAATGTTCTAGTACATATTGTGTTGTCATTGCAAGCAGTATACAATGCCATACTTTGTATTGTTGTTCGAATATTTTTACTGCTCTAATTGCCTCCTGCTCATGTTTGATCTATTCTTACTGTACACAGCCTTGAGTGAATTCCTTCAAAAAGGCGGTAAATAAATCCTAATAATAAATAAATAAATAAATAAGAAAACATATGATAAGCACTAATGATCTTTGAGAAAGAAGAAGTGATTGTAGAGATTGGGCCTTTGGTATGGCAAACTGGATAGGCTTTATGGTCTTTGTCTGTTGTCATGTTCTATGTTTCTATGACCTTTGTAGTGCTCCTTCCTCTGCACCAAAACCATCTGGTTTTGTATTCTTTTATAATGTACCATAACTATCCTTTCGCTATTAGAAGCTTTGGCACCCATTGAAAGAAATAGATGGATATACATGTTCTCTTAGGCTTCCACATTTGGCATTATGATTGTTGTAGTCGTATGGTTGATTTGCCACAATTTCTACCTTTGCCTCAGTTGCCCTGCAAGTAAAACTGATTTAGCATCTTTTATGTGAACTTTCATCACCTCCACAATCTGATTTCCTGTGTGTTGTTCTATGTGCTTGCTCAAGTCAGTGGCGTAGCCAAGGGTGGGCCCAGGCCCACCCACTTTGGGTTCAGGCCCACCCAGTAGCAGCATACCTATGATGTGGCTGGCAAGGATCCCCAAGCCCCACCAGCTGAAAACTCCCAACAAGTGTCCCTCCTGCATACCTTGTAAGTAGCAGATCTTCGCCTGCAGTGAGCAGTGACATACATACTGCTCGCACCGGCCCCACAACCTTCCCTCTGATGTATTTCTGCTTAGGCGGAAACAGGAAGCTGCATCAGAGGGAAGGATGTGGGGCCAACATGAGCAGTGTGTATTAGTTGCTGCTCGCTGCTGATGAAAATCTGCTATTTAAAAGGTATACGGGAGAGGGGGGATGTTTGAGAGACCATATGGCATGCAGGCGAGAGGAGAGACCAAATCACCTGTGGACAGGGCGAGGTTCTTCTGCCCACCCATCTTGGGCCCAGGCCCACCCAAAATTGGGTGTCTGGCTACGCCCCTGGCTCAAGTGTTATTGAACTACAGAGGAGGTTTTAATCTCATCCTTTCAAACTTTAAAATATCTATGTGGTGTGTAGTCTAGTATGGCTCTTTGAAGAATTTATAGATATAGCTAATCAAGCTCTGACCAAAATTTACTTTAGTATTCTGTTTTTACAGATAGATTAAAAAAAAGATCTAAATTACTTACTTGATGTAAATTATTATTTATTTTTTCTTCCAACCAATGCCAAGCAAATTTGGCTAATCCAACCCCCTAATTGGCTAGTTAGTCTATATCTTTGGTCTTCAGTCTCAGTCCTCAACAGCTAACAATAGGTCAGGTTTTCAGGATATTTATTAGGCTTTATTAAACACCTTTCTGAAAAGAAATTCATCCCAGATGGTGTATAGCATGTATAACCTAGACACAGAAAAAATAGACAAGGGGTAGCAAAGTTTTGCTACAAAATGGCTAACACAGACTATGGGGGGCTACAAACATCTCAAAATTTAAATAAATAAAGACTCAAAATTCAGAGAACATCAGTCTGACCAAATGTGTCAGTTTTCCCCAAAGGAATTCCCAGATTGGCCTCAATAAATCAAACTCCAGAAAAAAAGAGAGCAACCAAAAACTCCCAAAACAGAAAAAAAAAGTTGCTCACCAAAAAAAAAAAAAAAAAAAAAAACGGATAATAAATAGCCAAAACCCACACAACCTGTTTTAGTCATCAAAAAAGCAAACATGTCCACATCAAATCCTCATTAGTCCCAATGACTACTGCTGGGAATTCACAAACTATAATCAAAATACAGTTCTACAGATACTTAACTTGACTGAGGAGGCATCCTGTCCCCACACTGGATCATTGAAACCACTACTGCTCCGGTGCATAAGAGCACTCTCTTCCGGTGCTATGGTACATAAACATATTCCAGTTGTCCAGAACCTCAGTAAGAGAAATGTGTCTAACAGCCCTAAAGCTCTGGAGTCTCTCTTGGCTTAGTTTAGCTCACTCTCTCTCTCTCTCTCTCTGGTAGTAGATGGCATGGATGCAGTGGCTTAGCCACAGGTGGGCCTGGGTGGGCCAGGGCCCACCCACTTAGGGCTCAGGCCCACCCAACAGTAGCACATGTTTAGCAGTAGCTGATGGGGATTCCAAGCTCTATCAGCTGAAGACTTCCTCCTGATGGTAATGAAAAAGGTCTGTTCCACATTACTGGCACCTGTGAATGCTCAGTTTTCAGCGCATGCCTGCTGCAGACTGCCAAGGTGGAGAGAAACACTTTCCCACCAGCTTAGATATTTTTTGGGAGGGAGGGGGAGAACACTTGGTGCCACTTCTTGCCTAGGCCCACCCAAAATCTGCTATCTGGCTATGCCCCTGCATGGATGGACAGGCTGGATAGGCTATTTATGGTCTGTCTTCATTTTCCTGTTTCTATGTACATCTTTTTCCTTTCCAGCAAGAGTCACTTCACATCATGGGTAGAAGCAGTTGTCTGGCTGGCTGGATGAGCTGAGTACAATGTCTTGCTTGCACCAGGTGTGCATGGGAACGGTAGATGAGGTAAGACTTTGGCTAATGAGGACCACTAAGCTGGGCAGATGGTACTTGCTATCAGATTGGTACAGAATAGCTTACTAATGAGGTTGCTAAGCAAGATTACCTCAGCTCTGTATCTCTGTGAAACCTTCTTCCTCAAACTTCCACATGAGGATGAAACTGCAAACAGTTCTTCCTCAAAAAAATGTTACAATTTAATTATGTCAATGTCCAAGATGCAGTGCACAATGCAGTCATCCATGCCAGCCTGGTTATGATGCAGATATAGTTGGGTTCATAGGCCCAAGATGGCTAATGCAAGCCTCATGCACACAAACAGGCATGGGCAGTATATATTCCTACAGTTTTCCCACCCCTAGGTCCCCATTTAGAAGATATGGTTTTATAGAGGGCCATCTTTCATTTTCATGCATATTCATTAGGGGTATCTGAAAGCCTGACCTGTTGGTGGCCCTCAAGGACTGAGAGTGAAGACCAAGGGTCTAAGACTGGAAGTAAGGGTAGGATGTAGGAAACTAACACTTTAGAAGTTCTAGCCATTCCCCTTTGAACTTCTATTAAAGCTAGAAAAATAATCAGTAAGCAAAAAAAGCTTCTTAAATTCTATAATCCCCTTCTATAAAGCAAACAACAAAAATAACCCCACAAAATAAGCAATGTAAAGAAACTATCCCTTTTTCAAAAATATCAAGCAAATGCTTGATTAAAAAAAAAATAAGAAAATACTTCTGTTCTGTGGAGCCCCTCTGACATACATGTGACAGAGTGCTGTAAGGGAGTTGCATATCTCTCAAATCTTCATACATGTTATAGCTAGAGCAAATGCGGACAATTCATTTATTTTTAGCAAACTTATTTTCCAGATTTCTTGCTGAAATCCTTGGAGAGGAGATGTGTGAATGTATGGTTGTTCCTAGGATAATTTATCATGAAAGAGATGCTGTTGTGCTGTGTGACAGAAGCTGCAAAACCTTTCCTTCAGCCCTTTAACTCTGACTTATGTGCCTAATCTGCAGGAGGAAAATGAGATAAACGCCCTGTCTTTTTAGGTATGGGCAGCAGCGTTTGGCTTCATGCCCTTCCACTGCAGGGATATCAGAAGCTGTGGGCATGCTCAGTTGTGGCCCTCTGCCTCTTTCTAGATGTGCATGATATCATTCATGGGGGATGGGGAGGGGGCAAAGAAGATACATATCTAAAAAGGGACAAATGCAGGAGAGACAGAAGTGAACCAGTGTGACGCATGGTTAAAAGCAGGGAGCTACAAGGCGCCTGAGCTCCAGCAAATCGCTTCTGCTCACTTATGCAGCTCCACTCTGACCTTAGTTTTAAAAGCAGATTCATCTTTTTAAAAGTGTATAATATGTTGTACAAAAAATGGGAAGTATGAGGATGAAAAGAACGAGTAACAACTCTACAACTTATCTACCCCAACTTGACATTTCGTCCTTTAGATTGTAAGCTCTTCCGAGCAGGGACCGTCCTTAATTGTTGATTTGTACAGCGCTGCGTAACCCTAGTAGCGCTCTAGAAATGTTAAGTAGTAGTAGTAGTACTTTGTCATGAGATATTCATGGTACCTGAGACAGATATCAGTTTGCTGCCACTAATGGTCTGATGCAAAAAATTGATATTTCTCGTCACCCTTTTTGTCTGTAGATTTTCCTCTATACAGAAAAGTTACATATTATTCTTGAATTTTATTAACACGTGGCATTAAAACAATTACTTTTTTTTCCTCCTCCTTATATAATTTAACAGGTGTCTTAATTACCTTTATGTCAGTTGCCCAAGGCAGATTACAAATTGTAAATAGCAATTACATCATATTTTTGGAATTTAAAATCATATACGTATATAATTGAAATGAGCAAAGTGCTTGATGCATTTTCTCTAGGATTCTATATATAGCACCTCAATTTCCACATGGAAATCGAAGTGTATTCTATAATAATGCGCATAACTTAATTGGTTAACTAGCTAATCAGAGCTGTTAATTGGATGTTAACAAGGAATTACCAGCAGTAATTGGCATTAATTGAGATTTACATGCACAACTCGCTAAGAAGCATTATAGGCGCTTTAATGTTTTTAATGCGCGTTAACCATGTACGTGCCTACAATATCCCTATAGGCGCCTACATGGTTAGCACGTGCACTAAGTGTAGGAATGCTAAAAACACTAATGAGCCTTAAGTGTATTTTATACAGAAACAGGAAAAGGAAATGGGACTTGATATACTGCCTTTCTGAGGTTTTTGCAACTACATTCAAAGCGGTTTACATATATTCAGGTACTTATTTTTTACCAGGGGCAATGGAGGGTTACGTGACTTGCCCAGAGTCACAAGGAGCTGCAGTGGGAATGGAATTGAACTCAGTTCCCCAGGATCAAAGTCCACTGCATTAATTACTAGGCTACTCCTCCAGTGGTAGAACTAGACTTTTTCCAGAGATGGGAAGGTGGCAGAACTGAGATTGCAGGGGGATACCTGGAATGCCCTCCCATGGGAGGTCGTGGAGACGAAAATGGTAACAGAATTCAAAAATGTGTGGGATAAACACAAAGGAATCCTGTATAGAAAGCATGGAACCAAACAAGCTTAGCAGTGATTAGATGGCAACACCAGTTATTGGGAAACATAGCCAGTGCTGGGCAGACTTCTATAGTCTGTGCCCTGATCATGGTTGGACACATTCAGCTTCAGTAACTGGAGAACAGGGCCAGGGCCAGGCAGACTTCTACGGTCTGAGCCCTGAGAATGACCAGGACAAATCAAGATCAAGCATACTTATATACTATGAGTTTATCTTGTCGGGCAGACTGGATGGACTGTACAGGTCTTTTTCTGCTGTCATCTACTAAGTTACTGTGGGGCTCATTTTCAAAGCCTAAGTGCTTTGAAAATACACCTCAGTATATTTGTTACCCTGTTGCATGCAAGGACTTGTAGTTCTGATTTCCCCATTGCATTCCCTACAAAAAAACAAGACTACAATTCCCAGCATGCACAGGGGTGAACATAGGACTGTCCTGCAACTCTGGATCCAGTTGGCACTATCCGTAGATTCAGTGCAGCTACCTGTATGGATACTGATACTGAATGCTGAATATACAGATTATGTTAAAAGTTGGTATCAGCATTTGACTTAACAACTGTGCTGGCTGAAAATTTACCTTTATGTGTGAGGTTCATACTACAGAAGTGACCCAAAGTTTGGGGAAGGGGGGGAGAGAGGGGTGCAAAAGCAAGAGTTGGCTCAGGACACCACAACAGCTTGAAGCTGTGTCATGGATTCAGGGATAACGTGAGCCCTTGGACCCCTGCCGAGGAGCGGCAGCAGCAGGCAAAACCCCCCCAACCAACACTGGGCTAGCACCCCGGCAAGGCAAGGACTGCAGACGCAGACAAGCAAGCTGGAACACACGGACTGGAACACACTGGGCTGGAACACACTGGACTGGAACTAGGCTTCACCTACACTTGGCTGCCGTTCCCCAGGGGTTGAGCCCCTGGGTGCAGGCAGCCGGCAGGGCTTACAGGACTGGGCTTACAGACAGACTGAGACAACAGGATTCAAAACCAGCTTGACTAAAACAGGGTGAAGGATTCACAGACAGACAGAAACAGGGCCAAGGAATACCTACAAGCTTGGCAGAAGCCAGACTCAAGATAGACCGACAAGCTGGACAGAAACAGGATATAAGATACACCGGCAGGGCTGGAACTAAAGCTACAGGTAGAGGGCAAGAGCAGAGGAAGACTAAAGCAGAAAACAAACACAGGACTAAGCTCAGACAGGACAAGAACCACAGCAAAAGGTAATGGGCAAAATGGAGGCAGAACTCAAGGAAGACAAACAACAGAACAAGGCAGGAAGCTAGAAGGCTAGAAGATAGCCACAAGGTTACACAAAACACACAACAGAACTTTAGACAAGAACAAACAGAAGTGCCACAGGCACATCAACCAGAAACAAGGCAAGGCTGGGCAGAAATGCAAACTGCAAACAAAACTGACCTTTAGACCTTTGACGATGCAAAGGCACTGAATAGAAGAACACCAGTTCCTTATTATCAAGGATGATGTCACAACTCCAGGACACAGGCAGAAAGCATACTGAAGCACAGAGCGGCTTAACACACAGAGGTGCAGTATAGTGGAGTAATTAGAGCCATGCTGGAAGTAGCCAGTACACAGACAGAGACAGAACTAACTCAGGAAGAAGAGACAGAAGCCAGCTCAGAAGCTGACCGCCAGAAATAAGGTGAGTCTGAGAGGGGTCACGACCACAATCGTGACACCCTGTTTCTTCCATGGCATGAGTAAAACAAACCCATTTGAAGACACCAACCTGAAAGAGAAACCATTAAGTATTTGAGATGAAAAAGAATACTCAATCTATTCACTGGCTTTCAGGGGCACCATTCCAAACACATTGGAGAGCTGCATATCCCTTGAGAGTCAACAGATGCATAAACCAGAAACCAGGCGATATCTTCACTGTAAACACAGAATCACTCATCATCATGACCTTTACTGCAGCTCAGACAGTTCTTTATCAGTATTTTAGTACAGATCGGGCATATCCGTACCTCTAAACTCTTGACTTTCAGAGGCACCATTCCAAACACACTGGAGAGCTGTAAATCCCCTGATAGTCAACTGATGTATAAACTGACACCATGCAACATCTTCACTGTAAACAAAGAATCATCACTTCCTTTCCTGCTGTCCTGAGCTAGTTCACAGACTGTTCTTTATCAGTATTTTAGTATAGATTGCACGTATCCGTACCTCTATAGTTAGTTTGGGCCATTAGAACGTTCGTCCAGAAGCAGCCTTTCATAATCCTTGCTAGTGCCACAATGGATGAAAGAGGGGAGAGATTGTCCCACATCCTCTTCGTGTGCTTTTCTCTGTTTTACAAGGGAAACATTAAAATGAGTTAGAAATATCTCACTGCACGGGCCTGCTATTTTCTAAGTGGGAAAGAGTAAGAATAACACAAGTCTGTTTGGAAGAGTTAGACTATATAACACTAAACAAAGAGACAGATATAATAGGCATCTCAGAGAGGTGGTGGAGGAGGACAATCAATGAGACACTGTGTTAACAGGGTACAAATTATATTGCAATGATAGAGTGGATCAAATTGGAGGGGGGTTGTGCTGTATGTTAAAGAGGGAATTGAGTCAAACAAAATAAACATTCTACATGAAACAGATAGCAGCATGGAATCCTAATGGAATCCTTGTTCGAGCCACTCTACAGCACCTCTAATTTCAGCCCCCCCCCCACCCCACCCCAAGGTCTGACTGAATTTGTGCCACGCTACCCTACAACGCTGCTGTACCTTTCTTTTACTGTAGATACGATCATCTCTGTGTCTGCAGATGTAGCGTTCTGTGAACTAGGTGAAGGGGCCTCCCGATGTAGTGAAGAGCTCTTTTCTCTATTCACTGGTGAGGCTGGGACCAACTGCCTTCCGCCACCATCTTGGGACCATATGAATTCCACCATTGTTTGGTGCTGAGTTAGTTTTCCTGACCTTGAAGCTGATGGTGCAGCTTTTCTAACTATCTTAGGGGTCCTTTTATAAAGTTACGGCAAAAGTGGCCTTAGTGCACCCTTACGCAGGTTTTTTCTGTGCGCTAACGGCAATGCCGACGCACTGTTTAGCACAGGAACGCCCACTCTCTGCCCCTAGACACACCCCCTTGGCTACAATGAATTTTTAGTGCATAAGTAGTGTGTGCATAAGAGCATAAGAACATAAGCGTTGCCATACTGGGACAGACCAAAGGTCCATCAAGCCCAGTATCCTGTGTCCAACAGCGGGCAATCCAGGTCACAAGTACCTGGAAAGATCCCAGAACAGTAAAACAGATTTTATGCTGCTTATCCTAGAAATAAGCAGTGGATTTTCCCAAGTCTTGTCTTTTAGGAAATTAGCCAAACCTTTTTTAAACCCTGCTAAGCTAACTGCTTTTACCACATTCTCTTGCAACGAACTGCAGAGTTTAATTACATGTTATGTGAAGAAATATTTTCTCCGATTTGTTTTAAATTTACTACTTAGTAGCTTCATTGTGTGCCCCCTAGTCCTAGTATTTTTGGAAAGAGTAAACAAGCGATTCGGTTCTACCCATTCCACTCCACTCAACATTTTATAGACCTCCATTATATCTCTTCTCAGCCATCTCTTCTCCAAGCTGAAGAGCCCTAGCCACTTTAGCCGTTCCTCAAAGGGAAGTTGTCCCATCCCTTTTATCATTTCTGTTACCCTTGTCTGTACCTTTTCTAATGCGTGGTAAGCCATTTTAAGCGCCCATTATTGAGAGATGATATTGGCATCCAAATTTGGGTGCCAGGACTTTGCCAACTGAAATCAGGTGTAATTCCAGGTGCTCATCCCCAGTATTTTATAAAACTGTGCACAAATTTTATGAATGGCCCTGACCTGCCCATGCACCTCCCATGGCCACACCCCTTTTGGGTTGCACTATGGGATTTGGCCGCACGTTGTTATAGAACAGAGCATAGCAAGATGTGTGTGTAAATCCAAATTGGTGCCAATTAGCACTTAATTATTGGCACTAATTGGCTTGTTAGCCAATTTAGTTAGGCCCACATCTTGGATCGGTGTCCAATTTTGGGCACCATATATACAATTTTGGGGGATAATATAACACAAATGATTTTTGTTTGGTTCTAGGATGTCTTAAGCTCAGTTAGAAATTATCAAGCAATCCCTCAATACAGGCAGTTGAGCTGCTGAAACACCAGTGTCTGGATGTTTTCAGTCCCCAAATATTTGCATTGAGGGTTGCTCTGGAATACTTGAACTACACTGCAGCCCAAAAACCTCAACAGCTGGCTGTATTTCTAGTTCTGGGTCAGTGTATCTTTTTCCTTTCAAAATATTTTAAGTGATCTTTAGAGATGACTCATGTTTTCATCTCATGGGTCCTCATAAACAACTTACGTTTCCAACATAGAAGTTGCTAGTGCACTGGATATCAGCTTTCCTATGATCCTGAATTGATTTGCAGCCTTTTTCATTACTTGTATTGGGGTGTTCTAGCAGCCATTTTGAGGAGTGCAAAGAAATATTTTTGTTTGGAACTTAAACGGTATCTTAATCAACTTTTTAGATATACATTTAGGGGGCAATTCTATTAAGGGTGCTGAAAATTCAGCACTGCAAGAAATGGCAGTATTCTATAAAGGGCATGCGCTTAGAGTGGGTTGTTGCCCATCCCTGCCCTAGATGAACCTTAAGATGTGTATCTCCCCCACAGTCCAGCACAGGAGCATAGCCTGGGTGTGCCTTGTTCCTTCAACTTTTGCCTCAGCACCCCCCCCCCCCCCCCAAGCTCCACCAGCTGAAGAAATCCAGAGCCCACCCTGAGTTAGCTGTGCAGTGCAATGGAGAGTGCAATGAACAAGCTGGAAGCCAGTGGAAGCACTTTGAGCCTCTGATGCTGGCATGGTGAGCATGTTTAGTTCTCACAGGAGCACTTTCTGATATTGCTCTTACAAGAACAGCATCAGGAAATGGTAACCCACCAATACTCAACGTGCTCTTGGCTCAAAGTGCTGTTGCTGACTGCTACTACTACTATTTACTACTACTTCTTCAGGGCCGCCGAGAGACAAAGCCGGACCTGGGGCAAACGCCCACCCCCCTCTCCAGGCAGGCCCGCCCCCTTTCCTGGTGGGCCCACCACTCGGCCCGCTGCCACCCCGCTTACTTGTCCTGCACTCCTGCTCCAGGCTATCACTGTGCACAGCAAACTTCCCCAGGGCCCAGGCTAGCACTGCTCTCCTGTTCCTGTGCGCGGCAGCGCCACAGAGCAGAGTCCTTCCTTCCTTCCTGATGCGTCCAAAGAGGCTGTTTGGACGCGTCAGGAAGGAAGTACTCTGCTCTGCAGTGCTGCTGTGCACAGAAACAGGAGAGTAATGCTAAGGTCGGACGGGCCCCCCTTGGATGCCGGGCCCTGGGGAATTTTGCCCCCGTCCCCCCTCTCGGCGGCCCTGGGCTTCTTCACTGCAGAGCACAGTTGACACAGGGCAGGCTCCATATTTTTTCAGCTGGCAGGATTTGAGGCTCACCACTAGCTAAGGTATTTTTTATTTTAATTTTGGAGGGGGCCAGGGAGGGAAAAGGAAATTGGGTGCTCGGTGTCCAGTGCCCACCCATGTTAACCACTGGCATCCCACTGGTCCATCATCTCCCTTTTCCTTCTTTCCCCTAAGGTGTCCAATATCTCTCCTGACCTACTCCTCCCCCAAGTTATCCAGCATATCTCCTTCCCTATTCCCTTAAATATGTCAGGCATCGCTGTTTCTCTATCCCCTAAAGGCTTCCAGCATCTTCCCCTTTTCTTTTCATTCCTTTCACAACCTCCACCAGAGCCTGCATAGGATATGCATAGGGTCTTTGAGCACCGTTGCACGCTTGACTGGCGGTATCCTGCCCCCTTCATGCTCAAGTCGACTTTCAAGCAGCTCTTTCATTGTCTCGCTGTCACTCCTGAAATCTTCCCCCTAGGAGATACCTAGTCCACCTAGTGGTTGGGCCAACTCTGACTTCAGTCCTTACTGAGGAATATGTGAAGGAGAAACCCATGCCTCAAGCATTCTTTGATGGTAAGGATTCAGAGGAATGGAGGCAAATTACAGTGAACTTGGAAGATACAGTGGTGGAAATAAGTATTTGATCCCTTGCTGATTTTGTAAGTTTGCCCACTGACAAAGACATGAGCAGCCCATAATTGAAGGGTAGGTTATTGGTAACAGTGAGAGATAGCACATCACAAATTAAATCCGGAAAATCACATTGTGGAAAGTATATGAATTTATTTGCATTTTGCAGAGGGAAATAAGTATTTAATCCCTCTGGCAAACAAGACCTAATACTTGGTGGCAAAACCCTTGTTGGCAAGCACAGCGGTCAGACGTCTTCTGTAGTTGATGATGAGGTTTGCACACGTCAGGAGGAATTTTGGTCCACTCCTCTTTGCAGATCATCTCTAAATCATTAAGAGTTCTGGGCTGTCGCTTGGCAACTCGCAGCTTCAGCTCCCTCCATAAGTTTTCAATGGGATTAAGGTCTGGTGACTGGCTAGGCCACTCCATGACCCTAATGTGCTTCTTCCTGAGCCACTCCTTTGTTGCCTTGGCTGTATGTTTTGGGTCATTGTCGTGCTGGAAGACCCAGCCACGACCCATTTTTAAGGCCCTGGCGGAGGGAAGGAGGTTGTCACTCAGAATTGTACGGTACATGGCCCCATCCATTCTCCCATTGATGCGGTGAAGTAGTCCTGTGCCCTTAGCAGAGAAACACCCCCAAAACATAACATTTCCACCTCCATGCTTGACAGTGGGGACGGTGTTCTTTGGGTCATAGGCAGCATTTCTCTTCCTCCAAACACGGCGAGTTGAGTTCATGCCAAAGAGCTCAATTTTTGTCTCATCTGACCACAGCACCTTCTCCCAATCACTCTCGGCATCATCCAGGTGTTCACTGGCAAACTTCAGACGGGCCGTCACATGTGCCTTCCGGAGCAGGGGGACCTTGCGGGCACTGCAGGATTGCAATCCGTTATGTCGTAATGTGTTACCAATGGTTTTCGTGGTGACAGTGGTCCCAGCTGCCTTGAGATCATTGACAAGTTCCCCCCTTGTAGTTGTAGGCTGATTTCTAACCTTCCTCATGATCAAGGATACCCCACGAGGTGAGATTTTGCGTGGAGCCCCAGATCTTTGTCGATTGACAGTCATTTTGTACTTCTTCCATTTTCTTACTATGGCACCAACAGTTGTCTCCTTCTCGCCCAGCGTCTTACTGATGGTTTTGTAGCCCATTCCAGCCTTGTGCAGGTGTATGATCTTGTCCCTGACATCCTTAGACAGCTCCTTGCTCTTGGCCATTTTGTAGAGGTTAGAGTCTGACTGATTCACTGAGTCTGTGGACAGGTGTCTTTCATACAGGTGACCATTGCCGACAGCTGTCTGTCATGCAGGTAACGAGTTGATTTGGAGCATCTACCTGGTCTGTAGGGGCCAGATCTCTTACTGGTTGGTGGGGGATCAAATACTTATTTCCCTCTGCAGAATGCAAATAAATTCATATACTTTCCACAATGTGATTTTCCGGATTTAATTTGTGATGTGCTATCTCTCACTGTTACCAATAACCTACCCTTCAATTATGGGCTGCTCATGTCTTTGTCAGTGGGCAAACTTACAAAATCAGCAAGGGATCAAATACTTATTTCCCCCACTGTATAATAAGAGTAAAGTGACAAACTACAAGGTAAGAAATCACTGGGTTTGGTGCTATGCACACTAGGGTTCTGAAAAAAATTTCAAACAAGAAATGGCAGACCTATTACTAGTAATGTCTAGTTACAGTTATCAAAGGATTGGAGACTGGTCGATGTTAATGCCAGTCTTTTAAACGCTCCAGGGGTGATCAATGAGCCGATGCCAGTGCAGGACAAAATAGTAGAAGCTATTCTGAACAACAAAATTACTGTCCATGTGGATAAACGTGGCTTAAACTGGAACAGTTCCGCTATCTCATGCAATAAACTGGGTGCTCCTATGGGTCAACATTGCATATTGAGGTCTGAGGAGCTAGAATGCCTACAGCTAGGCACGGCAATGTTGACAGAATATTACAGCGAGAGCAACAATGGATATTTCAATTGAGTTCTCAGGAACCTCAGGGTTTAAACACTAACATTAACTGGAGTTGTGTTTTACGATAAAGTTTTTTTTTCAATAAAGGTTTTTGAAGTTCCGGTAGATGTCGGACAATTTTGTTTATTTTATTTGTTACATTTGTAGCCCACATTTTCCCACCTATTTGTAGGTTCAATGTGGCTTACATAGTACCGGAGAGTCCTTTGCAGGCTCCGGTGTGAACAAATACAGGGTGATGTTATGGTAAGATCAAGTTCATGTGGCACAGCCACATTAGGGAATCGGAGAACGGAAGAGTTGTGTTATGTCCATTACGTGCTTTAGTTTGGTTGTGTTGCAGAGATTAGGCATTTAAGTTGGATCAGTAGGGTATGCCTTTTTAAACAGGTTGGGTTTTAGTGATTTCCGGAAGTTTAGGTGGTCGTCCGTCGTTTTCAAGGCTTTTGGTAATGTGTTCCACAGTTGTGTGCTTATGTGGGAAAATCTAGATGCATAAGTTGTTTTGTATTTAAGTCCTTTGCAGCTTGGGTAGTGCAGATTTAGATAAGATCTTGTTGATTTGGATGTATTTCTAATTGGTAAGTCGATCAAGTCTGTCATGTAACTCGGGGCTTCTCTGTAGATGATTTTGTGAACCAGAGTGCAGATTTTGAAGGTGATGCGTTCTTTGATTGGGAGCCAGTGTAGTTTTTTGTGGAGGGGTTTTGCGCTTTCAAATCGCGTTTTACCAAATATAAGCCTAGCTGCAGTGTTTTGAGCAGTCTGAAGTTTCTTTAAGGTTTGTTCTTTACATCCCGCATAAATTCCATTGCAGTAATTCAAGTGGCTTAGTACCATTGATTGTATCAGGTTGCAAAATGTTTCCCTCGGGAAGAATTGCTTCACGTGTTTGAGTTTCCACATTGAGTGGAACATTTTCTTTGTTGTGGATGCCACTTGGCTCTCTAGTGTTAAGTTACGGTCCATTGTAACGGCGAGGATTTTTAAGCTGTCTGAGATAGGAAGGGTGTGATCTGGGGTGTTGATACTTGTGGGGATGTCCACGCTGTGTTGGGATGAGAGGATGAGACAATGAGTTTTTTCTTTATTTTTAGTTGAAATGCATTTGCCCATGAATCCATGATGTTCAGGCCGAGCTTGATTTCATTGGTGATTTCTGTCAGTTTGGTTTTGTAAGGAATGTATATTGTGACATCGTCTGCATATATGAAAGGGTTAAGGCCATGGCTGGATAAGGACTTGGCAAGTGGGGTCATCATTAAGTTGAATAGGATCGGTGATAGCGGTGATCCTTGCGGTATTCCACAGTCTGCTTTCCACGGTGATGATATGTTTGAATTTGATATGTTCTTGTGGTTAGGAAGCCCTTGATCCAGTTAAGTATGTTTCCACCAATCCCGAACTTATAGAGTAATCTTATTAATATATTGTGGTTTACCATGTCGAATGCACTAGACATGACGAATTGGAGGAGAAGGATGTTTTTACCCGTTGCTATTTCCTGCTTGAATTTGGCTAGAAGAGTAATACTATTTCCGTGCTGTGGAGGGGGCGAAAGCCTGACTGTGATTCGTGTAACATTGAGAATTTGTTTATGTAATCTGTAAGTTGTTTGGTTACCATGCTTTCCATCAGTTTTGTCCCATCACTAACTACCATCCAGTAGCATCTATCCCGTTGGTGGTCTTTTGTAAGATGACGCCGCCATTTTAGTGGTGTTTGAAGCAGTCTAGTGAAGAGGAGAATGCAAGCAGTGCTAGTATGGCAGACCTTAGGAACTAGTACTATAAGGGGTCTGAATCCAAGATGTTGGTGCATGACACTTTGTTTTTTTACATTGCAGGTGACCTTTTGATCCCCAGAAGAAGTAATGGAGAAACGGGATCTGAATAAAAGATGTGTCACTGCTATTGCGGTACTTGCATTTATTTATAAGGCTGCAGTAGCCAAGATGCCATGAGACATAAAGATAAAAGGATAAAAAGAGACGATCATTGAGTTGATTGCACAATAGATGAATCTGCACCAATGAAAGACATACTGAATGAAGGATCGAGCAATAGGTTTTATAGCAAAGATACTTACCTATAGCAGTATTCTCCGAGGACAGCAGGCTGATTGTTCTCACATGTGGGTCGTCGTCTACGGCGGCCCCAGGACGGAGATTTTCTAGTAAAATCTAAAAGAGCTTTGCGACAGCCAGCAAAGCACTGGACGGATGCACTACGCATGCGCGGCCATCTTCCCGCCCACATGCGTCCGTTCCCGCCTAAGTTATATCAAAAGCAAAGAATAAAAACAACTCCAAAGGGGAGGTGGGCGGGTTGCTGAGAACAATCAGCCTGCTGTCCTCGGAGTATACTTGCTACAGGTAAGTATCTTCGTTTTCTCCGAGGACAAGCAGGCTGCTTGTTCTCACATGTGGGGTATCCCTAGCCCCCAGGCTCACTCAAAACAACAAAGAAAGGTCAATTGGGCCTCGCAATGGCGAGGACATAACAAAGATTGACCTACGAAGAACAGCTGAGAGTGCAGCCTGGAACAGAACAAAAATGGGCCTAGGGGGGTGGAGTTGGATTCTAGACCCCAAACAGATTCTGCAACACCGACTGCCCGAACCGACTGTCGCGTCGGGAGTCCTGCTGAAGGCAGTAATGAGATGTGAATGTGTGGACAGATTACCACGTCGCAGCCTTGCAAATCTCTTCTACAGTGGCTGACTTCAAGTGAGCCACTGACGCTGCCATGGCTCGAACACTATGAGCCGTGACATGACCCTCAAGAGTCAGCCCAGGTTGGGCAAAAGTGAAGGATATGCAATCTGCTAGCCAATTTGAAATGGTGCGTTTCCGACAGCGACTCCCCTCCTGTTGGGATCAAAAGAAACAAACATTTGGGCGGACTGTCTGAAGGGGCTTGTCCGCTCCACCTAGAAGGCCAATGCTCTCTTGCAGTCCAATGTATGCAACTGACATTCAGCAGGGCGGGTATGAGGACGGGGAAAAAATGTTGGCAAGACAATTGACTGGTTCAGATGGAACTCCGACACCACCTTTGGCAAGAACTTAGGGTGAGTGCGGAGGACTACTCTGTTATGATGAATCGTGAGATAAGGAGCATGGACTACCAAGGCTTGGAGCTCACTGACTCTACGAGCTGAAGTAACTGACACCAAGAAAATGACCTTCCAGGTCAAGTACTTCAGATGGCAGGAATCCAGTGGCTGAAAAGGAGGTTTCATCAGCTGGGTGAGAACGACATTGAGATCCCATGACACTGGTGGAGGTTTGAAAGGGGGCTTTGACAAAAGCAAACTTCTCATGAAGTGAACTAAAGGCTGTCCAGAGATAGGCTTACCCTCTACATGATAATGGAAAGCACTAATTGCACTAAGATGAACTCTTACGGAGTTGGTCTTGAGACCACTCTGACAAGTGTAGAAGGTATTCAAGCAGGGTCTGTGTAGGACAAGAGCGAGGATCTAGGGCCTTGCTGTCACACCAGACGGCAAACCTCCTCCGTTTAAAAGAGTAACACTTCTTTGTGGAATCTTTCCTGGAAGCAAGCAAGACTCGGGAGACACCCTCAGAAAGACCCAAGGAAACGGTCTACGCTGTCAACATCCAGGCCGTGAGAGCCAGAGACTGGAGGTCGGGATGCAGAAGCGCCCCCTCGTTCTGAGTGATGAGGGTTGGAGAACACTCCAATCTCCAAGGTTCTTTGGAGGACAAGTCCAGAAGAAGAGGGAACAATATCTGACAGGGCCAAAAAGGCTCAATCAGAATCATGGTTCCGCAATCTTGCTTGAGTTTCAGCAAAGTCTTCCCCACCAGAGGTATGGGAGGATATGCGTACAGAAGGCCCGTTCCTCAATGAAGGAGAAAGGCATCTGACGCTAGCCTGTTGTGGGCCTGAAGTCTGGAACAGAATTGAGGGACTTTGTGATTGACCTAGGTGGCAAAATGATCCACTGAGGGGTGCCCCACTCTCGGAAGATCTTGCGTACGATGCCCAAGTTGAGCAACCACTCTTGAGGTTGCATTATCGGCCAGACAGTTGTTTACGCCTGCCAGATACGTGGCTTGAAGAAGCATGCCATGCTGGCGTGCCCAAAGCCACATCTAGATGGCTTCCCGATACAGGGGGCGAGATCCGGTGCCCCCCTGCTTGTTGACATAATACATGGCAACCTGGTTGTCTGTCTGGATTTGAATAACTTGATTGGACAGCTGATCTCTGAAAGCCTTCATAGCGTTCCAGATCGCTCGCAGCTCCAGGAGAGTGATCTGAAGATCTGATTCCTGGAGGGACCAAGCTCCCTGAGTGTGGAGCCCATCTACATGTGCTCCCCACCCCAGGAGAGATGCATCCGTGGTCAGCACTTGTTGAGGCTGAAGAATCTGGAAGGGACGTCCCAGGGTCAAATTGGATCAAATTGTCCACCACTGAAGGGAATTGTGAAAATCGGTGGACAGCTGGATCATATCCTCTAGATTCCCTGCAGCTTGATACCACTGGGAAGCTAGGGTCCATTGAGCAGCTCTCATGTGCAGGCATGCCATGAACTGTGGAGGCCATATGGCCTAGAAGTCTCAACATCTGCCGAGCCATGATCTGCTGAGATGCCCTGGCCATGGAAACGAGAGACAGAAGGTTGTCTGCCCTCGTCTCGGGAAGATAGGCCCGAGCCATCTGAGAGTCCAGCTGAGCTCCTATGAATTCTAGTTGTTGAACTGGAAGAAGGTGGGACTTTGGGTAATTGATGACAAACCCTAGTAGCTCCAAGAGTCGAATAGTCATTTGCATGGACTGTAGAGCTCCTGCCTCTGAGGTGTTCTTCACCAGCCAATCGTCGAGATAAGGGAACACATGCACTCCCAGTCTGCGTAGCGACACTGCAACCACCACCAGGCATTTTGTAAACACCCTGGGCGCAGAGGCAAGCCCAAAGGGCAGCACACAATACTGAAAGTGCTGTGTTCCCAGACAGAATCGCAGATACTTCCTGTGAGCTGGAAGTATCGGAATGTGAGTGTAAGCATCCTTTAAGTCCAGAGAGCATAGCCAATCAGTTTTCTGAATTATGGGAAGAAGGGTACCCAGGGAAACCATCCTGAACTTTTCTCTGACCAGATATTTGTTCAGGGCCCTTAGATCTAGGATGGGACGCATCCCCCCTGTCTTCTTTTGCACAAGAAAGTAGGAATAGAATTCCAGCCCTTCTTGCTCTGGTAGAACGGGCTAGACTGCATTGGCGCTGAGAAGGGCGGAGAGTTCCTCTGCAAGTACCTGCCTGTGCTGGAAGCTGAAAGACTGAGCTCCCAGTGGACAATTTGGAGGTCTGGAGATCAAATTGAGGGAGTACCCCAACTGGACTATTTGAAGAACCCACCAGTTGGAGGTTATGAGAGGCCACCTTTGGTGAAAAAATTTTAACCTCCCTCCAACCGGTAGATCGTCCGGCACAGGTACGTTTATGGCAGCTATGCTCAGCTGGAGCCAGTCAAAAGACTGTCCCTTGCTTTTGCTGGGGAGCTGCAGGGGCCTGTTTGGGCGCACGCTGTTGACGAGAACGAGCACGCTGGGGCTGAGCCTGAGAAGGCTGTCGGGAAGGTGGATTGTACCTACGCTTATTGTAAGCACAGGGAGCATTCCCCCTGCCCCTGAAAAATCGCCTACCTGTTGAGGTAGATGCTGAAGGCGCCCGGTGGGAGAGTTTGTCGAGGGCGGTTTTCCGCTGGTGGAGCTGCTCCACCACCTATTCGACCTTCTCACTAAAAATATTATCCCCCCAAGCAAGGAACATCCGCAAGCCGCTGCTGGGTCCGATTGTCCAGGTCAGAGGCACGCAGCCATGAGAGTCTGCGTATCACTATACCTTGAGCAGCGGATCTGGATGCAACATCAAAAGTGTCATAAGTACCCCTGGACAGGAATTTACGACACGCCTTCAGCTGCCTGACCATCTCCTGAAAAGGCCTGGCGTGCTCCGGAGGGAGCTTATCCACCAAGTCCGCCAGTTGCTTAACATTGTTCCGCATGTGAATGCTCGTGTAGAGCTGGTAGGACTGAATTTTGGCCACGAGCATAGAGGACTGGTAGGCCTTCCTCCCAAAAGAGTCTAAAGTCCTAGCCTCTCACCCCGGGGGCGCCAAGGAGAAATCTCTAGTACTTCTGGCTCTCTTGAGAGCGGAATCCACAACCGCAGAGTCATGAGGTAACTGCGACCTCATCAACTCAGGTTCTCCATGGATCTGATACTGGGACTCCGCTTTCTTAGGGATGGTGGGATTAGATAATGGTTTCATCCAATTCCTCAGCAATGTCTCCTTAAGGACATTATGCAGAGGGGCAGTGGATGACTCCTTAGGAGGTGAAGGATAGTCTAGGACCTCGAGCATCTCAGTCCTGGGCTCATCCTCATTTACCACAGGGAAGGGAATGCCTACAGACATTTCCCGGACAAAGGATGAGAACAGACTCTCCGGTGGAGAAAGCTTCCTCTCAGGTGAAGGAGTGGGATTAGAAGGAAGACCACAAGATTCCTCAGAAGAGAAATATCTGGGGTCTTCCCCTTCATCCCAGGAGGCATCCTCCTCGGTATCGAACAAGAGTTGAAGAACTACATTCCGAAACCGGGCCCGTCTCAACGCCGAGGAACCATGTCCTCGATGGCGATATTGAGAGATCGACTCCCATGCCGGTAGCGATGAAGCTCCCTCCACGCGAAAAAGGCGCCTAAGTTTTTCCTGGGACCTTAGGGAGAGAGACCGCAAGCAAGCACTCTCCACCGCGGAAAAGAAAAAACTGAGGTGGGAACGGACGCGCGCGGGCGGGAAGATGGCCGCGCATGTGAAGTGTGTCCATCTTGTGCTTTGCTGGCTGTTGCAAAGCTCTTTTAGATTTATTAGAAAATCTCCATCCTGGGGCCACCATGGACGACGACGACCCACATGTGAGAACAAGCAGCCTGCCTGTCCTTGGAGAAAGAAAATTACCAAAAATATTGTGAAATAAAAAAAAAGAAAAAAAGTTTTGGTGTGCATAGGTTTTTAGACCAATGATTATAACCGTCACTAAAGGTTAACTGCTGCCATCTATCATTGACAGAGTCAGAGAAGCATCTTTGTGATATCTGAGGTCTTTTCCTCCGAAGATAAGTAACTGGATTTGGTTTATTAGGTTCACCTTTGGGGATATCATCTGAATGATTATTGTGAAAGAGTTTTTGCCACTATTTTTAGTGTTAAACTGGAACAGAGCCAACCAGTGGTGTAGCCAAGGGTGGGCCCAGGCCCACCCAGTAGCAGCACACGTATGATGTGGCTGGCAGGGATCCCCAAGCCCCATCAGCCAAAAACTCACAACTGTCCCTCCTGCATACCATGTAAATAGCAGATCTTCGCCTGCAGCGACTGATACATACTGCTCGCACTGGCCCCACAGCCTTCCTCTGATGTATTCCCGCCTATGCAGAAACAGGAAGTTGCATCAGAGGGAAGGCTGTGGGGCCAACATGAGCAGTGTGTATTAATTGCTGCTCACTACCGGTGAAAATCTATTTAAAAAGGTATGTGGGGAAGGGGGATGTTTGAGAGACCATATGACATGCAGGAGCGAGCGGGAGAGACCAAATCACTTGTGGGACAAGGCAGAGTCCTTCTGCCCACCCATCTTGGGCCCAGGCCCACCCAAAACTGGGGGTCTGGCTACACCTCTGGAGACAACATGGATGTAACAAAAAGTCTTGCTTTATCAATCTTGTTAGATTAGTTTGAAGGTGCTAATAAATATGTGGACAAGAGACAGTTGATATAATAGATCCAGATATTCAGAAGGCATTTGACAAAGTTCCTCATGAGAGACTCCTTGATAAATGAAGAAGTCATTGGGTAGGAGGCAATGCCCTGTTGTGGACTGTAAACAGAGAATAGGACTGGCATTAGATTGGCCACTCTCCAATCCTACTGTAACTAGACATCACTTGCCATTTTTTCAGAACCGTGATGTATACCACCCAATCCAGCAATTTCTTTACTTTTTAGTTTGTCACTTTACTTTATTACATCTTCCAGGCATCTCTGTGATTTGCCTCCATTTCTCTGAATCGTTACCATCAAAGAATACTTGAGGCATGGGTTTCTCCTTCACAAATTCCTCAGTAAGGACCGAAGCCAGAGCTGGCCCAACCACTAGGTGGATTAGGTGTCTGCCTAGGGTGGTACATTTCAGGAGTGTCAGCGAAACAATGAAAGAACTGCTTGAAAGCCAACTTGAGCATGGAGGGGGCAGGATACTACCCGTCAAGAGTGCAACGGTGCTCAAAGACCCTATGCACACTGCATTTCCTACTAAATGGTCAGTTTTTGAATAGTGGAGTACCACAGAAATGTGATCTGAAAAAAGGATGTGATGATTGAGGTGATTAAATTCACAAATTATTAAACTGAGTGGATTGTGAAAAAATGCAAGACAACCTGGTATCTAAATGTGTGTAATGGGTTCCATATTGGGATTTCCCACCCAGGAAAAGGAACTTGGAGTCATTATGGACAATACTGAAATTCTCAGCTCAGTATAAAACAGTTAAAAATGCAATTAAGACTATTACATTTTATTCTCTATTACTTTCTGAATATTTTCTATGA
The DNA here is from genome assembly GCF_901765095.1 of Microcaecilia unicolor. Taxonomy (NCBI): domain Eukaryota; kingdom Metazoa; phylum Chordata; class Amphibia; order Gymnophiona; family Siphonopidae; genus Microcaecilia; species Microcaecilia unicolor. Next base: position 173,433,693 of record NC_044036.1, read on the forward strand.
ATCCATGGTATGACTCCACCTTAAGTATGTATTGTGTGCAATTTTGGTTGTTCCATGTGTAAAAAAAAAAAATATATATATATATTTTTTAGTTATATTTGTACCCTGTGCTTTCCCACTCAAGGCAGGCTCAATGTGGCTTACATATACAGGTACTTATTTGTACCTGGGGCAATGGAGGGTTAAGTGACTTGCCCAGAGTCACAAGGAGCTGTGCCTGAAGTAGGAATTGAACTCAGGTTCTCAGGACCAGAGTCCACCACCCTAACCACTAGGCCACTCCTCCACATATATATATAACTAGAAAAAGTATACAAAAGGGCAAAATGATAAAGAGAATACAATGCCTATCCTATAAAGAAATGCTGAGAGGGGATAAGGCAAAGATCGACAATGAGTAGAGTGGAATGGAAAAGTTACTGGTTGATTTGACTGCTTAAAATATCTTAGGTTAGCTTTACCGATAGAGGTAGCTGAAGTGATCCTGCCTTAATTTTCTTTGCTTGCTCCTTAATGATGCAACACTCCTTTAACTATGGACTTTAATTGGGGTAATTATTATTATTATTAGAATGGTATACTTTTGTTAAATATTGCTTGTTATCCTTAAAGAGAAAATATTTTTTCCCACTCAACTATTAAGCTATGGAATTTGTTGTTGAAAGGTGTGCTCAAGGCAGTTAGCATAGCTGGGTTTAAAAACGGTTTAGACAAGTTCCATTATTAGGCATGTAGACCTGGGAAAGTTAATGCTTACCTCAGGAGACAGCAACAAGAAACTGGGGGGGGATTTGGATTTACATCCGAAGATTTGCATACTTTTCTCACTGTGGATGTGATTCATGCATCAACTATCCTGAAAAAAACTGAGTGGGAATGGTGTGTTCACAGGATTGCCAGAAAGAAACCACTGCTAAAAAGTACATTGCTGCCTGTCTCAGATGTACCAAAGAACATGAGTAGTCATACTGGATCAGACCAATGGTCCATCTAGCCCAGTATCCTGTTTCCAAGAGTGGCCAAGCCAGGTCACAAGTACTTCCAGAAACCCAAATCGTAGCAATAAGAACATCCTGTTATGACCCACAAGGCTTGATGTTCTCTGGACTAAGTCAAAAAAATCAAATACTGCCTTCCAAAGAAAGGACCTCAACCCAGATGTAAAACATGGTGATAGACATATCATGATGTGCAGCTGCTTTGCACCACCAGGATCGGGATAGCTTGCCATCACTGATGGAACCACAAATTGTTCTATAGTATATAATTCTAGAGAAGGTCAGCCCATTCATCCATGAGCTGCAGCTGAGGCAAAAAGTTGGGTCATGTAGCAAGACAACGACCTTCAATATTCAGGTATATGAATGCAGAAGAAAGTTCACGTTTTGGATTAGCCAAGTTAAAGTCCCTACCTACCCTATAAAAGCTTGTGGCAAGATTTGAAGCAAGCTTTTCATTCAAGGAAGCTCTCAAATGATACATGACTGAACCAACTCTGTGTGGAAGAATGGGCTAACATTCAAGGGCAATGTGAGAGACTGATAGGCTATGGACTGGGGTGAACTACAGGGGCCATGGCGCCACCAATATTTTGTCCAACACAGAATCAGCAGCTTGAGAGCTTGGGGATGGGGGTCAGAGCTTGGTTTGCCCCCTCTAACCAAAAAGATGCTCCACTGCCCCTGGTTATCTAATTGAAGTTGTGCTGAAGTAATGAATGAAAGGTTCACAAAATATATCCTTTTTGTCTGAGCTATTTGTTAAATGGCTTTATCACTCCATCTTGTCAGGGTTTAGATTAGGAATCTAATCAAGTTTTGAGTGAAACCCATATCTATACCCACTTCTGTTTTAATAATTCCCACCATACAGAATTCCACTTATTTGTTCTGATTGTAAGCTCTGTCGAGCAGGTATTGTCTCTTACGTGTTTAGTGTACAGTGCTGCATACATCTAGTAGAGCTATGGAAATGATCAGCAGTAGTAGTTACAATGAAAACTGTGCTAAATAGAAGCCCTCTCGGAGGTTTTAACCAATTTTTTCTCAGCACTGTAGAAGGCCATATGAGCCTTAAGTGGCTTAAAAAAAAAAAAGAGCTAAAGCCCAAGCCAGCCCCATCACTCAAGCCATAAGGCTCTGCACTGTGGCTCAGGTTTCTGAGAGTTGGGCCTGAGCAATAAATGGAAGTGGCACACTTGGAAACAAGCAGCATTGTCAACATCAATACATTTACAGATGGTCTGTAGAAATAACTTTGCTTCTATAAAAACATCAGGCGCAATGGGGCACTGTCTCTGTTAGAATACAATAGTGTATAAAGGGGGTGAATCCCAGCCAAGAAAGCCCAGTTATTGATAAAATGGCAACAGTAAAATTTGTTCACAAAAACCTTAAAACAGTAAAAACAAAAAAAAGTCAAAACTTTAATGAGATAGCAATGCTGTCTGCCAGCGATCAGCTCGGAGGGTTCACCTCAAAAAAGGGGCCCCTGGGCCATCTGAATCTCAGAGCTAGATAGGCATACCATCTGGAGATGGAGGATAGAAAATAAAAAGGGGGGGGGGGGGGGAGGCTATTACTGCAGTATATGTAAAGTGATCCTTTTTATTGGATTAACATTTCTTGACTAGCTTTTAGGAGTAAACAGTGCCTTCCTCAGGTCTAAACAGAATAAACAGGTCTGCGCAAGAGATGACATTGCCAGAAAATACAAGTGGACTGTAAAATACGTCAGTGCTGTATTTTATGATCCACCTGTATCTGATGGCATTTTACAATGGCATCGCATGCTCTGACCTGCTTTTCCTGTTGGACTCATTTTCATTTGTGCCATATTTTGACTGTCACTTGTCATTTGCTCACTCTCTAAATTTCAAATAAAGACTTCTTTCAATTAAAAAAAAGTGATAAAATGTTATCACTGTATGTGTTTTTTTGTTAGCCTCCTTCAAGGTTCAAGAACAAAGGTTAACACAGCAACCACAGTCTTGTACATCACTTGACTTTTAAGCCTAAATGAAAAAAATGTCATCATGCATTCTTAGCATCCTGTATTTTAAATCTGGGGTGCAAGTCTCCCATAAATACAACAATTTCCCTGACACTGGAGATCCTCTTTTGCTAATAAAGATTGAAATATATAACAGTGGGACCAATGTCAAAATTACTTCCTCTCTCGATGGTCACAGTACGGAGACTATTCCATTAGAAGGTAACTCTGATGCACAAAGCCCTGGTTCTCAAGGGCCACATATGTTTTTGTTTTTCCAAATAATGAAGCTATGCAAATCAGAATAACTATCAGGCCAACTGTATGTAAATACAGCTGATGAATATTCATTATCTCTTGAAAATCAAGTCTGTTTGAAGCCCTACTAGAGCAGGGCTGTAGATCTAGTACATTAATCTACATGCTGCGGATGCATAGTGTACAACAAATCCTATATTTTATATTTAAACATTAAGTGCTAGCCATATCTGTCAGTGCCAGTTATACCACACTAAATTTTAAATGCATCTTTTGGTTCATATCAGCAGATTCTACCAGCAAGAAATTACTTTTTTTTCCTACAGTTTTTAAAACTAACATCTTGAAGCAATAGCCACAACACCACAGCAAAGAACATATCCTGTACTTCATGCTCACTGCAAAGTTAGTGTGCATAATAGTAAGCTGAAAGGATACTGGAAATCAAACAAGCCAAAGAGCTCACTGTATAGTTTCCCTCTGCTAAAGCACCATGTAACAGGATGAATACCCTTTGTGTAAATACAGCAATTACGGCTCAAGGCTAGTGCAGCACCATTTTTTTTTTTTTAGAGTGAGAATGTGTACACTCTCCCTATTTGTTTGAAAAAAATTGAAAATGTAGATAAAGTATCAGAACTCAAATACTGAATAAAACCAGTAGCTAGGCAGAGGCTCTTGGCTGGAACTTATTAAACAACCCAAAAGGTTATTTTATAATTAGCATGTTATAAAATGTAAGATTAATTTTTGTTTGTTTGTTTTATTACAAAGAGCCAAGGATTCTTTCAAAATATAAATCTGTAAAACAATCACTTGACTGTACATTCATTTACAATATACAATCCAGTAAAATTACAGCAGTTTAACACTGCTTTGTAGAATAGCCCTTGGCCAAAACAGAGAAGAGCTTGGCAGTACTACTACAATTTTAATGGCTATGGGGGTGAAGACATTTCATTACATTATCTAACTTCATTAAGAAAGTATGGAGGGGAAATACATACATAATTGTACAAGAACAATGAACGTGAATTTTTTTTTCTTTTTCTTTCTTTCTTTTTTTTTTTTTAACTAGATACTGTCATCATGTTGTAATTCTTGGAGGGGCTGGACCTGCCGATTCGCAGCTCCTCTTTGCAGCTGGTTCTGTTATCCAAAGCCTTGGTACTTTTGCTCACTGGTGGGGAGCTCTCGTACAGCACACAGATGGAACCGTCCTCCCCTATGCGGTAGGACACCTCGAAGGGGTCGACCCAAAGAGTGAGTTCGCTGGGCAGGAGCTGGAAGAGCTGCCGATGGTTGAGTCCGATAAGCCCAGCTGCCTTCCCTATCAAGGGATCCATTTTGTGGTTGATCCGGATGCATCGGTAGGCTGAGCCCTTGCAGGGCATCTGGGGGAACCAGTGGTGTTTATAATGGTCTGAGGAAACAAAGGAACAGAACACAGAGACGTTAACTCCCCTAAACCCAACAACTTCCAACATCCACCTTTCAATGTACATTTTTATCCAAGGCTGGACTTGATCACTATGCGAGAAGGCTTAAGAAATTAGACTGCTTGGGTTACAAGTGATCAGGAACCCTGAGGTGTCAACAGGAAAGTACTCTTCTGAAAAAAAATAACATCTACTAAGCAGACACAACAACAATAACGAAAAGATTGCCCCCTCCTAATCAAATATTTCTTTATTTTTATACCTCTCAAAGAGACTTCCAGCGACTCACTGAATTGTTTCAGCTGATCTTCCCCGATGACTCCTGTTGTTTTCAGCAACCGAGTAATGAAGCCCACAGCAGAAGAAATTTCCGTTTTCATTTCGCTCTCTCTTCGAGATATATATACTTTCTTTTAATCAAATTTTATTATCTTTTCACCGGCTGCGGAAAGTTATATATATATATTTTTTAATTTCTATGCTTTAAAAGATAAAACTCCACTCTCTGCCTTTTCCATAGAATAAAGTAAAATAAAAAAAACAAAACAACAACAAAAAACCCACACACACAGATTAAAACTGAAACGTAAGAAGCCTTAGAGGTTACGATCGTCTTCCCCCACTACAATCTTCAGGAATAAAAGACGGTTAAGAGGCAGGGTGAAGTTTTTTTCAGGGCTGGTGGGAGGTTGTTAACAAAGGGCAGCAAAGCCCAAGCTCTGACGGTTCTCTTGCCACCTCCAGCACAACGGCCTTTCTGCCCCTCTCGGCCACAGCGGCACTTTCCTGCGACTCTTTGTCCGGGAACCTCGTCCAGAGAAGGCTCCAGTTCGCCCTAGCGTCGGCCCCAGCCTGCTCCAGGCGGGCGGTTTGCGCGACGGCAGCTATCCTGGCCCCGGGGAACCGGGTTCCGGGAGAGCGAGGTGGTGCGGGGAGGGGGGGAAGAGACGCGGAAGCCGGGGGTGGGCACTGAGAAGGAGCCTTGCCCTGCCGGAGCCTGCTTCTTATAATAAAGCAACAACACACACAGCGCTGGTAAACATTAGCGACGCGTCACAGGCGCCCGCTGGCCAATCAGGGCGGGCTCCCCCGCCGCGACGTCACAATGGCCTAGTGTCAGCTGCACGTACACACACAGTGAGGTTGTGCTGCGGGACAGCAGCTCGCAACCAGCTAGCAGAGGAAGGCTTTGCGTGGCAACAAGTGCCAGATGGGCCTAGGGAAAGTACCGCGCTTAAGAGAAAGGGGGGTGGGGGACGTGTGCGCTTGTCTGCCTCTTTCCCATAAATATGTAACGGCAAAAAGTTAGCAACGTGGACCACTGTTAAATCGGGGTTATTTTATCATGAGTTGGATTATTTAAGCACAGGGTCCCATTTTCTTTCAATAGGATCCTGTGCTAAAATAAGCCAAATAAACAATAGGCCAGATTGATAACGCCTTCCCCCACCACCCCCAAGTCTACAAAGAGTTTTCCCATGCTTGGGCTTATTCAGCACTAAAGCTTAATATGCTAAAACCAGTCGTCTAGGGCACAGCATACACAAAAACTGAACAAACAGCAAATTAGATTTGAGCAGCCAACCTGAGATATTGGCAGTGCCATAGCCACAGGGCCCACCAATTTGGGTTTGTGCCCCCAAAGTCAGCTGGTTTGGCTAACGAGAGGCCCCAAGCCCTGCCAGCAGAAGTTTTCCTGGGGTGATACTTGCTGCCACGCTGTCTGCCCTGCTTCTATCGCCATCCTACGCATGCCCCTAAGCAACCTGCGAGATTTATCTTTCATGCCCCTAGAGTACCCGTGAGATTTTCAAAATTAAATTCAATCAGGATTAGCCCAGCATCACTTATCCCATAATCTGTACAAACACAAAGACAGACCTCGCACTTTTAAATATTAAACTTTGTTTCGTACATATAAATACATAAATAATGAGGGTGACTCCAGGGGAGGAGCTGTCTAGAGGTTAGAGCACTAGGCAGACAACAAGGGAAACCAAGTTCAAAGCCCACTTCATTGCTCTTGGCTTAAAAGTCTAAGCCCCCTGTTTACAAAGCTGCATTAACAGCTGCTGCGCAGCAATGCCAACACAGCCCATTCGAAGTGAAGGGGCTGTGTCAGCATTAGCATGTGGCTTTGTAAACAGGAGGGTAAGCATGTACATGAAATACACAACAGGGAAAAGAACCTGAATATAACTCATCTTGAGCTACTGAACAGCTGTGTGAGCTTCACTTGTGAACGTGGATTATTTTTAAGACAACTTGTTTAGTTTTTCAGGTATTATATGGAAATACCTCAGAACCTTTGATTCAGTTTTTAGTTTTTCATTAAAATTTCCAATTCTTAAAACAGTATGTTTTAAACTTCAGCTTAATGCTTTATTTTCCTTCAAGCGGTTACTATCTGGAATAAACTTCTTGCTCGAATTAGTTTGGAATCAGATTATATGCAACTGCGTAGGAAGCTGAAAACATTTTTATTTGATGACTTTTAAATTGTAATTGTTTTTAAAGATACTCAGTCATGTCTGATATCATTTCTTATTCAATTGTGTGTGTCATAAATAACATTCCTCATGTTATTTATGAGTTCTTACATGGTTAACCGCCTTGAACCTCCTGTTGGGACTAGTTCGGTCTATAAGTCATGGATTAGATTGGATAAATAAATACATTTCCAAAAATCTACTTGCCGAGTCAATGAACTGTTTGTTTTTTGAACTGTACAAATGTTCTTTGCTGCCAGCCTCGGCAACCACCTAATGGTTTCAGCCAACCCTCCACTGGGGTTCAAGATATTTGACCATGTTACAAGTGAATCTATATTAAAGTATCAACAGAGTAAAATGTAATAGCAAAAAATAAAATGTGATCCAATCCTTGATCATATTATAAATGATTCCATATTATATCAAGCCATGTTATTTGGGGACTAAAAGTGTATATGTTTATTCAGGCCTAATATTTAACACCTGCCTCAAACTATGTGTCAACTTTAAAGTGTTCAGCAGGAAGATGGGATAGAGATTACTGACGGAGCAAATGAACCTAATAGAGCAGGAGATAGAAGACAGGGCCAGAGAAATAGAGTAATGAAAGCTAAAAAGAATGGACAGCAATGTACACTTGAGCACTTCCTAAAAGAAAGATGTATTTTCAAAACAAAGGTTCAGAGTTGCCAATTTTTTTTCCAAACATTGTTGTACACTGCACAACAATGCAATTATTACACCTAGAGGTCCATCCCTCAAATTCTAATTGAAAGCCATGATTGTGCAGAAATGCCACAGTTCATATATTTTACATGCTGCACCGTCTCAGATGGTGTGAACAGTAAGACAAATTATTGCTGTGGCAGTGGAGACAAGGCTTCAACAGTTGTGCTGTAAGAGGCCCTTTTACAAAGGCATGGTAGGCTCCACGCACGTGCAGCGCAGGCACCAGGCTAGCGTGACCACTGTCAGTAATTCCAGCCTGCGTCCCTGTTCAGCCTACGTCTTCTGCACTTACAAAAGTTTCCAACGACCTGTTACTGGCCAGGTCTCTATTCTATCCTCATCCTTCTTGATCTACCCGCCGCTTTTGACACTGTTGATCACAGCCTACTCCTTGATACACTGTCTTCACTTGGATTCCAGGGCTCTGTTCTTTCCTGGTTCTCCTCCTACCTCTTGCTTTGCACCTTTAGTGTACACTCGGGTGGATCCTCTTCCACTTCTATCCCACTACCAACTGGAGTACCTCAGGGTTCTGTTCTCGGTCCTCTCCTGTTCTCCATATACACTTCCTCCCTTGGCTCTCTGATATCATCCCACGGCTTTCAATACCATCTCTACGCTGACAACTCCCAGATCTACCTCTCTACTCCCGAAATCTCAACTAGCATCCAGACCAATGTTTCAGCCTGCCTGTCTGATATCGCTGCCTGGATGTCTCAATGTCACCTGAAGCTTAACATGGCCAAAACCGAGCTTCTCATCTTTCCCCCTAAACCCACCTCTCCTCTCCCCCCTTTCTCTATTTCTGTGGATGGCACTCTCATTCTCCCTGTCTCATCAACTCGTAAGCTCATCAGCTCATCTTTGACTCCTCTCTCTCCTTCTCTGCTCACATTCAGCAGATTGCCAAAACCTGTCATTTCTTTCTCTATAACATCAGCAAAATCAGTCTCTTCATCTCTGAGCACTCTACCAGAACCCTCATCCACACGCTTATCACCTCTCGCCTAGATTATTGCAACCTGCTTCTCACCGGCCTCCCACTTAGCCATCTCTCTCCTCTTCAATCAGTCCAAAACTCTGCTGCACGACTCATTTTCCGCCAGAGTCGCTATGCTCACATCAACCCTCTCCTCAAGTCACTTCACTGGCTCCCTATCCGTTTCCGCATTCAATTCAAACTTCTCTTACTGACCTATAAGTGTATTCACTCTGCTGCTCCCCAATACCTCTCCACTCTTGTCTCTCCCTACACCCTCGGGCACTCCGTTCTGTTGACAAATCTCTCGTCTGTCCCCTTCTCTTCTACTGCTAATTCCAGACTCTGTTCCTTCTATCTCGCTGCACCACATACCTGGAATAGACTTCCCGAGCATTACGTCTAGCCCCGTCTTTGGCCGTTTTCAAGCCTTTGACGCCGCTTTTGAGTCCTAACCACTGCTCACTTGCCTGTACCTTTTATCCCCTCCTCTTTAATTCCCCTTACCCCTTTGTACTGTCTGTTACCTGTCTTATTTAGATTGTGAGCTCTTTGAGGAGGGACTGTCTTTATGTGTATGGTGTACAGCGCTGCGTATGCCTTGTAGCGCTATAGAAGTGTTAACTAGTAGTAGTAGTAATTTCGGATTTGGTGCATGCCAATACCACTGGGATAAATCAATTTTTAAAATTTCCTACCACACACGGCGTTTCTGGTGTTAATCAGCAGTTGGCACATGAGGACCGGTCACTGCGCGTGTAGCGCATGAGCTCTTACCACTAGATCAATGGGTGGTGTTAAGGGCTCAAGCTGTAAAAGGCATGCGCTGGTTTCAGTTTTACCACAGGCCCTTTTCCCGGTCCATTGAAACAAAAAAAGCTCTTTTTCTCACACGCAGTAAAAACTGGCCTGGCGCATGCCAAAAACACGTGCCCACTCTACCGAGCCACTTTTTCTCACAGTTTAGTAAACAGACCCCTAAATTTCTTTAAAAAGGCATAGCATTTAAAGTAGGAGTTTGCTTATACTACAGCTAAATATGTAAACCTTGGGTGGAAATTATTTATTTACTGGGATTTATTAAATGTCTTTATAAAGAGATTCATCCAAGATGGTACAGAGCAGGTACAGTTTAACATAAAACCTATATTTTTTAACAGCATAACAACAGTAAAATGGCCAAATATGGAAATGGCAAATTGAAACGTAGTAATAGGACTAACATGAAACAGTACCAAAAACATACACATTTAATAGTACTGCAGAACAATCATATAAAATAAATATGGTAAATGTCAGTACAGTACAAACAATGCCATAATAGACAGCATACAACAACATTCAAATAACAGACTGAAATTTGGAACAGTATCCTGATTCAACTCTGGCAATTTATACCTTATGTCCTATTCAGAAAGGATCTTAAAACCTGTTTTCAAAGCAAAGATTAGGATGATATTGTATTAGTTTGTTTAAATAGGTAATTTTACTATTAATTTACTGTAAACTTCTCTTTTGAGAAGTTATTCTTGTATGTAATCTGCCTTGTAACCTTTTGGTTAAAAGTGGGGTAGAAATCCATTAATACAATAATAATACAATACAATACGGATATGGTGCCATTGCTGTTCTTAAAATAAAATGAAACAGTTGAGATATATAGTGCAGTTGAGAAATACACAAGGAGACAAGATGTGTACTACAAAGTCAATTGGGATAAACAGATGGGTGACTAAACTGAAGACAAATAATATGTACAGCTGAATATATGAGGAAATGGTCTAAGTTATAGGGTGTGCAGAAAGCTAGGCCAGGTGCAGCCTGAGTGGAGACTTAGTCATTACTCCACAGATTCTATATAGGTTGCCCAAAGCTGGGCATGCAAATGAGTTAACAAGGTGTCAACAATCGATAACTGGAGTCAACTGGTATCAATTTGGATTCCTTAGCGTCCCTCCGGACCGGACCAGGATTGGACTGATGGGTTGTGCTCGCCTACCAGCAGGTGGAGACTGAGAAAAAACTCTGACTCTAGAGAGCCAATAGGAGCCCTGGCCATGTGACCTTAGCCTCAGTATTTTCTCAGTCTCCCAGCAGGTAGGAAGCGAGCCCATTAGTCTCTCTCTTTATCTTTTAGTGGTTAATAATGCTACCTCTTCTGTGCCTAGGAATTCTCTGTTAGACGCTGGTCAGGCAGGGATTTCTTTTCCTTTCTTGTTTCCTTTCTTTACAGCCTCTGGGGGTGTTAAACTCGGGTGTCCCTCGGGTGTCCCCGAGTCCCTCCCCCCTTCCTCCCCATCTCCCATACGTGGCTGGGAAGGACTACCCTTTGTTTAGAAAGGTGTATGTCTTTGGGAGAGGCAGCCACTATAGAAAGTTAAAACTTATAAGCATTTTAAAGAGCAAGCTAAATCACGAGCAGGCAGCTCTGTGTTTTTCCCCATTACTTTTAACGAGCAGGCAGCTCTGGTTGCTGTTTTGGGTGTCTATATTATCTAGCTGTTTAAAAAAAAAAAAAAAAAAAAAAAAAAAAAAAAAAAGAGGCAGCAGTAATTTGGAGGAGTTTTCTTGGCTGGTTATTGCTCTTCCTTCTGTTTTTGTTGGTCAGTTTTAATTTTAGCGGTTTGTTCGGCGGAACAGGGCTTCAAAAAAAAAAAAAAAAAAAAAAAAAAAAAATTTTGGCGCGAATCGGGTACGCGCGTGCACGCGCATTACCGTCATGTCCGAGAAGCTGAGACGCTACGCTGTATGCCAGCGTCGGGGGATCTCCTCTTCCAGCTCTTGTAAATATTGTACACCGCTGGGGGGTGCGTCAGGACCTTCTCTTTCGCCGTTTTCGGGGCTTCAGTTGTCAGCCCAGAGTTCCTCGCCGTCGCGGTCTGCTGTAGCAGTTCTGGACGGGTCAGGTGCACCTCCGGATGCCGCTCCCGCGAATTCTGCGAGTGCGGTGCCCATTTTGTTTGTTTCCCACGACGCGAAGTGTTTTTATTTGGATGTAGAGAGCTCCATTATGCAGGAGAGGCTGCAGCATGTTTTTTGTCAGCGCCAGAGTTGTTTTCTGTATTGCAGCCTGCTCCTTCAGATCGCAGTGCTCTGTGTTATGTGTAGTGCTCCACGCAGGGCCCGGTGTTATGTGTGGCAGTCCGTAATTTAAATCTACAACGAATTATACAACAAATTATACGAATGAGAACAGAAGAACGCATTTATGCACTCCATTAGCACAAATGGTTTGAGGCTGCTTGCTCTATATTCCAGGATTATTTTTCTCTCTGGTTTCCCAGTGTTGCGGTTACCATATTTTTTATTCTTTTTCTGCCTTGAGTCTATGGAAATTCTGCAAGGTTGTAATGTCAGTTTTGACAAGGTTATGATTTTAATTTTTGTATACACAGAGTTTGTTCCTTTTAAGCATTTCTCTCATTGGCTGTAGTGTTATACAGTGTTGGTTTTTTTTTTTTTTTTCAGAATTTAAGAAGGTTTATCTATAGGCATAGAGTAGATTGTTTTTGATGCCAAAAAATATATATAAGCTCTCTCATGTTCTCTGGGGGACTGCCCTGTCTATCAAGCTCCCAATCACTCAGCTACAGGAATGCTTGGTTCATGTCCTCCCTCTTTTCCAACTGTCTTGAACCCTCTCATATTTAATTTTGGCTTTCTTCTGGTAGTTACAGGACAGATGACCACTTAGACAATGAGGTCACTTTTTCATTTTGCATATTTCCCCCTTAAGGATAGTGGAAGGTTCTCAAACCATCTAATGGGGTTTTTTATCTTCGCTATCAGTTCAGCATTGGCAGATGGTAAACTTTATGGTTTGGTCCAGTATGCCTATACATACCATCTACTATCCCTTCCTCTTCCTTAGAGATCTTATATTCTTGTCTCCAGCTTTCTTGAATTTAGACACGGTATTGTCTCCTCCACCTTCGCCAACAGGCTGCTGTGCTAATCCACCACCTTTTCTGTTAGCAAGATTTACCTCAGAATGGTAACATAGTAGATGATGGCGGATAAGAATCTAATAGTCAATGATTGGTGCTCTACAATTCTTGCTATAATATCTTATTTCCTTTCAAGTATTTCCCTCCATGGCTATAGTATTCTACAGTGTTTTAAAAACTTAATAAATTTTTTCTATGACATAGGGTGCATTGTTCAGAGGCCATGGGGATCTATAGCTCTTTTGTATTCCCTGAGGGACAGTCTGGGCTACTAAGCGCCCAATTTTGTAGCTGCCTTTGAGGGCATGCTTTATTCATATTTTCCCTACTTTTCCAACTGGCGTGAACCTCTCATTTTTTCATCTTGGCTGTTTTCTGGTAATTACAGAACATATGAGGTCATTTATAGTTTTTTCTATTAATACCGCATTAACAGTTTGTAAACATTCTGGTTTTTGTCCGGTATGCTCGTTCATAGCATCCACTATCTCTTCCTTAGAGATCTTATGTTCTTGTCTCAAACTTTAGTGAAGTCACATACAGTCTTGTTTCCATTGCCTTCACCAGAAAGGCTGTGGCACAAAATTTCACCACTTTTGTCTGTTTCACATATATATATATATATTTTTTTTTTCACTTCCTGTGCATTTTTGCTATCGGTACATGAGTTTTGTCATACGGGGAAAGACTAAGATTCCGTCAAGCCCACCATCCTGTTCTCAGTTGGGGTCCATACAGGTGGCAAATACCACATTCATCTCGGTACATCTCAGTATGGGAGGAGAGATGACCATGATACAAGGATGTTGAGAAGGTCCTCATTACCAGTTTTCTTGCCCTGCTCTTCGGTCTAGCGGCGGCTCCGCGCACTTTCAGTTAAGTTATGGTCGTAGTAGCAGTGGCGCTCATGAAGCAAGGCTTCTCGTTTCATCCTTTCCTAGACGACCGGTTCATTAGAGACAATCTTATTGGCAGAGTTGTCACGTCAAGCAACGGGTGGTGCATTTCGGACAGACTCTAGGTTACGTGGTGAATGTAGCCAGGTCTCTCATTTGATCTCTCTTTTGAGCTTTCATGTGATCTCATTAGATTTCATTTCATATCTCTGTTTTTTCTCTCTTTGTTTAGTCAAGTTCAAGCATCCCACTTTATGTTTTTTCTTGATGATCTTGGGCCTTTGGCCATTTCCTGCCTCTATTTTGCAGAGTACAATTTTTCTTTCTAGCTCCCAAGAAGGAATTTCTTCTGCATTCTCTTTGGAGTCTCGGTAGTCTCCTTTGGCAACTTTTCACTCCGTCAATTTCAGGGGCATTGGAATAATGGAAATAAATAAATAAATAAGAGAACCTTATGTGTATTTTTTTTGTGTGGGTTTTTCCTCCTTGATTTCTCCGTGCTAGACTCTCTCCTTCTGGGCGTTGTCAGCAGAGGGTACCTTAATGGGATGTCCCAGTTCTAGAACCTTTTGGTTTTGCTCTGACCTCCCATATTCCTCGCTTAGTCTCTTGCTGGAAAGATTCGTCAGTGGCACGGATACATGCCCTCTCGCACCCGGATATTTATCTTGGATGGTATTCCCTCAGCTCAGTTGGCCTCTGTATTCTCAATAGTGCAACACGGGTCTGGTGGTTGAGATTGAGCATCCTTCCTGCAGGTATGCCTGGAGAATATACACAGTGGACAGTTTTTGGTGGCTACATCGAGGAAAATATATATGTATATATATAGTCTACTACATAAGTACATATGTAATACCACACTGGGAAAAGGTCAAAGGTTTCATCGAGCCCAGCTTTCTGTCCACGGCCAACCCAGGCCATGAGCACCTGGCTAGATTCCTAAACGTACAAACATTCTCTGCATGTTATTCCTGGAACTGTGTAGTGGTTTATGGACTCCTATATGTATCTAACAGATAAAAGGTACGGACAAGTGTCTACTGTTGTTTTATTCCCGTTTCCACTAATTGGGGTCTACGACAAGAGTCTCAGGTGATCTGCTTGCAGAGGCAACAGCTACAGACGATTCTTTCTCTCTCATTTGAATTGCGCTCTGAGATATGTTTTCTTCATATTGTCTTAACTGGCCCCTCCCATTTTCGTCATCTTTTCAACGGAATATTAAAATAAATAAAAAAAAATCAATAAATCAATAAAAAATGAATAAATAAAAAATAACAACCACCACAAACAAGCAATTAAGCCAGAAGCGTGTGTAGATAGAATTTTAAGTGAGCCATGTCACTTCTCTGGTCGAAGTTGCTGGTGGGCTCCGTTCCTGGTATATGTTTATATGTATCTTGGTAGATATCTGTACAGCTTTAAAGGGCCATACCACTTCTCTGGTGGGAATTGCTGGTGATCTATAATACAAGTGAGCCATACCTCTCTTCTGGTGAGAGTTGCTGGGGAGCTATGATACGAGTGAGCCATACCTCTTCTCTGGTAAGAATTGCTGGTCAGCTATAATATGAGTGAGCCATACCTCTCTTCTGGTGGGAGTTGCTGGTGAGCTATGATACAAGTGAGCCATACCTCTTCTCTGGTGAGAATTGCTGGTCGGCTATAATACGAGTGAGCCATACCACTTCTCTGGTGGGAGTTGCTGGTGAGCTATGATACAAGTGAGCCATACCTCTTCTCTGGTGAGAATTGCTGGTCGGCTATAATACGAGTGAGCCATACCACTTCTCTGGTGAGAGTTGCTGGTGAGCTATAATACAAATGAGCCATACCACTTCTCTGGTGAGAGTTGCTGGTGAGCTATAATACAAATGAGCCATACCACTTCTCTGGTGAGAGTTGCTGGTGAGCTATAATACAAATGAGCCATACCACTTCTCTGCGGAGAGTTGCGGGTGAGCTCTAATACATAAGGGGCCATACCACTTCTCTGGTGAGAGTTGCTGGTGAGCTCTAATGCATAAGGGGCCATACCACTTCTCTGGTGAGAGTTGCTGGTGAGCTCTAGTACTTGGCTTTGCCGAGGAATTTGTGGCTGCTAGGATTCCATACGGCACAGAAGGTCTTTCTTTCTTTCCTGCTTTAGTACATAAGTACATAAGTACATAAGTAGTGCCATACTGGGAAAGACCAAAGGTCCATCTAGCCCAGCATCCTGTCACCGACAGTGGCCAATCCAGGTCAAGGGCACCTGGCACGCTCCCCAAACGTAAAAACATTCCAGACAAGTTATACCTAAAAATGAGGAATTTTTCCAGTCCATTTAATAGCGGTCTATGGACTTGTCCTTTAGGAATCTATCTAACCCCTTTTTAAACTCCGTCAAGCTAACCGCCCGTACCATGTTCTCCGGCAATGAATTCCAGAGTCTAATTACACGTTGGGTGAAGAAAAATTTTCTCCGATTCGTTTTAAATTTACCACACTGTAGCTTCAACTCATGCCCTCTAGTCCTAGTATTTTTGGATAGCGTGAACAGTCGCTTCACATCCACCCGATCCATTCCACTCATTATTTTATACACTTCTATCATATCTCCCCTCAGCCGTCTCTTCTCCAAGCTGAAAAGCCCTAGCCTTCTCAGCCTCTCTTCATAGGAAAGTCGTCCCATCCCCACTATCATTTTCGTCGCCCTTCGCTGTACCTTTTCCAATTCTACTATATCTTTTTTGAGATACGGAGACCAGTACTGAACACAATACTCCAGGTGCGGTCGCACCATGGAGCGATACAACGGCATTATAACATCCGCACACCTGGACTCCATACCCTTCTTAATAACACCCAACATTCTATTCGCTTTCCTAGCCGCAGCAGCACACTGAGCAGAAGGTTTCAGCGTATCATCGACGACGACACCCAGATCCCTTTCTTGATCCGTAACTCCTAACGCGGAACCTTGCAAGACGTAGCTATAATTCGGGTTCCTCTTACCCACATGCATCACTTTGCACTTGTCAACATTGAACTTCATCTGCCACTTGCACGCCCATTCTCCCAGTCTCGCAAGGTCCTCCTGTAATCGTTCACATTCCTCCTGCGACTTGACGACCCTGAATAATTTTGTGTCATCGGCGAATTTAATTACCTCACTAGTTATTCCCATCTCTAGGTCATTTATAAATACATTAAAAAGCAACGGACCCAGCACAGACCCCTGCGGGACCCCACTAACTACCCTCCTCCACTGAGAATACTGGCCACGCAATCCTACTCTCTGCTTCCTATCTTTCAACCAGTTCTTAATCCATAATAATACCCTACCTCCGATTCCATGACTCTGCAATTTCTTCAGGAGTCTTTCGTGCGGCACTTTGTCAAACGCCTTCTGAAAATCCAGATATACAATATCAACCGGCTCCCCATTGTCCACATGTTTGCTTACCCCCTCAAAAAAATGCATTAGATTGGTGAGGCAAGACTTCCCTTCACTAAATCCGTGCTGACTTTGTCTCATCAGTCCATGTTTTTGTATATGCTCTGCAATTTTATTCTTAATAATAGCCTCCACCATCTTGCCCGGCACCGACGTCAGACTCACCGGTCTATAATTTCCCGGATCTCCTCTGGAACCTTTCTTAAAAATCGGAGTAACATTGGCTACCCTCCAGTCTTCCGGTATTACACTCGATTTTAGGGACAGATTGCATATTTCTAACAGTAGCTCCGCAAGTTCATTTTTTAGTTCTATTAATACTCTGGGATGAATACCATCAGGTCCCGGTGATTTACTACTCTTCAGCTTGCTGAACTGACCCATTACATCCTCCAAGGTTACAGAGAATTTGTTTAGTTTCTCCGACTCCCCCGCTTCAAATATTCTTTCCGGCACCGGTGTCCCCCCCAAATCCTCCTCGGTGAAGACCGAAGCAAAGAATTCATTTAATTTCTCCGCTACGGCTTTGTCCTCCTTGATCGCCCCTTTAACACCATTTTCGTCCAGCGGCCCAACCGACTCTTTGGCCGGTTTCCTGCTTTTAATGTATCTAAAAAAGTTTTTACTATGTATTTTTGCTTCCAACGCTAATTTCTTCTCAAAGTCCTTTTTTGCCCTCCTTATCTCCGCTTTGCATTTGGCTTGGCATTCCTTATGATCTATCCTGTTACTTTCAGTTGGTTCTCTTCTCCACTTTCTGAAGGATTGTTTTTTGGCTCTAATGATTTCCTTTATCTTACTGTTTAGCCACGCCGGCTGACGTTTAGTCTTTTTTCCCTTTTTTCTAATACGTGGAATATATTTGTCCTGAACCTCCAGGATGGTGTTTTTAAACAGCATCCACGCCTGATGCAAGTTTTTTACTCTGCGAGCTGCTCCTTTCAGTCTTTTTTTCACCATTTTTCTCATTTTGTCGTAATCACCTTTTCTATAGTTAAACGCTAGCGTACTTGATTTCCTAGTTTCACTTCCTTCAATGCCAATATCAAAACCGATCATATTATGATCACTGTTATCAAGCGGCCCTCGTATCGTTACCCCCTGCACTAGATCATGAGCACCACTAAGGACTAAGTCTAGTATTTTTCCTTCTCTTGTCGGCTCCTGAACTAGCTGTTCCATGAAGCTGTCCTTGATTTCATCAAGAAATCTTATGTCCCTTGCGTGTACAGATGTTACATTACCCCAGTCTATATGCGGGTAATTGAAATCCCCCATTATTATTGTGTTGCCCAGTTTGTTTGCGTCCCTGATTTCCTTTAACATTTCCGCATCCGTCTGTTCGTCCTGGCCAGGCGGACGGTAGTACACTCCTATCACTATCCTTTTCCCCTTTGCACATGGAATTTCAATCCACAGTGATTCCAAGGAGTGTTTTGCTTCCTGCAGAATTTTCAATCTATTTGATTCAAGGCTCTCGTTAATATACAATGCTACCCCTCCACCAATCCGATTCACCCTATCACTACGATATAATTTGTACCCCGGTATGACAGTGTCCCACTGGTTATCCTCCTTCCACCAGGTCTCAGAGATGCCTATTATATCTAATTTTTCACTTAGTGCAATATATTCTAACTCCCCCATCTTATTTCTTAGGCTCCTGGCATTCGCATATAGACATTTCAAACTATGTTTGTTGTTCCTAAGTACATCATGCTTAGTACTTGACAGTATTAATTGGCAATCTTTTGTCTGATTTTTATTGTTATTTAAAGATACCCGATCTACTACAATCTCTTTTGCAACCTCACTATCAGGATACTCTATCTTCCCTGTTATGGTGATATCTTTGAAAGATACCTTATCCCGAACCATGCTCTTTTGAGCGACTGTCGGCCTTCCCCCCATTTCTAGTTTAAAAGCTGCTCTATCTCCTTCTTAAACGCCGATGCCAGCAGCCTGGTCCCACTCTGGTTAAGATGGAGCCCATCCTTTCGGAATAGGCTCCCCCTTCCCCAGAATGTTGCCCAGTTCCTAACAAATCTAAAGCCCTCCTCCCTGCACCATCGTCTCATCCACGCATTGAGACTCTGGAGCTCTGCCTGTCTCTTGGGCCCTGCGCGTGGCACAGGTAGCATTTCAGAAAATGCTACCCTGGAGGATCTGGATTTCAGCTTTCTACCTAAGAGCCTAAATTTTGCTTCCAGAACCTCTCTCCCACATTTTCCTATGTCATTGGTACCCACATGTACCAAGACAGCGGACTCCTCCCCAGCACTATCTAGAATCCTATCTAGGTGACACGTGAGGTCCGCCACCTTCGCACCAGGCAGGCAAGTCACCAGGCGATCCTCACGTCCACCAGCCACCCAGCTATCTATATGCCTAATGATCGAATCACCAAGTACAACAGCTGTCCTAACCTTTCCCTCCCGGGCAACATTTGGAGATATATCCTCGGTGCGAAAGGATAATACATCCCCTGGTGGGCAGGTCCTGGCTACAGGAGTACTTCCTACTTCACCAGGGTGATGCTCTCCTTCTAGGAGACCTCCCTCCTCCAAGGTAGCACAGGGGCTACCTGACTGGAGGTGGGACTTCTCTACAACATCCCTGTAGGTCTCCTCTATGTACCTCTCTGTCTCCCTCAGCTCCATCAAGTCTGCTACTCTAGCCTCAAGGGAACGGACACGTTCTCTGAGAGCTAGGAGCTCTTTGCATCGGGCACACACATATGACACCTCACCAATTGGGAGATAATCATACATGTGACACTCAATGCAAAAGACTGGATAGCACCCCTCTCGCTGCTGGACTGCTGACTCCATCTTAGTGTTTTTTGAGTTTTTCCGTAATTTAAAACTTGCTAAAGTATTAAGGATATCAGTCTATCACTAACTTACAGTTCCTCCTTTAAACCCCAATCTTCAAGTTCCGAAAGCACAAGCAAAATTTGTTCACTTACCAGAGAAATATCCTCTTCTCCCAGAACTTATTAGAAGGAAAGCTTTCGCGCGCCTAACGGCGCGCGGCACCTTGAGCAGAGGCCCCGAGTGGATCGGAACGGACCTGGGAGTCACTCTGGCGAAGGCTCCGAGGATATGCAGATGAGCTGCAAGTCCTCCACGGCACCTGAGAAGGCAACCGGTGGGAGAGCTGGGCACCTCTCAACCAAGAAAAGGCTTACCAGGGGTTAGGCCGAAGCCAGCATTCCTCCCCCTGAGGGTCACCTGATCCTGGCTAAGAAGTACCTGGCTAAGGTCACATGGCCAGGGCTCCTATTGGCTCTCTAGAGTCAGAGTTTTTTCTCAGTCTCCACCTGCTGGTAGGCGAGCACAACCCATCAGTCCAATCCTGGTCCGGTCCGGAGGGACTAAAGGAAAGCAAATTAGCAGGTAAGATCTAATTTCTCCTTTGTGCACCAGGTTTCAGCAGGCATAATAGTCCTTCAACCTAAAGTTGGATGTAGGAATCCACTCTAAGTGCTGTTCTATAAAAGTTGCTTAGTGCGGATCTTAATGGTGCTTAACTTTGGATGCTATTTACTATTAATAAATAAATCCTAATAAATAAATACTGAATCTGGCCCCACATGTATTAAAGGCTTAGAGAACAGACAGGCTTTCACCTGCTTCCTGAAGTATAGGATAGTCTTGAGATAGATGTAGCCTCTGGGAGTAAGTTCCAGAATGTGGGGGCTACTCCTGAGAAGGCTCGCTGATGACGTACAATTTCTTTTGATGAGGATACAGATAGTGATGCTTCTTGAGAGGACCTTAGAGGTCTCAAAAGCGTGTAGAGGGCTAACTTGTTATTTAAGTACTGTGGCCCATTTTGTCTGAGGACCTTGAAAATCAAATACAGAGTTTTTAGCTGTGTAAGGTACTGGTAGCCAGTACCGTTTTTGCAGGAAGGGTGTGATGTGGTCATGCCGCTTGCAGCCTTCTGAATTAGTTGGAGCTGATACAAACTCATTTTGGTTTGACCAGTGTACAGGGCATTACAGTAGTCTAGTTGTGACGTTATTATGACATGGACCACTGTGGTCAGACTCTTTTCAATATATGGAGAGAGATTTCATAGTTGCTGCAGGTGATGGAGGCAATTTTAAAGTTTGTTTGAACTTAAGGGATCGGAGTGAGTGATGAGTCCAGCAGAATTCCAAGATTCCTGACCTGTGACTTTAGGGGGAGTTTATACTTCCCAAATCAGGTATTTGTCCCCTTGTGTTAGGTACCCAAAGAATCTCTGTTTTGATTGGGTTCAGGCAGAGTTTGTTGGTTTTTTTGCCCATTCCCGGATTGCTGTTAGACAGGCAGTCAGTTTATTCAAAGCTGTGAATAGATGTAGTTCAATGAGTATGAACAGTTGTACATCATTGGCACAGATATAGAATTTTGTGCCCATCGACCAAAGTAGTAAAGGCTTGAGGTAGATATTAAATAAATTAGGTGACAGTTTGGATCCCTTTGGCACCCTGCAGTTCAGTGCTCAAGGTGATGATGTGCTGTTGCTGAACAGAATAGAATTTGAACCAGGTAAATACCGATACGTGTTTCTGCCATCCTTGAAAGCAAGACAGTATGATCCCCTAGTGTCAAGGGCTGCTGAGAAATCCAGCAATGCTACAATATTGAAGCAGATCTCCTGTCAGTTTCTGTGGAGATCATCAAGAAGGGACACAAGAACTGTCTCTGTTCTGTATCTAGATCACCCTCCTATCCAAATTCAAACAGGAAATAGCAACAGGGGAAAAAAATCCTTCTCCAATTCGACATGTCTAGTGCATTCAACATGGTAAACCACAATATACTACTAAGACTGCTAGATAAACTCGGGATTGGTGGAAACATACTTAGCTAGACCAAGGGCTTCCTAACCACAAGAACATATCAAGTAAAATCAAACTCCAGCATACCATCACCATGGAAAGCAGACTGTGGAGTACCACAAGGATCACCGCTATCACCGATCCTCTTCAACCTAATGATGACCCCACTAGCCAAGACCTTAGCCAACCAAGGCCTCAACCCTTTCATATATGCAGACGATGTCATAATATACATCCCTTACAAAACCAAACTGACAGAAATCACTAACGAGATCAATCTCAGCTTGAACATCATGGACTCATGGGCAAATGCATTTCAACTAAAACTCAATAAAGAAAAAACGCGTCTCATCCTCTCATCACAACACAGCATGGACAACCCCACAAGAATTGACACACCAGACTACACCCTTCCTATCTCAGATAGTCTGAAAATCCTCAGCGTAACAATGGACCGTAACCTAACACTGGAGAGCCAAGTGGCATCCACAACAAAGAAAATGTTTCACTCAATGTGGAAACTCAAACGCTTAAAACAATTCTTCCCGAGGGAAACATTTCGCACCCTGATACAATCAATGGTACTAAGCCACGCAGACTACTGCAATGGAATCTATGTGGAATGCAAAGAACAAACCTTAAAGAAACTTCAGACCGCACAAAACACGGCAGCTAGGCTTATATTTGGAAAAACGCGATTTGAAAGCGCAAAACCCCTCCGCACAAAGCTACACTGACTCCCAATCAAAGAACGCATTGCTTTCAAAATCTGCACCCTGGCTCACAAAATCATCTACAGTGAAGCCCTGGGATACATGACAGACCTGATCGACTTACCAACCAGAAACATATCCGAATCAACACGAACATTTCTAAATCTTCACTACCCAAGCTGCAAAGGTCTTAAATACAAATCAATCTACGCATCCAGTTTCTCCTACATAAGCACGCAATTATGGAATGCATTATCAAAAGCCTTGAAAACGACGTACAACTACCTAAACTTCCGGAAATCACTAAAGACTAACCTGTTCCAAAAGGCATACCCTATCGACCCAACTTAAATGCCTGAACTCTGCTACACAACAAAACTCAAGTACATAATGGACATTACTCAAGTCTTCCATTGTACGACTGACTAATGTGACAGTGCTACATGAACTCTATCCTATCACAACATTACCTTGTATTTGTTCACCGGAGACTTCAAAGCCTCTCCGGTACTATGTAAGGCACATTGAGCCTGCAAATAAGTGGGAAAATGTGGGATACAAATGTAACAAATAAATAAATAAATATTGCCATGGGTCTAGCCAGTTACTTTCATTTACCAGTCATTGAGCTGAATGCAGACTGTCCTATAAGTTTTGCTAGGAAAGGGATGTTAGAGTCTGGTAGGTAGTTTTTGAGCTTGTCCTAGTCAAGGTATTCTTTTTCAGTAGGGGGTACACCACAGCCCTTTTTAGTGTTGTTGGCAGCTGCCCTTCTACAAGAGAAGAGTTATTCATTTTAGTGGCCCCTTCAATGAGACCTATGCTGGACAGGGGTCAAGAGGGCAGGTTGTTGGCTGTAGACCTTTTAGGATTTTTTTTCAAGAGCCTTCTCTGTGACCTGGTTGCATGAATCCCAGCTGGCTTTGGATGGCAGGAAGGAGGTTCTCCTCATTAGCTAGTGGGAGGCTTGATGGAAGTCCGTAGGTCATGATAGAGACCTTTAATTTTGTTGGCAAAGAATGTAGCAAAATCATTGCTGATTAGTTGTGACTGAGAAGACTGGTTCTGTTGATGCTTAAGGATCCATAGTTCTGGGGAGAAACATGGGGAACATTTGTGCATACAGCATAGGACCTTCTTTGGTGGGGACATTTTTTCTGATGCTATCACTAAGTGTGCATTCCAATCTGCCCTGACACTACAGTCATTTTTCATCCATATGGGGGTAGGACAAAGCCTCTAGGAATTTCTTAGAAGTCAGATTTCTCATGGGTCAAATTTCCTTCCAAACTTTGGTCAGGGCCCATCTGTTTCAGGTAGTCCTTTATAGAAAATGTGATTACAAAATTATCTGTCCTAGAAAGGGGTGTTATCTCAATGCCACCAGCTTTGGGTTCAAAGATGTCAACCCCTTTGCAGAACACGGTCTAGCACATGGCCCTTTTCATGGGTTGGAGATTTGATCACCTGAGTGAATCCTAGAGCTAGCACTGTATCAAGGAAGGTAGCAGTGGTGATATCTGGAGTTTCGATGTGTAGGGCAAAGTCTCCAATGACCAATAATCTAGAGAAGCTCAGGGTTACCTCTGTCACCAGATCCAGCCATTCTTACACAGATGATATGCTGTTTTGTTTTAATTTTATTTTCCTGGTGATCTCTTCTCTTTCAGCATCTCTTCTGTTACTGCCTTGAGTCCTGATGACCAGTCCCATGTTTGCAGCAAGGGGGTTCTTGCATATGAATTTGTTAATGTCTTTTTTTCTACTACGGATGCTAGGTATGTTCCTGTATATTTTGCTATAATAGTCATATTTATTATTTTAATGTTTACTGTTTTATACATGGTTAATTGATTGTGATGGGCGTTCAGTCCTACTTGATCAGGAGCATTAAGTTAATAAACTTGAGAATTCTCTTTCATTTTTTTCAACTTATGAGCATACGTACTCATTTTAGTATCAGGCTGATTTTGCAATGGCCCCGTGCTATTTAGGGCTAGGTTTACTATAGTATGCTAATGCTGTTAAGGCACATTAGGACTCTTTTTCTGAAGGTTGTTAAGCCCTTAAAGTGGCATTGCATTGGAAAACAGGCTACAGCAAAACATACTAAAATGTTTTACTACTACTACTACTTATTTCTATAGTGCTACAAGGCATTCGCAGCACTGTACACCATACACAAAAGACAGTCCCTGCTCAAAGAGCTTACAATCTAGATAAGACAGGTAAACAGACAGAACAATTAAGGGTAAGGGAATGAAGAGGTGAGGATAAAGGACAGGGTAAGTGAGTTAGGAGTCAAATGCAGTGGTAAACAGGTGGGTTTTGAGTTCGGACTTGAAAACGGCTAAAGACGGGGCTACACGTACATGCTCGGGAAGTCTATTCCAGGTGTGAGGTTTTCTGGTATTTTGACTGTTTTTGCACGCTAAGCCCTTATTAACTATTTTTTTTAATGTATTTTTGAGGGGGGGGGGGGTGTTATAGGCAGATGGTAGCCGTTCCTGTGCTACGATTAGCACATGCTAACTGGATAACACAGAATTAATGAGGGAGCACTTAAGCAGCTCCTAAATAACAGGTGGTAAATGCACCTATACTAATTACTAATTATTTGCAGGTCTTACATACTAATGACAGTATTATTAATTTGAATTTTGCTCACACCTGTTCAGTAGTAGCTCAAGGTGAGTTACATTCAGGTACACTGGGTATTTCCCTGTCTCTGGAGGGCTCTCAATCTAAGTTTGTACCTGAGGCAATGGAGGGTTAAGTGACTTGTCCAAGATCAGAAGGAGCAGCAGTGAGATTTGAACCAGGCACCTCTGGATGTCAAGACTGGTGCTCTAACCACTCGGCCACTTCTCCACAGTAGCACATCACCTGCAAATACATAAAAAGTGACACAATATAACAACAGGACTTGCATTATAGAATGAATGCATGCTAATGTGTAGTAACATGCAGTAATGCAGTAGCACCTCTTAGTAAATCTAAGATTAATGTGAATACTATTCACGCATTAAAGCTACAGATTTAGGTGTTAGTGTATATGCTGCATTCACAAACTACCAATACTACATTTTTGTGCATATGCTCAAAAATGTAGTGCGCTATGCATTACCTGATTGTGAGAGAGTGGACTACCGTGGATATGAGTTAGGCCTGAAAGGGGTGTGTGTAAAAAAACAAAAAAAATAAAAGTTATGTGGGTTCTGAGCGATATTCAGCTGTGGCCTGCATAATGGTCTTATGAAGGCTCCGGCTGAATATTGGCTGGGAACCGCATAAGCTTCACCCGCCAGCTGCGATTAAATTACCCTTGGCTATTCAGAGCCAGTGCCTGGACATGGCCCGGCACTGAATATCTTGGGCTAATTCTGCTCACAGCTGTGAACGTTAAAACAAAACAAAAAAAACAACCAACCAACCACTGATGGCCATGGGCTGAATATTATCCCCATTACATTTATGCAACATTAGCAAGTGATTTTTCTAAGAATCTCAGGACCACATTTTAAATTCAAGACCTATCTGCTTCATTCCCAGAAATCCCCTTGGTCTTGTGCACTGCAGTGGAATGGCAAGGTCTGATCTACTGTTCCTGGCTGCTTTGTACACCCCTTCTACTTACTATTACTTGGTCAATAAAAGAGCAGCTCACATCTGAGGGCTACTACATACTGAAGCAAAATACGTAGCACAAAGGGCCCTCGGTCAGAATCTTTCCTATGAAAGATCTGCAAATCTGACACCTTCTAGCAAAATGTTCTCATTTAAAGGACCATTTTAATATAAATCTCCATATGCTGATTACACAGAAATTCTCCCACACAACCAAAACATTGTTATGTAATACAAAGGGGGTAATTTTACAAGAAAAGTTTGCATGTAGAATAGTGTTTTATGTGCCAAATCAGCTTTTATAAAATTGCCCAGGCATATATACCTTGTTAAGTTTGTTTAACCTCAGTTGGAGGCGTTCCTAGAGGGTTTTCTTTGGTAATAATCTAGGAAAATTTGTGCATGGCTGAGAGCAGGTATAAAGGTATGCGTATATTTTCTCTTTTTAAAAATTACCCCATGAAAATATGTGCATATTTTCCTTTTTAAAACTAGTATAACTTATGCTCACTCCCATAAGGGCCTGTGCTAGCACCTTTGTTATATAACATTTTTCTAAGCCCTCTAGTCACTATCATTCACTTTCTCCCCAGACTCTGGCTGAGTGCTATCATGATTAACCTTGTGTTCTCAACCAAATCACATCCACCTCCCCTTCCCCCAGTTCATTCTCTCAACCCTACTACTACTACTACTATTTAGCATTTCTATAGCGCTACAAGGCATACGCAGCGCTGCACAAACATAGAAGAAAGACAGTCCCTGCTCAAAGAGCTTACAATCTAATAGACAAAAAATAAATAAAGTAATCAAATCAATTAATGTGAACGGGAAGGAAGAGAGAAGGGTAGGTGGAGGTGAGTGGTTACGAGTCAAAAGCAATGTTAAAGAGGTGGGCTTTCAGTCTAGATTTAAAGGTGGCCAAGGATGGGGCAAGACGTAGGGGCTCAGGAAGTTTATTCCAGGCGTAGGGTGCAGCGAGACAGAAGGCGCGAAGTCTGGAGTTGGCAGTAGTGGAGAAGGGAACAGATAAGAAGGATTTATCCATGGAGCGGAGTGCACGGGGAGGGGTGTAGGGAAGGACGAGTGTGGAGAGATACTGGGGAGCAGCAGAGTGAATACATTTATAGGTTAGTAGAAGAAGTTTGAACAGGATGCGAAAACGGATAGGGAGCCAGTGAAGCGACTTGAGGAGAGGGGTAGTATGAGTAAAGCGACCCTGGCCCCCTTTTCTTCCTTTTCTGAAATCACTGAAGAGGAAACTGCACATTTTCTTTCCTCCTCCAGACTGACTACCTGTTCTTCTGATCCTATTCCCACCCATCTACTTAGCACTCTCTCTCCTACTGTCATCCCTTCTATCTGTTATATCTTCAATCTTTCAATTTCCACTGCAACTGTTCCTGATGCCTTCAAACATGCCGTAGTTACACCATTCCTCAAAAAAACTTCTTTAGGCCGTACCAGTACTTCCAACTATTGCATAGACAAGGAAGTAGCGTGACCAACAGGACACCTCCAAGTAAAACCAAGGAGATGAAAGATAAAACAAATGTTCTTTAATAGTGGATGAAACTCAACATGGCACCGTGTTTCGGTGAGAAACGTCTGCTCGAGGAGTCTGTAAAGGATGGTCGTCTGCAGGTGAAATTGAAGAGCATTCAAACCATATCAAGCCTTTAGAAAGGCTAATGATAGGTAAGTTTGTAAAATGCATTGGTAAGGGCAAAGAAACTTGAAGTCAAAACAAATCTAGTGAGTGCCCAAAGAGAATTGCCCCATCTCCCTCCTCCTTTTCCTATCCAAGCTACTTGAACGTGCTGTCCACAACCATTGTCTTGACTTTCTTTCATCTCAAGCTATTCTTGATCCACTTCAATCTGGCTTTCGCCCTCTTCATTCAACTGAAACAGCCCTTGCTGACGTCTCCAATGTCCCGTTCCTGGCCAGATCCAAAGGTCTCTATTCTATCCTCATCCTTCTTGATCTATCTGCTGCTTTTGACACTGTTGATCACCACCTATTCCTTGATACGCTGTCCTCACTTGGATTTCAGGGCTCTTTTCTTTCCTGGTTTTCTTCTTCTCTCCCATCGCACTTTTAGTGTATACTTTGGTGGATCCTCTTCCACTTCTTTCCCACTATCAGTTGGTGTACCTCAGGGCTCTATCTTGGGACCTCTTCTTTTCTCCCTCTATACTTCTTCCCTTGGTGCACTTATCTCATCCCATTCCATGGTTTTCAGTATTTCCTTTAGGCTGATGACTCCCAGATCTACCTCTCCACACCAGAAATTTCAGCAGGATTACAGGCCCAAGTATCAGCCTGCCTGTCTGACATTGCTGCCTGGATGTCTCACTGCCAGCTGAAACTAAACATAACCAACACTGAGCTTCTTATCTTTCCCCTAAACCCACCTCTTCTCTTCCCCCTTCTCTAGCTCTGTGGATAACATCCTCCCTGTCTCATCAGCTCATGACCTTGGGGTCAACTTTGACTCCTCTTTATCTTTCTCTGCACATATCTAACAGACTACTAAAACCTGTCATTTCTCTCTCATATCACCAAAATTCAGCCCTTCCTTTCTGAGCACACTACCAAAAAAACCCTTACCCACACTCATCACCTCTTGCTTAGACTACTTTAACTTCCTTCTCATAGGTCTCCCACTAAGCCATCTCTCTCCCCTTCAATCTGTTCAAAATTCTGCTACATGGCTTAAATTCTGCCAGTGTTGCTATGCTCATAATAGCCTTCTCCTCAATTCACTTCACTGGCTCCCTGTTTCCGTTCAAAATCTTCTTATTGACTTTCAAGTGCATTCACTCTGCAGCTCCTCAGTACCTTTCCACTCTTCTCTCCCTACAGTCCTCCCCGGGAACTCAGTTCATTGGGTAAATCTCTTTTACCTGTACTCTTCTCCTCCACTACCAACTCGACTCTGCTCATTTTATCTTGCTGCACCATACACCTGGAATAGACTTCCGGAGTCAGTACGTCAAGCGCCATCTCTGGCTATCTTCAAATGTAGGCTAAGAGCCAACCTTTTTGAGGTTGCTTTTAACCCCTACTCACTTGTTCAGTATCCATGTCTGTTTTATCATTCTCACCTTAAATAGTTCCCTTATTTTTCCAGTTTGTCTGTCCTGATTAGATTGTAAGCTCTGTCAAGCAGGGTCTGTCTCTTCATGTTCAAGTGTACAGCACTGTGTATGTCTTGTAGCGCTATAGAAATGATAAGTAGTAGTAGTAGTAGTCATCACGTGGGATTAGAGCTATTATGCGGAAAATATCCTGCTATTACATCATACAGATTCATCCAACCCCGATATCCATCCCACTCCAAAACTGTCTGTCACATATTGAATCTTGGTTCGCTAACAATTGTCTGGTTATGAACCCTTCTAAATCAGTTGCAATCTGGTTTTCAAATTATTTAGCTTATCCAACTGTATCCCCTCATCTGTCAGGTTCACCAATTACATTAGTTTGGACTTCCACAATACTCCAAACATTTGCAGTCTGTTCGTATTTACCTCATGAAATCCAATCGGATTTCATCCTTTTTGTTTCACTGGCTCCCTGTGAAATATGGCCTCCAATTAAAAATACTTATGCTCATTCACAGTGCTATTTTCACAGGACTTCCCCATTACCTCGCTTCTGCTATAGTTCCTTACAAATATGTGTGTGCCTCCTACAGTCTTCATCAGAATTTCTCCTTACACTTCCACCCCACGGCTCGATTCCTAATCTGCCTTTTTCTATCTCACTTCCTCTCTTTGGAACTCCCTTCCACCATATCTGTGCATTGAGACAAGATGAAGTAAGTTTAAGAGTGCCCTTAAAACTCATTTACTTGAACGTGCTATCAATTCTAATCCCTAGACTGCATGGATGATCCGGGGGGGGGGGGGGGGGGGGCTTGGCATCTGTTTTTCCCTCTATCTCCCTGTTGCTCCCATCTTTTTCCACCCTTCCCTCTTTCCCTCTTCCATCACTTTTCTTCCCTTGTTTTGTTCCACTCCCTGGAAATTTCATTTCTGCACTGTACCTTTCTGCACCTGATCTTTCCTTTTCTATTTTGACAATGGAGTTCTGTTTCCTGGCAAATGCTGCCTCTTGTTTTTTACAATTTAATTTTTAATTGTAAACCACTTTGATGCGATTGTTAAAGGTAGTATAACAAAAATCTAATAAACCATAAACAAGTTAACTGACCTGTTATAAAATTACTGTCAGTTACACAGGGGCCCTTTTACTAATGAATGCCTAATGCAGCCAAAATGGGCTAATGTGGTGGGATGGGCTAAAGCGTTCTGTGTTAGTTTTGCCATCTGCAAACGCTAAGGGTCAGACTCTATATATGGTGCTTAAAAAATCCCCATGGAAAACATTTTAGCCTAAGCGTATTCTATAAGTGGTGCAGATTTAGGAACGGGATATAGAATACGCTTAGTCGATATCCTAGCACTTAAAACTGTGGTGTAAATCCCGGCATATGGATTTAGGCGCAGATGGCCATATTCTATAACAATGCATGTAAATGCCCACGAAATACCCAATTCCCCACCCATAACCATGCCCCCTTTTCCCTGCGTGCATTACAATTTAGGTGCAGTGTGTTACAGAATACGCTTAGGGAGTTGTGTGCATAAATTCTAATTAGTGATCATTATTGCTATTTAAGTGCTGTTAATGCTGATTGGCTTAAGTCAATTAAATTATGTGCATCGTTATAGAATATGCTTGGATTTTGGCATGGCACGCTAGGCGTGCTATACAGAATCCAGGGGTAAGAGTGTGTTTTTTTGTTTTGTTTTTTTGGGGTATGTGTCAGGGATCGAAAATTGGTGTGCATGTGCTAATAAGATGGTGCACCATCATTAGCATGCCCATAACGCGGGAGCCCTTAGCGTCTCCTAAATAGGAGGTGGTAAATGCTCCTGTGGTAATATTTTCAATGGCCACGTAATGCTAACATTACCACACAGCCATATATTCAACAAAGAGGAAAAAAAGCCCTCTTTGACGGTTGCGCTAAAAATGGGCTTAGCGTGCAGGACACACTAAGCCCATTTCTTAGTGCAGCTTAGTAAAAAGGCCCCACACAGCCTTAAAGAGGAACATTTTCAGGTCCCATTCTATGTTATGCTTCTTACTGCTCCTTAACATTTTTTTTTATTTCAGAATTTATAAACTTTGAATTCCAAGATACAGAACCAAGAAATTACACCACATACAGGCAAACAATTCACTGAAGTAAATAAACTAAACACTGTGTCTGAATATATATATATTTTTTTTGCCTCCTTTGCATCACTGGAAGTGCCATTTCTCCTACCCTACTCTTTTGATCCTGCTTCTGATATCAGTAGGACTGGTGTTCCACCACTTCGTGTGGGTTGTCTTTTCCGTAATATAACAATATACAGAAAAGAAAGAAAACTGACGTATTAGTCCCCATCATTGGGAGGAAGGAGAGATAATCAAAGAAAATAAGTTAAAACAAACAAAAAAGAGTCTCATTTGAATCTATACTTAAACGTGGCAGTCTTTAACATCTTTTTAGACCCAATCAAGGGCCCTGTTTACTAAGGTGCGTTAGTGTTTTTAGCGCGCTTACTAACCATGTAGGCACCTATAGGAATATTGTAGGCACGTTCATGGTTAACACGTGTACATCGTTAACGCGGGTTAAAAATGTTAACACGTCTATAATGCTGCTTAGTAAACAAGGCCCCAAAGATACCAGAGAGCTAGCATGCAAGTAACCAAAGTACTTAAACAAAAATTCTTAGGTAGTACAAATCTTAGCGTTATATATATTTTTTTATGTGGAGCAGTAAATAGTATTGTACGTCCACAATAGATTTTTCAGACGGTTAACTCTGTCACAAATCTAATATTATAAAAGATTTGCTCCTTTTCAAACACACACCAATTCTTGGTCTCACATTTGATTATAACACACCAGTCACTTTGAAATATAAGAAAGTAAGCATCATGTTTATTCCAGTTTCCTCTGTAACAGGTAAGGAACCTTTACAGAAAAAGGGCAAAAGTTAACTCTACAAAATAATTAAGACATGAAACTGGTAAATAGGAGATTAAAAAAAAAAAAAGAGAGAGACTTTGAACATGAAGATCTCTATTATCCACAAGGAGTAGGAACTGGATTGGGCTGTTCAAAAGCAGACTCAGGACACCAAAGTAAAATTACAGATGTTTATTAAATCTGACTCGACATGGCACCATGTTTCGGCAAGTGCATGTCTGCTGATGTACACGTTTGGTCTTGGTAGCATGTTTTGTAGACTGGACTTAAAATGGTCTTTAAAAAGACTGTCACTCAATGGAAAAGCAGTATGGGCATCCACTCATAATAGCCCTGACAAAATAGCCTTGTAATGAAATAACCCTTGACATTTCACACCCTAACAAAATAGTCCCTCCCACAAAACAACCCCCTTAACAAAACAGCCCCCTAAGAAAAAATAACACATCACTAAAAATATAATAAACTACAACTGAAATCTTCACTGAAATCTCCTACCAGCATTCAAGTGCATAAAGCATATAAAAATAAAACAAAATTCTATAGCTACAAACTGGTATTCACGTTCTGTTCTGCTATTTAAAGAAACTATTCTTCCATCAACATGCTAATTAAAAAAAAAAAAACAATATTGTCATAATTTTCATAGTCTTACCAACCATATCCTGTTTGGCAAGGTAAGATTATTAGGGGAAAAAAATGAAGTCCCATATTCTGGGCAGCCTGATCGGGCCTTTTTGACAGTGGCTGTTATGTCAGGGACTATTATGTTTGGAGCTTTTTTGTCGGGGCCATCTTGACCAGGTACCAGTAGTATGGTAGCAAGTAATATGCCACTGTGATGCTAGCATATTACTTCCTACCACACTACTTTTCCATTGAGCAACGGTCTTTTTAAAGACCATTTTAAGTCCATTCTACAAGACGTGCTACCAAGGACAAACGTTTACATCAGCATAATAAACATGCGCCAAATCAGGACTACCGATAGGGTTACCACAGGAGCCTGGCGGTAGTTCCCACCCCCAGCATGTGCCATTACCGGCCGAGGCTTACCTGGTGGTGATGGATACCACCAAGTTAGCGCAGGAGCTCTTACCATCTCCTAAATAGGTGGCAGTAAGGCCTCCCCTTGGAAATGGCTGTGTGCCAATCCCTGTGATTAGTGCACGGCCATTTCCTTTTAAAAAGCCCCCAAAAAACCCAACCTTTTACCCGTTGCGGTGAAAGGGGGCCTCCATTCATGTCAAAAACATGTGCCGGTGCTAACGCAGGCCCCCTTGTACCGCAGCTTGGTAAAAAGGGGCCCTTAGTAATGGTTTATGGACTTTTTTTTTTAACCCCGGAATTCATCCAAACCTTTTTTTAAAACCCAGCTACGCTGACTGATTTTTCCACATTCTCCATCAATGAGTTCCAGAACTTAACTATGTATTATTAACTGAAAAAATATTTCCTTCAAATTTTCTTAAGTGTACTACTTAGTAACTTCATGGTATGGCCTCTAGTCTTTGTACTTTTTGAAAAATCAAGCAATTAATTTGCCTTTACCTAGTGTTTATTCACAGATTTGATATATCACATTTCAAAGTATATGTCGATGCAGTTCCATTCCACTCCATTCATGATTTTATAGACGGTCTATTTTATCTCCCTTCAGCCATCTCTTCTCCAAACTGAGAAGACCCAACCTCCATAGCCTTTCCTCACATGAAAGTCATCTCAACTCCTTAATCGTTTTGGTCACCCTTTTCTGTACCTTTTCTAATTCTGCTATGTCTTTTTTGAAATGCAACAACCGATACTGCACACAGTACACAAAGCGTTGTTGCACTACAGAATGATACAGAGACATTATGATATTTTTTGTTTTATTCTCTATTCCTTTCCTAATAATTCCTACTACTCTGTTTACTGTTTTGGCCACTGCTGCACATAGAGCAGAAAATTTCAATATACTGCTCATGATGATACCTAGATGCTTTTCCTGGGCGACAATTCCTAATGTGGCACTTAGCATCGTGTAGCTATAATTTGAATTCTTCTTCCCTATGTGCATTACTTTGCACTTGTCCATATTTCATCTGCCATTTGGATGCCCAGTCTTTAGTCTTCCAAGGTCTTCCTGCAATTTCTCATAATATGCAATTTAATGAATTTGAATAATTTTGTGTCATCTGCAAATCTGATCACCTTACTTATTCCCATTTTCAAATAATTTATAAATATGTTAATAAGGATCAGTTTCAGTACAGATCCCTGTGGCACTCCATTATTCACCTTCCTCCATTAATAGAATTAGCCATTTAACCCTACTTTCTGTTTTCTATCTTTTAGCCAACCCACAACAGAATACTTTACTCCCTTAATAAAGAGTTAAAGGCCCACTCATTTATTTATCCGTGACATTTATACACCACATTAGCCTGAAATAGACAAGGAGTGGCAACTGTAATTTTCAGTTTTCTATAAGACAAATACAGTACAGGCATCAGTTATTACACATGATGTACTAAACACAT
Source organism: Microcaecilia unicolor (assembly GCF_901765095.1). NCBI lineage: Eukaryota > Metazoa > Chordata > Amphibia > Gymnophiona > Siphonopidae > Microcaecilia > Microcaecilia unicolor. The sequence goes on from NC_044036.1 coordinate 173,468,620, forward strand.
ATTAACAAACAACCGTATCATAATATCTAATAATGCACCCTTCTATGACATGTTTGTTAGAATGTTAAATAATAACTGAGCTCTGGGTGCTACTTCCTGCTGACCTCAGGCAGTTGGCATGTCAATCAACCTCATCTGACTAAGCTACCATGAGCCCAGACAGCAGGAGAAGCCATTCCTGCAAGTCACACACAGGCCAATTTTATAATTATTTATTAACTTATTTATTAGGATTTATTTACTGCCTTTTTGAAGGAATTCACTCAAGGCGGTGTACAGCAAAATCAAACATAAGCAATAGACAATTACAGCAGTAAAAATATTCAGATAACAATACAAAGTATGGAACAGTATACTACTTACAGTGTCAACAAAATACATATTGATAGTCAGCATAGGGTACAAGCAAAGATGGAACATATAGGGGTCCTTTTACTAAGGTGAGCTGAAAAATGGCCTGCACTGGTGCAGATGAGTGTATTGGACACACGCAGGTCCATTTTTCAGCGCACCTACAAAAAAAAAAAAAAAAAAAAAAGACTTTTTTTTGGCTGAATATGGAAATGCGGCAAAATAAAAATTGGCACGCGTCCATTTTGAGCCTGAGATCTTACCGCCACCCACTGACTTAGCAGTAAAGTCTCATGAGTTAACTGGGTGGTAATCATCAGCACACATACACTGCCAATTACTGACTGGTTAGCGTTTCCGGTGTGTGTAGTGGATGTGCATAAAAAATAAAATTACCACACGGTAATTCCAAATTGGCGTGCATAGGCACCTACGCGGCTTAGTAAAAGGGCCTCATAGGTAAGATATAAGAGAGTAAGAGAACTTAGAAAATTAGAAAACACCTTCCTTTACTTAATCTCTGTAAATGTTTTTGTTATCATGAAATGAAATGACTATACCATAACAAACTATGTAAGCCACTTTGAGCCTGCAAATAGGTGGGAAAATGTGGGATACAAATGCAATAAATAAATAAAATTAATTTTCAAAAGTTTGTTCACTCTCATGGGGATGTTATATGCCTGTACCAATAGAGGATAGTCAATAAATCATATGCCAACAAGACCCAGAAATACTTTCTAATGTGTCTCTTGGTCACAACCCAATCAAATTTAACATTTTTTTTGTTAATGTTTACAGTACAACATGCTTTCATGCAGTAGCAGTATAGTTTGTTCAGTCACCTATTTTATGACAAAAGAATGAATTCCAATTCCTTGTGGCAATTTATAGTGGCAGAGTCACCTGTTTCAACATGTCAGCAACATAAGCAACTGGCACAAAAAGTGCTGAGAGGATGTGAATGATTTCTTGAGGGAATGAATAGTTCTGTTCTGTGTAATGTCTTTTTCAAGCATGAAGACACAACTGTGACATTTCAAGAGAATAAAAGCTTTATATAGTAGATGATGATATTCCAAGAGATTTGGTATTACGTTTTTGTATCTGGAAGCTTTGCAAATTTCAAACATTTTCAAAAGTACTGTTGATTTTCCCTCCAAGACTGATTACTAATCAAAGTGACCCTTTCCCCCTTCTATGTCACTGAAAAAAAAAGCTATTTATAGACAAATGAGAAATGAATTTAAAGCAAATGTCTAAACATGTCAAACATGGAACTGCTGAAACAACTCTGGGATGAAGTTATTCAAACATACAGACCGCGGAAAGGCAATAAGAAAATTTAATTGTGTTTTGAGCATCCCATGAGGCACTATTAGGTCCATTTATTGGAAATGGAAACAGTTTGGCACTACCAAGACACTGACTCATTCAAGCCAACTCTCCAACATTGAACATTATTAAGAATTAAGTTTTTTTTTCCTTTGGGGGGGGGGGGGGGGTTGCTGGGTTCTTGAAGCCTGGATTGGCCACTGTCGGAGACAGGATGCTGGGCTTGATGGACCCTTGGTCTTTTCCCCGTAATGGCGGTGCTTATGTACTTATCAGTAGTCATGAGTTGAAGATACTACTGAGGAATATCACTGTGATGTCTAAGATCACTTTAGAAGAGATTGATGAGAATGTTGACTGCTCAACAATTTCAGTTGCTCAACAAAGATGGCCTATATGGAGGATGGCAAGATGGGAAGCCACCAGTGAAGAAAAAAACATTATAATGTGCCCAATACTCTCTATGGTATGAGTCCAAAGTAGAATATTTCAATCTGGACGCTAAGCGCCATGTGAGCTAAAACATAGCACATTACTCTAGTAATGACATCCCTACAGTAAAGCATTAAGGAGGGATGCTTTGCAATAGTGAGTACATGTAAGTTTGTGAAGAATGAGGGAAGGATGGATAGTGTAAAAAATAGATAAATCCTGGTGGAAAAATATTCCAGTCTGCTGCAGACCTGGGACAGGGGAGAAAATTCACCTTTTATGTTTCAATGATTTTTATTGACAACAAATTCAAACTACCAACAGAGCTATGCAACACAGTTACATATTATTTCTTGCGCTGTCAAACATTATGTAATTTAATTGATCCCCACCCTCCCTCCCATGTCCCAACTCCCCCCTCTCCCACCCCACCCCCACCTCCATGTTAACTAATTAACTAATTCACTGATAGTGTCAATAGGGATGCAGAAATTAAGTGGCAAGCAATTGTCTTCTCGCTGACGGGTGTAAAGTGTTCCAGAAGGTACTCCAAGTCTGTTGTAAACGTCTCCCTTCCTCCGAGTCCAGCGTTCGGACTCCGCATCGCTCCAGCTTTGACAAATCAATCATAAGGATTCTCCATTGGGTGAAAGTTGGGCCTGCCTGATCCATCCAACTATTCAAGATCACTTTCTTGCCCATCAAAACTGCTCGTTGCAAAAACCTCCGGTAACCCGGCAATGCCGGTTTAGCATATTTATACACATCAAATAGCATCAGTGGCTGTAACACAGTCTTTCTTTTCCAGTGTGTCCCGACCGCCTCAAATATCTGTCTCCAGAAGCTCTGTGCTCTAGAACAGGACCAAAACATGTGCCCCAGCGTGGCTCGTGCTGAAACACATCTTGGGCAGCTTCCTTTTTTCCAAAACCCGCTCTCTGGGCTCTGTATAGCGATATGTACAGGTGAAGCACAAATTTATATTGTAGTTCTCAATATCTTGTAAAGGGAAAACTGTGTAGGATAGATAACAAAAAAGTTTGTATCACGTTCTCCGATATTTCTACGCCCAGATCTGCTGACCAATCCTGTGCCCGCTTTTTATAGTCTATGTCCTCCGTCGTGTCTAACAAGTGTCTGTGATGATATTTTAAGGGGACTTCATTTTGAGATCCCAATGTCAAGGCTGTACTGAGAGTGTCTTGTACATCCTCACTGAGGTTAATCCAGCCTACTGATGTTGCATAATGTTTCACCTGCATGTAGGCAAACAAATCCGAAGCTGGTAAGGAGTACTCTCTTTGCATGTCCGTGAAAGACTGAAGTTGTCCTTCTTCTGTTACCAATTGATATAACTAACAAATGCCTTTACTACGCCAACGAGCAAACACTCCTGAGGTCGTACCAACCGGAAAGTCTGGGTTATGATATAGTGACAAAAAAGGTGAAGAACTTGCTGAGAAGCCATATCGCTTGCAGAGCCATCTCCAGGCTGCCCGGGCTGAAAACACAAACGGATTGTCAGAGATCTTGATATCTGTCCTATGTTGAGTGGAGTGTAACAACCAACTAAGGTGAACCATAGGGAATGCAGAAGACTCTATTGAGGTTGCTGAAAAGTCCTGGCATCCTGACAGCCAATCTCTTATATGCCTCATGGTGCTAGAGATGGTAAGGTATCTAACACTCAACAAACCCATTCCCCCGTGTAATAAAATTCACCTTTTAAAAGGGAAAAGATTCTACATTCGAGACAAAGCAACAATGGAGCAGCTTGAGTGGCCTAGTTTAAAAGGGAAAAGATTCTACATTCGAGACAAAGCAACAATGGAGCAGCTTGAGTGGCCTAGTTAAAGTCCAGACCTGAATCCAATAGAATATCTGTGACAAGTTTGAAGACTGCAATCCATAGACAATCTCCAGTCAAGCTGAAAGTACTCGAACTGTTGTGCCAAGAAGAATGGGCAAAAACTGTAACATCCTGCCGTGCAAAGTTAGTTTTGGCAGACCGTCATCAAAACAATTTATGGCTGTTAGTGTTGCGAAAGAGGATTCTACCAAATACCAAATCAAGGGGTGTGAAGACTTGTGCAATCAAGCCTCTTTGGTTTCCTATTCTTGAATGTTTGTTTTTATAATTGTGTTCTCTCATGTTGAGTAGCGTCTGTTTGATCAGTGAATCAAACTCTTATTGAAATGTATTGTGAATTTTACATTTTAGACAGTTGAATGTGGAAAACGTATGATGGTAAAAAGTCATTTGCAAGGCATTTTTATAAGAGCATTCTCATTTCATTTATTTTAGGGGCCCATTTACAGTCTGAGGTTTGTCTCCCTTATTTTTTCTGCAAATACATCACCCCCTATCTTTTTACTTTACAGCTCTTTACAGCTTTAAAAACAAACATCACCACTCAAATGTAACCTGCAATCCAACTGTACCAGCACATATCCAGTGACATTTGCTAGAAGAGCCTGTTGCCTCCCCTTGCTACCCATCACCTCTGTCCCGAACATTTGTCTTCCACCCACCCTCAGCGCCAGCCCAAACTGAAATCCAGGACTCTCTCCCCCCTCCCTTTCTACACCAGTCACTTACTCTCTCCATATATATGCTTCCTCCCCGTTCCCACCAGTTGGCTATTCTCTCTCTCAATTTCCCCACTTTGATCCCATCAGTTTCCATTTCTGTCCACAGTCATCTAAGGACAATGGACCAAATTCTATGTTGTGCCTACAAATTGGCACCAAAAATTAAATGCGCTTAGTGTGATTCTATAAAGAGTACGAGTCCTTTATAGAATTGCGCTTAGCCTAACTGTAGGCAGCTGCAATTAGGCCTGCTTTACAAGCAGGTTTAAATACTGGCACCTAAGTTAGGCGCAATACTATATCAATGTGCATAAAATCACAGAACGCCCCTAAACATGTCCACAAATTGTTACACACAATAGGATTTAGGTGTATTCCGTTATAGAATCGGATATATGCATAAAATCTAATTATTGTCAATTAGTGCTGATAATTGATTGCCAATTATCAGCACTGACTGACTTGTTTAATTAAGTTGTGCACACAATTTGGCCATGTGGCCAAATTAGCACGCATAACTTAAGGCGTCATTTACAGGATCCGGCGGAATATGTGTTGACTTTCCTGAAGGCTTCTGGCCTTGCCTGACCAGCCCGGCAAGAGAGCACTGCTAAGGATAATGGCCATTCTCCTTGCTAGGGCTCCTATCCCATGACAATACAATGCCCTTTTGTGTCTCATGAGAAACTATGGGGCTCATTTTCAAAGCACTTAGACTTACAAAGTTCCATAGGTTGCGATGTAACTTTATAAGTCTAAGTGCTTTGAAAATATGCCTCTTTGTCAAAAGCTTTCTGAAAATTTAGACAACACTAGCTCAACTGCCTCACCTTCATCCAAATGTTTATTCATGCCTTCAAAAAAATTGTTGCAGATTGGCAAAGCAAGACTTCCTTTGGCTAAATCAGTTCCATTAACTCATGTCTTACCTATGTGTTCATTAATTTTGTTCTTTATAATAGTTTCTACCATTTTGCACAACAGCGATGTTAGGCTCACCACTCTGTAGTTTCCCAAATCACCCCTGGAATCTTTTTTAAACATTGGAGTTACTTTGGCCACCCTCCAATCCTCAGGTATTGTAGACAATATTTTTTTTTAAATGATAGGTTACAGCTTACTAATAGTACATCTGTAATTTCATTTTTTAAATCTTTCAGTATTCCGAGTTGTATACCATTCAGTCCAGGTGATTTGCTGCTCTTTAGCTTGTCAATTTGTCCTTTATATCCTCCAGGTTCACCAAGATTTGTTTTAGTTCCTTTGAATTGTCACCTTTAAATACCATTTCTGGTATTTGTAGTGCTCTCATGTCTTCCTTACTAAAGACAAGCAAATAATTAATTTGGTTTCTCCACTATGGTCTTGTACTCCCTGAGTACCCCTTTTATTTTGTGATGACCTAATGGTCCAACTGATTTTCTCACAATCCTCCCGGTTCTAATGTACCTGAAAAAGTTTTTATATTATGAGCTTACCTCTTTGATAAGCTTCTTTTCAAATCCCCTTTTAGACTTCCTGATCAATATTTTGCATCTAATTTGCCAGTGCATAAGCTGCTTCCTGTTTTCTTATTTGTATAATATTTCAAACGTTTTTTTTTTTTTTTTGGGGGGGGGGGGGGTTATTTTGGTTTTTTATTTTTGGCTAGGCTAGCCTCTTTCATCTCACCTTTTAAATCATGCCAGCTATCATTATCCCTCATTGCACCTTTTTTTTTTTTTTAATAGCTAGAATACATCTGGTCTGGGCTTGCAAGATATCAACTTTAAATATCCATGGCTGATTTAAACTTTTAACATTTGCAGCTGTTTCTTTTAGCTTTTTATTTCTCATTTTCCTCACTGTATCAGTGTTACCCTTTTGAAAATTCAATACTAATGCAGTTAGTTAATTTGCTTACTGTACATATTAACACTATTGCCAAGTGGCCCCAACATCCTTACCTCTTGCGTCCCAAATTCCACTAAGGACTAGATCTAAAATAACTCCCCTGTTAGTTCCTGAACCATCTGCTCTCTGAAACAGTTATTAATTCATCTAGGAACTTCACCTCCCTAGTATTTCCTGAATGACATTTATACAACCAATACAGGGTAACTGAAATCACCCATTATTATAATGTTGCCAAATTTGTTGGCTTCCCTAATTTCTGCTAATATTTCATTATCTATCAGTTTGTTCTGCCAAGCTGGGCAGCAGTATAGACCCACCACTATTCGTTCTCTTCACACATGGAATTACTATCCATAAGAATTCCACAGGGCAATCTGTTTCCTGCAGAATATTTATTCTGTTTGAATCATTTCCTCTTAAACATATAACACCTCCTCCAATTTGAGCCACTTTATTACAATATAATTTTTACCCTGGTATCACAGTGTGCCATTACTTTCCCCCTTCCCACCAGGTATCTGAAATGCCTACTATATTTACCTCTTCATTTAGTGCTAGATACTCTTAACTCTCCCACCTTATTTTTTAGGCTTTAATCATTTGTATAAAGACGTTCCAAAATGTGTCTTTGTTTGTTATCTAAAACTTGCTTTAGATTGGCATCTTTTGTCTGCTCTTCCCATCAAGGCACCTGCTTACTTTCGCCTTTACTGCCACCGCCCTATCTGGATGCCCTAACTTCCCTGTTCTGATAGTATCTTTCAAAGATACCTGGGTCTGGGTTATACATCAGTGATCAAGGTAAGATACTCTGCTTATGATGTAAGTTCTGAACAGAGATCTGCAGCAGTCCAGTCTCTTCTATTTTTCCAATAAGCAGTGTATTGGTGCTCTAGGTCCTAGTACATTTGAAACGTTTATATTTTCATAGACAGGGTTGTTGCTGTTTGAGTTTTGTGAGTTGGTGTTATGGTATGACATGTTATGTTCCGACTGTCTTTTCTGTATGATTTTGTATTACTTTACAGAGTGGCAGTGAAGGGATTTTGTGCTGCTGGTACCAATATCAGAACCTGAATTAAAACATTTTCTGTTTTGGGTTACAGAGTGAAATATTCTAGTTCTGCTCTTCCTGTTATACTTATGTCCTTATGATTACTATTTTTGTATTATATTTATATTGATTTCTACCTTGAACATGCTGGAAAGGAGATGTATTAAAAATATATCTAATATTTCTTTAGTGTTCTTTAACTTCCACACAATATTTTTTTGTATTTATTAAAACAAACAAAAATGACAGCAGATAGAGACCATGAGGCTCATTTTCAAAGCACTTAGCCTCCCAAAGTTCCATAGAAACCTATGGAACTTAGCCTCCCAAAGTGCTTTGAAAATATGCCTCCATATGGACTAACCAGTCTGCACTAGGTATAAAATAAGACTCAACTAAGAATTTGCCAGTTCATTAATACAAATTAATAAGGCATTAACTTCTCATAAAACAAAGTTGAAAGGTAGGCACTAAATAAAAGGTAAAATTATGTATCATACCTGATAATTTTCTTTCCATTAATCATAGCTGATCAATCCATAGACTGGTGGGTTGTGTCCATCTACCAGCAGGTGGAGATAGAGAGCAATCCTTTTGCCTCCCTATATGTGGTCATGTGCTGCCGGAAACTCCTCAGTATGTCGATATCCAAGCTCCATCCGCAGGACTCAGCACTTAGAGAATTACACCCACAAAGGGACACTCTGCCCAGTTCACCACCGCCGAAACGGGGGAGGGGAATTAACCCAGCTCATCCCCACACAAGTGGGGGAGGGGAATCCGTCTAGCTCATCCCCGCGGAGCGGGGGAGGGACACCACCCCGCCAATGCGGGGGGATCTGGCTTATCCTGCAACCGCAACCGCGGGAGGAGCTGACTGACCCTAACACCGCCGAAGCGGGAGGGGTACAAAGCTGCCCTACAGCCGCACGAAGCGGGAGGGAGCGCCGGCAGAATTTATGTCTCAATCCAGCCCCGTAAAACGGAGGGGAGAGGAATGCAGCAGCTCACTGTAACACAAACTCGTCTCAACTCTTGAAGAATCCAATTGAAAAAACTTGAACACGAAGTCCTCCTGAACAGGAACTGAAGACTAAACTTGAATCTGAAATGCAACCAGAATATAAACAGTACAGATATCTGGGAGGGGCTATGGATTGATCAGCTATGATTAATGGAAAGAAAATTATCAGGTATGATACATAACTTTACCTTCCATATCATCATGCTGATCAATCCATAGACTGGTGGGATGTACCGAAGCAGTACTCACCCAGGGCGGGACATTGAAATCCCTGACCGCAACACTGAAGCTCCAAACCGGGCCTCCGCCCGAGCAGCCACAGTCAAGCGGTAATGCCTGGAGAAGGTATGGGCCGATGCCCAAGTTGCCGCCTTGCAAATCTCTTCCAAGGAGACGGACCCGGCCTCTGCCATCGAGGCCGCCTGAGCTCTAGTGGAGTGAGCCTTCAGCTGGATAGGCGGCACCTTCCCCGCGGCCACATAAGCCACTGCAATGGCTTCCTTGACCCATCTTGCCACTGTAGGCTTAGCAGCCTGCAGACCCTTACGAGGACCTGCAAACAGGACAAACAGATGATCCGATTTCCGGAAATCATTGGTCACGTCCAAGTATCTGATGATGACTCGTCTCACATCCAGATATTTGACAGCAGAGTATTCCTCTGGGTAGTCCTCCCTACGAAAGGAAGAGAGACAGAGCTGCTGATTCACATGGAAGCGAGAAACAATCTTGGGCAGGAAGGAAGGCACTGTGCGAATAGTCACTCCTGCCTCAGTGAACTGCAGAAAAGGCTCTCGACATGAGAGTGCCTGGAGCTCGGAAACTCTTCTGGCTGAAGTGATAGCCACCAAAAAGACTGCTTTCCCTGCTGAGATAGAGAACATACTGGGGAGTTTCCGGCAGCACATGACCACATATAGGGAGGCAAAAGGATTGCTCTCTATCTCCACCTGCTGGTAGATGGACACAACCCACCAGTCTATGGATTGATCAGCATGATGATATGGAAGCAAATATTTCATCTTAACATCGGGCAGAGTTTTAGAACACTTTTCAGGCTATTGTGATGTATTGATGTTTATCTTTATAGGACACCTATGCCTGTTCAAGTTTAAAAACTTAAACTATGGGTCACTGCCTCTTGAGACATCTTTAAATATAATTTAACTGTTTCCATAAATGTATATGAGCTTTAGTACTAGTGAGTAGTTGAAAAATTTGAGACACTTCCTACCAATGTTGCATAACAGCTATTGCAGGCTACTTAGATTTGTTTTCAAGCGCACTTCAAGGCATTATTTGATGATAAAAAATATAACCAGCATGGCTCGGATTTGCGTATCCAATACCCACCCATGTTTACTTTGCTGCTCCCAAAAAACATCAATTCTGGCTCTACCACAGTTATGCATATAAGAATATTTTTACAAGTTAGGTAGACAGGTCAAAATATGAGCAACATATATAAAAGTCAGATTATAAACACATACCAATGCTGTACAAAATACATATTTCTGGCTTATTCTGTTTTTAAATGAGCTCTTCCTATAAGGAAAAATAAACAAACAAACAGAAGTAAATAAAAAATCACAGCACCCAAATATAAGTACATATAAGATTTAAAATACAAATAAAAATGACAAAATCCTTTTCTAAAACAATGTTGTTCACCTGTAATTGTCTTTCCTGTTGACAATCAGGATTGATCAGACACACAAGCGGATGATGTCATCACATGGCACCAGGATAAACAGCTCTCCCAGATTTCAGAACTAAATATAAAGTTTTGAACACATGCAGTTGTCTCCCCAGCCAGCTCAAGAAGGAAGGCAGCTCTTGGGGAGGGGGAAAGGACTGTGTAATCAATCTTGATGTCTATGGAAAACACCTGTTAAAGGTGATCAACATTGCTCTTTCTGTTGACAGGCACACAAGTGGGTGACTCCCAAGCTCCAGGCTAACTCAGAGTTACAGGTAATGTGTCCAGATAATGATGCAAGAGTTACTGAAATTAGAGACATGTTAGACAGTAAAGTCTGATCAAAAGCATGGTCCCTGATGAAGGCTGGTCAAGCAGCAGTGCACAATTAAGTATGATGTTGAGGACCATGGAGCTGCTTGGCATATACACCCTCATTTTATGTATGGTGCTAAAAATTGCATACGCAAATTTGGGCGTGCTTGCACTTGCCAAACAAGCTAAGTAGCGCCAATAACTGGGTGCTATCAATTATCAGTGCTAATTGGCATTAATTTAAATGCAAATATTTAGATGCTCAGATCTGCGCATAAAATGTGCGTATGTATCCAATAAAGGGGTGCAACCATAGGAGGGGCATGGGGGGGGGGGGGATCAGAGGCGTTCCTGCCATTTGCACGCAGTGTTACAAAATAAGGGGATCCATGCTTAATTTAGGCTCAAGAACTTATACCAGATTTCAGTTGGTGTAAATCTTTGCGCTCAAAATTGGGTGTGGATCCTGGCACTAAGTGCTATGCAATAAATGGTACCCAACTCTGAGTGCTTAGTGCTAATTTTTTTTTTTTAATCGGTGCCGGATTTTGGCACCATATACAGAATTTATTATTATTATTTATTGCATTTGTATCCCACATTTTTCCACCTATTTGCAGGCTCAATGTGGCTTACATAGTTTTGTTAACATTGACATTCCAGGATATCAGATACAGTTAGTATTGTGCAGAGATTAAGTAAGGGAGGAAAGAAGAAGGAAGGGAGTGATTAGGGTAATTATAGAAGGTGGGTGTTTCATAACTGAGTGGGTTGGTGAGGTGGATTAGTGAGGCTATAGGTTTTCATTGTAGGCCTTGTTGAAGAAAAATGTCTTCAGAGATTTGCGAAAGATAGTTGTTTCGACGATTGTTTTCAGATCTGTAGGTAGTGCATTCCATAGCTGTGTGCTTATGTAAGAGAAGGTAGTGGCATGCATCAGCTTGTATTTTAGTCCTTTACAGCTGGGGAAGTGCAGGTTGAGAAATTTGCGGGATGATCTTGTGGCGTTTCTGGGTGATAGGTCCACGAGGTTTAGCATGTAGATTGGGGCATCTGCGTGAATGATTTTGTGTGCAATCGTGCAGATCTTGAACGCAATGCGTTCCTTAAGTGGGAGCCAGTGAAGTTTCTCTCTTAAGGGTTTTGCACTTTCATAATTAGTTTTTCCAAATATGAGTCTGGCGGCAGTGTTCTGGGCAGTTTGGAGTTTTTTGATAGTCTGTTCTTTGCAGCCGGCGTATAGTGCGTTTCAGTAATCCAGATGACTTATTACCATTGACTGTACCAGGGTACGGAAGATGTATCTCCGGAAGACAGGTTTTACTCTTTTGAGTTTCCACATGGAGTAGAGGGCACACTTCCCTGTAATTTATCCAGTTGCAAACTATGCCAAAATATTTCACAGGACCCCATAGTCATCCACAAAGGAAAGATATTCAACATAAAGGAATCTTTCACTTGCTCATCTTCCAATGTGGTATATATCACTCAGTGTAAAAAATGTAACGAAGGATGCTATATTGGAGAAACAGGCCAGATGCTTAAGACAAGATTCAATTTACATAGACATGAACAATACTGGTGCCAGTAGGGCTCCCACCCCTGTTGGTCAGCATTTTACAGAACCAGGACACTGTACCAGTGACTTCACAGTGAGAATCCTGAAAGGTAACTTTAAAACCATACAAGAACGTAAGACCTTTGAAGTCAGAATGATTGAATATTTTAACACCCAACAGAAAGGACTTAACAAGGATCTGGGGTTCCTAGCCTATTATAAACCATAAAGCTGTATTTCTCTGTTGATCACCCCACCCCTCACCTATCCACACCCATCCTGTTAGAATATCAATGATATGCTTTGATGTCCCCATGCATACCTCCTACTCACCCCCCACCCTGTCAGACTGTCATAGTAATGCTTGAATGTTTTCACTTATATATACTGTCAGCTAGCACATTTGCTTATTTCCGATCTGACGAAGAAGGGCAACCTTCAAAAGCTAATCAAGAAATGTATTAAGTTATGTACAATAAAAAAGGTATCGTCTTATTTTCTTTCCCATGCTTTATTTTGTTTGATTTCTATTGATAACACATGGAGTAGAACATCTTTTTCGTTGTGTTTTTCACGTGGGCATCAAGAGTGAGGTTTCGATCAATGGTGACTCCAAGAATTTTCAAGTTTTGTGAGACAGGAAGAGAACAGTATTGTGTGATTATTGTGGAGAAGTTTTTTGTGTTATTTTGTGAGGTGAGTACAAGACTGTGTTTTTTCTGCATTAAGTTTTAGTTGGAATGCATCTGCCCAGGTGTGCATTATTTGGAGGCTTTGGTTGATCTCGTTGGTGATTTCATTTAGATCGTGTTTGAACGGGATGTAAATTGTGACGTCATCTGCATATATGTAGGGGTTGAGGTTTTGATTGGCTACAATTTAGCCCACACCGGCCAGCAAAATAGGCTTCAAGAGAGTACAGTAGCTGCAGTGGCTCTAATTTATAAAGGTTTAACTTTATTAACAAGAGGAGTAACAGTTAGTTGTCCTTTTTCTTATTTTGTGAGGGTTAGGAAAAGATTGCTGCTGAGTTTGCTGTGGCTGTCCAGAGAACAGAACAAAGATTCTCTTTTGGTAGTAGAACATGGTACAATAATGAGTTGTGCTCTCATCTACAGCATGGGTTCTCAAGCAATCCTTGGGACACACCTAGTCAATCAGGTTTTCAGGATATCCACAATGAATACGAACAACATAAATTGCAGCACTTCAATTTTATACAAACCTATCTCATGCATATGCATTATAGGTTACCCTGAAAACCTGACTGGCTAGGTGTGGGACTGGGCTGAGAAGACATTGCTAAAAGGCACTGCAATACTGAGATAATGAAAGTGAATCCCAATGGTAAATTTAATTTGCTGTATGTTTTATTGTAATAGTAATATAGTAATTTTTGTATAATTTGTTGAGCAACGAAACAATTTTTATTGTTTTGTCCTTTTATATTTTGTATGTGGCTTGATCCCCACTTAGACTTGTATAGATATGGGTTATAAATAAAGCTTTATTATTATAGTTTTTAATGAAACCTTTACCCATCAAACAGAACAGATATGAATGACTGTACCTGCAGCAAAGATAAAAGTATGGGCTGGATTCAAGTAAATGGTGCTGAAAAATGGGCACAAAGGGCCTTCGAGAACAGGTAAGCGTTGAACTCTTGAAGGCTCTTTGTGCTTTTTTTCCACTAGTTAGTATGCTTTGTTGTGCTTTAACCTTCAAGTGCTTTAACCTATTGACCTTCAAGTGCACTCAATCTGCAGCCCCCCACTACCTCTCTGCCCTCCTCTCCCCGTATGTTCCCACTCGTAACCTCCGCTCTCGGGACAAATCACTCCTATCTGTACCCTTCTCTACCACCGCTAACTCCAGACTCCGCCCCTTCTGCCTCGCATCACCTTATGCCTGGAACAGACTTCCCGAGCCCATACGCCATGCGCCCTCCCTGCCCATCTTCAAGTCCTTACTCAAAGCCCATCTCTTCTCCCTTGCCTTTGGCACCTAACCACCTTCCCCATTCATATTACCTACACTGATTACATAGTTTGTAACCTCTAGATTGTAAGCTACTTAGTGTATAACCTTTAGATTGTAAGCTACCTACACTGACTACATAGTTTGTAACCTTTAGATTGTAAGCTCTCCTGAGCAGGGACTGTCCTTCTCCATGTTAAACTTGTACAGCGCTGCGTAACCCTGGCAGCGCTATAGAAATGCTAAGTAGTAGTAGTAGTAACTCCCTCTCTTTTGCTTGCTGAAAAATGGGTGCCAGGAAAAATCCCCCGGTAGACACTATTCTATAAGGGGACGCTCTGGGATAGTGCCTAAAAGGGATTTCTGCGCCCAACTTTGGGTGCGAGGACTTATGCAAACTGGTGTAAATCCTAAAGTGCAAGTTGGGTGTGGATCCCTGGAATTTTATATCACTGTGTGCATCTTTTGAGATGGTCTATGACCCACCCATGCCCCTTCCCCCCTTTGGGTTATACGCTATGGAATTTGGGCACCCAGACAGAATAGTGTGCGGCCAGATGCGCATGCAACCCTTAATTGGTGCCAATTAACATCAATAATTGATAGCATTCAATTACTGCTGGCTTGTTAATCAATTGGGCTGTGCATGCATCTCTGGATCATAACCAAAACTGGGTGCGGATATCTAGGCCCCCTTTATTGAAACTGGGGGTATATATGTATTTTTGCTTTGAGAATTGAAGCAAAGCCTATACATAAAAAGAACCTGCAATGTTTATCTCAATGTGGACAATGAACACTGATCTCAAAATTACTAATAAGGGCTAGGATTTATGAACCTACATTACAGTATTTAACGCAGGTCCCCTTATGGTCACTGAGGCCTATGTACTACTAATATATGTTAAAATGAAACAAAAGTGTATTAATGCATCAAACCCCAATGCCATCAAGCACACCCACACATATACTCATGCTGTGCAATATAGTTATCATTTACAGATTATGGAGGTCATTATATAGAAAGTTTTTTTTTCACAAGTAAAGCCTCACATTTATTTATTGCATTTATATCCCACATTATCCCACCTATTTGCAGGCTCAATGTGGCTTATAGAGACCTGTTATGGCGTCACCATTTCAGGATATCAAATACAATTGGTAATACAAAAAGATATAGGATGTGAAAAGAGAAATAAGCAGATAGTTATAGAGAGATGGTTATGTGTGGATAAGGGGCTTTTCTTAAACTGTGTGCTGATAAAGTATGCTGGGCATTGGATTTCCAGGGATGGAGTTGCAATCCACATGTTTGGTTTGTAAATATGGGTGTACATACACAGAGTTTGAAAACATGGACTTACAATCTGTCCAGGGGCAGATGTAAATTTATGTGCGTGCAAGTGCATGATTAAGGCTGCTTCTGGGTACTTATAAAAGGCACACAGGTGTCTATGTTGCATTTATAGAAGGAACGAAACAGTATGAATTCTATGGCTGTCGAGGAGAGTGAGAGAACGAGAAAATTCGTGTGATTTGAAGACGGATAAGCTTAAAAAAAGGAGAGAGAGAGAGCGAGATAATCTGTGGGATTTAAGATGGATAAGCTTATTTTCTTCGTATGTGGAGGCGCCTCCCGTTGATTTTTCTCTGGGATTTGAAGCTAAGTACTCCAATTATTATCGAAGTGACTTATTGCTACTGGCTTTTCCCGTTTTTGGTTTTTTGTTTTCTCCTTTCTGTTCTATAGTTGTCATTTCCATGTCTCTATATTGTTGACTATATTATGAATTTGGTCCAACATATGAATACTTTTTGAACACAATTTCTGTTTTTTACTACAGATTGTCTGTTGTATTTCATTCTGTAGGTTTTTCCAGAGAATTGTTGGCCTGTGATAAAAGCCATATCGGGTGTGTCCACTGAGTTGGTACCCTGGGCTATGCTCATTAAAAAAAAAAAAAGTTTTTAACCAAA
Source organism: Microcaecilia unicolor (assembly GCF_901765095.1). Lineage (NCBI taxonomy): Eukaryota > Metazoa > Chordata > Amphibia > Gymnophiona > Siphonopidae > Microcaecilia > Microcaecilia unicolor. Next base: position 173,484,830 of record NC_044036.1, read on the forward strand.
ACAAACCCACCCAATATGAGCTCCCACACTAAACAAAGTATACAAAACTTCTAACAGAAAAGAAGAAAAAGAACCGTAGATTCTATCAACGGTCAGTAGAGAGATGTAGTAGCTGTGTTAGTCCACTCTTACCTAACCCACTCTCATCCTGTTAGACTGTCACTGAAATACTTTGATGTTTCACTGATATATACTGTCATCTATCAACATTTGCTTATTTCCGATCTGATGAAGGGTTACCTCCGAAAGCTAATCAAAAAATGTATTAAGTTATGTCCAATTAAAAAGGTCCATGTTTTGTTCTATTTCTACTGATTATCATTGGTCAAAAAGCATTCTTACAATTCACATTTCTAAAATACACATTTTTATCTTTAATTTTCTTTCATACAAAACATTGAAACCTATTACTAATAATACTAATAATATTACTTTAAGCAGGGAACTTAATCTTACCAAGGGCTCAATGGAGCCGCCTGTTTTGCTATGTCAAGCTTTTTCAGGAACAAGTTTGCAACGTGTACTGCCTACTTAATGTGGAAGACATTTATTGCACAGAATTAAGAACAGAACAGCAGGGTGTAAATCTATATTCTATATAGCGCAACTTAAGTTGCATGTGCAAATCATTGTATTCTGAATTTGTGCATGTAACTTAATTAGTTAAGCAAATCAGTGCCAATAATTGCCACTTAAGCAATTACTGACACTAATTGGAATTAGAATTTATGCACAGAACTGTAAGTATATTTTGTAACGGGATGCGTGAAAATTCTAAGTCGAACAGTTGAAAAGGGGACGTGGAATGGGCGTTAATAAAATCTGTGTGTGTTGTAGAATACATCTAGCCTGCACATAATTTAGGGGTCGGCATTTACACCAAGTTTTACTTGGTGTAACTGCCCATGACTAAATTTAGTCACACTGATGGGCGCGCGTGACATATTCTATAAACCAAGCAGAAATTTAGGTTTATTTAGGACTCAAGATCAAAAATCCTTTGGCTACTACTTACAATTCTGACTATGTAAACTCTGCAAACGCACTAGTCATAAACTAAGAAATGAACTTATATATCGACTCTACAAAAAAAATGATAAGAACCCAAAAAGAAGAACTAAGGAACATGCAGGAGTTAAATTCCTACCATATTAGCCAACTGAAGAAGGACCTGTAAAAAATCCAAGAAAAAAACAATGCATTGCTATCCCTAAGAAAGAAAAAAAAGCCGACTTTTCTCTTGCAGAATCAGAGAGAACATCTCATTTCAGATCATCAGGGACACTATAACTGAGCAGACCCAAACAACTTGGATACACTCTCCAATCCACCCAAGGTATGTGAGAATCAGAATGCAAACAAATTAGGAGGTCATGAAAGTCAGCAGATGCCCTGCAGGCAAACCTCCACTGACCATACTGATGTAAGAGCAAATCAAATGGGGATAGTAAACTACCAATTATCACAGCATGAGATCTCTGTACTTTTCAAAGGACTCTCATTTTGTCCCTCTAACAAACTAGATGAAATTCAATTATACCCAAAACTGTCATATTATAAGTACATAAGTATTGCCACACTGAGACAGACCAAAGGTCCATCAAGCCCAGCATCCTGTTTCCAACAGTGGCCAATCCAGGTCACAAATACCTGGCAAGATACATTTCATGCTGCTTATCCCAGAAATAAGCAGCGGATTTTCCCAATTCACTTTAATAATGGTCTATGGACTTTTCCTTTAGAAAGCTGCCCAAACCTTTTTTAAACTCTGCTAAGCTAACCACCTTCGCCACATTCTCTGGCAATGAATTCCAGAGTTTAATTACACGTTGAGTGAAGAAATATTTTCTCCAATTTGTTTTAAATTTACTACTTTGTAGTTTAATTGCATGCCCCCTAGTCCTAGTATTTTTGCAAACAAAGTAAACAAACGATTCACGTCTACCCGTTCCACTCCACTCATTATTTTATAGACCTCTATCATATTGCCCCTCAGCTGTCTTTTCTCCAGCCTGAAGAGACCTAGCTCTTTTCTCATATTATTGATTACATTTTTAAAAGGTAATGTTAGTTTCTTCTCTCTCTTCTCCTTTTTAACCCTCTTTTTTGAGGCTTCCAAGCTCCCATCTGCCTTGACCAGCAGTCCAGTCTCATTAGACAACCACTAGCCCCAATACAGGCTGTATGTTAAAACCTATCAAGTTTTTGATACAGCACGAGTTTTAGGTCATTTTGGTCTCCAGACTGGCAGCCTGACTGGCTGGTTTTTGGCCGTTGTTTTTAAATTGTGTAATAAGTAGAACCAGTGTTAGACAGGCAGGAGCCCAGGGCAGAACCTGGGGAGAGGACCCAAAGTCCACATGCAGGCTATGCCCCCATACTGTCACCCCCTCCATCTGTCGCATCCTTAACCTCTCTCTCTCCTCTGCAACTGTCCCTGACACCTTCAAGCACGCCGTAGTCACACCTCTCCTAAAAAAACCATCACTTGACCCTACCTGCCCCTCCAACTACCGCCCCATCTCTCTGCTACCCTTCCTCTCCAAAATACTTGAGTGTGCCGTTCACAGTCGCTGTCTTAATTTTCTCTCCTCTCATGCCATCCTCGAGCCACTTCAATCCGGTTTTTGCCCTCTACACTCGACAGAAACAGCACTCTCTAAAGTCTGCAACGACCTGCTCCTCGCCAAATCCAGAGGCCGCTATTCCATCCTCATCCTCCTCGATCTATCCGCGGCGTTTGACACTGTCAATCATGATTTACTTCTTGCCACACTGTCCTCTTTTGGGTTCCAAGGTTCTGTCCTCTCCTGGTTCTCCTCTTATCTCTCCCACCGCACCTTCAGGGTACACTCTCATGGATCTTCCTCCACTCCCATCCCACTATCTGTTGGAGTTCCTCAGGGATCTGTCCTTGGACCCCTTCTCTTCTCCATCTACACCTCTTCCCTAGGCTCACTGATCTCATCTCATCGTTTTCAGTATCATCTTTATGCTGATGACACCCAGCTATATCTCTCCACACCAGACATCACCACGGAGACCCAGGCCAAGGTATCGGCCTGCTTATCCGACATTGCTGTCTGGATGTCCAACCGCCACCTGAAGCTGAACATGTCCAAAACCGAGCTCCTCGTCTTTCCACCTAAACCCACTTCTCCTCTTCCTCCACTCTCTATCTCAGTTGATAACACCCTCATCCTCCCTGTCCCATCTGCCCGCAACCTCGGAGTCATCTTCGACTCCTCCCTCTCCTTCTCTGCACATATCCAACAGACTGCCAAAACCTGTCGCTTCTTCCTCTTCAACATCAGCAAAATTCGCCCTTTCCTTTCTGAGCACACCACACAAACTCTCGTCCACGCTCTCATTACCTCTCGCCTTGACTACTGCAACTTACTCCTCACCGGCCTCCCACTTAGCCATATATCCCCCCTTCAATCCGTTCAGAACGCTGCCGCACGTCTTATATTCCGCCAGAACCGATACACTCACATCACCCCTCTCCTCAAGTCACTTCACTGGCTTCCGATCAGATACCGCATACAATTCAAGATTCTCCTCCTTACCTACAAATGCACCCGGTCTGCGGCTCCTCACTACCTCTCTAGCCTCATCTCCCCCTATGTTCCCGCCCGTAACCTCCGATCACAGGACAAATCACTCCTTTCAGTTCCCTTCTCCACCACTGCCAACTCCAGGCTCCGCTCATTCTGCCTTGCCTCGCCCTATGCCTGGAACAATCTTCCTCAACCCCTACGCCAAGCCCCCTCCCTACCCATCTTCAAATCTCTGCTTAAAACTCACCTCTTCAATGCTGCTTTCGGCACCTAACCTTTCGAGAAATATAGTATGCCCCATCAGATCGACTCTACACTTGTCTTTTAGATTGTACACTTGTCTCTAGATTTACACCTGTCTTTTAGATTGTACACTTGTCTTTAGATTGTACACCTGTCTTTTAGATTGTACGCTCCTTGAGCAGGGACTGTCCTTCCATGTTAAATTGTACAGTGCTGCGTAACCCTAGTAGCGCTTTAGAAATGTTAAGTAGTAGTAGTAGTAACTAGAGGCAGGCTTGGACCTCCTTGTGGCATGTGGGACCAGGATAATTGCCCTGATTGCTACTCTCTAACATTGTTCCTGGTAATATATACTGGAGTTGAATGGTTAGATGTGAAGCGTCTGTTTACGCTTTCCAAAAATACTAGGACTAGGGGGCATGCGATAAAGCTACAATGTAGTAAATTTAAAACGAAACGGAGAAAATTTTTTTTTCACTCAACGTGTTATTAAACTCTGGAATTCGTTGCCAGAGAATATGGTAAAGGCGGTTAGCTTAGCGGAGTTTAAAAAAGGTTTGGACGGCTTCCTAAAGGAAAAGCCCATAGATTGTTATTAAATGGACTTGGGGAAAATCCACTATTTCTGGGATAAGCAGTATAAAATGTTTTGTACTTTTTTGGGATCTTGCCAGGTATTAAACTTGAATTCTCAACCAGGTCACCTCCACCTCTCCTTCCCTTAGTCCATTCTCTCAACCTTCCAATCCCTGGCTCCTTTTCTGAAATCACTGAAGAGGAAACTACACACCTTATTTCCTCCTCGAAACCAACTACCTATTCCCACTCATCTACTTAACACTATTATAGGCATATTTTCAAAGCACTTAGCCTTCCAAAGTTCCATAGAAACCTATGGAACTTTGGAAGGCTAAGTGCTTTGAAAATATGCCTCATATCTCTCCTACTGTCATCCCTTTTATCTGTCATATCCTCAATCTTTCACTGTCCACTGCGACTGTTCCTGATGCCTTCAAACATGGCGTAGTCACACCACTCCTTAAAAAAAACCTTCATTGGACCCTACCTGTCCTTCCAACTATCGCCCCATCTCCCTCCTCCCTTTCCTATCCAAGATACTTGAACGTGCTGTTCACCGCCATTGCCTTGACTTTCTTTCATCTCAAGCTATTCTTGGTCCACTTCAATCTGGCTTTCGCTCCCTTCATTCAACTAAAACAGCGCTTGCTAAAGTCTCCAATGATCTGTTCCTGGCCAGATCCAAAGGTCTCTATTCTATACTCATCCTTCTCGATCTAACTGCTGCTTTTGACACTGTTGATCACAGCCTACTCCTTGATACTTTCCTCACTTGGATTTCAGGGCTCTGTTCTTTTCTGGTTTTCTTCTTATCTCTCCCAGCGTATCTTTAGTGTATACTCTAGTGGATTCTCCTCTACTTCTATCCCACTGTCAGTTGGTGTACCTCAGGGATCTGTCCTGGGACCTCTTCTTTTCTCAATCTATACTTCTTCCCTTGGTACTCTGATCTCATCCCATGGTTTTCAGTATCATCTTTACGCTGATGACTCCCAGATCTACCTCTCCACACCAGAAATCTCAGCAGGAATCTAGGCCCAAGTATCACCCTGCCTGTCTGACATTGCTGCCTGGATGTCTCAGCGCCATCTGAAACTAAACATGACCAAGACTGAGCTTCTCATCTTTCCCCCTAAACCAACCTCTCCTCCTCCCCCATTCTCTTTTTCTGTGGATAACACTCTCATCCTTCCCGTCTCATCAGCTCGTAACCTTGGGGTCATCTTCGACTCCTCCCTCTCCTCCGCACATATTCAGCAGACTGCTAAAACCTGTCGTTTCTTTCTCTATGATATCAGCAAAATTCACCCTTTCCTTTCTGAGCACACTACCAGAACCCTCATCCACACTCTTATCACCTCTCGGTTAGACTATTGCAACTTGCTTCTCACAGGTCTCTCACTTAGCCATCTCTCTCCTCTTCAATCTGTTCAAAATTCTGCTGCACAACTAATATTCCACCAGTGTCGTTATGCTCATATTAGCCCTCTCCTCAAGTCACTTCACTGGCTTCCTATCCGTTTCCACATACAGTTCAAATTCCTCTTATTGACCTATAAGTGCATCCACTCTGCAGCTCCTCAGTACCTCTCCACTCTCATCTCTCCCTACATTCCTCCCCGGGAACTCCGTTCACTGGGTAAATCTCTCTTTTCTGCACCCTTCTCCTCCACTGCTAACTCCAGACTCCGTTCCTTTTATCTTGCTGCACCATATGCCTGGAATAGACTTCCTGAGCCGGTACGTCAAGCTCCATCTCTGGCCGTCTTCAAATCAAAGCTAAAAGCCCACCTTTTTGATGCTGCTTTTAACTCCTAACTCTTATTCACTTTGTTCAGAACCCTATTTTATCATCCTCACTTTAATATTCCCTTATCCCTTATTTGTCCTGTTTGTCTGTCCTAATTAGATTGTAAGCTGTGTCGAGCAGGGACTGTCTCTTCATGTTCAAGTGTACAGTGCTGTGTACGTCTAGTAGCGCTTTAGAAATGATAAGTAGTAGTAGTAGTATTTGTGACTTGGATTGGCCACTGCTGGAAACAGGATGCTGGGCTTGATGGACCTTTGGTCTTTCCCAGTATGGCAATACTTATGTACTTATGAACTATGAAAATCTCCGGTAAACGGGATACATAGAGGAATTTCACCTACATAAATAAAAGGGCAACAGCCCATTTTGGAGAGTTTATAACCTAAGGTGTCTAGAAGAATATTAAACAGGATTGGCGATATTGGTGAATCTTGGGGAACTCCACAAGGACCCAGGAAAGAAAACAAACTTTATTCATTTTAACCTGATAAGAACGATTCATCAGGAAACCCTGGAACCACTCTCTTCCTAAATCATGTATACCATAATGACTTAAACTCAACAGGACTCGACATATCAAATTGCATTAAAAGAACCCTTTTACCATGACTAATCTCTCCTCTAAACTCTGATAGCAAGGTCCTCAGAACTGTTTCCATACTATAACCACGTCTAAATCTGGAATGAGATTAATGTAGGGTATTACAATGTTCCAAATATTCCTTCTGTCACCATAGTTAATAGAGGTATACATGTCACCTGACTGTATTTTCTTACATCATTGGTCTTTAAAGAAGAATTCTTACTGACAAGTGTTAGTATAATTTCAACTTGTCAACTAATATATCTCTACTATAATAAAAAGCACCTCCAACGTTCTGAAGCTGACTCCGTGGCTTCAATGAAGTAAAGGGTTCGTAAGGTTCGTCAGATTCGTCAGTCTGTTACTATCTCTCTCGGCCCCGCCCTCACGTCAAAACTTGATGACGTCGAGGGCGGCGCACCTATAAGAGGTGCGAGGGCGGGGCCGAGAGAGATAGTGACAGACTGATGAATCTTACGAACCCTTCACTTCAGTGAAGCCACGGTGTCAGATTCACAACGTTGCAGGTGCGTTTTATTACACTACACAGCTCCCTAATTTTGCAGTTAAACATCGCAGGGTGGCTGGAGGGGGGGGGGGGGGGGGGGGGGGGCAATGACTCTGGAACTGGGGGGGGGGGGGAGAGGACCCTGGAACTTGGAGGGGGGCTAACAGACCCAAGAACTGGGAGGGGGGGTGACCCTGAAACTGGGAGGGAGGGGGAGAGGGCCGACCCTGCAACTGGGAGGGAGGGGGGACCCCTGGCACACACTCTCATTCTCACACTCTCACACCCAGTCTCACTCTCTCTGTCACACACACACACTCTGTAAAACACACACACACCGAGGAAAACCTTGCTAGCGCCTGTTTCATTTGTGTCAGAAATGGGCCTTTTTTCCTAGTTATACTATAAGATGTAAATTGATAATACTTTCTGGTGTAGGGCAGATCATAGTTTAGAACAAGAAGTTGATTTGTTATTACCAAACTGGAATGATCTCAGCAGAAGAATCTTAGATGAAACAGCAACACTGGTTAAGAAGTGACCTGACAAAGTGAGGCAAAATTGGTTTAGCAAAGAGCTTTTGAAAATTAAGATTTTGTAGGAATTTGAAAGAAAATGGACAAAGGCTTAGACAAGAGAACACTGCAATGGAGGGCAGTAGTAAATAATTATAAATCTATGGTTAAGTAAGCTAAGTTATCTTACATATTATCTTTCATCAGGAGGTAAGGTTTTGATGTAAAAAATTATCACATTAAATAACTTAATCAACTCATCAAAGTTATTATCCACTGATAACTCTTCCCCCTCGGTTCACGATCGTGTCCTATTCTTTAAGGGTAAAACTGATAAAATTAAACAAGCCCTTATTCCTTGTCCATTTGATTTAACAGATTTAGATGATCTCTTCTGAAAATAATAAAGACAGAAGGGCATTTTCGAAACGGACGTCCAAGTTTTGATGAGGACGTCCTCGCAAAATGTCCCGATACAGGGGCGGGGAAACCCCTATTTTCGAAACAAGATGGACGTCCATCTTTCATTTCGATAATACGGTTGGGGACGTCCAAATCCTGAAATTTGGTCATCCCTAGACTTGGTCGTTTCTGATTTTCGGCGATAATCGAAACGAAGGACATCTATGTCAGAAACGACCAAATGCAAGCCATCTGGTCGTGGAAGGAGCCAACATTTGTAGTGCACTGGTCCCCCTGACATGCCAGGACACCAACCTGGTACCCTAGGAGGCACTGCAGTGGACTTCATAAATTGCTCCCAGGTACATAGCTCCCTTACCTTGTGTGCTTAGCCTCCAAAACCCACTACCCACAACTGTACACCACTACCATAGCTCTTACTGGTGAAGGGGGGGCACCTAGATGTGGGTACAGTGGGTTTGTGGTGGGTTTTGGAGGGCTCGCTGTTTTCTCCACAAACGTAACGGGGGGGGGGGGGGTGTGGGCCTGGGTCCGCCTGCGTGAAGTGCACTGCACCCACTAAAACTGCTCCAGGGACCTGCATATTAAGTACATAAGTATTGCCATACTGGGAAAGACCAAAGGTCCATCGAGCCCAGCATCCTGTTTCCAACAGTGGCCAATCCAGGTCACAAATACCTGGCAGAAACCTAAACAATAGCAACATTCCATGTAGAACCCCAAAGAGTAGCAACATTCCATTCAGAATCTCAAATAGTAGCATAAGTACTTAAGTACTGCCATACTGGGAAAGACCAAAGGTCCATCAAGCCCAGCATCCTGTTTCCAACAGTGGCCAATCCAGGTCACAAATACCTGGCAAGATCCCAAAAATGTAGAAAACATTTTATACTGCTTATCCCAAAAATAGTGGATTTCCCCCATGTTCATTTAATAATGGTCTATGGACTTTTCCTTTAGGAAGCCATCCAAACCTTTTTAAAACTCCGCCTTTACCACATTCTCTGGCCACAAATTCCAGAGTTTAATTACACGTTGAGGGAAGAAAAATGTTCTCCGATTCGTTTTAAATTTACTACATTGCTGTTATCAATGCTGATTAGCTTCTTAAGCCATTTAAGTTACGTGTGTTGTTATAGAATACGCCTGCGTTTCAGCATGGATCTCTAGGCGCACTATACAGAATCAGGGGATGAGGGATGAATTCTCTAAATGCTGCCAAAAATTAGGTGCTGATAAAAATCGTCACTCAACGTTATTCTATGAAGGTCACTATGGGATAAGCACGCTTTTAGAATAGCATTGAGCCTCGCTTGCAGCTGCTGTGCAATGCCATGCGGCAACCACTAAAGCTGCTTAGTAAACAGGGGGTAAGTGCTAATACATGTTTAATATGGGAAAAAGGAAGTATTTTACGGTAATTTGCCTGTCGACACGTGCCTATCGTGCACTATTTAAAAAAGAAATTTCAGGAGGAAATGTGCCATGGGTATGGAAGCTTTATCCGGCTAGTGTGATCACATTAGCACCTCCTTAATAAGAAACAGTATTAATTTATTTAGATTTTGCTCACAGCTTTTTCAGTGGTAGCTCAAGGTGAGTTACATTCAGGTACACGGGATATTTCTCTGTCCCAGGAGGAGGGCTCTCAATCTAAGTTTGTACCTGAGCTGAGTATGACATCTAAGGCTGGCACGACATATTTTTAAAGATGTTTTTTGAGGGTGGGAGGGGGTTAGTGACCACTGGGGGAGTAAAGGGAGGTCATCCCCGATTCTCTCCAGTGGCCATCTGGTCATTTTGGGCACCTTTTTGTGCCTTGGTCATAAGAAAAACATGACCAGGTAAAGTCGTCCAAGTGTTCGTCAGGGACATAAGTACATAATAAGTACATAAGTAATGCCATATTGGGAAAAGACCAAGGGTCCATCGAGCCCAGCATCCTGTCCACGACAGCAGCCAATCCAGGCCAAGGGCACCTGGCAAGCTTCCCAAACGTACAAACATTCTATACATGTTATTCCTGGAATTGTGGATTTTTCCCAAGTCCATTTAGTAACGGTTTATGGACTTGTCCTTTAGGAAACCGTCCAACCCCTTTTTAAACTCTGCTAAGCTAACCGCCTTCACCACTTTCTCCGGCAACGAATTCCAGAGTTTAATTACACGTTGGGTGAAGAAAACTTTTCTCCGATTTGTTTTAAATTTACTACACTGTAGTTTCATCGCATGCCCCCTAGTCCTAGTATTTTTGGAAAGCGTGAACAGACGCTTCACATCCACCTATTCCACTCCACTCATTATTTTATATACCTCTATCATGTCTCCCCTCAGCCGTCTCTTCTCCAAGCTGAACAGCCCTAGCCTCCTTAATCTTTCTTCATAGGGAAGTCGTCCCATCCCCGCTATCATTTTAGTCGCCCTTCTCTGCACCTTTTCCAATTCTACTATATCTTTCTTGAGATGCGGCGACCAGAATTGAACACAATACTCAAGGTGCGGTCGCACCATGGAGCGATACAACGGCATTATAACATCTTCACACCTGTTTTCCATACCTTTCCTAATAATACCCAAAATTCTATTCGCTTTCCTAGCCGCAGCAGCACACTGAGCAGAAGGTTTCAGTGTATTATCGACGACGACACCCAGATCCCTTTCTTGGTCCGTAACTCCTAACGTGGAACCTTGCACGTTAGGGACGTCCTTGTTTCTTTCGATTATGGGTTGAGGATATCCAAGTGTTAGGCATGCCTCCCACCTTCGTTACGCCTCCGATTCGCCCCCTTGAACTTTGGCCATCCCTGTGACGGAAAGTAGTTGGGGATATCCAAAATCGCTTTTGATTATACCAATTTGGACGACCCTGTGAGAAGGACGCCCATCTTCCGATTTATGTCGAAAAATGGACGTCCTTCTCTTTCGAAAATGAGCCCAAAGGTGTCAGAAACTGGATCCCTTTTATCCCTCCTTCCCAAACTTTAGTTACCATGTATTTAAAAAAAAAAATACTCCTCTACTGTTCCTTGGACAACTGCCCAGTACATCTAATGAGAAATGTCTCAGGAAATGTTATTAAACAGCTAACCCGCTGTCTGGTACACATGCTTAATACTGATTCTTTTCCTTGCAATATTCATCATATTTTCCTTCCGTTAACTTCTAAAATGTAGTCTATAATGATCAGACCAACTGACTGAGTCCCAATGTTGTCCTGATACCAAAAACTTATCAAGTGTTGGTTTTATATGCAAAGAGATCTAACTGATACCCCTTGAATGTGTGATAGTGGATAAAGGTAATATATTTAATCTCAGAAAGGAATTTACTTTGTTCTAAATATAGATTCAAGTCCCCTAGTAAGATAATATTGGCATATTCCATATTAACTGCTGATATAAAATCCATAAAGTTCTCATAAGTAATTTTCCATTTTACTGGTGGACAATACACTATGATACAGCACAATGAATCTTCTGAACAGCCATCCTGAATAGTACAGGATAACATCTCTAATGAAGATGACATAAAAGTGAGCTGCTTCTGAATATTGAAGAATAACTATAGATTAATGCTATGGCCCCTCCCTTCCTTATTTCCCTGGGTTGGTGATTCATATCCATTTGCAGGATCATCAGAAAGTTGTAGCCACGTTTCTGAAATTAACACCAGGCCTGGTTGTTCTTCTGCTATCCAGTTCTTAATTGTACTTGTTTTGTTTACTACGGATCTGGTGTAAATATAATAAACCAGTATAGGCACATAAGTTAGCACATAAGCACCGCCATACTGGGAGAAAACCAAGGGTCCATCAAGCCCAGCATCCTGTCTCCGACAGCAGCCAATCCAGGCTTCAAGACCCCAGCAACCCCCCCCCCCCCCCCCAAAAAAAAAAAAAATTAATAATGTTCAATGGACTTTTCCTTCAGGAATCTGACACCCCTTAAACTCCGTAAGGCCAGCTGCTGTCACTACATTAGATACCGACCTCCCATCCTTCTCTTCTCCATCTCTCCTTACCCCTTTTTCTCCCAATTCATACTATCCTATTCTGTCTACCCTCTCTTATCCTACTCATACATTGTCAAGCTCAACTTTACAATGTTTCACTACTGTTTTTGAAATTTCTATTATATAACTTTGTATTTTAAATTACTATGTAAGCCGCATTGAGCCTGCATTGTGTGGGAAAGCGCAGGGCACAAATGTAATAAATAAATAAATTGTCCGGCAACGAGTTCCAGAGTCCAACTACACGCTGAGTAAAGAAAAATTTTCTCCTGTTTTAAATCTACCATATTCTAGCTTCATCTTGTGTCCCTTGGTTCTATTATTGTTTGAAAGTGTAAACAAACGCTTCACATCTGTCCGCTCATTATCTTGTAGACTTCTATCGTATCACCCCTCAGCCGCCTTTTCTCCAAGCTGAAGAGCCCTAACCATCTTAGCCTTTCCTCATAGGGAAGTCGTTCCATCCCTTTTATCATTTTCGTCGCCATTCTCTGCACCTTCTCCAATTCCTTTATATCTTTTTTGAGATGCGGCGACCAGAATTGGACACAATATTTGAGGTGCAGTCGCACCATGGAGCGATACAACGGCATTATAACATCCTCGTGTTTGTTTTCCATCCCTTTCCTAATAATACTCAACATTCTGTGCACTTTCTTAGCCGCCGCAGCACACTGAGCAGAAGTTTTCAACGTCTTATCAACGATGACTCCCAGATCCCTTTCTAGGTCTGTGACTCCTAAAGCGGAACCTTGCATGACGTAGCTGTAATTTGGGTTCCTCTTACCCACATGCATCACTTTGCACTTGTCAACACTGAACTTCATCTGCCACTTGCAAGCCCAATCCCCCAGTCTTACGAGGTCCTTCTGTAATCTTTCACACTCTTCCTGCGACTTGACGACCCTGAATAACTTTGTGTCATCTGCGAATTTAATTACCTCACTAGTTAACTCCCATCTCTAGGTCATTTATAAATATGTTAAAAAGCAGCGGTCCCAGCACAGACCCCTGAGGGACCCCACTAACTACCCTTCTCCATTGAGAATACTGACCATTCAATCCTACTCTCTGCTTTCTATCCTTCAACCAGCTCTTAATCCACAGTAATACCCTCCCTCCAATCCCATGACTCTCCAGATTCCTTTGGAGTCTTTCATGAGGCACTTTGTCAAACGCCTTCTGAAAATCCAGATGTAGAATATCCACCGGCTCCCCATTGTCCACGTTTGTTCACCCCCTCAAAAAAATGCAGTAGATTGGTGAGGCAAGACTTCCCTTCACTAAATCCGTGCTTTGTCTCATCAGTCTATGTTTTTGTATGTGCTCTGTAATTTTATTCTCAACAATAGCTTCTACCATTTTGCCCGGTACTGACGTCAGACTCACCGGTCTATAATTTCCCGGATCTCCTCTGGAACCTTTTTTAAAAATCGGCGTAACATTGGCTACCCTCCAGTCTTCCGGTACCACACCTGATTTAAGGGATAGATTGCATATTACTAACAGTAGCTCTACAAGTTCATTTTTCAGTTCTATTAATACTCTGGGATGAATACCATCTGGTCCTGGTGATTTACTACTCTTCAGTTTGCAGAACTGACCCATTACATCCTCCAGGTTTACAGAGAATTTGTTTAGTTTCTCTGACTCGCCCACTTCAAATACCCTTTCCGGCACCGGTGTCCCTCCCAAATCCTCCTCAGTGAAGACCGAGGCAAAGAAGCCATTTAATTTCTCCGCTATGGCTTTGTCTTCCCTGATCGCCACTTTAACACTACTTTCGTCCAGCGGCTCAACTGATTCTTTAGCCGGCTTCCTGCTTTTAATGTATTAAAAAAAAGTTTTACTATGTATTTTCGCTTCTAATGCTAACTTTTTTTCAAAGTCCTTTTTGCCCTCCTTATCTCCGCTTTGCATTTGGCTTGGCATTCCTTATGTTTTATCTTATTATTATCAGCTGGTTCTCTTCTCCATTTTCTGAAGGATTGTTTTTTGGCTCTAATGGCTTCCTTTACCTTACTGTTTAGCCACGTCGGCTGACGTTTGGTCTTTTTTCCCTCGTTTTCTAATACGTGGAATATATTTGTCCTGTACCTCTAGGATGATGTTTTTGAACAGCATCCACACCGGATGCAAGTTTTTTACCCTGTGAGCTGCTCCTTTCAGTCTTTTTTTTCACCATTTTTCTCATCTTATCATAATCTCCTTTTCTAAAGTTAAATGCTAGTGTATCCGATTTCCTAAGTTCACTTACTTCAATGCCAATATCAAAACTGATCATATTATGATCACTGTTATGGCCCTCGCACCGTTACCCCCGCACCAGATCATGAGCTCCACTAAGGACTAAGTCTAGTATTTTTCCTTCTCTTGTTGGCTCCTGAACCAGCTGTTCCATGAAGCTGTCCTTGATTTCATCAAGACATTTTATCTCCTTGGCGTGTACCAATGGTTGAACTAACCTCTTGTATATGTCCTACTCTGGTCAACTGGTGTGCAAAAGAGCCAAGTTTCAAGTTTGTAAATCTGATGTGTTGATTCTTCTGTGTCAAATGGTGATATTACTTCAAGTCATAATTACTTCAAATAAAGCATTATGACTGAGATACATGATGTATTTTTGTTCGACGTGAGGTAAAAACAGTTAGTATATGCCAACCAAGACCATAGATGATATCACTGTTTCCCAGAAAACATGCCAACTATCTATGCTTCACGGCCATGATAAAGTCACAAAATTATCTCACTACAATAAAAAGGTAAAATAAAAGGACCTACTGGCCTGCATACTTCAGTGACGTGCCCACAATAAAACATCTGGTTAATACAGTCCTACATAACATTACTAAAACATATTCCAAAAGAAAAAGCAAACATAAAAATTGCACACAAAGTTTGGAAGCAGCTTCTAGAGTTGGATAGCGAGGCTTCTTTTAACAGGAAAGATTATCTTTCAACCAATTTGTTCCAATAAGGGGCCCAGTTTCTGAAAAAATGCTACCATCTGACAAAATTACCCCCAAACGGGCATGTAATGCCCTCGATGGCATGCCTGCTTCATTCTTGGCGTGCTTTTCAGTTTGAACAGGTAGGAAGTGATGAAACAGAGCGGGTGGGTCCAAGCTGCACTGCCGGAGATGCTGCCGTGCACAGTGAAAGATGTTTAGATAATAGAATTGCTGACATAAGATGTTACCAACAATCGGGATGAAAAGCACAGTTCAGAGGGATAGAAGACAGTAAAAAGCCTTCCTCAGTCTTGGCACACTTTTCAGCTTGAAGAAGCAGGAAGTGATAGAGTGGGTGGGGCCAAGCCACACTACTGGAAACGATACTGTGCACAGTGAAAGATGGTAAGATAAAAGCGCTGTTTTCTTCAAACATCTGAAGCTAGTAACTCCTGGGAACTGGTTTTCTTAGTGCAAAGCGCCACAAAGCTCTTAAATAATATAACATAAGAGTAGTCATACTGGGTCAGACCAATGGTCCATCTAGCTCAGTAACCTGTTTTCCAAACAGTGGCCAAGCCAGGTCACAAGTACCTGGCAGAAACCCAAATCGTGGCAACACTCCATACCACATATCCCAGGGCAAGCAGTTGCTTCCCATGTCTGTCTCAATAGCAGACTATGGACTTTTCCTCCAGGAATTTGTCCAAACCTTTTTAAAACCCAGATACACTAACCGCTGTTACCACATTCTCCGGAAAAAGAGTTCCAGAGCTTAACTATTCGTTGAGTGAAAAAATATTTCCTCCAATTTGTTTTAAAAGCATTTCCATGCAACTTCCTTGAGTGTCTCCTAGTCATTTTTTTTTTCACTTGTGCCAAAAAGTACAAAATCGATTGACTTCTACTCGTTCTACACCACTCAGGATTTTGTAGACCTCAATCATAGCTCCCCTCATCCGTCTCTTTTCCAAGCTGAAAAGCCCTAACCTCTTTAGCCTTTCCTCATACGAGAGGAGTTTCATCCTCTTTATCATTTTGGTTGCTCTTCTTTGAACCTTTTCTAATTCTACTGTATTTTTTTGAGATACGGCGACCAGAATTGAATGCAATACTCAAAGTGTGGACACACCATAGAGCGATACAAAGGCATTATAGTATTTTTGGTCTTATTCACCATCCCTTTCCTAATAATTCCTAGCATCCTGTTGGCTTTTTTGGCCGCCGCAGCACACTGAACAGAAGATTTCAGCATATTATCTACAACGACACCCAGATCTTTTTCTTGAGTGCTGATCCCCAAGGTGGACCCTAGCATCAGGTAACTATGATTTGGATTATTCTTTCCAATGTGCATCACCTTGCATTTGTCCACATTAAATTTCATCTGCTATTTGGAAGCCCAGTCTTCCAGTTTTCTAAGGTCTTCCTGCAATATTTCACAATCCGCATGTGTTTTGACAACCTTGAATACTTTTGTATCATCTGCAAATTTAATCACCTCACTCGTCGTTCCAATTTCCATATCATTTATAAATATGTTAAATAGTACCAGTCCCAGTACAGGTCACTGCGGCACGCCACAGAAAAAATAAGGTAGGTGGAGATGCCAGACTTTGCTTAAAGGAATGAGGGGTTCTGAACCAAAAAGATCCAAGTAAGGAATTTACAAACTTAAAATATCACATCCTGTCAGGCAGGCAGGTGCTCTGTCTCATTTCAGCTGGCTACACAGAGCCCGTGTTAGTTACATCAGCTACAGCAAACTGAGGCTAACTATAAAAGCTTTCTACAAGCCGGTAAAGCTGCATGGTGAGTGGCTTTAGCTGGAAAGCCAGCATGTCCTTGCTCAGTCTCCTTACTGTAGTGGTGACAGATGTACCATGTGAAACTGTAACTTGGTAGGAGATTTTGTACAAGTAAGGCTGAAACCTCTGTCAAGTGTATAGTCCAATATGGTTCTGTTAAATATATTTTTCAAACCTCTAGATAACTTTATTAATAGCAAGAGGGAACGTCAAGTGTAGACCTTGTTTAAGATTTGTATCTGTTGTAAATCTAAATGCTTCTGGAACACAGTACTTTTTTCCTGTTTGTTTTATTGCTGACTTATTTATTTCTTCTCAATTTTCTGTCCTAATCTTCCTCCTAGTGTGGGCTTGACAGATGCCATTGAGATTTTTTTATTATATGTAATTTCATTTATAATAGTTTGTAACTTTAGCATTTTCTGTACAAACATATGCTGTAATATGTAAATTGCATTTAAAAAAAAAAAAAAAAAAACATTGTCCACCTCTGACTGTGTTGGCATCTGTGGCAGGTATTCATGCATGTTCATCACTTTTATAATGTTGATCTTTTCACCGCATTTCTTCCCCACCTTTTGCCAGCATATCTGCTGTTGCTGCTCATCGGTCAAGTTCACATTGACCATGAGTGCATCACTTGGGTGGTGTGGACCATCATCTGAGAAAAGCCAATTTTTTTTTTTTTTTTGTAGAACTCCAGAGATATCTGTCCTAGTCCATCACTTCCATCTTCTATAGTGTACCCTAGAAAAGAAAGAAAAATGAATATTAAATTCAGACAGCAAAAACATAACAGAAATATATCAACAGTACTTATACATTTTTTTAAAAGATATCAACTTTATTGTTCATTACTTAGTCATCATATAAAACCTTCAACAACCAAACAACATCCTGAGGTTGCTCAAATAAAAAGAGTTTTAATCTTTTTCTGAAATACTAAATAGCTCATTGCTGGATTTCTAATTCATGGCTACTAAATACCCAATTCATCTTCCTTCTAAATGTGTGGCTAATGAATTTAAGCCAACCATTATAGCTTGTCTATATAAAGGCTGAAAATTGCTTCTGCTACATTATTATTATATTTTGATAAATGTTGAAGACATGTTGCATGAAAAAAAAACTCTTCAGTGCTTCTATGGCCCTTTCCAATTTCTATTAATTTACACTACTACGACTAGTACTACTAATGATTTCTATAGTGCTACTAGATGTACACAGCACTGTACACACATGCAGGCACTTTCTCTGTCCCTAGAGGGATCACAATCTAAGTTTTTATACCTGGGGCAACGGAGGGTTAAGTGACTTGCCCAAGGTCACAAGGAGCTGCAGTGGGAATCGAACCCAGGTTGCCAGGATCAAAGCCTGCTGCACTAACCATTAGACGACTACTCCACTCCATTCTGTTTTGGATTTACTTAGGGGGTCTTTCAGTAAGCTGTGCTAGTGTTTTTAGCGCGCACTAAATGCTAGAGACGCCCATAAGAATATATGGGCATCTCTGGCATTTAGATCACGCTTATTTTTAGCACATGCCAAAAATGCTAACATGGTTTAGTAAAAGACCCCCTTAGTAAGCATGTTTGCAGATGAAGTGTTATAATGGGTTCCATGACCTGTTTGCACAGATGGGAAACTCTACTTTACCTTCAAATCTCCCATAGCATTTCTTAGTGCTGTCAAGTCCATCAGATGACTCTCACATAAGTAAACTCAAAGTCAAAATCTATGTCTTGTGTTCCCACTGTTCCAATGGAATAGGTCCCTTCCTTCTTGTAATGTAATTTCCCAATGCTCTGGAAAAGGAGGATGGTGGGTAAAGCAAATTCAGCATTGATTCCTCAATCTGGTGAGCTTATACTGACACCTCCAGCACTTCTGATTGACAGTTCATCTTGATAACGTGTACTGTAGGAATCTACTTACACTCAGGGAACCTTCCCTTTTGACAAAACCTGTTCTGAAAATAAGAAAGAGTAAGAAACTGTATCTGAATTCAAGAAAGCTTGGGCCAGGTACATAGGATCTCCAAGGAAGAATTAATAGCAAGGATGGGCAGACTGGATAGGCCATATGGTCTTTATCTGCTTTCATTCTATTTTTTTCTATGTTAGTTAGATCCACTGCAATGAACTGAACAGCAGCAAATTTAAGAACACAACAATAAGGAGAAAAAGCCAAAAGAGATTTAAGACCCAACCGCTATCCTAAAATGAGAGAGAGAGAGAGAGAAAAAAAAAGCTTTAGTAAACCAAAACCACCGAAGAACCTAAGAGTAAAACAAATGGTGAAATTTACTGATACCTATTAATTTCATTTCCTTGAGTCCTACTAAAGCATCCATACCAATGGGTTAAGTCCCTTCCTGACTAGCAGGTGGAGGTTGAGAAATTTGAACCTTTCTAATAAGATCACTAGCGTTAATGTCTGGTGCCTCCTGGAACCCATCAGCATTTGCTTTGCTCAAACAGCATAGTATCCAGACCACAAAACTTTCCCTGTAGGGATAACCCCTGAAGAATATTATAATTAATAACCATAATTCTCTGCTTCATGCAAAGAAGGAACAGAATGAAAACCCTGAACAATTCCTAATACAGTAGTCTTCCAGGACAGGCCCCAGACTGTTTAATAGGACTCAAGGAAAGGAAATTAAAATGTCACCTTCCTTATTGTCCCATTAGACCAATTCACACCAAAGAAATGTAAAAGTGCAGTCCCTTAAGGGTTAAGACAAGGCCCCCTAACTGAGTGCCCTGCCAAAGGCCACAATCTCATTTGGCCAAGATGCTTTATGAAGGAATGCAGCAAGTTGTCGCTCAGCAGATATATTCTTGTAGAATGGCCTGAGTTTCTCTCCAGGATGCTGCCTGGGTTCAAGACAAGTGAGCCTGCAGCCCCACCGCAACTTTGCATCTTACTATGTAGGCTACTTCAATGACCTGTTTAATCCAGTATGCTATGGAGGCCTTGGATGCTGCCTCCCCCTGGTGCAGCCCCTGAAATAGAGCACAGAGCTTGTCTGACTTTTGAAAGGGATTAGTCACCTTCAAATAGCTTAACACCTCTGTCCACACATCCAGCCTATAGACCTTGTTGAAAGAGTCAACCATCGTTCTCCTTGAATGCTGGCAGAACCACCATCTGACAGATGAAAAGAAGAGATCAACTTGAAAGGATGGAATAGTCTGTATTGAAATAGTGTGCTCCAAAAAGACAGGTATGGATCCTTACAGAAGGCCAATCTGGCCGAACATAGTGCCTCTAGTAACACCATCTTCAGAGTAAGATCCTTCAGGGTAGAATGCTTGAAAAGCTCAAGGGGGGGGGGGGGGGCGGTGGGGGTTCCACCCAGAACACGGAGGATAAAATAGGTCCCACTGACGAGGGCTGAAATGTCTGATCCCCTGCAAGAACCTCACCACATCAGCCCTGGACTCTGACCTAGAAGCAAGAGATGTCTATGGCGTCAGGCGTCCCACAAGGCTCTTCATTATCTGCTCTTTTATTTACTTTGTCTATGGTTCCAGTATGTAAACTGTTGAGGGGGTTGGGTGTTAGTTATCTTTTATATGCTGATGACCTTCAGTTTTATTTTCTTGTTTCATCACAAATTGGGGAAGGGATCAAACTGATTGAATTTTATCTTAGACTGATATCGATCTGGATGAATTTGCTCTCTTTGAACACTGGCAAGACTCAAATTTTGTGGTTATCCCATTCTGGTGAAAAATGCCCGGTTTCCACTTTTCAGTTTGAAAACATATCCCTGCCTATATTAGGCTCGTGAAAACATATCCCTGCCTATATTAG
The DNA here is from genome assembly GCF_901765095.1 of Microcaecilia unicolor. Taxonomy (NCBI): domain Eukaryota; kingdom Metazoa; phylum Chordata; class Amphibia; order Gymnophiona; family Siphonopidae; genus Microcaecilia; species Microcaecilia unicolor. The sequence continues at coordinate 173,505,643 of NC_044036.1, forward strand.
GCTCAGTGAAAAGCTTAGGAGTGATTTTGGATACTGCTTTGTCATTTAAGCAACAAATTTCTGCTGTTATTAAAGTTGTGTTTTTTGAAATATGGTTGGTAGCGAGACAAAGGTTTGCTTTTTGTGGGAAATTTTCGGTCAATAATGCAGAATTATGTTCTGCCCCATTTGGCCTACTGCAATTTGGCCTACTGCAATGCCCCATTTGGACCTTCACAAAAATCTTTGAGGGCACTGCAGGTAGACCAAAACTCTGCTGCTCGGTTAATTGGGGTTATTAATGGGGTTGAACATGTGACTCTCCAATTGCAAAAGCTTCACTGGTTGCCTATTTTTTGGCACACCAATTTTAAAAATGTGTTGATGGTTTTTCAAGACCAACAGGATGAAGCTCCTTTAATCATGGCTCAGTGCCTTAAGGTTTATCAGCCTTCAAGGGAATTGAGATCAGAGATATCTTTTGGGTGTGCCTTCTGTTCATCAAATTCGTCTTGCTGAAAATCATGCTTGTATATTTTGGGTAGTAGGACTGGTTATGTGAAATATACAGTACTTCCATTAGAAATGTTTCAGATTTTTTTTTTAACATTGGTAATGAAACAGAGTAAAGATTTGCTGATTATGCAAGTAATTTTATACTGTATTTTGTTGTCAATTTTGGGGATGCTGTTTGTTCTCTGCTGTCTGTCTTATTGTATAGTATGTTTTAGATTTGATTTTTGCTTTATTTTTATGAGTATATATTTTTTATGTGTATGTTGTAACACACTTAGATGTATTGGATAGGCAGGATGTAAATTTGATAAATAAGAGAACTGCCACCTGGACAAGGAGTCATCATCCTTAATACCTGAAGATTGGATGGTGGCCAATATAACGTTAATTATTACAAAGGGTTCCAGGAGTGATGTCAGTGCTGGGCAGAATGATAGAAATTATAAAGAATAAAATTACTAAACACATGGAGGGGCATAATCGAACGCAAAAGCCCATCTCCATGGGCGCCTATCTCAGAGGACAAGTACGCGAAGGGGTGGGACAGACCGTATTTTTGAAAAAGATGGGCGTCCATCTTTTGTTTCGATAATACGGTTTGTGCTGGGCAAATGCATTGCTTGTTCCAGCCCGCCTTGTTCCAATCCATCTGTTCCAGCCTGCTCCAGCTTGTTCCAGCTTGCCCCAGTCCTGCTGCTCCGCTCTCTTCTGCTCCAAATTAATCCAGCTTGTTCTGGTCCTGCTGCTGAGCTCTCCACTCCAGTCACATCGCATCAGCCTCCACCGCACTCACCTGTTCCTGCCTGCCTGCCTGCTTGCCAATCAACCAACCTCTAAATTGTTCCAGCTTGTTCTAGTCCTGCTGCTGAGCTCTCCACCGCACTCACCTGTTCCTGCCTGCCTGCCTGCCAGCCAATCAACCAACCTGCCTGCTTGTCTGCCCATCAACAACCTGCCTGCCTCCTAGCCTGCACAACTACCTGCCTTCCCGCCTGCTGATTTGCCAGCCCATCACTCTCCTGACTGACTGCTCACCCTCAGTCACTACTTATGGCCCCCATAAACACTCTCTTCCTTGCCCTGTCCCTCCCTAATCTTTTCCCCCTCCCACCACTGCTGTATACTGCACAAACTCACTGCCCATGTCCTCTCCCGTCCTGCTCACTACTGCAACACCCACCACCTCACCATCTCTACTGTCCTCCTCCTCCTTCCTAGCTCTCAACCTTCAACACCTTCCTGCCATGAACCCTTCCCCGTTCCTCCTAAGCGCATCCCGTCTTCATCGCCCTACCTCCCCCACCCTCCTCCAAACTCTCTTGCCCCTTCTCCTGCTATCTGCGGGAGACATCAATCCCAACCCAGGTCCCCCACACCTGTCCTCGTCTCATCCATGCAAACGTTTCCGCAATGTCTCCAATCTCATCTCTATTCCCCTCCTCCCTCCCCTTCTCGTGTGCCCTGTGGAATGCCCGCTCGGTCTGCAACAAACTTTCCTTCACCCATGAACTCTTCATCTCCCGTTCCCTTCAACTGCTCGCCCCAACTGAAACCTGGCTCACCCCTGATGACTCTGCCTCAGTCGCAGCCCTATGCCATGGAGGTTATGTTATCTTTTCTCCCATTCTCCCCGCCCAGCTGGCAGCGGCGTTGGGTTACTACTCTCGCCCTCCTGCCGTTTTCAACCTCTCCTCCTACCACAGTCACACTGCTTCTCATCCTTTGAAGTTCACTCCATCCGTCTATTCTACCCGCTGCCACTCAGAGTTGCAGTCATTTACCGCCCCCCTGATAAGTCCCTCTCTTCCTTCCTTACCGACTTCGATGCCTGGCTCTCCGTTTTTCTTGAGCCCTCATCCCCATCCCTCATTCTTGGAGACTTTAACATACACACTGATAACCCATCCGACTCATACGCTTCTCAGTTCCTCACTCTAACCTCCTCCTTCAACCTCCAACTGAGCTCCACCACCCCCACTCACCAATCTGGCCACTGTCTTGACCTCGTCCTCTCCTCTACCTGCTCACCCTCCAATTTCTGCGCCTCAGCTCTTCCTCTCTCTGACCATCACCTGATCACCTTTACACTTCATCACCCTCCTCCTCAATCCCGCCCAACACTAACCACTACTTCCTGGAATCTCCAGGCTGTCGACCCTCCCACCTTATCCTCTAGTATCTCTAATCTCCTCCCTTCCATCATGTCCTCTGAGTCTGTTGACAAGGCTGTCTCCACTTACAATGCCACTCTCTCCTCTGCTCTGGACACCCTTGCACCATCTATCTCCCGTCCAACAAGGCATACTAATCCCCAGCCCTGGCTGACCCCTTCCACCCGATACCTTCGCTCCTGCGCCCAATCAGCTGAACGCCTCTGGAGGAAATCTCGCACCCATACTTCATTCATTACAAATTCATGCTATCCTACTTCCAGTCCTCCCTATTCCTCGCCAAACAGGACTATTACACCCAACTGACTAATTCCCTCAGCTCTAACCCTCGTCGTCTCTTCGCCACCCTCAACTCCCTCCTCAAAGTGCCCTCTGCTCCCACCCCCCCTTCACTCTCTCCTCAATCACTGGCTGACTACTTCTGCGACAAGGTGCAGAAGATCAACCTTGAATTCACCACCAAACCTTCTCCTCCTCTTCATCCTATAACCCACTCCCTCAACCAACCAACCCAGGTCTCCTTCTCCTCTTTTCCTGAGATCACCGAAGAGGAAACCGCCCATCTTCTTTCCTCCTCGAAATGCACCACCTGTTCCTCAGACCCCATCCCCACCAACTTATTTAACACCATCTCTCCTACTGTCACCCCCCCATCTGTCGTATCCTCAACCTCTCTCTCTCTCCACTGCAACTGTCCCTGACACCTTCAAGCAAGCTGTTGTCACACCACTCCTCAAAAAACCATCACTTGACCCTACTTGTCCCTCCAACTACCGCCCCATTTCCCTCCTACCCTTCCTCTCCAAGTTACTTGAACGCGCCGTTCACAGCCGTTGTCTCGATTTTCTCTCCTCTCATGCCATCTTCGATCCGCTTCAATCCGGCTTTCGCCCCTACACTCGACAGAAACGGCATTAACTAAAGTCTGCAATGACCTGTTCTTTGCCAAATCCAAAGGCCACTAACTCCATCCTCATCCTCCTCGACCTATCCGCCGCTTTTGACACTGTCAATCACAATTTACTTCTTGCCACACTGTTCTCATTTGGGTTCCAGGGCTCTGTCCTCTCCTGGTTCTCCTCTTATCTCTCTCACCGCACCTTCAGAGTACATTCTCATGGTTCTTCCTCCACCTCCATCCCGCTCTCTGTTGGAGTTCCTCAGGGATCTGTCCTTGGACCCCTTCTCTTTTCAATCTACACCTCTTCCCTGGGCTCCCTGATCTCATCTCATGGTTTCCAATATCATCTTTATGCTGACGACACCCAGCTTTATCTCTCCACACCAGACATCACTGCGGAAACCCAGGCCAAAGTATCGGCCTGCTTATCTGACATTGCTGCCTGGATGTCCAACCGCCACCTGAAACTGAACATGGCCAAGACAGAGCTTATTGTCTTCCCACCCAAACCCACTTCTCCTCTCCCTCCACTCTCTATCTCAGTTGATAACACCCTCATCGTCCCCGTCTCATCTGCCCTCTCCTTCTCTGTGCATATCCAGCAGATAGCAAAGACCTGCCGCTTCTTCCTATATAACATTAGCAAAATTCGCCCTTTCCTCTCTGAGCACACCACCCGAACTCTCATCCACTCTCTCATTACCTCTCGCCTTGACTACTGCAACCTTCTCCTCACTGGCCTCCCACTTAGCCATCTATCCCCCCTTCAGTCCATTCAGAACTCTGCTGCACGTCTTATCTTCCGCCTGGACCGATATACTCATATCACCCCTCTCCTCAAGTCACTTCACTGGCTTCCGATCAGGTACCGCATACAGTTCAAGCTTCTCCTACTAACCTACAAATGCACGCGATCTGAAGCCCCTCCTTACCTCTCTACCCTCATCTCCCCTTACGTTCCTACAAGGACCTCCGCTCTCAAGACAAATCCCTCCTTTCAGTACCCTTCTCCACCACCACCAACTCCAGGCTCCGCCCTTTCTGTCTCGCCTCACCCCATGCTTGGAATAAACTCCCTGAGCCCATACGCCAGGCCCCCTCCCTGCCCATCTTCAAATCCTTACTCAAAGCCCACCTCTTCAATGTCGCCTTCGGCACCTAACCACTTTATCTCTATTCAGGAAATCTAGACTGCCTCAACTTGACATTTCGTCCTTTAGATTGTAAGCTCCTTCGAGCAGGGACTGTCCTTCTTTGTTAAACTGTACAGCGCTGCGTAACCCTAGTAGCGCTCTAGAAATGTTAAGTAGTAGTAGTATTTGGGCGGATTTGAGCTGGGCGGGATCAGTTTTCAGCGATAATGGAAACTGAAGGCGCCCAGCTCAAAAATGAACAAATCCAAGGCATTTGGTCGTGGGAGGGGCCAGGATTCGTAGTGCACTGGTCCCCCTCACATGCCAGGACACCAACCAGGCACCCTAGAGGGCATTTGTAACAATTTAAAAATTAAAATAGCTCCCAAGTCCATAGCTCCCTTCCCTTGGGTGCTGAGCCCCCCAACCCCCCCCCCCCCAAACCCACTGTCCACATCTCTACACCATTACCATAGCACTTATGGCTGAAGGGGGGCACCTAGATGTGGGTACAGTGGGTTTTGGGGGCGGTTTGGAGCGCTCCCATTTAGCAGAACAAGTGTGACAGGTGGGTGGGTGGGGGGGTGGGCCTGGGTCCACTGCACCTACTAACAACTGCTCCAGGGACCTGCATACTGTTGTGATGGAGCTGGGTATGACATTTGAGGCTGGCATACAGGCTGGAAAAAAAAGTTTTGACAGTTCTTTTTTTTTGGTGGGAGGGTGTTAGTGACCACTGGGGGAGTCAGGGGAAGTCATCCCCGATTCCCTCCGGTGGTCATCTGGGCAGTTGGGGCACTTTTTTGGGAAAAAGGATCCAAAAAAGTGACCCAAATTCTGGCTTCTGGCACCCTTTTTTTTCCCATTATCGGCCAAGCGCGCCCATCTCTCCTCGGCCGATAAACACGCCCCAGTCCCACCTTCACCACGCCTCTGACACGCCCCCGTCAACTTTGTTCGTTTCCGCGACAGAGTGCAGTTGGAGGCGCCCAAAATCGGTTTTCGATTACCGTATTTTTCGGACTATAAGACGCACTTTTTCCCCCCAAAATTTGGGAGGAAAATGGGGGGTGCGTCTTATAGTCCGAAGGTAGCGAGTTCGGGATCGCCCTCCCGTACTTACGTCACGCGATGTTCCCTGGTGGTCTAGTGACGTCGGGGCAGGAAAGAGCCCCCTCTTTCCTGCCCAGCGCGCTGCTCTCCGTCCTCCTGACTGCTTCCTGACGGTCTCTGCGAGATTCAAAATGGCCGCCGAGAATCTCTGCGGCCATTTTTAATCTCGCCGAGACTGTCAGGAAGCAGTCAGGAGGACGGAGAGCAGCGCGCTGGGCAGGAAAGAGGGGGCTCTTTCCTGCCCCGACGTCACTAGACCACCAGGGAACATCGCGTGACGTAAGTACGGGAGGGCGATCCCGAACTCGGACAAGACGCACCGGAGCACCTAGGTTTTAGAGGAGGGAAAAAGGAACATTTTTTTTTCCTATTTCCCTCCTCTAAAACCTAGGTGCGTCTTATGGTCCGGTGCATCTTATAGTCCGAAAAATACGGTATACCGATTTGGGAGCCCATGAGAGAAAGGCGCCCATCTCCCGATTTGGGTCGAAATATGGGTGTCTTTCTCTTTCGAAAATAAGCTGGATAGACAATCATGGTTTAATGGGACAAAGTAAACATGGGTTGAGCAAAGGGAAATCTTGTCTCACCAATTTGCTACATTTTTTTGAAGGTGTGAACAAACATGTGGGTAACGGTGAGCAGGTTGATGTAGTGTATCTAGATTTTCAGAAAGCTTTTGACAAAGCTCCTCATGAGAGACTCCTGAGAAAATTAAAAAGTCATGGGATAGGAGGCAATTTTATGAAGTGGATTGGGAAGTGGTTAAAAGATAGAAAACAAAGGGTAGTGTTAAATAGCCAATGGAGGAAAGTGAACAGTAGAATACCCCAGGGATCTGTACTGGGACTGGTGCTTTTTAATATATTATAAATAGCCTGGAAATAGGAATAACGACTGAGGTGATCAAATTTACTGATGACACAGTTATTCATAGTTAAATCACCATAGTAACGTACTAAATGACGGGAGATAAAGACCTGTATGGTCCATCCAGTCTGCCCAACAAGCTAAACTCATTTTACATGGTATACAATACTTTATATGTATACCCAAGTTTTGATTTGTCCTTGCCATTCTCAGGGCAAGAACAGTAGAAGTCTGCCCAAAACTGTTCTTGTACTAAAAGTTCTGAAGCTAACATCAAAGCCCCTTAAAATTTACACTCCAGCTCATCATATCTCTTCAATCATGAGGGCACGGTAAAATGATGTCTTACCTGATAATTTTCTTTCCTTTAACACAGCAGATGAATCCAGGAACTGGTGGGTTAAGTCCGCTTACCAGCAGGTGGAGATAGAGATAAACAAACTAAAGGCAGTGATGCCAGAAGCCCAGCCCAGCCCCTTCCTCAGTTAGTATGTCATTCGTAAGCAGTAACCAAGGCCAAAAATATGAAACCGACAACAAGAAACCATCCTCACTATTAAAAACAGAGAACCAAATAAGAACCTTGAAATAACTGCAACTTGTTCCACAAACGGAATCCTTTTCGTGTTCCCATATCTGTCGGCAAAAGAGAACCCGGAAGGAAAAAACATTCACTCTGCGCGGAAAACGAAAAAGAGTAGGCTGAACTAGGGAGGGATCCTGGATTCATCTGCTGCATTAAAGGAAAGAAAATTATCAGGTAAGACATAAATTTACCTTCCTTGTCACCTGCAGCAGATGAATTCAGGAACTGGTGGGATGTACCAAAGCATTCCTTACGTAGAGTGGGAAGCCGACGCTGCCCACGCCAACACTCACATCCTCCCAAGCAGACACGTCTAGCCTGTAATGCTTCGCAAAAGTATGACGGGACGCCCAAATAGCTGCCCGACAAATCTCTTCCAGAGATAAGGCCTCCGCCCAAGAAGCCACCTGCGCCCAAGTAGAATGAGCCTTCAGAGCCACTGGAGACATCCGCCCTTGTAGCAGATATGCCGCCCCAATGGCCTCCTTAATTCAGTGAGCAATGGAAGCCTTAGAAGCCGCCTCACCTCTTTTCGATCCCGACAAGAGCACAAAGAGATGATCAGAGTGTCGAAACTCATTAGAGATCTGCAGGTACCAAAACAAAGCTGTCCGCACATCCAGGAAACGTAGCAACGCAAACTCCCCCGGATAATCCTCTCTTTGAAAAGAAGGAAGATAAACTGCCTGATTGACATGGAAAGCTGAAACCACTTTCGGTAGAAATGATGGCACCGTCCGAATCGACACACCTGCTTCAGAAAACTGCAAGAAAGAATCTCTGCAAGAGAAAGCCTGAATTTCAGAAATCCTCCTAGCCGAAGCGATGGCCACCAAAAACACTGTCTTAAGTGTAAGATCCTTCTCAGAAACCTTGTTCAATGGCTGAAAGGGTGGGCCCTGGAGGGCTCGCAGCACCACATTCAAAAGCCACAACGGGCACAGCTGTCGCAATGGAAGTCGAAGACGAAGAGCCCCGCGCAGGAACCGGAGCACATCAGAGTGAGCTGCTAAAGAGGAACCGTCCAGTTTGCCTCGAAAACAAGCTAGTGCAGCCATCTGAACTCTAAGGGAATTATATGCCAATCCCTTTTGAAGACTGTCCTGAAGGAACTCCAGAATAACTGGAATGTCTGCCCGAAAAGGTGACTCAGCACGCAGAGCACATCACGCTGAGAAAGCTTTCCACACTTACGCGTATGTTTCTGAAGTAGACTGCTTCCGTGCCCCCAAAAGAGTGGCAATGACTGGTCCTGAAAATCCCTTCTTCCTCAGCTGCCGCCTCTCAATAGCCAGGCCATAAGCAGGAGGGATTTTCCATCTGAACTGGCCCTTGATGCAGAAGATCCGGAGTCACCGGAAGTCGCAACGGTGGCTCTGAGAGCGCCCCGAATGAGATACGCATACCATGGACGCCGTGGCCAGTCTGGGGCCACTAGAACGACCGGCCCTTGATGCCACCCTATGCGGCAAAGAACTCTCCCTATCAGAGGCCATGGAGGAAAAACATATAGTAGCTGCTGTTCCGGTCAAGGCTGTAGAAGAGCGTCCAATCCTGCGGTTCTTGGCTGCCTTTTGCGGCTGAAGAACTGGGGAACTTTGGCATTACAAGTCATTGCCATGAGATCCATCACCAGCCTTCCCCAACGCTGACAGATCAGCCAAAACGCAGAGTCCGACAGCGTCCATTCAGCTTCATCCAACAGAGTCCTGCTGAGAAAATCCGCTTGAACATTGTCTTGACCCGCAATGTGCGCTGCCAACAGACACTGAACATGCGCTTCCGCCCACATTAGAAGACGAGATGCTTCTACTGCCAGGGGAAGACTGAGAGTACCCCCCTGCCGATTGATGTAGGCTACCGTCGTGGTGTTGACCGAGAATACACGAACTGCCTGCCCTTGCAGAAGGTCCTGAAAACTCCGCAGCGCATTCACGACTGCTTGCAACTCCAGATGATTTAATCGGCCAAGTCACTTCGAGTGGGGTTCACGATCCCTGGGCTACTCGATGTAGACAATGGGCCCCCCAGCCCGCAAGACTGGCATCCATCACGACTACCACCCAATTAGGAGACGCCAGGGGAACACCTTTCTGTAAATTGGCCGGCTGGAGTCACCACGCAAGACTGTCCCTGGCCTGGCTCGACCAAGGAAGGCGCCGTTGATAATCCAGCGACATTGGTGACCATTTGCGCAAAAGGAAGATCTGAAAAGGCCGCATGTGAGCCCTTGCCCACAGAATGACCTCCAAAGTCGCTGTCATGGAACCGAGGAGCTGAACATAGTCCCACACTCTGGAAGTGTGACGACTCAACAAAGTCCAGACTTGAGAAAGCAATTTGATCCTTCGCCCTTCGGGGAGAAACACCTTCCCCTGCTTCGTATCAAATTGCACTCCCAGATACTCCAGACTCTGAGTAGGAACCAGATGACTCTTGTCCATATTGACCACCCAACCTAAGGATTGCAAAACTGCAATCACTCGGTCGGTGACCACTCAACTCTCCTCGCCCAAATCAGCCAGTTGTCAAGATATGGATGCACCCGAATCCCCTCCTTCCGCAGGAACGCTGCCACCACCACCATGACCTTGGAAAAAGTGCGTGGGGCAGTGACCATTCCGAAAGGAAGGGCCCGAAACTGGAAGTGTTGACCCAGCACTGCAAATCGGAGAAAGCGCTGATGGGACTGCCAAATGGGAATGTATAGATAAGCTTCCCTGAAGTCGAGAGCAGTCAAAAACTCGCCTGGTTGAACAGCAGCAAAAACTGCCCTCAACGTCTCCATGCGAAAGTGACAAACCCGCAAAAACTGGTTTACTTTTCTGAGATCGAGAATAGGCCGAAAACCCCTCCTTTCTTTGGAACCACAAAGAAGATGGAGTACCGACCTGTGCGCCTTTCGAGAGGAGGAACAGGCACGATAGCCCCTATCCTTAGCAGGTCTCGCAAACACTGTAGAATCGCTGTCCTCTTGGCCCGCGAAATACAGTGGGACTCCAGAAAAAAGTCTGTGACGGGAGAGAAGAATTCTAGCTCGTAAACTTCTCGCACCACATCGAGGACCCACTGTTCCGAAGTAATTCTGGCCCACTCTGGAAAAAATAGAGAAAGCCGACCACCTTTCTGCTCTCCTCCTGAGTGGACCTGCGCCCCATCATTGGGAGGCTCAAGAAGGAGCCCCCTGATGAGAGGGGGGTCCAGCCGGACGCTACTCGTTGCGAAAGGAAGAACGCTGAGGATCAATGCCCAAAGCTGCAGTAGCAGTGTGGAGGAGGTAAGGCCCTCCTCAGCAAAAAAGCGTGATGGAGCAGCAAAATAAACTGAGGTGAAAACCCCTCCCCCAAAACGGAGGAGGTCGCAGCCACGGCCCCTGCACTACAGCTAACAGTGCCTGATGACCCCCCCCCCCCCGACTCCCCTACCAGCGGAGAAGAAACTTTACCTAAAACTGCTACCGGAGCCAACTCCACGGCCGATCGCAAAATGGCGTGAGAATCGCCAGGCTCTGAGCAGGAAAGCACGCTCTTGGGGGGGGGGGGCCACTGCTCCATCGAGTCCCGCCAAATCAGCGCACCCTGCGCTGCAAAGGCCCACCGCCGAACGCCATTTCCCGCATCGGGAACAGCATTTTACAGCCTCAGCTGCCATTGCCCGCCAAAGAAAAGGAACCCTGCAGCACTTACCCCGGACCGGGAAAGCACGGGAACTGTCAGCTGAGCCGAAGAAACAAAACTCTCCGACTCTAACCACAGGCAGGCTCAGACAAGCAGGCAACAGAAAGCAGGACTCAGACGGCAGGAACACAAGCCTGCTCTCAGAAGAACACACTTCCCCTCTGCTTCACTGTTTTTTTTGTTTTCAAATAAATCTTATGGTTCTCTTTTTTTTTTTTTAGTGAGGAGGCAGAAACAAACAGAGAAGGAAAAGAACAGCAAAAGCCTGTTCAGAGGGAATCTGAGGTGTAGCAGGGACCCAGCAGCTGAGTATGCTGCCAAAGGGGACACCACCAGTCCGCCACCCCCGGCTCAAACTGGCCACCAGCCCAGGAGCACCCTCAGAAGCCTTGGATCCAGGAGTTGGAGAAAAAGCCGTCCAACACCTGCTGGAGATAAGAGCCATACTAACTGAGGAAGGGGCTGGCCGTGTGGCATCACTGCCTTTAGTTTGTTTATCTCTATCTCCACCTGCTGGTAGGCGGACTTAACCCACCAGTTCCTGGATTCATCTGCTGCAGGTGACGAGGAAAGAAGAGATATGGATGGGCTGGAGTGTGAATTTTAAGGGGCTTTGAAGTTAGCTTCAGAACTTTTAGTACAAGAAAAGTGCTGGGCAGACTTCTACTGTCTGTGCCTTGAGAATGGCAAGAACAAATCAAACTTGGGTACATCACATACCATGTAAAATGAGTTTATCTTGTTGGGCAGACTGGATCATCTCAGTCATTATTCTTATTTCCAGACCATTTATAAATATGTTAAAAAGCACCAGTCCCAGTACAGATCCCTGGGGTATTCCACTGTTTACCTTCCTCCATTGAGAGAAATGGCCATTTAACACTACTCTGTTTTCTATCTTTTAACCAGTTCCCAAACCACAACAGAAAATTGCCTCCTATCCCATGACTTTTTAATTTTCTCAGGAGTCTCTCATGAGGGGCTTTGTCAAAAGCTTTCTGAAGATCTAGATACACTACATCAACCTGCTCACCAAACTGCAAGACCTTATAAAACTGGGCATTCAAATGGCAGATGAAATTTAATGTGGACAACTGCAAAGCGATGCACATTGGGAAGAATAATCCAAATCATAGTTACTTGATGCTAGGGTCCACCTTAGGAATTACCACCCAAGAAAGAGATCTAGGTGTCCTTGTGCACAATATATTGAAATCTCCTGCTCAATGTGCGGCGGTGGCCAGGAAAAGAAATGCTAGGAATTTTTTTAGGAAAGGGGATAGAAAACAAGAAAAGAAATATTATAATGCCTTTGTATTGCTCCATGGTGCAGTACTGTGAGCAATTCTAGTCACCCTATCTCAAAAAAGACATAGCGGAATTAGAAAAGGTTCAAAGGACAACCAAAATTATTAAGGGGGCTAGAACTCATCTCATATGAGAAATGCTCTTCAACTTGGAGCGGAGATAGCTGAAGGGAGGATATGATAAGAGGTCCACAAAATCCTTAGTGGAGCAGAACAAGTAAACATGAATCAATTGTTTACTCTTTCAAAAAGTTAAGACAACAAGAAGACACTCCATGAAGTTACATGGTTAATAGTTTTAAACAAATAGGAGAAGATATTTTTTACACTCAATGAACAGTTAAGCTCTGGAACTTGTTACTGGATGATGTGGTAGAAGTAATTAGCATATCTGCATTAAAAAAAAGTTTTGGACAAGTTCTTGGAGGAAAGGTCCATACACTGCTATTAAGGTAGTCATGGGGAAAACTACTATTTATCCTTGGGGTTGGTAGCATAGAAACTTGCTACTCTAAGATTCTGTCAGATACTTGTGACAAAGTTGGCCACTACTGGAAGCAGGCTAGTGGGCTAGATGGACTATCAGTCTGACCTAGAATGGCAATTCTTATGTTCTTAAGGACTAAACAATGCTCCAAACCCTGCTGCAGGAAGGCCAACTAGCAGGCACAGTGCTTTCCATGGTGAAAAACACGCCACTCAGAGCACCAGCTCTCAAACAGTCTCCACATGTGAGCATAAGCCACAGAGGTGGAAGAGGAACTGTAACAAGGTCTCAACAACCAATGCCAAATAACCTTTATTCTTCAGTTGATGCCACTGAAGGGCAAAAAGGGAGATAAAAGGGACCCTGCCAGAGGATTTCCGAGGTCCTTGTTAAAGGAAGAAGGGGGACCTCCAGAAGGCACTGGATGTCCATGTACCATGGGCATTGCGGCCAATCTGATGCCACTAAATCACCAACAAGGGATACCTTACCACCCTCCACAGCACTCTGATCAGATGCCAATGGGGGGGGGGGGGGACAGAAGTGGGATCCCTGTGGGGCCACAGTTGTACCAGCGTGTCTATGCCTGCGACTACAGCCTCCTTCAAGACCATCAGATCTCAACAAGGGAACACCCAATGAGCCACAATGAGACCAAAAATTCTTCTAGAAGCAGCTAACACTCCCCTGGATCTTGATGCGCGTTCTCTGATCCATGTGAGTTGCTGAGAGGGCTAACAACTTGCTCTCCACTCAATGACACAGCAACACCCTCCAGAGTGTGTTGGTCCCTCCCTGCTTGCTGATTTAAGCCACCATGGTGGCATGGTCTGACAGCACCCAGAGAGCCTCCCCTGCTAGGCTTCTGCAGAAAAATCTGGAGAGTCAAGAGGATGGCTCGGGTCTCCAGAAGACTGATAGGCCAAAGTACCTTCCTCAAAGACCACTTGCCCTACACTACCTTGTAGGCAACCATGCTGGCATCTGTTGTGACCACTATCCTGTGGTCCAACAGAACTCTCTCCTCCCCCTCCCCCGCCAAATAAGCCGAATTGTTCCACTAGGCTAACACTTCCAGAAAGGTAGGGGAAAGTGGCAGGCGGACTTTGAAATCCTAGGAACAGGAAGCCCACCTGGACAGCAAGGCTCTCTGGCCCTAGGCACCATTTCTATAGTCCCTACCATCAATCTCAGAAGCTGCAGTCAATCCCATGCTGTGGCAGCCACTTGCGCACAGAAATTCATGTTCTGGGCCTGAAGCTTGCAGATCTTCTCTGGGAGGAAGACGAGGCCTTTGTATGTGTCAATGTAAACCCTCAAGTACTCCATCACCTTGGAAGGATTCAACTGGCTCCTGGCATAATTTACCATCCATCCGTTCCAGCAGTGCAATGACCAAAGCTGTCATTTCCTTGGAATCCTGTTCTGAACTTTCTTATATGAGCTAGTTGTACAGAAAGGGGTGAATCCAAACCTACTGACTGCAAAGAAAGGCTGACATCATCACCATAACCTTAGAGATGATCCAAAGTATTGTGACCAGCCCAAAGGGCAACGCTCTGAATAGAAAGCAGCTACCCAATATGCAGAACCAGAGAAAATGCTTGTGTGATTCTGGAATGGGAATATGAGGCAAGGCTCTGCAAGGTCCAAGGAGGTAAGAATTTGCCTTAACTGTGATGACAGATTGCATAGATTCCATGTGAAAATAAGGGACCTGTGGGACAACAGTGACTCCCTTGAAGTCTAGAATAGGGCAGGAACAGCACCTGGACTATGAAGTAAACGGATCAGCCCAGCCCCTTCCCCAGGAGGTAAACTAGCTCCACAGCACCTTGGTCCAATAAGCATGAAAGTGTGGCCTGGACTACCTCCATCTTTGAAGGCATTGAGAAGAAGTCTTGCAAATCCTCAGAAGCTTAACCGAGATTGGGTGGCAGAGCCGGTGGTGGGAGGCGGGGCTGGTGGTGGGCAGACTTCTACGGTCTATGCCCTGAAAATGGCAGATACAAATCAAGGTAAGGTATACACAAAAAGTAGCACATATGAGTTTATCTTGTTGGGCAGACTGGATGGACCGTGCAGGTCTTTTTCTGCCGTCATCTACTATGTTACTAAGGTATAATCCTGACTTAACATCTCTAGGTGTCCTCTTGTGTTTGAAGAGACACAGCCTGCCACCCCCCCCCCCCCCCCCAACATCAACACTGAGGGGCTGGCTTAAACAATGCTGGGAACATGCTGCCTTTTTGTAGACAATACTAAGATTTGTAACAGAGTGGACACCCGGGAGGGAGCAGAAAACATGAAAAATGATCTGCGGAAGCTAGAGGAATGGTCTAAGGTTTGGCAATTAAAATTCAATGAGAAGAAATGCAAAGTGATGCACTTAGGGAGTAGAAATCCATGGGAGACGTATGTGTTAGGCGATGAGAGTCTGATATGAACGGACGGGGAGAGGGATCTTGGGGTGATAGTAGCTGAGGATCTGAAGGTGACGAAACAGTGCGACAAGGCGGTGGCCGTAGCTAGAAGGTTGCTAGGCTGTATAGAGAGCGGTGTGACCAGCAGAAGAAAGGATGCCCCTGTATAAGTCGCTGGTGAGGCCCCACCTGGAGTATTGTGTTCAGTTTTGGAGGCCGTATCTTGCTATGGATGTAAAAAGAATTAAAGCGGTGCAAAGAAAAGCTACGAGAATGGTATGGGATTTGCGTTACAAGACGTATGAGGAGAGACTTGCTGACCTGAACATGTATACCCTGGAGGAAAAGGAGAAACAGGGTTGATATGATATTAATCCGCAAACGAACCTTTTCCGGAGATGGGAAGACGGTAGAACTAGAGGACATGAAATGAGATTGAAGGGGGGCAGACTCAAGAAAAATGTCAGGAAGTACTTTTTCACGGAGAGAGTGGTGGATGCTTGGAACGCCCTCGCGGGAGGTGGTGGAGATGAAAACTGTAATGGAATTAAAAAATGCGTGGCATAAACGTAAGTACATAAGTAATGCCACACTGGGAAAAGACCAAGGATCCATCAAGCCCAGTATCCTGTCCACGACAGCGGCCAATCCAGGCCAAGGGCACCTGGCAAGCTTCCCAAATGTACAAACATTCTATACATGTTATTCCTGGAATTGTGGATTTTTCCCAAGTCCATTTAATAGTGGTTTATGGACTTGTCCTTTAGGAAACCGTCTAACCCCTTTTTAAACTCTGCCAAGCTAACTGCCTTCACCACGTTCTCCGGCAACGAATTCCAGAGTTTAATTATGTGTTGGGTGAAGAAACATTTTCTCCAATTTGTTTTAAATTTACTACACTGTAGTTTCATCGCATGCCCCCTAGTCCTAGTATTTTTGGAAAGCGTGAACAGACGCTTCACATCCACCTCTTCCACTCCACTCATCATTTTATATACCTCTATCAGGTCTCCCCTCAGCCGTCTCTTCTCCAAGCTGAAAAGCCCTAGCCTCCTTAGTCTTTCTTCATAGGGAAGTCGTCCCATCCCCGCTATCATTTTAGTTGCCCTTTGCTGCACCTTTTCCAATTCTACTATATCTTTCTTGAGATGTGGCGACCAGAATTGAATACAATACTAAAGGTGCGGTCGCACCATGGAGCGATACAACAGCATTATAACATCCTCACACCTGTTTTCCATACCTTTCCTAATAATACCCAACATTCTATTCATTTTCCTAACTGCAGCAGCACACTGAGCAGAAGGTTTCAGTGTATTATCGACGACGACACCCAGATCCCTTTCTTGGTCCGTAACTCCTAACGTGGAACCTTGCATGACGTAGCTATAATTCGGGTTCTTTTTCCCCCACATGCATCACCTCGCACTTGCTCACATTAAACGTCATCTGCCATTTAGCCGCCCAGTCTCCCAGTCTCGTAAGGTCCTTCTATAATTTTTCACAATCCTGTCGTGAGTTAACGACTTTGAATAACTTTGTGTCATCGGCAAATTTAATTACCTCGCTAGTTACTCCCATCTCTAAATCATTTATAAATATATTAAAAAGCAGCGGTCCTAGCACAGACCTCTGAGGAACCCCACTAACTACCCTTCTCCATTGTGAATACTGCCCATTTAACCCCACTCTCTGTTTCCTATCCTTCAACCAGTTTTTAATCCACAATAGGACATTTCCTGCTATCCCATGACCCTCCAATTTCCTCCGTAGCCTTTCATGAGGTACCTTGTCAAACACCTTTTGAAAATCCAGATACACAATATCAACCGGCTCCCCCTTGTCCACATGTTTGTTTACTCCTTCAAAGAATTGAAGTAAATTGGTCAGGCAAGATTTCCCCACAGAAAAGCAGTGCTAACTTGGCCTCAGTCATCCATATCCTTGGATGTGCTCTGTAATTTTGTTTTTAATAATAGCCTCTACCATTTTCCCCGGCACCGACGTCAGACTCACCGGTCTATAATTTGCCGGATCTCCCCTGGAACCTTTTTTTAAAATCGGCGTTACATTGGCCACCCTCCAATCTTCCGGTACCACGCTCGATTTTAAGGATAAAGGAATCCTGTTCAGAAGGAAGGGATCCTCAGAAGTTTAGCAGAGATTGGTTGGCAGAGCTGATGGTTGGGGGCGGGGCTAGTGCTGGGCAGACTTCTACGGTCTGTGCCGTGAGGATGGCAGATACTAATCAGATCAGGTATACACAAAAGTAGCACATATGAGTTTATCTTGTTGGGCAGACTGGATGGACCGTGCAGGTATTTCTCTGCCGTCATCTACTATGTTACTATTGAGCTTATTTTCGAAAGAGATCGCCAGTCATCTTTCGACACAAATCGGGAGATGGCCGGCGATCTCCTGATCCTGGCCAAATCGCTATAATCGAAAGCCAATTTTGGCCGGCACCAACTGCTTTTCATCGCGGAGCCGGCCAACCTTCAAGGGAGGGTACAGAAGGTGGGACGGAGGGCGGGGTGGGACGGGGGCGTGGTTACGAGATGGCCGGCTTCGCCCAATAATGGAAAAAAGATGGCCGGCTCGGACGATCATTTCACCGGCTGGACTTGGTCCATTTATTTTTAGGACCAAGTCACAAAAAAGTGCCCCAATTGACCAGATGACCACCGGAGGGAATCGGGGATCACCTCCCCTTACTCCCCCAGTGGTCACCAACCCCCTCCCACCCCTCCAAAAAATAAAACTTTTTTGCCAGCCTCTATGCCAGCCTGAAATGTCATACCCAGTTCCCTGACAGCAGTATGCAGGTCCCTGGAGCAGTATTTAGTGGATGCAGTGCACTTCAGGCAGGTGGACCCAGGCCCACCCCCCCTACCTGTTCCATTTGTGGTGGTTAATGTTGAGCCCTCCAACCCCCCCCCCCAAACACACTGTACCCACATGTAGGTGCCCCCCTTCACCCCTTAGGGCTATGGTAATGGTGTAGAGTTGTGGGGAGTGGGTTTTGGGGGGGATTTGGGGGCTCAGCACCCCAGGTAAGGGAGCTATGCACCTGGCAGCTATTTTTGTTTATTTGTTTAATTTTTAGAAGTGCCTTCTAGGGTGCCCGGTTGATGTCCTGGCATGTCAGGGGGGGCCAGTGCACTACAAATGCTGGCTCCTCCCACGACCAAATGCCTTGCATTTCGCCGGGTTTGAGATGGCCGGGCCCGTTTCCATTATGGCTGAAAACCGAAGCCGGCCATCTGCTCTAAACCCGGCAATCGATTTAGCCGGCCCCAACCATATTTCGAAAATACGGTTGGCTCCGCCCCTTTGCAGAGCCGGCCCCGAAGATGGCCGGCCATCTATTTGGCCGGCGCCGTTCTATTATGCCCCTCCATGTTACTATGAACACCTGAAGAGTGTAGTCCCTGAATCCTTGGGTCTTCTCGCACCTGGAAAAGGACTGCCCCTTAACACCCTTGGGGATAGCAGAGCCACAGCCCAGCTACTACCCAGATGAAATCTCTCCCAGTCTCAAGGTCATGACTTGCCAGCCCAGGATAAGCCAATACCTTCTGCTGGTCCTCTGGTAGCTTAGGCTTCACCTTGCCCAGACCCTTCACCAGCACCTCCAAGCCTTCCTCGAAGAAAAGGCATCCCCAAAAGGAAATTTTACTACAGAGGCTATATGCCCCACCAAGTTACGAAGGCACAGCCTCCTCTGGAATACTATCACCAATGCAACCAACTTGATGAATCCCTATTCCACACTGGCCAAGACCCTGCAGGGACCCTCGCCAGCTATCCCAGCAAGCTGGAGCCTGTGGGCTGAAGCGAGGGGCAGGGGACTGAGCCGCACTCTTGGTTCTGCTGGGCTAAGGGCCTTGAAACGAAACTCTAGGAGCAAAAGGCCAACAGACCATTACCAGGGGGTCAGGCCTACCTCACCTACCTACAGCAACAACCCAACCTTACCATCTGCTGGAGGTAGAGAAATACTAAAGGATTCCAGCAAGCATCAGCTCTCATACTGGTGATGTCACTTAGATTAGTCTAACCAGATGATGAGAAATGCTTGTTTACAAAACAAAAATGTTTCATTAAAATATATCTCTGTGTTCAGTTATTTAAGGCTCAGAGACATTTCACCTAGATTTATTAAATAAATGCAGAACTTTCCATTTCAAAGACTTTGCCTAGTTCACCATGACACTTCACCCACTAGACTAGGTCACCTGTTAATACAGTCATGGAGTTCCTCTCTCATTAAGGTGGGAAGAGCATCCTTTACAGATCCAGATAACTTTTACTGGCCTAATATGTGTTGCCAAATTCATACATGTGGGAAGGAATTTTACAACAAAGGGTTAATTAAAAAAAAAAAGAAAATCAACCTACACTTGTATTTTATAACGATAAGTTACGCATTTAACTGCCTTTAACCAAAAGGCTCCTACAATAATCCCCAAAAGTGCATAAATGCTCTCAAAGTTCAAGAAAAGCGCAACTATGTGTGTGAACTCTAATGCGGGCACATACCTATTTTATAAAATACAATAGCTCCACCTCGGAACACCTACAGGCAAACCTCTTAAAAGTATACATGCTCCTGCTGGCATGTGTACCAATGTCCCCTCTAAGGACTGAGTTGACATGAGCAAAACTTTTCTGTTACAGAATAGTAACTGTTATATTCTGGAAATATATGCAGGTCCTTTAACACTTGGCTGTCAGTCAGCACTGGCTCCCCAGTCCAGAATCTTCCTGCTGGCCATGTGAGCAGTGATTTTCACCAGCACTGTAACAAAAATCCTGAGGTCAGTGGCATCCATAAAATAACGCAAAGAAACCGAGGAGGAAAAAAACTCACGAAAACCTCAGTGTTTGTATGCCATCAAGATCCCATTTACCAAGACCCCTGAGGCAGGCCTTCGGGCCTAAACACGGCCGTGTCGGGTCAGTTTTTAAGTATCTCAATAAAGACTTCTTTGTTATCCTCCTTGGATTTCCCTCACTGTTTCTTTCTTATATCCATAAAATAAGAACATACTGGGACAAATGAGGCCCATATTATCTATCAATGTTTTTGTTTGTCAAAGGGCCACCAGGCTTCAGCTCTGCTAGCCTGAGTTACCAAACATTAGGCACAGAATATGTATTTCATGGTTAGAGCAGCAAGCTGAAAACCACGAAAGCCAGAATTCAAACCCCACTGCTGCTCTTTGAGATCTTTGACAAATCACTTAATCCTCCATTGCCTCAGGTACAAAACTTAAATTGTAAGCCCTCCAAAGGATAGGAAAATAGCTACTATAACTACGTATAACTTGTTTTGAGCTATTATTGAGAAAGGTGTGATCCAAATCCAGGCATATTGTGAAGTAACAGGAAAACAAGTGGGCAAACAGTGTGCAAAATCCAAAATGGACAGCAAAACAGCAGATTGATGAAAATCAAAGTCCAACTTTATTCCCCACATAAAATCATAAATCCATTTAGGGCTAATGCGGGGTATAAATGTCATGGATAAATAAATATTTAAAAGCCCGAAACCATCCTTTCCTTTCAGCATCTGTGCCCTCTCCCCCTTTCCTTCCAGAATCTGTCCCTTCTCTCTGACCTTTCCTTCTAGCGTCTGAGCTCACCCTACCACTGCTACTGCTCCAGACCAGCAACACCAAAACAAAGAACAGATACTGCAAGGCCACACTGCGCACATTTGCAGCTGCGGGATCTGCCCCAGAGCAGGAAGCGATGTCGGAGGGGCAAGGACCAGCAACCATGAACAGTGCGGCCCAGCGGAGACTGTCCTTTGTTTTGCTGTAGTCTGTAGCAGCAGCAACAGCAGCCAAAGTAACAGCAGGAGGGAGGTGGGGCAGGTTCCAGTGCAACTGCTGTGCAGCAGGCCAGGAATAGTACATGGCTTCTACAGAGAAGGTGCACAGCTTAGAAAAAACATTGATATGTACTTACACATACATATATATCCACATACATATATATCCACAATTTTTTTTTTATAAATGCCATTTCCATGTGTAGACTCACACACATAAAAAGCTTTAAGAAATTACATAAGTACATAAGTATTGCCATACTGGGACAGCCTGTTGGTCCATCAAGCCCAGTATCCTGTTTCCAACAGTTGCCAATCCAGGTCATAAGTACCTGGCAAGATCCCAAAAAAGTGCAATACTGCTTAATGCTTTATGCTGCTTAAATAAGCCGTGCATTTTCCCCCCCGAGTCCATTTTAATAATGGTCTATGCAAAATGGAAGAAAAATTAAGTCATTGCATAATACAACTGCTTAAGAACATACCTGTACCACAATGAACCACCAGAAAACTAAGGGGGGAAATTCAAGAAGCTGTATGGCCTTAAACACATTATGGGGTTTTAGTGTGCATCTTGCGATTGGCGGTCTCCTGGAGGGGGACACCAGGCGCTAACAGTGCAGAGTAAGCACCGGTTCTGATTCCTCTAATGTCTGGCAGTTGGGAAAGAAATAACCGGGTGAGTGTTTTAGCGTACAATTAAACAACTGGGCTTATTTTTGAACTGATATCACTTGATTTGGGTTTGCGTCCCTTGGTCATAAGTCTCTTTACTACTACTTATCACTTCTATAGCGCTACAAGGCATACGCAGCGCTATACACCATACACATAAAGACAGTACCTGCTCTAAGAGCTCACAATCTAAATAAGACAGGTAACAGACAGAACTACTAAGAGGTAAGGGGAATTAAAGAGGAGGGGGTAAAAGGTACAGGCAAGTGAGCAGTGGTTAGGACTCAAAAGCAGCGTCAAAGAGGTGGGCTTTTAGCTTGGACTTGAAAACGGCCAAAGACGGGGCTAGACGTACATGCTCGGGAAGTCTCTTTAGTATAAGCCTCGCTGCATCAGACCCGGCAGAAAGCAAGTTCGACAGATCACATGGAAAAAGCTCTGTTTGATTACAATCACATCAGCATGCCGTATTGGTGAGATTGTAGCTCTGTAACATTATGAGCCATATAGTCAAATATTGCATTAAGGTACTCCTTCGCCCACACACAAAATTTCTTCCTAAGGCAATGTCTCCATTTCATTTAAAATCAATAATACTTGCATACTTTAGATTGTGCGCGAGCACTTACCACTTATTTAACTCTCACAGCATCCTCAGGCCGCTCATCTCAGGTTATTTCTTTCTGTATGGGAGCGGCATCAACCTCAATCACAAAACGTTCTATGTGGCAATGGATAGCAGCTTTTATCGGCTATGGCTAGTACAAAAGCGCATCTTCACAGAATTTCCCCCAAAGAGATTTGTAAAGCAGCTACACACTGGCATGATCCTTGCATGCTTTTACGAAGCACTACTACTTCCATGCTCTCCCTGTCTGCCTACTACTAGTCAGCTCAGCCGGCCGGCGCAGCACGGACCCACCTGGTGCTCTGCGTTCGCCTGTGACGCAACTTCCTGTTTCCGGCAAGCCAAGGAAGGCGGGAGGAGGAAGGATGCTTGAGAGGGAGAAAAGATGTGACTTCGAGGAGGACGGGGTACCGGGGAAGGAACGCTGTGGGATTGCTAGTGGGCAACTTCAGGTATGAGCTTGCCCCCCCCCCCCCCCGGGGGGAGAGGGAAGTGTGTGTTTGAGGCAGAGAGCGGAAGATAGATAGATGGCAGATCGTGGGGAGGAAGACTGGTCCTGCGTTTGAGGAAAGGTGCTCGGTGTGTGAGAGTGTGAGCACAGTCGAATGGCAGATCTGCGGGATCCCCGGGACTAATCTCCTCAGCTTTAACTACATCAGCTGTCTTCTTCTAAAAACATTTATTTTGGAAGATATATGTAAAATGTTAAACGTCTGGGCAAAGAAAAAAAATGAACTTTTAAAGGTTTTTAAATCGAATCCGGGAGGATCCCGCTGTATCCGTTTTTTTTTTACCTTTTGCCCAGTCGAATTGCGTGTGACTTGGTATCTTTGCACTTTATCCAAGGAGTGGTAATTTATGATGACCTTAACACCCCCCAACCATTCTGAAAAGTTAGCTCCTATGGGTTGCGGCTCATCTGTGGCGTGGAGGGAGCGGGCGAAATTCTGTGTTGGTTAAAGGCCTTTTATTCTCTCAGCTACAAAAGCAATATATCACAGCACCCGGAGTGGGAGAGACATTCCTCTTACCTAGTGCCCTTCAGAACGGTGCTTGAAAGGAACTAGTTACCTATTGTCTGTACAATAACGTAAGCACTGTACAGTTATAATATTATTACAAATTTGACCAGAGGGAGAAACTCTTGTGGATTTAATCGAGTTTAATTCCTGGCAGGTGTTTGATGCGAGTTTTTGTACTGAGCATTTTAGTGCTGCGTTCTCATTATAGCGGTGGTATCATATTTTTCTTTGTCACTGAAATTCTTAGCTTGCAAACATTGGGAGACATGCAGGACTATGGTGAAAATGATTTTGTCTAAATTTAGTAATGTTTTCATTTATTTTTTGTAATTCTCGAGTATTTTGAGTATTAAAAATGAAATATGCACTCTACATTTCCACCCTCTGTTTTTAAGCTTTATACATTTCTCTATAGAAGCAAATTTACTCTTAGCTAGGTTTTTCTGAGTTGTACTTTGTAGATGCAGTCCTGAATATATTCCATTCTATTTGACCTGTCTTTCTTTTCAGAAACTTCAGGAACATCACTGAAGCTGTCCTGCAAATCGTTAACAAATCTTCTAAGATGTTCCACTTTCATCCACAGCCTTTTACCAATTCAGATCTTAGTTTTGTGGACATATTGATGAGCTTAATCGCTATGTTTGTTGGTTTCAGAGGAGGCTGTGCACTGTAAGAGGGTAAGTCTTTTTGGCTGTATCACTGTCATCATCCTGTTAAAATACCAGAAGTCTCATATCAGTGTATGAGCAGTGTAGAAAGTTCATCAGTTCTTCATTACATCTCAGTGGCATCACACAAATTTTCATAGCTTACTATCTGGCATCAATACATTTTTCTTTTGTGAAGCAAGGTGCTACCCATAAAGTCAAGCAAGAGAGAGCATTTGTTTAGTCTCAAAAAGAAGTGTATGTAGAGTTTTTTTGAGACTAATGATTAAAGAGGTCCCCTCTCTATCTAAGGCGTGTCCTTTAAACAGAGGTGTGTCTGGTTTCACTGAGGTCTTTTTTTTCTCCACCAACTTTCATGTTTACAAATTTATTATCACCCTTGAAACACTAGCAGATTGTAGAATTTTTGAAAACAGTATTGATTGTATTCTTCATATTCCGCACATTGCAGTTATACTGGTAATTGAAATCACCCATTATTACAGTGTTGCCTAAAACAACCAACTTTCTAACTACTGGTCTCCTAACTGTGGGGTCCCACAGGGATCTCCCCTCTCGTCTATCCTGTTCAACCTCTTTATGTCATCCCATGCCTCAGTACACCTGGGTCTTAATGAACTACTATTATCCTACGTGGATGACATCCTGCTTCTCTTACCAGTGACAGCATCAAACAAGGGTACAACTCAGTCTGTAGCGAATGGCATGACTGCTGTTAGCACCTGAGCTCTGACCAATAAGTTGAAATTGAATGCGCAAAAAAACAAGGTCCTGTGATTCCAAAATCAGGGAGTTGAGGTCCCATCATCAATAACTTCCATCAATATCCTTGTCCAATGGTCAAAGCTTTGCAGTTGAGTCTGAAACCAGAGTACTAGAGGTCTTGCTTGATTTTTCACGCACCATCTCTTCCCATATTAACCAGCTATGGAAGAAAACACTATTCAAAATTAGACAGCTCCGTCTAGTCAGATCATTTTTCAACCAAAAAGCCTTTGGACTACTAGTCCAAATGTTAGTCCTACCTCACTTGTATTACTGTAACGTTCTATTTCTTGGTATTAAGTGTCAATATCAGAAAAAGCTACAAATCATACAGAATACAGCTACTAGACTAATATACAGAGTGAATAGATTATACTAGTGTTTCAACTCATCTTAATAAACTGCACTCGCTGGCTTCCCATAGCAGAAAGACTCAGGTTCAAAGCTACTTGTTTAGTTTTTCAAATCTTACAGGGTTTCACCTCTGAACTGCTGACTAAGACTGCTTCATTACATTTGATCCAGTCTAACAGACTGAAAGAACAGCTGGTGCTAGCATCACCATTTCAAAAGACAGTTGGAAATCAGAAGATTTTCAGCTGTCTATTCCCTGTACTTGGAGTTAAAATATGGAACTCTCTACCTATTGCCATCAGAACAGAAAACAGCTACCTTTAGCTTCAGGAAGAGGCTAAAACCTTTCTCTTTCCAAAGACTTCTTCATAACAATCCATTGACTTCTACCTCCTAGTATCATCCATTAACCTTTCCTATAATGTTTTTGGTCTCATGCATTACACCAGTGGTCTCTAATTGTGCCCATACCTCACACTAACATCTGATTTTGTCACACTTAGAATGTAAACCACAGTGAACTCTGGAAAGGGGATATTAGCAGTATACAAGAATTGATTTGATGAGAAAACTTTGACCACTGTAGTTCAGTCCCTCTTAATGAGCCCTTTTGACTATTGTAATATACACTATGTTGGCCTGCCAGTCAAAAATAGTAAGAAAGTATAGGTTATACAGAATACAATTACATGTAAGAGTATGTGAATGTCTGAAGAGAGTGTGAGTTTGTGTGCACATGTGTCTGGTAAGGACAGTGCCATATAGTTTTACTATATGAGCTGGAGTGGATAAGTCCACTGGTACAAATATACACATTCACATACTAAGTGAAGGGAAATTTTCAGTGTGGAGAATTTACCCAGCTATTAAATTACCTGGCAAATTCCTTTGAATACTGTCCTAATACTGTCTGTACTCCATTTATATCCCTTCAGAAGCATCAAAGAGCTAAATATTATTTTCTTTTGCTTCTTACATTTGTGAAGCTTTTTTTCACACATAAAACTTTGTAAATTTATACCTCAGACACATTGTCCATAAATCTCTCTTTGGGGCAATCCACTGGTGGCACCTCTGGTTTGTACCAGAGGCTTTGAAGGGTAAAAATGACTTTTTGGCAGTTCGGGAGCAGTGGGCTGAGAACCAGAGAAACTGGGCAAGTTACCCAGTTCCAGGAAGGAGACTTCTTGGTCAGTCCTGGTTTTGAGTTTACATCCCAATTCAGTGTGCTATTTGTAGTCTCTGATTCTACCCATTGAAATAGGTACTGCAGGTCCCATAATGATGTAATCCAAGACTGGCTTAAAATCTCTGTCCTGGAACTGAGTAACTTGACAGTTCTCCAGTTATATTCATTAAGCCACTCCATTCGGGTTCGAATTCAATTCAGGTATTTTCTGCTCCTTGGTCCTGCTGGAGATGCTACAAAAGAAAGCACAGCAATCCCTGGATGGGTGGAGGAAGTACCATATAATGGCAAAATCAAGTGACTGGATTTAAGTTCCATGGTTGCTGCTTGTCTGGAAGGATCCCCAGTGCATGTTCCATTGCTAGGATATTTTATATGTAATTAGTGGGCTAAATGAGTTGCTAGGGGTAGATCAATTAAATATATTGGCCATTCTGGAAGCTTCACTATCTGAGGAGTCTGAAAGGGTTACCTTGATAGTATTGTTTGCATTTGAACAGGATTTATACAGGATTATTCTTTTGGAATTTGGATACATCCAGATGTAACTAAACAGACACAAGATTGGAGGAAAGCTGTTCTTGCATTGAGAAAAGAAACTCTGAACTTGGGAGCATCTTTTTTATTGGGTTATCCATGTAACTGTATGATTAAATAGGGTGGGACAAAATGTTTTGGGGTTTTGTTTTCCTACCAGAACAGTTGAAAGCCTTTTTGAATTTGAAGATGATCTCCACCAGAAGCATCTAAGAGTTGTGGATGGATGGGAATAATTTCACTCCATAGCCTTTCCTCTGTATTTTTTCTTCTGTTAGATCTCCTTATCATGCACCATCCTCCTTCCTATTGTGGCCTAAGAAGGAGGATTTTTTTTTTTTTTTTTTGCTTTTTTGTAATTTTTCTTTAATTATTGCTTTTATATTAATATGCTCTGTTTGTGTTTAGCAAGTTTGTACTGTGATATTGTCATAAAAATAAGTGAAAAATTCCCTACATAGTTACAAATGAAAGCTTATGTTGCTGGATCTCAGTCTTGGTGCTGAGTAAGCTAAAGCCACAGGCGAGGATACTGCTGGGTACAAAACAAAAAAATATGTAAACACTTTTTTTTTCTTTAACAGTTCTTTTTTTTTTATCTCAAAGAGCTGTATGATTAATATTTCTGAATTGTTCTCTTTTTATGCTAGTGCTAATACTTGTACAGAATGTTTGGGAACAAGAAGAGAAGCAGTTTCATATTATATGATGGCCATCAGGGCCAAGGGGCCATGCCATCTCCTGCTTTTCGGGGCTCTTGCAGTCGAGGAATTAGTGGAGGCCGTGGAGATAATTTTCCACCAAATAAGCGCTACCGGAGTATTGAAGTAACTGAACTGAAATCAGTAGAAGATCCCTTTGGGGACAATCAAGATTTTACAGCTGATGACCTAGAGGAAATAGATATTCTTGCATCACAGGCATTAACACAGATTACAGATATTGCGATGGACTGTAGTGGAAATGAACAGAATAAAATTCTACAGAGTACTCAACATCCCCTCTCACCGAGCTATGCTAGTTGGAAGACTGTGGATACCAATTCTGGGACTGATGCCTGCAGTGCAGCAAAGACAGCAAAAAAGTCTTTAGGTAAGTGAAGTGTATGCTTGTGTATGATAAGATTGATGTAGGAATAGGTTTAAAACAAACCACTTATCTCAGTCTGACTACTAAAAAAGGTTTTTGTATTTCTGATCCTAATGGTTCTATATTGAATTATATTTCTTTCATGTTTTTGTGAGAAGTCAAACTTTTGTTGTTAGGCTTGAGGTTAACAGCAAGCAATTCTTCAAATTCTAATTTGGATTCAAAATGATTTTTGGTGTATAGTTTGACACAATCAGAGAAACTAATAATTCAGTATAACCATGTTTTAAAATAGTGCTTTATTACATGTGTTTATGAGCTTTCCTTTTAAGTTATATAGGGCCGTTTAATAGTGATATATACCATTAAAATATAAAAATAACTTTGAAAAAACTATTTCCTCTTCATAATGGAGGAGGGATAGTGTAGGGCAGAAATTCTTTTTGTCTGGTTTACAGGAAAGGTTGTAAATTATAATTTGAAAAAGTTACTAGTCAAATGACAAACTGCCCCAAGGGGCACACATATTTACAGTAGGACAGACCCCGTAGCTCCAACCACCACTGCAAGCTAGTGACGTACCCGGTGGCAAGGGGCAGATAGTCTCGCAACCTACTGTGGGGGTGGAACATCCCTGAAAACTCCCCAGCACTTGCTTCACCTCAGTCCAACATTTACTCAAGGCATCCAAAAAAGTATGCGAAACAAGTGGATACCTCCCCACCCTAACTCTGCTTACTGCCTTCTCCACACATACTCATGAATGGAGTAGGGGGCTGTGTTGTCCTGTTCAAGGGAGACCCACAGCTTTTCTGCTGGACAATCCTGGTGATCCTTTAGAGCTTGGAGAACTGCAGCTTTATAGTAGAGCCATAAATTTGGGAAGCTTAAAACCTCCAGTCTCCCGTGTACGAGTCAGTCTGGGTAAGCTGATCTTAGACCTCCTTCCACCCCAAACAAAACAACGTAGCATGCTCTCCCATTTCCGAAATAAGACGGTAGGCAATAACAAGGGAAGGTGGTAGAACAAAAATAAAAATCTAGGAGAGGAAGTGACAACCCTGGAGATGGCTGCTTAATCTGTAAGCTCTGCTAACTCTGGAGCAATTTTGAATCTTACCTCACGTCAAATTGTAGACTTTACTCCCTAAATTACAAGAATCTGAGAGGCTACAATGGCAGCAAAGAAAAAAACTTGCTAAATTTAAATTTGTGACGGAAACAGCGAGTGCATGCAAAGGAGCGGGTCTTCGGCCACGCGGGATAAAGATGGCTGCCGCTGAAAGTGATTCGGACCCGGACCCCGAGGAGCAATTGGAGAGTGAGTCTGAGCTCAGTAAACGGGACTTCGCCCGCTGGTTTAAAGAACTCAAAACCGAAATGGTGTCTACTCGACGCAGCATACAAACTGCTATAGCGGAGTTGCATGAGGAAATTAAAGAGATCGGTAATCGGCTAGCGGAGAATGAGGAAAAGACAGAGGTTCTAACAACAGAGCTGCGGGAAATCCGGGGGGGGGGTCCCTTAAAACTGAGCAACAATCTCGGGCGGACTTGGAATTAATGCTGGAAGATCTGGAGAACCGTACACGACGGTGCAATTTAAGATTCCGAGGCATACCGGAGGAGGAGAAATATAAAAACCCTGAGCAGGTGGTGAAAGAGATATGTGACTTTTTACTCCAACAAGACATTTCTGTGGGGGATGGCCAGCGGAAAGATTCTGTAGAGTTGGACCGGGCGCATAGAAGTCTCGGGTCGCCAAGGGGCGGATTGCCCAGAGATATAGTGGCCTGTTTTCATCAGTTTACAGTCAAAGAGTGTGGAAGAGAGCACGAGAACTGGGCGAGATCACTTGGAAATCACTTAAAATCAAGATTTTTCAAGATCTAGCGCGGAAAAATAAAAATCTAGAGACTATCATTATTTTTACTGTTTCAACAATTTTTATTGATGAACCAACATAGTATACAGACCCAATCCATTCAATATACAACAAAGTGAGTCAGTATATTTAAATGAATATGAAATAATAAATGCCATCATCAAAACCAAAAATTTTTTAAAACAATTTTCTCCCCATCCTTCCCCCCCCCCTCCCTCGGAATTTTGCATACTCTTTGATTATGAACACAAAAACAGGATGCGATGATAAACATGTTATTGTTTCAGTCTGTACTAAAATAGCCCAAACCTGTATTCCAACCTCCCCCCAACCCATCAGACCACAACAATTGGCTCATAGAAGCAACTTTGCAGATGAGAAGGAGACGTTGCTGTTGTGACTCCCTCTCTGATGATCAACTGTCCAAACCCCCGCACATCCCCCCCCATCCCCCACTCCCCTCTCCATGGTTTGGTATCCAAAAACTGTGTGTATGATATGAGAGTTCCAGGCCCCCTCTCTGATCAGAGACCGAGTCAATAGCATGAGCCTGAGATAACACTAAGTTGGTTGAGGATTTGGCTACGCACTCGATGTGCTAAACTATGAATGTACTGTCCCCGAGTTAAGTAAAGGTGACATTGTTTGTTTTTTTGTGACAATATCTTTATTGAATCAAGGGATCAATAACATCAGGTACATAAAATATCGTTCCAATGGCATTGCAATGCAATATTCAGGATTACACAAATAAACTAAACAATGGAGCGAAACTATAGGAACTTATTCCTGACCCAAAACTTTATTTTTTTAAGACAGTACTAGAACCATATAACCCCCCTACCCACCCCGTCCCTCTATTTTCGACCTAGAATGAACAGTCACATGGAAGCATTCTTAGTAGGATCCACTGTTGTGTACAAAGAAACACATCTTGTCCATAGACCTCGGTATTGACGTCCTGGGGAGGCTGAAAATTTGAGGAAGGCTAATAACCAGTCTGCCATTTCACGCAGAAGATTATGCCAAGTA
This sequence comes from Microcaecilia unicolor, assembly GCF_901765095.1. Lineage (NCBI taxonomy): Eukaryota > Metazoa > Chordata > Amphibia > Gymnophiona > Siphonopidae > Microcaecilia > Microcaecilia unicolor. The sequence continues at coordinate 173,536,491 of NC_044036.1, forward strand.
ACTAAAGATGGAAGTACAGAGTCAACCCAAGATTGTAAAATGCATTTTTTTTAGCAAGGAGGGTGGCTAACAAGGTGAAAATGCATTTCATATCCCCCAGCCCCTCCTGCCGCAGTGGGGCTGTGCTCCCCAGCAGCACCACTGAGTAAGAACAGTCGAAGGAGGACTGCAGAGTAGATTTGATGACCCTCAGGGCCCTAGACCAAAAAGTAGATAGGGTAGAGCATTCCATGAAGGAATGTAGAAAGGTTCCCGGGAATGCATTGCACTTCACACAGGTTTCATCCTCCCATAAACCCATAACTTTCCCCTTTTGTCTAGTGATCTGTACCCTGTGCAAAATCTTATACTGAATGTCCTGCAAGGCTGCGTTAGGAGTCATTGTGTAAAGGTCTTCAAACGCAGCCCCCAGTTGAGCCTCTGAAATGTCCTCTACGATGTCTGAACTCCAATCCTTTGCCAATTGTACTAAATGAGGGGCTTTCCTAGTATCCCTGATTAACTGACACCACTGGGATAATTTATTTAGGGTGGCTGGAAGGCACAAAAAAATCTGATCAGACTGTGAAAAGACCACCTGGGCTCCCTGTCGGCGTTCTGCAACCAAAACATAATCCCGTGCTTGAAGGTAAGCAAAAAATTGGGAATTAGGTATGGTCCATGCATGTTGAACCTGATTGAAAGATGGAAAATTCTCCCCCCCCCCCCCCCCCCAAGAAGACGCACCAGCTGACCCAAAAATCAGTAGGGGCAAAGAAATTGGCCTTTGAATGCATCTCGTGGATCCAGCAGAGCAGCACAGCAACATTCTAGGCTCTCAGATCGGGCAAGCAAACCCTTCCCCCCTCGAACCCTGTTATGAGTAAGCTTCCTAAAAGCAATTCTTGGTCACTTGGTGTGCCAAATGAAAGAACCAACAATACTGCAAAACAAATTGTCATCTCGCCTATGCACCCACAACCGGAGCATCTGCATGGGATACAACAATTTGGGCAAAATAACCATCTTGATCAGAGCCACTTGTCCCAGAAAGTTAATTGGCAGATCCTTCCAGCGGGTGCATAACTGTTTTATGGCATTCAATCTTTCAGTAATATTTTTCTTATAGACCCAAGCCTGATCTGCACTTTGATATACCCCCAGGTATTAAATGCCCATTCCAGCCCAAGATAATGGAAAATTTGATAGAGTAGCGCAAGGCCTCCTATTTCCCAAAGTTGATACTAAAAGAGAGCCCCAAAATCCCGAATGATAGTCATTACCTTCGCTAGGCCAGAGGACACCTTATCTAGCAACTAAAGCATGTCATCTGCAAACAGATTTATGCAGTACTCTTGCGCCCCCACAAAAACCCCACTCAGAGACGGGTCCTGTCGTACCCGTGCAGCAAGAGGTTCTAGCGTAAGAACAAATAAAAGGGGGAATAAAGGGCAGCCCTGTCTGGTCCCTCCCCTCAGGGACAGCTCTGTGGTAAGAGTACCATTAATAAGAATTTGAGCCGTGGGGTTGCTATACAATGTCCATACCCAATCTAGGAACTCACCTTGGATGCCAAAACGCGGTAAAACCCAAAACAAGTATTCCCATACAACTTTATCAAAAGCTTTCTTTGCATCCAGATAAGCCAGAATAGCATCCCCTGGGTGCTGACTCCCCTCAAGCAAAATGCGGCTCACCTTTAAGATATTAGGTGAAACGAATCTGCCCGGGACAAAGCCCACCTGATCTCGGTGGACCAGGTGAGGAAGGTACCCATTCAACCTGGCTGCCAGTACTTCCACCAGTATCTTGACATCTTGGTTAAGAAGTGAAATAGGTCTATACAAACCCACCAATTCCCCATCCTTCCCTGGCTTAGGAAGGACTGTGATATGTACATTGTTTAGAGATGATCCCATCTCCTGGGACTCCCTCAATTCATCGCACATAGTCACGAAAGAGGGAACCAGCAAGTCATGTAAAAGTTTATAAAACTCAAGGCCCAGCCTGTCCGGCCTCGGCGCTTTGGCCAATTTTAGTTGTTTGATAACGTGCTGAACTTCCTGTCCCTGCAAGGGCTCGTTAAGGTACGTCAGCTGGTCTGATGACAAAGAGGGCAGTTTTAAGTAAGCAAAAAACCGCTCACACTCCTCCCTGGAAAAAGATCCCTTACTATAAAGGGCCGAGTAAAAATGAATGAACTCCCGTTGCATGGCTTCCAGTTTAGTGTGGGAGACCCCGGACACATCGTTAATTCTGCTGATGTAACTTTTTGTGGACTTTTGTTTCACCAAGGAGGCTAGTAACTTCCCAGTTTTATTACCTCACTGAAGTCTGATAAACAGCCAGGCATAAACCTAAAGGGTTATACAAAGTGAACATACAACAATGAAAAAGTAGGAAATACCCTCAGAAACCAAGGTATTTACCAAGGTCTGACCAACGGGGCATTAGTATCTATGTGAGATTTATATATCTGTGATCTAGTCTCTTTCATAGGGTTGATTTCTCCCACCTTCTCTTAGTCGAAAATGCCCATAATAAAGCTTAAAGAAAGAAAAAGAGCAGTTGAAATGTGGGGTTACCAAGCCAACTATGTTACAAGCTAAGTCATTCTATGCTTTGTTATGGCTTGTGATAAGTCTGTCTACTACTCAGTATTGATTTGAAAATTAAGCTTTATTATGGGCATTTTCGACTAAGAGAAGGTAGGAGAAATCAACCCTATGAAAGAGACTAGATCACGGACATATAAATCTCACATAGATACTAATGTCCTGTTGGTCAGACCTTGGTAAATACCTTGGTTTCTGAGGGTATTTCCCACTTTTTCATTGTTGTATGTTCACTTTGTATAACCCTTTATGTTTATGCTTGGCTGTTTATCAGTCTGTTTAGTATTAGGTTACGCAATTGGGATTAACAGCCCATACTGTTCAGTTTGATATTATTTATTTATTTATTTTTGTTACATTTGTACCCCGCGCTTTCCCACTCATGGCAGGCTCAATGCAGCAGGCAATGGAGGGTTAAGTGACTTGCCCAGAGTCACAAGGAGCTGCCTGTGCTGGGAATCGAACTCAGTTCCTCAGTTCCCCAGGACCAAAGTCCACCACCCTAACTACTAGGCCACTCCTCCACTAAGTCACCAAACGGGCTGCTAGAAGGGTAAAAAATTTATGCGTGTAGATATTGGGTGCATAAATACTACATAGGGCTACCTTAACTCCCTGCAAGAGCCCCACTGCAATCACAAATCGGCCCTCTGGGTCTTGATATAATTTGTGCATATCAAACAAAATATTTTTCTTTATTAATATGGCTACTCCCCGCTGCCTACCATTGTACGCAGCGTAGTAGAGGTCACCCACCCAATCCCTTCATCTATCCTCCCATGTTTCAAACCTCCTCTCTACTGTGGCACCATCCACGTCTGTCAATGAGGCTGTTTCTTCTTACAACAATACTCTATCCTCTGCCTTAGACACTCTTGCACCTTTGATGACCCGCCCTGTAAGGCGTACAAAACCCCAACCTTGGCTGACTTCTAATATCCGCTACCTACGTTCCTGTACCCGCTCCGCCGAACGCCTCTGGCGGAAATCTTGGGCCCTTGCTGATTTCTTACACTTTAAGTTCATGCTGACCTCCTTCTAATCTGCTCTTTTACGTGCCAAACAGGATTATTATATCCAACTGACCAACTCTCTTGGCTCTAATCCTCGACTTCTCTTCACCACATTGAACTCTCTCCTCAAGGTGCCCCCTCCCCCAACTCCCCCTTCATTATCTCCTCAGACCCTTGCTGAATTCTTTCACAGTAAGGTTCAAAAGATAAACCTTGCTTTCTCTACCTCACCACCTCTCCCTCCACTAGTCCGTTCCCCTCTCTCTCCTTCCCCTCATTCCCTTTCCTCCTTTCCTGAAGCTACTATTGAGGAAACTACACTTCTCCTTTCTTCCTCAAAATGTACCACCTGTTCCTCTGATCCCATTCCCACCCACCTTCTTAATGCCATCTCTCCTGCTCTTATTCCTTTTATCTGTCACATTCTCAACCTCTCACTTTCCACTGCGACTGTCCCTGCTGCCTTTAAACATGCTGTGGTCACACCTCTCCTTAAGAAGCCTTCACTCGACCCTACTTGTCCCTCTAATTACCGACCCATCTCCCTCCTTCCTTTTCTCTCCAAATTACTTGAGCGTGCTGTTCACCGCCGCTGCCTTGATTTTCTTTCCTCACATGCTATTCTTGACCCACTACAATCTGGTTTTCGCCCTCTCCACTCAACCGAAACTGCGCTTACTAAAGTCTCCAATGACCTATTACTGGCTAAATCCAGAGGTCAATATTCCATCCTCATTCTTCTTGATCTTTCCGCTGCTTTTGACACTGTCGATCACAGCATACTTCTCGATACCCTGTCCTCACTTGGATTCCAGGGCTCTGTCCTTTCCTGGTTCTCTTCCTACCTCTCCCTCCGCACCTTTAGTGTTCACTCTGGTGGATCCTCTTCTACTTCTATCCCTCTGCCTGTCGGCGTACCTCAGGGTTCTGTTCTTGGTCCCCTCCTCTTTTCTATCTACACTTCTTCCCTTGGTTCATTAATCTCATCCCATGGCTTTTCCTACCATCTCTATGCTGATGACTCCCAAATCTACCTTTCTACCCCTGATATCTCACCTTGCATCCAAACCAAAGTTTCAGCGTGCTTGTCTGACATTGCTGTCTGGATGTCTCAACGCCACCTGAAATTAAATATGACCAAAACCGAGCTTCTCATTTTCCCCCCCAAACCCACCTCCCCGCTCCCCCCGTTTTCTATTTCTGTTGATGGCTCTATCATTCTCCCTGTCTCCTCAGCTCGAAACCTTGGGGTCATCTTTGACTCTTCTCTCTCCTTCTCTGCTCATATCCAGCAGATTGCCAAGTCCTGTCGTTTCTTTCTTTACAACATCCGTAAAATCCGCCCCTTTCTTTCCGAGCACTCTACCAAAACCCTCATCCACACCCTTGTCACCTCTCGTTTAGACTACTGCAATCTGCTTTTTGCTGGCCTCCCACTTAGTCACCTCTCCCCTCTCCAGTCGGTTCAAAATTCTGCTGCCCGTCTCATCTTCCGCCAGGGTCGCTTTACTCATACTACCCCTCTCCTCAAGACCCTTCACTGGCTCCCTATCCGTTTTCGCATCCTGTTCAAACTTCTTCTACTAACCTATAAATGTACTCACTCTGCTGCTCCCCAGTATCTCTCCACACTCGTCCTTCCCTACACCCCTTCCCGTGCACTCCGCTCCATGGATAAATCCTTCTTATCTGTTCCCTTCTCCACTACTGCCAACTCCAGACTTCGCGCCTTCTGTCTCGCTGCACCCTACGCCTGGAATAAACTTCCTGAGCCCCTACGTCTTGCCCCATCCTTGGCCACCTTTAAATCTAGACTGAAAGCCCACCTCTTCAACATTGCTTTTGACTCGTAACCACTTGTAACCATTCGACTCCACCTACCCTCCTCTCTTCCTTCCCATCCACATTAATTGATTTGATTTGCTTACATTATTTATTTTTTTGTCTATTAGATTGTAAGCTCTTTGAGCAGGGACTGTCTTTCTTCTATGTTTGTGCAGTGCTGCGTATGGCTTGTAGCGCTATAGAAATGCTAAATAGTAGTAGTAGTAAGATGCTCAGATTTCCCTAGGTGAGTTTGCTGCAAGAGAGCTACATCAGCACACTGCCTTTTGAGCGTTTGTAGGATCTTAGTGCACTTTATCGGTGAGTGGATACCATCCATGTGGTCTTTTGGGACCTTGGCAGCTTTCTCTGCATACTAGTCTTTTTAATCAAGGTAGGCACTTTAGACTTAAATTGTTTTGGCATATCGTTAACTGTTGGTTATCCCGATCTTCCACTCTGACCTTGAGGAATATTACAGGACTCTATATTCCAGATCTCTGAGGGGAATTTAAGACGGGTGTAGTGGAGCTCCCTCAAGCATGTTTGATCCCCATGCGTGCCAACCGGAAGTCCCTGTGTACTGGTTTTTCACTTTGAGGAAGGTGGTGTCAGGGTGTCCATTCTACTAGCTTTGGTAATCTATGTTCAGCTGCCATCTGGGTTTTTTTTTTCCATCTTAGAAACCTTTAGAAGCATTTCATCAATGTTGTTCTTGTTGTCACAGATTTTTCTTAGCCTTGCCACCTACTTTCACACTGAACTGGGTCCTTACTATGGACCAGGATATCCTTCTGGAAGTAGTAACAATGATGACGAATACAATGGCACAATTATTCCAAGACATCCTTCTGCTATTAGCAGCTTTGGTGCCTTTTGAAAGAAATGAAATGGTTCGACCAAAGTCCCTACCTTTTTCCTTCAGCTGCCCTGCATGTAACAATCAGCTCGCTTATTTTCTGTGAAATCAGACACCTCTTCACTATGATGTTGTTTGTGTATGGCGTATAGAAAGGAATTTCGGATTGGGCTTTTTTTTTTATTGAGAGGGTGGTAGAAACCTGAAGCAAATTTAAATTGTATGGTATGAATTAGAATAGTGGCAGAATTCAAATATGCATAGGAAAAACACAAAGGTCTTTAGCTGTGGTAGGAGGAAGGGAGAAGACTACAGATTTGTTAAAACAAATGATAACAGTAAGCCAACATAGACGAACAGACAGGGTGGACAAAACAGTTCTTATCTGTAATATATGCTGTTTTGCAACATATGAAAACAAATTTTGGCCAATCCTAGCTTATTTAGCTTTTTAAGTGGTGCTTTTAAGCTAGTTTTCCTGAAATTGTTAAATGTTTGTCCCTGGTTTTGGGAATACCCATTCACAAATTCTGGTAAAAGTACCATAAAAGTTGCCAAAAACTGTGTGTGCAAATTTGGGTGCATACCCAAGCTGAATGTGCAATTTAGTTGAATAACGAGCCATTTCGTGCCAGTTGGCTTTTTAACAATCAATGATTTGCACTAATTGAAAACAATGTGCGCACGCAAATTTAGGCATGTGATTCACACCTAGATTTTACATGCATCCTGGAAAAGGGGATGTGGAAATTGGAGGGTTTGGGGTGTTTTAAGGTGGAGCATGGTTCTGGATTTGAGTTACATGTGCAATTATAGAATATAGGGCTTATGCGCATAAATTTAGGTGGGGCATTTGCACTATGTTTTCGTTAGTGCAAATGGACATGCCTAGGTTTACACACAACCCCTGTGCCCCAAGCACTATTCTATAAACTGTGACTTAACTTTAGATTTCTAGAATAGTGCTTAAGCAAGTTTTTTTTTTCATGCTGATTTTTTTAGGTGCAATTTATAGAATTCACACCCCTCTGTGTATACTTTAGCCATGTACAGAGTGGGCATTTTTCAAATGGCTAATTTACATTGGTAAAATACTTTGCAGACTCTGAGGGCAATTTTCAGATAAATTGAGCCGTCTTATAGTTTATTGATGATCAGTGTCATTCATAAGGATACACGAGTATCCTTATTCACTATTTGTATTTCTCTGGGCAGGAAACAGCACAGAAAATGTGAATGAGAAAGATGTTTTGGGGTTTGAAGTACTCCAAACTCAGTGTGAAAAACTGAATCAAAAGGTGTGTATGTATCACTTTTTTTTTTTTCAGAATTGTTTTTCTGCCAACTTACAGACTTCAGAGTTCTTTTTTCTCCTTGTTTCAGATATAGTAATGTACTAACAGTAGTACCAGTCTCTTTTTTATGCAGGTATAATTTTCTTTCTTTGTGATGTATGTCCTTGGTTTGCAGTTGAATGAATTACAGAAGGAGATAATGATTAAAAATGGAGAAATTAAAGTTTTGCGAGACTGTTTACGACAAAATGAATCCAACCTAGATCAAGAGAAAAAATCTTATTTATTGCTTGAAAAGGAGAGAGCCCAAGTCCAAGGAGAAAAGGAGAAAGAACTCTCAAAAAAGGTATTTTTAAAAAATGTACACTGTTTTGCCAAAATAACTTTCTCTGGCATAATGTTAGTCTTTTGACCAAAATAATGCAGTCATTTACATTGTGTTCTCCTAGATTGTATTCTCTATTCAAGCATCAAAAAACAGGAGTAGGCTATAAAGTCTTCAAGCCAAATTGCAAAATATAAGAACATAAGAATAGCCATACTGGGTCAGACTAATGGTCCATCTAACCCAGTATCCTGCTTCCAAAAGTGGCCAATCCAGGTCACAAGTACCTGGCAGAATCCCATAGTAACAACATTCTATGCTACCAATCCCAGGGCAAGCAGTGGCTTCCCCCATGTCCATCTCAATAACAGACTATGGACTTTTCCTCCAGATATTTTTTAAACCTAGATATGCTAACTTCTGTTGCCACATCCTCCTGCAGTGAGTTCCAGAGCTTAATTATTCTTTGAATGAAGAAAAAAAATATTTCCTCCTATTTGTTTTAAAAGTATTTCCATATAATTTCATTGAGTGTCCCCTGGTCTTTGTACTTTTTGAAAGAGTGAAAAATCTATTCACTTTTATCTGTTCTACTCCACTCAGGATTTTGTAGATCTCAATCATATTCCTCCTCAGCCATCTCTTTTCCAAGCTGAAGAGTCCTAACCTCTTTAGACTTTCCTCATATGAGAGGAGTTTCATCCCCGTTATCATTATGGTTGCTCTTCTTTGAACCTTTTATTATTATTATTTGTTGCATTTGTATCCCACATTTTCCCACCTGTTTGCAGGCTCAATGTGGCTTACATAGTACTCCATTATATGTTTTTTTGAGATACGATGACCAGTATGTTAGTGACCAGTGTACCCAGGCTGGAAAAATATTGCCAGCTCTGAGCTGGTGTGTTGTCCTGGAATAGCACAGCTTGCAAAGTTTAATGAAAAGCTAGATTATTTGATTTACATAATAAGGTGTTTTGCATGCTTTGCATCTCATTATTTTGTAGTCCACAGTACCTTAAACTAATGTGTGTTATGGTAAAATGATGCATGATTTTGCTATTTACTTGCAGTAAAGGGCAAAACTCATGCATTCTTCTACTTCCCTTCCCCCCTTTAGTTTTCATTTATATATATTTTTTGCCAATATCTTAATAAATATGAGTTTTGTATGTGACAAACCATGATTCTATTAAATGTATTCCTGCTTCTGATGTATCGAATGATTGATTATTCCACTTGGTTTTCCTTTAAGTTGAAATCACTGCAATCTGAGCTGCATTTTAAAGATGCTGAGATGAATGAGTTAAGGACAAAACTCCAAAACTGTGAAAGAATGAACAAGCTAGTTCCAGCACTTGTTCCATACGTCAGGTATATGCCGGAAATATAGTAATTGAATAGATAATGCCTTAAAATAAGCAGCAGTGCTACGTTATTTTGAAACAATCTAGAGAGGGGTTTGGTTTTGGGGGTGAAAGAGGGAAATGAGGAGATGCTATTGTAGTCGTATTGGTTATTCGATTGTACTGTTTATCAATGTAAAAATTTAATTAAAATGTTTAAACATAAGTAATCCAGAGGAAATTTTAGATGCAGTATTTACACAAGTTTCCTGAGGTGAGGTGAAATAGCTGTTCTAAGTTCTTGGAAATTTCTAGGGAAGTGCAGAGTTTGTCCCTAGCCTAGCTCCAGCCTAGGAGTACTAGGTAGGCAGTGGTTACTCAAATATTTCTGTAGTTTAAATAAAACTAGCTCTGCTACGAATGCATTACACATACCAGTGGTTGAATATGTGGGATGTTTATGAAGGTCATTGTAAAAGTCTGAGTTTCTGGCAATTGTTCTTTGTTCACTCTGAGTATTAAGTGCAGGGCCTGTGCCTAAATACAGCAGTACATTATCTCTTTATCTTCTGAGGGTAGTGTCTTCACGTACCATAACAGGAGTGAACTTGGCTCATAACGGGGTATGTTGGTTAAAACCTGTCACTTAGATTTATTGCTAACACTGTTCTTAATACTTGAATTCCAAGTAGAGCTTCCTTCTGGAGTGCATGTGGTGTAATATGTTCAAGCCACATTTCAAGGTGTGCTTGATAGTAGGGCAGTATTAACCCTTTTGCTGGGCCCTAGGCAAACAAATGCATTGCCCCCCCCCAATCATTAAATACATCTTATAACTCCCATAAACAGGGCCCTGCAGGGTTCTGACTGCAGAAGAAGCAGCAGCAGGTGGGCAACACTGCTCACCAGTTCTTGTCAATGGGAGGATAATACACAGAGGATGGGTTGAAATATATCCTGTGGGCCAGTAGCTGATTTACCACATCTGAGAAGGCACTTCTTAAATGACTGGTCCCTAGGCATATGCCTCGTTTGCCTATGCTTTAATCCTGCTCTACTTGGGAGCTCTTTTTGTCCAGCTGAGATTGGGTTTTGTTCTTACTATGTGTATGGATTGTTTATACAGGATGTAAGGCTTGCCATGAATAAACATTTCAAAACAATACATTTCAAATAATACATTTGAAAGTACTGTATTTCATAAAAAATACATTTCATAAAACAAAATTATAATCACTGAAATACCATATTGTACAGCTGGGACTTGACATACACAGGCCATCAGTGTACATACGAAAAGCAGAGCTCCTGGTCTTCTGCAATGCCACAGGAAGAGCTACAAAATCTGCCCCATTCTGCATGTTTTGCTGCCTCTCTGAACTTCTGTGGCAGACTAGAAGGCTAAATCAGGTCTTGAGGCGCAAGTTGTCCATGGTGACAGTACATTCCCATTCTTCCCTCTCAGGAGGAGGAGAATTGCTGCATGTTGGATGTGTTATGCAGATAGCCATGATAACATACCAGACATTTCTGAAGTTTAAAAAAGATCTGAACCCCCCCCCCCCCGTACCCCAAAACTAGAAATCATGTATTTAGGATTAGTAATAAGCAGGGGAAGGAGTTAGAGGAGTGGGAACATTAGGGACAAGTTTGTAGAAGTTTTTACAAAGAGCTGTCTAGAATAAAAGAATTAAAACAAAGTTTAAAGCAAATGCCCTTAATATGTAATACTGTTGGCAATAATGAAACAGTGATGGAATATTCACATAGCAAACAGCTTGAGCCAACAGATTTATTTTCCAATGAACATAATTAACTTTGTATGAACCTACAGTGTGCTGAACTGGAAAATGTTGCCACATTTAGACTGCCTCTCTGAACTTCTGCATAAAGGAAGCCCTTCCCTCATTATTTCTCTGTGAAATAGTAGAAATAAAAAAAGGCAAGTGCATTTTTACAATATACCACTACATTGCACAAAACAAAAAGAGCAAGTTCCCACATGCCATCTTTTTCTTTTGATGTAGGAACAGGAAAAGATGTTAAATACTCCCAGGTCTCAACCTAATTAATGATTTTTTTTAAAAAATTATAAATAGTAAGTCTGATTGTTGATCACCTGATACTCATAATATTATGTCTGTATTGGTGGCCCTTTTACTAGGTGAAAACACCTCTGCAAGAATACAGGGAGTCTCTATTACCAGCCCCTCCAAATAAACTAATTACTACTCTAACTGATGAAACCAATAATACTTCCTATGTGTACATCCATATGCTGCACAAGCTGGCATGCTGGGGGGTGGGCACCGTACTGTGGTCTTCCCAATGTCTGATAGTGTACCATGTTCCTCCTGGACTCGCGCACGCTAACTCTTCGCTGAGTCCTCCTGCCTGAGTGAGTCCTCTCCTCTACTGCTGTGATTCCCGTGGTCTCTATTCTCTCTCTTTAGTCTTAGTAGTAAGTACGACGATGCCACTACCACCACCACCACCACACTGAAAAATACCTTGCAAAATGGTGTGCTGTGATGGCATGCTGTTTAACAGTGTAGTGATAGAAGTGCGAAATGAAAGTTGAAGAGGCAAGTAGGGTTCTCTTTTCAGGTAATGTCATGCATGATGGGTAGGGAGGGGACTACTGACGTGCCGCCGTTCAGGAAGGACTACTGTGTGCATACAATCCTGCACACATGCACTACTGCAGGCAGGGAGGAGCAGAACGGAGAGGAGGAGGCCAGATTACGGAAGTCACTCTCTCGCAGTAAAACAGTGGTAAAAAGTAGGCATCCATTTTACCGCAGATACAGGGATTACTCCTCCTGTGGGGAAATAATTGCAGTTTGCATCCGCAGTAAAACATGGAAAAACTTTTGCCCTTCCTGCGGATTACCATGGTTTACTGCTGCTACCCACTCCCATGGCATTCTCTACTAATATACACTTGAAGAACCCTCTACTGAGGAAGAGAGAGCATTTTCTCCAAGGGGTAGCTTTTCCTGGCCGCACATAGGAGGATTGGGCACAAATTGATAGTCCCATCTGGCCTGGAAAAAGCCTCAGGACAGTCAAAGATCTTAAAGTGAGGAAAGCTCCAGGAGTGCATAGCTTCATGGCAAAGTTCTATAAAAAATTTAAGGAATATTTGTTTAACTCTGGACCTGAAGGGGGGGGGGGTTTCCAGGGTCCTTAAGACTAGGTGGGATCATGATTATCCCAAATGAGGGTGCTACTGACCTATTTCCCTTCTAGCAATAGACTTTAAGCTCTTTAGAAATGTATTTGGATAGTATTAGAGTAGAACTGAACGATCTTTGTTTTTGTTAGAAGATGTAGCATAGGGTATGTTTCTGGTTGGGTTTTTGGCAGAGTTAAGCAGTGTTTACTGAAAAGGGAAATGGGACTTGATATACCGCCTTTCTGAGGTTTTTGCAACTACATCAAAGCGGTTTACATATATTCAGGTACTTATTTTGTACCAGGGGCAATGGAGGGTTAAGTGACTTGCCCAGAGTCACAAGGAGAAAGGGAAGGTATAAGTGTTTTTATGAGTATTATTGACTTCTAGTGATTCAGCAGGAGGGAGAAGGCTGATGATTTGCTTGGTAGTATTGAGAGATTGGGCTTGTTAATTTGTGGTGGTGGTTGTGTTTTACTGCTGGCTGTGCTGTGTGCACTGCTTTGGGCAGTTGATGGTTCACTGGCAAAGGAGTCAAGTAAAAAAAAAAAAAAAAAAGAGTAATACCATCCCACTGGCACTGACAGTTTCTTAGAGTGCTGGAAAAGCCATTCTGGGTTTTTCTGAGCATGCCTGGAATTTGCTGCACACACACTATCACATCTTGCTGTGTCAGGGCAATTGGATTCTTCAGAGATTTTTATGCTTTAGGCCTGCTCTGAAAAATTTTCTTCCTTCTCCTACATCTGATATTTAATGTTTGGTCTTTTTGACATGATTTGTTACTTGACTTGAGTTTTTCTTTATCCATGTGGACTTTGTCACAGTGAGGAGAATTTGCATATTGTTAATGATCCCATTGTTTATCATATTGTTGCTTGTGACTAATGACAAAATATCTTTACCATTTAATATAATTGTGCCCAGAAATGTTGAATTCAAAAGTGTATAAGTGCATGAATTTACAGTCATTTTATCTATAGATATTTTGAAATGTGTGCAGAAGAACTATTACTTTGTCCAAACATATCAATTTTTGTTTAGTCCTAAGAAGAGCCCTTTAGGAATTGTAAAAACAGAAGGCTGTTCTTCCCCTCAGACTGAAAAAACCTGTTTTCCTACTAAGGAGTCCTTCATCGGTGATGTGTCTCCCAAGGCAACTGTTTCAACAATACAACTGCTCAATCAAACTCCTTTAAAAAAGGAAGGTAAGAGGTTATTGCACCTGCTTCAGTATTCAGAGTATTGAACACTGAAAGCTGTAAAATTTTCTATTTGTTGCTCTTTCTTTTCTTATCTAAGTTTAGAGCATTTTAAATTACAGGTTGCAAAGTTTGACTATAACTTGTCTTTGACCTGTATGCCAGATGAGGGGGTATATCAGATTTTTTTTTTTTTTGAGGGATGTGCAGACAGAAAATTTATTTCATTTCATCTTGATGTTGTGTTTGTATCATTCCATTTTGTTTGGTAATTGTACACAATGCTTATAGTGCACTAATTGAGATAACCATGAACTATCCTATATAATAATTCTCACCTCCAACGTTCTGTGCCTGGGACCGTGGCTCCCTAGGCTGGAGGTGGTCTGCTAGGCAGACACGCACTGACGTCACTGACGTCATGACAGCTGATTCCAAGGCAAGGGGCGCGTGTTTCCCTACTCCTCCCCCTGCCTCGGAATCAGCTGCCCCCCCCCCCCTCCGCGAACCCATCGCCCCCCCCCCGGACCACCGAAAACGCCCCCCGTCTGACGTCAGACGCACACAGAGGAACTTCCAGAGAAGATGAGGAAGGAATGCGAAGGGTACAACAACACTTCGGCTGTCGGGGGTTTGGGTCCCCCGTCAGCACAGGTAGTACACAACGGCGGCGGGGGGGGGGGGGGGGGGGGGGGGGGGGCGGTTTTCGGCGGTCTGGGGGGGCGACAGGTTCGCGGAAGGGGGGGCCAGGGGGCCGTAGCGCGGGGGGGGGGGGGGGAATTGCCTGCCTAGGGCCCGTTTCCTTGCCTACAGAAACGGGCCTTTTTTACTAGTTACAAAATATAATACAAAAAATGCATATCCTGGTATTTTCTAACTCCTCTTACTCTTACCTATCTATATGTTAACCATTTCTCTGACCTCATGAGCAACCTTCTTTAAATGAATCACTATTTTCTAACTCCTCTTACCCTCTTAGGTACCTATACGTTCCATCTTTGCTTATACCCTACACTTTCAATTGAAATATTCTATTATGTATTGTGTTGACATTGTAAGTAGTATACTATGCTATACTTTGTATTGTTGTTTGAATATTTTTAGTGCTCATGTTTGATTTATTCTTATTGTACACCACCTTCAGTGAATTCCTTCAAAAAGGTGGTAAATAAATCCTAATAAATAAATATATTTTAAAATAAAATATTTTGCCCTTGCTTGGTGACTGTGGCAAGACCATGTGCTCTTCTGTAGAAAATTTGCTTAAAACTCAGATGTTGGGAGAAGAGCCAAAGATGACCAGCCACTAGCAATGCTCAGTCAAACTCATGAGTTTTTCATTTTCTTTTAAAATTTTTCCTATGGGAAACACAAGGCAAAAAAACATGGGTTTGCCTGTAGGCATCATTGCTTGCTTTTCCCCGTTACTGGTCTTATGGCAGTGCTTTGGAAGAGTCCCAGACTGGTTCAGGTGGGGGGCAGGAGGAGGTGAGCTACTTTCACCCTTTGAAGCTTGATATCTCATTGAACCCCAAGCAGTGTGTCCCTCCCTCGGAGACCACTGTGCAAAGACATGGCAAGGCGGTTTGGTGCAAGTGGTGGCTCCGATTGATCAGATCAGCAGGAGTGCAGCTGGAGAGGTTAGAGTCTCACTAGCTGAGGCCTGGCAACAGCAGTGGCCGTTCTACTTAGTCCATTGGCACAAGCTCCATGTTAAAGCTGATACAGGTCATTCAGGCATTTATGATACCCATTTAACTGTACTTACAATATTATTGGATCTGGGTTGACTATATGTATAAATTAAGTTTCTTTGTGCTGTGTTTGTAGATGGCAAAGTTCAGTGCCTTGAAACTAAACAGGTAAAATTAGAGATGATACAGACAGACATTTCTTACAGTCCATTTCGACGGCAAAATACTCAAGGTAAATAAAATAAAATGTTTTTTATTTTATTTTTGCCACACAACAATATATAACCTTTTATTACACCCAACTCATACGTGTTTACTGTTTTAGGTAATGAAAAAGTGTAATTTCAGATTCACAGTATATTCTCCTGTTGGTTTATGTGCTTGTAGGTCTTTCATAAGTACTTGTTTAAATATCAACAAGCTGACTTACCTACCAAAACCAAGAAAGTTCTGATTTAGATACTTTTTGTCATTCATAGGTTATAGTCCTGTGTTCCTGGGACCTCTGACCAAATGCATGACATTGTGTAATATGGAATGCATGATACTTAGCTGCTACAGAACTTGTTTTGCTTTTTTTTTTTAAGAGGGCGGGAGTAATTATTAAGGTGTAATAAGTCAGATTTTTACCATACCTTAATTTACCACAGGAGTGACTAACTTGCAGTAGCTCAGTACTGCAGGTTAGTACGTTTATGAGTGACACTGCTTACAATCAAACTCGCAAGCAGCGTCACTCTACCATCCCAGGAATACTGAGTGGCACCATCAAATCCTGTTGGTAGTTTTGCAGTACTGCCGCCAGGGGTCAAGCTTGCCTGTATAAGGGCAAGACACTACAATAGCTTGACCCCTAGCAATAGTAGTGTGAGACTACTGCTAGGTGACACCAGTGCCATTTTTAACCTGGTGTTGGCTGGACCCCACTAAACCCCAGGGATTTTTCAGGGTAGGCCTGCTGTCTGAGGTGAGGGATGAGATGGTGGAAGCAGAATGCTAGGGGCGCCAACTCCCTCCTCAGAGCTACAATCAGGGAGTAAGGTGGTTGGGAGTGATTAGAAAACTACAACTAACAGAAGCCAAGCAATTAAGTTTATTACAAAATCATGAAAATACGTGAAACGTATGTATTTATATGTTATACATAAACCACAGACAAAAGAAAAATCTCGCTCATTCCACCAGGGCTGAGCCCTCTGGTGCTGGCAGCCGCCGTGACCTAGCTGCACACCTCTGAGGCCTGGGTTGAAGAGCACAAAGTACTCACAGAGAATATTATAGAGTATAAGTATTAATTCACGTAGCATTCCCAGATCAATAAAACTCTCCCAACAAGAGATACAGAACAGAAGTAGAATGTTTCACTTTACAACTCAACACACAAACTCTAGTGTCAGATCAGTGATAGCAACACAAACTCCCTCCACTATCAGACATCTCCCACCTACCCCCTTGTTAGCCCCCAGCTCCCTTTATCCAGCCCCAGCATCACAATGGTCTCCTCAGTTCCCTTTGTCCTATCTGTCCAGCACCACTAAATCCACTGCAGAGAAGGGAACACCTTTCTTAGCTCAAGCCACTCTAACCGCTGGCACCATGCAGAGAACAAATACTTACTGTACCACAGATGAAACAGAAAGAAAGAAAATTCTCTTAGATGTTAGTAGCTGTGCGGTGCCAGCAGGCAGAGCAGCTAGAGGAGTTCCCCCCTCTATGGCTGATTTATAGGGCCAGACCAAGCAAGTAGTAGAAATGGAGAGCTGGCACAAGTTTTTGGTGGAACCAAAAGAGGCTGGTGCACCACAACAATATGAAAAGAGTGGACCATCCCAAAGAGTGACATTCACCACCACATGACTATTTACCATATTTTTCGGACTATAAGACGCACTTTTTCCCCACAAATTTGGGAGGAAATTGGGGGGTGCGTCTTATAGTCCGAAGGTAGATTTGGCTGGCTGGCAGGCCGCCCGCCCTCCGAGTTCCGGATCGCCGTCAGGGTTACCTCCCCCCCCCCCCCTTCCCCCCGGCCCTGTCACCACTTCTCCCTACTCACGCAATCTTCCCTGGTGGTCTAGTTACGTCGGAGCAGGAAAGAGCCCCCTCTTTCCTGCCCAGCGCGCTGCTCTCCATCCTCCTGTATGCAGCCTGATGGTCTCGGCGAGATTCAAAATGGCCACCGAGACTTCAATTCTCGGCGGCCATTTTGAATCTCGCCGAAACCGTCAGGCAGCAATGCATACAGGAGGATGGAGAGCAGCGCGCTGGGCAGGAAAGAGGGGGCTCTTTCCTGCCCCGACGTCACTAGACCACCAGGGAAGATCGCGTGAGTAGGGAGAAGTGGTGACAGGGCCGGGGGGAGGGCGATCCCGAACTCTGAGGGAGGGATTCGGACAAGACGCACCAGAGCACCTAGGTTTTAGAGGAGGGAAAAAGGAAAAAAAATTTTTTCCTATTTCCCTCCTCTAAAACCTAGGTGCGTCTTATGGTCCGGTGCGTCTTATAGTCCGAAAAATACGGTAAGTGAGATTTTATACTGATGCATCTGGGGTATAAGTTTGGAAAGATCTGCATGTTTTGCTTTCTAAATGCTGCAGAGACTCTGGCAATGATTCTCAACCTTTTTTTTCAGTTAGGACACACCAGGTAGATGCTTCTCCCATTTGTGACACAACTGCATATATGACCTTCATGGACCTGTGGTCTGACACAATATAGCTGTTCTTATGCGTTAAATGTTACCATGTTCTGCATCCATAAAAGTCTGACCTCCTTCCTCCAGCAAATGCAGATCATAACTACGACATTTCTCTATGGAAGTCACTATACAATTATTCTGATTCTTATATCTTTGGAGTAATAGCAACATAAGTCTCTCTACCAGGCACATTGTGAAATGCAAAACCTAAATAAAATTCAAACTCGAGATACATTTAGCAAACATGTCATGTAACAATACACTAATGCTATGATTTAAACAGCAAGAACCCTACCTATTACTCCTGGGGGAATCTAGCACAAAATGAAAAATTTGCATCTTTATTTGTAATGTTTGAGTGCAGAATTTCTCTAGTCATAAGGCCTAACTAGTCCCCTAGCGCCTTCCTTCACCAGTAATATCGCTTTCCAGGTTCTAGCTTGCCCAGCTCTCACTGCAGTTGAGCTTCAGGTTACACTTGCCCCATCCTGATTTAGCTTGAACCCTTCCCTACCCCCTGGTTTCTTTTTTCACCTCTTAGCCCTTGAAATAATGTGGCTTGTGGTGTTCACTGTAAGCTGTGTTAAATTTACATACTAATGAGCTGTTTTACATACATTTGCATGTTTTGTACCACATTAGTTTGTATCCTGCAGTATCTTAAATCGGAGTTTCTCAACCCAGTTCTCGGGGAACTCCCAGCCAGAGATTTGCATACCATGGAGACAGTGCATGGAAATCTGTCTCATGCTTATTCATTGTGGATATCCTGTAAGCCTGACTGGTTGAGTGTACCCCAAGGACTCGGTTGATTTAAATTACCTTTTGCACTGACTTAAATTACCTTTTGTGTTACAGTAATATAACTTTCATTGGTGCCCTTTCAAATGTCTTAATTAGCAAATAACATGTGTTGTAGCTGTAATGCAGCTTAATAATTACTCCCCCCTTTAATGTCATATTTTCACCTAGAATTTGTAAATTGGAGTTGGCACATCTTTTATCATTAATTCTATGCCTCCACAGGTTCCATTTTATTGAATGCTTTGATGAAACCACCGAAAGCTCCAGGGTCATTAGGTCTATACCATCTTCTTAGTAGCAGTCCTGCCCATTTACCTGGTTTCATGTTGCGACAAACTGTTTTTAATTCGTAAGTATACAAGTAGATTAATGAATGGTACTATACTTACTTTATTTGACCATGATTCACCATGAAGCCATCACATGTATCTTTCATATCATACTAAGAAGTGAATAGCATCAGTACCTCTTAGAAGACTCTATCAGCAATATTGATGTGTTCTGTTATCGCCAAAAGTGTTTGTGTTTTCTTTGAACATCTTTACCATTTAGAACTAGTGAAATAGAAAAAAAATCCCAAAGTAGTCCCCCCTATAATTAACTTGATTTCTCTGTTGCTGTTTGCTGTTTTATATATGTGTCAGTATTTAATTGTAGAGCAGTTGTCCAAATCTAAGCTTTGCATGGGTCTTTGAAACTTGAAGCTGCGTGGTATTCTTAATCATATGCTGTTCTTGTTTCCCAGTCAGCAGCTGAGCTTATTTTTCCCACAACTATGCATGATCGTGACCTTCTGTTGTGCAAAACAGGAATGTATTGATAACACTTTCTAACTTTTTAATGGGCGCAGATATTTAAAATGCCAATAGAGAATATCACAATCCATGGCATCATCCTTTGGAGAATTGTCAGTTAATAATGAATCTCAGACATTGCAATAAGCTTGATCCAAAAATTTTTATTTGAAAACTAATAATTGTAATACAAAGTCTTACCTTGAAGAACAAATACGCTACAATCTAAAAGAAACTATGGATGAAAACAGTCATTCTTCAAAGGAATAATGAGCTGATTGGCTGGTGTTTTTATGAAGAAGATAGCTACCATCTTTAATACCAAGAAAATGGGGTTATTGCAAGGTTTATCAGTTTGATGATATATCAGCCTAGAGCAGGACGTTTATAAAACAGCTGTTAAAAAATAGAGAATAGAAATAAGAGTGAGCAGAAATAGGATGCAGAGAGAAAGATAGGAACTACATTTGGTATAGGACAGAAAAGAGCAGTATTTCCTTTCCTCTCCTCGGCTGAGAGGTGCCCAGCTCTACCACCGGCTGCCTTTCAGTTGCTGAGGAGGACTTGCAGCTCATCTGCATATCCTTTACAGCCTTCTCCGGGGTGACTCCCAGGTCCACTCCGATCCACTCAGGGCCTCCGCTGTAGGTGCGGCGCGTGGGGCATTTTTCTCTTTACATTTATTTTTCTCCCAGTTACTACTTATGGCTCCAGTACACTTTTTCTTCTTGGTACTGTCCCTTCCTAATCTGTTTCTCCATCTGAAACCACTGTACACTGCAGGAACACATTGTCCACCCTCTATTTTTTTTTTTTGTTACATTTGTACCCCGCGCTTTTCCACTCATGGCAGGCTCAATGCGGCTTACATGTATTCATCATCTCACCATCTCTTTTTTCCTCTTCCTTTTTCTCAGCCCTCAACCTTCAACATTTCCTTCCTTCCATTCATCCATCTCCTTTCTATCTGAATACATTTCGCCTTCATCGCTGTCGTAATACCTCTCCTACTCTTCTCCATACTATCTTGCTCCTTCTCCTGCTCTCCACTGGGGACATTAATCCCAATCCTGGTCCTCCACATCAGCTCTCATCTTATTTGTGCAGGTCACACCGTGTTATCTCCAATCTAATTTCTGTTCCTCTCCTCCCCCCTTCTTCCCTGCCTTTCTCTTGCGCTCTGTGGAATGCCCCCTCTGTCTGTAACAAACTTTCCCACATCCATGACCTTTATCTCTCGTACTCTCCATCTGCTTGCCCTAATTGAAACTTGGCTTTACCCTGAAGACTCTGCTTCAGTCGCAGCCCTATGCCATGGAGGTTATCTTTTCTCCCATACTCCTCGCCCGGTTGGCCACGGAGGTGGTGTCGGGCTACTACTTTCACCTTCTTGTAGATTTCGACCCTTTTTCCACCTCAGTCTCACTGTTTTTCTTCCTTCAAAGTCCACTCCATCTGTTTATTTGCTCCTCTGCCTCTCTGAGTAGCAGTCATTTATCGACCCCCCCCCCCACTGGGCTCAAGTGTTTCGGTTTAAACTAAACAAGGATAAAACTCAGTGTCTCATACTCTCGTCCCTCCATAACAAAATCACCAATACAACGCTTCCCTTTAAGGATTATGTTCTTCCAATCTCCAACAATCTGCGACTTTTAAGAGTGAATCTGGACATGCACCTACAGTTAGATAACCATGTGCAATTGGTCTCTAAAAGAATGTTTAATGCTATGTGGAGGCTCCTTCGCATAAGATATTTCCTTACCAGAGAGCTGTTCCATACCCTTGTGCATTGGTTAGTCCTATCCCACCTAGATTATTGCAGCGGGATTTATGCGGGCTGCAAGGTCTCTTTATTGAGAAAGTTCCAGACAGTCCAGAATACAGCCGCGAGACTGTTTCTGGGTAAACACCGATTTGCACATGCTCAGCCTCTGCGCTACAACTTGCATTGGCTACCTGTAAAGGAGCATATTATTTTTAAAATCTGCTCTTTAACCTACAAAATCATCTATGGCCATGCTCCAGACTATATGCTCAACCTGATTGATCTTCCGCCAAGGAATGCCACGCCTGCAGCACGGTTATATCTCCAACTACACTTCCCGAACTGCAGGGGTGTCAAATATAAGCTGATTTTCACCTCTTCTTTTCGCTACTGGAGCCCCAAATACTGGAATGCTCTTCCGCAGCACCTCAAAATGCAAATGGACCTCATCCTCTTCAAACAATTGCTAGATACTTCTTTGTTAAAATGTACGCCCCTAGTTACTCTGCTGATTAATATACCCTTCATACTCCCCTACCCTGCTTAGTTCCCCATTGTTAGCTGCTGCTTCCCTGGTCTTTCCTTTGTCAACTTTAACTATATTTTCTTAATTTGTGATTTTCCTAATTTTCTGTAAGCCACATTGTGCCTGCATGTGTGGGAAAATGTGGGATACAAATGAACCATAAATAAATAAGTCCCTTTCTTCCTTTCTCACTGACTTTGATGCCTGGCTTTCCTTCTTTCTTGAACCTTCATCTCCTTCCCTCATTCTTGGGGATTTTAACATTCATGCTAATGATCCCTCTGACTCTTATGCTTCTCAGTTTCTTGCTTTAACATCCTCTTTCAGTCTTCAACTGTGCTCCACTGCCCCCACTAACCAGAATGGCCACTGTCTTGATCTTATCCTCTTCTCAAACTGCTCGCTCTCCAGTTTCTGTGCCTCAACTCTTCCCCTCTCTGACCATCATCTGATAACTTTCACACTTAAACACCCTCCTCCCCAGTCCCGTCCAATCTTAACCAATACATTTAGTAGAGAGGTGTGGTAGCTGTGTTAGTCCACTCTTAAAGGTTATCAATAGAAATCAAACAAAATAAAACATGGAAAAGAAAATAAGATGATACCTTTTTTTATTGGACATAACTTAATACAAGAAATGTATTAATCAAGAAATGTATTAAGAAATGTATTAAGTTATGTCCAATAAAAAAGGTATCATCTTATTTTCTTTTCCATGTTTTATTTTGTTTGATTTCTATTGATAACCAATACATTTAGGAATCTTAAGGCTATTGACCCTTCTACTTTGTCCTCCAGTTTTTCAAATCTCTTCTCTACCACTATGTTATCCAAGTCTGTCAATGAGGCTGTCTCTTCCTATAATACTATTCTCTCCTCTGCCCTGGATACTCTCGCTCCTCCCATTCCCCGTTCTGTAAAACGTACCAAACCCCAGCCTTGGCTGACCTCTGGAATCCGCTACCTACGTTCCTGTGCCCGCTCTGCCGAACGCCTTTGGCTGAAATCGCGTGCCCATGCTGACTTCATACATTTCAAATTCTTGCTGACCTTCTTCCAGTCTGCTCTTTTACTTGCCAAACAGGACTATTACATCCAGTTGACAAATTCTCTTGGCTCAAACCCTCGACGTCTCTTTGCAACACTGAACTCTCTCCTCAAAGTGCCTTCACCTCCAACCCCCCCACCTTCACTTTCCCTCTAGACTCTGGCTGAGTTCTTTCATGATAAGGTTCACAAGATTAAACTTGAATTCTCAACCAGGACACCGCCACCTCTCCTTCCCTTAGTCCATTCTTTCAACCCTCCAACCCCTGCCTCCTTTTCTTCCTTTTCTGAAATCACTGAAGAGGAAACTACACATTTTATTTCCTCCTCGAAACTAACTACCTGTTCCTCTGATCCTATTCCCACCCATCTACTTAACACTCTGTCTCCTACTGTCATCCCTTTTATTTGTCATATCCTCAATCTTTCATTTTCCACTGCGACTGTTCCTGATGCCTTCAAACATGCCGTAGTCACACCACTCCTTAAAAAACCTTCATTGGACCCTACCTGTCCTTCCAACTATCGCCCCATCTCCCTTCTCCCTTTCCTATCCAAGATACTTGAACGTGCTGTTCACCGCCGTTGCCTTGAATTTCTTTTATCTCAAGCTATTCTTGATCCACTTCAATCTGGCTTTCGCCCCCTTCATTCAACTGAAACCGCGCTTACTAAAGTCTCCAATGATCTGTTCCTGGCCAGATCCAAAGGTCTCTATTCTATCCTTATCCTTCTCTATCTGCTGCTTTTGACACTGTTGATCACAGCCTACTCCTTGATACTTTCCTCACTTGGATTTCGGGGCTCTGTTCTTTCCTGGTTTTCTTCTTATCTCTCCCAGGGTACCTTTAGTGTATACTCTAGTGGATCCTTCTCTACTTCTATCCCACTGTCAGTTGGTGTACCTCAGGGATCTGTCCTGGGACCTCTTTTTTTCTCCATCTATACTTCTTCCCTTGGTACTCTGATCTCATCCCAAGGTTTTCAGTATCATCTTTACGCTGATGACTCCTAACCCTTATTCACTTGTTCAATACCCTTATTTTATCATCCTCACTTTAATATTCCCTTATCTCTTGTTTGTCCTGTTTGTCTTAATTAGATTGTAAGCTCTGTCAAGCAGGGACTGTTTCTTCATGTTCAAGTGTACAGCGCTGCGTACGTCTAGTAGCGCTTTAGAAATGATAAGTAGTAGTAGTAAGTACTATTAACAGAGTGCCGATATATTAAGTCTTGCAGTATACAATGGCTGACATCCTATGTTCCTCAAGGCTCGTAGCTAAGAGTAGACTATGAGAGTTAAGCATTATAGGCATCTCTGAAGAGGAAAGTTTTAAGGGGAGAGTAGAAGTCAGTGTGAGAAGTCATTAATCTTAACTGGAGAAGTAGGGCATTCGAAAGAGTAGGGCCTATACCAATAAAAGCTTTAGTGGTTATGAAATCATAACATATTTTCCAAAGAAAGGGGACATGTAATGAATTAGATTGAGATAATCATAAAGTCCTAGAGGGAATATAAGAAATTGGATATCAAGAAATGTATTAAGTTATGTCCAATAAAAAAGGTGTGCCTGAGTAGTGAATTTTTATGAATCAAGATAATGGTTTTGAAAGTAATTCGCTGTGAAACAGAAGCCAGTGCTCCTCTTTGAGTAGGGGCGTAACATGGTCATATTTGTTTGAGCCTGTCAGTAGTTTTATAGCCGTATTCTATACTAATTAGAGTCTGCGTTGTTCAGAGAGATTTATCCCATGTAAAAAGACTATTGAACTAATCAAAGGTTTGTGATAACAAGGGAATGATACTTAAAGTGCTTGTTTCGTGAAAGATGGCATATGGAAGAAATCATTTTCAGTTTATAGAAAATAGCCTTGTACTATAGTTCAAATAGGAGTATAATAGGAAAGAGTCTAATGCAATGCCTAGACTTTTTAGAGTGGGTTGAAATAGTACTAGGGATCCTGCTAAGTTAATAGAAAGATTTAAGTTAGGAGAGCCTGTGTTTTTTTCAGGACTGAGTTTTAGTTTTGCAGAAGAGAGCGAATTAGCTATTGTAAGTAGTTTTTGCATTCAAGGCAGTAGTAGAGGAGTAATCTAAATTGTTTAAGGTTGCAATTATTTGTATATCGTCAGCATATATGTAAGCAGTTAAGCCAAGAGTTTGAATGATGCTTAAGAGTGGAGCCATAAAAATGTTGAAAAAATTAGGGGCTGGAAGTGAGCCTTGAGGGATTCTACAAGTTATCTTAAGTGAATCTGAGGAGGAGTTTTTCCATTGAATATAGTAGTGTCTGTTGTAGAGAGAGTCTTGAAACCAATGAAGAACTGTTCCAGTGATACCGAGATCAGAGAGATGCTGAAGAAGAATGAAGTAACATAGTAGATGACGGCAGAAAAAGACCTGCACGGTCCATCTAGTCTGCCCACGATAAACTCATATGTGTATACCTTACCTTGATTTGTACCTGTCTTTTTCAGGGCACAGACCGTATAAGTCTGTCCAGCAGTATTTCCCGCCTCCCAACCACCAGTCCCGCCTCCCATCACTGGCTCCGGCACAGACCCCGTATAAGTCTGCCCTCCCCCATCCTAGCCTCTCAACCACCAACCCCTCTTCCCCCCGCCACCCAATTTCAGCTAAGCTTCTGTGGATCCATTCCTTCTGCACAGGATTCCTTTATGCCTGTCCCACGCATGTTTGAATTCCGTTACTGTTTTCATCTCCACCACCTCCCGCGGGAGGGCATTCCAAGCGTTCACCACCCTCTCTGTGAAGAAATACTTCCTGACATCTTTCCTGAGTCTGCCCCCCTTCAATCTCATTTCATGTCCTCTCGTTCTACCGCCTTCCCATCTCCAGAAAAGATTCGTTTGCGGATTAATACCTTTCAAATATTTGAACGTCTGTATCATATCACCCCTGTTCCTCCTTTCCTCCAGAGTATACATGTTCAGGTCAGCAAGTCTCTCTTCATATGTCTTGGAACGCAACTCCCATACCATCCTCGTAGCTTTTCTTTGCACCGCTTCCATTTTTTTAACATCCTTCGCAAGGTACGGCCTCCAAAACTGAACATAATACTCCAGGTGGGGCCTCACCAACGTCTTATACAGGGGCATTAAAACCTCCTTTCTTCTGCTGGTCACACCTCTCTCTATACAGCCTAGCAGCCTTCTCGCTACAGCCACCGCCTTGTCGCACTCTTTCATCGCCTTCAGGTCCTCAGATACTATCACCCCAAGATCCCTCTCCCCGTCCGTGTCTATCAGGCTCTCCCCACCTAACACATACGCCTCCCTTGGATTTCTACTCCCTAAGTGCATCACTTTGCATTTCTTCGCATTGAATTTTAATTGCCAAACGTTAGACCATTTTTTCAGCTTCTTCAGATCTTTTTTCATGTTTTCCACTCCCTCCGGGGTGTCCACTCTGTTGCAAATCTTGGTGTCATCCGCAAAAAGGCAAACTTTACCTTGTAACCCTTCGGCAATGTCACAAATATATTGAACAGAATGGGCCCCAGCACCGATCCCTGAGGCACTCCACTACTCACCTTTCCCTCCGAGCGAACTCCATTCACTACCACCCTCTGGCGTCTGCCCGTCAACCAGTTCCTAATCCAGTTCACCACTTCGGGTCCTATCTTCAGCCCTTCTGGTTTATTCAAGAGCCTCCTGTGGGGAACCGTGTCAAAAGCCTTGCTGAAATCTAAGTAGATGACATCCATAGCACGTCCTTGATTTAATTCTCCTGTCACCCAGTCAAAGAATTCAATGAGATTCGTTTGGCACGATTTCCCTTTGGTGAAACCATGTTGTCTCGGATCTTGCAACTTATTGGCTTCCAGGAAATTCACTATCTTTTCCTTCAGCATGGCTTCCATTACTTTTCCAATAACCGAAGTGAGGCTTACCGGCCTGTAGTTTCCAGCTTCTTCCCTATCCCCACTTTTGTGAAGAGGGACCACCTCCGCCATTCTCCAATCCCTCGGAACCTCTCCCATCTCCAAGGATTTATTAAACAAATCTTTAAGAGGACCCGCCAGAACCTCTCTGAGTTCCCTCAGTATTCTGGGGTGGATCCCGTCCGGCCCCATGGCTTTGTCCACCTTTAGCTTTCCAAGTTGTTCATACACACTCTGTTCCGTGAACGGTGCTCTATCCACTTCATTTTCAGGTGTACTTTTGCCAGTCCCTCTCGGTCCTTCCCCAGGATTTTCTTCAATAAAAACAGAACAAAAGTATCTACCAGATTGAAAGCAGCAGACAGGTCTAGTGTTAGAATAGTAATTTTACCTTGATCTAAATAATGAAAAAAAATAGTTGTTAAATCATGAAGAGTAGATGGTGGTGTGGTGGGGGATGTAAGGCATTGGTTTTCTCTAGGTAGTCGCTGAGTTGTTGAAGGACTATGTATTCTGTTATCTTTGAAATAAAAGGTAATTGTATATTATTAGATGATAGTTTAGGACATAACATTGTTGATCTTTTTGCTTTGGAAAGATACGAATGGTTTTCCACATTGCAGGGACAGAGCCATATTTAAGACTTTTGTGACTCAAGAGTGGAGAGGTAGAGATAGGGAATTAGTGAATTTTTAAACCAAATGAGAAGGAAGTGGATCCATGGGAGAGGTAGCTGTCTTGACTTTCTGGAGTGTTGCTCTAATATCAGCCAATGACAGGAGATTAAAGGATGTCAAGCCTACAGTTAAAGCTTGAAGGGGAGTGTAGAAGGGGATGGGGAAAGGGAAGGAAACATAGATCTGAGCATATTAATCTTATTGTAGAAATATGTGGCAAGATTTGAGGCAGAAGGGTAGCTGGAAGAAATTTGCCATTGGAGCTGACGCATCATCAGACTGCTGTGCCATCTTAAGAGCTGGACTGGAGCGGCTGTTAAATCAGGCTTTCCTTTTCGCCCTGCCATGCGTTCCTTGCAATCAGCTGCACTTCCCACTTACACAGATCGTTGATGACACAGAATCAACCTGTTAAAGATAGCTGATGGCGGTGGGGTTCAGCAGCCATCTCTAATGGTGACATCACTTCCTCTCTGCAATCTTTTCTCTATAACGTGCGTAAATTTAATCATAACATCTGGTCTTATATCCTGCTTACACCTTGCAGTTCAAAGTAGGTAACAATAGCATCAGGAGCCAGAAAAATCCTCTGGAAGGACAGTTTAAAAAGGGTGACAATTAAGCTTAAATTATGGTTAATCTTTCTGTAGCACAAATTTCTGAAAGAACAAGGTCTTAATATTCTTCCTAAATGACAGACAGGAATGAGGTAACCGAAATGCCACAGCACAATCCTTTATTAAAGCTAGAGCACTGGTTGCCTGTTTCGGCATGTATACAATACAAGCTCCTGATTTTTTTTTTTTTTAACAGTTTGCAAAAAAGCAATAACACAAACCAATAAAAAAAACAATATCACAACTGTTATACTGTTATTGTTCCTTACAATGCACATTACCATCAAACAAGTTCCTGACTTTAGTCCATAGGGGTTTACAATCTTCAGCTCCTGATATTTATCATTAATGTATTTCTACTATATCGGCCTTCTCACTCTCTGGGAACCCCCAGCAATTCAGATTTTCTGGATATTCATAATAATAATGTTTGAGAGATTTGTATGCACTGCCTCCATTATGTGCAAATTTAGTTCATCTACATTTGTTGTGGATGTCCTGTAAGTTTATCTGGCTGGGGTCTCTCAGAATGTGTTTTGGAACTCTTACTGTAGCATATTGTTTACTATCGGATATTGTGGGTGTGGGGAATATGTTATTTTCCATCAGCAAGCAGGCTGTAATCAGGCAAACAAGTGGGTGATGTCATTGCATAGCACCACAGCTGTCCCAGAGCTCAAAACTAGTGTAAAAGCTCTGAGATGTGTGGCACTTCAGTCCCTTTAGTTATGTTTTTTTTTTGTAATCTGCTAAATTGATGAAAAATCTCTTGTATCATCTAGTTTTTGGACACATTTCCAAAATTAAAAAAAAAAAAAAAAAAAGAGGCAAAGTGAAATGTATGCTTATTTTAAATTTGTCTTATCGTCTTAAGTGTTCACAAAAAGGCCCAGACTATGTTGGGCTTCACACACATCAATACAGGGTGTGTTTACAAAAAAAATCCAGGATTTCAACACACATAACAGATGCCTAATATATTTGACCTCTGTGCTCAACCAGGCCAAATGAAACCACTGCACAAGAGGAGAGGTGTCTGCTTGCACAGAAAGACTAAATGTCTTCTATTCAGAATCTGGTGACTTCTAATTATTCAAGGAAAAGCTGAAAGGGAATAAGGGACATTGATGATGTCTGGAAGCACAGATATTTGCTGCAGCTAGGATAAATTGGAATGTCTGTATAATCATCTCAGAGGTCCTTCAAGCATTGTATATTGACTTTAAAAGTTCAGCACAGTTTCATATGGATTCTTCTTAACCTAAAATGCATTCATCTTGGACACATTCATGCAGTTCTGAGCATAAATCACCTTCTAAGCCTCCCTCTAAACTGCCTGAGAAACACCATTACCTGAGTGCTGAGACGTTATGTACAAGCCACAGCGCTCTGCTTTTGTGCGTCTGGACCCAGTAAGAAACATTTCCCTACATACAGTTCTGAGGTCTGTCCATCCTTGTTCTCCCGTATCAAGTACTACTGTACACATAACTGCAGACTACATTCAGCCTCTCTTTGTGCACTGAGCTCTCTCCAGAGCAGAGCCTTCACAAATGTCATTCTGCTCACCTATTCAACTTTGAGAATTGGTGTTCCCACCTGCGCAGTAACAGTTTGAGGTTGTAGACTCAAGTCAGTTTTATTCTAATACTTGTGATGGTGGCTGATTCTTCCCTCCCAGCTTCATGCCCTCTGCCTCAACACCTCTGTTCCTTTTTGCAAAAGCTGCATAATGACTTTATTGCAAGAGCCTGCCAAGAATTCAATACCAATAAACGTATACAGCTCAGACCTCTCAATCCACAGGGGTTATGTCTGAGCAGAGAGATACATGCACCTCACAAGATCTAATAGGTACCTGGCTCTCTTCTGATTCAATACTGCAAGGAGGGCATTTTTACCTCCTTTCCCAGTTTGGAGGCTTCCTAAAGTGCTTTTGAGGAATTTCCAGACCCAGATCTGGATTTCATTCTAGATTCTGAAGAGGAAGAATTTTCAACAAGAACTCCATCTAACCCTTCACCTCCTCCACCTAGCAATGACTCCTTTGTGAGAACATTTCATACCCCAGCTTTGTTCAACACATGTCCCAAAATGTTCCCTTTCCTCTGCAACAGGAGATAGAACCTTGATCTCTCAAATTTTATAGATGTGCCCAAAGCACTATCTATGACTTTTTGCATGAGCAACATTTCACTTGTAGGTGTCAGCTAGTTTCAAAAAAATTGGATATGAAGAACTGGGCCAATGGGCTAAGCTACAGATATGCTGGAAGAGCCACACATACTCAGAACTTTTTATACTAGTTATAAGTTCTCAGAGCTGTTGTGTGCCTAATTAATTTTGCTGTCTACGGAAAGCAACAGCTACTATTACAGGTAGGCAGTTTATCTGTTTAAAGTATAATAATGCAGATCATTGCAGTTTTTTAATATGTGTTTTGTTTTTTTTTTATTGTTTTTGCAACTAGTGAATCTAAAGGAACATCCTGCCTCAGGGCAAAATTTTCCAAGAGTGAAACTCCTCTTTCATCCCTGAGAGAAGCTCAGAAGCTTGCAATAACTGGACTAAACCTGATTGCGATGGACGAAGGATTGTCACAAAAGAATGTGGCAGAAGACTGCAGAAGCTTATTCCGAATGAGCAAACTCTGTAAACTGCCGGGTGCTGTACACTTGTTGCCTCTGGTGGAGCACCACATCAGTATATACTGTCATGCTTTGCAGGCTGTGGAGAAGTCCAGGACTAGTCCTGAAAACCAGTCCCTGTCATCTTTGAGAAGCATAGCTTCCAGTACAGATGATCTTTTGTCTAGTTTGGAAAAAACTGCCCTTGCTTCACTAAGTGTCCTTTATTATTTAGTGTCTTACAGTCAAGACGTTGTTTGTACATTGCTTTCTTCTGATATAAGAAGGGACAACATTGCTGGGGATATTTTGACTCTGAAAAGGGAAAAGTCCTATGCATACAGTAATCGATGTGTTAATGAACCAAGTACTTCCAGACCACAAGAAGCAACTGAAGCCCAAACTCAGCATCCTTTGTTTAAAAGAATACTTCAACTATTGGATTTCTCCGTTGCTGTCGTGGGTTGCCAGCGAATACATACTGTGAACCAAAGTCTTAGAGTCTTGGTGGAACTGGCTGGAAATGCTACTGACAAATTATTATTCAGGTAAAATACACAGGCTTTTCAGTGATGGTTCAGTATTTCTAACATGATTTCATTTATAATTGCTATACTGGTCCTAGGAAAAACTGGGTTTTTATTGGATATTTAAAATATATCACAGTTTTGTTTTTTAGTGCATAAGTTTTCAGGATCACTCAGGTCTTGTGTTACATGTTGGTTTCAGCATGTATTTGTATACAGAAACCTCCCAGCAATGTAACAGAATGACATTATGCAGAAATACAATGTTAGGCATTGATTTCTCTAAATCATAATTTTATGCATATTTTAAAATGAGTTTTGATGCAGTTAGCTCATTCTGTAGAATCTGTGGTACCATCATATTGTTTCCTTTCATACAGTATCACATCTCATGATACATGAAAAATGAAATATGCAATGATACCCTGACAGAACCTTGTTTAGGAATCAGTTGGAAGAGGCAACACAATGGGCCTTATACAAATTGTAATGGAAAAGACGAGTAATAACAACATAAGGGAAGACATAAGTGATAAATGGAAACAAACGTTAGATTTTGGGGAAGTGAAAAGGTGAAAGTAAACATAAGAAGTAAATATTGCAGATTGGTCATGATTGATCCTAGATAAGACTGGGAAGGAAAAAAGGAGGAAGAACCTTTTACTGGAACACATGACAGCAGACAAAGTGCGTTTGGTCCATCCAGTTTGCCTAGTTAATCTGGTATATAATTCTAATGATATATGCCAGCTTCTGGCTGTAGAAGTGTGATTGCTTATTCCTTATCTAGGTCAGTTTTATTGTCTTCCTCTTTATTTCTGTACCATCCTGAGGAAATGAGCATACAGATCACCGTAGTTAAGTGCAAGACCCAGCAACCTACCCAAACTGGTCACCCATAGGAACCAACTTTTCAAAATGATTGAGGGTGCTAAAATTTTTTTTTTTACAGGTGGTGCATTCCCCCTTCGAGTTCCAGGCCTCCCTCCCTCTGAGTTCCAGGCTCTCCTCCCTCCCTCCGAGTTTCAGGCCCTCCCTCCCGAGTTCCGAATTTTAAAAGTCATCATACCTCTGGGTCCTGGCGGCAGCTGCAGCGGTGAAAGGTGTGCAGGCTCGGCGCTTCAGCCTTCCCTTCTCTCCTCTCTCAGCTCTGGTCCCGCCCTCATTTCCTGTTTCCGCAAGGGCGGGACCAGAGCTGAGAGAGAGAGAAGGGAAGGCTGAAGCGCTGAGCCTGCATGCCTTTCACTGCTGCTGCTGAGACCCCGAGGTAAGATGACTTTTAAAATTCTGGGCGGCATGCAGGAAGGCGAGGGCAGGCACCGGGCAGGTCGGGCTGGCGAAGGGAACTTGCGGTTCCGGTGGGTGAAATATTGGGGGTGCTCAAGCACCCACAGCATCGGCGCCTATGTCTTGCCCTGCCCTTTCCTTCCAGTCTTATCACTAAGCTTTAATTGTCTGAACAGCTATGAAAACTAGTTAGGCTTTTGCCTTGCTAAATGGTTCTGGCCACCACCAATCTACCAGTGTTAGTCCAGTTGATTTCTGAAGAATTTTAGCCTGTTGGTGCCAGCTTTTCACCCTGTGTCCTACAGTGCTGCTTGATCATGCTCCCTTTATCTGCACCTTGTTATCTTACCACTTTGCTGGATGGTACTCAGATATTGCCAGCATTGACCAGTTTGGTTTATAGGAACCTGTAACCTCCTGATCCCAGGCTGAAACTTTGCAGGTACATATTTTTGTTATCTCCTGCTTATTTTCCATTGTCACTGCTCTTAAGTGAATGAAGAGTGGATTGTTTGTAGCACTGTAACAATTCAACCCTGTTTTTAAGTACATAAGTAATGCCACACTGGGAAAAGACCAAGGGTCCATATAGCCCAGCAGGCCAAGGGCACCTGGCAAGCTTCCCAAACGTACAAACATTCTATACATGTTATTCCTGGAATTGTGGATTTTTCCCAAAGTCCATTTAGTAGCGGTTTATGGATTTGTCCTTTAGGAAACCGTCGAACCCCCTTTTTAAACTCTGCCAAGTTAACCGCCTTCACCATGTTCTCCGGCAACGAATTCCAGAGTTTAATTACGCGTTGGGTGAAGAAACATTTTCTCCGATTTGTTTTAAATCTACTACACTGTAGTTTCATCGCGTGCCCCCTAGTCCTAGTATTTTTGGAAAGCTTCACATCCACCTGTTCCACTCCACTCATTATTTTATATACCTCTATCATGTCTCCCCTCAGCCATCTCTTCTCCAAGCTGAAAAGCCCTAGCCTACTTAATCTTTCTTCATAGGGAAGTCGTCCCATCCCCGCTATCATTTTCGTCGCCCTTCGCTGTACCTTTTCCAATTCCACTATATCTTTCTTGAGATGCGGCGACCAGAATTGAACACAATACTCAAGGTGCGGTCAAACCATGGAGTGATATAATGGCATTATAACATCCTCACACTTGTTTTCCATACCTTTCCTAATAATACCCAACATTCTGTTCGCTCTCCGAGCCGCAGCAGCACACTGAGCAGAAGGTTTCAGTGCATTATCGACGACATCCAGATCCCTTTCTTGGTCCGTAACTCCTAACGTGGAACCTTGCATGACGTAGCTATAATTCGGGTTCTTTTTTCCCATATGCATCACCTTGCACTTGCTCACATTAAATGTCATCTGCCATCTAGCCGCCCAGTCTCCCAGTCTCGTAAGGTCCTTCTGTAATTTTTCACAATCCTGTCGAGAGTTAACGACTTTAAATTTGCTGATGACACAAAGAGGCTCATTTTCAAAGCACTTAGCCTCCCAAAGTTCCATAGAAACCTATGGAACTTAGCCTCCCAAAGTGCTTTGAAAATATGCCTCATAGTTATTCAATTACCTTGCTAGTTACTCCCATCTGTAAATCATTTATAAATATATTAAAAAGCAGCGGTCCTAGCACAGACCCCTGAGGAACCCCACTAACTACCCTTCTCCATTGTGAATACTGCCCATTTAACCCCATTCTCTGTTTCCTATCCTTCAACCAGTTTTTAATCCACAATAGGACTTTTCTTCCTATCCCATGACCCTCCAATTTCCTCTGTATCCTTTCATGAGGTACCTTGTCAAACGCCTTTTGAAAATCCAGATATACAATATCAACCAGTTCCCTTTGTCCACATGTTTGTTTACTCCTTCAAAGAATTGAAGTAAATTGGTCAGGCAAGATTTCCCCACACAAAAGCCGTGCTGACTCAGTCTCAGTAATCCATGTCCTTGGATGTGCTCTGTAATTTTGTTTTTAATAATAGCCTCTACCATTTTCCCCGGCACCGACGTCAGACTCACCGGTCTATAATTTCCCGGATCTCCCCTGGAACCTTTTTTAAAAATCAGCGTTACATTGGCCACCCTCCAATATTCTGGTACCACACTCGATTTTAAGGATAAATTGCATATCACTAACAGTAGCTCTGCAAGCTCATTTTTCAGTTCTATCAGTACTCTAGGATGAATACCATCTGGTCCAGGATGTTCTTTATATGTCTTTAATATGTTTGAATTATGTCACATGAGGTCAGAAAAGTCTAGGGTGCCTAAAAATTTTGGCTTTTTTTTTTCTTTTTAAAGCTCTTACCCTGGCTTCTTGAAACTTTTTTCTGTTGCCTAAAATTTGTTAAATATTTGTATATCCCTGCTGTCACACTGATTTTTGCCACTTCTAATAGTAGGCTATTCCAATCATCTATCATTCTCTCAGAACTATTTTCTCATGTTTTAATGAACCTTCTCCGAGGACAAGCAGGCTGCTTGTTCTCACATATGGGTGCTCGAGCTGTTTTCATTTTCTTTAAAAAAAAAAAAAAAAAAAGTTTTTTTCCCTTAGTTTTGTTAGTTTTTGCCCTCACGTTTCCTTTCGTCGTTGTGTGCGGCCATTTTGCCCGCCCGTACGGGTTTTCTTTCTTTTTTGTGTCCTTCCTTTGGCACCATCGCGAATTTTGATTTCGCCGCCGCTATTTTTCCGTCAATGACATCGAGGCTCACCAGCGGCTTCAAGAAGTGCACTTGGTGCAACTGGGCAATCTCAGGCACTGCCCCTCACTCGTGGTGTATCCAGTGCCTGGGGTCCGACCATCGCCCAGACGCATGTAAGTTGTGTCTTAGCCTTAAAAAGCGGACACAAGGGTCGAAACAAGGTCAACGGGAACGCCTGTTTGGAGCTTTGCCCGGTACTTCGACGTCGACAGCGGTACCGAGGTCAGCAGCGACGGTGTCGATGTTGGCACCGGAGAGTGCATCGACCTCGGGAGCGCAGGTAATGGCTGTCCAGAGACAATCACATGCTGGCAGCAGTGAACCATCGAGTGGATCTCCACCTGCCTCGAGGGTTCCTGCGATACAGGCCCATCGGGACCGACCCCTTTCGGACCCGACCCTGAGGAGGCGTGTGGATTCCATGTCCTCCTCGTCAGTACCGAGGGGTACCGGTGACATGCCTCAAGCAAAGGCAAAGAAGCACCGTCATCGGTCCCCTTCTCGTCATGGTACCAAGAGCTCCGGGGCGTCGAGGGAATTGGCACCCGTGAAGCATCGACGCCGGGAGGACCGCTCACTCTCCATACAAGAGGTGTTGATGCACCAGTCTCCGGACAGCCCGGTACTGCCTCCTCCTCCTTGGCAGATTCTGGCCTTGACTCCTGTACCGATGCCACAGCTTTTCTCGACAGACACTCTTGACGAGCGCCTCCATGCCATTCTTCCAGGGATCCTGGAAAGGCTGCTGCGACCGTCTGTTCCGGTACCGGAGGTGCTTGTGCCGACGGTACCATCGATAGATGCGGCGACTGGCTCCCCGCCTGCGGTGAGGCCCTCGACATCGGTGCCGCCTGCGGCATCAGCTGCTCCCCGAGTTAACTCCCTGTCAACGTCGATGGAGGGAGCTTCATTGCCGCCAGCACGGGAGTCAACTTCTCGGCATCGCCATTGAGGACATAGCTCCTTGGCGTCGAGATGGGCTCGGCTTCGGACTGCATTCAGAGAACTCCTGTCCGATACCGAAGGAGAGGCCTCGTGGGAAGCAGAGGAAGACCCAAGATATTTCTCTTCTGAGGAGTCTTGTGGCCTTCCCTCTGATCCGACTCCTTCGCCAGAGAGAAAGCTTTCTCCCCCGGAGAGTTTGTCTTTCTCGTCCTTTGTCCGGGAGATGTCTACGGCCATTCCCTTCCCGGTGGTAACTGAGGATGAGCCCAGGGCTGAGATGTTCGAGGTTTTGGACTATCCTTCCCCACTTAAGAAGTCATCCACTGTTCCTCTACATAATGTCCTTAAGCAGACACTGTTGAGGAACTGGATGAAACCACTATCTAACCCCACCATTCCTAAGAAGGTTGAGTCCCAGTATAGGATTCACGGGGACCCTCAGTTGGTGAAGGCCCAGTTGCCTCATGACTCGGAGGTTGTGGATTCTGCTCTCAAGAGAGCCAAAAGTACGAGAGATTTCGCCTCGGCGCCCCCAGGGTGGGAGGCTCGGACTTTGGACTCTTTTGGGAGGAAGGCCTACCAGTCAGCTATGCTCATCTCTAAATTCCAGTCCTACCAGCGGCTAAGGTGGTATTGCGAGGAGAGATAATGGCCTATTATTCTTTTAAGCATAAGGCGAGAGATAGAGAAATACTGCGCCTAAGAAAACAATTGGTGCAGGTGCGGCATCAGTATGCAGAAACATCGACTAAGGGGTTAAAAAATTCGCTCATCACGCTTCAATCCTCTCTCCAGGAGCTCCTTCATGAAAGGAAAACTTATGTCACATCTGATTAAGCAGTCTTGGGGGTTCACGACCCATAGTTCAGATAGGGGAGATGGTACTAAAGTACGAACAGATCGAGAAATCGCTGAAGTGTTTCAGAGGTACTATCAGAAGTTATATGCCCAACCGGAAGATACAGTGTTAGATGGGGAGATATATTGGAATAGCTTGGCTCTACCTCGATGGGGAGCGCGGGTGTTAGCTTGGCTTAATGCTCCAATTGGAGAGGATGAAGTTGCCTTGGTGGTCCAGCAGAGTGTCTTAGCAAAGACACCAGGACCTGATGGGTTCCGAGCTGAATTCTATAAACTATTATCTCCTTCAATTGTCCGAACCTTACAGTTTTTTTTTCTCAGTTTGTGTCTTCAGGGGAACTCCCACAGTCCCTGCAATTGGCTCAAATTATTTTGTTGCTGAAACCAGGTCAGGACCCTGCACCAACCTTCCTCTTACAGACGGATATCCTTGTTGAACACGGAAACAAAATTTTTTGCAAAAATACTGGCAAATAGATTAACACAGGTATTGCCGGAAGTAATTGCGGGGCCGCAAGTGGGCTTTGTCTGTGGCAGGACTATAACTCAAAATATGCGAAAGCTTCTCTCAATGGAATGT
This sequence comes from Microcaecilia unicolor, assembly GCF_901765095.1. NCBI lineage: Eukaryota > Metazoa > Chordata > Amphibia > Gymnophiona > Siphonopidae > Microcaecilia > Microcaecilia unicolor. Next base: position 173,574,208 of record NC_044036.1, read on the forward strand.
GTAGAATGGACGGGCCAGCCTTCTCTGCTAGTTAGTTTCGATGCAGAGAAGGCATTTGATCGTGTGATCTGGGGATTTCTTTTTGCGGTACTGCAATGTTATGGGATAACAGGGTTTTTTTTGGAAGCGATTCAAGTTCTCTATAAGTCACCTAAGGCACGACTCCAAGTTATTGCAGTGTTTTCCTCTGAATTTAAGATTTGTCGGGGCACGCGTCAAGGCTGCCCATTCTCTCCCCTGCTCTTTGCTTTATTGTTGGATCTGTTGATTAAAGAAATTGGTAATAATCCGGGTATTAAAGGGGTTAGTATAGGTGCTCAGGAGTTTAAGCTTTCTGCATTTGCTGGTACATATTGTGGATTCGCAGATGTCCCTGGAGGCGCTGATGTAGAGCTTCAGTGAATATGGTGATTTTGCGGGTTTTAAATTGAATTTAGACAAATCGTTGGCGATGCCCACTAAGTTGGAAACTAAGGATGAATGGGTGGGAGCCTTTCCCTTGCAGTGGGAGGTTGCTTCTTTCCGATACCTGGGTATTCACTTACCAAAAACTACGGCGTCGCTATACAAGATTAATATTTCCGTGCTATTGGACTATACACGCTTGATGCTGACTAAATGGGCCCATTTTCCTTTGATGATTCATGGTAGGATCCAACTTTTTAATATGGTATTGTTTCCCAAGTGGCTATATGTTCTCCAGCTCTTGCCGCTTAAGTTACTGCAATGAGATTTGGGGGTCTTACAGAGAATCTAGGTGGGGAAAAAAACGAACTTGTCTTTTAAATATTTAATTGGACCTTGGAGACATGGCAGAATGGGCCTCCCAAATTTACATTTTTATAATTATGCGTGTTTGCTCTGACACTTGGGAGATTGGATTTTGGAAGAGCAGCATTACACACCGCGTACTTATGAGGCAGCCTATTATTCTCCATGGCATGTTAATTCCCTTCTGCACTATGCGACAAGCCTTCTACTGCCAGAGGTTCGCTGCAGTGTAATACTTAGATCGTTGCGGCAGGTGTGGCGCTACTTGGTTCCAATCTTGTGTGGTCGTCCTGAATCTTTGGATCAGTTACCAATTATAGGTAATTTACAATTCTCCCTAGGACAGGATAACGGGAGCTTTAAGCATTGGGCAGGGAAGGGTTATTCTTTGTTGCAGCATGTGCTGGATGACCAAGGTAGTATGCTTTCCTGGAACATTTTGTGTGGGCGAGGGGTGGCAGAGAGTAAGGACTTTCTGGCCTATGGCCAACTGCAACATTATGTTCGCTCCTTGGACAGGCTTGCTTTATCCTCTTCTCTAGGGGGCAGTCCAGTCGTTTTTTGATAAGTTCAGAGAGGGGGGAATGTCTATATCAGCTTTATGTAAGGCAGTGCAGGCTATTTTACCTGCTCTGAGTTATGGAGACCTTACTGCCAAATGGAGTCAAGACTTGGGGGGGGGGGGGGGGGTTGGGGGCCTTAGAGGATCCACATACTCTTGTTAAACGTTTCCCAGAGATTTCAGTAAGTGTGGAATTGAGGGAGTGTCAATATCTTTCCTTACATACGACATACCTCACGCAAGAACAACTTTTTAAGGTGGGTGCGATAGAGTCCCCAACTTGCCAGAAGTGTAATCAAGGTCAGAACTCATTCTTTCATGCATTTTGGAGTTGTCGGAGGATAAAGAGGTTCTGGCTTGATGTCGCTAGCTATTTGACTAAGTTGTTGGGCCGAGCAGTGCCATGTGGTCCAGTTGGATTCTTGTTGGATAAATATGAAGCTCTCCATATTTCAAATCGCTCTCAGGTTTTGTTTGTTCGTAGGAGCTATAGGTAAGAGAATAATCCTGGTGGTCTGGGTGGGGGAGGAGGCTCCTTTCTGGGCTTGGAGGAATCGTATGCATGCATTAATGCTTTTGGAGCGTCAGTACACCAGGTGCTCCCCTAAATGCCTGAGGGTGTTTCGTGCAGTGTGGGATGTGTACATTTGGTCTTTGCCACATAGAGCCATGAGTCTGATTCTTAATCCAAATTGATTTTTTGGGCCTTAGTGGTGGTATGAGGAGACTCTTTTCAGAAAATGTGGGCTGATTTTGAGGACTCGGATTGTATGTAGTGAATATGGTGAGCAGCACACACTTCTTCCCCCCCCCCCCCTTTTTTTCCCCTAGAATATGATTTATGAGTGTTGTTTTATTGTGGGTGAGAAGGGAGGGAGAGGGTTGGCGGTGGGGGGGGGGGGGGGAGAGTGGGGGGATGGGAAGCACTTCTGTAAATGTCTTTGACTACCCAATAATTTGTTTGTAATTCCTTATGGGAAATCAAAGCTGTTGTTTCTTATGTTGTGTCATCATTACAATTGTTGAAACATAATAATGGAACACTAGGGCTGGATGGGGGAAGGCCATCAGAGTCCAGGCCTCCCCTTCTTCTACGTAATGGCTATATTGTTGGCCTAGTGACTGGTTTTTCTTTACTGTTTCCATTGGAACATACACGATTATGACTGTTCATAGGGGGGTGGATGGGGGGGGGGGGGGAATGACATGCATTGAAATGATGAACAACTCACGACTGATATTTGGATTGTTGTTTTATTGTTTGTTCAATAAAAATTGTTTAAACATAAAATCATAATATAAGGTATGATACATATACTTGGTCTTGATTTGTCCTTACCATTTTCAGGGCACAGACCATAGAAGTCACTGGCCTTGTTTTCCAGTTATAGAGAACATGGTACCATTTCTAATGTGGTGATCTTTCATATTTAAGCTTCCAGAATCTTCTCAGTGGCACTGTACCGTTACGCTGTCTCTCTACTGATTCACCTTTGTCTACTGTCCATCTGACTGTGCAGCTGCTGGCTATTTGTACTGACGATCCCAAGCTAACAGCTCAACTGTTTTCTCACTCAGGTAGGCACAAGTTTGATAACTGGTAAATACTTCTCATGAAACATCTCTGAATTTGTGCTGAAGTTGACATTAACTAGTGATGTCAAATAGCTAGTTGCGTGTGTATGTTTATTTTAAAGGTTGTACAGGCTGCCCATCTACGGTTTTAAGATGCAGCCAAATCTATTACATTTTTGAGCAAGGAATTCCAAAGATTTGGACCTGCTATAGATCAATTGTAGTTTTCAAAGTAGTAACTTACAAAGTACAGAATGTTGATTGATATGTGTATTTTGTAATTTTAATTGTGAATATTTTGTTGTTACCTGCTTAGGTAAGCTGTCTACAAATGAGAACTAAAAATAAAAGTAGTGCTGGTATCCTAAGAAGGTTGTTCACATGGAAAACAACTGGCTCAGTTTTTCTTACTCTTCTAAGCACACCCTTGTAATGAATAGTATCAGTACAGCACTGTAGAACATCACTACTACAGAAAGTGTAGCACAAGTTGCTCTTGCTTATTTCTTGTTGTAAGGAAGCCTCACTGCTTATTTTCTGTTTCTGTAAACAATTGACAATAGAAGGAAGCTACAGATATGACTCTCCATTGTCTGAGCAAGTTCAGAATCTATATATACACTTACATACATACAGATTTAACTATACAATTTTCAAACAAAGACCACGCATACTTTATACTCTGACTATGCACCAGTTCTCCAAGGAAAAGTATGCATATACTTTTTTTTCTTTTTGAGAACTGCTGCAAACAGGGTAACTTGCACCTGCTTGTAGTGGGGCTAGAATTGTACATTCTGAAAATGCAGTCTACACATGTATTGATTACGTATGTTTGCTTGTAATCTGCCCTGGATAAGGGCAGAATATAAATTTTAATAAATGAGAAAATGAAATGAAATGTTTTCATCCCAGTCCCAGAACAGATCCCTGTGGGAGGGTGAACAGTGTTATTTAACGTATTTATAAATTATATGGAAATCGGAACGATGAGTGAGGTGATCAAAGTTGCAGATAATATAAAATTATTCTAGGTTATTAAAACACATTCGGGCTGTGAAATATTGCAGCAAGACTTTAGGAAATTGGAAGACTGGGCATCCAAATGGCACATGAAATTTAATGTGGACAAATGCAAGGTGATGCACATTGGAAAGAATAATCCAAATCATAGTTACCTGGTGCTGGTCAGCACTCAAGAAAAAGATCTGGGTGTTATTCTAGATAATATGCTTTAATCTTCTTCTTGGGGTGCGGTGACGGCCAAAAAAGCAAACAGGATGCTAAGAATTATTAGGAAAGGGATGGGGAAGACTGAAAATAATATAATGCCTTTGTATCGCTTCATGGTGCGTCCGCACCTTGAGTATTGCGTTCAGTTCTGCTTGCCGTTTCTCAAAAAAGATATAGCAGAAAAAGGTTCAAAGAAGAGCGACCAGAATGATAAAGGGGATGGAACTCCTCTCATATGAGGAAAAGCTCAAGAGGCTAGGGCTCTAAAGCTTGGAAAAGAGACGGATGAGGGGAGATATGATTGAGGTCTACAAAATCCTGAGTGTTGTAGAACGAGTAAAAGTACATCGTTTTTGTTTGTTTTTTTAACTCGTTCCAAAAGTACAAAGACTAGGGGACACTCGAAGTTACATGGAAATACTTTTAAAACAAATAGGAGGAAATATTTTTACACTCAACAAATAGTTAAGCTCTGGAACTTTTTGCTGGAGGATGTGGTAACAGCAGTTAGTGTATCTGGGTTTAAAAAAGGTTTGAATAGATTCCTGGAGGAAAAGTCCATAGTCTGCTATTGAGACAGACATTGGAAGCAGCTGCTTGCTCTGGGATTTGTGGTATGGAGTGTTGCCACAATTTTGGTTTCTACCAGGTACTTGTGATCTGGCTCTGACCCAGTATGGCTACTCTTATGTTCTTAATCACATTCCTGGGAGCACAGCCTCGGGTGTCTAAAAGTATATGCATACTTTCAGCTTCATTGAGGGTGGGCTATTTTCAGGTAACCAGTTCATACAGGTAAAATCCTTTTTATATATAGAAATCACATTGAAAATTGTCCCCTATATGATGAATTCTGGGCCAGCATGCAAAAGATCCTTGGTTTTATCCCCAAGTCCAATCTTAAGCTCTTTGATTGTAAGCTCTTTGAGCAGGAACTGTCTTCTGTGAATGGTGTACAGCGCTGCGAATGCCTTGTAGCGCTATAGAAATGATAAGTAGATAAATAGATAGATCTTTGTTCCCTGGGGCAACTAAGAATGCTGTAGTGGGGATTCATGGCAACAAAATACTTCTTCTGCAGTTCGACCTGTCTAGTGCATTTGACATGGTGGACCACAATATTCTTACAAAACTTCTGGATAAACTAGGGATCGGCGGCAACATCATCAAGTGGATAAAAAGATTCATCACCACCAGATCTTATCAAGTCAAATCAACCTCATCAATATCATCTGCTTGGTCATCAAAATGCGGAGTCCCCCAAGGATCACCACTGTCCCCGATCCTCTTCAATCTTATGATGATTCCTCTAGCTAAATCCTTATCCAGATCTGGTTTAAATCCCTTCATCTATGCAGATGACGTCACCATATTCATCCCTTTCCAATCCAACCTTGCAGACATCTCTGATAAAATAATCACTGGCATGAACATCCTAGCCTCCTGGGCTAACGCTTTCAAGATGAAATTGAACAAAGAAAAAACTCAATGCCTAATTCTCTCATCACAACACGCCACTTCACTCCCAACCACCCTGATCACCCCCGACGTTACAATTCCAATATCCGATAAACTAAAAATCCTAGGAGTAACGCTAGACAGCCACCTAACTCTAGAAACTCATGCAGAAGGCATGACGAAGAAGATGTTCAATATGATGTGGGTACTGAAAAGAGTAAAACTATTCCTCCCCCAAAAAACTTTCCGCAATCTGGTACAATCCACAGTACTCACCCATGCTGACTACTGCAACAGCATCTTTATCGGTTGCAAAACTCAAATCCTGAAAAAAATCCAAACCGCCCAAAACACGGCAGCCAGACTCATTTTTGGTAAATCACGATTTGAAAGCGCAACACCACTCCGTGAAAAACTCCACTGGCTCCCTATCAAAGAACGAATAAACTTCAGAATCCACACACTGATCCACAAGATCCTCCATGGAGAATCTCCAGGTTATATGACCAATTTGATCGACCTTCCAACCAGGAACGGAGCCAAATCTTCTCAAACATATTTCAATCTTCACCTTCCCAGTTGCAAAGGTCTCAAATACAAAACTTACTACGCATCCAACTTCTCCGTTATAGGCAGCCAACTCTGGAACGCCATACCAAGATACATCCGAACAACCAACGAACACCTACCCTTCTGTAAGCTGCTGAAAACTTACCTCTTCAAACAAGCCTACCCAAACGAACCAACATAATTTACTAACCTAATCCAAACTACATATACCTCAACTCTTCCCCCACATCTCTTCCTCTTGTCCTACTCTATACAATTGTGTTATCTCTGTGCTACTTTGTACTCTACATTGTAAGCCGCACTGAACCTGCTACCGAGCGGGAAAGAGCGGGGTATAAATACTACAAATAAATAAATAAATAAATAAATGGTCATTGCTTGGGTGTGCCACCAAGTGGCAATTTTCAGGCTACATGATTGTAGAGTTTTAGGGAGGCGCTGTGGTGCAGCCAAAAACTGCTATTGCAATGATCAGACAAACTACATTGGGCCAAGGTTAGGTAGGAGGTTAAAATACCCAGGTGGTTATGAATGAATGCTTATAGCACCGGGATCCCAGCTCTGGTTCTGACTGAGCTGGAAATCCAATGAAGCAGGAAGAAGCTACTAAATTAAAATCAATCATGGGGGCTAAATGTGCAGCACATGACTCATGGAATTCTTTCCAACCCTACTACATGTGTGTGTGTTGGGGCAGGTATGGGGAGTAGTTCTTGGAGGTGAGGTAGATTTTGTGTTGTACGGTCAGTTTGGGTGTGATGGTCCAGTTGTGGGGGGGGGGGGTACTTTTGGAGTTAGATGGATTTTGATGGGGTGACCAAGTTGCAAGGGTAGTTTTGGACAGTTTGGGAGAATAGATAACACTGAGAGGCAGTTTGAAAGGAGGAATTCCTTAACTGCTATGTTTCACTGTATTTAAGTTTCTATGCTTCCAAAGCTGGAACAACTTCTCCCATAGTAGTGCATTGGGCTATTTTGGGGTGGAGATTGCTTTTCTCTGGCACTCCTGATTCAGTTTGGCCTGTGTTCAAACTCATTGTGTCTTTTTACCGGTTTTTCCAATATGCCTACTGTCTTAACCCATTTTGTTAAATTTACAGGGTTATTTTGGCTGCATACAGACATTCTTGACCTCTCCTGTATAATTTTTTCTGACATCAGATGGGCTGGAAAGAATAAAAATAAATTCTGGAATAAAATACTTTTTTTCTTCTTTCAGAAACCTGTGTGTTCCTTGCTCTGTACATGTATATCACTTCAAGATCAGATAAATTGGCCTCTGAAATGCTTTGGCTTGTGCTAGAACAAGAGGTAAATTAATTAAATCAGATTCTTTAACATTATTAGATGTATTATTTAGTGACTTTGTTAGTGCAGGCCAGTTCTACATATATGAGCCATTGTATGTAAATCTCCCTCATATTCATTGTGTGTAGCCTGAAAATGTGACTGTTTTGTGTGTCCCAAGGACTGGATTGAGAACCCTGCTCTAGAATGTTCTAATATGCTGCTTTACTTTGGCTTCCAGTTAATCATGTTAGTTTCACTAACAACATATAGTATCTGGATTCATGGCTCTCACAATGTTAAAATGAAGGTGAAGTATGGTTTCATTTTATGAAGTTCAGTGTTATGTTTTGTAGGTTGTTCGATTCCTGACAAAGCTTTGTGAGATATGTCCTAAGTCATATGCTACGCTTGTTGATTCACCTTGCAAGTGCAGCCGTGAGGTATGTACAGTATGTCCGTATGAATGTTAGGGGCGCTCTGACTACTGACCCTGATTAACTGATTTGCTTTCTTATATCATACTTCTACTGTGGTACTGTTAGTCACACTAGCACATCAAATTTATTGGCAATTTTATGTATTGATAGTAAAAAAAAAGAAAAAGCACTTCCAGCCCTAGTAATATAGTAAGTGACAGCAGATAAAGACCTGAACAGTCCATCCAGTCTGTCTAACAGTCACATTCATTATCAGTTCATGATTAAATCAACAATGAACACATTATATACTTCATCATGGTCTTTCTTTGGTGTTTCTGGGACATAGACTCTAGAAGTCCGCCCTGCTGTGTCCTTATGTAGATAAAACCTCAAATCCTGAAATTTGTGGAGTTAATTTGTTAATAACAAATGATGTAAGGGTACATAATGCACTCATTGCCAAACCAATGGACAGCAGTTCTCTTTATAACTTGAGGCCAATTAAGTTTCATTCAACAAAGTGTAGTATACAATGAAAGCCCTCTATCAGCTAGTGTAAGAGGAAAATACAACAGTGGTTAACTCTTTAACCTCATATACCCCCCCTCCCCTTCCCACCCCTCACCTCCCTAGGCCTTTACTCTGTATGGCTGAACAGAAACATGAAATTCCATCAAGCAAAACTAACTCAGTTACTGTCAACAATAGGATCAGCAGAAGGAGGGGAAAAAAGGGGGGTTGGGGGCAGAAGCGAGGAAAGGAACTTCTCTAATAGAAAGAGCCCATCCTCAAATCCAAACTTTCTGTGTTTCAAGGTACTAAGAGCCAAACTACATGCTCTCCGGGACAAGGACTATAAGTAGGTTTCCCAAATACACAAAATTTGTTTTTCCTTCTCAAGGAGGACTCTGCTGAACTTGAGGCCAGTTAGATCAAGTGCTCTGGCAAAGGTATAAAAATAAGGAGTGATGTGAGAAAAGAATGCCCTTATAAAGGAATTCATTCTTAGCCTTCATTCCAATAGATACCTAGGAATAGGAAACATCTGAGGTACTAGACAGCTTAGTGGTTGAACTTTAGATTATCAGGATAGGGATGCAAAATTAAATATTGTTTCTTCACATGAAGACCAGTTCTATTACTGGGTACCCATCTGCAGGAGAAGTTGTTCTTGCACCGATAATATAATTATACATCTATATATTTTCCCCAAGAAGGCATATTAGCTAAAATTACAGTCTAATACTGATTGCTCTAAATTTGGATGTTCAGAGGTAACATTTGGGCTACATGTTCTGGACTTGTCCAGTCATTATAACTTTTTGGAAGGGTGTGTTAATGCTTTATTACTAGTATTTGGAATGTTTCGATTTTCTTAACTCCTAGTTTGCTTTTTTGGGATTCTTCCTCAACCTCGACCATTGCAAAGAGGGTTTTTTCCCTTTTCATATGGTCTGTTTTGCTAATCTTAAAAGTGATCATGTTACACTAGCTCTCTTCTGTTGCACCCTTGAAACACATATGGCATGCCCAAATGATTGGGATTTGTTCTTTGGAATGATGTAAGGATTCAAGATCTAACTTCAGTGGAAGTTACATTTCAAGCTTTTTGGAAACGTTTTTGGAACACACACCCCGCCCTTCCCAACAGCACAAAAGTTGGGTTTTAAATGGCTGACTTTTCTTGAAGATAGCCCAACTTGGAGATTCTTATGGAACTGTAGATTTAGATGGTTTAATGGGTGGGGGGTGATAGGTCGCCTGTTTTTTGGTTGTGTGTGTGTGGTTTTTTTTTAACTATATATACAAACTTTTCTGCTGTGGTTTTTCTTGTGTTCTACTTGATACTTTCTGTTGTGGCATCATTGTATCCATATCCTGTTTTATCTTCCATGTTGCTCAATAAAAATTGTTTTAAACATAACTGAGCCCCCTCATTTATGTGTCACTTGCGCATGTTGATTATAGAATACCGGCACTTTGACAGGTAAGTATACACTAACTGCGTAAATGGCAGCAAAGTGACTAAGCATTATTCTGTAAGGGCGTGCATAAGTGGCAGAGCGTGTAAATGCAAAGGGGCATTCACATGGCCAGGACACCAGCATGTTGCCACTTGCACAATACAGTAAGTTACACATGCCTTTGTCAGGTCTAGGCACTTGCATTTACAAAGGTTTATGGCTGGTGTAACAGCTGGCACAGGAATGTAAGGTGCACTGATGCCAGGTTACCCTAGTTTTTTTACAACAGAATCCAGGGTACCCATATGCCATTATAGAATAAGCTGTCACCATGCAGCAGTGAGGAGCCCCCTTAGAGTTGCCCTCTTAATGGTTTAAATTAAATGCATTGGAACAGGAATGCAGGAGCAGGCATAAGTCAGTCCAAGATTCCCTTTTCCCACTATGCTGCATAGCTGTTGGCACAACACAGCCACTGCCCATAGCATATACTCTGGCATTAACAACCTCTGTGTCTTTGTAAAATAAGCTTTCAAAACCATCTCTAATGGTGCACAAATTCACACCTACTCCAAGGAAGGTATAAATGCATCTCCACCCTTATTTTATAAAATTCATGGTATCTCTACTCTCACTGTGCCCCAGGAACACTTGTGCAAGGGTCGCCTAACCTTACAGTGTGCCTACTTTTTATGTGTGCATACATCACATGCAATTTTATAGCATAAGTACATAAGTAATGCCATACTGGGAAAAGACCAAAGGTCCATCGAGCCCAGCATCCTGTCCCTGACAGCGGCCAGTCCAGGTCAAGGGCACCTGGTAAGCTACCCAAACGTACAAACATAGCAACCATTCCTCATGCTTTACACACAGAAAAAGTATTAGAATGACCCCATTACATATATGTTTTTCCCAGATATTGAGAGACAATTTTATAAAGCACTGTTTTACAGTTAACAGCTTAAGTTTCAGTAGTTTAAACAGTTACCTGATATAAGGATGTTATCTCCTCTACCACTTTCATGACTTTGAATAGGTCCTTTAAAGTTTTGTGTACTGTAATGGGAAAAAAATTAGCCTGCATACTTGATAAGTTTATTTTTCATAAATTTCTCATAGGTTGTTAAGGCACTTATTGTAATGCTACATCGACAGTGGGTGAATATAAGACGACGGGACATCCATCCTCACGTATTGAGCAAGAAAACTATTCAGTTTTTACGGGACTTAGTTTTGCTTCTACACAGACTATGTCAGGGGGGTAAAGTCTACCATGAGCACTGTCTAGAAGTTCTTCATCAGTATGATCAAGCTCTGCCTGGTATACGGACTATCTTCAAACACATCCCAGACTTGAAGGAAATTGAGGGTAAATTAATTTTCTGTATAAATTAAAATGTTACCATGGAGACTTTTTTTTTTTTTAATGTAGGGCCCTGTTTACTAAGCTTTGCTGTAGGCGCAAACCTTTTAGCATGCGCTAATGCTAGAGACACCCAAAGGAATAGAATGGGTGTCTCTATCGTTAGCGCGTGCTAATTTTTAGCAAGCCTACAGCAGCTTAGTAAACAGGGCCCTTAAACTGTTAAGCAGTGATCTCTGTAGAAAGTAGAATTAGGTGGATGCCAATGTCAGAACAAAAGAACTGCTCTAGAGCATTTTACTAGTTACACGGTTCTTCAATTCCGCAATAACCAAAAATAGTTCTGTGTGGATCACTTAGTCAAGACAACTGGACCAATCATCCAGGAATTGCAGTAAAATTTATTTATAAACTTATATTAAAAATATTCTCCAAATAAGTAGGTCTTGAGATTCTTATGAAAAATTAAATAATTTGATAGAACTCAAATCGACAGTGGTAACGAGTTCTACACATAAGCAGCTTGATAATACAAAGAAGAGTCGAGCATTTTAAATCTTTTAACTTGTTTAGGCAAAGGAAAACAAAGTAGCATTTGACTGGGCAATTCTTTCTAATGGTGTTTGTAAGGACTCGCAAGCATCTAGATACAACGGAGCACCACCGTACAAAATGCAAAAAACTAAAGTGCAAAGTTTAAATTGTACTCTGGCATGTACAGGCAGCCAATGTAATTTGTAGTAAAGAAACAGAATCAGATTTTTTAACAGAATATCAACGTAGCAGGCCACATATCAAAGTTTCAGAACAACTCGTGGATGCCACTGACTGAATTTCCCCCGAAGTTAGGCACCAGGAAAATCCATGCTAAACTAGTATTCTGTAAAGGGTGTCCTGCGCAAAGTGCCCTTTGCAGAATATTAGCTTAGCGTAGATCTCACATCTAACTTTGTGAGCACTTACACCTGCTGAAACCTGGTGTAAATGCTGGCGTGCAACTAACGGTGGTTGGGCACGTAAACAACATTGTTTTATAACATGCCTAAATTCCGGGATTGCCCCTGACCTGCCCATATTACACTCCATAAAATGTAGGTGCACATATTATAGAATAGGGTGCAGGGTAGATCTGCACATAACTCCAAATTACTGCCAGTTATGACATTTCTACCCCGCATTTTCCCAAGAAAGCTCAGGTTCAATGCGGCTTAAATAAATTAAGAAGAAGCATTAACAAGACAATATTAATACAACTGTTTAGCTAATATTAAAAGATTATTTTTAAACACAGATCTAAAGAAGTTTAAAAAATAATCTAATTATTGTTTAACAGCTCATTAACTAATTAGTTTGTGCATGGATCTGCGCCCAAATTTGTACAACTTTTATAAAATCTGGGGGTTAAAGCGCAGGACACAGAGGGAACTTCTCTAGTGCCCATCAATATAGAAAGAAGATCTGTTGAGACTGAGGAAAAGGTTGAATACCAGCTTTCAGCCTCCACCCCAGAGTTCTACGTCTCTCCTGGAAAGTTTCTAATAGAATTAATTGATTGCTTTACTTGTAAAATAATTCAAATCTCTAATTATTGTGTGTTTCAGAAATGGTTGTGGATGAATTATGTCCCCCTGATCCTGAAATGGATGAACAAGACATGGATTGTGATGAACAGTAGCAGGGTAATTCAGGGAACCCTTCCCATACTGTTCTCTGCATTTTACCAGTAGATTCTTTCATAACTGTCTTGGAGATTTTTTAACAAAATAAACTTTTTATACAATTTCAAAAACATTTATAAATAACGACGATTCGTTTGCTTTGAGCCTAATTTCAATGTACTATATTATTACTCTTTCTGCATAAATTTCAGGAAACATTGTATACTGAACAAATATCTTAAAAAGAAAAGTTCACATATATAATGCACCTAATGTTTTCTATTAAAATGGTTCATGAATTAATAAATTTAAACTTCTTAAAAAAAAACAACATAGGTCGTCTTTGTGTACTTCTTCCTCAAGACAAAAAAAAAAAAAAAAAAAGTTTGGAGCTGAGAAGATGACATTCCCCTGGAGAAAGGGCATCTCGATCACTGCACAACAGCAACAACTGATGGTTGGACTGATGGCAGATGCATGGTTTCCACAGACAGCCTAGAACTTTATTTTCTTTTCTCTGCCCCTCATTCTTATTAAAGGTTGTGAAGGGGTAAAAGAGGGGAAATAGAGGTTGGGGAAGAAGAGATGAGATTATGAGGGCGAAATGGGGGTGAGGGTGGAAAATGGAAGATTGGTAGATAGGTAAGAGGGAGGGTAACAGAATGAGAAAAAGAGGAGTGAAATTTAGTTAATATTGGATAGAGAGGTGGAGAAGAGAGAAATTAGGTGAAGAGGAAAGGCCAGTATCTACAGAGGTATTGGGAAGAAGATAACATGAGGGAGAAAAATTAGAAAGTGAAAAGGAAACCCTAGAAAAAAAAATTTAAGACCAAAAGAAGAAATCGGGACTACCACATTAAAAAAAAAAAAAAAGTTTTGGTTTCTAATATGTGGTCCCTTATTCCGCATTAGGTAAGAGTCGGTCTGAGTTCTGCTTGTCTGAACAAAGTGAGGGATTCTGCTAGTTTCAGTGCCTATATAAAGATCTAACAATCTGGCTTCTTCTGATTTACCAGTAGGAGGTCTATTGGTTTACAAGGCCTTTAGTAATACATTTTTCAATTTTTTTTTTAAATCTACTTTCAAGATTACATCGCAAAAAAGATTCTCAGTTGGGTTATACAAATGGATGGATCCCAAAATCTTAACTGTCACAGTAAGGTATGGTCCTATGCTCAAAACATCACCATGGACATGTGGGGTAATTCTATAAGGAAGTGCTCAGAATGTGCATCAATAACCTGAATACTGGCATTTGTATGTGTGTACACACTTACACAAAAACCTGTATTCCAGTTATGAGCTAGTCTCTAAAATGGGCCTAAAGGCAATGGCATGTAATTTGCAGGTGGAGCATAAGCAGGTCCCATATTTACACACACAGATTATAAGAATCTTATAATGTAAGCACATTCTTTAGCAATCTAGACATCATTTGCAACAGATCTGACTACTGTGATTGTGCTTAGAATATGGGCATGTTCTAGACATGTTATGCTGGTATTCTATAAAGTAGGCACCTACAGTAGTTGTTGGCAAGTTAGGACTAGTGTTGGATGGGTTAAGACAGGTCTGGACCAGTCAAGTCCAGTTTGCAATGGTTGGAACCAATTGGGATGGTTACAGTGGACCACCTCTCTCTCCTTCCACTGCAGGTTCCACCATCTCTTCCTCTCTCCTCCCCCTCCTGGTGGCCTGCCAGACTTGAATTTGCAGTACAGAAGATATGCTGTGTTCCCTCAGCTGAATCCCACCTGTGGAAACAGGAACTTGCATCAGCAAATGTGGCAGAGGGAAGGCCCTGTGCCAGCTGGAGACGATGGGGGCTCATTTTCAAAGCACTTAGACTTACAAAGGACCATAGATTACTATGTAGCTTTGTAAGTCTAAGTGCTTTGAAAATTAGCCCCATTAAATGTGTCTTAAGCATTGCTCCCCACAAAAGTAAAGTTGGTGGGCTGCAGGTGGGGAGGAGAGAGAGAGAGTGCCAGATCACATGGGCAGAGAGAAAGGTGTGAGTCGGAGAAGGGTCCAAATATGTCACATGCCTAATGTGCTGTGAAAGACCCTGCCCTATCCTGAATGGCAAAAGGAAATAAATAGGTACAAGATATGCCTCTCTCACACAAAACAGGCAAACTAGGTCAATGAACGCGGTAGTTTTTTACAAGCAGGCAGATGCTGCCGTCTAGAGTAAAGCATTTGAACACACCAGAAGGAAGGTGGTTTTGGCCTTCAAAAATGTATCTTATTTTCCTTGTTTGTTTTGTTTATATTATGGTTATAGATTATTAATCGTGTTATACCACTGTTATTTCCTGGCATCTATTTGCATGTAATGAAAACAGTAAATGCAAATAGATCTCACACATAGTCATTGTGGAAATCCTGAAAATCAGGCTGTGTTTTGGACCTTGAGGACCATCAATTTGTCATATATTACCTTTAAATTGGACTAACACGGCTACCACACTACTTTGCACAAATGCTAAGGAAAGATCTCAATTATCCCTTTCCTTCGTTAGTATTCCGATGATTGATAACTGCAACAGAATTGAATTATTTATTACTTTCGTTAACATCTATGCAAGGATAGTGTTGCATCCAGGGCAGGCAGAGTGGAATAAAGTGAGGAGGAGGCACTGCAGGCCGGCCGGCAGCGGTTGCGTTGCTGATGCTTTGCAACTCCCCCTGGCGCTGATAGGAACGTCGTTCGGTTTCGTTTCTGAGATGTGATGTCAAAGAGGTTTAACTACAGGAGGCGGTGTCAGGCGCGACGTTTTATGGCACGAAGCTAGTGGGCGGAGCTTGTCGCCATCTTAGGTTGTGCAAAACAAACAATACCAAACACTAATGCCCAAAACTAAGAACGTTTTATTAAAGTACACAAAAAGAGTATGTTCACAGTACAAATTATACCAAAATTCACTGGCTTTTCTGTTCTGCATAACAGCGATTATTGTCATCATAGCAACTCTCTTCTCCCCTCCCCCCACCCCCCAATCACTCTTAGCGTTAGCAGAGAGAATGCAAAATATAGTTTGCTATTGCTTTAGGCAAATCAAGATGGCGGCTGTTGGGAAAACCGGCTTCAGCTTTTTTGACAACACGCCGCCTCCTGTCATTAAACGTCCTTGGGTGCTGTCAGCAGCTGAGGAGGAATCAGTTCCAATGTGGCCATATTTCAGGCCGGATGTAAACAGGAAAACCTGAAAGCTGGGGCAGGGTTTACGTTGCATGGGGTAGGATGCCCAGACATGTTCCCAGGAAACGAGAGCAATACAGTAATTTAGTAAAGACTCCCCAGAGCTCTGACTCGTCTGCTTTTTTTTAACAATTGAGGCTGGGTCCAGGTCAGTTTTGTTGCTGCTGCTATTTTACATGCTTCTTTACTTTTTTTTTCGGGGAAATATTCGTTTAAGGAACTGCAGGTACTCTATAGCCGGGTAAGTTTGGCAGGCTACAGCAGGGGGGCCTAGGAGGGCTGTTTTGGGAATGAGAACACCTTAAGTTTGATGGCTGCTTCGATTATTGCTAAGAACTATTTGGCCATGTAAAGATACAGGGGCTAAGAAGATGAGAACTTTGATGCGTTTTCTTTTAAGTTAAAGGTGCAATGTAACTTATGTAAGGTAGTGAAAATAACTCTCATTTGGTCAGTGCGTTTTTTTTCTAGCAAAAAGGTGCCAGTACTCAAATGCTAGGTCACCCTTCAGGGAGGTCCTACCCAGGGGTGTGCTGGTAAATTTTTAACAACAGGCTCTTTCTCCGGACATAGCCAGCTCTGCAGTTGGAAGGGCCAGGGGTGGCCGGGGAGGGGGGGGGGGGGAAGCCTCCTTCCCTCCCTCCAGGGTTGCCAGGTAGAAATTTTTTTT
Source organism: Microcaecilia unicolor (assembly GCF_901765095.1). NCBI lineage: Eukaryota > Metazoa > Chordata > Amphibia > Gymnophiona > Siphonopidae > Microcaecilia > Microcaecilia unicolor. The sequence continues at coordinate 173,590,949 of NC_044036.1, forward strand.
CCAGCCCAATCCGGGCCAGAAACCAGCCCAAAACCCGCCCAAACACAAACCCCGCCCCTGACACCCCCACCCCCGCGTCACCGGCCCCGCCCCCGCCGTCACCGGCCCCGCCTCCCACGTCATCGGGCCCGCCTCCCCGTCATCAGCCCCGCCTCCCACGTCATCGGGCCCGCCTCCCCGTCATCAGCCCCGCCTCCCCGTCATCGGCCCCGCCTCCCACATCATCGGGCCCGCCCAAAACGTCACTAACCCCGCCCAAAAACATCACTAACCCCGCCCCCCGTGGCCGAAAAAAATAAAAAAGCCGCCCAAAAAGCCGCCCGGAAGCCTAAAAAACCGCCCAAAAAACCGCAACCCGCCGCGGGCAAAAATTTCCCGCGGCGGGGCGCGGAAAACCGCCCAATTGGGCGGTAAAACCGCCCACCTGGCAACACTGCCTCCCTCCCTTTGTGCAGGCACGCTAGGCATACCTTTGCTGGCAGCCAATAAATGGACTGCCACCACTCTCAACGTCTTGCTCTGAGCAGCATGCTGGAACTTCTCTCACATGCTCGAGAAGTCCCAGCCTGCTGTCCAGAGCTGGAAACAAGGAGCGGGGAGCAGCAGTAGTCTATTTACTTGGCTGGCAGGGCTCAGCATCCCCACCAGCAAAGTAAAAGATAATTCAGCAGGGGGCCCAAGCCCACATTTTGGGAGCCAGTTGTTAAAGTAGCCATGGAGGGCCCTACTTTAACAACCGGCTCCCAAAATTCTTAAAATCTTAACAACCGGCTCTTGCGAACCTGTGGGAGCCTGCTCCAGCACACCACTGGTCCTACCCCACAATATCCAGCCCCCCTGCAACCAGTCACAGAATCTATGACATGGCAGAATTGATGTGTAGAGCCTGAGCTCTTTCATGAAACCTTGGGGTCCATGGGTCAATTGTAGCAGACAATGGAAAAAGGTGCCGGTACTCAGTAACCCCTTCAAAAGAAGCCCTACATTTGCTTGTTGTCTCTTAATTCTAGACTATTGCATAGCTTTGTGGTTAGATTTGGGAAGAGCTGGAGGCTGAATCTTATGTGTTCTTCTATCCAAGATCGTGGTGTTCAAAGGAGGCTGAAGTTTTGCCTATGATGCTTCTCTTGGATAGAAGACCACATAAGACCCTGACCGCCTGCCCTTCAGCCCCCTTTCCCAAGTCTAACCACAAAGCTATATAATGATCAAGAACTATGGGTCAACAAACACATGCTAGATATTAACATGAAAGTTAATAATGATTACCTCAGTATCATCCCTCCCAGAATAATCCTTTAAATATTAAATTGTTAAATGCATAGGTTGATGGATCCTGTGGCTGCTAGAATCAATTCTGTTTTGTCTGCAGCCACTCTGTTACCCTGTCAGAAGGCACAGCCCTAGGCTTCTGCCTACTTTGTCTAATGGTAAAACTGGCCCTAGGATGACAAAGAAAGACTGCCCTCCTGGATAAGGTAACATCTGGTCATACTAAAAGATTTAACTCCTAAGCTAGTTGAGATAGGTGTTATTAGTCCAATATAATTTATTTTATAATATAATAATTTCCTGTTAATTAGTATTAACCTGTAAGCTGTTTTCTTCTGCCCCTACTACTTCTACTACTATTTAACATTTCTAAAGCGCTACTAGGGTTACGCAGCGCTGTACAATTTAACATAGAAAGACAGTCCCTGCTCAATGAGCTTACAATCTAAAGGACAAATATACAGTTAAGTAGGGGTCATTAAATTGGGGTAGTCTAGGTTACTGCCCCCCACAGTCCTGTATGCATGTTCTGGATTTATTTGTCATAGTGTAGTTCTAAGGTGTGTTCAGTGCTGTTGTCACATCCTTAAAACTTGTGAAGTACTGAGGATACTTTTTCCACCCCAATCTTGGACAGAATAAATGGAACTGTAAAGCATTTTGGCATACATTTGTATAAGTGCATCGCATAAAATCTTTTCTAGTAATAGTTTTTATTGAAAATTAACAGACCATGCTGGCAGGCTTAAATTCATAGAAGCTCCTTAAATCCAGCCCAGCATTAGAATAATAAACTTACGTAAATCCGCTCCCTTTCCAATCTGAAGTATAAGCAATAGTTAACATTATGTTGGGTGCAAACACTGCTTGTGAATTGAAAATGTTTCTTTTTCATCCATAGCAGCATTAGTGATGTATTCAAAACACAATCTCCCACGGAAACCCTTTCAAACGTATGTGTTCATGGACTTGGAAGCAACTGGTCTTCCATTCTCAAGGCCCCGAATTGCAGAGCTTTGTCTCATTGCAGTGAGCAGACATGCATTGGAGAACACCGAATACAGCAACACCTTTCGATCAGTTCCAGTTTTTCCTCGTGTTGTGGACAAACTCAGCCTTTGTGTGAACCCACAAAAGCCTTTCACACCAGTGGCAAGCACGATCACAGGGTTGAGCAATGACCTACTGAATACCAACAGCAGACAGTGTTTCAACATCCACATCATTCACATGCTTGAAGCCTTCCTCAAACGGCAACCAGCACCCATGTGTTTTGTCGCCCACAACGGATATAACTATGACTTTCCACTGTTGAAAGCTGAGCTGAATGGAATAGGTTTCTCAGTATTGAATGATGTTTACTGTGCGGATAGTTTGGCTGCAATGAAGGCCTTAGACAAAGCCAACAACCACTTTTATCAGTTCGCAGGCCAACAGAGCATCTCAGGTAGAAAGACGTACAGTCTTGAGGGCTTGTATTTAAAGTTCTTTAAAGAGAACCCAGCAGATTCTCACACTGCAGAAGGAGATACCATCGCTCTGATAGCCATCTTCCAGTGGAGAGCCAAAGACCTCATTAGTTGGATGGATTTAAACGCAAAGCAGTTTGATGAAATTAAAACCATGTTTAAGGATCCATTAAAGGAGCAAACAAAACTGGTTTCTCCAGCAAAAGCACTTTGGAAAATTAAACCAACACAGTCTCACTTCTTACCTGAGGATAGGGTGCTTACATCCAGAACTTACAGATTTTATGATGAAAATAGTAGGAGTTTGAAGAACAAAGGCTTGGATGCAGAGGAGCAGTATTCCTTACCTTTGTTTAATTGGTTAACAAATAATCACTTTACTGTTACACATTTCATGATTACTGTTGTCATTGTTCTAATAGTTCTAATTTGTATAAGTCTGTAAGTACTAAGATGCCACATTTTGAGAGTACTAACATTAAGTAGGACAGTACACCTCCTGGACTATTCAGCAGGACAGAACAGGAACAATACCAAAATGTGCTACAGTGTAGAGTCTCATCTGTAAGGCGAGAGGCGTGGGGAGCGGCAGCCACTTTTCCCCTCTCCCTGCCAATAAAAGGGTCAGCCCTCTCTTAACCTCCCTCTCTTTTTCAATTCACACGCCAAGTACTATTGACATCTGTCTATCTCCCTACTATGGCCAACTAGTTTCTTTCTCAGCCCCTGCCCATCTGCAGCATTTTGTCTTTTTCAAATCCCACTAACTTGCCCTTCCCCAGCAGGCTCTCTTTCTCAGTTCCCTTCTTCTAGTCCAGTACTTAACTCTATCCTACAGCCACACATTTTTCAGATTACCACAATAATATGCATGAGATCAGTTTGCAGAGATGTACATACACTGGGTCGCTCATGCACATTCAATGTAGTAATCCTGAACATCTGACTGGGGGTGGCTCAAGACTGGGCAGAGAAGCACCATTCTAATCTATCCTACCCTGGAGTTATAACACTGCCATATCTATTCTCTATGCTGCTCCTTTTTTTCCACTTGGTCTGGAGGTCTGCTAATGCGTTTCTTCCCCCACCCACTCTTGTGTGGCTGTTAATGCTTCCTCACCTCCTTCTCCTCCTCACCTTTGGCTGCATGGCTGTTAATGAAAGAAGATGCAGCAACATTAGCTTGCTTGGCTACTGAAGCTGCCTTTCCTACTTTTCGCCCTCTTGCTCATTCAGGTTCTGATGCACCTTGACTACTGATAGTATTGAAAGAGTGGTTGATTATGTCAGTTGGCCACATCAACATAGTTCATTCATGATGGCTATTGCAGGTTAAAAGTCAGACCTGCAGTGGAAAGCTCAGATTCTAAATTCACATTTCCTTAGCATCCCTCCGGACTGGCCCAGGATTGGACTGATGGGTTGTGTACTCCTTCCAGCAGGTGGAGACTGAGATCGTCTGACTCTAGAGAACCAATAAGAGCCCTGGCCATGTGACCCTAGACTCAGTAATCTCAGTCTCCAGCAGGTGGAAGGAGGTGAGCCCTTTCTTCTACCTTGCTGTGCTCTAAAGGCTTAGGGTGTTGGCGTGTATCAGCCTCTGGGGTGCTACACGTTCCCTGAGTCCCTTCTCCCTTTGTGCAGGGAAGAGCTCACCCTTTCTATGGAAAGGTGTCCAGCTTTTTGGAGAGGCAGCCACGTTTAGCTTGATTCTAAATTCACACTTACAACTGCAGTAATGATTACATACTCTCAGTACACAAGCTAGGCAAAATCTACTCAAGGCCCATGGCATGTACCAAATGGCCAGAATTGGTTCATGGCAGTTTAGGCTATGAGTTATATGCAGATATGGTTGGAAGGGTATTTTTGAGATGGGGGGGGGGGGGGGGGTAGGGGAATGGGGGATTATGTCAGAAAAGGTGGAAGGCTTCGGGTAGCTCTAACACAGACTGAAAGACAAGCAGAGTCTTTGGACCAGAGGATTAGCACATTACTTTAAGCTAATCCTTCCCACTAAATCAGGGGTTCTCAACCCAGTACTCAGGCTTTCAGGATATCCACAATGATTAGACCTATCCCACATGGTCATGGAAGATATCCTGAAACCTCACTGGTTGGATGTGTCCCAAAGACAGGATTAAGAACCTCTACACTAAAGGAAGGTCAGGAGCCTGTCTGACAGCCAATCTATGCTGTTATCACCTAGTACTTACAATTCCTTGTCAGATATTTTTCAGACATCTGCAGTGGATTTTTCTTTTTAGGAAATATAATTATTAATCAAGCCAAACTTTGTGATACTGTACATGTAGAATACATGTTAATAACAGGCTTACTAGAGATAGTAGGCAAAGTTCCTCAGCCACTGTAGTTTCCTTTTATGTGACTACCCCATGGTCTTTGGGTGGAGGTTATTGATCCATAAAATCCCACATCACCCCCCACTGTCTGTAAGTACCACATACCTCCTAGAGGCAAAGCTGGATGGAGGTGGCCTGAAGGAGATCATTCAGTAGGAACCACCCCACCACCAACTGCAAAGCATCTGAATAATAAAAATGAAATAGCAGTACATCATGAATCAAATATATCACCCATTAAGGCAGACAGAGACATCAATTGTAAAAAAAATTAGGAATACTTCTGACGATGATCTCTTCACCTCAACTCCTACGTTGAATTATAAAAGTACTCTAGTCTTTGCTTGTAGAATCTGCCATTTCTAGTTGTACCAAATGCCTAATTCTGGTTATAAGTTACCACTGCTTGAAATCTTTACCATAACTTACTTAAGACCACCACCACTGTAAATGAAATTTCTTAGGTAATTGCACCATTACCAAAGCAAGGAGGAAATGAACCTGTTAAAAGCATTTAGGTACCAACATTACAGAGCTGCTTTCTGCAGGTACTAAAATACAAAAATAGCTTTCATGTAGAAAACCTTAGAGCTATTACCTAGGGGGGTAATGGGTAATCCAACCCTAGCCAGTCAGGTTTCCAGGGTATCCACAGTGAATGTGCATGAGATTGATTTACATATACTGTTCCTTTGGTATGCAAATCAATCTCCTGCATATTCATTGTGGATATCCTGGAAACCTGACTGGCTGGGGTTGCCCCAAGACAGGTTTGGGAATCACTGCAGTAGTCTATCTGCATTTTATTTCTATGGCTTGTTTTCTCATAGCATAAGATGGGAATGTTCCCAGGTATAGAAGGTTCCATGTGTTGTGTAGTTTCCATCATTCAGAGTCACATTTTCAGAACTGCTTCATTTTTTTTACAGTAATGGAACTTACCACATGATATGAAATACATTTTTATTGCTTATTTAACTAACCAGCAGTACAAAGTTTATTCAGATATTAACTACACTAAAATGTCAGCCTAAAAAATTATTTCCAGTTCTACTTTTATACCTTTGTAAAAGTGCATAAAAGTTTTCATGTTTAGAAAACAGAAAACCAAGGGTTCCACTCTCTGAAAAGAAAATGTCTATCTTAATCACCCAAGTCTGCTTTATCCAACGGGGGAAAGCATAGTTTTTTGGGGTTTTTTTGGATCCCAACATGGAATCATGCAGGAGAACCTAACTACAACTACTGATAAGATGAAATTTTGACTTAACTGTTAATTTCCTTTCCTTGAGTCCTGCTAGACCAGTCCAGATGAGTGTGTAAATGTCTATCTGCTTAAGGTGCACATTGGGAATCAATGAATATAGAACCAGTTACTGACTTCAATGTTTTACGTCTGGTATTTTCACACAAGAGTTTATATGCCCGAAGCAGGCACATGTTATGCCAAAATATAGCTGAGTTGGGGTTCCCTTGTTTTCAACCTGGTTCCTATCTTCATTGTTTGACTCCACTTTTTTCATTGATTTTTTAGTTTGCTCCATAGGTGGAGGTTTTCTCCTTATTTTCTTTTTTTGCTACTTGTCTTAGAGTGGTGGTGGGGGTGCAGTTATGAATGCCTAGACCAAGGGGGGTCTAATGCTGGTAATGTTTAAAGAAAAACCATAATCTAGAAACAGTGAAGTGTGGAGACATTTTTTTTCTTCTGTGGATTACAAAACGAACAAGGCCATTTGGTGCCCAGCAAGCACTCCCCCCCACTTCCTCCCTCTTGTGGCCAAGTAATTGAAAGACAATGAGTCATGCAAGTCACTGTTTTTGATGGATGTGTTCAAAGAGGCCATTTAGAGACTACTTGGATGCAGCATGTTTCCATCTGTTGAGAACTAAATACCACTTGAAGGGAGCAAGGAAATGGGCGTGGGGGGGGGGGGGGGAGGCAACAGGATTCCTGTAGCCTTAAGCCAAGGGAAGGAAAGACATTGTGAGGGTGGAGACTCTGGGGGAATTGGATCTTGACCCTTTGAAGTGAGATAAGGGTTTGTATACTGAGGATGTGTTAATTAACAAAATGACTGAAAAGTAGCATTTAAGGAACTGTAATTTTTTTATGCACCTTTTGGCAATTATGACAAACGGATGACATATCCTAGATATATTCTTGAAAAAAAAAAACAGGTCTTTGTGCTTTGGGATGAGAAACTCTATATAAAAGTGCCTGGTCTGAAAGGCAATGAGGCATTGACAGTCCCGGGTCTCTGAGGAGCCAGAGGCTTTGTAAGAGCTTCACTGACTGGTTTTTCCCTTTTGCTTATGTATCCAATTTGCCCCGCTTATTCTTGCTAAGAAACTAGTTTCTGCTCTGCTGCTAATTTTGTAAGAATAAACAGTTGCTAATGTGATAAGATGGTTTGGGTTTTTGTTATCTTTTTGTGGTTGCCTGGGCTGGTGTCCAAGAAAAATACAGCCGAGGGTATTTGGTTTGGGTAGGGGCGTTCTGGTTCTGTGATCCAGCCAGCCCCAACAAGAGCCACCTAGAAAGAGCCACCTAGAAAGAGAGACACTAAAGACATAAGATATCACCGTGATCATCCCAACCATGGTCTGACACAATAGCTGCCATCAGAACCTGTGTCAGCACGATAGAAAACTGGACCACACTCCACAAGCTTAAACAAGAGTAAAATCAAATTCCTATGGCTGGGCTCTAAATCAGACCCCAGATACGTCAAATCTCTAACACTGCATGGAAATAAATTCTCCCTGGACCTCCATTCAAGAATCTTGGGAGTAGAGTTGGATCATCTACTAACCATGCAGAATCACACCCAGTCAGCTATTAAACAATCCTTCATTACTCTGAGAAAATTGCAGACCCTCAAAAAATGCTTCACTTTAGAAACATTCCAACTTATGATCCAATCCCTAATCCTCTCCAAACTGGACTACTGCAACCTACCAGTAGCTGTCTGTTCCAATTCAGTGATTTAGCGTCTACAGCAAGTACAGAACTCTGCAGTCGGATTACCCCGATTTAATCACTTCAACCTTATCTTTCTAAACCCCACTGGCTACCAATTAGAGAAAGAATTCAGTTCAAAATGGGTATCACCACCTTCAAAACACTCAATGGGGAAGCTCCAGAGTAAATATTGAACTTCGTATCTCTGTTAAGAAACCCCTCTTCAATTCATAATAGTTGCAACTTTCTCCTCAAATTTCCAAAGTATAAGGACCTAAGGTCAACCAAACACCTAAATCTATCCATCCCAACTAGCCAATCTATGGAACCAACTCCATGAACCCCTGAGATTGTGCTCACAGTACCTGCAATTCTAGTGTATCGGAATGTAACTCAGCTACCACTGAAAAGATGTAAGCAAAAACAAAAATCCAAATAAAAAATATTCAGAAAGCTCCTAAAAACCTTCTTATTCAGTAAAGCAGGTCTCACTAATACCTAATCACATGACCTCCATGAGGACATACTTGAAATCACAAACATGTCATTAGTTGCTCTTTCTCCCTCTAATTCCTGGACTGATTAGCTTTTCGTCCTCGAACTGTATAGACACAGGTGGAATACATGAACTGGAATAATAATAAAATTATGTAAACAGAGAAATCTTTCTACCATGGGAGTATCTGAATATGGTGCTTTCCTTCAATTGTGGTTTTACAAGAGACCAAACCCTTAGATGACTGAACCACCTTCCTCTTCTTCATCAGGAAGTGAATCGAAAACCGTTTGCCAAAAAGGTACATTGGGCTCTGCCTTCTCTCGTGCACTCAAAGCACAAAGGCAGCAGCAGTGCAACACTAGTAGCAGGCATCACAGAACTGTTATGTCAGTATGTGCTCAACCCCAGTACTCTGCATGGGTTTCCAGGCTAACAAGAAGTCCACAGGAGAGGGCAGAACTTATGAACCCTGACTGAGGGACCAATACAGAAAGCTTAACTGTGCATTTACCACAGGTTGTACATCCATATTAGTTTCTGAACACTGCAGAGTGGCCGCAAAATCCATGCTTAATGAGGCCACTAAGTACTCTGCTGCAATGCGTGGAAGGTAACAATGCTGGAAATTAGCCACAAGGTCCAGGGCTGTGTATGGGAGTTAAAAGCGTCTAGTGGTGCCCTTCCTAACCCCAGCCCAAAATGAAAAATAAACTCACAGTGGTCGTGACCCCCCCTCCTAACCCAACCCCCTTCCCCCAACTTACAAGAATCCCGTGGTATCTAGTGCCCCCTTTCTGCATCAGCTCCTAAATCATAGTCCCCCATGCTGACTGCCCATCCAATGACTGTGACCCCATTTGAGGTCCCAAGCTACAGTTTGGTAACCACTGTTTTAAATACTGAGTAATAGAGACTTACTTCCATTTACTAAGCTGCATGCTAATGGCAACACAGCCCATCCACTTTGTGTTGGCATTGCTATGCGACTTACTAAACCGGGGGGGGGGGGGGGGGGGGGGGGATGGTTCATTACTATAAATTCCAAGGAGGTACCATACAATTTCATATATATTTTATTAACATTCTTGAAAATATTTTAGCTAGTGGAGCAAACAAGATAGATTTACAAAATAGATGAGAAAACAGGCACAACGAAGACTGCATATACTGAAGAACAGAATGTTCTATTACACAGTAAAATGTTCGAGTATAATAAAGGCACTTCCACAATTTAGAAGTAATTACAGCTTAAGATAATACAGTGAAAACTCAGATTCTCCCCTGAGGAGTTTTCTTTTGAGTATGAAATCTGACAACCACATACAAGACCTAATTTGGGTTGTCATAGCCAGAGCCCCCAGTTTCCTCTGGTAGCTCAACGGTAGATCCTACCACAAGTGTGAGATTCTGTGGCAGTTTCTGAAATGCTTTGGCACATTTGTGTAAATTTGCATAGTTTCACCTATTGAAATGGGGTACATTCTATGTTTATAAAGCTATTTTTGACATTTTTTTTTCTCAGACACTTCATCTTGTTATTTGGTGGAAAGGGATCTGAGAAATTAGTGTTGGAAAATGCCCAGGAGATCCCTTTATTTACTTCCACCTGTCCTTTAATCTCTTCACTTACAAATATTAACCCCGCCCCCTCAATTTGATCCAGGCTTGGTAGTTGAAGGATGGTGCTTGCCTTAAGCCATTTCGTCTTCTGGCCCTGACTTGAGTGTTGCAGTTTTATCTCCGTGGTCAAAATACTCCAGGACCAAGCAGCAGACAAAGAGTAAGCATCTCCAGGTTTACTACTGTCTTACAACTACCAAGCACAAACAGGAAATAACAGGATGGGCCAGATGCTTGGACTGCTGGCTCCAGCATAACCTAGCCCAATATCAGTGGCTATTTTTGAAGGAAATAGGGAATTCCACAGCAAAGATGGAAATTTGCGTCCTTTCCCATGGCATCACTAGAAACCAGAAACACTGCTCAAGGTGAAATTTAGGGCCTCATTCATGATACTCTATTTTTGTTCCAAAAATGCAGGTCCTAGATGTTTTAAACTATTTTTTTTCTTTACTTTGCACTACACAAGAAGAGTTTCCTATAATCTGCATGCTATATAAATGTATTTAAAACTAGCTCTGAAGACTGCATCATTATGTGGTACATATGGCATGCCCAAAATTTGTTTTAAAATGCTCACATTTATAGTCTATGCCATTAGAACATAAGAATAGCCATACTGTGTTGATCAAAGGTACATCCAGCCCACTACCCTACTTCCAACAGTGGTCAATCCAGGTCACAAGTACCTGTCAGAAACCCAAATAGTAGCAACATAATCCCAGGGCATGCAATGGCTTCCCGTATGTCTATCTCAATAGCAGACTATGATAGCCTTTTTCTCCAGGAACTTGTCCATTTTTTTTAACCCAGATACACCAACCACAGTTACCACATCCTCTGGCAACAAGTTCCAGAGCACTATTTGTTGAGTGAAAAAATATTTCCATATAACTAGTGTCCCCTAGTCTTTGTACTGTTTGAAAGAGTTAAAACAAATAAATAAAAAATCAATTCACTTTCACCCGTTCTACAGCATTCAGGATTTTACAGAACTCTATCATAGCCCCCAGCTGTCACTTTTCCAAGACCTCAAGTGCATCACTCTGCATTTCACATGACATTTTTACTGCCAGACCTTTGACCATTCTTCTAATTGTTGGAGATCTTTTCTCATAGTTCCTACTCCTTCTGAGGTCTCCACTCTATTAGCTATCTTTGTATCATCCAAAAAGAGGCGAACTTTTCCTTCTAACCCTTCAGCAATCTCTCACAAAAATTTTAAACAGAATTGGCCCCAGTACTGGCATCTGAGGCACTCCACCACTCACCTTCCTTTCCGCCACATGAATTCCATTTACCACCACCCTCTGTCACCTGTCAACCAGTTTCCAATCCAGTTTATGACTTTGGGTCTTAAGTTCAGCCCTCTCAGCTTATTCACGAGTCTACTGTGAGGGACCATATCAAAGACTTTGCTGAAATACAAGAGGATTATATCTAGTGCATGCCCTCTGGTCACCCAGTCAAAGAAAATCAATCATATTTATTTGGCAGGGTTATCCTTTACTACAGCCATATTGCCATGGATCCTGCAACATGGATTCTAGAAAGTTAACTTTTTTTTCCTTTGGCAGCGACTCCATTATTGTTCCTACCACTGATGTGAGGCCTGTGGTTTTCCACTTCTTCCTTATCCCCGCTACATTCTTTGAACCTTTTGCTCTTATTGGTAATTCACTTGCCCCAGCTGGGCCTAAGAGCTACAGAACCTCAGGTAAAGAATAAACTCAAAGTATTTGGGCAGCAAGTATCAGTGTCAAACCCACAGCAGCCACATGGTAAGAATGTTCTCACCAGTGGGCTAAATGATTGTTAGGACGGAAAATGTGTTTACCAGCTCATATGGTATTGAGAAATCTTTTATATTCTAACACCACAATAGAACAAACTCTACATGTGTGCAACAGCAAAAGCTAAAACTTTTTTTTAAACAAAGGCTATGTGTAAATTTTAAATTTGATAGTAAATGATGGCAGATAAAGACCTGAATGGTCCATCCAGTCTGCCCAACCAATACTGAATGTGATATAAAATACCTTATCATGGTCTTTCTTTGGTATTTCTGGGACATAGACCATAGAAGTCTGCCCAACACTGTCCTTACGTTCCAATTACTAGCGCTACTGTCAAAACAGTATACCAAGCCTTTAATTAAACTTGGAAGCCCACTCCAGCCTATCCAAATCTGCCTGGTCACTTGCAGAACACAGACTATAAAAGTCTAATATCTATGTAATATATACCAACTCTTTGGATTAATATGAGGTAAATATACACAAAATTACAGCCATAAGCAATGGATATGACCGGTCTGATCAGTTTCAAAATCCAGAATTGACAAAATACAAGTAATTTTTACAAAATGGGCACTAATATTACATTATAGACAAGACAAAAGTGCTCAAAGTGTTTGATATTTGATTGACCGGTGATTATAGAATTACTTTTAAGAATTTCTAATTATTTTAGTTAAATATCAACTTAAAAGGGCAACAGTATCTTGGAGTAGCCGCCTAATAGTTAGAACAGCAGGTCAAGAACCAGGGAAACTAGGGATTCAAATCTCACTGCAGCTTTTAGATTTCCAGCAAGTCTCTCCACACTCCCACCTGAAAAAATTACAACCCTCTGGGGGCAGGGAAATATCCATTGTACCTGATTATAACTTGTCTTGAGCTACAACTGAAAAAAAAGGCATAAGCTAAATCCAAAACCCCTTCATTGTGCGGTTTTTCAACCTCCCAAAAAGCATAGCATACTACAAAAATATCACAGTTCTTACTTTTAAAGGATTTTACAAATCTGCAAGCCAAGGACTATATTTGCACAACTAAAATTTATTCATACAGAGGGAAAAGATGGTTCATTCTTATGACATCATTTGGGCGTTTCCTGCTATACGAGCTGTGTCCTATGGTGCAGGGCTGTGGAATCAGTACGTCAAACCTTCCAACTCCAACTTTTCTTTTTTCTAGTGACTCCTACTGATATCAGGCATTAGACTTTTTTGTTCTGGCTCTAAAATAGGGTTGTACTGAATAATCGTACTCAATTCAGCCCTGAATAGTGCCCCAGAAATGCTGTATATCAAGTTCCTTTCCCTGAATATATTATTTGTACTCAGCCAAAAGTGATTTAGAGCCATTTACTAAGGCATTAGCGTTTTTAACGCACCTACAATTAGTGTGCATGTGCGCGCAGTATAGGCACCTATATGGATATTGTAGACGCATATACTTAACGCATGTGCATGGTTAACGTGCATTAAAAACACTAATGCGCCTATAACATGGCTTAGTAAACAGGGACCTTAAATTTGAATACGAATAATCCAAGGCTCTACTGTGCTAAATCCTATTGAAATAAACACGATCTCTGATTTCACACTACTTTTTTATGTTAAAGCTCAATGCCCATTATTTGTATTAGGTAATCATATTCAGCCGAATAGCAAAATATGCTATTTGGTACAGCTCTAATCTAAAGTACTGGTAAATATTAACTTATATTTACCAGTACTTTAGATCCAGGACAAAAAAATATATATATCTGAAGTATAAAATAATAAATTTACCATATATTACAATGTTGTAAATTTTTATTTTCAAGATGGAGTTGGAGTTAAACTGCTTCCGACCAACTCCACAGCCCTGCTAGGGTGGTGAGGACATTGATTTGGATTTAACTAATTTATATTTCCAAAACCATGCTCGTCACCTTATGCCAGACAGATCTCTACCCTAGAGAGGGCTTAGAATTTTAATGGACAGTTGAAGCAGAGGGCAAACTGTCTAGCCCAAAGTCACAAGGAGCATTGGTGAGTGAAACAGGATTTGACCCCAGTATCCCTACTTCAGTCTGCTACTCCAATCACTAGACTAGTGGTTCCCAAACCTGATTCTGGAGGCACCCTAGCCACTCAGGTTTTCAGGATATTCACAATGAATATTTAAGAAAGAGCTTTACATGCACCGTCTCCACTGTATGCAAATCTCCCATGAATATTCATTCTGGATATCTTGAAAACCGAGGATGAGGTGCCTCCAGGACCAGGTTTGGAAACCACTACACTAGACCAATCATCCTTCAAGGAGAAACTTGTGCCTGAACAGGCCCTGCTACTGTTAACCAAGTGATGTTACTGATGTCAGAATGAAGCTGTACACAGAGGCTAACTTTCTTTTTTTCAATCAAAATGTTGTGATTCCAATTGTTAGCCATACAGAGTTTGTGTTTACTAATAAGAACTTCCTAATTTAAGGCATTACAATAATTAAAACAACAAAGATGGTTTTGCATTTTCCAATAGAACTGATTTGATCATAATACTCAGCAATCCAAATGATACACACCTTATAAAGAATCTACCAATTTTGAAAGAACTGGCTGAGAACATTTTCTTAATTACAGATTAAATATGTGCACATTTTTAAAAATACAGCATTTGAAGTACAAATACTGACCACACCTGTAACGCAATTTGCCCCATGCTACTCTTTTCACAATCAGCTGTCTCTGACAGGTAACATGCTCATGTAGATCTTGACTAAAGCTTGATGATCCACTGGAAGATATTTCAATAGCACATTAAACTCTATCACACCCAGGATGGGGTTTGTGAAAAGGACAGCTTCCTGGGTAAGGCAAAGACCTCCTATTTACATGGCACATCCCCATATGGTCAGTAGAAGTGCAGGTCTAAGTTTTACGGAAGAATTACCAGCTCCACTGCAGAGCACTGCAGCTGGCCTGACATTGCTGGAATAGCATGGCAAACAGTGAAAGAGAAAAAAAAAAAAAAAAACTTATAGCACACTTAAAATACTGTCATAGGGTTAGCTTAATGGCCCACTCAGTGCTGTTATGTGGACATTAGCATGGGCAATGCCACATATGAGAGGAATCAGGGAACTACAGATCCCAGGTTTCTGAGGGAGCCTTGGAATGTCTCCCCTAGTTGAGATTTGATGCTGGAATGACTGGGTGCTGGGTAGCAAAGAAAAGTGAGAGGGGAAGCCCTGTAAGAGGACAAAAAATATATACTGTGTTAAAACCAAAAGCCCTTTTACTCCATGAAAATAAAACATACAATGGTCAGGTCTACAGAGCAAAGCTCCCAATTGGAATAGGATAGGCTCAGGACTAACAAGCAGATGCATTATACCACCAAAAGGCTGTTTAGATGCTTCGAACAGCCTTACTGTAGGTGACAGCAAAAACAATAATAATCTGCGAAAGCATGGTAAAACCAGAGCAGTACACTATGAAGGGAAAATGGTGAGACTAGATAGCAGTCTCGGGCCAAAAGGGAGACATGTCACTCTGCCTTAGAGTTTCTAGATGCCTCCCTAGTTTTATTATTTAGCCCAAATAATATTCGTCGTCCATCATTAAGGGATCTGTATAGTTTGGATTTTCAAGATACCCCTAAAGAATATGCATGAGATCTGCATATAGTGATGTAACAGGGAGGCAATCTTTCTCCTGCATATTAGGATATCCTTAAAACTACCCTCTAGAACTGAAAGAGAACTACTGGGCAAGATACTAAAAGCTAGTATTCTATACTGAAAGAGAAAGAGCAAGACTAGCAACTGGAAAAAACAGATGGCCAAAGAGTTATCTTAAAAACTAGTCAACTCCTACAAAACTATTTCTGACTGTCTCTGGGAAAATATGATAAATGTCATGAATCCAAAAATACAAAAGGATGGGGTTTGGACTGTTATCATACTGTTTGCTCTAACAGAATACATTAAAACCTTATTTTTTTGTTTCTGGTGATCTTAGTCATGGTTTCTCAGAAACAGTCACTTTTGAGGAATGAGTAGTTGATACATCTCCCACCAACTCTCTTCTTTATCCTAACACTAGCTCCCTCTGCCCAACCATCTTACGCTGCTCACAAGTCAGCCTGTGTGGCTGAATTAGCAGTTTGCATTGCTGAATTACTGCCTTGCCGTATTGCAGCCCTTGTGGCTGCCAGAACTAAAAGTATCTCTTATAGGGACCTAAGTGCATTAAATATAGATAAGCTTGCTATAAAGTGTGGGAGGAAGAGATCAGGAAGTAGTGATTGTGGCATGAAGCACACAAAAAAAATTCAGTGTATTTACAGCATATGAAATGTTCTCTCAAGCCAACATCAGTATGGCAAAACTTATACATAAGATACTGAGATCACAGAGGAAGAGGACCCCCCCCCCCCCACCCCACACAAATTTCACATCTGACCTATGTGGTTCAAAAATTGTAAGAGTGACATGCTGAGAACCAAGGTTCACATTTTACTTCCCCCACTGACACTACCTGTGATCTTGAGAAAGACGTTTTCATCTTTCACTGCCTGAGAGATATCCACTTGAGCTGTAAGCTCTTTGGTGAAGAAATTTGCACCTGAAATCTAAAACTGTAAGTCATCTTTAGCATCATCTTAAAAGGTGGACTTAAAATCCAAATAGACCAAGGTAAAAATGATTAGCTGGATGCTGTAACAGAAGGTATCCCACCCTGAAAAGTTTCCTTCCGAACCAATAGTTAAATTAATGGGATTGTACTGGATCTGAGATTTCATGACTCATCTTTTCCAAACCTGAACACAAGATAAGAGCAGGTACATAACTTATTCCCCTGTCCAAGCAGACTTACAATCTAAGTTGTACCTGAGGTAAGGGACGGTGACATCACTTGCCCAAGATCACAAAGAATGTCGGTGGGAGAAGCAGGATTTGACCCTGGTTCATAACCTGCTGCTATAACCACTAGACCACTCCAGTATAGGCGGTTAGCTTAGCGGGGTTTAAAAAAAGGTCTGGATGACTTCCTAAAGGAAAAGTCCATAGTCCATTATTAAATTAACTTGGGGAAAATCCACTGCTATTTCTGGGATAAGCAGCATAAAATGTATTGAACTTTTTCAGGATCTTGCCAGGTATTTGTGACCTGGATTGGCCACGGTTGGAAACAGGATGCTGGGCTTGATGGACCCTGTTACTTAAGCATGCATTTAATTTCTTTTGGTACTATAAGTATTTATCTCTCTTACTGAAGCTGTTTTATTTCCATTTTAAGAGTATGTCTTCATTCTAATCTAGATAAATCTCTTGCTCACTGTGCAGGTTTGCTTGCTTCTTCACTGGTAACACAAAAGGGCCCAGTAGAACATGGATGACCTCAGCATTTTAAAAGTTATAAATGGGGTAGTCTATAGATTTTCCCAAAATTTACAAAACAGTGGTGTTTTTATTCCTTCTACAATGACAATAGTGCTTTCCAGATCCGATCCCATGTTGAAATCTTCTGATATTCATTAGCAAGTTCAAAGAATATCAAAAAAGCCACTAAGCAATCATAGAAGGCAGCCCAAAAATTATGGTTTCTACAGCAATTATTGCTGTACATTCCTCCAAAACAGAGCTTACAGGGAGTCAAGTCACTAGATGGAATAAAGCTCCAAGTATGTGCAAAAACAAATCCGTCAACTCCTGCTTGAACAATCATCCTCCAACAAAAATGCACTGCACATACTCACAAGTACCAGGCTAAGAAGTTACCTCAGAATTCAGAACTGCAGTACTTGCAGAAGTTCTGAACGTTATAGAATTCAATTTACAGTTGGGGTTGGAAGTGGTGAAAATGTTTGGTGAAAATGGATGTTTTGTAAAGTTCTACTTACTGTTCTTTAATGTGATCACTGAATAAAAAAGATTTACACATAGAATTCAATTTATATGCTCCTCTTCTGGAAAATGGTCTTTTCCATTCACCATTATTCCCTCTCCCTCACGTCCACACAAAAAAATATACTTAATCGTTTCATATCTAACTAAAACAAGTTTACAGCTTTTAATTACAATACCACAAAGGGTGGGAACAAACAATAAAAACAGATTAACCAGGATGATTAACCAGAGCCTTTATTCAAAATGGTGGTAAACAAGTGCGGGCAAATATGCTGGAACTAACGGGCTGTGTTTCAGCGATAAGGCCTTGCACCCCAGTGATTCAAAACGAGTAGAAGTAAATCAATTTCTTACACGTTCCAAAAAGTACAAGGACTAGGGGACACTCGAAGTTACATGGAAATACTTTTAAAACAAATAGGAGGAAATATTTTTTTCACTCAACGAATCGTTAACCTCTGGAACTCTTTGCTGGAGGATGTGGTAACAGAAGTGTAGTGTATCTGGGTTTAAAAAAAAAGGTTTGGACAAATTCCTGGATGAAAAGTCCTTAGTCTGCTATTTAGACAGACAAGGGATGCAACTGCTTGGCCCGAGATTTATAGTATGGAATGTTGCTACTATCTGAGATTCTGAATGGAATCTTGTCACTCTTTAGGATTCCAGAATCTTGCTATTCTTTGGGGTTCTACATGGAATGTTGCCACTTTTGGGGGTTTTGCTAGGTACTTGTGACCTGGCTTGGCAACTATTTGGAAAACAAAATACTGGGCTAGATGGCTACTCTTATGTTCTTATGCACCAGGTCTAGCATATGTTTACCACCATTTTGAATAAGGCTCTGGTTAATCATCCTGGTTCATCTTTTTTTTTTTTGTGGTCATTCCCACCCTTTGTGGTGGTGTTGATTTACCTGTGAGTGGACTGGTCCTTTCTTGGTGCGGCTTTTAACTAACATGCTACAGAGCTACGTAAAAGCTAAAAATCTGAGCACTCGAATTTCTTTTTCATGTCTCTCATTTCACAAATTTCAACAAAACAAACACCTGGTTAGTTATAGCCAATGTCTTCTTCACTGTGACCTTGTAGTAAATATGAATTTCACCAAAACTTTTTCCTCTTCTTCCATATTTCAGATGTTTCTTTATGGAAAAGACAGTGAAACAGAAGAGCCTCCTAGTGGAGGCAAAAATAGCAACAGAGTTCAAAAGTTCTGGGAAAATAAGGAAAGAAGATTCCAAGCTGTGAATTGAGGGGAAACCCAGAGATTGACAGGTGTAGGGCACTGCACTAGAAAAACTGAGTGGGCTGATTGGTCCCGACGGCCCTCATCTACCACCATTTTCTTCCCTATGTAAACATGTTCTTTCGCAAGGAGATGACATTCCAGCTCCGTTCATCATGTTGGATAATGTGCACTCCATTCTCTTCTTTGGGCTAGAAAAGATTGCTATATCCTGAAAGAGCATGTAGGGATGGACAAGGCTACACTTCTATAACATAGAGAACAGAAAAGTCAAGTTATAATGGTATAAAAAACATGTAGTACAGAAAGGAACAGATCAGGGAGTCCATTCAGTAGGCTGGTTTTGCAGAATCCATGTAGGCTGGATTGTAAGGAGGCTGAGCTGCTGGGTAGGGGGCTCCGGCACCAGCTGGAAAAAAAGAAAAGAAAAAAAAAGGACACACATTTGTATATGTACTTGTATATGCAATCAGCATACTTGTCAATTGTCTAAGTAATGTAACTCAAGCCTGGGTGCTTTATTTGAATTATATAACATTATATAAACATGCACACTGATGTGTCCTTTTGCACTTGGAAACAAACTTAAAAGCCCCTTCAACTTTGTTATAAAATTTAAAAAAAACGAAAATATTAAACCTCATTTTGCTGTAAGCTCAAAAACAATGGAATCGAAAGCGATGCTTTTTGAGTGCTCAGTGCATAAAAGGATTTTGAAAGGTTGCATAATGTTAGACCAGGGGAGTGCAAACTTTCTACACAGAAAAGCCGCATGAACAGCAGCACTAACCCTAGTGGGTTGCAACATTACATAAAGTCAGAACCAGAAATGTATGGAGCTCCAGACTTCCTGTGATAAAGAAGTAAAACCTTAACTAAAAAATTATGGAAAGACAAGTGCAAAATACAGTACAGCGGAGCCCTGTTATTACGCGATGATTGGGATCCATAAAATCTTGTTGCGTTATATTGGGGTCAATTGAAAATGAAAATAAATTAAACCAAAAAATGGTCTGTTTCAAAACATTTATTTGAATACAAACCTAGGCATACACACAACTACCGAATATAAACACATTATTAAAAAACTTATCTAGTATGTATGATCTGTTTTCTTAAAACAAACTGTCTGCTTCTTTCAAAATCAAGAATGTTTTGTAGCTGTAAAATTTTGATGCTGTTCACATCCCGAGTTTCTAGCCATCTCACATGATTTATTTGCTACAAACCTTGGCATACACACTGCTGAACTACTGCATATATACAGTACAACATTACTGAAAACGTTACTGTACAGTACCGTACTAGTATAGGAAAATATCTAGTGTGGTCTGTTTTCTTAAATGCAGAACACGCTAGGTAAGTTTCTGTACAATCAAGAATGCTTTGTAGCTGTAAAACTTGGCTGCTGTCCACATCCTGAGTTTCTAGCCATTTCAAACTTGCCTCAACATGTTCTACAACCTCTGACACTTTTGATGTAGGAGCAGGAGGAATATCGTCATCTTTCTCATGGTTAGCATTGTCTTCCGATGGCGTGACTTTTTGCTGCACATTTGCCCCAATTTCTTCAAGTGGAGGAGAGGGTTCAGAGGGAATGCCATAGAGTTCATCCTCTGACTCCCATGGGCGCTCCTCATCAGTGTCAGTCAAAATCTTCTCATGGGAGAGCCGAGACTGAGCTTGCCTCAACTTAGAAGAATCATGTCCTCGAGAAGGGTGTCGAAGAGTTTGCTCCCTCCTCAACTCTGGCGGAAGCTAGGGAGTGCCGGCTTGGGTGGCAGTCGACACCGGGGCCACACTGCAGGTTGAGGGCCAAGAGGGGCCGAAACGGGAGGCAGGGTAGCCACAAGCACCCCTGACGCCAATGCACACCGTTGCAAGAGGCAACCAGCAGCTCGGGAAGCAAGGACCAGATGCACTCATCAATCCGGGCTGACACCGGGAAAGGCTGGGGTGCTGGCTCAGAGACAGGCTGCAGAACTGGCAGGGTTGAGACAGGAGCTGGGAACTGGCTGCTGGGATTCTGACGCACCAACCTCTCCTGAATGGAGAGGGAGCGGTCCTCCCTGCTTCGATGATTCTCGGATACCGAATCACTCGATATCCCACAGCTCCCAGCACTTTGTGTCGAGGATGATCAATGCTGATGGTTCTGGGCTTTCACCTGAAGCTTGAGATCGAGGCTCCTCGGTACCGACGAGCATGACGTCAAATCCTCACATCGCCTTGGGGTCAGACGGTCCCTGGGGCCCTGCACAGCAGTCGGCATCGAGACAGGTGGAGACTGACTCGATGCACCACTGCTCCCAGTGTCTACAGGTCTAGCAGCAGCCATATGTACTAATGATCCTCCCAATGCCGGTGCAGTACTCGACGTTGATGCCGCTGCTGAGGAATCGGACCAGAAAATGGGGCAAGGCACCAGAGAAAAAAAGAACGGGAAAACCCGGCTGACGTCAAAGCCTAAAGGCGGCCTAATAATACAGAAAACAAAATTGGGAAAAAATAAACAATAAGGGAAGAAGGAAGAAGGAAACCCGAACCCGGGTGCAAAAAAAGCTCTTCCCAGACTATGCTGTGAAGAGCAGCCACATAAAAAACAGCCACTCTCCAACACTGTTAAAAAAAAAAAAAAAAAAAAAAAAAGGACTGCAGTAACTGTGCTGTTGCAGTGGGCGGGAAGGCACTCGTGCATGCGCACTGGAGTGTGCCTCACTGTCCACAAAAGCTCTGTTAAAGCTTGTTAGAAGCTCCTGATCGGGCAATGTGGGATTACCCAATTGTGAGAATTATGGCTTGCTTGTCCTCGGAGAAAGTGAATGATACATACCTGTAGCAGGTGTTCTCCGAGGACAGCAGGCTGATTGTTCTCACGACTGGGTGACGTCCGCGGCAGCCCCCACCAACCGGAAAGAAGCTTCGCGGGACGGTCGGCACGCAGGGCACGCCCACCGCGCAGGCGCGGCCGTCTTCCCGCCCGTGCGCGACCGCTCCCGCCAGTTGAATGACTAGCAAAAGATGAAACACACAACTCCAAAGGGGAGGAGGGAGGGTAGGTGAGAACAATCAGCCTGCTGTCCTCGGAGAACACCTGCTACAGGTATGTATCATTCACTTTCTCCGAGGACAAGCAGGCTGCTTGTTCTCACGACTGGGGTATCCCTAGCTCTCAGGCTCACTCAAAACAAAAACCCAGGTCAATTGAACCTCGCAACGGCGAGGGTACAACAGAAATTGACCTACGAAGAACAACTAACTGAGAGTGCAGCCTGACCAGAATAAATTCGGGTCCTGGAGGGTGGAGTTGGATTTACACCCCAAACAGATTCTGCAGCACCGACTGCCCGAACCGACTGTCGCGTCGGGTATCCTGCTGGAGGCAGTAATGAGATGTGAATGTGTGGACAGATGACCACGTCGCAGCCTTGCAGATCTCTTCAATAGTGGCTGACTTCAAGTGGGCCACCGACGCTGCCATGGCTCTGACACTATGAGCCGTGACATGACCCTCAAGAGTCAGCCCAGCCTGGGCGTAAGTGAAGGAAATGCAATCTGCTAGCCAATTGGAGATGGTGCGTTTCCCGACAGCGACCCCTAGCCTGTTAGGGTCGAAAGAAATAAACAATTGGGCGGACTGTCTGTTGGGCTGTGTCCGCTCCAAGTAGAAGGCCAATGCTCTCTTGCAGTCCAATGTGTGCAACTGACGTTCAGCAGGGCGGGTATGCGGCCTGGGAAAGAATGTTGGCAAGACAATTGACTGGTTAAGATGGAACTCCGACACCACCTTCGGCAGGAACTTTGGGTGGGTGCGGAGGCACTACTCTGTTGTGATGAAATTTGGTATATGGAGCATGAGCTACTAGGGCTTGAAGCTCACTGACCCTACGAGCTGAAGTAACTGCCACCAAGAAAATGACCTTCCAGGTCAAGTACTTCAGATGGCAGGTATTCAGTGGCTCAAAAGGAGGTTTCATCAGCTGGGTGAGGACGACGTTGAGATCCCATGACACAGTAGGAGGCTTGATAGGGGGCTTTGACAAAAGCAAGCCTCTCATGAATCGAACGACTAAAGGCTCTCCAGAGATGGCTTTACCTTCCACACGATAATGGTAAGCACTAATCGCACTAAGGTGATTCCTTACTGAGTTGGTCTTGAGGCCAGACTCTGATAAGTGCAGAAGGTATTCATCTCAGGTCTAGGATGGGACGCATCCCCCCTGTTTTCTTTTCCACAAGGAAGTACCTGGAATAGAATCCCTGCCCTTCCTGCCCGGGTGGTACGGGCTCGACCGCATTGGCGCTGAGAAGGGCGGAGAGTTCCTCTGCAAGTACCTGCTTGTGATGGGAGCTGAAGGACTGAGCTCCCGGAGGACAATTTGGAGGCAGGGAGGCCAAATTCAGGGCGTATCCGCACCGCACTATTTGGAGAACCCACTGGTCGGAGGTTATGAGAGGCCACCTTTGGTGAAAAAATTTTAACCTCCCTCCGACCGGCAGGTCGTCCGGTACGGACACTTGTAGGGCGGCTATGTTCCCGTGGATCCAGTCAAAAGCCCGTCCCCGGCTTTTGCTGTGGAGGCGCAGGGGGCTGCTTAGGCGCACGCTGTTGACGAGAACGAGCGCGCTGGGGCTGTCCCTGTGCCTGACGAGGCCTTCGGGCCGGCTGGTTGTACCTACGCTTCGCAAAAGAGTAGGGTGCAGCCTGCCGGGCCCGGGAAAAACGTCCACCTGTGGAGGTGGATGCTGAAGGCGCCCGGTGGGAGAGCTTGTCGAGAGCGGTTTCCCGCTGATGCAGTTGGTCCACCATCTGCTCGACCTTCTCACCAAAAATGTTATCCCCCCGGCAAGGGACGTCAGCCAGTCTCTGCTGGGTGTGGTTGTCCAGGTCAGAGGCACGCAGCCATGAGAGCCTGCGCATCACTATACCTTGGGCCGCAGCACGAGATGCCACGTCACAGGTGTCATAGATACCCCTGGACAGGAACTTTCTGCACGCCTTCAGCTGCCTGACCACCTCCTGATAAGGCCTGGACTGCTCCGGCGGGAGCTTCTCGACCAGGTCCGCCAGTTGTTGCACATAGGTCCGCATGTGAATGCTCATATAGAGCAGGTATGACTGGATGCGGGTCACGAGCATGGAGGATTGGTAGGCCTTCCTCCCAAACGAGTCCAGAGTGCGAGACTCCCGCCCCGGGGGCGCCGAGGCGGTATCCCTCGAACTCCGTGCCCTCTTGAGAGCAGAATCCACGACCGCTGAGTCATGGGGCAATTGGGGCCGCATTAGCTCTGGGTCGGAGTGGATCCTGTACTGGGACTCTGCTTTCTTGGGAATGGTGGGGTTAGTTAATGGTCGCACCCAGTTCCGAAGCAGCGTCTCCTTAAGGACATTATGCAGCGGCACCGTGGAGGACTCTCTAGGTGGTGATGGATAGTCGAGGACCTCGAGCATCTCGGCCCTCGGCTCTTCCACAGAGACCACGGGGAAGGGAATGCTGATAGACATATCCCGCACAAAGGAGGCAAAGGAGAGACTCTTGGGAGGCGAGAGTTTCCTCTCCGGTGAAGGCGTGGGGTCCGAGGGAAGGCCCGTAGACTCCTCTGAGGAGAAATATCTAGGGTCCTCCTCTTCCCCCCACGAGTCCTCATCCTCGGTGTCGGACATAAGCTCATGTAGCTGAGTCCTGAACCGGGCCCGGCTCGACGTCGAGGCACCAGGGTCTCGGTGTCGTCGAGCGGTGGACTCCCGCGCCGGCGGGGAAGGAGCTCCCTCCATCGACGTCGACGGGGACTCCACCTGCGGTGGCGGCGTCGACGGCCCCGGCGCCGGGCTAGAGCTCGCCGGCGCCACAGTCATCGGCGCCGAGGGCGCAAGCACCCCCGGCGCCGGCACAGCCTGGCGCATCAGCCCTTCCAGGATCCCCGGAAGGATGGCTCTGAGGCACTCGTCCAGGCCCGCTGCCGGGAAAGGCGGTGGGGCCGGTAGGGGTGTCGGCGCCAGAAGCTGCTGGGGGCCAGGAGACGGCACCGAGGTGCCGGAACCCCGATGCGTCGGTACCTCCACAACCGACGGAGACCTCTCCTCCCGACGATGACGCTTCGGCGTCGCCTCCTCTCCGACATCCGGATGCACCGAGGGCGACCGGTGACGACGCTTCTTATCTTTTTTGCGATGCCCGTCACCGGCGCCGGAGGGCATGGAGGAGGAGGAGGTCGATCCCCCTCGGTCTCGAGGTACCGGGTCAGACAGGGTTCGGTCCCGTGGCCCACGAGCTGAGGGAGTGACCGGGGCCGACTGCCCACGCGGCCTCTCACCCCCACTCTCACCGGAGGACCGGCGGGCCGACGGGACCTGTTCTCCTGGGGTCGCTGCCATCGGTGCCGATGTCTCGGGCATCGATACCGGTACCGAAGGGCCGGTCGCCGATACCGATGCCTTCGAGGTCGACGTCGAGGGGCCGGCGCAAGTTCCAAAAAGACGGTCCCGCAGAACTTGCCTCGCAACCTGAGTCCGTTTCCGGAGACCGAGACACAGAGAACACGACTTGATATTGTGCTCCGGCCCGAGGCACTGGAGGCACCAAGCGTGGGTGTCGGTCTGCGAGATCGGCCGGCCGCAGCGACCACACTTTTTAAATCCACTCGGGACCTTCGAGGACATCGACGGAAAAATCGCGTCGGCGAAGTCAAAGTCGTCAATGGTGGCTGAAATCACACCACGAAAAGGAGAAACGACCGAGCGGCCACTAGGCCGCAACGCGGCGTCCCCGCTAGAAGCGAGGGAAAAAGGGAGCACGTGCTCCACACGCGCAGGGTTTTCTTTTTTTTTTTTTTTGAAAAACAAAGGAACCGGGCGGTAACTAGACCGGAAAACAAAGAGAAAAAAGCGCGATCGCGTAAACGCGATCGAAAATCCGGCGGCTGAACAAGAGAGAGCGGCGAAGCACGACTCTCTCCAGACGCGGAAAAAAAGGAACTGGCGGGAGCGGTCGCGCACGGGCGGGAAGACGGCCGCGCATGCGCGGTGGGCGTGCCCTGCGTGCCGACCGTCCCGCGAAGCTTCTTTCCGGTTGGTGGGGGCTGCCGCGGACGTCACCCAGTCGTGAGAACAAGCAGCCTGCTTGTCCTCGGAGAAAGGCAATGTTCGGTGGTACTATCCAGTTAAGAGCCGCTGAATATGTATCCCCTCTTGGCCCGAAGACAGCAGGAACTTCTCCTGCACAGTTAACTTACTTTTAATATTGACCCCAGATATTATACAGTAATCAATTCCTTGTCAAGATTTACTTTAGGCAATGCCTGGGGAAAAGCTGGTAGCAGCAATGCTCCTGACATGTGCCGTGCAGTCAGCTGTGCATCTCAGCCAACCTCAGACATTTTTATCCCACATTATCCCAAGATGTGCTCAGGTTCAATGTGTTTTACAAAACAATTGAATATTAGGTATTATAATGGAACACGTAACAACAATCCATGAAATACAACAGACAAAAATGAATTTATGTACTATATTAGGCTTTGTAGGAATATGTTTGTAAACACAGCTTGAACTATAACATAATATGATAAACATAAACAATTACTTAAGTATAGGTTTGGGCTAGGTGTCTCTGGAGCAGGTGCTGCAGGGACCAGTTCTAACCTGGACACTGGCTTCCTGAACACCACCACTGTATAACCTTGGAACATTGACAGAATATTGTAATATTACAAATCTGCGAGAAAAAACAGGACATGTCTCCATTTAAAATCAAAAGGAAAGTTTAACCTCTCTTGTCCTGACACAGAGGATGGCCTCCCAACTGCCATTAACTGCCGAGGTCACAAGGATTTTGTTTTATGATCACTTAGGACAGTGTTCATCAAACTTTCTGTGGCTGGGACCCCATTATTGAACAGAAAGCACGCAACCCCCAGCAAACCTTCTGTGCCGCTGCTCCCAGCCCTCCTGTAGTGCCAACAGCCAAGGCTGTCTTCATCTCCCAACCTCCGTGGAGCCTATGTAGGCCTAATTATAGCACATGTTTGTAAGGAGGCACAGGCTGACAACTGTTTTTTGGGGGGCCTGGCCGACCCCAAATGCCTATCTTGTGACCTTATTTGGGCAGCTCTGATTTAAGAATTTGCAAGGGAAAATTCTTAGTGAGGAAAACAAAACCCAGGCCTTATAACCAACCCGTTTCACCACAGGTCTTTGTACTTGCAAGTAAATAGCAGCTGAGCAGTCCAAAGTTCTTCCCAGTAGCGCTCAACTGTTTTTCTTTCCCACACCCCCCCACAAGTGCATTTATCTCTTCAGTAGCGCTCAACTGTTTTTCTTCCCCCCTCCCAAAGTGCATTTATCTCTTAAGAATGATCAATTCATGCCTAATATTAACCAGCCACCTTTCTATAATCTACACAGCTTTCAACTGCCCAATAAGTGATGTTAAAAAAATGCCAGCCAAAATAAGAATGAGCAAGTCAGACACACAACTGATACTGTACCAAAAGGGTATAAAAATACTGCTCCTACCTTTACAAGGATACAATGCGTGATCTGTTTTATTTTAGATCAATTTGTTTTCTTTGTATTCATCAGCCTCTTTTGGCCAATCTTCGTTGTACTGTCTGCTTATTACACGACGACAATGCTGTATTTACGAAGCTGCGTTGGGTGTTGCATTCCCTACCCCCTTCACTACCTAATGCAGAAGGGAGCAGGGAATGAACCTTTTAAAAGCACAGTTAACTACCTCTGTGTTAAAGTTATCATATGAAGACGGGTAGCTAACCATCAACTTACCTACCCATTCAGTTAACACACTGTAAAGACATTTCCTCTGGGCTAACTTAATGACTAAATCAGAGCATCCCAAACTGTGGGTCAGGACCTCAAATGGGGTCACTAAACCAGTGTTTGGGGTCAGGACCTGGGTGGACTCTCCACAGGTGCATCACTCTGCAGATCTGGAGGAGTGGAGGGAGGTTATACAATTTTATTTGGTCACAGAAAGATCGACAAGCACTGGCCTAAACACTGAACGCCCCCATCTGTGAAGGTGGAGGTCCTGCAATGACTGCATGTGGCAATTAACACACTAACTGCAAAAACCTTACAGTAAAAAAAAAAAAAAACCTTTATGAACAAATAATCTGAAGTGTGGCTTGTTCCTCATTTGGTATTCAGCCCACCTCCCTCCCCCCTCCCCCAACAAAAAAGGAAATTATTTTACAGAAATGGAAAGAAATTCATTTGATACATGTACTTACTTGCCATGGTCTCGTGATATCCAGGTGGTCCTGAAGGCTGTGAAGCATATGGTGGAGGGTACTGTGTTGGGTAGGGTGCTGTTGGCATTCCTGCTGGCATTGGTCCGGTATATGCAGGTGATGGTTGGATAGGTTGATAGCCTTGATATTGTGCTGGTGGGTATGCAGCTGGGATCCCTGGCTGCTGAGGATAAGGAGCGTGGATCACTGTAGCAGTTGTAGTTGTCACAACTAAGAACATTCAAAAACAAATATTTTAATCTGGTTGCTTAAAAAAATGGACAAAGACTTGGTTAAAGTTGGAACGCATAATAGATATTTATATGTAGCAGCATTTCAACTTAGTTATTGCAGAAGTTTGTGATGACCAGACTAGGTGTAATGAGAGTGAAGGAGGAAAAATAAAAAAATAAAACAAAACCCCCAAGGTAGTTATGAATGAAGGCTCCGGGTGCCAAACCCCAGCCCTGGTTCTGAATGAACTCGAAGTTCTTGGGAGAGGTAGGAAACAACTGGGTCAAATTAAATCAAAACACACGCAGGGAAAGCACGCACAGCATGCATCATGGAATTCTTTCTAATGCCTCTGCCTGTCAACTTGGGGGAGGGGGGGAGTAATGTGCATATCAGTGTTGCCTGTGCACATATGTGACAAGAGATTTTTGAGCCGTTATTTATAGTTTCCAACATTCCACCATTGGGTTGTAATGAAAAAACACACACACACACACACACACACACACACACACACACACACACACACACACAAAAGATTACCTAGTAGAGTTTGTTTATACCACCCTATATTTGGGCTCAATCTACCCCAAGAATTGTCAGTTCTCTGCCTAGTGGCAAACCAGTGGAGTAGTAAGGGAAGATGGCGTCAGGGGCAGGCGGTCTGCCCCCACCGTCCCCTTACTACTCTACAGCAATATCCTCTCCCCCCCCAACCATCTCCTCTTTATTTCCCCGTCTTCCTCTGTGTCCTTATCCCCCCCCCACCTCGAATGCCCTAGCATCTTTCATCTCTGTCATTATTTGCCAAATTCACACTAATACACCCCCCTCTAGCTCTCTTCCAAATCCTTCTGTCCCCTGCAGCAGCTCCCTTCTCTTAAGTTACCTACAGCATCATCAGCCCCTTACCTGCTGCTGCCACTGGATCATAGATGCAGCAGCGATGGTCATCAGAAGGCAGTGGGACCTCCCAGCCGCACAATGACGACTCTGCAGTGTCTCACCTTTCACAGGAAGTCTGTCTTAGGGGTGGCAGAACGCTGCAGTTTCATCGGCGCACATGCAGCTGGGAGGCCAGCGCTTGCTTCTGGTGACTCCAGGTCCCTAAGAGGCTGGATGCATGCTGCAGCAGCAGTTGAGGTTGCAGGGAGCACACCCTGCATCCAGCGGTCATCATTAAAACCAGCACTTATGATAGCAGCTGGTTTTCTAGTCAGGGGGCTCAGGGAGTAGAGCCAGAAATGTCAGCAAATAGCACATAGTAACATAGTAGATGACGGCAGATAAAGACCTGTATGGTCCATCCAGTCTGCCCAACAAGATAAACTCATTGTATGTGCTATTTTATATGTATAGCAGACCTTGATTTGTCCTTGAAATTTTCAGGGAACAGACCGTAGAAGTCTGCCCATGTAAGAAATAAAGCGGGAAAGACCTTTTAATAAATCTCTCTCTGCTCCTTTCAAAGGTGTACGTAGTACTGTGTTCCAGAACTGTACTGGGCACTTCTATCTGACTTATGGGTTAACAAAATTGAAATGTTAATTTTGTATCCAAAGCAAACATACTTTCTTGGGCTTTACAGCAAGTTTTGCAAACGGACCCCCCCCCCCCCCCCCCCCCCCCCCCACTTCCACTCACAGAATAAAACTCAAACCTCACACTAGACACAGAAAAGCTGAAAAGTTAGCAGCAATTGCATGTCTATTATTGCATACACCTTGTAAAAATGTACATACAATATATAATTTTAAACTTTCATAATTTACAATCCAGTAAGTATAAAAAAAATGTTTTTAATCAGGGTTTTTCCCCCTCTTTGTCTTATTGCTCCTTCTCCTAATTCTGTCCACATCACTTTCCTCCCTTCTCCCTCTTCTGAAAATCAGTCTTTGTCCATGTTACTGTTCTCTCATCTTTCTATCTCCCAACACCCCTCCTAGCTCCCGCTCTCTTTTGCCCTTTCTCCTCCTCTGGTTATACTTCCTCCTTCCTAACTTCACATTTTCTTTTTTTTTCTTTTTGTTTTATTGTTTTCCATTAGAAGCAGAACAACTTAACAGTAGTATCAGTATACAGAATACAATAAACCACTCTTCTTCTTAATCTAACATGTTTCCAACTGTTTTCCCCCTCCCCCCCTGAATGCATACCCCTCTCCGCCCCCCCCCTCTAATTTTTTTATTTTTGTACCCCGCGCTTTCCCACTCATGGCAGGCTCAATGCGGCTTACATGGGGCAACGGAGGGTTAAGTGACTTGCCCAGAGTCACAAGGAGCTGCCTGTGCCTGAAGTGGGAATCGAACTCAGTTCCTCAGTTCCCCAGGACCAAAGTCCACCACCCTAACCACTAGGCCACTCCTCCACTTCTAATTGATTCAATGACTCATACTCTTTTGTTCACGCCTATATAACGCATTAGTTCGGAGTAGTCTGGGAACTAACTTCACATTTTCTATCTTTTCCTCACCCCAGACTCATCCTTCTCTTTCATTTATGTTTCTACCTTTTCACAGCCTCTTATCCTCTATATCTTTCTCACATCACTCTCTATTCCCCCTTTCCATCTCCACTACTTCCCAAAGGCTGAAGGAGAATGCCCTGCACCAGAGACAGGAAATGTATGCAACATGGGCAGAACTCCTTGTGATGATGATGACAACTGTACTCCTCTGAACAGGATACACATGGCACAGGAGCACTCACAGGGGCAGAGAGATGAGAAGTCCTCTTTCTAGAGGCCTAGGTCCATGTCTATTCTACTCTTACAAGTACATAAGTAATGCCACACTGGGAAAAGACCAAGGGTCCATCGAGCCCAGCATCCTGTCCATGACAGCGGCCAATCCAGGCCAAAGGCACCTGGCAAGCCTCCCAAACGTACAAACATTCTATACATGTTATTCCTGGAATTGTGGATTTTTCCCAAATCCATTTAGTAGTGGTTTATGGACTTGTCCTTTAGGAAACCGTCCAACACCTTTTTAAACTCTGCCAAGCTAACCGCCTTCACCACATTCTCCGGCAACGAATTCCAGAATTAATTATGCGTTGAGTGAAGAAACATTTTCTCTGATTTGTTTTAAATTTACTACACTGTAGTTTCATCGCATGCCCCCTAGTCCTAGTATTTTTGGAAAGTGTGAACAGACGCTTCACATCCATCTGTTCCACTCCACTCATTATTTTATATACCTCTATCATGTTTCCCCTCAGCCGTCTCTTCTCCAAGCTGAAAAGCCCTAGCCTCCTTAGTCTTTCTTCATAGGGAAGTCATCCCATCCCCGCTATCATTTTTGTCGCCCTTCGCTGCACCTTTTCCAATTCTACTATATCTTTCTTGAGATGCGGCGACCAGAATTGAACACAATACTCAAGGTGTGGTTGCACCATGGAGCGATACAACGGCATTATAACATCCTCACACCTGTTTTCCATACCTTTCCTAATAATACCCAACATTCTATTCGCTTTCCTAGCCGCAGCAGCCAGTGGAAGGCTGTCACGGTCGTGCCCAGGTTTCAGGATCTCAGTCATCTTGCCCCTGGTGGCCAGCCTGGTGGCTGCATTGGATTGTCTGTGTGCTGTTTCCCGTTCCAGACTTCAGCACAGTCCAGTCCGGATCTTCCGGCCTGCCAGACTTGCTTGTCTTGTTTGAGCCTGCACAGCAACCGTAGCTGCCTGGTGATTGCTGTAGCTGAATCCCAGCTGCTGCTGGGCTTATTAGCCATTTGGAAACTCTTTACTTTGCCTTTGCATCGCCTAAGGCCCTGGTTAGTTGGTGCTTGCTGCACTTCTGCCTAGTCCAGTTTATAGTCTGTATTCTTGCCTGATTCTAGTTTAGTCTTTGTGTAGATTCTTGTACTTTATTGCTTGTTTCCCAGTCTTGTTTCTTGTTTGTATGTCTTTGTCTAGTTCTAGGTTGTCTGTGTTTCTTGTTCAGTGGCTGCCTGGCAGCTTTCAGTTCTGTCTCTTATCTATCTGTGTTTTTTCCCTGTTTCAGTGGCTGCTTCCAGCTTTCAGTTCTGTCTCTTGTCTACCAGTGTTTGTCCCTGTTTCAGTGGCTGCTTGCAGCTTTCAGTTCTGTCTCTTGTCTACCAGTGTTTGTCCCTGTTTCAGTGGCTGCTTGCAGCTTTCAGTTCTGTCCCTTGTCTGTCTGAGAGTCCTAGTCTAGTATTCTGCCTAGCCTCCCTGTGTGCTCTAGTCCCTGAGTGTATCCTGCTGGTATCCTGAGTGTATCCAGTTCTGGCCCTGTCCGGCAAGTCCTGCCGGCCACCTGCACCCAGGGGCTCAACTCCTGAGGAACGGTGGTCAAGTGCAGGTGAAGTCTAGCTGGCCCTGTCAGAGTTCTGCCTTATCCCTGTGTGGGGTGGTTTTGCCTGCCACTGCCGCTCCTCGGCAGTGCCCCAAGGGCTCACAAACCTAGTTCCTGCTTTGTGAAAACGTGACAAAAGCTCTCCATTGGCTCACTTATTTTTCCTGATGTGACCTGCCTGAGTGCCTTTAATGTCCCAGCCCCACAGTTAACTGTTATAGCTGCTGCTTCTTAATGTTCCCTCATTGAGTCATCTTAATGAATGTTATAGGCTGACTCACAAAAGGAATCAAAACCTGGAGCAAGACATTTCCAAATGAAAACTGGCTTAAAGAACAGGGACACAAACAAAAACAGAACGGGAACATTGGACTTCGTTCCTGCCACACTAAAGAATAGAAAGAACGTTGAGGAACTGGACGATTTCAGCAGGAAGGTATAAAACACCATTGAGTGTACCAGAAGCATAGCCAGGTTTTGATGACAGGGGGAGCAGACCTTTTGTAAAAGAGGCACCGGTGTGAGGTTGCAAGCCCGATTTGCATAGGTGCCATTTCATTTAAAATTTTGTTGTGGACGCAGCTACTTCCCTTGCACCCCCCCCCCCCCCAAGCTATGCCTCTGGTGTGTACCCACTGGTTTTTATGTACAACAGTCAATGAAATCCCCAACTCTAGGTGCACTGCAGAGAGAATAAGTGAGAAAGATTATGGGGAGATTCTGAGTGAGAAGTGATTGGAAGGACAGATGGATGACGTGGGCAAGGGATGATAAGGAACTGTAGGAGAGCTGTGTACCTTGACAGAATCTTTCAGCAGATGAATAGGTGACTGATCTCTTTCTCACAGGAGTGGTCTTGCAGGGGAAACATAAGAACATAAGTATTGCCATACTAGAACGAAGTCCATCAAGCCCAGCACCCTGTTTCCAACAGTGGCCAATCCAGGTTACAAGTACCTGGCAAGATCCCAAAACAGTACAATACATTTTATGCTGCTTATCCTAGAAATAAGCTGTGGATTTTCCTCAAGTTCATCTTAATAAAGGCTTATAGACTTTTCTTTTAGGAAGCTAGCCAAACCTTTTTTTAAACCCTAAGCTAACTGCTTTTACTATATTCTCTGGCAAAAAATTCCAGAGTTTAATTACATGCTAAGTGAAGAAATATTTTCTCTAATTTGTTTTAAATGTACTACTTTGTAGCTTCATTGCGCGCCCCCTAGTCCTAGTATTATTGGAAAGAATAAAACAAGCGATTCACATCTACCTGTTCCACTTCACTCATTATTTTATAGACCTCTATCATATCTCCCCTCAGTCGCTTTTTCTCCAAGCTGAAGAGTCCTAGCCGCTTTAGCCTTTCCTCATAGGGAAATCTTCCCATCCCCTTTATCATTTTCGTCACCCTTCTCTGTACCTTTTTTAATTCTACTATATCTTTTTTGAGATGCAGTGATGCAGTCGGACCATGGAGCGATAAGGCAGCATTATAAAACATCCTTATTTTTGTCTTCCATTCCTTTCCTTATAATGCCTAACATTCTATTTGCTTTCTTAGCCGCTGCCGCTTACCGAACAGAGGGTTTCAACGTATCATCAACAATGACGCCTAGATCCCTTTCCCCGCTCGGTGACTCCCAACGAGGAACCTTGCATTACGTAGCTATAATTCGGGTTCCTCTTTCCCACATGCATCACTTTGCACTTGCTCACATTAAACATCATCTGCCATTTAGACACCCAGTCTCATAAGGGCCTCTTACAATTTTTCACAATCCTCTTGCAATTTAACAACTTTGAATAACTTTGTGTCATCAGCAAATTTAATTACCTCACTAGTTACTCCCATCTCTAGATCATTTATAAATACGTTAGAAAGCAGAGGTCTCAGCACAGACCCCTGGGGAACCCCACTACCTTTCTCCATTGAGAAAACGGACACTTTAATCATACTCTGTTTTCTACCTTTTAACCAGTTTTTAATACACAAGAGAACACTACCTCCTATCCCATGACTCTCCAATTTCCTCTGCAGTCTTTCATGAGCTACTTTGTCAAATGCCTTTGAAAATCCAGATACACGATATCAACGTCTATCGACATGTTTGTTCACCCCTTCAGAGAAATATAGTAGATTGGTGAGGCAAGATTTCCTGTCACTAAATCCCTGTTGGCTTTCTCTCATTAATCCATGCTTTTGAATATGCTCTATAATTTTATTCTTTATAATAGTCTCTACCATTTTGCTCGGCACCAATGTCAGGCTCACCGGTCTATAATTTCACAGATCACCTCTGAAACCTTTTTTAAAAATTGGTGTTACACTGGCCACCCTCCAATCTTCTGGTACTATGCTTGTTTTTAAAGATAAATTACATATTACTAACAATAGTTCTGTAAGTTGATTTTTCAATTCTATCAGTACTCTAGGATGAATACCATCCGGTCCAGGCGATTTGCTATTCTTTAATTTGTCAGATTGCGCCATTACATCTTCCAGGTTTATAGAGATTTCATTCACTTTCTCTGACTTGTCAGCTTTGAATACCATTTCTAGCACCGGTATCTCTCCGAAATCTTCCTCGGTGAAAAACGAAGCAAAGAATTCATTTAATCTCTTTTGCTATGGCTTTATCTTCCCTGAGTGGCAAAAGAATCAGTTAGACCACTAGATGACCAAGGGGTAAAAGGGACAGCTTCTTGCTTTTAATATACCTAAAAAAGTTTATACTGTATGTTTTTGCCTCCAACGCAATCTTTTTTTTTCAAAGTCCCTCTTTGCCTACCTTATCAGACTTTTACATTTGACTTGCCATTCTTATTATTTTCTTCAGGATCTGAAGGATTTTTTTTTAGCTCCAACAGCTTCATTCACCTCACCTTTTAAGCATGCTGGCTGGCCTGGGCTTCCAGAATGGGATACTATTTTTGAACAGCATCCACGCCTGATATAAAATTTCTGACCTTTGCAGCTGCTCCTCCAAGTTTTTTTTTCATCATTCTTCTCATTTTATCATAGTCTCCTTTTTGAAAGTTAAATGTTAATGAATTGTATTTCCTGTGTGTACTTACTCCAGAGCAGATATCAAACCTCATCATATTATGTTCACTGTTATCAAGTGGCCCCAGCACCACTACCTCCTGCACCAGATGCGCTCCACTAAGGACTAGATCTAGAATTTTTCCTCTTCTTGTTGGCCCAAGAAAACAGCAAGGCAGACAATCCGTAAACTCCAAGATGGAAAACAACAGAGCAGATCAGTAGAAAATCAACATGAATTTATTGATAAAACATTAAAAAGCCTGACAGGGACCATGTTTCGCCCAATAGGGCTGCATCAGGGGCTACTCAAGATCTTTATTGCCAATATTGGAAACTGTGTAACACAGTTGTAATAAATGTATGGGAGACAACGATTGTATCCTTTTAATTGCAAGGCAAAAAACAGCTGATGGCCCCACATGCAGGAGCCAACATCAGTGACGCAGCCCTATTGGGAGAAGCATGGCCTGTGTCAGGCTTTTTAATGTTTTATCAATAAATTCATATTGATTTTCTACTGATCTGCTCTGTTTTCCTCCTCTTGTTGGCTCCTGTACCAGATGCTCCATAAAGCAATCCTTGATTTTGTCAAGGAGTTTTACCTCCCTAGCATGCCCTGATTGTTACATTTAGCTAGTCAATATCGGAGTAATTGAAATCACCCATTATTATTGTGTTCCTCAGTTTGTTAGCCTCCCTAATTTCTGATAACATTTCTACACCTGTCTGTTAATCTTGGCCAGGTGGATGATTGTATATTCCTATCACTACCCTTTTACACACAGAATTTCAATCCACAGGGATTCAAGATGTTTTGTGTACTGCAAAAGTTTCAATCTATTTGATTCAAGGCCCTCCTTAATATACAATGCTACCCCCGCCACCAATTCGATCCACCCTATTACTACAATATAATTTTTACCCTGGTATGACAGTGTCCCACTGGTTATCCCCCTTCCACCAGGTCTCAGAGATGCTCATTATATCTAATTTTTCATTTAGTGCAATACATTCCAACTCTCCCATCTTATTTCTTAGGCTTCTAGCATTCGCATATAGACATTTCAAACTATGTTTGTTGTTCCTACTTACATCTTGTTCAGCAGTTGACCGTGATAATTTCCTGTTTATTTAAAGACACCTGGTCTACAATGGTCTCTATTGCAACCTCGCTATCGGGATAGCACCAAAACAGGGAAGATAGGGTATCTTTGAAAGATACCTTGTCCCGAAACATGCGCTTCTGAACGACTATCAGCCTTCCCCAAGTTTCTAGTTTAAAAGCTGATGCCAGCAGCCTGTTCCCACCCTGGTTAAGGTGAAGCCCATCATTCCACAATAGGCTCCTCCTTCTCCAGAATGTTGCCTAGTTCCTTACAAATCTAAAACCTCCTCCCTGCACTGAGACTCCGGAGTTCTGCCTGTCTCTTGGACCCTGCTAGTGGAATGGGGAGCACTTCTGAAGATGCTACCTCCTAGAGGTTCTGGATTTGAGCTTGCTACCTAAAAGCAGACTGAAAGGAGAGTGGGAAATATAGAGAAAAAGGGAGAGGAATACACTGAAAGAAGGATAAGGTAGTAAAAATAAAAAGGTAGGGATATGATGAGGATAGTAAAGATGAATGCCATGTGTTTAAATTCATCCTGCAATAGGAGTTTACTGTTTAATGAAATGAAGAGGTTGTGAGTAGATATATGCCTAGTACAACTGATGGAAAGTAATTGGTTATATATTGTATTGTCTACTATATTTTATTTATGTTTCTTGTACTCTGCTTTGATCTGTGGTAAGTACAGGTTATAAATGCTCATAAGCTCTGGAAATCTCTGCTGGAAGATGTGCCAACGGCAGTTAGCGTAACTGAGTTTAAAAAAAGGTTTGGACAAGTTCCTGAAGGAAAACTCCATAGTTTGCTATTGAGACAGACATGGGGAAGCAATTGCTTGCCCCAAGATTGGTAGCATGGAATGTTGCTAATAACTGGGTTTCTGACAGGTACTTGTGACTTCGCTTGGCCACTGTTTGGAAACAGGATACTGTGCTAGATGAATCATTGATCTAACCCAGTATGGCTACTCTTATGTTCTTTCACTAGTAAAACAGGCCCATTTCTGACACAAATGAAACGGGTGCTAGCAAGGTTTTTCTCGGAGTGTGTATGTTTGCGAGATTGTGTGTGAGAGTGACTGTGTGAGAGAAAGACTGCTGGGTGTGAGTGTCTCCTCTCTCCCCTGCCCCCCCTCCAGCCACCTAATGAGTCTCCTCTCTCCCCTACCCCCCTCCAGCCACCCAGCGAGTCTCCTCTGTCCCCTGCTCCCCCTCGAGCCACCCAGCGATTCTCCTCTCCCCTCCCCCCCTTGAGCCACCCAGCGATTCTCCTCTCTCCCCTGCTCCCTCCAGCCACCCACAGATTCTCCTTGTTCCCCTGCCCCCCCTCTAGCCACCCACCAATGCTCTTCTCTCCTCTGCCCCCCCTCCAGCCATCCAGCGATTCTCATCTCTCCCCTGCCCCCCCCCTCTAGCCACCCTGTGATTCTCCTCTCTCCCCTGTCCCCCCTCCACCCACCCTGCGATTCTCCTCTCTCCCCTGCCCCCCTCCAGGCACCCAGCGATTCTCCTCGCTCCCCTGCCCCCCTTCGAGTCTCGTCGCTCCCCTGTTTACCTCCATCGAAGTGGCCGTGTCTTTGACAGCCC
The DNA here is from genome assembly GCF_901765095.1 of Microcaecilia unicolor. Classification (NCBI taxonomy): domain Eukaryota; kingdom Metazoa; phylum Chordata; class Amphibia; order Gymnophiona; family Siphonopidae; genus Microcaecilia; species Microcaecilia unicolor. The sequence goes on from NC_044036.1 coordinate 173,629,607, forward strand.
TGCCCGTTTGTAGCCTTCCCTTCGACTTCGTTCCCTCAGAGTCCCGTCTTCTGACGTCATTTCCTCTTTCCGCGAGGGCAGGACTCTGAAGGAACGAACTGGAAAGGAAGGCTACAGATGCTGAGGTTGTGCCTCGTGCTGCTATCCTGTGGTTGGTCAGTTCTGTTTCTGACGAACCCGGAAGTTCGTGACGTCAGTACAGGAGATGGATACAGCAGGAGCACGAACTCTTCAAAGCTTCACTGCCACAGAGTCAGCTTCAGAAAGTTGGAGGTTCTTTTTATTATATAGGATATTAGAAATGCAGAATCACCACATCTGTTCTGGGCCTGAAATACTAAACAAGGGAAAAAGGGTGGAGTGGGTAATTCTGCCTGCAAAGGGGTTAAAGGTGGAGATGCAGTCAAGAGGGATGTGGAAGGATGATTTATCATGATAGTGGATACCATTAATGAGGTAAAGTATACATTATTGAATGTATATGCCCCTAATAGGGACCAGGGAAGTCTACATGTAAAGGGGGGGGGGGGGGGGGCAGCAGCCAGGACTTGAAACTTACAGGTCCCCAGAATGTCATAATTCTGTAAGGAAGGGGGATACCTGAGGTAGAACTGGTAAATATTAGAGACCTTTATGGAAACCCTGCATTTGGTCGATTTATAGCACTTCATGCAACCTAGAGAAACAAAATGATACATTTTGGAGGCAATTCTATACATGTGTGCACCTTGTGTGTTTAAGTGATACCCTAAAATTGCAGGTATGAACCAAAATGCAATACATATTATAAAGTAGCATGCAAGTGCTACAGTGAGTAACTGCAAAAAGGTATATGCATGGGCGAGCCACGGACTGCCGAAGTGATGCATGCAACTTACACAATACTAACGATTGTGTGCGCTGCATGGGCACAATTAGGCACAGAAAGCAAAGAAGAGGGACAAAACTCCACACCTCGAAGGCAAGACAGTGGAGATGACCAAGGAACCAGAGTGCAGCAAAAGATATTTTCAAAAAAGAGGTTCTTTAGTGACATCAGCTCACATGGAGATGGTGAAAGAGTACAAGATCACTTAGAGGGGTCATACAAAATCACCAAGTGATCTTGTACACACTTTCAACATATCTATGTGAGCTGATGTCAATAAAAGAACCTTTTTTTGAAGCTCCTCTTTTTTGAAGCTATCTTTTGCCACACACTGATTCCTTTGGTCATCTCCACATTTAGGAACGCCCATTTACATCAGCCATTGACCTGGCATAAGTGATCGCATTTAACTTTTGGCACACCAAAGTGGGTTTACACTAGTATTCTAGAATGTCTTAGGTGCATCTCATGGCTGTTGTAGAATTGGTGCAAAACACGCCCCATTGTGGCACCAAGTTAATGACCTCCCTTATTCACACGCTCACCACACAACTCTGGAATTAATCTTATCCGTATGGGCAGGGGTTGGTAGGGGAAGTGGTGACTGCAGAAACAGATATGTGGTTAGACCACATGCCTATGTAGGTAGAGTTCAAAATGGGGATATTATCTGAGGGGATCCAATATTGGAAGCTAAATGACAGTCAAGTGAGGGACAAGTTTATATGTAGTGAGCCAACAAACTTAAGAAAATTTACAATTTAATGATATTGGGGAAGTGGCTCCAGAAATGGTATGGAATGGGATAAACGCAGTCTTATGGGGAGAATTTATTAAAATAATAGCGGCATATAAAAAGCAAGAGGCAAAGGAAGAGGAAAGCAGGATCTGAAGGATCTGGAGTAAGACCTACACTGGCCCCTAGGGACAGTAGAGAAGGAGTTGAAGGCTATTATGAGTACCTTTGCAGCGATTATGGCAGAGGATTTGAAGCACAACTTAGACCTGGTGTGGCAGTGACACTTTAAGCATAGTAACAAAGCTATGAAGCTACTGGCCCATAAGCTGTGGGTTCAGGAACAATAATAATATAAAAAAAAAAAAAAAAAAAGCCAGGGGCCAGGTTTTAGAAAAAGATGGGGAAAGAGATTTGTGGAGTTTTATAAGGTGTTATATAAACTAGAGACAGAGGTTGGTTGAAGAATTATTAGAAAGGAAGGTAAGGGGGTTGGAAGGAGAAGAAATTAGTGTTTGTGATATGCTGGAATGGAAACAGATGGGTTATGGTGTTTTGGATATTGGTTAATATGCGTATGACTAATGCATTAGTAGAAAAAGCTCCATCAAGATTTCGAGATCTGTTCTTTAAGGAGTCATTAACTAACAGCACATTAACGTTCTTAATATGTATTGTTCATCTTAGGGCCCATTGCATAAACTATACCTTCCATCAACAAATCTAAAATGTCATTTTACTGCAATTCAAAATAATGTACAATTGTTTATGAATTTACCTTTACTGATACACAGTACTAAACCTCCCCTTCATCACACAAACCAACTTCTGAAGTTAGAGCAGGGCAGAAGTAGTTACCATCAATTTTCAGAAGATTCTAGTCTACAAGATCAGGTTTAAGAACATGGTGGATGCAATCCTGAGCTTAATGATTTAAAATGTTTTCTAGTTAGACATGTCTTATTATACAGAAGAAAAGGAAGTGCACCCACTGGAGGGCTACAATATGACTGTTTTACTAGCACTATAGTGTATTTCCATCTTGCACCTCCCACCCAATGCTTGAAACCCACCTGTTCTTCAACTTAGCCACTACCATGTGTGCTCAAATGCAGCTGTGAAACCATCTTTCCACAGATGGGTTGTTTTAAGTTTCACATACAAGAAACGATTAGGCATACAAGGGGGTTTCCTACATGAAGTTTTTATATGTAATGCTGGCTCCTAAATAAAATGTATTAAACAATAATGCCTGTACAGTGCACGATATTCTCAGACATACCAAGTCACATGCATTTTGCGTGTGACAGACGCATTAGGCCCCCAACTCCAGCTCATGTGCCAAATCCCCCTCATCTCACATATTGAGAGGAGGCGACTTTGGCGTCCGGTCAGGCAGCAGCAATCCCCTAATCATGTCCAGCATGTCCTTCTTATCTCCCTTTCCCACCTTCCTTGCAGCTGCTGAGCTGCAATGTGTGTTGAGCACAGAAGCGATCCTCAGCCGCTGCTACCTGGGCCTCCAGCCCCCCCCGACACAAGGGCACCGGGGAGGGGAGGCTGGTCAGGTGGATCTCCAGCCCCCTTAACACCCCAAAGTGGGGTGTAATGGACCCCCTCCTCCCCTCCTTGTTGGAGAAGGGAGTATCACACTCTCTCCTCTTCAGAAAACTCCTTTATACATCAGGAAGCCCCTCCCAGTGTATCACCATTTTGAAGGTGGCGCTGAAGAGAAGGGAATGTGATACTCCCTCCTCCAGCAAGGAGGTATGGGGAGAGGGGTCTGCTACACCACCAGGGCGGGTGGGGGTAGAGGTGGGAGCCCACTTGGGCCACCAGGGATTTGTTTTTAGTTAGGGGAGGGTTAGGGGGCTGGAGATCCTCTAGAATTCCAGCCCACCCTATGTTGCTATTTCGGGGGGGGGGGGGGGGGGATGTGGGGGGTCCTCACATTTTGAAGGGGGTCCAATGGAACCCCAGGACTGGTGGAAGCCCAGGCTGACAGTGACAGTCCAGGTTGCCCGACTCTGAAGGGGAGGGGGAGTGGGAACAGACCCTTAACCCTAACGCCATCTCTGAGCTGGGTTAAGGCGCTATTATGTCCCTAAGATCAGAGCACTATACTCTGATCATAGGGGCATAATATTAGCACAGCTCACTTAAATCTAATTTAAATCAGTTCTGCGTTATTGCTTCGCTCGGGCGGGGGGAGGTAAATGCAGGTGCTAATCCAGCGTTAGTGGCCTCTTGCGCCCGCATTTACCTATGATCGGGCCATAAATGTATTGATGCTCTGGGCTCACCTTGATCTTTAAAATGCTGCTTTCCCTAGGAAGGTTCTTGTTGGTGCTGTTCAGGAATGATAGATCTGTGTCATACAGGTCCTAAATGACGTTTGTAAGATTTTGTATAATTTCTACTCCTGCCAGAATTTTGCGCCGAAAAATCTAAAATTCTATGCAAAAAAAATTCAAAATTCTGTACACAAAGGTAAAATTAGTTCTCATCTGATAATCTTCTTTCCATTAGTCCCAATAGATCAATCCAGAGACAACTGGGTTATGTCCCTCTACTAGCAGGTGGAGACAGAGAACACCAGAGCTCTACCATATGGGATACTGTGCAGCAGCCTTCAGTATGATCAATACCAAAGCAGTAAAGAAATCAGGATACCATGGATCAAACTCCTGCCTCTATCACAAACAGGGAGGAAACCAGTGGCCCTGTGATCAAGCAACCATGGTCTTACTCCTGTATCATCCTGCCAAGCAAGAGAGGTCCATAAGACCGTAAAACAAGATCTGTGATAATTGGAATCCAAATCTGAACAAGAACAAAACACACCACACACTATGTCCTAACCAAGAAAAACAAATGGCATGCCTCTGGATTGATCTGTTGAGTCTAATGGAAAGAAAATGATCAAGTAAGGACCAAATTTTACCTTCCATAGTGTCCCACAGATCAATCCAGGGATTTTATGTAACAAAGCATGCAGTAATTGCAAGGGTACAGAGATCACATTCCAGAAATGAAGAGAGGCTGAAAAGCATAGGATCACCGTAGAAGAGAGACACCTTCCTCTATGTGAATCGGGTGCCTGCTCTTTAGGTATAAATTTAGATTGTAAGCCTTTCACGGACAAGAACCGCTTACCATACCAGAATGCAACTTGCCTTGAGCTACACCTGAGAAAAAGGAGAGCGCTAAATCCAAAATCCTTACCCTTCTGGCTGCCTCAAATCCTTCTGCCTTAAGGATGTTCTTAGGCTAACCTCAAAAGCAGAAGAACCCACCCAAAATACGGAGACTTCTGAGTCCTAACTAAACAGTGGGGATCTAGAAAAAGTATAAGCGCTGCCAACCATCACAAAAATGTCTCAAACTGTATTACATCAAGTCCCATTTTTATATGTTTTAACTGAATACTAGGGAACAACTTTAGTCTCTCCTCTATAAGGAAATGGACAAAAATAAACTTATATTAGACAAGTTGTCATTTAACAACACCCAAGCTGAATTTGACAGACTTTAAGAATATAAGGTAAACAATATGGGCAATAACACTTTCTGAACATACATGCAGCATATGAGCTGTTACTATTCAGATGTCTGCTCAGAGTGCCTTGCCTAAAACAGAAGTGCTGGTTTTAACGTCTCAGTTCCTGGCTAGCTTAAGAACTGGTCTACAAGCTGTTCAGCTTGACCTCAGCAATGAGTAAATGAATGGAAATGCCTCTAAAAAAGGAAGATAATGGATTACAGAATCCAAGGCAGCTCTTGCCAGATGAATCCAATCAATTCTTTTGACTGGATGGCAAGAGCTGATCAGGGGAGATGTGGTATGCTTAAAGTTCAACAAGGTCTGCAACGTGATTCCACATAGGTGACATAAATAAACTGAGCACCATTGGTATGGGACCTAAAATGACTTAATGGATGAGGAACAGGGAGACAATGAAAGGTAGTTGTAAACGGTGTTTACCTCAGAGGAAAAAAATATATTATTGGTATATGTTGCAGAGACTGGCCCTTGGTTCGAGTCAAATTTTTGTAAGCAAAACTGTGGAATAGAGGCTGACAGAAATTGTTTTTCCCAGTTTTGGCCAAAACCGTAACTACAGCCAAAACTTATCGCATGGTTTTGGCTGAAGTCGTAACCGAATCGGAAAACTGAAGATTGGTTGTGTGAATGTGAACCAATGAGGCCCACTAGGAATTGTCAGTGCTTGCAGTTGGCAAACCTCTACTAAATCCACAAGAGATTATTACCCTCCAGTCCCAGAAACTGCAAGCAGAGGCTGACAACTGGGAGATCCATTTTAACAAGGACTTCTCAACAATCTGGTATGTTTAGGTTCTCAAGTCAATGCAGATGTAGTTAAATATCCTCTCAGAGAGGAACTTCATTATGATTACCAGCTTGTTATGCTTACACAAACTGTGCACAAGTAAAATTAGCACCGAGATGTTTCCAGTTTTGTATTTAGTTATAAAACTGATTAAGGACAAGTATGATATAGATTCTTACTCAAATACAAGTCACTTAACCCTCCATTGCCCCATGTAAGCCGCATTGAGCCTGCCATGAGTGGGAAAGCACGGGGTACAAATGTAACAAAAACAAAACAAATAGGATAAGAGAGTCCAGACACTGGTCTACACTGTAGACATTATGCCAGCCTCATGCACAATCCAAAATAAAAGAGCACACTGATGTCACTGAATGTGAAGACTATCTGCTCTGAAAAATTACAAACAAGAGCAATACATTTTTCAAATTATATTCTAATATATAAGCTTCATTTCATCATCATATCATTCCCCTACTAACACTACAAGCTGACCTTGTGCTTGAAAATCACTGCAGGTTCCTTTCATATAGAACCTAGCTTCTGCACCCTACAAGTTTGACAAGAATGCAGCATCTTCATAAGAAGGATGACCAGCAGGAAAAAAGAGGTGATAGTGCCCTTGTATAAGTCTCTGGTGAGGCCCCACAGAGTACTGTGTGTAATTCTGGAGATCGCACCTAAAGAAGGATATAAACAGGATACAGTAGGTCCAGAGGGTGGCTACAAAATTAGTAAGCAGTCTCAGTCATAAAACATATACGGACAGGCTTAGGAACCTCAACATGTATACACTAGAAGAGAGGCGGGAGAGAGGGGATATGATAAACGTTTAAATACCTCAGAATGTACAGGAAGTGAGCCTTTTTCAAATGAAGGAAAACTCAGGTATGAGGTGTATACAATGAAGTTATGAGGAAATAGGCTTAGGAGGAATCTAAGAAAATACTCTTTCACGAAAAGAGTGGTGGGTGTGTGGAATGGCCTCCCGGTGGGAGTTGTGGAGACGAGGTCTGTCAGAATTTAAGAAAGCGTGGGATAGGCATGTGAGATCCCTTAGGAAAAGAAGAGTTAGTGGTTATGAGGATGGGCAGATTGGATGGCCCACTTGGCCCTTATCTGCCTTTATATTTTGATTTTTCTATACCCAAACAGAGCCTGGAAAACCTACAGAATCACCCAAATAGTATCCAAACCAGAATATATATAATTCAAAACAAATGAAAAACCATATTTTACCTCCAAGCAAAATGGCCTCCACACACATGGACCTCAGCTGACTTTGCACCATATTTGAACTTAACAGTTATGTCATCAGGGCCACCGACACACACGGCTGGACCCGGGGCAGCACACCCCCCACTTGCACCACCCTCCACATTCGGGCTGCCACTCCCACAGTCTGTTATCTCCTGCTCCTGTGTGCCAGGAGTGGGACCTAGATGATTGTATTAACGCAATAACTCTGGTCACCCGGGTTATCAAGTTAATGCAATCATCCCGGTCCCGGCACGCAGGAGAGAAATAGACCCAGAAGGAGGAAGCAGCTTGCTGGCACTGGATGTCATCTCTTTACAAAGAGGCTAATTCCTAAGGAGGAGAAGCAACTCCTGTTCGGAGGGGGAGGGAGACAAACAGGACAAAGCACAAATTTCCAGCTTCTTCTACTGAACACACACACTCAGTTTCGGCCGAAACCCAAATCGTGCAGAAAAAGGATGTTGGGCCAGTTTTGGCACCGTAACCAAAACCAAAATTGTCGGCCTCAACTGTGGAAGTGCTCTTGGAAAAGCGTCCAATCCAATAATACAATACAATGTGCTTATATTTCTCAACTTACCATTAACTGGTTCAACATAGATTTTATCAAAGAAGTTAGTCATTACCATGAATTATAAAGAATATAAGACATAAAATAAACTGCTTATTGCTTGAAAAATACAATAATGTAATAAACATAAGAAAGTTTATAGAAAGGACGGTGGATATGTAGAACAGCATCTCGGTGGAGGTGAAGGAGATGACAGTGTCTAAACTCAAGAAAGTATGGTACAAGAACCTAACACTTCTTATATCTCAGTCCCAGAAAGGGAAAACCATGTGGTCTATATATGTAGCAATTTCTACTAACAGCATAATTGCTGATAAACTGCTGGAAAGATATCAAAATACTGTGATTTATAAACCGAAAGACTTTGGAGTAAAGAAAAATCAATGGTAAATACCAACTGTAACTGGTGACCTTGGCACGATACCAACTGAACTCCCAAAATACCTGGAAACCTTAACATTTAAAAGGCATAACCCTATCAATTTTGCAAAAACCTTTCCTACTTAGAAAAGCTTACATTTTGTATTGATATTTCTATTGTTCCCAGGCCCTTGAATAGATCAGCATTAATGAAGTTAAAACAAGTCAAAAATGGCTGTGATATGCCTCACACTCAAAGCCAAATCTATTATTATTATCAAGTCATGCATAAACACAGGGAGACAAGGCTGATGTTAAGAAATGAGGAGGCCTGGGGCAAACATTTAGGAGGGGCTCCAAAATCTGACACAAAGTTATGCCTCCTTCAGGCCTGGGCAGGTTGGGGGCCCAGGTCAGTGAGTAGCTAAGTATCTACCACTATCAGTATGGCTAACAAGCAGCAAAGTATCAACTCAAGAGCATCAAGATGTCCTCATCAATGGAAAGAAATAGGACTTTAATGAACAGTCAAAAGAAGTAGCCCAATACCTATCAAACTACTGGGGTGATAAAAGAATACAACCTGTGTGACAGTCCTGGGGGAACTCTGTACAAAATATTTGAAAGTTCTGAATAACTATTTGTCAGGTAGAATTCCCTCATAAGGTACGACTCCCTCTGCATTAATCCTCCCCACAATATTACTCTACGTTTTACCTTCCCCAGCACGCTCTCTTCCCTAACAGCTTGAATCCGTTTCCCTCCACTTGCAGGTTCAGCCCCCCAGCTTTCTTAGAGTAGATACATCTGAGCTCTCTCTTTCTCTGCCCCTCCCCTTTTATTCCCCTGTTCTCTCTCCCCTTGCCTCCTGCAGCTCAAATGACCACTTAGGCCTAAGATGGAAAAGGAGGACAGGCATAGCTCAATGTGCAGTCCATTTGCCACCAACTCTTGCAGTGCGATCACTGCGGGATTTTTTTTGGAGGGGGGAGGGGGGGTTTAGAGATCCAAGACAGTGAGCAGAGAATGATACTTTCAATAAAGAGAAAATGACTCACCTGGCCGTGGTCTTCGGCACATCTTGTACAAACAGCAGCATGAGCAAGTGAAACACAGGATGATGGTAACAACGAAGACAACAAAAATGGAAATCCCCACAGCAATAACAACCCCAAAGCTGAAAGAAAAAGAGAAAATCGGACAATTAATTGTTTTCTCCACAATAATCTTCAAGATTTAAAAAAAAAAAAAAAGAAATGGGTTTAGTACGAACAAAAGCTGTAACAAGAATTTGTAAGCTGGCACACTGGTTCTGTCAAAGAGAGGAAGCCTGGGTTTGGTTCCCAGCTCAGATCTTCCACTGTCCGGCTCTGCTGATGAGGATGCTGCACAGGCAGCATTCACAGTCACTGGGGGAGATATTGGGGGGGGGGGGGGGGGGAGGAAGGAAGATACTGTAGTCCTTGTGCAATGGAAATATCTAATGCCTAGATTTAAGCCCCACGATTAGAGGGCTCCAATCGTGCTGTGTGGAAGAACCACTTAAAAGTGATGCACTCTTACAGTATGTACCACTGCACCACCATCACATAGTGTGGTGGGTGTATTTCTAAAATAAACCATTAACTGAACCTGAATCTAGGCTCTATACAGGGTCTCGGTACAATGAACCCTTTACTTCTTTCAAAAAGCCTATTTAGTTGAAATGTTTATTGAACATGTGGATAAACCCGCTTTACGATAGGATGCACTTTACGACAAAATGACAAGCACCCCTACGCACATGCGTGCTGTTCGTAGCCTAGCGCGTCAGATTAGTGCGCATGTGTCCCGGCTACTTAGCTTCAAATTACTACGCTGTCCACAGGGATTAGTGCCACTACACCGCTGCATATATTTGCCTATATTAACTTCTGATCATGCCATACCGCTACAATGTGCTACTACGGCGTTGGAAGAGCGGTATTTCCAGAGCACTATCTAAAATAGCGCCGGGGTTTGATCATGAGTGCACAAACGAACAGATCACAAACAGCAAGAACAATAGCACAATCAATGTACATAAGTACATAAGTACATAAGTACATAAGTAGTGCCATACTGGGAAAGACCAAAGGTCCATCTAGCCCAGCATCCTGTCACCGACAGTGGCCAATCCAGGTCAAGGGCACCTGGCACGCTCCCCAAACGTAAAAACATTCCAGACAAGTTATACCTAAAAATGCGGAATTTTTCCAAGTCCATTTAATAGCGGTCTATGGACTTGTCCTTTAGGAATCTATCTAACCCCTTTTTAAACTCCGTCAAGCTAACCGCCCGTACCACGTTCTCCGGCAACGAATTCCAGAGTCTAATTACACGTTGGGTGAAGAAAAATTTTCTCCGATTCGTTTTAAATTTACCACACTGTAGCTTCAACTCATGCCCTCTAGTCCTAGTATTTTTGGATAGCGTGAACAGTCGCTTCACATCCACCCGATCCATTCCACTCATTATTTTATACACTTCTATCATATCTCCCCTCAGCCGTCTCTTCTCCAAGCTGAAAAGCCCTAGCCTTCTCAGCCTCTCTTCATAGGAAAGTCGTCCCATCCCCACTATCATTTTCGTCGCCCTTCACTGTACCTTTTCCAATTCTACTATATCTTTTTTGAGATATGTAACCGAATAGATTGCTCTCAAAAAGGTGACAACAGTTAAGAAATTTTGAAAAACTCCCCCACCTCACCAATGTACCATCCTCCCTCAAAACTTACATACCCCAGTCCACAACCTATCCCCCTACCCTCCCCCCATCTATAAACAACAAGTTACACACTCTGTAAAGCAGTAGAGTCTTGAGTATTCCTTGTAAAGACTACATCCCCCAATGTGTTCAAAAAGGTGGAATGCACTCTAATCAATAAAGTAGCCAGATATGAAGTCCACACATGGAATTTCTTTTTGTAGCCCTTGGCTCTCTTGCTTCCACAGTAAAATGCTCCATAAGCAGGATACAAAGACTATTTAAATTACTCACACATACACACGCTTATATACAGGGTGCTAAAAGGAGTAGTAAAAATGTTCCAAGAACAAATACCAATTTCAGTATGCACAAGAACTTCACATTGGGAGACAAAGTAAAGAAAGAAACACAAGCTCAACATTACTGTACTTTTGCTGAAATCAGCGCAGGAAACCTTTTAGACTGATGTCATGCCATAAAGAAAAAGCAACCCAAATAGCCAAGAATCGATACAACAATCATTAAAACGTCAGCCTGAGCATTTAAAGAAAGAATAATTCAATCACTCAGAGCCGGATGCACTAACTCCATGGAAAGAGCCCTTCCCTTACCAAATTGGTAAAAAACGGGCATGCGTGAAGGAAATCAAATGCAAATAAGATGCTCGCTGTTAGCTCATTTGCACGCGATTTCCTTCCTAGGGAGGGGAAGCCAGTCAGCTAGTTGAGCATGCGCAGAGCAGCCAATCGTTATGCTGGCTGCTCTGCGCATGCCAAAGACAACTTCATACAAGTCCTTCACTCAAAAAAAAAAAAAAAAAAAAAAAGGACATCCCTGATGAGCACATGGACGTTTCTTTCTTCAGATTTTGTGATGGGCGTCCTTTTCTTGGACGTATTTTTCTTACGTGCCCAAAATGGCCATGCCAGAGAGAATCGGGGATCGGGACGTGTGAAGACGTCCAAATCAAAACTATTTGGACGTCCCTTTCAATTATGCCCCTCCAGGTCTCTCAGTCAATCCCAGAGCGTTTAGCTGTCAGACGAGGGCCTGCCAGGGAGGAAAGGAGGGAAGTCCGAAGGGAAGCGATCAGCTGTTACCCGCTGCAGCGCCTTCACACGGAGGTAAGAGGCGCTGTAAGGGCCCGGCCCGGTGGCAGACGGAGGGGGGCCACGAGGATGCAGAGGATGGCGTGGAGGCTGGGGCTGCGGGAAGCTGTCATTTCAATGGAGGGGGGAGCGGCTGCGACCTCGGGGGGGGGGGGGGTGAAGGACGTCCATAAAGGATGTGTGGAGTGGAGGAGTGGCCTAGTGGTTAGGGTGGTGGACTTTGGTCCTGGGGAACTGAGGAACTGAGTTCGATTCCCACTTCAGGCACAGGCAGCTCCTTGTGACTCTGGGCAAGTCACTTAACCCTCCATTGCCCCATTTAAGCCGCATTGAGCCTGCCATGAGTGGGAAAGCGCGGGGTACAAATGTAACAAACAACAGTTCTCTTTTTTTATATATAGTGAAGGACGTCCATAAAGGACGTCCTTGGCATGCGCAGAGCAACCAGCATAACGCTTGGCTGCTCTGCACATGCTCGACTTTAATGATGGAATAGAGAATGCAAGTGAGCTACAACGATTCGCTAAGGGAATAGGTAAGGGAAGGGCTCTAACGATTGTTTAGTGCATCTAGCCCTAAGTCTGTTTGGCTCAAAAAACAAAACAGGGACTTCCTGCACAGCCCTGTATGCATGTGATATAGGCACTGTGATCCCTGAGAGCCAAATGAACAAAATGAAATACAAAACACACACTTAAAGGGAACAATGAAAGCATTTCCAGCAATCTCCTCCAGTCACACCAGGTCCTTAAATATAGATGAGTTCTGTGCAGGGAACCTCTTCCCTGCTGTACTCCAAAGTTTCACCACTGGCAGCAACAGCCAATAACCCCAGATATGTTCATTTCAACCACTCTTCAAAAACCACCTTCTGTCTTCGGCTTTAAAAGTTCTCTCATCTTCAAACACACTGCCTTTTGAAAGAAGAAAACAAAAGGGGAAAAGCTAAGGATTTTAACTATTTTAAGATCTGACTAACTCTTCTCTTATTAGTGGGTCATATAAACTGGTGGGCTGAAATTCTCAAAGGGAAGGTATTTGTAATAAGGCGGAGGGCCGCAGTGCACGAAGCTGCCCCTAACATGGTGTTGTGCACCCTTGCGCCCAAGCCCCGGCTGGGGAGGTGGGGGTACAGCTGCAAACAGTCAGGGAGCCCCAGTGGCCCGAAAGAGTTTTCATACCAAAGCAGGGCTCCCTGCTGGGAAAGGAAGTGCTGGAGCCATGGGCTTAAAAGCCCACAGCTTACCAGAAGAGCCCTTTGTCCCCAAGGACTCAAATGAGAGCAGCACATCCATGCACTCATCTCCCTGACGGCCACTGCGCTTCCAAGCCTCAGCCTTACTCTGGCATGGAGACATTATTCGTTTGAACTGGCTCAATGAGAGAGGCCCTCATTTAACATTCAAATTAAATTACGATGCACATCAGATCAATTTTCTGGACCTGTTATGTGAAAAGGAGTATGGTTTTGTGACCACTAACACAAACCTGCCTTTTTGGAATTTTCAAGTTTTTATAACCCATCACTAAAGCAAAATCTGCCATTCAGTCAATTTTAAGACTCAAGAAAATTCGTACAGAATTTGAAGATTTTGAAAAACAGTCTACCATCGTGAAAGAGATTTGTGAGAAGAGGCTACCCCAGATATGTGAAGGCAAGTTTGAAGTCCCAGAATGATCTTTTAGGGGTACGAGGAAAAAGAAGAAGCCTAGATCTACTACTAACTACTACTACTTAACACTTCTAAAGTGCTACTAGGGTTACACAGCGCTGTACATTTTAACAAAGAAGGACAGTCCCTGCTCAAAGGAGCTTACAATCTAATGGACAAAATGTGCAGTCAATCAAATTGGGGCAGTCTAGATCTCCTGAACAGAGGTATAATGGTTAGGTGCAGAAGGCGACATTGAAGAGGTGGGCTTTGAGCAAGGATTTGAAGATGGGCAGGGAGGGGGCTTGGCGTATGGGTTCAGGAAGTTTATTCCAAGCATAGGGAGAGGCGAGGCAGAAAGGGCAGAGCCTGGAATTGGAGGTGGTGGAGAAGGATACAGAGAGGAGGGATTTGTCTTGTGAGCGGAGGTTTCGGGTAGGAGCGTAAGGGGAGATAAGGGTAGAGAGGTAATGAGGGGCTGCAGATTGAAAGCATTTGTAGGTTAGTAGGACAAGCTTGAACTGTATGTGGTGCCTGATCGGAAGCCAGTGAAGTGACTTGAGGAGAGGGGTGATATGAGCATATCGGTCCAGGCGGAAGATAAGATGGGCAGCAGAGTTCTGAACGGATTGAAGGGGGGATAGATGGCTAAGTGGAAGGCCAGTGAGGAGTAGGTTGCAGTAGTCAAGGCAGAGAGGTAATGAGAGAGTGGACGAGAGTTCAGGTGGTGTGCTCAGAGAGGAAAGGGCGAATTTTGCTGATGTTATAGAGAAAGAAGCGACAGGTCTTGGCTATCTGCTGGATATGTGCAGAGGAGAGGGAGGAGTCGAAGATGACTCCGAGGTTGCGGGCAGATGAGACGGGGAGGATGAGGGTGCCATCGACTGAGATAGAGAGTGGAGGGAGAGGAGAAGTGGGTTTGGGTGGAAAGATAATAAGCTCCGTCTTGGCCATGTTCAGTTTCAGGTGGCGGTTGGACATCCAGGCAGCAATGTCGGATAAGCAGGCCGATACTTTGGCCTGGGTTTCCGCAGTGATGTCTGGTGTGGAGAGATAAAGCTGGGTGTCATCAGCATAGAGATGATATTGGAAACCATGAGATAAGATCAGCGAGCCCAGGGAAGAGGTGTAGATTGAAAAAAGAAGGGGTCCAAGGACAGATCCCTGAGGAACTCCAACAGAGAGCAGGATGGGGGTGGCGGAAGATCCATGAGAATGTACTCTGAAGGTACGGTGGGAGAGATAAGAGGAGAACCAGGAGAGGACAGAGCCCTGGAACCCAAATGAGGACAGTGCAGCAAGAAGTAAATTATGATTGACAGTGTCAAAAGCGGCGGATAGGTCAAGGAGGATGAGGATGGAGTAGTGACCTTTGGATCTCATCTGTATTTTAAGATACATCTTGCAAGCCAGATCCAAAAGATTAGGAAACATTGGCACATCCTGGAAGGCCACAAGTGTTTTATAAGTAAAGATCTTGTTGTTGTCTATTCCAGGAATAGGAACTTTAAGGAAAAACTTGTTCCATCAGAACTTCCAGATGGTATCCGTGATCCTCATGAAGTTCTTAATTTTGGGCAAAGACCCTGTGGAAAATGCAGTATTTGTCCACACGTCCTGCCATATTCTATTTTTTGTCACCCACATACTGGAAGAGACTACAAGCTAAGACATTCTTCTAACTGTAATACCAGCCAAGTTGTATACATAATTATCTGTTCATGCCCAAAGGTATATGGTGGCAAGACAAAACGTGCACTCAAGACTCGAATCATTGAATATAGGCGTTGCATTAGCCGACAAGTAGCTAGTGTTCCTGTGGTTAAACATTGGCATGACAAAAATCATACTATTTCCGATTTGAAATTTCTAGTTTTTAAAACATTTAAGTTGTCATGGAGAGGGGGTGATATAGATAAGAAACTACTCAGAGAAGAACAAAGGACTATCTACAATTTGAATTCATTGAGTCCACAGGGTTTGAATACAGACCTAGAAATGACACATTTTCTATGACCATAATCCATGCAATATCTGTTCTTCCTTCCTGTATATTGTGCTCAGCGTTTACATGATTTGTTCTTTTTATACCAGTTCTATAGTGTTATTCTTTGTTTGTATCTCAGCATGTTTTTTAATATATATTTTTTAACTTTTATTTTTCTTATTTTTAACCATTTTTTCTAGCCAGCTTTTAGTTAACACAACCGGCCTTGGTTTTTACTGGTTATAATTGCCCGGACTGTTGTATCCCCTGTAGTGGTGTGATTTTAATATGCATAAGGTATCACATCACTGGTATGGCGTTTCTCATTTTATACACAGTGACTGCCTTTGGGCTGCTTCGTTTGATCAGCATACCCTTATGGTAAGTTCCACTAGTTGGCGTTACCAATCCTGCCAGTACTTCTGCTGTGCTTTGTTTTTTGCTTTTTACAGTTGTCTTTTGCCTTCATGTTTTGTTTTTTTAGTTTGACTGGGCGTGTTCCCTTTTATGCATATTTTTTTTGTCTCCTCTAACTGTTGGCACTGTGCCCTGTTTTTATTAGTATATTTGCTTTGATCAGCATATTTGTTTATATCTATATGCATATCGTTTTACAGGAGCAGTTTTTTAGCTGCGAGTCTTGGCGCCTTTTCCGGATAAGTGCTAGATCCAGTTTTTTTGTCTATCAGCTTTCATTTTAACTGGCATTTTATTTAACCGGAATTTTACTACTGTCTTTTTTTTTTTTTTTATCATGGTTCGTTCCCCAGTGTCCTGTTTTCTTTGAACATGTTTTTACTTGGTACACCCTTTATTTATTGCCACACACTTTTTTTGTTCCTCTTTTTAGAGTACATCCTCTTCATGCTCCCTATTTAGGTTTATATGTTTCCAACAGTTTGGTTCAAAATGATTCAATGTATATGTCTTAACTCCCTTCAGTTTTCCTGTGCTGCACAAGAGTGTGCTGTACCAGCATTTTAAACAGAATTGTTTAGTTGCAAAGATATGTCCTTGTTCTTTTCCATACGAGATGTTTAGTATTCACAATGTAAGCCACTGTCTAAACCAAGATACACATTTTGTTTAAATAAGTTTATTAGCAGTACAGTCCACTGGTTCATTAGTAGTTTTTTTATGCTCATTTTTAAAGCTTGTTTTCATATTTTTTATACTTATTTTTACACATTTAGTCCTTTTATATTTTACTAGTTGTATGCGCTTAGAGCCTTACGTTTTATTCAGTCATTTTTTACATGCATACATTTACATCTAGTTTTTAGTTATATGGACCGAGTTCCTCTTGTTTTATTTTTTTGTATGACATACATATGTATTTTTTCAAAGTGTGATTGAGACACCTGAAGCAGGATGGTAGTGCCGCCGAAATACAGACCCTGGTCTAGTCCTTCTACTCAAGCTCCAAATAAAGTGTATTTAAGTACCATTTCCTGTGTTGGATTGTCCTTTGGCCAGTCTCTACTCTTCTGCTTATGCTGTTTCTTCATAGAGGATGCTCCTGTTTGCTGTGCCTGATGGTGATACATCTGGCCATAGCCCCCAAGAGCACTCTCTTTGTATAGACCTGTTATATGACATCTATTCCTCGGTACTCTGGGTTGACAAATTTGGCACTATTCGAATCCAAAGAGGTGTCAGAGGTGTATTGAGGATGCATCTAGGTATTCATTTTGATCCATCAGGATGTGATGGACAGGGGTTGACTGGCAAAGGTGGACACACAATGAACCAGTACAGAGAGCAATAACAATGTTAATTATATGGAACGCTGTTGTGAATGCAACCAGGTCCAGACAACGTGGATCGGGTCACACTCCTATATATGTCTGCCAGGAAGGCCGGTGTGATGGTGCAGTTGACATCTAGATTCTATTTTTATGGGCTTTTACTTTTGTGGGATGAAAGTGGGCACAACTCATCCCTAGTGTCTATATGGTTCAGTCGTATTCCGTTGTCCTGTTTTTCACAGGTTGTGGAAGATCTGAGGCACAATCAAGAAAAAGAATTTAACAGATTTCACCTGGGGTATTTCAGTGGGGACTCGGGGAGTCATCTTGCCCGACTCCCAAGGACGTCCACACACACAGGATGGGTGTTGGATGCTTGACATGGACTCAGATCACTCAGTCACTCTGTCAAAGTGGGATGGGTTGGAGGCCCTGCTGGGATCATATTATATGTGAGTGGAAGCAACCTGGGTGCCAATGTTGTGCATTGAGCTTAGCCAAGCCATACTTGACTATCATTGCACAGCTATGTGCACGTTGATTGTACGATCCAACATCTTCCCTCGCTTGTGTTATCAGCACTAACTTGTGAGGGAGGGCATTTAGGAATACGAACATACAAATGGCTGCTTGGGTGTTGCATCGCAGGGATTGGCAGAAGCTGTAAAGGAATCATTTCTGAAAGGGAAGGACATGGATATAGACAATAACCTGCAATAATCTGTTTCATACCGGTTTGCTGGAAATGCATGAGAGAGACTTTCTGGGCCACAACTGATGACAGCTTAGTGGGGTAGCCTGGGGCAAGCTATATTACCTCAGGCTAGTGG
This sequence comes from Microcaecilia unicolor, assembly GCF_901765095.1. Taxonomy (NCBI): domain Eukaryota; kingdom Metazoa; phylum Chordata; class Amphibia; order Gymnophiona; family Siphonopidae; genus Microcaecilia; species Microcaecilia unicolor. The sequence goes on from NC_044036.1 coordinate 173,647,808, forward strand.
CATAAATACCCAAGCCTGGGTGATTGGAATAGCGCTACTTTCATCAAGGTATGACTTGGTGAAAAAAGGGTTCACTGCACCTGAGTTGGACGGACCTTACTGTATGGCGGGGAGTCCTTGATACAGCATATAGCACGTTGATCAGTTTTGCTTATGGCAGTGAACTGGGGTGCATTATTTGTAGCTTTTAAGAGCTTATAGTTTGGTACGGCCAAGTTGCTCCCATTTAAAGTGTACGAGTTATTAATTTGGGTTCAGAGTGCAAAGGGGCTGTGACAAGGTGAAGAGAAGCTACATTAGGAACAGTAGGCATGTTCCTGTTTTTCCTGTCCCTGGAGGCTTTGTACCTGAGTCAATAGAGAGATAAGTGACTTGCCCGAAATGACAAAGGACTTCAGTGGCATTTAAATTGGGCTTCCCTGGCTCTCAGCCCTGCTGTTCTAACCATTATGCTACTCCTCCACTTCTGGGGGAAGCTTCAGGAGTGAGGCACCTAAACTGAAACAGAAGGGACCCCTTCTCAGCTATGTATTCTAGACTGCTTTAAGTCAAAGATGTGTTAGTGTTACCATATTTGTGGAGACAAAAAAATAAATAAAGGACGCCAAAAAAAAAGGTTGCTACTTTTGCTAAACAAATATTTAATCGTAGCAAATGTGTAAATAGCTTTTAGTTAATGAACACACAACAAACAGTAACTGACTTACAGTACAGTAGTAGACAATCTACTTTTCAAAAACTTCCAGATTTGAGTTTGACAGAGTCTGAGCCCAAGCGTACTTATCAGAACAGCGGATATCCCTGAATAACTTTGGATGGCTTCTGAGATAACTGTGAAAGTCTTTTAATGACAGATTCAACCAGCAGGGAAACAAAGAGATCAGCAATGCCTTTCTCCCTCTTTAGCACCCCCATGTGTCCAGACTGACTAATAGGCCAAATATGGTTTCATTATCCCTGGGATTCTATATATCGTGCCTTAATTTCTCTGAGGAAATCAAAGCGGCAATATGCATAACTTGTTTAAACTAGTTAATCAGCACTGTTAATTGGATGTTAACACAATTATCAGTAATAACTGGCATTAAGATTTACATATATAACTCGCTAAGCGTATTCTATAACAGTGCGTGTAAATTCTAAGTTGTATAGTTGAAAGGGGGCATGGCCATGGGCGTTTCCATAGTATACACCTGCTCTGCGCCTAATTTAGGCACCAGGATTTATGCCAAGTAAAACATGGCATAACAGGCCGTGACAAGATTTGGTCATGTGGAGAGACGCTTGGCGTAATTCTATATACCGCATGGAAATTTAAGTCTATTTTATAAAATTTAGGTGTACTATAGAGAATACACCTAGGTGTATTTTTTTCTGTGCGGAATTTTCAGGCGCCATATATAGAATCTAGCCCTATGTGGGCAGGTGTTGGTCACTGGCACATAAAAGCGAGAGAGTGAATTTTCTTCAAAATTAAAAAACCTGGAGGACATATCTGAAGTCGTCCAAAAGGAGGACCTCTCCTCTTAAAAAAAGGACATACGGTAAACCCTAGTGTTAGTGGTTACATAAAGATTTTCTAATGGCACTCTACTGTACCACACAACCTCTCCCAAGGTGAAAGAGATCAACAATATATATATTAAGAGCAAGCCCAATGCAATGCTGTGTCTGGAGGATTATCAGTGGGAGAATCAGGATTTGAACACTGGCTTCTCTGTTTCTCAGCCCAGTGCTCTAACTTCTAGGCTACTTCTCCACTCCAAAGAACTGGAGTGGAGGAGCAGCCTAGAAGTTAGAGCAGTGGGCTAAGAAACAGAGAAGCCAGTGTTCAAATCCTGATTGTCCCACTGATAATCCTCGTGACCTTGGGCAAGTCATTTAACCCTCTACTGCCTCATATACTAAAGACTCACCTGTTTTCTACTGCTTTTGACATCAGCAATCGCCCAGTCTGCAACTGTTATTTCCTCTACCAAGAACAGCATCATTTACCCATTTTCCCCCTTTATTATGTACCTCCTTTACCCTTTTTTCTCTTGATTTTTTATACTTTCCTGTCTACTTTTGTAGTTCTTTTCCTTTCTATATTTTAATTATTGTACTCTGCTTTGTTGTCACTCACAAAACAAAGCATAAACCCTGTACAAGCTTAGATTCTGAGCCCTCCAGGGAAAGGAAAATACCTAACGTTCATTAATGCAACTCATCTTGAACTACTACTGAAAAATGCATGAGCTGAGTCTGAAAATTAAGGAGATAGTCAGGTGGTCACTGCTTCTTTAAATTCTGGTTGCTGCCGGCTAAATTAACCCCCCACCCCCATCAGGGTCCTGGCACTAAACATCAGGGTCTGGGGCAGCCGCTGGATAGCTATCTGGTTAACTTAGGATGATTTTTTGCCATCTTGTGTTAACTGGATGGCTATCTGGGTACTGCTACTAAATAATCAGTAGTGTCAGAGTAACTGTCAGATATTGCCCCCTATAAAAATTGCTTGCTTGCTTCAACTGACAGGGGAAGTGGAAATGAAACGTGGGAAACCCCAAAATAGGTGTGAATGAATGTTACTGGTGCTCTAGCCCCAACTGGGCTGTGTTCTTATTGAGCTTAAAGCCCAAAGTTGCTACAGAAAGGGTCTGGGAATGGATGAATGACAGCTTCCTCGGTACTTCTGGGGACAGGTCCGATGCTGTGGCCCCCCCCCCCCTTCAGAAGCCTCCTCAGAGTACAAAGGCATTTATAAAGTGGTTAGAGATGGTCTGTGATTTCCAGATGTGCCAAAGTGGAGCAATCCTTCAGAGGGGGGGATAAGATTGAGGTCTATAAAATCCTAAGTGGTGTAGAACAGGTGAAAGTGAATTGATTTTTCACGAAAGTACAAAAACCAGGGGACACTCAATGAAATTACAAGGAAATACTTTTAAGACAAATGGGAGGAAATATTTTTTCACTCAGAATAGTTCAGCTCTGAAACTCATTACCAGAGGATGTTGTAACAGCAGTAGCGTACCTGGATTTAAAAAAAAGGTTTGGACAAGTTCCTGGAGGGAAAGTCCATAGTCTGTTATTGAGATGTAATTGGGTTTCTGCCAGGTACATGTGATCTGGATTGGCCACTGTTGGAAGCAGGATACTGCGCTAGATGGACCATTGTTCTGATGTTGTGTTCTTATGTGAAATTTTCACATCGAACAGTGCACCCATCCTTCCAGAAAAATACCTCATTTACAGTTTTAGGAAACAGAGATGAATGAGGACAGATAAGGCCATAACAGCTATTTTTCCTATTCTCCAGATGCCTCTTGCCTTAGACTAGCTACTTAGCATGGCAAGAAAATCTTAGCCAAAATTAAAACCAATACCTGACCAACCTCTGTATAAAATAAAATCCTGAAGTGTACAAAGCCATAACATACTTAATTCTACTATATTCAGATTCCAGATTACTTACAAACTAGAAAGTTCCCAGAATATTTCACAAAGACGTAAAGTGATCCCTACCACACATGCTCACTCACAGCGAGGATGAACAGTAAACAAAGGGAAAAGTCTGGTGTTTGTGGTTTGCACAAGCAGAAAATTAAGAGCTATGAAAGGGTATTAAAAAATAAATAGAAACCAAAATCTGAGGACTTTATTTTGATTTATTATGTGAACTAGTAAAAAAAGGCCCGTTTCTGAAAGAAATGAAACAGGCGCTAGCAAGGTTGTCCTCTAATGGCAATTATGTTTTTAAGGGAACTGTTAGGAGAAAGTATGTGTGAGAGAGAGAGAGTATGTGTGAGAGTGTGTGTCAGAGAGAGAGAGAGAGAGAGAGAGAGAGAGAGAGTGTGTGTGATTGAGAGAGAGTATGTGTGAGAGTGTGTGTCAGAGAGAGAGAGAGAGAGAGTGTATGTGATTGAGAGAGAGAGAGAGAGACAGAATGTGTGTGCCTGTCTGTGTGAGTGAGAGTGTAGTGTGTGTCCCGTGTGCACCAATTATGCTCTCTCCCCTGCATTCATCCATATGCAGCAAACGTCCTCTGTACCCTGCCCCCTTCATCCATCCATGCGCAGCATCTCTCCCCTTCCCCCTCCATCCATCGTGGTGCAGCAATTCTCCTCTGTCCCTTGCCCTCCCCCCCTACATGTGCATCAACTCTGCATTCTCCCCTGGCCTCTCCTCCATCCACCCATATCCAGGGCCTCCCTCCCTCCCTCTACTACTACTACTATTTAGCATTTCTATAGCGCTACAAGGCGTATGCAGCGTTGCACAAACATAGAAGAAAGACAGTCCCTGCTCAAAGAGCTTACAATCTAATAGACAAAAGATAAAGCAAGCAAATCAAATCAATTAATGTGTACAGGAAAGAGGAGAGGAGGGTAGGTGGAGGCGAGTGGTTACAAGTGGTTACGAGTCAAAAGCAATGTTAAAGAGGTGGGCTTTCAGTCTAGATTTAAAGGTGGCCAAGGATGGGGCAAGACATAGGGGCTCAGGAAGTTTATTCCAGGCGTAGGGTGCAGCGAGACAGAAGGCGTGAAGTCTGGAGTTGGCAGTAGTGGAGAAGGGAACAGATAAGAAGGATTTATCCATGGAGCGGAGTGCACGGGAAGGGGTATAGGGAAGGACGAGTGTGGAGAGATACTGGGGAGCAGCAGAGTGAGTACATTTATAGGTTAGTAGAAGAAGTTTGAACAGGATGCGAAAATGGATAGGGAGCCAGTGAAGCGACCTGAGGAGTGGGGTAGTATGAGTAAAGCGACCCTGGCGGAAGACGAGACGGGCAGCAGAGTTTTGAACCGATTGAAGAGGGAAGAGGTGACTAAGTGGGAGGCCAGCAAGAAGCAGATTGCAGTAGTCTAAACAAGAGGTAACAAGGGTGTGGATGAGGGTTTTGGTAGAGTGCTCGGAAAGAAAGGGGCGGATTTTACGGATGTTGTAAAGAAAGAAACGACAGGTCTTGGCGATCTGCTGGATATGAGCAGAGAAGGAGAGAGAAGAGTCAAAGATGACCCCAAGGTTTCGAGCTGAGGAGACAGGGAGAATGAGAGAGCCATCAACAGAAATAGAAAACGGGGGGAGTGGGGAGGTGGGTTTGGGGGGGGGAAAATGAGAAGCTTGGTTTTGGTCATGTTTAATTTCAGGTGGCATTGAGACATCCAGACAGCAATGTCAGACAAGCATGCTGAAACTTTGGTTTGGATGCAAGGTGAGATATCAGGGGTAGAAAGGTAGATTTGGGAGTCATCAGCATAGAGATGGTAGGAAAAGCCATGGGATGAGATTAATGAACCAAGGGAAGAAGTGTAGATAGAAAAGAGGAGGGGACCAAGAACAGAACCCTGAGGTACGCCGACAGCCAGAGGGATAGAAGTAGAAGAGGATCCACCAGAGTGAACACTAAAGGTGCGGAGGGAGAGGTAGGAAGAGAACCAGGAAAGGACAGAGCCCTGGAATCCAAGTGAGGACAGGGTATCGAGAAGTATGCTGTGATCGACAGTGTCAAAAGCAGTGGAAAGATCAAGAAGAATGAGGATGGAATATTGACCTCTGGATTTAGCCAGTAATAGGTCATTGGAGACTTTAGTAAGCGCAGTTTCGGTTGAGTGGAGAGGGCGAAAACCAGATTGTAGTGGGTCAAGAATAGCATGTGAGGAGAGAAAATCAAGGCAGCGGTGGTGAACAGCACGCTCAAGTAATTTGGAGAGAAAAGGGAGGAGAGAGATGGGTCGGTAATTAGAGGGACAAGTAAGGTCGAGTGAAGGCTTCTTAAGGAGAGGTGTGACCACAGCATATTTAAAGGCAGTAGGGACAGTTGCAGTGGAAAGTGAGAGGTTGAGAACGTGACAGATAAAAGGAATAAGAGCAGGTGAGATGGCATTAAGAAGGTGGGTGGGAATGGGATCAGAGGAACAGGTGGTACATTTTGAGGAAGAAAGGAGAAGTGTAGTTTCCTCTATAGTAACTTCAGGAAAGGAGGAAAAGGAATGAGGGGAACGGACTAGTGGAGGGAGAGGTGGCGAGGTAGAGAATTAAAGGTTTATCTTTTGAACCTTGTCGTGAAAGAATTCAGCAAGGGTCTGAGGAGATAATGAAGGGGGAGTTGGGGGAGGGGGCACCTTGAGGAGAGAGTTCAATGTGGTGAAGAGGAGTCGAGGGTTAGAGCCAAGAGAGTTGGTCAGTTGGATATAATAATCCTGTTTGGCGCGTAAAAGAGCACATTGGAAGGAGGTCAGCATGAACTTAAAGTGTAAGAAATCAGCAAGGGCCCGAGATTTCCGCCAGAGGAAACAGGAAATGAGGGCGGGACCAGAGGCAGAGCTGAGACACATGCAAAGGCAGTCTGAAGTGCCACTCGCCTTCACTGTGGATGCCGCACCCCAAGGTAGGAATTTTTAAAATACAGCCAGCACTTAGGAAGGTGAGGGGCTGCCGGAGGACAGGTCGTGCTTGGAGGGCAGAGAGAGATAGGGAGGGAGGCACGGGGGCTGGCAACTATACAGAGTTCCCTCAAGGACGGGGTGATTACGAACACTACACGGCTTCACTGCCACGGAGTCAGCTTCAGAACGTTGGAGGTGCGAATTATTATATTAGATAGTGTGGTTATAATAATGCTTCCAGTCATCAATATAATGTGCATAGGGCTGCTTTTTGGGGCCCTGGACAAACATGAATCCCCCCCCCCCCCCACACACACACACACCAGTCCACTTAGCCCCCTTTAAAAAAACTGCATAAATTGTGCAGAGCCATTGTCAGACCATGCCTGATGACTCTGCTGGTCCATGTCAGAAGGGGGCCACACAGCAGAGCCATCAGCTGTGTGCCCTAAACAGCAGCTCCACACCTTTATATCAGTTGTTTTCTTTTGTGCTGGAAAAGGGGAAATAAAGCCACTGGCCCAGGGAAGGGGAAGTAAGGACGATGCTGGACCAGAGTGCAGAGATGCCTATGGTGGCCCATCCCAAAAAGTGAGAGTGAATGGCAATAGGCGAGTTTTTCTCATGATGCATTCAGGGTATAAATTTGGCATGGTGGTGAAGTGACTGAGGTCTGGGGAAGGGCTGCTGGCTACTTTTGTTGACAAGCAATCTCGTCAAGTGAATCTAAAAATGGATTTCTGTGTGACTGGTGATACGTTACATACTTTAAATTCATTTCAAGCAATAACCAACATTAAACCACACACCTCTACAGAAACAATTCAACAATATTTAAAGACCCCTCAAGAGACAGTGTCTCATAATTTAAACATGATCAGTCAATTCTGCTATAGTAACAACCCACCTCAACACACACCAAGATCCTGAAAAATCTTCAAAAACCTCATCTGATGATATAACAATCTAAAAATTATATTAAAGTTTTGATGTCCCCTCAGTAAGGCCAGCACACAAACCCTCCACTGCAAATCACTATGCAGAAACCACGTTTAGAACCTTATAACACCCAGGCCTCAAAGAGCATCAACCTCATCTGTGATATGGATTTCTATGCAGAATACTACGCCTTGGCAACGCACAAAACATATATCGACCCTCAACAAATATGAAACAAGGAACCACAGATCAGTAAGAGAGACTTGAAGGCAAAAGACAACTGGAACTTCAAGTCAGACCCTGCATACAGCAAACAGAGAAATAGAAAATAAAATGCAAGATATCAATATAGTACTTTTAAACTGCTGTTTTTTCCTAAAATAGGGTTCAATGCGGTCTACAGAAATAAGAAAAATATTATAAAAACAAAACAGAACACCCCTAGCATTTCCAGCTAATATTTTACAATTTGGATTGCCCAAATGAGTTTTTAGTATTTTTTAAAATTTTAATTCATTCCACTCTACCCAAATATGTAATGGAAAAGTATTCCATAAACAGAAAAAAAACTATTATCAAAAATGTGCATTTCCAAAATTTGACATATTGCAATTAATAATTTTTTTAAAAAACTCTTTGAGTTTATTTTTTCCATTCACTTTGGTCCCAGTGTCTCTTTTCTGCTTTCCTCTGTTTTTTTTCCCTGTCTTTGCAGGATCTTTGCCCATATCTATCTTCTCTTTCTATTCCTATTTGTCCTGTCCACCATTCCCTTCTGTCTTCTAAGTGTCACCATTCCACCTCTTTTCCAGCATCACTATCAAGCTCATTTTCAAAGCACTTAGCCTCCCAAAGTTCCATAGAAACCTATGGAACTTAGCCTCCCAGAGTGCTTTGAAAATATGCCTCTATGTCTCCATTACCCCCCCTCCCCCTATTTCCAGCATCGCCCCTCTGGGTACCTCCAAACGCTTCAGAATTCCGTCACTCGCCTGATCCTTAGAGCTCGCAAATTTGATCAAATAACTCCACTTCTTGTGTCTATTCATTGGCTTCCGATTCTTTGCTTAACCCACCGAGCACTTCATATAGGTCCCCATTCTTATCTAGCATTCTTAACTATTCCTAATAGGGTGCTTAGATCTCTTGATTATAAGCTCCCTGTGTGCCTATCTACTCCCCCTTTCCCAGCATTGCTTCCCTTTATGCGCCTATCTCCCCTTCCCTTTTTCCCTGCCTTTGTTTGCCCATGTACACGCTTTTAGCATTGTTCTGTGTCCCTACCTACCCCCTTTCAGCATGGCCCCCAGAGCCCCATCTCCCCTCCCCTTTTTCAGCACTGCCTGCATCTGTGTGCTTATCTACTTCCCTTTCAGCATTGCTCCCTCTGTCCCCCTGTCTACCCCCATTTCAGAATTTCCTGTGTCCCTCTCCTTTCAGTATTGCCCCTCTGCATCCCTATCCTTATAGTTGTCTACCCCTTCTCTCCTCTATGTCACTGTTTATCCTAATATTCAGCATATCCCCTTCTCTTTCCTTGTTCCTGCACCCTGTAGACAGCATCTTTCTGCTCCTCCACCTCCCCCCCCCCCCGGTATGCCATCTTTCCCTACTCTGTGCTGTGCCCCCCCATGGTATGCCATCTTTCCTCCCTCTGTGCCCCCCCATGGTATGCCATCTTTCCCTCCTCTGTGCAGTGCCCCATTCAGTCACGATCAGGGCGTAGACCGTAGAAGTCTGCCCAGCTCCCATTTTGTTTCCAATTACCGGCGTTGCCACCCAATCTCCGCTAAGATTCTATGGAACCATTCCTTCTAAACAGGATTCCTTTGTGTTTATCCCACGCATGTTTGAATTCCATTACTGTTTTCATCTCCACCACCTCCTGCAGGAGCGCATTCCACATATTCACCACCCTCTCCATGAAAAAATGCTTCCTGACATTAGTCCTCAGTCTGCCCCCCTTCAACCTCAGTTCAGGTCCTCTAGTTCTACCGCCTTCCCGTCTCCGGAAAAGGTTTGTTTGCAGATTAATACTTTTCACATATTTGAACGTCTGTATCATATCACCCCTGTTTCTCTTTTCCTCCAAGGTATACATGTTCAGGCCAGCAAGTCTCTCCTTGTACGGTTTGCAACGCAAATCCCCTACCATTTTCGTAGCTTTTCTTTGCACCGCTTTCAGTCTTTTTACATCTTTAGCAAGATACGGCCTCCAAAACTGAACACAATACTCCAAGTGGGGCCTCACCAACGACTTGTAAAGGGCCATCAACACCTCCTTTCTTCTGATGGTAATGCCCCTCTCTACGCAGCCTAGCATCCTTCTGGCCACGGCCGTCACCTGTCGCATTGTTTCTTCACCTTCAGATCCTCCGACACCAACACCCCAAGGTCTCTCTCCTGAGTAGAGCTTACTAATCTTTCCCCTCCTATCCGGTATCTCTTTTGGGTTTCCGCACCCCAAGTGCATCACTCTACACATCTTGGCATTAAATTTTAACTGCTAGACCCTCGACCATTCTTCTAATGTTCGGAGATCCCCTCATCGTTTCTACTCCCTCCAGGGTATCCACTCTACTGGCTATTTTCGTGTCATCTGCAAAAAGGCACACCTTTCCTTCCAACTCTTCAGCAATATTTCCCATAAATATATTAAACAGAATAGGACCCAGCACTGACCCCTGAGGAACTCCACTGCTCACCTTTCTTTCCTCCGAGCAGATTCCATTTACCACCATCCTCTGCCACCTGTCAGTCAACCAGTTTCTTATCCAGTTCACCACTTTCAGTCCTAAGTTCAACCCTTTCAGCTTATTCACGAGTCTTCTGTGGGGGACTGTATCAAAGGCTTTGCTGAAGTCGATTACATCTGGCGCACGTCACTCATCCAGTTCTTTGGTCACCCAGTCAAAGTAGTCAATAAGATTCGTTTGGCAGGATTTTCCTTTGGTAAAGCCATGTTGCCTCGGGTCCTGTAACCCGTCGATTTCTAGAAAGTTAACTATCCTTTAGTACATAAGTACATAAGTACATAAGTAGTGCCATACTGGGAAAGACCAAAGGTCCATCTAGCCCAGCATCCTGTCACCGACAGTGGCCAATCCAGGTCAAGGGCACCTGGCACGCTCCCCAAACGTAAAAACATTCCAGACAAGTTATACCTAAAAATGCGGAATTTTTCCAAGTCCATTTAATAGCGGTCTATGGACTTGTCCTTTAGGAATCTATCTAACCCCTTTTTAAACTCCGTCAAGCTAACCGCCCGTACCATGTTCTCCGGCAACGAATTCCAGAGTCTAATTACACGTTGGGTGAAGAAAAATTTTCTCCGATTCGTTTTAAATTTACCACACTGTAGCTTCAACTCATGCCCTCTAGTCCTAGTATTTTTGGATAGCGTGAACAGTCGCTTCACATCCACCCGATCCATTCCACTCATTATTTTATACACTTCTATCATATCTCCCCTCAGCCGTCTCTTCTCCAAGCTGAAAAGCCCTAGCCTTCTCAGCCTCTCTTCGTAGGAAAGTCGTCCCATCCCCACTATCATTTTCGTCGCCCTTCGCTGTACCTTTTCCAATTCTACTATATCTTTTTTGAGATACGGAGACCAGTACTGAACACAATACTCCAGGTGCGGTCGCACCATGGAGCGATACAATGGCATTATAACATCCGCACACCTGGACTCCATACCCTTCCTAATAACACCCAACATTCTATTCGCTTTCCTAGCCGCAGCAGCACACTGAGCAGAAGGTTTCAGCGTATCATCGACGACGACACCCAGATCCCTTTCTTGATCCGTAACTCCTAACGCGGAACCTTGCAAGACGTAGCTATAATTCGGGTTCCTCTTACCCACATTTTCAGCAGCGACTCCATTATTTTTCCTACCACCGACGTGAGACTGCCAGCGTCAGGGTCTTCTCTCTGCAAGTCCCGCCTACTCAGAAACAGGAAGTTGAAACAAAGTAGGCGGGACTCGCAGAGGGAAGGCCCAGACACGAGCAGTCTAGACAGCATGGCCTGAATGTACCAATGTGTTACGATTCTGCCCGTGTTTCAGGCTCTCAGTCATCTCGCCACCTGGTGGCCAGACTTGGGGGCTGCAATGGACTGTCTGGTTATCATCACCCGTTCCAGATTTCAGCCCAGTCAGGTCTGGATCTTCCGGGCTGCCAGACTTGCTTGTTTTGTTTGAACCTACACAGCACCCGTAGTTGCCTGGTGATTGCTGCAGTGAGCCTCAGTAGCTGCTGGGCTTATTTTTTTTTTTTAATTCAAAGTGGACATTTGAATATTTCCTTTTTGATATACAATTCTTATATTTCTCTCACTTTAAACATTCTCTTTTGTCCATCATCTATAAATCTGTAAATAAACATTGACAAACTTTAATTTTAATTTTCCATTTCTCCCCCCCCCCCCCCCCCCCCCCCCCCCCCCCCCACCCTCCCATCAAGCGCCTATTACTAACTCACTTGGGTCATTGCTCTGATATGTGTCCAAAGTTCATCTTGCCTGTTATAAATTCCCAAACGTTTATCAGTTAATTTCTCCATCTCCTCAATTAGGGAAAGTTTTAGAATCCAGTCCTGCTCTGTTGGTGCCACTTGCTGTTTCCACAGCCGAGCAATAACACTCTTTGCAGCTGTCAAGCTCATCCTCTTCAGACGTCTTTGCCATTTGACTCCTCGTCTGTTCCCCAGGCCCAGCAGGCACCATTGAGGCTCACACAAAAAGTTCTTGCCTGTATGGGCAGTTATCTTTGCAGTTATAGATTGCCAATACATTTGTAATTTCCCGCAGGACCACCAGATATGCAAAAAAGTTCCCACATCCGTTAAACATCTCCAACAATACTGGGAAGCCCCTGGAAACATCATATGTAGTCTATATGGGGTAAAATACCATCTCGAGAGTACCTTGAAGGCATTTTCTTTCAATAACACGCATGTTGATGCCTTGTTGACCTCCAGGATAATGGCCTTCCATTCATGAACTGTCAATTCCTTTTCCAAATCTCTTTCCCATCTAGTCATATACAAACATTTTTCAAAACTCCCTCCCCTTATAAATTTATACAACCGGGATATGACTCCCTTCATTGTTCCCAGTGAGCCCCACATATTTTCTAGTACTTCATAGTCCTCCGGATCATTTCTTAACCATCCTTGTGTGTAAATGTAATGTTGGACCTGTAAGTAGAAGAATCTGTCCCTATCCAAAACCCCATAGTCTTCCTTGAGTTCTGTGAACAATCTCATTTTCCCATCCTCCAATACATCTCGAAACCTCAATATGCCCCTCTCAGCCCACCTCTTTGCTACCGGATTTCCCAACCCCACTCTAAAAGTGGGTTCCCCCCGAATATAAGCGTATGTAGATGTTTTCCTAGTTTTCCAGAAGCGTGTCCTAAGGGAACCCCATAGTGTCAACAAGTGCCCAACAAACGGATTGGTAGTAAGCCTGCCAATAGTAGGGTAGGCTGAAGATGCCCATATTACTGCTGCTGGGCTTATTAACCATTTTGAAACTCTCTGCTTTGCCTTTGCATCGTCTAAGGCCCTGGTATGTTGGTGCTTGTTGCACTTCAGCCTGAGTTTGTTACCTTGTTCTAGTTCCTTGCCTGATTCTGTTTAGTCTTTGTGTAGCTTAGCTTGTTCAGTTCTAGTCTTGATTCTTGGGTGTTTTCTGTGTCTAGTTCTGGGTTCTCTGTGTTTCTTGTTTAGTGGCTGCTTGCAGCTTTTAGTTCTTTCCCTTGTTTGTCAGTGTTTATTTCCTGTCTTAGTGGCTGCTTGCAGCTTCCAGTCTTTGTTCCCTAGCTTGTCCATTCCCTGCTTTGTGTTGTGTTGTCTATCTGTGAGTCCTAGCCCAGTTTCCAGCCTTGCTGCCCATGTTTATTCCTTTTCCCTCTGACCCTCAGTCCCTGTGCTGCCTAGCTGTTATCCAGTCCTGCCCTGTCCTATAAGTCCTGCTGGCCGCCAGCAGCCAGGGGCTCAACTCCTGGTGAAAGGTGGCCATGTGCAGGTGAAGCCTAGCTCTTTATCAGAGTTCTGCCTTGCCTCTGGTGTGGGGTGGTTTTGCCTGCCGCTGCCGCTCCTCGGCAGTGGCCTAAGGGCTCACAACCCAGTTTCCTGCTTTGAAAGCGTGACACAATGGGCAGTTGTGTGGCTGGGCCTCCTTTATGCAGGGGCCTGGGACAGCTGCCACTTTTGCTTATTGGTAAAAGAGGCCCTGAATATCACAGAACAATGACAATATAACTGTGTTAAAGTGACAAGAGCTACAAAAAGTGTAATCATGAAAAATGTAGAAAATTAGGACACTTCACATTTTGATTTTTACTTTACTACTACTAAGATAGCATCATTCAAAAATGCCATGCTTACTGTCACATTTGTTAAAAGGCCAAACCAAAACTGCACTAGGATTGCACAAATTAATTTTCAATGTAACTAAGGCTTGATGCACATAAAATGTGTATCACAGAGGAAGTAAAAGAGTGAGCTAATTTAGTGCATTTTGTATGCTAATGACCTGCAAAGAAACTGAAGCAAGCATTTCCAAAACCCACTAAGTCCATAGTAGTTGCACTGGACTTTTGGAAATAAGCCTTTCTATTATTTCCTATGCAGGGAAGTGAACTAAAATTTATCATGCTTTTATTTGGAATTTAGTGCTGAAACTTTACTCGACTTCTGTATCTGAAGTTATGTTTTGGTCCTTCCAAAGGATATCAATTGGGCATTTTAAATATCAGAGTCCAAAGACCCAAGACGCCAGGTTGTCATTTACTGGAGACCCAATTCCTAATGTGGGGACCAACAGACATAGGACCAGCTGACCCAAGGCTCCCAGGTTCTGATTCAAGGATCCCTTACTTCCTCCATCCATTCTCCCACCTATACTGCCAAATAATTTAGCTAACCAACTAGTCTACTCCCCACCAACCACCAACTCCATAACCAGTCTACCCAAACCCCCACCAACCAATCCACTACTGTATCTACCTTCCTACCCTAGTGCTGTTGACGGGCAGTTGGGGAGTATTTTAGAATGAAGGGAGAATCTTAGCTGCTCTGGGAGCCCCCGAGGCATTTGGGAGTGGACCAGAGAGCTTCCAACTCAATGGTCAGATTTCTACATCATATTACATTACATAATAACATTTAAACCCTGCACTTACCATTACTGGATCAGAGTGGCTCACAAAGTAAGAAGCTGGGTATACCCAGGATAATATTATAACAGTAATTTATTTATTTTATCACTGATCATATAACATGTTTGTAATACATAGGATAGAATGTGAATATGGACAGAGTTGTTGTTGCAAGTTTAGTTAGAGGGCTAGTTATTTCTATTGTTAGACGCTGATCTTATCAAGCGAAGTTTTAAATAGTTTACGAAATATGAGGTAGTCTTCAGTTTGATGAAGTTGTTTGGGAAAGAGTTCTATCTAGTCGTACTTTGGTATGAAAATCCAGCATTGTGGATAGTTTTATATTTGATTTTATTACATTGAGGAAGCGTAAGACAAGAAAGTCTCTGGAAGATTTTTTTTAGCATTGCGTGTTGATAGCTCTATAAAAGGATTCTGCATGTAAGATGGGGGATGAACCATAAATTATTTGGTGGGTGAATGCACATAATTTGAAAGTAATGTGTGAACTTATAGGTAGCTAGTGTAATTTAAGTAGAAGCGAGGTTGCTTTGGAATATCGGGTAGCTTTAAGTACAAGACGAGCTGCTGTGTTTTGAGCAGTTTGTAATTTTCTGATTAGTGAGATCTTCAGTCCTACATAGACTGCATTGCAGTAATCAAATTTTGATAGTACTAAGGACTGAGTTAATGATCTGAAAATTGTGTTTTGAAAATAAGGTCTTAATTGTTTTAGTTTCCATAATAATTTAAATACATTAGACACTATAAGTTTTGTTACCAATAGTAAATGTAGAAGTAATTGGTTGGTGAGGGTTTGTTAGTATTAAGAATTTGGTTCTCTCTTGGTTCAGTCTGAAATTGTTTGCCCAAGGTTCCATTACGTCAAGGCATGATTTTATATTGGTTAAGATTTATTTGATACCTTTGTCAAAAGTGACAGATTGTAACATCATCAGCATACATGAAACAATTGAAACCACTTGATTCAAGTAGATAACCTAGAGGTGCCATCATTATATTAAACAGGATGGGGGAGAGAGGAAAGCCTTGTGGCAGTCTGCAATTAAAGGACCAGGGAGCTGAGATGAGGCCTGATTGGTAAAATCTAGAGGTGAGAAAGCCCTTGAACCATTGAAGAACATTGCCAGATATACCAATATAATCTAATAGATTGAGTAGAATGTTGTGGGCCACTGTATCAAAAGCACTGGACATATCAAATTATAAGATGAGCTTTCTGCCTTTGCTTAGCTCTTTTCTGAAGTTTGCAATAAGCATTGTTAGGACCATTTTGGTGCTTTAAGAGGACCTGAAACTTGATTGGCAGGCATGTAATATTGAGAAAGAGTTAAGATAGTCCATGAGTTGTTGGGTAACCAGGCCTTCCACTACTTTAACTGTGGGATAGTGGCTACAGACCTGTAGCTTGAAACTTCATTCAAGCTGGATTGTGGGTTTTTGGGAATGGCGGTTAGGATTATTTTTACATTTTTTGAAGGAAAAATTCTATGAGATAGCATAAATGTTATATTTGATTGCAGACACTGTTAAGGAGCTGATTTTAAGAGGTAGCTGGGATATGGGTCAAGTATACATTAAGAGGATGCATTTTTTAGTAAGTAGTGCTTGACTGAGTCTAATGTTGGCTTGGAGAAGGAAATCCATATTCTGTCTGCAGGAAGGCAGTTGGGAGATGTGACAGGTATACTGAAAAGATTTGTGATTGGACTTGTAGAACCTTTCAGGTCTTCCTGATTCTGACAATCTTCTGTTCAAAATAATTTGCTAGTTGGTCAGCAGAAGAAGCTGATTCATTACCAATAGTTAGAGGCTGTGTGTTTAGTAGATTGTTAACTAGGGGCAATGGGGCATAGAGTTTCCTAGTATTTAGAGAGAATTGGCCAATATATTTGGCACAGTGAGATGTTTTGGCTTTTTTATTACTTTTGTACTCTTAATGATTCTCTCCAATTTTCCATATTCATTTTGGTTTTTGATTTTGACCATAATATTTCTAGGTGTTTGCAGTATTTATATTTAAATCTTTTTATTAATAGTAACAGAGCTGATACAGAGTATGCTATGAAAAGAGACCATTACAAATTATCAATGTCATAACTCCAGTCACTATACAAATTTTCCATTTTATCCCCCCTCCCCTCCCCCCCCCCCCCCCCCCTAATTACGTTTCAACTAGTGTTATTGATGATGCAACAAAGAATGCCTCCCACAAGTTCAACACACAATGGATCGAAAACCCTAAACAAAGCAGACTAAGCAAAAGCTGACATTAACCACATTGATAAACTTTGTGACTTGTATGAACAGTCCCTCCCCCCTCCCCCTCCCAATACTTTAATAGCTCAAGGAGCACACAGATTATGATTCTATAACCAAACTCTCCTGGCCTTATACACTATAAGACCGCATACCCCTATCGCAAAGGACTGGTAGAGGGCCCGTATAAGAAATTTAAAACAAATGAGAGGATTTTGTCTTATCACCTCCCATTCTTCTTTTGAGCCCCATTCTTAAGCCACAAAGCCCCCACAGAGGAGGAGAGGGAAAGAGAGAGAGAAGAAAAAAAAAAAAACAAAAAAACTAAAAACCATTTAGTACTAAACTTCGTGCACTTGGAGACAGGGACTGAACATAAGGCCCCCAAACCTCCAAAAAACGTGTTCTTTTCTTTTGCGAGGGTCCCACCGCCCGGCGTTCATGCAGCAGCAGGTCATGAAATCTGTTCCTCCAGTGCCAAAAATCTGGTGGGTCTACAGTCATCCACCCATTCAGGATCACCTTCTTCCCTATCAGGCAGGCCTTACGAATCAATTGCCGTTGGCCCCCCCGCTGTAGGACAAAGAGTTCATATTTGTCGAATAGAATCCCCAGAGGAGTGCAGCTTATTCTAGATTTTACCAAGCCTTCCAAATACTTTATAATCAATTGCCAATATCTTTGTGTACCCGGGCACTCCCAAAGGCAGTGATAAAGTGTACCTTCCCGCTGTTGACACTTAGAACATAATGGATCTGGTACCCCTCCCATCTTGAACACCTGTGGTTTGGTCATGTATGCTCTGTGCAGAATACGAAATTGGCATTCCCTAAGATTTGCATGTACAGAGATCCCTGGTATACGGGACACCAGCTTTGTATAATCTAAATTCAAACTAGGTCTCTGCATGTCTCGTGCCCAACGGGCTGTGATTACTGCTGTATTTCTCTGGGGTCTCAACTCCCACAGTCGCTTGTGCAAACTCGAGATCGAGAGCCGTGACCCCAGGATTTCCTTAAAAAATTCCCTTACTTTCCTCCCATGCCCACTATTCAACTGTTCCATATTTAGGGTTCGGACTTAGTGGGCTAATTGCAGATACGCAAACTCATGACTAACATCTATGCCTACCCCCAACGCCCCCAGATTTAACAGTCCCCAATACATGTTCCAATCTTATTATACCCATAGCTGCCCACCTTCTAAATACCTTATTCTCGGAACCAGGTGTGAACGCAGGGTTACCTTGCAGTGGCAACATATCAGATGTGTCCGCTGCCAATCCCCAGTACCCATTCAAATCCTTCCAAACCTCCCTCATGGGTCCTAATAATAAACTATCCTTAAATTTATGTGGCACCGAGCTCTGCGGGCCATGCAGTAGATAATGTATGTGAAATGGTGCGAAAAAAGCCTGTTCCAGCTCCCTCGGGGTGAAATCCTATTTGTCTAATAACCAGTCTCTCAGGTGTCGTAGCAAACATGCTTGATTGTATTTTTTAATATCTGGTATCCCCATACCCCCCACCCTCCAAGAACCCATTAAGAGTTCCAATGATACTTTGGGCTTTTCCACCCCTCAGATAAACTGTCGTAGATGCTTATGAAATTGCCTAAGATCCTTGTTTCTCAAACGTAACGGTAAAACTTGCAAGACATACAGCCACCTGGGGAATTCTGCCATGCGAAACAGCTGGATTCTTCCATGTAACGAGAGCGGTAATACTGCCCATTTTTGCATCCTATGCCTCATGTTGTCCAGCAACTTGGTAAGATTAAGGCCATAGAAGGCCGTAATTTTCATGGCAACCTGCACCCCTAAGTATGTCAAACTGTCGTTAGCCCACTTTAATGGGAACCCCTCTCCCCACTCCCCCCGCACTTTATCCGTTGCTGTTAATGCCAAAGATTTTGAGAAGTTGACCTGAAATCCCGCAAAGTCCCCATATTCCCTGAATAATTCCAACAAAGCGTCTAGAGATTTTCTGGGGTCCGTGATATGTACCAAGATATCGTCCGCAAATGCGGATATCTTAAATCCGACCGTCCCCCATTCTACCCCAGCGATTTCCGGATGGGACTCAATCTCTCTAATCAGGGGATCCGATGTCAGTACAAAAAGTAATGGGGAGAGAGGGCATCCCTGTCTCACCCCTCTCCTGATTGAGAACGTCTGCAACCGTTCACCATTGATCCACAAAAACGCTTGAGGGTTCGAGTACAGAGCCCCTATCGCCTTCCTGAAAAAACCTTCTATACCTACTTTCTCCAAACCTGCGAACATAAACTGCCAAACCACTCAATCAAAAGCCTTCTCTGCATCAAAACTTACTAGCAAAGAAGGCTGTCCTTGTTCCTCCACTCGCTCTAACGAGGCTAACAGAGCCCTCACATTACTTACCACTGATCTACCCTTTACAAACCCCACCTGCGGGGATGCTACCAAACCCAGCAACACCCGTGCCAACCGGTTTGCCGAAAATTTTGCGTAGAGTTTAACATCGCAATTTAATAGGGATATTGGCCTATATGAACCCATATCCTCCGGGTCCTTGCCCGGTTTTAGCAACACAATCATTTTGGCCATACTTAAAGTCTCTGAGGTCGACCCGGAGGCCACCATGGAATTAAAAAGATTCAATAAAGGCGGAGTCACCTGTTCTTGTAGTCATTTATAAAAAGCCATGCTATACCCATCGGGCCCTGGTGCCTTGTGAATATCGCTCTGTTGTAACGCTAAAATTAGCTCCCCTTCTCCAATGGGGGCATTAAGGTTTTGTTTCTGTGAGTCTGTCAACCTTGGGAGGTCAATATTATCCAAAAACAGTGCATTATCAGGTACTATGTCTGTGTTCTCCTTATACAGGCTTCCATAGTATTGCCTAAAACTATCTACTATGTCCTGTTCCAGTCTAAGCAGCCTGCCCTCTTGACTCTTCACTTGCAAAATCCTAGATGTACCTCTTTTCCCCTTAGCTAATCGGCCTAGCAAAATACCTGCCTTATTCCCGTACATGAACATCTGATGTTTATAATACAGAATGGATTTCTGTGCCCTCTCCTGTATGAGTTCATTCAATTCCCTCTGGGCCTCCAAATATATTAACTTCTGGTCTTCTGTCTGAGCTGCCCCATATTTCTTCCGGTGCACTCTCACCTCCTGTTCCAACCTCAATATCTCTTTATCTCTCCGTTTCCTCTTCCATACCCTATATGCGATTATCTCACCCCTTAAGACCGCCTTTGCTGTTTCCCAATACAACCCAGGTTGTTCTATATGCCCTCCATTATGATACTCGTAGTCCCTCCACTTTTCTTGTAAAAGTTCTTGGAATTTTGTGTCCCGATAAAGCTCAAATGGAAATGTCCACCCCCCATGCCCTCTCCTATCTCCTGCCCCTTCTAAAGTCACCCATATGGGGGAGTGGTCCGATATTTCGCTGGGCCCAATCTCTGCCTCCACAGTTTTAGAAAAAAGGGGGTATGAAACAAAGATGTAATCAATTCGGGATAGGGAAGAGTGAGCCCGAGATAAGTGTGTGTAATCTCTGCACCCCGGATGTCGCACTCTCCACACATCTATCAAATCTAATGTGGTACACAAAAACGGTAGTCCCCTAGAGTAGTGACTAGGGCCCAAGCCCCCCCCCCCCCCCCCCGACCTGTCTTATCCATTAATGGGTCATACACCATATTAAAATCTCCCCCAAGCACCACATTCCCCCTCTGGTATGGCGTCAACAATGTTATGATTTCTTTGTGAAATTTCTTATCATATACATTTGGTGCATATATATTACAAAAAATGTAGGGCGTCCCCCCCATCTCTACTTCTACCAATATGAACCTGCCCACTGCACTCCTCTTAACTGACTTTATGACCAGCCGCAGCCCCTTTCGAAACAAAATCAACACACCTGCCTTCTTATTGTGAGCTGGGGCCCCGACTACAGTTTCTACCCACCCCTGCCGGAATTTATTGTGCTCTACTGAAGTCAGGTGTGTTTCTTGAAGAAACACAACGTCCGCTGCATGACGCTGCAAAGCCTGTAAAATTGTCTTCCGCTTTACGGGCGATGAGACCCCCCCCCCCACATTCCACGAAATCAACCTAACCTGCCCCAGCACTCCAAAGTAGCAC
This sequence comes from Microcaecilia unicolor, assembly GCF_901765095.1. Lineage (NCBI taxonomy): Eukaryota > Metazoa > Chordata > Amphibia > Gymnophiona > Siphonopidae > Microcaecilia > Microcaecilia unicolor. The sequence continues at coordinate 173,668,707 of NC_044036.1, forward strand.
ATAACTCAGTGTGATTTCCTTCCTATCATGTGGAGAACGCACCTCCCAGCCCTTAGGTGCCTCCCCTCTTAACCATTGTGTCCTCCATGGATCCTCTCCAATGTATAAAGTCAGCAAGCAAATAATATCAAACACATCAGATGCATTCCCAAAAAAACCCCAAAACTCCCCCCTCCCCCCCTCCCCCTTCCCTCTCCACAGACCACCAGGTAATGTTCTCATCCGAGAACTGGTCACGCGTCTGCTCTACCCCGCCCCCTCCAACCTTAACTATAAATTAACACGTACAACCCTTTTCAACATGTCTTCGTAAATTGCTTAAACCCTCCTCCCATATTCAAGCTAATATAGTCCCTCCTAGCCTAAAATTCCCTCTCAAACCACAATTTTCCCTCAGATAATTGGTTTGTTAAACTATAAAAACACTTTCCAAACTTTTAAATCCCCAAACATGGGACTCTATTGCTGTTGCATGTGAAGTCTTACTCGACCACATTCTCCAGTTTCTGCTCCAGCTCTGTCAAAGTGGGTCCATTTCTCCTGCGTCTATTCTGACTGATCCCCACCATCCAATCTCCTGTACGGGTATCTCTACTTCTGTCAGCGCGCTGTCTCCTCCGCGTTCTGCTCCATGCCTCCTTTGATCTCCTTGACGAACTGCATCGCTTCCGCTGGGGCAGTGAAAAATCGTGTCTGACCATCATAGTGAACCCTCAGGCGCGCCGGGTACAACAAGGCAAAGCGAACTCGACATTGATGAAGCTCCGTACAGGGACCCACAAATTGCTTGCGTTGCGCAGCCACTGCAGCTGAGAAATCCTGGAAGCACAACACCCTCTGCCCTTCATAGCATACTTTTCCCAGGGATCGTCAAGCTCTCAAGATCTCCTGTTTATGAGTGTAATTTAAGATTTTGCAAATTACAACTCGTGGACGCATCGCTTCCGATCTCAACTGTCCCAAGCGGTGTGCACGCTCTATCTTTAGGTTATTCTCCAGGGCTTTAACTTGCAAGACCTTTGGCAGCCAGGACTCTAAAACTTCGCGCAGATCTACTTCTCTTACAGCTTCCGGGATCCCCACTAGTCTGAGATTGTTTCTTCTTGCTCTGTTCTCCAAGTCTTCCAATTTCATTTCTAGTTGGGTAATCCTCTTCTGCCAGTCCTTATCACGGCCCTCCTGCTGTGCACTCCGATCTTCTAATTCTGACAGTCTTTGCTGGAATCCCGCCATATCATTCTTTAGTCCTTCTAGCTTGCCATCCATATTATTAAGCTTTTCGGAGATCCTCTGCAATTTAACATCTACTGATGACTCCAGCAGTTGCGAGACCTCCGCCGCTATTTCAGCCGCCCAGATAGAGCTCACAGTTTCTCCCGAGGGACCCGCGTCCGCCATTTTGCCGTCTCCAGTTCGCCCTCGTGCTCCATCTTTCCGCAGCGATTTGGATGCCATACTATTGATATTTTTCGGCGGATCTTCTCAGATTTCTCCTTGGTAATGTTCTGTTTCTATTTGTACTCCATACATGTTGTTATCTTGTCAATTTCAGCCGTTAGAGGGGTTGATGTTATATCGGGGTCTCAGAGCTCTCCCCTGCGGCGTCCTATCCCTCGCCTAGCATCACGTGACTCCTTGCAGTATTTATTTATTTTAATTAAGGATGTCCTCTGAGAACCAGGTTGAGATTTTCTTGGTGGGTCTGAATTTTGTTTTCATTGGTGCAATATCATTATTAAGCACAGTTGTACATAGGTTGTCCCAGGTGTGGTTAAAGTCATTACTAAGTGAAGATGTGAGGAGTTTTATTGGACCAAAATTCTTCTAAGTTAATTTTGCCTCTTGTTTTGAAAGCAGACTCTTGTTTTGTTTTTAATTAATGTATTCAGGTTATTTGTTTCCAATTAAGTGTGAAATTTAATTTAAAATGGTCTGACCAAGGTGTTTGCAACCATGAGACTTCACATATTTGAAAGTTGGTGGCGTCCGTGAATCTATGAGCTAGAATGTCAAGTTGATGACCTTTGTTATATGACTGGGATTTGTTGAATAAGTAATGTAAAAATTCCAGGTATAATAGACATATAAGAAGCTATTGGTATTGGGATCATTCTGTTTGTCCAGATGTAAGTTAATGTCTCCCACTCGTATGTCATTGTCTGAATTGACATGTGTTGGCAGTGCTTTTTTTTTGTAGAAAAAAAGGTGCTGGTACTCATTACGGGCGGGGTCACCACATATGGCCCCACCCCTGATAGCCACACCCACATTAGCCACACCCCTTATACCAGCCATGGCGCATATAAACAGACATCACTGAAAATAATATACTAGTACAGGAGAAAAAAATAACGTGAGTTTTTTTCATTATAAATCATTTCTGTAAGCTGTTACAGCTCCAGTATACCCAGTGCAAAATAAGACAGCCGATGTAAATTCTCAAATTGGACATATTAGTATATTCCAAACATTAAAATTAAAATAAAATGATTTTTTTTTTACCTTTGTTGTCTGGTGACTTTGTTTTTCTATCCATATTGGTCCCAGTCTCTGATTCTGCTGCTCTCTATCTGTTCTCTTACCTCCGTTTCCAGGGCTTCCTTTCCATTTATTTCTTTACTTTCCTCCTTTCTTCTTCATTTCTTGCCCTACATCCATAAATAAAAGCTGTGTCCTTCTCCGTGGAATTGACTGGAGGAGGTATAACGTGGATCCAGCTTTTGCCTATTTTCTCCATCCATGTGCAGTTTTTCTCCTTTCTTCCCTTTCCGTCATTTCCATCCATGTGCAGTTTTTCTCTTCTCTTCCCTTTCCCTCATCTCCATCCATGTGCATCTTCTTCTTTTTTCTTTCCTCCCCTCCATCCATGTCCAGCATTTATCCTCTCTTCTCTCCCTTGTATTCATATAAAGCAATAATTCTCTCTTCCCTCTCCTCCATCCAAGTCCAGCATTTCTCCTCTCTCCCCCCAAACCCCTCCATCCAATCATGTCCAGCAATTCTCCTCTATCTCCTGCTCCCCTCTCCATCCATTTCCAGCATTTCTCCTCTCTTCCATGGCCTCCCCTCCCACCCATGTGCATCTCCATCCATGTCCAGCATGTCTCCTCTCTCCCCTGCCCTCCCCCCTCCCATGTCCAGCGATTCTCCTCTGTCCCCTGTCCTCCCCTGCCATCCATGTCCAGCGATTCTCCTCTCTCCCCTTCCCTCCTCTCTGATCCATGTCCAACGATTCTCCTCTCCCCTGCCCTCCCCTTCCATCCATGTCCAGCGATTCTCTCTTCCCTGCCCTCCCCTCACATTCATGTCCAGCGATTCTCCCCTGCCCTCCCCTACATCAATGTCCAGCGATTCTCCTCCCTCCCCTGCCCTCCCCTTCTATCGATTCTTTCCCCAGCCCGTCCTTCTTCTCCATTGCCTGCCTGCCTGCTATGAAGCAATAAAGAAAGACTGCAGGCAGCGATTGAGAGAGGCTGGTAGCGTCGGACTCGCAGAGGGAAGCTCCGACGCTGCCAGCCTCTCTCAATCGCTGCCTGCAGCCTCTCTTTATTGCTTCATAGCAGGCAGGCAGTGGAGAAGAAGGAGTGGCTGGGTAGGGTTACAATATTTGTGAAGACAATAAAGAGGACACAAAAATAAAATGCTGCCATGCCCCCAGCCCCGTCCTTGCCCCTCCATGCCATGTTTTGCATAGTCACCTTGACTTGACCCCCCCCCCCAAGAAAGCCAGATTCTATAAGCAGTGAAAATACTGGTGAAAGTAACAGAAAATGTATTTTCTTCTGTACTCTGCTAAATACAAAGCTAGAAACATCAACATTTCCAAAAAAGTAAATATCCATGAGCAGCATGTCCCCCTCTCTTTTCCTCTCCATCCCCTTCTATCCATGTGCTGCATTTCCCCCTTTTCCCTTCCCTCACCTCCATGTATAGCATGTCGCCCTCTCCTCTCCCTTACCTTCCACCTATGTGCAGCTTGTCCCCTTCTTTCTCCCTCCCATCTATGAGCAGCTTGTTCCCTTCTCTCCCTCCCATTGGGATAATATGGGATTTTAAAAAAGTCAAATTAAAAAAACAAACTTTTTTTTCTGAAGAAACTAAATTCTGAAATAAAACACAGCCTAGCAAAGTCTTGCAGAAGTATTTTATTCACATTTGTGGGATATATACATTGCTAAGGCAACAGGAGAGGTCATGAAGCAGTTGGACTAGCCACAACTGATTAAATTTAGCCTAATACTGAAGACTCAAGGGTTCAAACCATCGTTTTGAAAATGTGAGTTCTTTATCAATCATAGCCAGCTAAAAGAACAGAGATAAGGTTTAAAGTCTGCAGCCTACCTTAATACACAGCTGTGTGAGGGTCTCCCAAATGGTTTGCCTGACAAAGCAAAGCTTCCATTTTTAATACACTTTATCTCTCTTTGAAGTTAGAAACTAGTCTAGGTTTTTTTCAGCTTCACTGATTTCATTTACACTACCTTTTTAACAGCTCTGCAGTAGTATACAGTCTGTGCGCTGGAAACTGCTCTCCTGATGTACAAAGGAGTTAGCAAACAAAGGACTTGGAGCAGATGAACTCAGGAGGCAGCACACATTTAAATAATACAGTTAATAATATCACCCACCAGTGTCTGGTTTAGAGAGACCACTTTCTCCCTGTTCTGTCTGTGGGCTGGAAACTACTCTCCTGAGCTGGCAGACAGAGTAATTGGAACTGGTGGAGAACTCAGGATTAAAATTAAAAAAAATTTCAACTACATGCCTAAATACTTCTTAAACAAGTAGGTCTTTAGCATTTTATGAAAGTGTCCATAGTTCATTTCTGACCTAATCAGGTATGGTAGATTATTCATTGAAGCTAAACAAAAGTACCAAGTTCAAAATTACTGTACTTCCATTTTAGTGCACATTAAAAAAAAACAACTTTGGAATCAGTTCACAGTTTCAGCTATCGTGCATTATGCATCTCAAGATAAAAAAAATATATTAAAAAAAAGATGTTCAAAGCAGTTTTATATTGAGGCAGCGGGCAAAGAAAGTGTTAACTCTGAGAAATGATATTAAAAGCTTGAAGTTAGAATTCTAACTTTTTACTTTGCAACTAAAGTGAAGGTATGCCAGATGGTTCATATTATTTCAATGTCTAGCTTGGCCGAGCTAAGGTTAGGAAAGGTCAGTGAGAAATGAAACTCTGTCCCTTGTGAATTGCCAATGCTAGCTGGCACAGCTGTAAACTATTATGAATGAATAAAGGAATGAGCCAGACATATGATTAATTGTAGTTTAAAATGCTTAGATAGAAAATACTATTTAGAGAGAGAGAGGCAATAGATTAGTATTTACAAGTTTTTGATATTTAGAATATGTCTTATAAGAAATACTGATTCTGTGTAAATTAATAAGGTTTGTGTCTGTGTAGAATATCTGTTAAATTCTGTATTACTCTTTGTCTGCTGTTTAAGAGGTCAAGCAAGGACTGCATTGAGGAGATCAACATGTGGTTTGACTTAGCCATAGTTCTGGCTGGTTCAATGTATAAGCTGATAGGTGAAGAGGTCAGAACTAGTCAGCTCTCTTCTCCTTGATTAATTATAGCTAAGTGTAGGACTGGCCTCCTGGAAGTAATAACCTGATATGTATGCTATTAAGTAAGATTGGCTTTTGACCCCTTTAATGAATGCCAGAGTTTAGTTAGCAGTTAGTACTAGGAATATGAGAAATCAATCATAATAACATGTAAGAGACTGGAGACCAAATGTCTGGCTTAAGGGGCCCCAGGTCAGAGGTCAGTTTAGGATGTCTGGAACCTATGTAACTGATATTTCAAAAGTAATGATTGGTTGAGGCAAGGTAGCCAATCAATTTCTTAACCAATTGGGAGTAAAGGGGGCTAGGCTAGGAGGAGGGCTTAGGACCCTATTTAAGTAGGAGCAGAAGCAGTTTACGTCAGAAGGAGCTCAGAAGAAAGAGAAGGACAGAAGGAACAGACAGAAGAAGGAGAAGACAGCATAAGAAGAGAAGCAGCTGAGACAAAGACACAGAGAGCTGAGAGAAAGAGAAGAGAGCTAGAACTGATGTCTTGCTTTGTTTGCTGGCAAATAAAGAAGATTTTTCTCTCATACTGGTGTGTGCTGTCTGACTCCTGAAGCATCACAAATTCATGCCTCCATTCCTGCAACAATTCTTGGTGGCAGCGGTGGGATGAATCCTGCATTAATCCCAGCACCCAACTGACTGGAGAACATTCGCCGGGTATGTATTCTGTATTTTGTATTGTAATTCTAGCTAGAAAATTGTAAATCAGCCCCTCAAACAAATTGAGGAAGGAGAGCCTGATCAACTCTCAGCGAAGGCCCTAGTACCTTCTAATCTAGAGGAGATTAGAAGCGAAAACGCTTGAGCTTATCTGTATCTGAGAAATCTGAAATTGTTGGGTGGGATTTTCTGTATGGAATGTGTGATGCGTGAATGATTATTGAGTGCGGACTTCTTATAGCTGCATTTCCAATTAACGCGAGTTCAATTGGTCAGCAACGGAAGGAAGCGATTGCTGTCTGTCTACCTAGTGTCTCGAGAGTGCAGACCCCTTACTGCACTTTCAAAAATTCCCCCCCTCTTTGTGTGTTGTAACTGTAAGCATTATGGGTGGGACATCATCTAGACAAATTGATACCCCCCTAGATTGTATGCTTAAGAACTTTAAAAAAGGATTTTTAATTAATGACTATGGACAGACTTTAAGCTCAGGTACTTTAAGAACCTTGTGTGAAGTTGAGTGGCCATCTATGGGAGTGGGGTGGCCCCCTAGTGGCAGCTTAGATATTGAAGTAATCCGGAAGGTCTACAGCATAGTTGTAGGAGAACCAGAATATTCTGAACAACTCCCCTATATAGATTCTTGGGACAGCCTCGTGACTGACCCTCCCTCCTGGTTGAAAACTTATATGGGATCCCCAGTAAAATTCATGTTAGGCCGTGTTCAAAGAAAGATTAGAAAATCTAAACTAGAAGAGGGAAAGAGCCCTAGGAAGCTTACCACCCAATCAGTGGCTTCCGCCCCTACCCTGTCCGAGAAACCCATACTCTCTGATGACCCCTCAGACCTTGAGCCACCACCTTATGGCCCATTGTTGGGGTTCCGTGCCGCCCCTAGAGATCCACGCCGCCCAGCTCAAGCCTCTCCAGTACAGGCTTCTCCGGATAGTTCCTCTTCTGTGCGAACCCCACCACATCCTAGGTTGGACTTTTCACCTGGCCTCTACCCTTCTGTGCCAAATCCTCTCCTGTTAACCTCTGAAGACCCGTTTTGGGTTCCACTCCCTGACTCCTCAACTCCTGACAGCCCAGCCTCTCCCTCTAATACCCCTACCCACTCATCAGGGGCCCGGCATCCCTTTCAATGGACTGACTCACCTGTGACCACCTCTCAGTCTATGAGTACCCCTCCCCATCCCTCAGGGGTTCAACATACCTCCACTGAATGGGTTAGACCTGCTGCAATCACCTTTGAGCATGATAGGAGGGTAGCTCCTAGCTCTACCTCAGGTTCCATTCCCACCTCCTCGAGAGTTCTGCCACTTCGTCAGGTAACTACCACTCGACCAGATCCTAATAATCAGGGTCAGGTTATACAGGCACAGGCCTACCAGTATGTACCCTTCACAACCACCGATCTCCTGAATTGGAAGACGCATTACCCCTCTTATACTGAAAAGCCTCAGGCAGTGGTGGACCTAGTGGCTAGCATTATGGCCACCCATAACCCAACCTGGACTGATTGTCAACAACTTCTCCTGACCCTCTTCACAACTGAGGAGAGGCGGAAGATTTTGCAAAATGCTGAGGCCATCACGCGAGAGCGTGTCCCCGGGGGGACACAAGACCCAGAGGGATGGGTTAGAGCTCGGTTTCCTCGCGCAGCTCCAGATTGGGATCCAAATGATGGGCAGCACTATGAACTGTTGTCTGGCTATTGCCGGGACTTGCTGGAAGGTATGAGGAAAGGCATAAAGAGGCCCATTAATCTGGCAAAGGTCTCTGAAATTCTCCAAGGGGCAACTGAATCCCCTGGGGCCTTTCTAGAGCGACTAATTGAAGCCTACAGAACATACACCCCATTTGACCCTGAAGCCCAAGAAAATCAGAGAATGGTGAATAGTGCATTGGTGGCCCAGAGTATGCCAGATATCCGGAAGAAGTTGCAGCGTCAGGAGGGATTCGCAGGGATGAATACCACCCAGCTAATTGAGATCGCAACTAAGGTTTTCATTAATAGAGATCAGGAGGTGCGCCGAGAGGCTGACCGGAAGATGCAGAAGAAGGCCGACCTTTTAGCGGCAGCCATTACTAATTCCACCCTTAACCGAGGTCGACCTCTAGCTAATGGGAAGCCAAAGTGGGACCCCGGACCACCAGCCAGGCCCCGAGATTCCTTCAATCAATCCCGGCCAAGGGGGGAGAATCCCAGACCAAGACTGGAGAGGGACCAGTGTGCCTATTGTAAGGAAAGAGGGCACTGGAAAGATGAATGCCCCCAGAGGCGCCAGGGACTGAGAAGGGGACCAGGAGATCGAGGAAGCCGAGGCCGAGTTCGAGAGGGAAGATATGAGCCTCCTGAATCTGACATCATCGGGATAGCCGAGATGGCAGAATGGGACGAATAGGACAGACCGGGTTCCTACAAACTGGGCTCCCAGGAACCTATGGTCAAGCTAACTATAGGGAGCCGCTCAATTCCATTCATGATTGATACAGGAGCTGAACATTCTGTTGTGACGGAGCGATTAGCGCCTGTGTCTGGAAAAACTGTCCGAGTGGTGGGAGCCACGGGGGTGCAGAACCGGAGGCCCTTCCTGACAACCCGTAGATGCCAATTAGGCTCACACATAGTCACTCATGAATTCCTGTATATGCCAGACTGTCCAATCCCTTTGTTAGGTCGAGACCTGCTGTCCAAGCTTAGGGCCCAAATTTCCTTTGACTCTGATGGCCAGACTTCAGTCTCCTTTCGGCCCCCAACATCCAGCCCTAAGGGTATATTGAGTTTCTGTTGCCCTCTTGAAGAAGAATGGCGGCTGCATCAGTCGCAGGGCCAAGTTGACCTACCCCTGGCAGACAGCTTTCAGGTCAGTGGGGTATGGGCAGAAGATAATCCCGCAGGGTTGGCCCGAAATATTCCTCCTGTACATGTAGATTTACTTCCAAGTGCCCGGCCAATCCATCTTCGTCAATACCCAATTCCCAGAAAGGCTCTGGAAGGGATTCAAGCACATTTGAATCGTCTGTTATCCCATGGAATTATTCGTCCTTGTCAGTCTCCATGGAATACGCCACTATTGCCAGTTCAGAAGCCAGGGACTGAGGACTACCGGCCAGTCCAAGACTTACGAGTGGTTAACAAATCCACTATTTCATTACACCCTGTAGTGCCTAATCCATATGTCCTGTTAGGATTGATACCTTCTGGAGCTACCCATTTCACAACACTAGACCTAAAAGATGCCTTCTTTTGTATTCGGGTGGCCCCAGCCAGTCAGTTGCTTTTTGCCTTTCAATGGGAAAACCCAGTAACAGGAAGGAAGCTTCAGTATACATGGACCCGCCTGCCACAGGGGTTCAAGAATTCCCCCACCATTTTTAGGACAGCCCTAGGGCAAGACCTTAAGACTTTTAAATCTGAGCCTTCCAGGCGAGTTTTACTCCAGTATGTAGATGACCTCCTGATTGCAGCAGTGACCCAGGAAGAGTGTTTTGAGGCTACCAGAGAATTGCTGGAGCTACTCTTGGATGCAGGCTATAAGGTCTCACGCTCAAAGGCCCAACTTTGTCAGTCAGAAGTGAAGTATCTGGGCTTTTGCATTTCCCAGGGAAGTCGGAGACTGGATGCTAGTAGGAAGCAAGCGGTAGCTGCAATTCCCCAACCCAAGTCCAGAAGAGAAGTTAGGGAATTCCTGGGAGCAGCTGGATTCTGCAGAATTTGGATTCCAAATTTTGCATTGATGGCGAAACCCCTTTACCAAGCCACAAAGGGGGGTGAAAAGGAACCATTTGAATGGGGACCTACTGCTCAACAATCCTTCATTGCCATAAAGAAAGCCCTACTCCAAGCCCCTGCGTTAGGCCTTCCTGATGTGGAGAAACCTTTCTCACTGTATGTCCATGAGCGACAGGGGGTTGCTCTAGGTGTGCTGACCCAGATGATGGGATCCTGGCAGAGGCCTGTTGCATACCTGTCTAAACAGCTGGATGGAGTGGCTAAAGGATGGCCAGCCTGCATGAGGGCCATTGCAGCAACAGCCTTACTGGTCCAGGAAGCTGATAAGTTGACCTTGGGGCAAGAACTGGTTGTTAAAGTCCCCCATGCAGTTCTCACCCTCATGGAGTATAAGGGCAACCACTGGTTTACAAATAACCGCATGGTTAAGTACCAAGCCAGCTTGTGTGAGAATCCACGGATACACCTGGAAACAGTGGCTACATTCAATCCTGCTACTCTTTTGCCAGCATCTGAGGGACCACCAGATCATGACTGTATCCAAACTATGGATGAAGTGTACTCCAGTCGACCAGATCTTAAAGATGTTCCGTGGAGGGACCCAGATGTAATTTATTTCACAGATGGAAGCAGTTATGTGGAGAACTCCAAGCGACTGGCAGGCTATGCTGTGGTGACAGAGGACAAGGTGATAGAAGCAAGAGCCCTGCCCCAAGGAACTTCAGCCCAGAAAGCAGAACTTGTGGCCCTCATACGAGCTCTGGAGCTAGCAGCAGGACTGGTAACCAACATTTATACTGATTCCAAATATGCCTTCACAACTCTACATGCTCATGGAGCTTTGTATAAGGAAAAGGGACTCATAAATGCTGCAGGCCAACCTGTTAAGTATGGACTTGAAATACTTCAGCTGCTAGAGGCTGTGTGGGCCCCTAAGAAGGTAGCTGTTATTCACTGCAGGGGACACCAAAGAATAGATACTCCAGTGGCCCGAGGGAACCGCCATGCTGATCGGGTGGCCAAGGAAGCTGCTCGAGGACCCCCAGCAAGTACTGTGACTCCCCTGTTCCAAATCCGACTGCAAGAATGGACACCTATGTATACCCAAACGGAAGAGAAATGGGCTCAAGAAGAAGGTGCAGTAAGGAGACCTGATGGCTGGTTACATCTCCCTGATACCAGAGTTCTGGTGCCACGCCACCTAGCTTGGCCTGTAGTGTCTCAAGCTCATGACCTATCACACTTAGGGAAAACAGCACTAGCCCGCCTACTCAATCGAGTAGTGGTGCTGGAAGGATTGGATAGTCTGGTTGCCACTGCCTCTGCCCGATGTACTCTCTGTGCCCAGAATAATGCTCGTCAGGGACCCCGTATTCCACCAGGAGTTCAGTCTAGAGGACTAACACCCTTTGAGTCCCTAGTTATAGACTTCACAGAAATGCCCAGGAGTGGTAGGTTCCGATACCTCTTGGTCATGGTCTGTACCTTTTCTGGGTGGGTGGAAGCATATCCTACAGTCACTGAGAAAGCCACAGAAGTAGCTCGAGCTCTCCTTAGGGATGTCATCCCCAGGTATGGACTGCCCCTTGCCATAGGTTCAGATAATGGTCCCGCCTTTGTTGAAGCTACACTTCAGGCCCTGTCCCGCGCATTGCGCATTACCTGGAAATTGCATTGTGCCTATCGTCCCCAGAGTTCAGGGCAGGTTGAGCGAGCAAACAGAACCTTGAAAAATAGCCTAGCAAAGATTTGTCAGGAAACCCAATTGAAATGGCCACAGGCATTGCCACTAGCCCTCTTTCGCCTTCGATGCACCCCAACTAAAGGAACAGCCCTCTCTCCCTTTGAAATTGTGTATGGGAAGCCCCCAGCCATTTTACAGGGAATTAAGGGAGACATAGGGATTTTAGGGTCTGCCCAGGTGCAGGAGCAGGTAGCCCTCCTGGGTAAGATAATTTCTGAGCTTCAGTCTTATGTGAGAGAAATAAACCCTGTCCCCTTCCAGGCTCAGGTACATTCCTTCCTGCCAGGGGATAGAGTTTGGGTGAAAGACTGGAAGCTCCAGCCTTTGGGGCCCCGATGGAAAGGACCTTTTACTGTTTTGCTTTCTACCCCTGCAGCTGTGAAGGTCGCAGGGATTACTCCATGGGTCCATTGGTCTCGAATTAAGTCTGCTGACCAGACTGAGCCCAGCACGGATCAGACGGAGCCTAGACAGTGGAGAGCAGAAAGAGATCCAGCGGAGCCATTGAAGTTGCGCCTGACCCGAACCAAAGAATCTACTAGCTGAAAAGAAGGGTCAACTGCATACTGCAGGAGCGGCTGAACTTCGGCTTCACACTGAGACTCTTTCTTGCCCTGATTCTGGCTTTCTTGGAATTTGAGAGCTTGATCCTTGTCAGTTGAGGGTCTATCCCAACTGGTATAAGAACTCAAAGACTGAGAACACTATATTAGAGTAATCTGTGATTAGCACAGACTGTTGAAATATTATTGCTTAATTAGTTTGCTGTATTTGTTTTAGATTAGGAAGAAAGAAAATGTTAGTAGTTTGGATGCTTTTGTTGTTTTCTACTCCTTGCCTCCTTGTTCCTAATACCCCAACTCGCTCCAACCTTTGGTTACACTCAGTCCAGGAACTAATTAGCCAGGCAAAGATTACTTCCCCTTGTATTGTGTGTTCCCGATTTTCTCCTTATACTACAGATGTCCCAGCTGTACCTGTCCCTGTGCAACTCCCAGCTCTTATACCTCCCTACTTTTCGAGTTCAGGCCCTTGGAGCCAGGATTATACTTGGTGGTCCTTTTATAATGCTACTTCCCCCTCTGAATCTTCTCTAAGGCCAGTTTTTACGTCTCCCTATCCAGCCTCTGGAGTGTTTTGTTTAACAAGAAGCATCTCAACTGTTCTTCCCATTCCCTGTAACTATACTAATGTTCTCCCAGAAAAAGGAGAATCTGTGTGGGTAGTTTCTCCAGGTACTCCTATGTGCCCTGCTACCATACCTGTAGATTATGACCCAGGTGATTATCTGGCTCCTAAGCGTACCACTGAGAAGACTATAGTGTCCAAGCTTATTTTCTACTTTCATAAGTCCCCGGGGTATGAAGAGTTACTAACAAATGAGCAGCCTGTCACAATTGGGGATTGGCGCCTATGGTGTGCAAAGTCTCCATTTCGTCTTCGTTCCCCCTGGGATAGGGGCTCGCATTATGGGCACCCTAAGTACCCTGTCCAGCCTGAGCCAACATTTATTGGGAACTTTCCTCACCCTCTTCTTGGTCATTACTGGCTCTGTGATAATGTCCTCCACATGATTCTTCCCCCTACATATGATTTTTGTGTATTGGTAACCTTGAATTATTTTCCTAAAGTTATTCCTCTTAAGCCACTATCCCCGCACCGCTCTAAGCGAGAGGCTTTGTCCTTACCCTCCTCCGTTGCCACAGAGGATGAGGCGATTGAATTAGCCCTCCAGTATATTAATTCTACTTATCCTCTGACTAAAAGAGACTTGTAGCCCTTTCTGCCACGGCCTGGATTCCAATTGGAGGCCCGGTAGCGGGTATTACTGAACTAGGTATGGCTACCCGGAGACTTCAATCCCTACTCCATGTTTTAGTTCATGAGCTGAACGTGGTAGTCAATGCATTGCAGGATCAAATTAATGAATTAAGTATAGTTTCTAGGTATAACCGTATGGGTCTTGACTATCTCTTTGCAGCCCAGGGTGGTCTCTGCACAGTGCTAAATTCTTCAGAGTGCTGTACTATTGTCATAAATAGGACGCATGTAGTTAGGCATGCCATGGATAAAGTCCTACAGTTGGCCAGCCTTAATGTGGAGGATTACCGAGGAGGATTAGATCTTACCTCCTGGTGGTGGTCATTGACCTCCTGGATACGTCCCTTGTTCATTTCCCTAATAGTCTTAGTTTTAGCAGGGTTGTTGTTTTGTTTCCTGGCCTCATGTGCTTCGGCAGTATGCCGTCGAACCTTAACAAGTAGGGTAATGGTGATTCACAAGTCTATTCCTAATTAGGATCACTATAATCTCCAGAGTTTGAGTTGTGAGACTTATCTCTGCATAAGCTGATTTTAGTCTCAAAGGGGGGAATGAGGCAGCGGGCAAAGAAAGTGTTAACTCTGAGAAATGATATTAAAAGCTTGAAGTTAGAATTCTAACTTTTTACTTTGCAACTAAAGTGAAGGTATGCCAGATGGTTCATATTATTTCAATGTCTAGCTTGGCCGAGCTAAGGTTAGGAAAGGTCAGTGAGAAATGAAACTCTGTCCCTTGTGAATTGCCAATGCTAGCTGGCACAGCTGTAAACTATTATGAATGAATAAAGGAATGAGCCAGACATATGATTAATTGTAGTTTAAAATGCTTAGATAGAAAATACTATTTAGAGAGAGAGAGGCAATAGATTAGTATTTACAAGTTTTTGATATTTAGAATATGTCTTATAAGAAATACTGATTCTGTGTAAATTAATAAGGTTTGTGTCTGTGTAGAATATCTGTTAAATTCTGTATTACTCTTTGTCTGCTGTTTAAGAGGTCAAGCAAGGACTGCATTGAGGAGATCAACATGTGGTTTGACTTAGCCATAGTTCTGGCTGGTTCAATGTATAAGCTGATAGGTGAAGAGGTCAGAACTAGTCAGCTCTCTTCTCCTTGATTAATTATAGCTAAGTGTAGGACTGGCCTCCTGGAAGTAATAACCTGATATGTATGCTATTAAGTAAGATTGGCTTTTGACCCCTTTAATGAATGCCAGAGTTTAGTTAGCAGTTAGTACTAGGAATATGAGAAATCAATCATAATAACATGTAAGAGACTGGAGACCAAATGTCTGGCTTAAGGGGCCCCAGGTCAGAGGTCAGTTTAGGATGTCTGGAACCTATGTAACTGATATTTCAAAAGTAATGATTGGTTGAGGCAAGGTAGCCAATCAATTTCTTAACCAATTGGGAGTAAAGGGGGCTAGGCTAGGAGGAGGGCTTAGGACCCTATTTAAGTAGGAGCAGAAGCAGTTTACGTCAGAAGGAGCTCAGAAGAAAGAGAAGGACAGAAGGAACAGACAGAAGAAGGAGAAGACAGCATAAGAAGAGAAGCAGCTGAGACAAAGACACAGAGAGCTGAGAGAAAGAGAAGAGAGCTAGAACTGATGTCTTGCTTTGTTTGCTGGCAAATAAAGAAGATTTTTCTCTCATACTGGTGTGTGCTGTCTGACTCCTGAAGCATCACAAATTCATGCCTCCATTCCTGCAACAATATCAGCCTCTATGTCAAAGTCTTGTTGGTATGTGCCAATTCACTTGGATCCACAGAGGCAACCATACCAATCCACTCTTAGTAAAAACTGAATTAACACAAGAGCAGATGCTAAGAATGAGAACGTCTTTAAAACAGGTGTTGAGAGGTAACCTCAACATAAGGTAGGGAAAAAAAACCCTTTTCTTCCAGATCAATGGTAAAAAAATGCATATGGGGGGGGGGGGGGGGGGGGGGGGGGGGAACAAAACAAAACAGAGGAGGCCCAAGAAAAAGACTGAAAATAGAACCTGTTAAAGACCAGAAAAGTTGATTCAAGATACAAACCTCCCTTCTGTTACAAACTAAGCTGCTCAGTTCTACTCTAGGGAGCCGACACCATCAAAAGTTTTAAAAAAACCAAAAACCCCTGAATCTTGTAGCCTTTTTAATTCAGGCAGGACACTGAAATTTTCACTTTCTTTGACTCTACTTTAGCACATGGGAGGAAAAAAAACAAACTACATGTCCTATTGAAATTTAGACAAATGACTGTATTCCTCATGTAAGTAGGTAACAAGTAGCCTTGAGCACAATACTACAGTCTTGATTATCCGACCTTCGCTGATCCATCTGACATATCTGAAAGACCCCCAGTGACATCACTGCATCAATGTTAAGAAGCGAAAGCTTCCATTTTCTTGCATAGCACAGAGGGAAGTTTTGTACCAGAGACAATCAGTTCTGAACCAGGGGCCCTATTTTTAGCACAAAATAGCACTACTGTGAGCCAGAAACTACTTTTACTGCAAAACACTATTGTGACCCAGTGTTACCATTGTTTTCCATATTATCCGACTTTTCACTTATCTAACGGATCAGTCCCGTTTATGTCATAGAATCTGGACTTTAATGTACATGTGTGTATCATATTGACACCATCATGCTAGGATCAAAGAGGACACTACTGCTTCACCATCAGGACCTCTGAATTCTAACAATGTATAAGCTATGTTCAGCTAGATCAAGATTCAACAAGCCCAACATTTGTATCTCTGATAGCAGCCAGTCTGGATCATGAGAACAAGCAGATCTCAAAACTAGATCTCATTTCTTATAGTTCATTTCCAGGGATGAACAATAATTTTCCTGATTGGCAAAAGTGTATTGATTCGTTCTCCAGAAACTCGTGCAAATCTCTCCCAAACCTCAACATGTTAGTGATTATATCCTCTGGCAACAGATTCCATAGATTATGTGCTGCAGGAAAAAACTTTATATGATGTGTTTCAATCTGCTGTTTCTGATACAAAGTCTTTGCATTGGCATTTTTGCATTCAGTACGCCCTTGTATAACACCTTTCAAGTAAACCTCTTGTTTCATATTTCCCTTGTATCTCCTCTCCTCTAGAGTATACATATTTAGGTCCACAAGTCTTGCTTTTCTTCACAGAATTCATATGTTTTTGGTTGCTCTTCTTCGATTGCTTTTAGCTTCTTAATATCCTTACTAACACACAGTAAACGGGCCTTATGAATTTCCTTTCAATTTGGGCACCACCCTAGAAACTCTAGATACAGCGGCTGAGTCCACCCCTCCCCCTCTGCTGTCTCCACTGAAATTGAGGAGCAGGGAAGGGCTGCACAGAACTCTAAGGTCTATAGTTCCTGTAGGGCCTAAATTCACAGTTTTTCCATTCCACTGCCAAGAGATAAAAGCTTGGCAAATCAGGTTCTTAATACACATCTGCAGGGTCACTGGTAGAAATACACAGCCAGCCACCCCTCTCTCCCCATGCTCTCTCCCTTTCCCACCCTGTTATCACCTAGGCCAAGATGCACAAAAGTTCTCCTCAGAGCATTCCGTACCGAATTCCATAACGAATCGGTACGGAACTGCTATGCACGAAGGATAGGGAATGCAAATGAGCTGTTAGTTGCAGCTCACTTGCATTCACTAACCCTTCGTTAAAAACGTCGGTAATCGCATGCGCAGAGCAGCCAAGCGTTATGCTAGCTGCTCTGCGCATGCCACAAACGTTTAAAAAAAAAAACAAAAAAAACCCCAAAACAAACACGTCCTTTATGGACGGCCTTGCCCCCCCCCCCCCCGCCCCACCCGAGGTCGCCGCTGCTCCCCGCTTCCCCCTGCATCAAAAAAATCAAACTTTAAAGTTGCCCCGGCCCCCCTCTCTTCCTCCCCAGCTCCGCCTCCCGCCATCCTCCGCCCCGTGCTCCGCCCCCACCACCCTCCCTGAGGTCGTTGCCGCCGCTCCCCCCTCCACCGGGCCCCCCTCCGTCTTATCGGGCCCGCGCAGCGCCTCTCACCTCTGTGTGAAGGCACTGCACGGGCAAGAACAGCTGATCACCTCTTCACTGAGTCTTCGGACATCCCTCCTTTCCTCCTGGGCCCGCCCTCGTCTGACGTAAGTAACCTATGTAGGTTACTTACGTTAGACGAGGGCGGGCCCAGGAGGAAAGGGGGGACGTCCAAAGACTCAGCGAAGAGGCGATCAGCTGTTCTTCTTGCCTGTGCAGCGCCTTCACACAGAGGTGAGAGTCGCTGTGCGGGCCCGGTAAGACGGAGGGGGGCGGAGGATGGCGGGAGGCGGAGCTGGGGACAAAGAGAGGAAGGGAGGGGGACCGGGGCAGCTTAAAGTTTTGATTTTTTGATGCAGGGGGAAGCGGGGAGCAGCGGCGACCTCGGGTTGGGCTGGTGGGGGGCAAGGCCGTCCATAAAGGACGCTCCTGACGAGCGCCTTTGCCCCCTCCCAATCCTTTTTTTTAAACATTTGGATTAATGCAGGGGGAGCGGGGAGCAGCAGCGACCTCGGGCGTCCATAAAGGACGCACCTGGCGAGCGTTTTTTCCCCCTTCGCGATTTTTTTTTTGTTTTTACATTAAAGTTTTAGCCGGGCAGCCACAATGAGAGGTACAGATCTCTCGTTAGCTTTCCGATAGTTTTCCAGCGTTAGGGCATGCGTAAAACTTTAGTGCATATCATTTCAATAGGGTTTCTACACAATTTGCTCATCTGCATTCCGTTTTCGTTTGCTGCTACCGTCGTCGGAAATTGGGCTTTAATGCATGCCAGGGTAGGAAAACTGTTTGTTAAAGGCTTGTTAAAGCCTCGTTTAGTTTAGTGCATCTTGCCCCTAGTCTCTAATCCTCCTTAAGTATTGGCCACCCCCAGGCTCCAGCTACCCCTCATTACCTGGCAAGCCAGTGAGCTGCGCCACTTCCCAGCCGGCCTTCACCACCCAAAAACAAAACCCCAAATCAACCACCCCACATCACCCAGCAAGCTAGATAGAACCCCAGCCTCTTCTCTCACCTCTACAAGCTAAACAGTCGGACCCCAGTCCTCCCAAGCCAGTCAAACCTCTCAGTTCCTACCCCTGCAAGCCAGCCAGCCACTTTCTTCCCAACTAGCAAGTCAGTCCCCCCAGCTCAGTGGTGTTCTGGAGCCGGCTCGCAAAAGCCAGTTAATTTTTGTGACATTTTCTGAGCCGGTCATTAAGGCAGGGCGAGCCGGTTTGCCTCTCCTCCCCCCCCCCCCCCCCCCCCGAGCCGCAGGGTCCCAGCACATACCTGAAGGCAGCCACCCTGGTGGTCTAGTGGATTTTTTGGGGCAGTAAAGATCCTCAGTCATTCCTGCCCGCTGCCACATCATTCTTTAAAAAAATGGCTGCCAAGACTTCAGCTAAAGTCTTGCAAGGTCGCCCTTGTAAGTCTTGGCAGCCATTTTAAAGAGCGATGCAGCAACAGAAGGGTCAGCACCGGCAGCGGGCAGGAAAGACTGGGGATCGTTCCTGCCCCGAAGAATCCATCAGACCACCAGGGTTGCTACCTTCAGGTATGTGCTGGGACCATGCAGCTCGGGGGACCGGGGAGAGGCCTGGAATAGGTTAGGTGAGGTGGGGTGGGGTGGGGACCGTGGGGAGGATACTATAATTACAATTGTTTTTAAAAAAGATGCATTTTCAAACATGCCGGCTCGTGCATATGAATGTACTCAGAGGAAGTATAATAGGGGAATAACTTTTCACCAGGGGGAGCAGGGAGGTGAGGGGGGGTAGGGACTGTGGGGAGGATACTGTTAAAAAAAAAAAATTTGTATTTACAAACATGCCTGCTTGTGCATATGGATGTGCACAGAGGAAGTATAATAAGGGAATAAACTCTTCATAGGTAGAGTAGTAATCTCTACTATAATAAAAAGCATCTCCAACGTTCTGAAGCGGACTCCGTGGTTTCACTGAAGTGAAGGGTTCGTAAGGTTCGTCAGTCTGTTGCCATTTCTCTCAGCCCCGCCCTCGCACCAAATCGTGATGATGTCGAGGGCGGCGGACCTATCAGAGGCGCGAGGGCAGGGCCGAGAGAGATGGTGACAGACTGATGAATCTGACGAACCTTACGAACCCTTCACTTCAGTGAAGCCACAGAGTCAGCTTCACAATGTTTCAGGTGCATTTTAATACACTACACAGCTCCCTAATTTTGCAGTTAAACATCGCAGGGTGGCTGGAGGGGGGGGGAGGGGGGGCAATGACCCTGGAACTGGGAGGGAGGGAGGGGGGTGACCCTGAAACTGGGAGGGAGGGGGAGAGGGCTGACCCTGGAACTGGGAGGGGGCAGGGCCACCCTGGAACTGGGAAGGAGGGAGGGGGGGCCCCTGGCACACACTCTCATTCTCACACACACACACACTCTCACACCCAGTCTCACTCTGTCACACACACTCACACATTCACTCTCTATCACACACTCACTCTCACACACACTGTGTAAAACACGCACACTCCGAGGAAAACCTTGCTAGCGCCCGTTTCATTTGTGCCAGAAACGGGCCTTTTTTCCTAGTTTGTTACAAATCGTAACTGGTGAGTCATTTGGAGGGGCTGGTTATAGAGACACCCTAATTAAACATGAATTAGATTGGAACCTGGCAGCATTTAAAATCTTTTTTTTCCCTGGAGTAATGCATTGCCCTCCCCCCAGGTTTTGGGGGGTTCAGAGGTTGACTGGGGCCCCCAGTTCACCTCTGCACCCTCCTCCCCAAATTGCAGGGCTGGCTATATCCAGGGAGAGAGCCTGTTAAAAATTTACCAGCACACCACTATCCCAGCTCCTTAGTCCCTCTCCACCCCTGCAAGCCAGACCCCCACCCCAGCCTTTAAGCCCCTGCAAACTAGAAACCGATCAGTCCCCCAGCCCCTATAAAGCCATTAGGCCCCTCTCTCCAAACCAGAAAGTCAGCTACCCCAGCTCCTAATCTCCCCACCCAGCCAGTTAGTCTTCCCCTTCCCCACCTGGATGTCTAGGGCTACTGCTGGAGCATGAATGTCCTTATTTGTTTTGCAGCCACTGTTGCAATTGCAGCCAAAGCTGGAACTTCTTCTTTGCTGCACCACCTGTCTGTGGGTAAGTCTGAGTGACATGATGCAGGAACTATCATGCTGGTATCCCAAGACTTGACAGCCTGAGACCTAATGCAAGAATTCCTGTACTGAATGGTCCAGATTCACAGAAAGCTGTGCGGTGTACAAAGGAAAATGCAGCTCCAGCACAAACAGTAAAAGCTGGGGTTTTTTTTGTTTCCTCTCCCCCCCCCTCCCAGAAATCCCAGGTGTCAGAAGAAAATCTCTCTTCCCCATGGCAACCTGGTGCCTGGGATTTGTTGAGCCCTGGAATAGAGTATTTCAGGTAAAGCCTACCCAGAGGAATCAGATCAGGCCTGAAGATGGGGGGGGGGGGGGGGGGGGCATAAGTTATAAACAAGTTTGATAGAGAGTAAAATTGCTGTTAAGGCTTGTCTCAAAAGAATTTTGAACTTATTTAAGAGTAAGAGTGGAAGTCAGTGATTTTCAATAAGCAGTGGTGTCATTCAACAGGAGTTTCATTGCAGTGATTGTATGTCTTGTAGCCTCAAACTCACAGCATCCCATAATTGTTTTGTAGACCAAATGCAGCTTACGGCATAAAAAGAGGCCTTAATAACAAATTAAATCTGAGCTTCCAATTGAGAGCATGGGGCCCTAGTTTTGCTCAGTTTTCATGCACGGGTTCTGTTCAATAAGGATATTCATATAGGAAGCATGGCCTTTGCATAGCATATTCACAGGCACTGTGCTCCATGACTTCTGCTATCATTTAGTACCTTATTGAAACCTGAAAATTAATTAACTGAAGGCTCGACAAATCCCAGGTGACAGGTCGCCATGGCACCTAGAAATTGCACCCAGGTGCATAGGATTTCTTGCCACAGAAAACATGCTTCTTGTTTTACTGCTGCAATTTGGCTCACTGAAAACTTGAGCCACATGATGCAGGCAGGATGCAGAAGTTCATGTAGTCTCAAAGTCTTGAAACCATGAGACAAGCTCAAACCACCACATGGCTCAAGCTTTCAGTGAGCCAAATCCAATTGGAGAAGTTAGAAACATACTGTTTCTTTGTCTGCTAGCAAGGGAGCTTCCACTTTCTTTCCCCCTTCCTCTCCCTGAACAGACTATCTTGTTTGGGAGCAGGGAGGAAGGAAGTAATACCCTAATGATCAAAAGCAAACTCCGGCGCTAGAGGCTGTTAACGCCATACTAGCGCCGGAGTTTGCTGCCGACCCCTGATCAGAGCCCTCGAGCGCCTGAAACGCACTCGAGGGCTCTTTGCGCAAGTAGCATGCAAATGCATGCTAAACAGGGCTTCGAGCGCAATTAGCTTGCAAATGCATGCTAATCAGCGCTTAACGCATTCATCCCCAATGATCAGCGTCCAACGTGCCAAAGATTGGGCCGCTGGCTGCGGCAAAATCAACGCCAGCTCCGAGCTGGCGTTAGACTTTGCGGATCATTGGGGAGGAATGGTGAGCCCTGCATGCTGGCAGGCCCCCGTTCCCCTCCCCAAAGCAAACGCGAACAGGGGGCTGGAGGTCTGGTGGACCTCCGGTCCCCCCGACGATCCCACCCCCCCCCCCCATGTTCAGGGAGGGCTGGTGATCCGGTGGGTCTCCAGCCCCCCCCCCCCAAACCCCCAGAAATCGTGAAGTGGCCGCCTCCGGCCAAACGCTCTCCCACCCTCCCATCCATCGACGGGGGGGGGGGGGGGGGCTGGAGGTCCGGTGGAGCCCACCCCCACTCTCCCCCCCCCCAGTGTTCTCCTTTGAATCCCTGGTGGTCTGTGGTGACAACCCCCTTCCCTGCCCCCCTACCTTTCGTTGGAGGAGGGACGCAGCCTGCCTGCCTCCCTCCTCTTCCAGTCGACGCTGCTGCAAAATAGCGGCGCCCAGCCCCGCCCATTGCATCCTGGGATGTGCTGGACATGGTCTGTAGCCCCGCCCAGCGCATCCCAGGATGCAATGGCTGCGTCATCTGGAAGAGGAGGGAGGCAGGCTGCATCTCTCCTCCAACGAAAGGTAGGGGGGCCGGGAGGGGGGTTGTCACCACGGACCACCAGGGATTCAAAGGATTCCACCGGACCTCCAGCCCCCACCCCCCCCCCCCCCATCCATGGATGGGAGGGTGGGAAAGCCTTTGGCTGGAGGCGGCCACTCCACGATTTCTGGGGGTTTGGGGGGGCTAGAGTCCCACCGGACCACCAGCCCCACCTCATCGATGGATGGGAGGGTGGGAGAGCTTTTGGCCGGAGGTGGCCACTCCACGATTTCTGGGGGTTTGGGGGGGGGGGGGCTGGAGACACACTGGACCTCCAGCCCTCGTTGTTCAGGCCTCGGCAGGCTGTTTGACAGGTTTGGGCTTTTGACAGCCCAGACCTGTCAAACAAGTGCGGGAGGATTGTGCTGAGCGCATGCTCAGGTGCAATTCTCCCGCACTTCAACATAATAATCAAAGATAATAGCGCATGCATTATCTTTGATCATCGATGCAGAAAAGCCCTGCGCTGTCCCAGCGCTATTTTTAGGGCGCTGTTTGGAACAGCGCGGGGCTTTTGATCATGAGAGCCTAAGTGAGAAGCAACTGTATTGGTGATGGTGGTAGTGGAGGAGGTGGGACACCGGGGGGGGGAGGGGATTTTTTGCCAAGAAATTGCAGCTTATATTGAAGTATAGACTGTTATGGAAGCCCAAAGGAGGAGGCAACTGCCATCTCTCTCTCTCGCTCTATATATCGCAATCTCTACATATCTATACCATGTTTTGTATTCTGCCAATACCTTTTCAATTCATGGCAGATATTAACAAGGAACCAGGTACAGTATATCCAGAAATTACAATTTAAACAGCAGGTCACTATGATTTACCAAAAAGCTCTACAAAATGAGGTAAATAAAATCTGAGAGTAATATTATCTACATCTAAATATCTTATTGCTTAAAAAAAAAGCTTTTATTAACTTCCTAAAAAAGTAATGCCGACAATGTCATAATAATAAAGGTAATGAATTCCATATGTTTGGCAATTGATATAGAAGGGAGTTAGAAAAATGTTAAGTAATTTTAACTTGCTAGTAGATGGAAAATTGTAAGATATTGATTTCTTGTAATTGAACTGTGCAATAATGAAATCAGTTCAGTCATGTAAAGCAGAATATTTCCAGATTGAATTATAAATACGATCTTGCAAGCCTTAAAGCAAATGTGTTTCACAACTGGTAACCAATATAATATGTAATAATATATTTTGACTGACCAAAAATGAGTCCGACAGCCACATTTTGCATGACCTGAGAAACTTTAGAACATCTGATAAGAGTGAGGTTGCAATAATCAAAACTAGATAGAATAAGTGACTGGACAAGTATTCTAAAAGATTCGAAAGAGAAGTATTTGACCATTCTTATTTTCTGAAGAACAAGAAAGGATTTTTTTTTTTTTTTTAAAGAAGATGCTTGTTCCATTTTTAATAAAGTTGTCTAATTTAACACCCCAAATTTCTGCCTGCATACCAATGGTAAACCTATTCCCTTCAAGATCAAAAACAGGAGTATACCTCATATCATTTCTTGTTCCAATCCAAAGAAACTATCTTCTTGTTTTAAACAGGTGGAGGAAATCCAGTGAGCAATCAATTTCATACATGGATGAATACGGAATAAAGTACCTCCTCAGGTTAATGAGCATGGCAAAAATACAGTTATGTCATCTACATAGATGAAATGTATAAAATTAGCCTTATCTAGTAGCATTTCTAATAATCTCATGAGCAGATTGAATTGCACAGGGGAAGTGGAGACCCCTGCGAGACTCCAATAGTTGTCTTCTATTTTTCAGATGTAATTCCATCCTTAACTGAACAGTTTTTCAAAACAAATCCTACTAGCTAAGATATAACCTCACCCTCAAGTCCATGCTGATAGCATACTTTAATCAGAACCACCTGCCAAGCCACAAGATCAAATGTGCCTGATAGATCAAATTGTAAAACAGCTGCAGTCTGACCCCTACTTATGATGCTCTTACCATGGGTTACTAAAGTATTGATAACTATCTCAGTACTATAGTTCCCTCTAAACCCAGAATGAGTAGGGTACAAGAGACCATGTTGATATAAATAATTAAAGTTGTTCCATGACACAACCTTCCATCATTAAAAACAAAACAAAACAGGGGGATAGATGCTACAGGAAGGTAATTACTAATCATAGAAAGGCTAAGATTTTTTGGGATCAGAGGTAATACAATATCCTGTCCAGAGATTGGAAATAGTCAAGTTCCTAAATGACAATCTGTCAATTTCTGCAAAAAATAGTGATAAGGGTGGATTTTTTTTTAAACTCTATAGAACCGGAATGATTAAATGTCCATGTTGAATGGTCAGCTTTCTTCTAAGCTTTGAGAAGTGACTACTACTACTAAACATTTCTAAAGCGCTACCAGGGTTACGCAGCACTGTACAATTTAACAAAGAAGGACAGTCCCTGCTCAAAGGAGCATACAATCTAAAGGCCAAAAAATACAAGAACTTGTAGATGATACAGGGTTTTCTGGATCATAAAAACATAATAAAACAGCGAGGAACAAGTAAAAGGTAACTAATAAAAAATTTAATTAAAAAAATATTTAAAAAACAGAAGTGAATACAGCTGGAAGAAATGACATAAGGGAACCTAATAGGACGGAAGAGGAGGAGTCTATACATCCTTGATAAAGGGTGTCGGTTTGCCCATAGTCTGTGACCTGTGAACAGTCATTCCTTAGGATGCAGCATTATATAGATTCGATGTTATGAAGTTTGGAAAGACATTGAGGGGCATAATCGAACGCGAACGCCCATGTGTAAAAATGTCCATCTCCGGAGACGGCTCCGCGAAGAGGCGGAGCGAACCGTAAAATTGAAACGAGATGGCCGTCCATCTTCGGTTTCGATTATACGGTTCAGCCCGCTGAAATCACATCATTTGTGTCGACTCTAGAGATAGACGACACGAATGGTGAGATCGTTGGACCTAGAGATGGCCGTCCGCGGTTTTCAGCGATAATCGAAACCACTGCTGGCCATCTCAAAAACGGACCTAATCCAAGCCATTTGGTCGTGGGAGGGGCCAGGTAAATGTCAGGTAAATGAGCTGTTATTGGCTGACAGAAACTTGGAGGGACTTAATGGAAAGGGAAGGAATGTCTAAGCAACTGAATAAGTGGTACAGTGGTTAGAGCACAAGTCTTGTAATCAGAAGGTGGCTGGTTCAAATCCCCCTATTACTATTGTTTTAATTTGGACGTCCCTGACTGCACTTGCATGTTTGTTGTTTTTTTTTGGACGTCCCTGACTGCACTTGCATTTTTTTTTCTTCCAATTTTCGCTCTCTGCATGGGTCCCGCGCAGCACCAACTAAACTAAAATTGCTCGGGGGACCTGCATACTGCTGTCATGGAGCTAGGTATAGTATTTGAGGCTGACATAGAGGCTGGAAAAAATATTTAAACAGTTTGTTTTTTAAGGTGGGAGGGGGTTAGTGACCACTGGGGGAGACAGGGGAGATCATCCCCGATTCCCTCCGGTGGTCATCTGGTCAGTTTGGGCACTTTTTGGAAGCTTGGTCGTGAAAAAAACAGGACCAACTTTGTGAGGACTAAATGCTCGTCTGGGACGTCTTGCTTCTTTCCATTATCAGGCGCGGAGGTCCATCTGTTAACCACGCCCCGGAACGCCCCTGTCCCGCCTTTGCTACTGTTTGGGCCACGCCCCCGAGAATTTCGCCCGTCCCCGTGACGGAAAGCAGTTGGGGCCGTCCAGCTTTCGATTATACCTGTTTTTGAGACGGATGTCCATCTCCCGATTTGTGTCGGAAGATAGGCATCCGTCTCTTTTGAAAATAAGCTGGATTGTGGACAACAGAGTAAAAAAACCCTGACGCAGCAATAGCGAAATGGGGATTCCCTGTCGGGTTTAGAAGTGGGTGACACCGTTGGGTCTGGATCACTGGAACATAAGGATTGAGCTAAGTGATTTTTGGAGTGTTCTCCGCATTTGAAAGTTGGAAATACATACCATACAAACTATCATTGATCTATACAAGGTAGACACAAATGACTGCAAATGAAAAGACTATTTACTGAGACAGTAACTTTCTATTTGATACTGAAAGGAGTATGATTTGATGGAGTTTTTTTTAAAGCTACATGATAGCACGCCGAGCTTATGCCTTATAGCCCGCTGAGTTGGGCTGGCTGGGCGGCGACTCTGAGGCTTTTTTTCTCCATCGCTGGTTGAAAATAGTAATTATATGTTTCTGAGCAGAGCAAGTGTTCTACATTAAAGATACACAGTTAAGTGTGAGGCTGTGTTTAGATTTTCAAATTGAATATTGGAGCTTGACTGTTAGTTAAATACAATGCCAATTAAAACTGGTTATCAGAAAACATTTTCCAGATTCCTTTTCTGTATACTGTATGGAGTTTTCCTGAGCAATGATGATGATTTTTTCAGAGGCTTAGGTTCTCTGTATCTGAGTTCTTTTCTCAGGGCCCTGGCACATAAAATAATATTTCTACAGATTGGGTTGATTACCTTGTATTACTCTATTTTTCCCTTCTGTGCCCTTTAGTTGAGTTTGATATACTACCATTAACAAATATCTCTATAGTTTACAAAGTTTAAAAGAATACATATATATATTTTTTTTTAAATCATATATACAGCGGGGGAACAAAAGATGGGGAAAGAATTAGGCACAGTTTATCCCCAGACAAAGAAGTAACAGCACTCTTGGAGTGTACCAATTACGGCTGAAAAGCACGACAAGAAGAAAAGTCATTTTAGTCACCAAAAGCTGACTGCAAGTAAACAGTTTTTAAACCTATTTCTGTGGATAATGAGTTCCAAACAAGGGGGCCACCACTCTGAATGTAATACAAATAGCAACTTTGAAACAGAAAAAAATTATACCATGAAGCCATCATGTTCTGCTGTGAGAAACAAAGGGCTCACACAGGAGGGAAAGGTACTTGATACACACTTTTCTGTGGGTTTCGCAACTACAAAGTTGTTTATACGGCATAAACTGGTACTTATTTGTACTTGGGGCAGTGGAGGGTTAAGTAACTTGCCCAGAGTCACAACTAGGCTACTCCTGCACAAGCATATTACTTAGAAGAGGGGCTACCTGAATAGAAGATTCAATCCATCAGTTAATATTTTAACAGGACTCCAATAGATTTAATTTCTTCTTTGCAATTATGTACTTAAAGTTTTATCCACTATATAACTGATTAACATCTGTAAATGCACAGAAGGGTATATTGCCTTTTACAGATCCCTGGAGCATTCCACTGCTTGCCTCTCTCAACTGGGTAAATGGACCACTCAGATCTTTTCTGTTTTTCCAGACTGAAGACTGTCAGTGACCACACTAGGTGTGCTTGGGGGAGAGGGCAATCTGAAATAAGAAAAAGCCATCCCATATATTTATAGAAGCTCATGGTGCCAGATCGCTAAAGCTGGTTCTGACTAAGTTAGAAACTGAAAGGAGCAGGAGGAAATTGCTGTGTCAAAGCAGTTTGGAGGAGGAAGGAACAAGAAATGTTCTCTCTCCAGAATATGATTTTCATGCCAGCAACAGTAGGATACAGTAGCAGCATACACTCTGGAAGAGGAGAGGAATCCCCCCTATCTCCCCCTCCCCCCACCATACCTTAAGATATTCAAGGAGATGTTACAACTTTTTGGCACCCTGCCCCCCCCCCCCCCCCCCCCCCCCCCCACACACACACACACACAAATGTTGCTAATTTCCTCCTCTAACTCTTTTTCCAGATATCCTTCCGACTCACTCCTTGCCTGTAGCTGTTAATAGCCCCAATTAACTTTTCATACAGCACTGTTTGGACTAAACACTCACAAAATACCGACCCTGAGAAATATAACCAGATCTCCTTTATTTGCAATTCTGTTTCTACAACTGTTTTGAGCCAAACCTAGGTTAGAGGATATTTAATTCAACATCATACTATTAACCATAGATTCTAACAGGACCAAGTATCAGTGGTCTACATATGGCCTTCCATTCTCATAGGTTTGCAAAAAGCAAAGCTCTCTCACCAAAAACTACTTCCTCTACACTAGGATAAACCTTTGAAGCTTACAGGTCCTGAGCATCTACCATACAAGTGCATTTGGAAGATCAAAATTCTCTGTCACCTAAGGGCTCAGAGGAGGTACAACAGAAAGGAGAAGCATTAGGACTCGAGCATGTGAACATGAGCTGGTCTTCGTTTCTGGGGCTTTGCTATTCTGAGAGTTCAAGACATTTTTAATAATACCCCAATCTTTTGCAGTTCCAGAATCTCCATAGATTTCTATCCATTGTGTATAAAGACAAATATAGTGAGGCAATTTACCTTAAAGAATCCATTCTAACATGAACAAAGGCCATTTTACATAGTAGATGATGGCAGAAAAAGACCTGCACAGTCCATCCTGTCTGCCCAACAAGGTAACTCATATTTGCTACTTTTTGTGTATACCCTACTTTGATTTGTACCTGTGCTCTTCAGGGCACAGACCGTATAAGTCTGCCCAGCACTATCCCCTATTAAATAAAATAAAATAAAATTTTATTTATTTGCACATTTATACCCCATGTTTTTCCCACAGTTTGCGGGCTCTGCCTGTCCCTATTAAATTGTCACTCATGTACATCACCACCTCCTCTCCAAGAAGACAATCACTCTTCCCCCTCTCATGCCCTGTACTCACTGTCAATACCCATTCACTCTTCATCCACAGCAGTCACATTCACCCTCAATTCCCCCATTCCCAATAGTGTCTCTCAGGCGCAGATGCACTAAACCTTAACGACCCTTTAACGAAGACATTTTCAACCGTAGCATGCATTAAAGGCCATTTTCCGACGACTCTAGCAGCTAACGAAAACGGAATGCAAACGAGTAACTACCACTGAAATGTGGACAATTCGGGATGCACTAACCATACCGACGATTGCACCGAATCATTTACCGTGATAAATTTAACCTGAGGTCAAAGCTGTCATTAAGGCCTGAGCTGTCATCTCCCCTCTTCCCCCTGCAGCATAAAAATCCAAGCTGGCATGTTTAAAAACAAAAGTGAGATAAAAAAAAAACACAAACACGTGGCTCCCCGCTTCCCTCTGCATAAATTAGAAAATGAAAACATAATCAAAAAAGGATCGGGAGGGGGCAAAGGCGCTCGTCAGGAGCGTCCTGTATGGACGGCCTTGCCCCCCCCCCCCCCCCAGAGGTCTCCGCTGCTCCCCGCTTCCCCCTGTATTAAATAAAAAATCAAAACAAAAATCAAAGTTTAGCAGCCCCGGCCCCCCTCCCTTCTTCTCTCTATTTCTCCTTTTCCCACAGCTCTGCCTCCTCAATCCTCTGCCCCTTGTCCCGCCCCCTGAGGTCATTGCCACCACTCCCCCCTCCGCCTTACCGGGCCCGCGCAGCGCCTCTCACCTCTGTGTGAAGGCGCTGCACGGGCAAGAAGACCATCTGATCACTGCGAGTCTTCAGGATGTCTCTCCTTTCCTGACCTGGCCCACCCCCATCTGACGTAAGTAACCTACGTAGGTTACTTACGTCAGACGGGGGCGGGCCCAGCTCAGGGAAGAAGGAGACACGTCCTGAAGAAGACTCGCTGTGATCTGTAATGCATTGTACTTTACAATACTGCACCGAACATGTGCGACTTGTTTTTTTGGTGCATTCTTCATTTTTTCAAATTCGGTAAGCACTTTTACGTTTTAGATTTTTCTACGTATGGTTGATGCATCTGGGCCTCAATCCTTCCAAATGCTGCAGTATCACCCTCTCTGCTCATTCTTCTTTCTCTCAACACAATCTCTTCCCGTCCCAATCTCCAACAGCTGATTTCTCTCAAACCTCCTCCCATTCATCCCAGTCACCCTGAAAGCTTCCCCACCCAATCCACAGTTTTTCACCCAGTGCTTTTTTTCTATGGCGCCAACCTTAGGGTATAGTGTATGCAGCTATGTGACCCAGAGTAGCTCTACCTGGAAGGTGGCTGCTTCTGAATCTGATGATCACAGCTTTGAAGCTGACTGGTGCACCAATTGGTGGGGGGAAGGGGGAAAAGGCTGGAAAATTTTGAGTGAGAAATGTACATGAGGTGAATAGGTTATTTTTGGAAAGCAGGAAAGGTGTGGCTACTCCGTATGGTGCGTACTGGCTAAAAAAAAGCCCCACTTTCTAAAAAAAAGCCCCACTTTTACCCTAACTAGAGAATGACACAGGGACAAAGTTTGCCCCCATCCCCACCCCTGTCCCTGCAACAGTCCAAAGTCTCATTTGTACAAAAAGTGAGTGATTGTCTTTTATCAAAAATAGTGTGGTGGAATTTTTGGTTCGTAGGGAACTGGTGGGGACAAACTTTGTCCCCATGTCATTCTCTCACCGTACCTCCAGGCAGGGCCAAGAACTTCACTATCCTAAGGCTAAAGACAGCACCTCTGCCGCCGCTGCCTCCTCCTCCTGGGGTCCACACAGCCAAGAGGCAGTTCCTGTCTATGCAGCCATAAAACATTGTAAGCTCCATTGAGCAGAGACTGTCCTTCTTTGTTAAACTGTACAGCGCTGCATAACCCTAGTAGCGCTCTAGAAATGTTAAGTAGTAGTAGTAGCTCCTCCCCAACAGTTATCCTTATGCCTCTTTCCCCCATGGCCAAATGACACTGCTGACAGGGCTTTTCCCCTCTTTAATGCCAGAACCGCATGACACAACTCAGCAGCTACATTTGGGTTTCAACCCCTAAAGAGACATTCTGCTTATCCTTACGAAAAAGGGCAGTGTCCATTTCTTGCTATTGATTTTTAATTTCCTTGGTAATCCAAATTTAGAGTATAAATCTATATTTTGCTTTAATAGATGATAGGACATAGTAAAAACTTTCTATTTAAAAAACCCCTGCTAATTCAATCTGCAACCTAAGTGAAAATACTATCAAAAACGTTTTTAAGACCCCATATACAAAAGTTTAGCAAGCACTAAATGGACATCAGCATGCACCAACTGCCTCTTGGCCAACAGATATAAAACAGGATATGCAACATTTAGCAATCACTAAGTTTAGTAGAAGGATCTCTTAGTTTGATGAAAGCATACAAAGAGTCATTTTCTAACAAGTCAACTAGGCAGTAGAGACATACCTGCTTGTTGCCTCTTCTATAATGGCAACACAATGCACCTAGGTGCCTAAGTTTCTAGCTCTCTCACGCCTACACCTGCTTGGCAAATGTTCAAATATGTGCTGGTAAGGCATATAAGCAAATATTTTATAAAACAAGCAAGTTGTCAATCCCAAATTTTCTCAACCCCCTTGAACACCTACCAGTACATCACATAAAAGTAGGTGCTGTATTTCCATACATGCTTCCCCAGGCAATTTTACAAAAGCTTACATGAACGGGTAAAACTGTTATAGACATGGAAGTCTCTTATAAAATTACTTCCAATATCTTTTTGTATACCGACTTAATTTGCTCTTTGAAAGCACTTCCTGCTTAGCTAGGCTCATAACTGGAATTTAAGTAAACTGAAGTGTTCCTGAAACAGCCCTCCTCAGAGCCTCATGCAGGCCTTACGCACCCATTTGTGTGAAATATAAACAGTACAAACAGCAGAAACATGAAAACTAAGGAAGAAGAGTGATTTAAGTTTGGACTTTTAGATAATACATAAATCTTTCATTCTAAAAGAGTGGAAACATATAAGAAAACCAGTTGGCATCCAGTAGATTCCCTGGAGGCTCTATATGTCCCCTCTCCGTCAGCCCAACCCCAGCAAATCAGTTACAGGCATTCTCAGTCTCCCATCCATTCCTATACTCTCTCTACTCCCCTTACCACCTGATACTCAAGGCAGCCCCCTTTGTCTTCCTCCTCTCCCTGGTCCTGAGGCCCTGGACTTTCTTCCAGCCCACCACTACTCTGCATCTACCAAGTGAAGAGATTTAGTGAAGGGAAATCATGTCTCAAAATCTATTACATTTCTTTGAAGGGGTGAACAAACATGTAGATAAAGGTGAGCCGGTCGATATTGTGTTATCTGGATTTTCAAAAGGCGTTTGACAAAGTATCTCATAAAAGACTCCAGAGGAAATTGGAAAGTTATGGGAAAGGAGGTAGAGGGGCATAATCGAACGCGAACGCCCATCTCCATGGGCATCTATCTCCGAGAATGGGTACGTGAAGGGGCGGGACAGACCATATTTTCGAAAAAAAATGGGCGTCCATCTTTTTTTTCGATAATACGGTTTGTGCCGGGCAAATGCATCGGATTTGTGCAGATTTGAGCTGGGCGGTTTCGTTTTTCAGCGATAATGGAAACCAAAGGCGCCCAGCTCAAAAACGAACAAATCCAAGGCACTGGGTCATGGGAGGGGCCAGGATTCGTAGTGCACTGGTCCCCCTCACATGCCAGGACACCAACCGGGCACCCTAGGGGGCACTTGTAACAATTAAAAAAAAAAAGTAAAATACCTCCCAAGTCCATAGCTCCCTTCCCTTGGGTGCTGAGCCCCCAAATCCCCCCAAAACCCACTGCCCACAACTCTACTCCATTACCATAGCACTTATGGCTGAATGGGGGCACCTAGATGTGGGTACAGTGGGTTTTGGGGCGGTTTGGAGGGCTCCCATTTACCAGCACAAGTGTAACAGGTAGTGGGGGATGGGCCTGGGTGGCTGACGTCCACTGCACCCACTAACAACTGCTCCAGGGACCTGCATACTGCTGTCATGGAGCTGGGTATGGCATTTAAGGCTGGCATACAGGCTGGAAAAAAAAGTTGTTAAAGTTGTTGTTTTTTTGGTGGGAGGGGTTTAGTGACCACTGGGGGAGTCAGGGGTGGTCATCCCCGATTCCCTCCGGTGGTCATCTGGTCATTTAGGGCACTTTTTTGGGACTTGTTCATGGAAAAAAAAAGGGTCCAAAAAAAGTGACCCAAATTTGCACTAAAAACACCTTTCTTTGTTCGATTATCAGCAGAGGGCGCCCATCTCTCCTCGGCCGATAAACACGCCCCAGTCCCGCCTCCGACATGCCCCCATCAACTTTGCCCGTTTCCGCGACAGATTGCAGTTGAAGACGCCCAAAATCGGCTTTCGATTATACCGATTTGGGTGCCCACGGGAGAAAGACGCCCATCTCCCGATTTGGGTCGAAATATGGGCGTCTTTCTCTTTCAAAAATAAGGCTGATAGTGTCCTATTGTGGATTAAAAACTAGTTAAAAGATAGAAAACAGAGAGAAAGGTTAAATGGTCAGTATTCTCAATGGAGAAGGGTAGATGGGGTTCCCCAGGGGTCTGCGCTGGGACTGCTGCTTTTTAACATTTATAAATGATTTAGAGATGGGAGTAAACTAGTGAGGTAATTAAATTTCCTGACAACACAAAGTTATTCAAAGTTGTTAAATCGCGGGAGGATTGTGAAAAATTACAAGAGGACCTAACGAGACTGGGTGTCTAAATGGCAGATGACGTTTAATGTGAGCAACTGCAAAGTGATGCATGTGGGAAAGAGAAATCCGAATTATAGTTTTATAATGCAAGGTTCCATATTAGGAGTCAATGACCAGGAAAGGGATCTAGGCGTCATCGTTGATATGTTGAAGCCCTCTGCTCAGTGTGCGGCAGCCGCTAAGAAAACAAATACTACTACTACTACTACTATTTAACATTTCTAAAGCGCTACTAGGGTTACGCAGCGCTGTACAATTTAACATAAAGGACAGTCCCTGCTCAAAGAGCTTAGAATGTTGGGTATTAGGAAAGGAATGGAAAACAAAAATGAGGACGTTATAATGCCTTTGTATCGCTCCATGGTACAACCTCACCTCAAATATTGTGTTCAATTCTGATCACATCTCAAAAAAACCATTTAGCTGAATTAGGAAAGGTACAGAGAAGGGCGACGAAAATGATAAAGGGGATGGGACGACTTCCCTATGACGAAAGGCTGAAGCGGCTGGGGCTCTTCAGCATGGAGAAAAGACGGCTCAGGGGAGATATGATAGAGGTCTATAAAATAATGAGTAGAGTGGAACAGGTAGACATGAATTGCTTGTTTACAGTTTCCAAAAATACGAGGACTAGGGGGCACGCAAATGAAGTAGTAAATTTAAAACAAAATCGGAGAAAATACTTGTTCACTCAATGTGTAATTAAACTCTGGAATTTGTTGCCAGAGAATGTATTAAAAGTGGTTAGCTTAGCTTGGTTTTAAAAGGGTTTTGATAGCTTCCTAAAGGAAAAGTCCATAGACAATTATTAAAATGGACTTGGGGAAAATCCACCACTTATTTCTAGAATAAGCAGCATAAAATGTATTGTACTGTTTTGGGATCTTGCCAGGTGCTTGTGACCTGGATTGGTCACTGTTGGAGACAGGATGCTGGGCTTGATGGACCTTTGGTTTGTCCCAATATGGCAATACTTATGTACTTAGGGTGCACTTATGCATGCCAGGGGCATACGCTTCCAAGGACACCACTCTACACCCAAGCATAACTTTATATACATACAGCTCTCCCTCTGACCATGTAAGTTTTTGCTCAGTGGGTGTTATAACACCCACTGAGTGAAAAGGTACCAAAAATGGGACTACAAACAACTGCAGCAAAGGCTACAAATGTTTGGAGGGGCAATTTTCATTTTGGAAATTTTATGTACTATAGAGTTGGCAGAATGGGACTATGCAATTTTTTCACAACTTTGATATTTTTCGTGTTGCGCAGCCATAAAACTATAGGTTCCTAAATCATAGGTTTTTTTTGAAGACCTAATTAGCCATACTTGAGGCTGAAATTTTGCAGGATTATTATTCCTCTATCTTGTGATATAAATAAATCACATACCCCACTTTTAGTACCTTTTCACTCACATATATAGTTAGATACAAAAAAAAAAAAAAACACAACCCAGGAATAATCTTTAAGGTACTAAAAATCATACATGTATTTGAATTTGTAGTGCTTTTCAAATTTACACCACTTGGGTTCTGGTGAATTTTAACAGAAGAAATTTCAATATCATGATAGGCCTTCACACATCCCTCACACCCAATAGATCCACTTTAATGAAAGCTATTGTGCCTTTGGATGGCCAGAAGGAATGAATCACTGCATATGCATTTCATGTGTTAACTACACTTAAAAAAGGTTATCCTTGAAGATTAAAAAGGAGGTAGAAGCAAGAATGCAGCAATAGCCTAGTACTTAAGTAGGCTAGCAACCAGAGAAGCCAGGGCTCAAAGCCCACTGTTACTCTTTGTGATCCTGGGCGAATCACTTAACCTTCATTGCCTCAGCTACAAAAGATTTTAAGCCCCCTGGGGACAGGAAGTTATCTGCTGAACGTCAATGTAACACCTTGAGCCACCACTAAAAAGACATGAGAATCTAAATAAGAATCAGACAAGTTGATAGTTTGAGAAACCCAATCCCTGACAATCTTTGAACTAATTAACTATATCCAGATTACTGCACGTCTGACATACCACATGCACAGAATGCTGCAAAAATGTACACAAATCTTCAGAGCACACCTAAAATGTATGCATCTGGATTTATACGTTACTGGGGCTGATTATGGGTGCTTATTTTATAAAAAGGCACATAGAAACAACACAGGCATCTAACAGGCACATTTTGTTTTTAATTTTCTCGCCTTGGAACAGGCAGAGGAAATAGTATTCCTGTCTGCTGGAATTTGCCTTTTTGCAGCAGTCTTGTATAACAGCATACATTCAACTGGGATATCCATAAGCATAACAGAACACACTTACCCCATGTTAATGTTATTAAAAGTTGCTCTTTCAAGCTAAATCTTTAACCACGGGCCTGAAGAGTTTTTTCCAGGAAGCAGTTCTACAGCTCAGGGCCAGAATGCCTTGGGTGAGCTGAGAGTTCGGCTCTGCCTGTAGTGACATCAGCAACAAATTACCATAGGGCTGCTCCAGCTACACCCACAGCCCTGGCTCCCCCTTGCTTCGGCTACACCCATAGCCCTGGCTCCCCCTTAAAAAAAACAAAAAAAAAAAACTTGCCGGCATCCCAGTTTACACACAGATAAATGCAGCTACCAAAAATCTGTTTGCCCTGGACAGCCAGCTGCTTTGGTAATGCTTTGAAGAACCAGTGCTCCTGTGAAACGTC
This sequence comes from Microcaecilia unicolor, assembly GCF_901765095.1. Taxonomy (NCBI): domain Eukaryota; kingdom Metazoa; phylum Chordata; class Amphibia; order Gymnophiona; family Siphonopidae; genus Microcaecilia; species Microcaecilia unicolor. The sequence continues at coordinate 173,705,561 of NC_044036.1, forward strand.
TGAAAAAGTAGAAGTGACAAGCCCGTCTCTGTATGTAACAGATAAAGAATGGAAAGAGATGGAAAGCCTCCGTTTACCATCATGTCATGCCGCACCCTTATTCTGCAGCAGTGAGAATACAGTCTGGCTTTTGCAGCCTCTCAAGACTGTTCCTCTTTGCTAAGAAGAAGTGAAATTCAATAAGCAAACGTGGTGGATAATTTTTTTCTTGGACTAGTTTTGGATAGCTATGCAATCTTCACTGGATGAATGTCAAGTCAGTAAGGGGCGATTGTGCCCGAATGCACAAGTAAATTATAGACTGCGTTACAATGGTGGGGTGGTAGTTTTCAAAGTTGTGGAGTGAGTAGAAGTACAGGGCAGAAGGAAGGAGCGATAAGACAAAAAGCAACATTTTAAAAGCAGGCGTTCCTAATCAAATCCTCAGGGTGATGAACAGGTATGCAGGGCATATCACAACGCAACAATGATTTTGCTACTGATAGAAAAACATGTGATTTATATTAAATTGAACCCGTCGATTCCAAATATGAACTCCAAATTTGCCTGACACGTCTAGATTTCAAGTTATACATGCAAAGCCTATTTGCTTATAATATTAATGCATTATATATTGGAAATATTCCAACGGACATGCCCGGACCTGTCCGGACGCACTCAGACAGGTCTATTGGCTGATGTCAGCAGTAAGTATATAAGGCAAGATGGATAGACGCAAATGTGTTAACGATCTGAACAATTTCTGCTACATATGTGGCAAATACATTGATCAGTGCAAGAATCTGACAAAGCGAGTGCGCCTTGCTTACAAGTATTACTTTGACTGTCAAACTGGAGATCAAGATAAAAGCTGGGCACCTCATGTTTGTTGCACTGTGTGTTACTCTGGGCAAACGCAGTGGTTGAATGGTAAAAGGAAAGGAATGGCTTTTGCAGTGTCGATGGTTTGGCGTGAGCAGAAAAATCACCATTCAGACTGTTATTTTTGCATGACTAAAATTGCCGGATATTCAAAGAGAAACAAGTCACTAATTGTGTATCCTGTCTGTGAGTCTGCTCTTAAACCAGTACCACACGATATAGAGAATCCAGTGCCTGCCCCTCCTGCAGCAGGAACGGCAACTGAAACTGACGCTTCTGATCCTGATGAAGAAGTCGAGCACACAGTTGGTCGGTACAACGTACAACACAAATCACTGGTCGATCCACTTCAATCTTCCACCACTTCACATTAAACATTGGTTTAATAAAAAATTTTGTAATTACACTTATCGTAATGGAAATGATTTCCAGAATTTAAAGGAGATGTTTAGCACACTGAAAACTGAGGCTAAAATAAAGCCCGGAATTTTTATTGGCCCCGAAATCAACAAACTAATGCATGATGACACATTCAGAATAAAACTCAACCCTCTGGAACTTGCAGCTTGGGATGCATTTGTGCTAGTAGTGCAGAACTTCCTTGGGAACAGCCAAGCTGAAAACTATGCAGACAACATGCTTAAAGCATATGAATAACTTGGCTGCCGAATGTCATTGAAAATGCATTTCTTACATTCCCATCTTGACTTTTTCCCACCCAATTTGGGACACGTAAGTGACGAATGTAGAGAGAGATTCCATAAAGACATTTCTACAATGGAGAACAGATATCAAGGCTGCTGGAATCCCAACATGATGGAGGACTACTGATGGTTTTTGCAACGGGAAAATATGACCGGTCACAAATGCAAAAGCAGATGCCTGAAGCACTTTTAACAGTACTGGGCCTTGCTGAAGTAAGACTTTTAAACTGGAATATGAGACTTCCATTGTTATTCCATTACATTTTCATATACTGTTTACTACGAAAACTTTGATGTAGATCAGGTAATTGTTGGAGTAAAACTCGTTCTGTAAAAAATTATTCAATGCTTTCCAAGTGCTTAATTCATTTTGGCAAACTTATGCATAACAAAATTTCCTGACGTGTTACAATTCTGACTTCGGACTTGGAATACGCACATTGAATTTAGTATAGGACAAATGGTTTTTGCCCAGTAGCACACAAAAAGTTGTTTTTTTTTTGTTGTGCTGTGAATAGAATATTCACCTAGTTTCTTTGCCTATATTTGGTCTTAAGATAAGGACTATCTTGCATAGCTTGGTTATTCCAAAAATCAAAATCTAGAGATGTCAATTACTCAGTTCCAGAAGGGAGATTGTAGGCCAGTCCTAGGATTTCTGACAGCCAAATCCTGGTGCATTATGGTATCTTCAACACTGATTTCAAAGGGTAGAATTGGATATTGCAAACATACTTCTTTAGTATGTACATTTAAAAGCAGGAGTACCCAAAAAGTCTCCCATCAGCTCTGCAAACTGCTTGTGGTCCTCAAAGGCCATCAGTAAGAACACCTAAGATGGCTATTGGAGGACTATATCTGGCAATCAGAAAACGAATGATCCCTGTCTGTTTCAAAGTATTCAAATAATGTTAGTTTTTAATATGATAGATCTAAGGTAGCTGGAAGTTTAAGTATCCTGATTGCAAGGTCACTACTACAGTGGTCTCCCCTCTCTGCTAAGGTCATAATGAGCTGTTGTCTAAAGTAACATGTTTTGTGACATATATAAATGTTAAGCAGGTGTTCAAATGAAATCAAAAGCAGATTTTATAAAAAGAAATACCAAAAAGCTGTCAGATCTAACACACAGTACAACTACACCTTTACATCACATTTGCTTCCGAGTATGCAGATCAAATCACTTACAAGAACTTCAAGGTCCTCTCTGAATGCTATATGAGAAATCTCCATAGTCAAAACTTCTATAGAGAAAACCATATGATTTCATGATATAATCTCAGGTTTCACTCTACAGAAGTATTTATTTCTATTTTTCTTTATATTTTGTTCACATCTTTTTCAGTAGTAGCTTAAGTGTCGCATCATTTTCAGTAGTAGCCTGAGGTGTGTTACATTCAGGCACACTTTCCCCAGAAGGCTTACAACCTGAAGGGCCCTTCTACGAAGTGAAGATAAGTCTCTAAAAGATAAGTACTGCCGGGCTACCATAGCAGCCCAGTGGTAGTTCCCACCCCCAGTGAACGCCATTTCTGGTGCTGCAAAAATATTTCACAGCCATTTCTTGCAAAAAAAAACAAAGACCTGCCTTTTATCTGCTGCGGTAAAAGGGGGCCTCAGCATGAGTCAAAAACACACGACACCAGCACAGGTCCCCTTTTTCTGCAGCTTTTTAAAAGAACCTATAAGTCTGTACCTCAAGCAATAGAGGGTTAAGTGACTTGCCCAAGATCACAAGAAGCAGCAGCAGGACTAGAACCAAGGAGATTAGATTTTATTTATTGCATTTGTATCCCACATTTTCCCACCTCTTTGCAGGCTCAATGTGGCTTACAATACATCATGAATGGTGGACATATATTAGAAAATAGACATTTAGTGTTACAGAAGGATCTTGGGTAACATAGTAATGATAAAACATGATAGTAGTATAACAAGCAACTATTATAAGACAGTTCTAAATATATGTGGAGGAGTTGTGTATATTCACATTGGTTGATCTTTGTGGTATGCCTTGTTAAAGAGATGGGTCTTCAGTAGTTTGCGGAAGTTCATTAGTTCGTAAATCATTTTTATGTTGCGCGGCAATGCATTCCATAACTGTGTGCTCAAGTAGGTAAAGTTTAATGCGTGCATTAGTTTGTATTTTAGACCTTTGCAGTTAGGGAAGTGAATATTCAGGAATGTGCGGGATGATCTTTTGACATTCCTGGGTGGTAGGTCTATCAGGTCTGACATGTAGGCTGGTGCATCTCTGTGTATGATTTTGTGAACTAGGGAGCATATCTTGAACATGGTGCGTTCTTTAAGTGGGAGCCAGTGTAGTTTCTCTTGTAGGGGTTTAGCACTTTCATATTTTGTCTTACCGAATATGAGTCTGGCTGCAGTGTTCTGGGCTGTTTGAAGTTTCTTGATTATTTGCTCTTTGCAGCCGGCGTAGAGTGCGTTGCAGTAGTCTAGATGACTGAGCACCATTGATTGTACCAGGTTACGGAAAACACTCCTTGGGAAGAAAGGTCTTACTCTTTTTAATTTCCACATTGACTGGAACATCTTCTTGGTTGTGTTTTTCGCGTGGTTCTCGAGTGTTAGGTGTCGATCGATGGTAACTCCAAGAATTTTTAGGGTATCCGAAATTGGAAGGTTTCAGATTTGGTGTGTTAATGGCGGTAAATTTGCTCTTATTATGTTGAGAGGTGAGTATTAGGCATTGGGTTTTTTTCTGCATTAAGTTTCAGCCGAAATGCATCCGCCCATGAATGCATGATATGAAGACTTTGGTTGATGTCGTTGGAAATCTCCTTTAGATCTTGTTTAAATGGGATGTAGATCGTTACGTCATCTGCGTATATATATGGATTGAGGTTTTGGTTTGATAATAGTTTGGCCAAGGGTATTATCATTAAGTTGAATAGAGTCGGTGAGAGGGGGGATCCCTGTGGGACTCCGCATTCAGATATCCATGCGGCTGAGGTGGTCGGAGTTAGATGTCACTTGGTATGTTCGTGTGGTTAGGAATCCCTTGAACCAATTGAGAACGTTGCCTCCAATTCCGAAGTACTCAAGGATGTGTAGTAGTATTCCATGATCAACCATGTCAAATTGTAGAAGAAGTATGTTCTTCCCAGTTGCAATCATTTGTTTGAATTTGGTCATGAGAGTGACTAGTACTGTTTCAGTACTGTGGTTAGACCGAAATCCTGACTGGGAGTCGTGGAGTATTGAGAATTTATTTAAATAGTTTGTGAATTGTTTGGTCACCAACCCTTCCGTTAGCTTGGTTATTAAGGGTATGGATGCTACTGGCCTGTAGTTGGTTAGTTCACTGGCACTTTTCTTTGTGTCTTTGGGTATGGGGGTGAGTAGAATGTTTCCTTTCTCCTTTGGGAAGAGTCCATTTTGTAACATATAATTCAAGTGTTTCGTTATGTCTGTTATGAATGGTTGAGGAGCAGATGTCATAAGGTTGTTTGGACATATGTCTAGTTTGCAATGAGATCTGGCAAATCTTTTGAGCGTTTGGGAGATGGTATCCTCTGATAATGTCTCGAAGTTGGTCCAGGTTCTGTCTGCTGGGTAAATGCCAAGGTCTGGGTCTAGACAGTCTGGGAGTTTCAGCATAGTCGGTGGTACTGACAGATATCTTAAGTCGTAGTTGTACGATTTTCTCGTTAAAGTATCTTGCGAGATTGTCTGCTCCTGGTGCGTCTTTGCTGTTGGTTGTGACTGGTGTAATATCTAGTAGTTTATTCATGAGTTGGAAGAGTTTGTGTGTGTCCTTGTAGTTTGGTCCAATTACAGTTTTGTAATATAACCTTTTAGTTTGTCTTATGGTATATTTGTATTTTCTTTGGAGTTGTTTCCAGGCGTTAAGTGTGGGGTCGTCTTTCTTTTTATTCCATGCACGTTCTAACCTTGTGTTTTAAGTTTTTTCAACTCTTCACTGAACCATGGTATTGAATTCTTTCTGTGTGAGGTTCTGGTTTGGGTTGGAGCAATATTGTCTAACATGGATCTGCATCTGTTGTCCCATTCTAAGAGGAATTGTATTTCATCTGTTTTTATTGTCCATTGATTGTAGTAGATCTGTTGCCAGAATATTAACGGATCTATTTTCCCTCTCGTGGTATAGGTTTTTCGCTCTTGTTTATTCGGTGAGCCTTTCATTCGCCATTGGAGGGAGATGTTTGCTTTATAATGGTTGGACCATGGTGCGGGTGTCCATTTTGTGTCTGTTAGTATGAGGTTTGAGTTGGGATCAAATTTGTGTGTGACAATGTCTAGTGTGTGTCCTTTGATGTGAGTTGGGTCCTAATAAAGGTTTCTTTCGGAGCATCTTACCTTGATGTGATGACTGATCACTTGATACTGGTTCCTTTCCACCCTATTATTGTCTATCTTCACAGGATAAACACGCAGCCAACTCACATCAAAGGACAAACCGAGGCGATTTCAAGTTGTGGCAGAATGGATTCAGCTGTGGTTGTGATGGTGAACTCGGATTTGTATATTATGGCTATTCCTCCTCCTCTTTTTCCGTTTCTTGTCCAGTGGGTAATTTTGTATCCTGGTGGACATAAATCTAAGATTATGGGGTCTTTAAGGTCATGAATCCAAGTTTCAAAAGACAGGGTGTGCCTATCTAGCCCATTACATGGTCTGAAGCCAGTAGGCAGAGCTTGCTGCCATTTTTGCTCACCCAAAACAATAGCAAACGCTATTGAAAATAGCCAAAGATTATTAGACATAAAGGACTGTCTATGAGTGGTCCATTCTGTAAAATGTCTACTGGATGTGGGAGGAAGAGAAGGAGGGTATCTGGATGGAAGGGAGAGAGATGCTGGGATTGGGAGAGCTGGAGGAAAGGGGAAGAGCTGCTGGACATGGGAGAAAGAGGAGGAGGAGGAGACTGGATGGAAGGGAGAGAGCTGCTGGACGTGGGAGGAAGAAGAAGAGGAAGAAGGGAGCTGGAGAGAAGGGAGAGAACTGCTGGAACAGCACAAGGAGGAAGGGAAGGGAAATAGAGCTACCAGCCCAAGGAGATGAAGGAAAGGGGGATCAAATACTGAACCTACAGCGGGAGGGAGAAAGAGGGCGGGTGGGCAGGTAGGGAATCAAGCAAGCAAACCAGATGCTGGAAAGGGGAAGGAGCAAGAGGGAGAGAAGCTGGATGAGGTAGGGTCAGAGAGGATAGAGATATATTGGCACTGGGGATGAAGAGAGGGAACAAGCTGGACAGGGAAATGTAAGGTCACAGAGAAAGGGAGATACTGAACATGGAGGAACACCGAGGTACAGAGATGGAAGAAGATGGACAGTGGACATAAAAAGTAGAAATATCAAATGGAAAGTAGACCTTGGTGAGTTAGTTAAGAGAAGACAGAAGGATGTAGAAACCAGAGCCTGGGACCAATATGTCTTGAAAAATGAAATGATTAGACAACAAAATGGTAGAAAAAAATAATTTTATTTTTCTATTTTGTGATTAGAATATGTCAGACTTGAAATGTACATCCTGTCAGAGCTGGTGTTAGATATGGCTGGGGCCCAAGGCAGATATTTAGGAAGATACCCCAAAGCTTACTAACAGGCTGCATCTCCTTCAGCATCCAGCCGGCCTGGGGTTCTCTCTGGCTAGGGGGCCAAACACAGTTGCACAGTATAGGAGAAAATGCATCTCTTTGTATTTCTCTGTGCTGTGCTACATGCAAGGTCTGGCTGCTTGGGATTTCAATTTCATTTGTTTATTGTTTGTGGTCACTTATTCTGTATTTGGCATTTGTGTTCTGTGTGTGTGATCAACGTATTCTGTTAGCATGAAGTTTCTATGCAGTATTCTATAGTACTTTGGCTTGTTCAGTTTTCTTGATAGATGCATTGAAACAGGGCTCTAGGGCGAAGAGAACGTCCAGCAGCACCTTCCAGCCACAGGCCTCGGCGCTCAGATACCGCTCCAGCCCGCTGCAGGACACCTACACGTCCTCTTCTCCTTCCTCCAGCCCGCCGCTCCCGGGAAATAGCAGGCTCCAGAGGCTACCCACTGCCAGCGGCTCAGGGAGGCTGGGGAAACAGGGCTCTAGGGCTGGGGCGAGCGCCGCCAGTTGCTGGTGCAGGCCACGCAACTCCAGCCCTGAGAAGAGAGCGGCCCAGCTGCTCCACTGCTGCTCTCCACCCAGCTCCGCCGGCCTCCGCTGCCTCTGCCACGTCCGGTCCTGACAGGTAACGGCGAACTTGCTCTCCAACTCATTCTAGCCCACCAGGAGGCCCAGCTTGAAGCGCTCGGACTCTTCGAAGGTCTGCAGCCAAACGGCCACCCAGCCCTCCAGGCTGTCCATACACTCCCACTTCATATCAGCTCAGCACTTCTTTTCCCTTGTGTTTAGTCTACCAGGATACCACAGCAGCCAAAAGCCGACATTTTCTGTACTACTAGCAGCAGACGTAGTTTCACCGTGACCGGACGTTTTTGGGATCTTGGGTTGTGGGGCAATGTCTAAACAGTTTCCTACCTCCAACCATTGTTACAGCTCTCAGAATCACGGCGACTCTGCACCCTGGAGCAACACCTCCAATTCACCTGAGTAAATTATCCATATTTATTTTTAAAAAAATTATCCCTGCATGCTTTGTGGGAAGTGTTCTAAACAGTTTCCAAAACCATTCCAAAATGAAACTATTGAGAACTGTGACAAATATCCTAAATACCGCAGAAGGGATAACGGCGTCTATACACTCTTAAATGGAAAATTCATTAATAAGAGTTGGGTAGTCCCTTATAACCCTTACTTACTTTTAAAGTACAATTCCCATATAAATGTGGAAGTATGTGCATGTATTAAAAGTGTCAAGTACCTCTTTAAATATGTCTATAAAGGACATAATTGTGCCAACGTGGTTCTTACAGAGCACCAAACTTTACAACATGATGAAATTAAAACATTTACTGACTCTAGATATGTTAGTGTTCCTGAAGCTGCATGGCGATTAAACGGTTTTAAAATGCATCACTAATCACATACTATCCAGAGATTGGAAGTACACTTACCAGATCAACAAAGCATTGTTTTTCACCCTAACGAAGTTGAGGCTGCAGTACAAAGAGCCAGAACCAGGGACACCACTGTCACGTTTTCAAAGCTGGAAACTGGGTTTGTGAGCCCTTGGGCCACTGCCGAGGAGCGGCAGTGGCAGGCAAAACCACACCACACCGGCGACTAGGCAGAACAGGACTGGACCCCCGGACTGGAGTAGCAACAGAGGCAAACAAGCAGGAAAGCAGAGCAGGCACACTAAAACTTCACCTGCACTTGGCCACCTTTCACCAGGAGTTGAACTCCTGACTGCGAGTGGCCGGCAGGACTTACTGGGCAAGGCAGGACTGGATACCCACTAGGCTGATCCAGGACTGAGGGTCAGAGGGGAAAGGAACATACAGGGGCAGCAGGGCAAGGAAGGGAAAGCTCACGGGCAGGACTGAAAGCTGCAAGCAGCCACTAAAACAGGGAACAAGACACTGACAACAAGACACAGACAGACAACCAAGAACTAGACACAGAACAGGAGAATGACCCAAGGTACAAGCCGGGTCTGGGCAGGCAGCAGACAGAAGAGAAAACCAGGATACTAGCCGGGTCAGGGACAGGCAGCAGGCACAAGAGAAAACCAGAAAACAAGCCAAGTCAGGGCAGGCAGCAGGCACAAGAGAAAACCAGGAAACAAACCAGGTCTGGGCAAACAGCAGAATCAGGCAAGAAACTAAAACAAAAAAGCAGACTAGGCAGAAGTGCACAGCGCACCAACATACCAGGGACCTTAGACGATGCAAAGACAAAGCAGAAAGGTTTCAAAATGGCTAATAAGCCCAGCAGCAGCTGAGACTCAAGCTGCAACAATCACCAGGCAACTAAGGGTGCTGTGCAGGTTCAAACAAAACAAACAGGTCTGGCAGTCTGGAAGATCCGGACCGGACAGGGCTGAAATCTGGAACGGGTGACAGCACACAGACAATCTAATGCAGCCAGCACACAGAGACAGAGACAGAACTCAAAAAGAACAGACAGAAGCCAGCTCAGAAGCTGACCACAGGAAATACGGTGAGTCGGAGAGGGGTCACAGCCACAGACGTGACAACCACTTTAACAGCGTGGTTTAAACTTAATGCAGAAGACAATCCTCCAAAGACCATTTTGTATGTAGATATTCCTATGTACTATACTTTTGACAAGAGAACGAAAGTGGAAACGTAGAAAAGCAAGACACGACAAAACAATTGGGAGAATGTATGCAGTTAACTTTTCAGCGGACCCTGAGCGTTACTGTTTAAGGCTAATTCTACTATACAAACCAGGGGCTAAGTCCTTTGAAGACTTAAAAACAGTTGCATGTGTTCTTTATAATGCATTTCAAGATGCAGCCAAGAAAATGGGGCTCATTGACGATGAAGCTCTGTGGGAGAACACCTTAGACGATGCACTCATATGCAGCATGCCACAGCAAATCAGATACCTTTTTGCATACATTTGTGTTTTTGCTGTACCATCAAATGCTTTCCAAATTTTCCAAAAAATATGAACTTAATATGACAAGATTTTCAACACATCCATGGCTGCAAAGGTGATTGCTCGATTTGTGAACAATTGTGCCTTCAGAAAATCCAAGCCGTTCTGACTACACATGGCAAAAAACTTGAACACTTTGGTTTACCAACAGTCATCCACAGACTAGAAGATCCTAAACTTGCCTTCGATGTTGGAGATGAAAAGCAGAAAGCTGAACAAATGGTAGAAAAACTAAATAATGAGCAAAGGGAAGCATTTCATACTATACTTTCTACCTGCAATACAAAAAACATAACCCACACGCGCTTCTACCTAGACAGTCCTGCTGGAAGTGGAAAAGCGTATACTATCCTGAGCTCCATCCAAGGAGATGGAGGAATTGCACTACCTGTTGCTTCTACAGGAATTGCTGCAACTCGCCTTCCAGGAGGACAAACTTACCATTCACAGTTTAAGTTACCTGTTTCTCTACTGGAAACGTCAACATCAAGTGATGCTTCCATCATTACAGATGCTCAAATCCTTATTTGGGATGAGTCAGATAAGATATTTCTAAAAGTACTAAAGGAACTTAGAGAAATTCTGATAGCTCTGTTCTCTGACATTTTCAATGCTTCTAGATAATCAGGAGTGGTCCCGGAGAGCTGGACATGTGTGGATGTGGTCCCTCTACCCAAAAGAAGATATGGTGTACTTAGATTTTAGCAAAACCTTTGACAGTTCTACATCAGCGACTTAGCACCCTTGGTATGGGCCCTACAGTGTCTTCCTGAGTTAGAAACTGGTTGAGTGGGAGGTGACAAAAGGTAGTGGTAAATGGAATTGCTCGAGTATAAGGTATTTACCAGTGGTGTGCTGCAGGGATTGATCCTCAGTCTTGATTTTTTCAGGATTTTTGTAAGTGATATTGTGGAAGCAGGGCCGCCGAGAGACTGGGCCGGGCCCGGGACAAGGCCCCCCCCCCCCCCCCCCCCCCCCCCCCCCAAGGCCACTGCCGCTCCACCCGCTCCCCTCTGTCCGCCACTGGGCCGGGCCCCTGCACTATATGTAGATCCTTCAAGAGGTAGTGTGTCATAATTTAGGCTCTACACTTTTTCTGATGTTTTGGTGGCACCTCAGTAAGGCCAAAACACAATCTCTCCACTGCAAAACACTATACACAAACTTGTGCAAAATCCTACTCATAACCTTACCAAACCATAACAGCACACTAATTCCAAGGACAGGACGAGCTACAACCTTATGCGTGGAAAGGAAGCACTATAATTACACCGGGCTCTAAAACACCAGTACACAACCTAATGAAAAACGAAACAAAAAGGGCTGCAAATACTACACACTAGCAGAATACTGTACCTTGATCACACATGAAAAACACATGCAACAGATATGACACAAGGAACTAGAAATAAAAAAAATATGAAGGCAAAATACTGAACTAGAAAGTTACCTCAAGAAGTCAGACTCAGCATGCAGCAATACTAGAAAAATTGAAACTTACATGAAAAATATCACAGATACACATTTCCAAAAGCTGACATATTAATAAATTCTGAATAAAATACTTTTTTCTACCTTTGTTGTCTGATCATAGTTTTTCTATTCGCTTTGGTCCCAGTGTCTTCTGTTTTATGCAATGTCTTCTTTCCATTTGGTATTTTTTCTCTCACCATGTTCACCATCTTCCTGTGTCCTTATGCTTCCTGTCTACCATCTGTAGCCCTGTCCCTATCCTTCCTCCAGTTTCAGCATCTGCTCTGAAAGTGTTCCGATCCAGCCCTTAAATTCAGCAATTTCCCTCCATCCATATCCAGCATTTCTCCTCACTCCCCTCCCCTCCATCCATGTGCATGTACTTCCTGTCTTCCCTCCCCTCCATCCATGTCTAGCATTTCTCCTCTCTCCCTTCCCCTCCATCTGTGTGCATCTCCTTCCTTTGTCTTTCCTTCCCTTCATCCTTCTCCAACATTTCTTCTCTCTTTCCTGCCCTCCACTCCATCCATGTCCAGCATTTCTCCTCTCTTCCCTCCTCTCCATCCATGTGCATCTCCTTCCTGACTTCCCTCTCCTCCATCCACCCATATCCAGTACATTTCCTCTCTCCCCTGCCCCCTCCTCCTGTCCAGCAATTCTCCTCTCCCCCCTTGCCCTCTCCTCCTGTCCAGCAATTCTCCTCTCCCCCCTGCCCTGTCCTCCTATCCAGCGATCTCTTCTCTCTCCCCCTTGCCCTGCCCTTTTGTCCAGCGATCTCTTCTTTCTCCCCCTGCCCTGCCCTCTTGTCCAGCGAGCTCTTCTCTCTCCCCCCTGACCTGACCTCTTGTCCAGCAATCTCTTCTCTCTCCCCCCTGCCCTGCCCTCTTGTCCAGCAATCTGTTCTTTCTCCCCCATGCCCTCCCCTCCCTCCCTCCGACATCCAAGGCCGGCCGGCCTCCCTCCCTCCGAGATCCAAGGCCTCCCTCCCTCCCTCCGAGATCCAAGGCCCCTCTCCCTCCCTCCGAGATCCAAGACCCCTCTCCCTCCCTCCGAGATCCAAGGCCCCTCTCCCTCCCTCTGAGATCCAAGACCCCTCTCCCTCCCTCTGAGATCCAAGACCCCTCTCCCTCCCTCTGAGATCCAAGGCCCCTCTCCCTCCCTCTGAGATCCAAGACCCCTCTCCCTCCCTCTGAGATCCAAGACCCCTCTCCCTCCCTCCGAGATCCAAGACCCCTCTCCCTCCCTCCGAGATCCAAGGCCTGCCTCCCTCTGAGATCCAAGGCCTCCCTCTGAGATCCAAGGCCTCCCTCCGAGATCCAAGGCCTCCCTGCCTCCCTCTGAGATCCAAGGCCTCCCTCCGAAATCCAAGGCCTCCCTGCCTCCCTCCTTCCCTCCCTCCCTCTGAGATCCAAGGCCCTCCAAGATCCAAGGCCCCCCTCCCTCCCTCCCTCTCTCCCTCTGAGATCCAGGGCCTCCCTCCCTCCGAATGTCAAAAGTGATTTTCTTACCTCGTGGTTACGGCGAGAGCAGCACGCAGTGAAAATCGTGCAGGCTCACGCTTCAGCCTTCCCTTGTCTGTCTTTCAGCTGTGGTCCCACCCTCATTTCCTGTTTCCGCAAGGGCGGGACCGCTGCTGAAAGACAGACAAGGGAAGGCTGAAGCGCGAGCCTGCACGATTTTCACTGCGTGCTGCTCTCGCCGTAACCACAAGGTAAGAAGATCGCTTTTGACATTTGGAGGGAGGGACGGAGGGTGGGCCCTGCTGGAACTTGGGAGGGAGGGAGGACGGGCGTGCCGGACGACGGAGGACGAGCAGGCCCTCGTTCTCGGAGGGAGGGAGGGACTGACGGAGGAGCTAGCACCCACGGAGTCAGCGGACATGCAGCGCCGGGCCCTCCTGGAGGCCTGGGCCCGGGGATTTTTGTCCCCCCTGTCCCCCCCTCTCGGCGGCCCTGTGTGGAAGGGTTGTCTGGTTGAAATTTGCCAATAGAATACACACTGGAAGCTGTGGATATTATGAGGAGGGACCTAGTGAAATCTGAAAAAAAAAACATTCTAGAATTTAACAGATAAGTGTTAATGCTAAATAAAAACAAGGTTATGTACTGGGCTGTAAAGGGAGATATGCTGTATAGTGGCGAAGGACTTCTGTGCATGAAAGAGCAGGATTTAGAAGCGATCATATCAGATTATCTTAAATCATTAGTGCCCAATGTTCCAAAATTTGTTCCCACGTATGGGAACATTGGGTACTAATGGGTTAAGGTGATTCAACAGGTAGAAAAGGCGATAGCAAAAACCAGAAGGGTACATAGAGAGAGGAACAAGCAGTAGGAAGGAGGCGGCAAGTGCTTCTGCTTATTTAACAAATTTATAATCAACAGATCAAAACTGAGCGTAGTAAAATAAAAAGCATTCATAAAAGCTAAAACCAACAAATCCTAAAATATGCACATATTCCAACATAAAATGACCCAATTACAAATCTCCTTCAACTGAATCCCCCCTCAAGAAAATGCTATACAAAACAAACAGGTCTTCAATTGTTTAAATATGTCTTCAATTGTTTCTTAAGCAAAGACAAAGAAGAAACTTGAAGTAAATCCAGAGGAAGAGAATTCCACAGCCAAGGTTCCACCACAAAAAAAAAAAAAGGCACGGGAGTGAACATCCTTCAAAAGAACCCAACGAACCAAAGGAACATCCAACAGACTCTGTCCCTGGGATCAAAGGTCCACACAGGACAATGAGTCTGAAAAATTAAATAAATCTGCAAGCAGAGTGCAGCCGCACAAAACTCAAAAGTACTGGATTTCAGACATGCTGATTTTGGTAAAGGAGCTGATGGCATTGGTAGGCACAGGTGAGGTGAAGTGTAGTGGTCCAAACTAAAAGCTGCTATAAGTATGGCAACTGATCTTTACACAAGGAAAGTAAACAAAAACAAGAGAAAACAGGAGCCTATATGGTTCTCCAAGAAGGTGGCTGAAAAAATAAGGGCAAAAGAGGCTTCATTCAAGAAATACAGAAGAACGCAACAGAAGGATCATGGAAGATATTACCAGCTTTAAGACGTCAAGAGGGAAACATGGCAAGTGAAAGCACAGGCAGAATAAAAAATGGCTAAATATGTAAAGAGGTGACAAGATCTTGTTCAGATACATTGGGGAAAGGAGAAAAGATAGGAATGAAATTGTAAGACTGAAAGATACTAAGAATAGCTATGTGGAGAAGCAAATGTGCTAAACAAATACATCTGTGTTCACAGAAGAAATTCCTGGAGGACCAACACAGTTGGCTGCCAAGGGTATACTGGGAATGAAGTGGATATTACGCTGTTCATGGAGGAGAGCGTTTTATAAGCAGCTTAAAAATCTGATTGTGGACAAAGCTATGAGGACGGATGGGATAAATCCCAGGATACTGAGGGAGCTCAGAGAAGTCCTGGCGGTTCCTCATAAGGATTTATTTAACAGACGGCAGAAGATCCTCAGGACTGGAGACGAGCTGATGTAGTCCCTCTTCACAAAAGCAGGGACAGGGAAGAAGTAGGAAACTATAGGCCATGAAGGCTCACGACAGTGGTAGGAAAAATAATGGAGTCGCTGCTGAAGGGAAGGATAGTTAACTTTCTGGAACAGGATCCGAAGCAACATGGCTTTACCAAAGGAAAATCCTACTAAATTAATCCGATTGACTTATTTGACTGGGTGACCAAAGAACTGGATGAAGAACATGCGTAAGATGTAATCTACTTGGATTTCAGCAAAGCCTTTGATACAGTCCCTCACAGAAGATTTGTGAATAAGCTGAGAGGGCTGAACTTAGGACCCAAAGTGATGAAATGGATTGCAAACTGGTTGTTCGACAGGCAACAGAGGGTGGTGGTAAATGGAATCCGCTCAGAGGAAAGTAAAGTGAGCAGTGGTGTGCCTCAGGGGTCGGTGCTGTTTAATATATTTGCGAGAGAAATTGATGGAGGGTTAGAAGGAAAAGTTTGCCTTTTTGCAGATAGCCAATAGAATGGATACTTTAGAGGTTATACAATAGCCAATAGAGTGGATACTTTAGAAGGTGTAGAAACCATGAGGCAGTATCTTCAAATGTTGGAAGAATGGTCAAGGGTCTGGCAGTTAAAATTTAATGTGAAGAAGTGCACAGTGATGCACCTGGGGTGCAAAAATTCAAGAGATGCACTGGATAGGAGAGGCGATATTGGTAAGCTTGGCTCAAGAAAGGGACCTTGGGGTCATGGTGTCCAAGGATCTAAAGGTGACAAACAATGCCACAAGGCGGTGGTCGTGGCCAGAAGGATGCTAGGCTGCATAGAGAGGGGTATAACCTGTAGAAGGAGGTGTTGATGCCCTTGTACAAGTCTTTGGTGAGACCCCACTTGGGAGTATTGTGCTCAGTTTCGGAGGCCGTATCTTGCTAGGGATGTAAAAAAAAAAAAAAAAAAAAAAAAAAAGATTGGAAGTGGTTCAAAGAAAAGCAACAAAAATGGTATGCAGTTTGCATGGCAAGGAGAGGAGAGAGTTGATGACCTAAACATGTACACCCTGTAGGAAAGGAGGTATTAATCCGCAAACAAAACTTTTCCAGAAACGGGAAGGTGGTAGAACTAGAGGACATGAATTGAGGTTGAAGGGAGGAAGCCTCAAGAATAATGTCAGGAAGTATTTTTTCACAGAGAGGGTGGTGGATATTTGAAATGCCCTACCACAGCAGGTAGTGGAGATGAAAACCGTAATGAATTCAAAAATGCGTGGGATAAACATGTAGGAATCCTTTTTAGAAGGAAGCGATCCAAAGCAGCTTAGCAGAGACTAGGTGGCAACACTGGTAATTGGGAAGCAAAGCTAGTACGGGGCGGAGTTCTACTGTCTGTGCCTTGATCGTGGCTGGATAGATTTGGATGGGCTGGGATGGAGCTTACCAAGGGCTTCAATAACAACTTCAAAAGTTTTTGAACAAGGACAGTGCCAGGCAAGTCTTTGCCATGAAAACAGCATGGACAAATCAAGTTCAGATGTATGTTGTATCACCTCATACATTACGTAATGAGTTTCTCTCTTAGGGAAGACTGGATGGACCATACAGGTCTTTATCTGCCATCATCTACTATGTTACTACAATTTGAATGAGCACCAATAGAGTATCATCATGGAGTTAATTAAACTGGATAAGCCACACAACAGGCAACCAATGCAGTGACATCAAATGCAGTGTTACGTGATCCATTCTACCAATACCCACAATCAAATGGGCAATAGAGTCTTGGGCCACCTACAAGGCTCTCAGTGTTGTCTGAAGCAGGCCACAAAAAAAAAAAAAAGTGTTGCAGTAATCAAAATGAGGCAATACACACCTCTGTAAAGCCATACAGAAATTATCCACAGACAGCAAACTTCTTAGTCGTGCCACCAACCGAATTTTAGAACACAATCGTAATCAAAACTGCCACCTGCTGTTTAAATAACAATGTAACATCCAAAATAACTCCTAAACTCCAAACTGAGGTAAGAACGGGAATAAAATCATCCGGGGGGGGGGGGGGGGGGGGGGGAGGGGGAGTGAAAAAGCACTGCTCACCAGACCAATCCAACCACAAAACTTGGGTCTTTACCGCATTAAAAAAAAAAAGACCAAGCATCCACATCTAAACAGCTCTAAAATGAGACACCAACAAGTGGACCCCCTTCCCCAACTAAGGAGGGTACCAAAAAATAAAACTGCAAATCATCTGCGTACAAACGATACCCACATCTGCGTACAAACGATACCCTATGCTCATATCTGTCCACAATAGGAAACAAAAACTAAACATTGCAGACAAAAAAAAAACCTGTGGCACAACACTGCCACCCAGGCAGACTTTGATGACTGCTGAACCACCTGAAGACACGACCATCCAGAAACGAGTAAAACCAAGACAACACTTTCCCTGAAATACCAAATGACCGAAGCCGATCAAGCAAAAGCTCGTGAATAACGGTATCGAAGGCAGCTGCGACGTCCAATGAATCAACAAAAATCTCTCCCCTTTATCAAAAGCAGAACAAATCTCATCCAATAAAGAGCAAGAGTTTCAGTATTATGTTTGGACTGAAATCCAAAACTGGCAAGGATCCAATAAACTATGATGTTCCAGAAAAAATTGTTTCAGTTGACAGATTTTGTATCACTTTCACAAAAAAAACCCTAAATTAGAAATTGGACGAAAGTTTTCAAATGAAGTAACACTCAGTGAGTTTCTTTAACAAATGCCTAAAAGCTGCCTTTTTCAATATCACAGGAACAATCCATTCATCAGACATCCTAGTTATCAAAAACGATCTGACTTCAATGCCTTCAGCACAGATATGGAACTTCAGTGGGCTATTCAAATTATTTACTGCTTGAATGGCACGAACCACATGCTGAGAATCCACAGGCTGAAAAGTCAACCTCAATTGTGCATCATTCACCAAATTCTGAATCATATTTGCTGAACCTGACCCAACTACCTGCTCCATCTTCTCCTGAAAACAACAAGCAAACTGCTGACAAGATAATGACAGATCAAGAAACAACCAAAGATTCCAACACAGCAAATAACTCCTTCGACAGAGGCAGCACTAGCAATCTTCTCAACAAAAAAAGCATTGGTCTCAAATTTTTGTTCCATTTGGCTTAAGTCCCACCTGGTTAGTGATCTTATTGTTAATTCCAAGCTTTCTTACTGAAACTTGGTTGACCGATTTTTGTAATTTTCTTTCTGATTCAGGTTTGGTTCAATATGTTCATTTCCCTAGCCACACTGCTGGACACACCCTTAATCTGATAATTTCTCACAGTGGTAACCCTATTACTAACCTTCTCATTCTCCCTATTCCCTGGTCAGATCACTATTTCACCCTGCACCCCCCCCCCCCCCCCATTATAGACACTTCCAGAAATTAGGTTGCATTATCCCTGAAAATTTTGTGGCTCACCTCCAATTCTCATCAGACTTTAGGTTAGAGCTCTTCAGCTTGGAAAAAAGACTGATCAGTGGAGATATGATTGAGGTCTACAAAATCTTGAATGGTGAAGAATGAGTAGAAGTAAATCGATTTTTTACTTGCTCCAAAAGTACAAAGACTAGGGAACACTCAAGAAGTAACATGGAAATACTTTTAAAACAAACAGGAGGAAATATTTTTTCACTCAACGGTTAAGCTCTGGAACTCTTTGCCAGAGGATGTGGTAAAAGCGGTTAGAGTATATGGGTTTAAAAAAGGTTTAGACAAGTTCCTGGAGGAAAGGTTCATAGTCTGCTATTGAGACAGACATGGGGAAGCAACTGCTTGTCCTGGGATTTGTATTATGGAATGTTGGCACGATCTGAGTTTCTACCAGGTACTTATGACCTAGCTTGGCCACTGCTGGAAACAGGATACTGGGCTAGATGAACCATTGGTCTGACCCAGTATGGCTACTCTTACGTTCTCCCTATAGAGACTCAAGTCTCTACCTGGAACTATTATATCAGCACTATTGACAGAGTTGCTCCAGTCCAAAATGTTAAGCTCCAACATAGACACACTCATCCGTACCATCAAGGCCTCAAACCTCTTCAACATTAACTTCGCTATTTTGAATGTCAATGGCAAAAAAATCACCTTCCAGTACACCTATCCTTATTTGACTGGATATGGATGGGCTGGAGTGTAAATTTTAAGGGGCTTCGATGTTAGCTTCAGAACTTTTAGTACAAGAACAGTGCTGGGCAGTCTTCTATGGTCTGTGCTCTGAAAATGGCAAAGACAAATCAAACTCAGGGATACATATAAAGTATCGCATACCATGTAAAATGAGTTTATCTTGTTGGGCAGACTGGATGGACCATACAGGTGCGCTTTATCTGCTGTCATTTACTATGTTATGTATGTTAAGATTACTGCTGTTCGTTATTATAATGTTACTAATGCTTAAGAAAGACTATTACTCTAAACTTCTCCGTGACACCTCTTCAAGATATTCAGGGGCAGATGCACTAACTGGAACGTTAAAGCCCTTCCCTTACCGATTCCTTAGCGAATTGGTAAGAAATGGGCATGCATCAAGGAAATCGCAGCAATGGAGCTGGTCGCTGCTAGCTCATTTGCATGTGATTTCCTTCCAAGCCAGTCGGCCAGCTGAGCATGCGCAGAGCAGCCACGCGTTATGCTGGCTGCTCTGCGCATGCCAAAGATGTCCTTCACTCAAAGAACAAAAACAAAAAAAAGGACGTCCCTGATGAGCAGTGTATATGGTCACACCATCTCGTTTTAATAACAGCAGCAACACATTTCACTTCTTGTAATTCAAAATATATCTGCAGGTCAGCATCACAGTAGAAATCTACACATCCGGGAAATATTTCATTGTCTTAATGAAAGTTTGCCAGTTAACTCTTTGAGGCATAAGTTTGTGCACATCTTCATATATATGCGCATATTATATCTGGAGAGAGAGATTGATCGTTCTGTATCTTTTTTGAACTGAGCATACGATTAATATCAGTATAATCAGTGGTTTTTGGATGGAGCGTGAAGCCTCCATAAATTTTAACCTGCCATCTAAGCCCTCGGAAAGAGATGGTTTTCCCCCTTTTCCTTACCTGCAGGGGCACACAGTCAACTTCCAAATTCCTTGGACGCCCCTCGCGAACAGAGGAACCTCGCATTCTTTAGTCCGGCAGCAATGGGCGCGAGGAAGGGGGGGGGCGTCTTTTTTGCTGGCACCCCGTCAGGTTTTCAACTGCTGAACTAACATTTCTCTCCGTTAGCCCGAGCTTTCTCTCTCTCTCCCCTTTGTCTGCCTCAGCCGGAGGCTCTTCTATGCAGTCAAGAAGCCACCAAAATACCTGAACAAACTCTGACTAGCTCCCCACTGCCCCCCACCCGGGAAACGCGGCAGCGCTACCTGCCCGCCCGAGAACCAGCGCATGCTGCTCTTCCTGGAGCTGGGAGGCTGCGAGTCACGACAGTCTCCCCGGCCCCCCCTTCCTGGACACTCTCAGAAGCCGGTCTGCCTTTCCATGCCTCGCACCTTGCTTAGCGCTTCTCCTTTTCAGCCTCCTTTTTGTTTGTTTTTTTGAGTTGCTCTCCCCCCCCCCCCCCCCCCATTTAAAGCATGTAGCCCTTCCCTTGCAGAAAGCTGCAAACGTCCAAGTGCTCGTCAGGGACGTCCTTTTTTGGTTTTGTGAGTGAAGGACGTCCATGTTAGGCACTTTAGAAGGACGTCCCTGACAAGCATTTTTTCCCCCCTTCCGATTCCCTCACAGCAGCCCCAACGAGAGGTGCAGACTTCCCGTTAGGTTTTCCACGGTAAGGGGATCGGAAAACGGTAGTGCATCTCATTACAATACGATTTATACACATTATAATACTAATTTGCTCATCTGCATTCCATTTTCGTTAGCTGCTACCGTGACAGGACAAAGCCCTTTTGTGCATGTCCTGGTTTGCAGGTTAAACTGGCTAGAACCAGTTTAAAACCCACGTTGCTGGCTCGGAAAGCTTAGTGCATCTAGCCCTCAGACAAGTTACAAATTCATCTCAAAATCATGCCCCTACATCATCCCTTACTGTGGAAGAGAGGTCTTTAAACTAAATTCACTGGGGATGGGTGAGAAAAGCCCCCAAAATCATTAATAACCCTCAGGAATGTGATATCAAATACCTTTATAGAAATAGGGGGGGGGGGGGAAGAGTAATATCCGGAGAGCTTTGTACACTAATGCCTGTAGTATGGGAAACAAATTTCTAGATCTAGAGGCTGTAATGGTAGAAGCCGACTTGGATTTAGTGGCGGTCATGGAGACGTGGTTCACAGAGAACAATGACTCAGATATAATTAATTCAGGAAGGAAAGGTAGAAAAAAGGATTGAGCAGTGGCATTACATGTTAGCCACATAGGTATGAAATATATGCTCTATACAAGGAGAAATAAAACTTTAGATAACTGTGTATGACTGACGTAATGATTGTCTTTGTTGTTATCTTCAGTATGGATGTTTAGTTTGCGCTGTCCAATCATATAATGGATTTCCTAGCTTAAATTACATTGCATGTTGTACATTTTTTTTTAATGTGTAAACTGTAGCTATGCAATAAGTGACGGTATAGTAAACAAATAAACGATGTGAGCTGGGTCTCCCTTCCACATGGTGGCCAGAGCTAATCCTGCTTAGCTTGGCTGACTGTTTCCAAGGTATGGGCTCCAAACCACCTCCTCGCTGCACTGCTTGTCCTGGTTTAACTGCTCCCCAGCTGACCTGCGCCCAGGATCAGCTCACAACTGGGACACACAAAACTTCAGCAGTCTTGTAGTTCTTGAAAACCACAGGTCTTTATTTTCTCAGCACCTTTTAATACAGTCTTAATCTTCAAGCAGTTTCCTCATCAACAATGCAAGAGTCAGTTCAGTTTTTCCACATTCAGCTTATTAACACAGTCCAATCTTTACTCAGAATATCACAAACAGCAAATCTTTGTCTTGCTCCCAATTGTAGCCTCCCCTCATCAGCACTATCTTCTACCCTTAGATAGTTTATGGGTTAGTTTCTTCCACCAGTGGCTTCCCCACTGGATTATTTTCTCCTTTCCAAGTATACACAGCTTGAGCCACACTCCTGCCACCAGAGCCTTTACCTTTCCTGAGGAAGTTTGAGCAAGCCCTCCAACCTCCATGCACTCCTCCTCTTTCTCTTCTCCTCCTTCCTCTATATCTCATTCCATCTCCTCCTCCACCCTGGGTTCCCCCAGCTGCTGCTCATTCCCTGGATCAGAACTCATTTCCCAATCATTCACCCCTCACTCCAGTTCCTGAGAGTCCTGCTGTTGCCCCAGTGGTTTCTGGGACTGGTAGTTTCTCTCCCTAACTAGTGTTTTCACTGGGGCTTTGACCACTAGAGGGCGAACCTTTTATCTAGAAGGGATTAGTGAAGAAGAATCATTTCATTTCAAAGAAAAACCTCTTCCCCATCCCGGTCTCAGCATGACTGGAACTGGACTCCTTTCAGAGTCCTCACAACGATAAGAATAATATTAAAGTGACAGAATTGCAGGACATATGGAGTAATGAAGAAGCACTCTGGGTTTATCTGGAAAGAGGGGATGGAAAATGTATTTACAATTGTGTGATATACAGGCCTTCTTCAGTCATAAAGAGATTTTATTGAAGACATTCACAAGATAGCTAGGAAAAGGGAAATACTACCGATAGGTGATTCACCCGACATCGACTGGGGCATCCGTGCTGTGGGGCTATCTAGAAGCAAGGGGATCTTGAATTGTCAGAGAACAACCAACCCATGTAGGGTCTTAATAAAATTATTTTTGGTGCTCTTACTATCGGTTTTTAGTCTGGTCCTTTTGGTCTCTTCCGCCCTTCTTTGTGGTGATCTTGAATTGTCTACAGGGGGCAGGGGACAAAGGAACAGGAGACCCCAATTTGGAACCAGAGCCCAAACGCTGCCGTTTGGAACTAAAAGCCACAGGCATCAACAGAGGGGTCATAGAGGGCCCTAGAAGACTCCCTGTCAATTCAGATGCCGGCTGTGTCCTCTTAAATAGATATGTTCTATGCAAGAGCAACACAAATTCTGGTGAAAAGTGAACTTCCGGTTCTCCCCTCCCTGGATCCCCAAGGAGTGCACTGTCCTCGCCCCCCCAACACTGCAGAGCGACCTAGTTCCGCCACCAGAATGGGGAACACACTGTCACCACGGTGTCAGAACCGCAATGATCCAAAATGGCCATCAACATCACACTGGCCTGGGGAGGAGGACATGCGTCATGAGGGAACCACATGCACCTAAATTTGCTGCCGCTGCGCTCAGAAGCTCAAAGTCTGAACATGCCCCTGACATTGCTCTGTGCGTCCCACAGTGGAAGCTACGTTTCACTAACTCCGCCGCCATGCTCTCTTGTTCCGACACTGCAAGGGTTCCCCTGCAGGAAGAAACTAAAATGCACACTCACCATCAGCAGACACCGGGAAGGCAGTGAGGTGTGCAGGACCAATGCTGCTCACTCTCCACAAATAAGCCCCCAAGAACACAAGTGCCAAAAATCCACCAGACAGCTTTTTTTTTTCTGTAATATGGAAGGAGCTGTGAGTAGGGAGAAGATGGCAAAGGGCTAGAGACCGGAGTGGGACAGGGACCAAGTGTACCCCCTAAAGCTGGCGTCGCTCAGTCAAGCACCCCCAAGCTTCACTGAACCAGATAACCAGAACAGAAGTTGAAGCCAGATGAATCCAGGAGCTGGCAGAAGACAGTCCATCCGCCTGCTGGAGATAGAGAATACTGAGGATCCCAGGAGCATACCAGTCCAATAAGACAGTTCAAATCAGTGCTCTCTATCTCCACCTGCCAGTAGATGGTCACAACCCGCCCGTCTCTGGATTTATTTGCTGCTGATGCTAAGGAAAGATTCAATGATTAATGTAATCCACTTGGGAACAAAATGACCTGGCCAAGGATAGCATATTTCTAGTGCAAAGAGCTTTCCAAAAGCTGGGAAAGGGGGTGAGGTCCTTAGTAAGGACTGTGGCTCTTTCTGAAATGCTGCCTTCCTATGGAAAAGGTGAGGAAGACTACATAATACAGAGAAATTTGGGAGCCAAGATGACTGCTATGCAAGGACGCTGGTGGGAGTCAACCTACTTGCTTCTCTGAATTCTTTCCTTTCCTGTTTCTTTAGTTCTAAAAGGACAGGCAAGGATTTGTCACCTGCCTGTCCAACCAAACCTCCATTAAAGAAGCTGAAAAAATTACCAGCTTCACAACCCCCTGTTCTAGGGGAATACTGGCTGCTGAAGGCACAAAGGGGAGCCTAAGCCTTAGGAGTTCAGTTTCGCTGAGCTCTGCAGGCCCTGCCCTCCCCCCTCGTCTCCTCCTAGTGACACCAGTGGGATGGAACCATCCTTGAAGATGCAAAGAACGTCAACCACAGCAGCAACAGGCAGGCCTCAAGAGGGGCTACAGGAGGACTCTGCCCTAGTGTTTTCTGGACAGTCAATATTGCCAACTCTTAGGGAAATAGGCGAAGACAATCAGGAATATCAGGCTGGTGCCTTATTGCCTCCCTTGGTTAAACCATCAGAGATCACACTGGAATCTATCTGGCAGGCACTGGAGGCATTATACAGAGTGAGCTTTGGAATTCTTCCTGCAGCACAGATGCGGAAAGTCTCCATTAAGGAAGTGGTAGAGATACAAATGGTGATGAAATTCAAAAAGGCATGGGATGAACACAGAGAATCTTTAATTAGAAAATGGAAGTTATAAAAAACAAACTTAAATGGCTGCTTGTGTGTGGATGTGTCGAGTGACACTTAGATGGCGACTCTGGCTGTGATGAACTAGGGCTGATACCAGGAGACCTGTACGGTCTGTGTCTCATATATGGCAGTCTGGTTTAGGATGGGCTGGAAAGGGTTTAGACAGCAACTTTAGTGGCTGGAACATGAGGACAGTGCTGGACAGACTTACGGTCTGTGTCCTACTGTCAGGTTCTCAGGTTCAGAGCCCGCGGGGCCGGGCTCTGGAGCAAACATGAGCCCTTGGGCTGCTGCCGAGGAGCGACAGCAGCAGGCAAAACCCACCAACCAACACTGGGTAAGCACACCGGCAGGAACTGCAGGCACTGCCCAGTGAACCGGAACACATGGACTGGAATCCCCCGGACTGGAGGGCACAGGACTGGAACACTGGACTGGAATCCCCTGGACTGGAACACCGGACTAGAGCACACCGGACTGGTCCACACAGCTTCACCTGCACTTAGCTACTAAGCCCCCCAGGAGTTGAGCTCCTGGGTTCGAGTATCCGGCAGGACTTACTGGATACCGGATGACACAGGGACCAGGACTGGAAACAGAAGTGCTCCTAAACCTAAACTGATCTACGTGCTCCCAAGCCCTAAACCAGCAGGAGTGTTCCTAACAGTAAACTGACAAAAGGACTTCCTACGCCCTATACTAAACAGGAGCTCCTAAGCCCTAAACTAACAGAGCAGGGAACTAAACACAAAGCTAACACAGGTGCTACTAAGCACCAAGCTACAAGCAGAGCTCTACACTAACAAGCTAAACACAAAACTAACAAGCTACCTAAGCACTGCTCTAGCAAGCTAGATACAAAACTAACAAGGTGCTTCCTAAGCATTACTCTGGCAAGCAACCAGAAGAGCTCCTAGCACTAAAAGGGAAGACAGGGGAGCCACAAGGAAAAAGCAGGGAAGCAAACACATAAGCCAAAAGTGCTTCTAAAGCACCAAACACCAACAGCAAAGACTGCAATGCTCCCAATAGCACAAACACCAGAAGTACTTCTAACAGCAAACTCTGCAGTGTTCCTAACACCAAACCCTGAAGTACTTCTATCAGCAACAGAGCTTCCAAAGCCCTACACACAACAATGCTTCCAAAACCAAGAGGGAAAAGCAGGGGAACCATAAGGGAAAAGCAGGAAAGCTAAACACACAGTCACCAGTGCACACTGCACTAACACTAACCTGGCCCTTAGCAAAAGCAAGCAGGGAAACTAGACACAAAGTCAGAAGTGCACACTGCACCACCCTACCCAAAGCAAACACCACCATTGCAAAGGCCCTTAAGGAAACAACACCACTTCCTTATCAAGGCCCTCCCTGATGATGTCACACTCCCTAGACCTAGGCAAAAGCACACTGACCCAGAGAGGCCCAACCCACACCAATGCAACACCGTGAAGCACTTGAAGCCAGTACACCCAAAGAGAGGTAGAGCTAACTCAGTCCACCCACACAGCTGTAGTAAAGTAAAACAATTAACCCCATGCTGCTGGAAGCTGCCAGCATAGAGAGACAGAGTCAGCTCAGAAAGGACAGACAAAAGAAACAGAAGCCAGCTAAGAAGCTGACCCCCCCAGGAAAGAGGTAAGTTTGAGAGGGGTTCAGACCCCAATCATAACACCTACAAATGAGAAGATGAATAGGCTTCGAGGGCAAGTCCAGCAGTTGGAATATAAGGATAGGGCCAGGCAGATTTCTATGGTCTATGTCCCAGAAACACCACAGAAAGACCATAATCAAGTATATAATATCATATTCATTGTTGATTTAATCATGAATTGATAAATGATTGTGACTATTGGGCAGACTGGATGGACCGATCCGGTTTTTATCTGCTATCATTTACTATGGTACTATTAATCCTCTTTGCTCTTGTGCTGATGCGCATACCTCAGCTCCGACATTGGCACGAGCATCAGATGTCACCTGACCTACGGCCGCGTGCAAGTGGCACTCTTAGCACACAGTGCCAGTGAATCAGAGAAGTCTTACATGTGCGCACCAGATTGTTCTAACCTCCGTTCCTTCCTTCCTTGCCTGCAGCGCTGCGGCACAAACCCAGAGAGAGACAGAGAGCCAACAGCAATTTTTTTAATGTACCAATAAATTCTTGCAGGACTGGGTGAGGACAGGTTAGATTCCCTGCGGGGACGGGTAGAGACGGGTTGTATTCCTGTCCCCGTGCAACTCTACTTCACATCAGACAACTAGGGGAAGTAGTAAAATCTTAGGTTCAATAGATGAAAGTCCAGATTTTACTGATTTCATCTGCTGGAGGTAGAGAAATATTTGCATTCCAAAATGCACCAGTCTTTATACCAGTGATGACACTAGAAGAATTTAGTGTGGAATCTCGATACATCGTGCCCTAAAATAACACAAATCTGCTTATAAACACACTGGGGTGGGGCACTCTACCTGTGCCTGCATGAAAACCATTCCAGTCAATGTCTAGCTATGCCAGGATGGGGGTGGGCTCTGCCTACGCAGCTGAAGGCCACTCCAAGTGCTGGTGTGAAAACAACTTTGGGTGAACCTCTGTTCATGTTCTATTGACCTCACTATAGCTCTACTTCCATTTATTGGTAGGGGTTTGCAACTCACTAGATTGGATTTAGCAGAATGATACAGAGAATGATAGAGTTGAAAGTGTTAGCACATGCCACCTTGCCTACAAAAGCAACTCAGGTAAAACACAGAAGGTGGAGTTCCTGCAGTCCACAAATAAATCATCTCACAGCTCCATTTTTAAAGTAATAACTGAACAAACCAAGGAACACTTACGAGGTTCTAGCATCCTCTTCAAAAGATGGATTCTGAAAGTTCCACCTAGAAAGAAAAAGAATACAATTTACAAGAGGGGCCAGGGGCTTGAAACTCAGAGAGCTCCCTTCTTTTAATCAGATGCACCTCTGTCCCACTTATTTCCCTACTAAATAAAGACTTAACTCCAGGCTTCAATAGTTGCAACCACACCTGGTGTTGCAAATATCTTATTAACTATGAACTTTCTTGAACATCAAACCTGACTGCAGTCCTCAAAGAGGACAGCTGAAGTGCCTGGTCTGAACCAATGACTCAAAGCAGGAGGCTGTTGAAGTCACACAAATCAACCTTAGAGCTGGGAAGCAGTAACATACCTAGGGTAGTTGACACCCAGGGCTGATCATTTTTTAACACCCCCCTCCAAAATCCAGTACGAGGCATACCGAGAATACAAAACACTCAGGACCTATAGAGCAATTCTACCATACCATAAGCAGTCATTTCTACGAGTCACACAAGGAAAAGGAAAGCATCTTAAACACTACAGTGAGCACTAGAACATCAATTCACCTATTATAAAACGAAACCAGACAGATAGTACAGATCGATCCTGCACAGTCAATGCCAACTGAAAGCCATGTCTTTTTCACAAACACAGATACACCCTAATCCACTATAGAATAAGTAATCATAAACTTTCTATTTAGACAAAAATTAAACTGAACCCCCAAGATGACAGACTCTGCATACAATGCAACACCACAGAAACAGAAAATGTCCCTTAGTACTGTGCAAAATATAAAGACAGCAGATGTAAATTTGAAAAAACTAACAAATAACAATCACCACTTTACAAACTAACAAACAGAAATAAAATAATACCATTTTATTGGACTAATACATTTAGCTTTCAGAGGCCAAAACCTCCTTCCTCAGGTCAATACAGTATAGTGCTGTTACAGTATCCTATCCTGACCTGAGGAAGGGGGTTTTGTTCTAAGTCAAAATGTATTAAAATTAGTCCAATAAAAAGATTACCTTATTTACATGTTCTATTTATAAACATTTATTAACACAGCTACAATACTACTTTAACTTAAAGCAAAAGAATAAATACATATATTTTATTTACAGTTTGTTGTCTCTGGTTTCTGCTTTCTTCATCTTTTCACTGTGTTCCTTCCATCAAGCATCTGTCTTCACACTATCTCTGCCCTTGCTCCCTGCCCCTTCCATCCAGGGTCTGCCCTCCCTCTTGCTCCCCCTTCCATCCAGGGTCTGCCCTCCCTCTCACACTCTCTGCTCCCTCTTTTCAGCCCCCAGTTTCAGCCCCACTATCCCACCAGTCCCCAGTTTCAGCCCCAGCCCTTTTCTCCCACCAGTCCCGAGCTTCAGCTCCCAGCCACTTCTCCCTGTCCCCTTTTCAGCCCCCAGTCTCAACCCCAGCCCTTTTCTCCCACCAGTCCTGAGCTTCAGCCCCAGCCACTTCTCCCCGTCCCCTTTTCTGCCCCCAGTCCCCACAGTTTCAGCCCCTGCCCCCAGTTCCAGTACTAGCCCCCTTATCCCACCTACCCTCCTTTTCAGCCCCCAGTTCCAGTCCCCTTCATCCACATGCCTTGTATTAGGGCCCGCCTTTTCAGCCCCAAACCCATTCTCCCACCTGCCCCCTTCTCCCATCTGAGCCCCCCCCCTCCCCACCTGCCTACCAGCTCCGTCAACAGACGACCCTCTTCTCCTGCCACCCGGCACTAATAAAAAAGTGAAGTGCCTCACGTCTGCTCTGCTGTAAAAGAAGCAAATCGCCTTGTCACGTCAGCCCTTCCCTCACTGTGTCCTGCCTCTGCAAATCACCTTGTCGCGTCGGCCCTTCCCTCACTATGTCCCACCCTCGTGGAAGTTTTAAGTTACAGAGGGCGGGACACAGTCAGGGAAGGGCTGACGCGACGAGGCGATTTGCTTCTTTTACAACAGAGCAGACATGAGGCGCTTCACTGATTTTTTTTTTTTTTAAGGCTGGGTGGCAGGAGAAGAGGGTCGTCTGTCGACGGAGCTGGTGGGCAGGTGGGGACTGTGGCACCAGCGGAGCAACCCCCCCCCCCCCCACCTGCTGACACCCGGGATGGACCACCCCACACCCCACCCCCCACCCCCACCGCCCCACCCTTGGTACGCCACTGCTGGGAAGGCCTGTCATACAGATGCTCTCATTCCCACAGGATGCCTGATTCAAGATATGGATCTTTGATTACTTGCCTTTCCAAATCTGAGCTCAAGGACAACAAAGGTACTTACCTGTAGCAGGTATTCTCCGAGGACAGCAGGCTGGACATCATCATGCATGGGTCGTCATCCGCGACGGCCCAGGAGATTGGAAGTCAAACAAAAAACTTTGGAAAGCTCCAGAAAGCGGCGTGGCGCGCACGGGGACAATGCATCAAGCATGCGCAAGTGACTTCCCACTGGCGATGCCCATGCGCTTCCCTCAGTTTTATGAAAAGCAAACGAGAAGAAGAACATCTCCAAAGGGGAGGAGGGTGGGTTGTGATGATGTCCAGCCTGCTGTCCTCGGAGAATACCTGCTACAGGTATGAATCTTCGCTTTCTCAGAGGACAAGCAGGCTGGACATCATTACGAATGGGGTATCCCTAACACCCAGGCTCACTCAAAACAATGAACATTGGTCAATTGAGCCTCGCAACGGCAAGGACATAACTGAGATTGACCTGAAAATAAACAACTAAGTGACAGTGCAGCCTGGAACAGAAAGGGCCTAGGAGGGTGAAGTTGGATTCTAAACCCCGAACAGATTGTGAATCACCGACTGCCCAAACCGACTGTCGCGTCGGGTATCCTGCTGAAGGCAGTAGTGAGATGTGAATGTGTGGACTAATGACCACGTTGCAGCCTTACAAATCTCTTCAATGGAGGCTGACTTCAAATGAGCCACTGACGCAGCCATGGCTCTAACATTGTGACCGTGACATGGCCCTCTAAAGTCAGCCCAGCTTGGGCATAAGTGAAGGAAATGCAATCTGCTAGCCAATTGGAGATGGTGCGTTTCCCGCTGGCAACTCCCATCCTGTTGGGATTAAAAGAAACAAACAGCTGGGCGAACTGTCGATAGGACTTTGTCCGCTCCACGTAAAAGGCCAATGCTCTCTTACAGTCCAAGGTGTTCAACTTGTCCTCACCAGGGCGGGTGTGTGGACAGGGAAAAAATGTTGGCAAGACAATTGACTGGTTCAGATGGAACTCCGAAACCACCTTCGGCAAGAACTTAGGATGAGTGCGGAGGACTACTCTGTTATGATGAAATTTCATGTAAGGAGCATGGACTACCAGGGCTGATTGTACGAGCTGAAGTAACAGCCACCAAGAAAATGACCTTCCAGGTCAAGTACTTCAGATGGCAAGAATTCAGTGGCTCAAAAGGAGGCTTTATCAGCTGGGTGAAAATTGCGTTGAGATCCCATGACACTGGTAGAGGTCTGACAGGGGGCTTTGACAAAAGCAAACCTCGCATGAAGCGAACAACTAAAGGCTGTCCAGAGATAGGCTGACCCTCTACACGATGATGGTAAGCACTGATTGCACTAAGATGAACTCTTACTGAGTTAGTCTTAAGACCAGACTGATAAGTGTAAAAGGTATTCAAGCAGGGACCGTGTAGGACAAGAAAACGGATCTAGGGCCTTGCTGTCACACCAGACGGCAAACCTCCTCCATTTAAAAGAATAACTCTTTTTCGTGGAATCTTTCCTGGAAGCAAGCAAGACTCGGGAGACACCCTCTGAAAGGCCTAAAGAGGCAAGTTCTAAGTTCTCAACATCCAGGCCATGAGAGCCAGAGAATGGAGGTTGGGATGTAGAAGCGACCCTTCGTTCTGAGTGATGAGGGTCGGAAAACAGTCCAATCTCCACGGTTCTTCGGAGGATAAGTCCAGAAGAAGAGGAAACCAGATCTGACGAGGTCAAAAAGGAGCTATCAGAATCATGGTTCCGCGGTCTTGCCTGAATTTCAGCAGAGTCTTCCCTACTAAAGGTATGGGAGGATATGCATACAGAAGGCCTGTCCCCCAATGTAGAAGAAAAGCATCTGATGCTAGTCTGCCGTGGGCCTAAAGCCTGGAACAGAATTGAGGGACCTTGTGATTGGTCTGAGTGGCAAAAAGGTCTACCGAGGGGGTGCCCCACGCTTGGAAGATCTTGCAGACAACTTCCATGTTCAGAGACCACTCGTGAGGTTGCATTATCCTGCTCAATCTGCTCGGCCAGACCGTTGTTTACGCCTGACAGATATGTGGCTTAGAGAAGCATGCCATGTTGATGCGCCCAAAGCCACATCCTGACGGCTTCCCGACACAGAGGGCGAGATCCGGTGCCCCCCTGCTAGTTGGTGTAATACATTGCAACCTGATTGTCTGTCTGAATTAGGATAATTTGATTGGACAGCCGGTCTCTGAAAGCCTTTAGAGCATTCCAGATCGCTCGTAATTCCAGGAGGTTGATCTGAAGACCTGTTTCCTGAAAAGACCAAACTCCTTTGACTGTGAAGCCCATCTACATGAGCTCCCCATCCCAGGAGGGATGCATCCATTGTCAGCACTTTTTGTGGCTGAGGAATTTGGAATGGACATCCCAAGGTCAGATTGGCGCGAATGGTCCACCACTGAAGGGAGCTGCAAAAATCGGTGGAAAGATGGATGACATCCTCTAGATCCCTTGTAGCCTGACACCACTGGGAAGCTAGGGTCCATTGAGCTGATCTCATATGTAGACGTGCCATGGGAGTCACATGAACTGTGGAGGCCATGTGGCCCAGAAGCCTCAACATCTGCTGAGCTGTGATCTGTTGAGATATTTGAGCCGAAGACACTAAGGCCAGAAGATTGTCTGCCCTTGCCTAGGGAAGATAAGCTTGAGACATCCGTGAGTTCAACAGAGCTCCTATGAATTCCAACTTCTGTACTGGATCCAGGTGGGACTTGGGATAATTTATGACAAACCCCAGCAGCTCGAGCAGTTGAATAGTGATCTGCATGGATCGTAGAACTCCTGCCTCCGAGGTGTTCTTCACCAGCCAATCGTCAAGATAAGGGAACACATGCACTCCCAGTCTGCGAAGCGATGCTGCGACAACTGCCAAGCACTTTGTAAAGACCCTGGGTGCAGATGCTAGACCAAAGGGTAGTACACAGTACTGAAAGTGCTGAGTTCCCAGTCAAAATCGGAGGTACTTCCTGTGACTTGGGAGCACCGAGATGTGAGTATAGGTATCCTTTAAGTCCAGAAAGCATAGCCAATCATTTTCCTGAATCATTGGAAGAAGGGTGCCCAGGGAAAGCATCCTGAACTTTTCTCTGACTAGGAATTTGTTCAGGACCCTTAAGTCTAGGATGGGACGCATCCCCCTGTTTTCTTTTGCACAAGGAAGTACCTGGAATAGAATCCCAGCCCTTCTTGCCCTGGTGGTACGGGTTCGACCACGATGGTCTTTAGAAGAGTGGAGAGTTCCTCTGCAAGTACCTGCTTGTGCTGGGAGCTGAAGGATTGAGCTCCTGGTGGACAATTTGGAGGTTTGGATTCCAGATTGAGAGCGTATCCTAACCGGACTATTTGAAGAACCCACCTGTCGGAGGTTACAAGAGGCCACCTTTGGTGAAAAAATATCAACCTCCCCCCAACAAGCAGATCATCCAGCACGGATACTTTTACTGCGGCTATGCTGCTCTGGAGCCAGTCACAAGCCCGTCCCTTGCTTTTGCTGAGGAGCCGGAGGGGCCTTAGGCACATGCCGCTGACGAGAGCGAGCCTGCTGGGAGCGAGCCTGAACAGGCTGTCGAGAGGCAGGAGTGTACCTATGCCTATTATAGGAATAGGGAGCACTCCTCCTCCCTCCAAAAAACCTCCTAGTGGAGGAGGTAGTAGCAGAAGGTGTCCGGCGGGAGAGAGAATCCATCGCATCATGATGCTTCTTGAGGGTATCGACCATATCCTCAACCTTCTCTCCAAAAAGGTTATCCCCCCGGCAAGGAACATCCGCCATTCGCTGCTGGGTCTTCTGATCCAGGTCCGAGACACGCAGCCATGAGAGTCTGCGCATCACGATACCCTGAGCAGCTACTCGGGATGCAGCATCAAAAGTGTCGTAAGCCCCACTGGCCAGGAATTTAAGGTTCAGCAAGCTCCGGAGGGAGAGCTTCAACTAAACTGGACAGTTGTCTCACAGAGTTCCGTAAGTGGATGCTGGTGTACAGCTGGTATGTTTGGATTTTGGCGGCAAGCATACCAGCCTGATACGTACACCTCCCAAAAGAATCCAAGGTCCTAGACTCTCTGCCCGGGGGCGCCAAGGCATAGTCTCTAGTACTCTTGGCTCTTCTGAGAGCAGAGTCCACCACCATAGAATCGTAAGGCAGTTGGGCCTTCACCATCACAGGCTCACCATGGACTCTATACTGGGATTCGGACTTCTTGTTGACAACTGAATTAGAGAGAGGGCAAGACCATTTCGGCAACAACGCTTCCCCGAGCGTATTGTGCAGGGGGGCCGTTGCAACCTCTGCAGGTGGAGAAGGATAATCCAGGACCTCAAGCATCTCAGCCCTGGGCTCATCCACAACCTCCACGGGAAATGGAATGTCCTTAGACATTTCCCTCACAAAAGATGAAAAAGTAAGACTCTCAGGTGGAGACTGTGTGACCTCAATAGGTGGAGTAGGATCAGAAGGAAGCCCATAGGAATCTTCCTCCGAAAAATACCTGGGGTCTTCCTCTTCTTCCCATGAACGCTCCTCTTCGGTATCGGACAGAAGCTCTTGAAGAGCAGCCCAAACCCGAGCCTGTCTTGACTTCGAGGATCGACGTCCTCGTGGGGGATGTCGAGAAGTCGATCCCTGCCTGGACTCCGGCGAAGCTTCCTCCACCGACATCGAGGGAGAGTCAACCCAGGTGGTAGCCAGCTCCGGTGTCGCAAGCGGTACCGAAGGCGGGAACCTCCTCACAGAGGATGGGCCAGACGCCGTCTCAGCAGTAGGTACGGGAGGCGCAAGCACCTCCGGTACCGAAGCAGATTGATAAAGCAGTCCTTCCAGAAGTTCTGGAAGAATGACCCGGAGACGCTCATCGAAAACTGCCATCGGAAAAGGCTGCTGTGGGGCTGGTGCAGGAGTCGATGCCAGAATCTGAGGGGGCTCGAGAGCCGGTATCAGGCTGCCGGACGACCAACGCATCGGCACCTCCTGAATGGAGGGTGAGCGGTCCTCCCGGCACCGACGCTTCTCGGGTGCCAACTCCCTTGGCTCCCCGGAGCTCTCAGTACCGTGTCTGGAATGAGATCGATGGCGATGCTTCTTAGCCTTCACCCGACGCCCGTCATCGACACGCCTCGGTACCGATGAGGAGGACGTGGAATCCTCACGACTCCTCAAGGCCGGGTCCAATTCAGGTCGGTCCCGGGGGGCCTGCATAGCAGTAGGCCTCAAGATGGGTGGAAACTCACTCGATGCCTCACTGCTCCCAGCTCAAAGTGGTCTCTCGGCAGCCATTACCTGGACTCTCGGTGCTGCCTCCCTCGACGACGACGACCTCGGTACCAATGACGATGCCAACGTTGAAGGACCGGATCGATCCAAAAAAAGCCTCTCGAGCCACCTGGGTCCTCTTCTTCTTAACTTACACAGCTTACAAGCAGCTGGAAGATGAACGGGCCCGAGGACTGGAGACACCACGCGTGAGGGTCGGTAGACGAGATGGTCCGGTTGCAGCAAGTACAGCGTTTGAAGCCAATGGGAGTCTTCAATGACCTGGGCAGGAAAATAGCGTCCGCTAAATTAAACGACTCGATGGTGCCAATAAAAAAGGCATGAATTAGAGGAAAACGAGATCGATAGGGGCCAAATATCTGTTAGCCTATCCATGCAAATGTATAGTAACTTACTTAGAAAATAAGTATGTATTTTGGGAACCTGAGCAACTTATTGCCTTTTTGAAATTAAAAAAGGCACCCAATGGATCCAGGGATAGAGAAGAGATTAAGAAGAAAAAAAAAAAAAAAACAGAGGAGAAACTGGCCAGACCAATTTCTAAATAAGTGTTTTCTTCTATATAACTCCTTAATTTTTTTTCTCTTTCACACCGCCTATTCATATGTGGTCTAAGGAAGAGTTATATGATTTCTTTATAATATATCTATTCATATCTGAGTTCTCTGTATTGCAATTGCAAGTGAATTTATGTAACTTGTAATGCTTAAATTCAAATTAGAAAAAAAAGGAAAAAGGAACACAGCTGAGCGGCCTGAAGGCGGTCGCGACGAAAAGAAAGGAACCTTAGAAAAGACGAGAAAAAATAAGAAAATAAGGGAAATTTTTTTTTGTTTTATTAATTACTTGAAGAAAAACACAAAGAAGAAAAAGGGGCGCGATAAACACGAAAAAATTCTCCTGGGCCGAAACACACAAGGAGCAGCATAAAAACACTACTCCTTCGCGAAGCGGAAAAAAAGAGAACTGAGGGAAGCGCTCAGGCGTCGCTGGCGGGAAGTCACTCGCACATACGTGGTGCGTTGTCCCCATGCGCGCCACACCGCTTTCTGGAGCCTTCCAAAGTTTTTTGTTTGACTTCCCATCTCCTGGGCCGTCGCGGATAAAGAATCGATGATTAGATGCTTCATCATTTGCCTCTTAGTTCTAAGCAGGTGAAGTCCAACAGATGTAAGGGTATTCATACTCTTCCTCTGTTGCTCAAAACGAGGTGTAAAAAAAAAAAAAAAAAAAAAAAAATATATATATATATATATATATATATATATATATATATGTATGTAGATGTATTAGGAAACAAAGGTGTAGAGGCTGACTAAATTTCAGTTTCAGCACTGAAACCAGCTTGAAATTGGTATTTGGCTTTTAGTTTCAGCCGAAACCAAAAACTATGCTGTGCAGCCCCTACTCCCTCTCTCCTCCCCCCAAACAGAAAAAGAGTGCCTTCCTCCCCCGGGCCTACCGTTTCATTGGCGATAACAGTGGCTAGAAAGAGCAGGAGCATTCCCCAGTCACTCCTAACCATGCCAGCAACTTGGTCAAAATGGCTGCCGGGACCTCCAGCGGCAGCCATTTTGAGACCAGATCCAGCATGGGCAGGAGCGACTTGGGATTGTGGGTCTGGCAGAGGGGCTTCTTTTGCTCGGGGGGGGGGGGGGGGGGAAGACTCTTCCTGTTTAGGGACTGGGACAGTTTCGGTTTTTGGCCGAAATCAAATGTTGAATTTCAGCCACAGATTTGGTTTCAGTCAGCCTCTACAAGGGTGTATATGAGATAAGGCTCTAACAGTGATGGCCTCACTATCTGAAAAAAACAAAACTAAGAAATTCATATTGGTTGACAGGTTTAAGCTAAAAGATGGGGATGGAAGCCCATTGTTACAGGCTATCACCCTTGAAAAGTACAAAGGGGACCAGAAATGTGTCTGAATATACACCACTTCAATAGCCTTCGAGTTTGCAGAAAAAAATCATTAAAGTAATGAACTCATTACTCTTGAGCATTAGGTTGAATATCAGGGACAGGAGGCTTCACAAAATAAGGAAGCAAAGGAGAAATGGCTGGAAGACTACAAATCCTATATAATAATTCTCACCTCCAACGTTCTATGCTTGGAACCGTGGCTCCCTGGCTGCAGGTGGTCTGCGAGGCAGACACGCACGGACGTCACTGACGTCAAAACTGCTGATTCCAAGGCAAGGAGAGGAGTAGGGAACTCCTCCTACTGCCTCGGAATCAGCTGTCACCCCCTGCGCTACGGCCCCCTCGAAACCCACCCCCTTCCGCGAACCTGTCGATCCCCCCCACCGGAATGCTGAAAACCGCACCCCCCCCACCCCTGTTGTGCACTACCTGTGCTGACAGCCGAAGTGTTGTTCTGCCCTTCGGGTGGGTTCCTCAATCATCTTCTCAGAAAGTTTAACTCCGTGCGTCTGACGTCAGACGCACGCAGAGGAACTTCCCGACAAGATGATTGAAGAACCAAAGGGAAGGAAAGAACAACACTTCGGCTGTAAGAACAGGTAGCACAACAACAGCGGCAGCAGCAATTTTCGCCGGCACGGGGGGGGGGGGGGGGGGGAAATGACAGGTTCGCGGAAGGGGGGGGTTCAAGGGGACCATAGCAAGGAGGGGGGGGGGGAATTGCCTGCCTAAGGCCCGTTTCCTTGCCTACAGAAACGGGCCTTTTTTACTAGTAAGCAATATTTTGGGGTCTGCAAGACCTAATGGTGGAAGTAGACTTACAAAGGATTAAGCCACATACCCATGATGGCAACACGGCAGAGAAGAGAATCAGCAGCCTATTGTGTTATAAAAATAAAGCAAATGAAGTATAGAGGGAAAAGAGAAATAATGGTGTTAAAAAGACAACAAAAGCTACAGTACATAGATATTGCGATTGACTCAGGTCTTTTGAGAAACAGAACATTCGGATTCTTATGTGGTTTTGGACAGAATATCAGGGTAAGTGGAAAAGTGATAACACCAAGTTTTATCTAAGGTGTTATCGCAGGATTACTTTGCTATGATGAAACTGGGTGAACAGCTCACAAATTGCCTGCATTTGAATTTCACTCACTTACTCTTGTAGCAGAGGTAACAGCCATTTTGAGAAGTGGACTTGAACGGTTCAAATGGCAGCTTCATAAGGTATATTAAAAGCAGATTAAGGTTCAAGGGATCAAGGGGCTTCTGCAAAGATGGTCTGACAAAGTCCTTAAAAGAAATTTGAAATCATGGGATACTAAGAAGCTAGATAGGCAGAGCATTGAGGTGTATTCTCAGAATGCCTGGAACCCAAGAAAATATAAATAAGTACTTAAGTATGGTGGTAGGGAGATACATGGTAAGGCTGTGGTCACTCGTGAAGTACCTACGTACCTGTGCCATTTGCAAAACATATGTACACCTAGTAGATGGCCGTCTGCTATGAGAATGACCTGGACAGACAATGGTAAATCTAGAGCTCATACTAAATACTGAACAGTTTTCATACTGAGAGCTAGTCTTCAGATTTTGAGCTCTTGTACTGAATGATTAATGCTGAAATCTTTGGAGCCTGCGTGGTAGTAGAACCACCAGCCTTTTTAGAATGGGGAACCAGCTCTGCTGAGGCCAATATGGTGCTGTGAACATGATGGTAGATGGCTGCCAGTTATTTGTGCAAATGTTCTGCTATGAGAGGAATATCGGGAGGGGGGGATGCATATGAACGGACCAAGTACAGGGAACTGCCAGTACAGCTGGGGCTAGGCACTTGGGGGATAGAACGATGAACTGAGAGGAAGCTTGTGTTTTTGCTGAAGAAAAAAAAAGTGACTCTTGAAAGATGGTCTGCAAGACTTCTGCATCTAACGGCCACTCGTGAGACTGGAGAACTGTAGCAAGTTTCTTGGATGTATGACTCTGACCCATTTGAATATGTTTCTATTTGGCCACAACTGGCTATGAGAAAGTCCCAAATCTTTATTGCTCCTCAGTAAAGACAAAAGAACCCCAAGCCTCCTTTTTCACAGACACTGAAATGATCGAAATAAAACCAGATGTGTCCTGGAACAAATAGATTTGAAGGATAGTAAATATCTGAGAACTCGAACTGGACTTTCAGCACATCCCCTGCATGTGATAAGCATTGGAATAAACTTCTCACCTCACGTTTAGCCGTGTTTATATATATTTGTAGATTAGTTGATATTACAATAGAGCACAGAAAAACATGTGTTGCAAGGCTGGTATCAGATGTTGACAAGTATAATCTAGTTAAATGGAAGGGCTCCCACTGAGTTCTAGACTCCGCCCTCCCTCCGATTTCAACACCCCCCCCCCCTCCGCGTTACGAACCCCTGGACCCTCCTGCTGCGACCCCCTCGACCCCCCCTTCCCGATTAAAACACTCCCCCACCACCATCACGTACCTGTGCTGACGGGGGACCCCAACCCCCGACAGCCGAAGTTCTCTTCTCGGCTGTGCCGGGGTGTTGCTTGCTGAATGATCATCTGTTTAAGTTTCTGTGCGTGCGTCTGACATTAGACGCACGCACAGAAACTTCAACAGATGATCAGTCAGCAAGCAACACGCCGGCACAGATGAAAACAGAACTTCGGCTGTCGGGGGTTGGGGTCCCCCGTCAGCACAGGTACGCGACAGCAGCGGGGGAGTTTTCATCGGGAAGGGGGGGGTTGAGGGGGTCGCGGCGGGGGGGGGGGTCCGTAACGCGGAGGGGGGATGTTGAAATCGGAGGGAGGGGGAGTCTGGAACAGTGGGAGGGGCGTGAGGGGGCCTTGAAATGGGTGGGTGGGAGGGAGGGGGGCCTTGAAATGGGTGGGTGGGAGGGAGGCCTTGAACTGGGAGGGAGGGAGGGAGGGAGGCAGGCAGGCCTTGAACTGGGAGGGAGGGTGGGAGAGGGGGGTCTGGAACTCGGAGGGGACAGAGCGAGACAGCAAGGGAGGGTGGGGGGACTGCCTTGCTAGCGCCCATTTCATTTCATAATGAAACGGGCCTTTTTTACTAGTCTTACATAATTATATATGCTTCATGTTAAAGAATGGTTCCTTCCCAATCGAGAAGGGAAATATAATACTAACTCCTCATCCTTAATCTCAAGCAAGCGTCAAAGACAAAAGCATTTCAGGCCTGGGAGGCTCCAAGAAGCTATAGCAGTATGGAGACAGCTTCAAATTTTGCTCATGCAGCTAGATCTCGTGGGCAACTGCACAAAGGTACGATGAAGAGCAGGGTCAGTTGACCTCTGTACAGTCCTTTTCTCCATTGTCGCCACTGGCAAGGAAGTCTTAACTTATCTTATGTCTTAGTAGATGGGAGATGTTCTCTCTATAAGCTAGGCATATGGCATGACAGAAGACACTGACCTTGATGATGGCCTGCATCCAAGCTTCAAAAAACCAAATGAGGGTTGTCATTCTGAAACTTTAAGGAGACCTGCAGACAGAGGCAAACTAGCTAAACTTTTTAAAACAAACAATGGAAGACAAAATATCCACAAAAGTTTGGATAGAACTTTATTTTGTGTCTACTTAGAGCAGAAAGAGCAAAACTGAAGAGTGAGGAGACACCTGCATATGTGAAGAGCCACACGTACTCAGAACTTTACACTAAAATTATGAGCCGAGAGAGTGTGGAATGTCATTCACTTGTGTGCCTAACTCAATCCTGCTAGTAGACAAATGACATGGACCGTCTTGGAATGAGGCAAAGGAACTTCCATTTTCATCAATGAGGCCTACAGAATTCCGATTCAAATGGCTGATGGAAATAAAAAGAGAAGTGTTAAAGGAGGAAGTGTTATTAGTAGGAAACTAACCTACCAGATACGGACTGAAGCATCCTATCTACAGATTAGTGAGAAGCAAAGAGATTACAGACACTTTTCAGGGGGCTCTGCTTAGAAAATGCTTGATGAAACACGAGGGAAGGGATAACA
This sequence comes from Microcaecilia unicolor, assembly GCF_901765095.1. Taxonomy (NCBI): domain Eukaryota; kingdom Metazoa; phylum Chordata; class Amphibia; order Gymnophiona; family Siphonopidae; genus Microcaecilia; species Microcaecilia unicolor. Next base: position 173,746,756 of record NC_044036.1, read on the forward strand.
CTAGACCCTGAAGTTAGAAATGGATAAATGTCTAGGTAGAAGACCAATGATCATCAGATAGTACGGTGTGATAACATCCAAGTGGGAAAGAAGTCCTGAATTTCAAAGAAAAGCTACGAGGATGGTATGGGATTTGCGTTACAAGACATATTTATTTATTTATTTATTTGTTGCATTTGTATCCCACCTCTTTGCAGGCTCAAAGTGGCTTACAATACATCATGAATAGTGGAAGAATGTTAGTTAATTAACATTTGGTATTGCAGGGTTTTGGTCAGCATAATGATAATAAGACAGAATAATGAGGAGAGACTTGCTGACCTGAACATGTATACTTTGGAGGAAAGGAGAAACAGGGGTGATATGATACAGATGTTCAAATATCTGAAAGGCATTAATCCGCAAACGAACCTTTTCCGGAGATGGGAAGGCGGTAGAACTAGAGGACATGAAAAGAGATTGAAGGGGAGCAGACTCAAGAAAAATGTCAGGAAGTATTTTTTCACGGAGAGAGTGGTGAATACTTGGAATGCCCTCCCACGGGAGGTGGTGGAGATGAAAATAGTAACAGAATTCAAAAATGTGTGGGATAAACAAAGGAAACCTGTTCAGAAGGAATGGATCCTCAGAAGCTTAGCTGAGATTGGGTGGCAGAGCCGGTGGTGGGAGGCAGGGCTAGTGGTTGGGAGGCAGGGCTAGTGCTGGGCTGACTTCAACGGTCTGTGCCCTGAAAATGGCAGAAACAAATCAAGGTTAGGTATACACAAAAGTAGCACATATGAGTTTATCTTGTTGGGCAGACTGGATGGACCATGCAGGTCTATTTCTGCCGTCATCTACTATGTTACTATGTATGTTAGGTAAGTACTGTACTTTAAGAAGGTGCTGGCAGAGTGGGAAGATATAAGTGAAGTAGAAAGATAATGGGTCAAACTAAAAGGAGCTATAGGTATGACAACAAATTTGTTAAGTAAATAACATTAAGAGGAAAATGAAATCAATATAGGGCACCAAAGTAACAAAACAAAAAAAAAAATAGACAAAAACATTTAGAATTCAAAAAGTACAAGCATCTGAAAAAACATCTGACAAAGATGAAAGAAAAAAATCAGGATGGCAAAAGCAAGAGTGCAAGTAAAGACAGTTAAAGAGGTCTTTATGTATAACTGCACTACAGTTATACATTGCCCTTTCGTTGATTTTATTACCTCAACATCTCTCTTGTCCTCTCCCTCCCTCTTTGCTTTCTGCCTTCAACATTTCATTCCTTCCATTGTACCTTCCCCATTCTATCTGAGTTCTTGTCGCCTTCGTCACCTTCATCGCCACTCCTCTCCTACTCTCCTCCTCACTCTCTTACTCCTTCTTCTCTCTGCTGGAGACATCAATCCCAATCCTGGTCCCCCTCACCAACCCTCATCCTATTTGTGCAGGTCGCACCGTGACCTCTCCAATCTCATCTCTGCCCTTCACATGCGCCCTATGGAATGCCCGCTCCAACTGCAACAAAAACTTTTCTTCCTATATCCATGACCTTTTTATCTCTCGTAGCCTCCATCTGCTCGCCATAACAGAAACTTGGCTCTGCCCTGATGACTCTCCTTCAGTCGCAGCCCTCTGCCATGGTGGTTATCTCTTCTCCCATACTCCTCGCCCTGCTGGCCGCAGTGGTGGTGTTGGACTATTACTCTCACCCTATTCCAAATTTCAATCTCTTTTGCCACCTCAGTCTCTCTGCTTTTCTTCCTTTGAAGTCCACTCCGTCTGCCTATTCACTCCTTTGCCTCTTCGAATAGCAGTTATTTATTGTCCCCCTGATAAGCCCCTTTCATCCTTTCTCAGCGACTTTGACGCTTGGCTTTCCTTTTTCATGATCCTTCTTCCCCCTCCCTCATCCTTGGCGACTAACATTCATGCTAATGATCCCTCCAACTCTTACGTTTCCCAGTTCCTCGCCTTAACATTCTCCTTCAATCTCCAACTATGGTCCACTTCCCCCACTCACCAAAATGGTCACTGTCTTGATCTTATCTTCTCCTATAACTGCTCTCCCTCCAGTTCCTTTGCCTCAGATCTTCCCCTCTCTGACCATCATCTATTAACCTTCACACTTAAACTTCCTCCTGCCCAATCCCGTCCAATCTTAACCAATTTATCTAGGAATCTTCAGGCTGTTGACCCTACTACCCTATCCTCAAGTGTCTCAAACTTCTTCTCTACCACTGCACCATCCAAATCTATCAATGAAGCCGTCTCTTCCTACAATACTATTCTATCCTCTTGCTTTAGACACTCTTGTACCTCTCATGCCTTGTCCTATAAGGCGTACCAAACCCCAGCCTTGGCTGACCTCTAAAATCCGCTCCCTACGTTCCTGTGCCCGCTCCGCCGAACGCCTCTGGCTGAAATCTCATGCCCTTGCCGACTTCATACACTTCAAGTTCATGTTGACCTCCTTCCAAATCTGCTCTTTTGCTTGCCAAACAGGACTATTACGTCCAGCTGACTAATTCCCTCGACTTCTCTTCACCACACTGAACTCTCTCCTCAAGGTGCCTCCATCTCCAACTCCCCCCTCACTATCTCCTCAGACCCTAGCTGAGTTCTTCCACGACAAGGTTCAGAAGATAAACCTCGAATTCTCAACCAAAGCCACCCCCACCTCTCCCTCCCATGTCCGTTCCCCTAACTCCCCCAACCCCTCCATCCTTTTCCTCCTTTCCCAAGACCACGGATGAGGAACCACCACATCTTCTCTCCTCCTCAAAACAAACTACCTGTTCCTCCCATTCCTACCCACCTTCTTAACACCATCTCTCCTACTCTCACCCCTTTTATCTGTCATATCCTCAATCTTTCACTTTCCACTGCGACTGTTCCTGATGCCTTCAAACATGCCGTAGTCACACCACTCCTTAAAAAACCTTCACATGACCCTAGCTGTCCTTCCAACTATTGACCCATCTCCCTCCTCCCCTTCCTCTCCAACATACTTGAACGTGCCCACCGTCAATGTCTTGACTTTCTTTCATCTCAAACTGTTCTTGACCCACTCCAATCCGGCTTTCGCCCTTTTCATTCAACTGAAACTGCACTTACAAAAGTTTCCAACAACCTGTTACTGGCCAAATCCAAAGGTCTCTATTCTATCCTCATCCTTCTCTATCTATCCGCCGCTTTTGACACTGTTGATCACAGCCTACTCCTTGATACATTGTCTTCACTTGGAAGGGCTCTGTTCTTTCCTGGTTCTCCTCCTACCTCTTGCTTCGCACCTTTAGTGTCCATCTGGTGGATCCTCTTCCACTTCTATCCCACTACCAATCGGTGTACCTCAGGGTTCTGTTCTCGGTCCTCTCCTGTTCTCCATCTACACTTCTTCCCTTGGCTCTCTGATATCATCCCATGGCTTTCAATACCATCTCTACGCTGATGACTCCCAGATCCACCTCTCTACCCCTGAGATCTCAACCAGCATCCAGACCAATCAGCCTGCCTATCTAATATTGCTGCCTGGATGTCTCAACGTCATCTGAAACTTAACATGGCCAAAACTGAGCTTCTCATCTTTCCCCCTAAACCCACCTCTCCTCTCCCCCCTTTCTCTATTTCTGTGGATGGCACTCTCATTCTCCCTGTCTCATCAGCTCATAACCTTGGGGTCATCTTCGACTCCTCTCTCTCCTTCTCTGCTCACATTCAGCAGATTGCCAAAACCAGTCGTTTCTTTCTCTATAACATCAGCAAAATTCGTCCCTTCCTCTCTGAGCACTCTACCAGAACTCTTATCCACACTCTTATCACCTCTCGCCTAGATTATTGCAACCTGCGTCTCACCGGCCTCCCACTTAGCCATCTCTCTCCTCTTCAATCAGTCCAAAACTCTGCTGCGAGACTCATTTTCCACCAGAGTCACTATGCTTACATTAGCCCTCTCCTCAAGTCACTTCACTGGCTCCCTATCCGTTTCCACATTCAATTCAAACTTCTCTTACTGACCTACAAGTGCATTCACTCTACCGCTCCCCAGTACCTCTCCACTCTTGTCTCTCCCTACGCACACCCTCGGGTACTCTGTTCTGTGGATAAATCTCTATTGTCTGTCCCCTTCTCCTCTACTGCTAATTCCAGACTCCGTTCCTTTTATCTCACTGCACCTCACGCCTGGAATAGACTTCCCGAGCTTGTACGTCTAGCCCCGTCTTTGGCCGTTTTCAAATCCAGGCTAAAAGCCCACCTCTTTAACGCTGCTTTTGACTCCTAACCACTACTCACTTGCCCTGTACCCTTTTATCCCCACCTCTTTAATTCCCTTACCTCTTAGTTGTTCTGTCTGTCCTATTTAGATTGTGAGCTCTATGAGCAGGGACTGTCTTTTCATGTATGGTGTACAGCGCTGCGTATGCCTTGTAGCGCTATAGAAGTGATAAGTAGTAGTAGTAAAGCAAGGAAATCAAGACACCCAAGGAAGGAGGAAGACCAGAGGCAGAAATCAAATACTGCATGACAATGAGAAGCAAGGCTGTGTTCACTGATAAGAGACAAGTCTACAGACTGCTGGCAACTATATGGGGCTGGAGCGGATATGATGCCATGTACGTAAGAGTATGTGAAACTGGACAAAAAAGTAGACAAACTGACTGGGACAGATGGGATACATATTAAGAATACTAAGGGAATGCAGAGATGTTGCAGTTGGTCTACATGTTCAATACATCTTTGAAGACTGGCATGGTTTCATAAGACTGGAAAAGTGGATGGAAACCCTATTCATAAGAGGTAAAAAGAGAGTAGGTTAGAAAGTATAGGCCAGTTAGTATTACCTCAATAGTACGCCACGTTATCCAAATTCCTATTGACTACAGAATCTAAGGCAATGTAGCTTTACCAGAAGAATCTGATTAGTTTCTTCATTTGGGTGATGAAAAAAAATTTATCAGATGCTTCTGGTTTCAACAACGCTTTTGACGTTATCCTGCATAAGAAGTTCAAAAACAAAAAATAGTCAAGCGAGAGAACAGGGGTTCGCCAAGGACAGAGTGGAGTTCCTCAGGAATCAGTCCTGGTGCCAGTTCTGTTCAATATCTTTGTAAACAATCTTGCAGGATGTTATGATCTGCAGCAGAGTGGATCCACTTAGGGCATAGAAAGAATGAGAAGAGATTACACAAGTTTAGAGGAGTCATTTTAAACTTTAACTTAAAGTAGTACAGAATCACATCTAAGGTGCAGAAATCTTAAATATTTCAAAATGAAACTGAACAAAGACAAAACTCAATGCCTAATCCTCTCTTCCCAATATTCCACATTCCATCCAACTACTCTTACCACTCCTGATGTCACAATTCCTATATCCAACAATCTGAAAGTCCTTGGCGTTACATTGGATAAATACTTATCCCTTGAAGACCACGCAACATCCATCACGAAGAAAATGTACATGATGTGGATGTTGAAACGTGTGAAACCTTATCTCCCCTTGAATACCTTCCGCAGCTTGGTACAATCCACAGTACTCACCAACGCTGATTACTGTAATAATATCTTCATTGGATGTAAGGCCCAAATCATGAAAAAACTTCAAACTGCCCAGAACACGGCAGCTAGACTTATTTATGGGAAGCCTAGATTTGAAAGTGCAACACCCCTCCGTATGAAACTTCACTGGCTCCCTATTAGAGAATGAGTCAACTTTAAGGCCATCACACTGATCCACAAGATTATCCATTGAGTATCACCAAGTTACATGGTCAATCTATTAAACCTTCCGACCAGAAACATGTCAACATCTTCACGATCATACCTTAACCTGCACCTTCTCAATTGCAAAGGACTAAAGTACAAAACCTACCAAGCATCTAACTTTCCCTACCTGGGATTCCAACTCTGGAATGCTCTACCCAGATACATTCAGTCAGTTAATGAATATCTTCCCTTTAGAAAACTATTGAAAACACATCTATTCAAACAGGTTTACCCAAATGACTTGACTACCATAAGCAAACATAAGCAACCCATCTATTTACCGGTTCAACTAATCATTAACAACAGTGACTCAGAAAATATCTCCTACCAACCTTCTTACCCTCCATGCTCTTCCCAACTTCTCCTTTATCGCTCCACCTCCTTACCTATCCCTATCCTTTCTCTCATACCTCTTCTATCCCATTTACTCTTTGTTCATTTGTCCTATCACATACCTCCTTTGTTGATTCTGATACTACAGATTGTATTCTCTTGTTACTATGTAAGCCGCATTGAGCCTGCGATGAGTGGGAAAGCGCGGGGTACAAATGTAATAAATAAATAAAGAACACTACACAAGAAACGATGAGGATGAGGAACTGATGTTCACTGACCAAGAAATACACTTCAAGGATGACAGCATTTTATTTATTGCACTTGTATCCCACATTTTCCTTTTTTTTTTAATATTTTATCGTTTTTATACATAGTAAACAAGTGTAAACTTGTAAAGAAAAATCCACTATTACAATTAAATCTAAAGATATTATTCATAACATAAATTAAATATTATAGCTTCATTTAAAGTCCACAACAGGAGTCCAAGATTCCTAAATAGGAGAAAACAGGTAAACTTTATAAATCAAATTTTGAGATACAGACGAGTTTCTATTCGACTTTACTTAACTAGGAGCTCTCTTAGATGTTAAAAAAGATGACAATTGGTCAGGATCAAAATAAACATATTTCACGGCTTGATAGGAGAATAAACATTTACAAGGATATTTAAGGTAAAAAGTTGCGCCAAGTTGAAGTGTCTCCTGTCTCATCTGTAAAAACTTTTGTCGTCGCCTTTGCGTTTCCCTCGCTAGATCTGGAAAAACACGAGTTTGCAAACCATGAAAGGTTTTTTCTTTATTCTGAAAAAACTTCTTTAAAATCCAGATCTTGTCCGAAGGTAACGCTACTGTGGCCATAGTAGTTGGTGTTATCTGTTCTGAGTATCCCACATTTTTCCACCTATTTGCAGGCTCAATGTGGCTTACAGAGACCTGTTATAGCATAACTATACCAGGTTAAAGAAAACAATTGGTATTACATAGAGGTAGAGGAATACAGGTAGGTTTGAACAAGTCATTATTGGAAAATACATTCTGTGCCATTTTGGTTAGGTACTGTATTGTCATTAGTTAAGGGTTTTCGTGGTAGGTTTTGCTAAAGAGGTATGTCTTCAAGGATTTGCGGAAATCGGTCAGTTCTTTGATCGTTCTTAGGTTTATTGGAAGAGAGTTCCACATCTGCGTGCTTATATAAGAAAAGCTAGACGCGTGTGTTAGTTTGTATTTTATTCCTTTGCAGTTGGGGAAGTGTAGGTTAAGAAAGGTGTGGGTGGATCTCTTAGCATTTCTGGGTGGCAGGTCTACGAGGCCTAGCATGTAGGTCGGGGGCATCTCCGTAAATGATTTTATGAACAATTGTGCAGATTTTGAATGTGGTTCGTTCTTTCAATGGTAGCCAGTGTAGTTTCTTTCTTAGGGGTTTAGCGCTTTCATATTTTGTTTTCCCAAATATGAGTCTTGCTGCGGTGTTTTGGGCTGTTTGAAGCTTTTTGATGGTCTGTTCTTTGCAGCCAGCGAAGAGTGCATTGCAATAATCTAGGTGACTTAGCACCAATGACTGCACCAGTTTCATGAAAATGGCCCTTGGGAAGGAAGGTTTTACTCTTTTGAGTTTCCACATGGCATGGAACACTTTCTTAGTTGTATTCTTCACATGGTTTTCAAGTGTGAGATTTCGATCAATGGTGACTCCCAGAATTTTGAAGTTGTCTGATATGGGGAGGGTAACGTTTGGGGTGGTTATGGTGTCGAATTTGTGTGTATTGTGCTGTGAGGTGATTATAAGGCATTGTGTTATTTCTGCGTTGAGTTTCAGTTGAAATGCATCCGTCCAGGAGTGCATGATTTGGAAGCTTTGGTTGATTTCGTTAGTAATTTCTTTTAGGTCTTGTTTAAATGGGATGTAGATTGTGACATCGTCTGCATATATATATGGGTTGAGCTGTTGGTTATCTAATAGCTTGGCTAGGGGTGTCATCATTAGTTTGAAAAGGGTTGGTGAAAGGGGGGATCCTTGTGGTACACCGCATTCAGGTATCCATGGGGATGATGTCTCTGCGTTAGTTGTTACTTGGTATGATCTTGATGTCAGGAATCCTTTAAACCAATTGAGGACGTTTCCTCCAATTCCGAAGTATTCCAGGATGTGTAGTAAAATTCCATGGTTGGCCATATCGAAGGCACTGGACAAATTGTAAGAAGTATATTATTGCCTTTTGCAATTGTTTGTTGGATCGAAATCCTGATTGAGATTCGTGTAAAATTGAGTGTTTGTTTAGGTGGTTGGTGAGCTGTTCCGTCACTATTCCTTCCACAAGTTTGATTATTAGTGGGATAGATGCTATTGGGCGGTAGTTGGTTATGTCACTTGTGCTTTTCTTTGCGTCTTTATGTAACGGTGTGAGTAGTATATTTCCTCTGTCTTTTGAATTTCAAAGTAGCAAAACATGGCAAAGCAGTGGCTAAAGCCAAAGGGATGCTAGGACACAAAGGAGAGGCATAAGCCAACAGGGGGGGGGAAATGGAACTAATCATGCCATTGTACAGGTGACTGGTGAGGCTTCACTTTCTATGTTCAGCTGTGAAGGCTATATTTCAAAAAACAATTAGCCAAGTTAGAGGTAGCCCAGAGAAAGACTATGTTGCTCATTTTCAACACACAGACTTACAAAATTGCATAGTAACCTATGCAACTTTGTAAGTCTATGTGCTTTGAAAATGAGTCTCTATATGAACGGAGACTCCAGGATCTACAGGACAAGGATAATAGGCAGGGTTGCCAGGTGGAAAATTTTTTTCCAGCCCACTGGAGCCCAAAAACCAGCCCAAAAACCGCCCAAACACAAACCCCGCCCCTGACACCCCCACCCCTGCGTCATCACCCCCGCCCCCGCCGTCATCAACCCCGCCCCCGCCGTCACCGGCCCCGCCTCCCACGTCACCGGCCCCGCCTCCCCGTCATCGGCCCCGCCTCTCACGTCATCGGCCCCGCCTCCCCGTCATCGGCCCCGCCTCCCCGTCATCGGCCCCGCCTCCCACGTCATCGGCCCCGCCTCCCACGTCACTAACCCCGCCCAAAACGTCATTAACCCCACCCCAAAACGTCACTAACCCCGCCCCCCCGCGGCCGAAAAAAACCGCCCGAAGCACAAAAACCAGCCCAAAAAACCGCAACCCGCCGCGGGCAAAAATTTCCCGCGGCGGGTCGCGGAAAACCGCCCAATTGGGCGGTAAAACCGCCCACCTGGCAACACTGATAATAGGTGGGATATGACAAATACTTAAAAATGTATTGAGTGCATAAAGCACACCTCAACAACACCAAAAAGATCAAAATATAAAGCTCTTAAGGGGGTTGATTTAAGAACATCAGTGTGGGGGAGGGGGAGGGAAGAGATAGGAAGGAGTGAGGTGTAACCACAGGAGGGCCTGGTGGAATGTGCTGTTAATCTTTGCCTTCTAGGTAAAAATGCAGGCTAAGCATCACCTTTCAGTTTGTCTAGGACCTCTCAACTGAGGTAATATTGCAGGACATTCTTTTCAGTCATCCTAGGCTGGAGTTCTGTACCAGGTTATCTTTACAAAAAAAAAAAGTGTGTGGGGGGGGGGGGGTGGCTTGGAGAATGGGACTTCCTTATTCAGTATATTTAGCTCTGCTTGTGTAGTTTGTTATTCGGAACCAAGGAATAAAATACCACCAATTGAATTGCTGTTGCATAACAACAAATGTCCTTACATTTGAATTTTTAAAGGACTGCCTGAGAACCCAGAAACTCTGGACTGACACAATCCCCCAGCAATCCAGATTTTTTTTTTTTTTTTACTGTACACACAAATACGTAAATTATGGACCAGAATTTGACACTGTCCCATCTATGACCTATTTCAAAGAACTTTACATAAGAAATAAATAAATATTTGTATCAACATGGAATTCGGCTTCACTACCCAATTGATTTTTTAACTTTATTTTATATTGATCTATGTTCAAAACCAGAAATAGTTATACTTTTATAGATGAAATACAATGTACATCATATAAAATTCTGAGTTACCCCAATAACAGAAACTGAAATTCTCCACCAGCAAATAATTTGGAATTAACAGAAACCCTACCAACCCCCCCCCCCCCCCAAAAAAAAAAAAAAAAAAACATATCCCAAGATGTACATAGCAAACTTGTCATACTAAAAGAGGACTAATGCCCAGGACTCATACAGCAACAACCCTACCTATAAAATGTGGAACCCAGGAATACCACACCAGTAGAATACAGATAAAGTCTCATATACAGAATAAGGGATCACAAATTAGAAATAGGAATCTGGGGAAGTCAAACTCTGCAGGAAGCGCAACATCAGAGAAACAGAAACATTTTCTTCTGTACTGTATAAAATAATAAAAGTTATCAGGCTTGCACATTTCAAAAGCTGACATATTCCAGGCACTTAACTGAAAATAAAATCTGTTCTACCTTTATTTTATTTTACTTATTGTCCTTGTGCAGGGTCATCCTCTAATTCTTTTCCAGGGTATCATTTTCATTTCTTTTTTTTTCCCCTTCCTCTCTCTGAGATTTGATTATTCTACTTCATTGTTTGTCTCTATATCTCTCTTATCTGCACCTCCACTTAGTTTTACCCCTCATTCTCCCCTCCCCGACCTCAACTTCCCCTCTTTTCATATCTCACCATCTGAGCTTTCCATCTTTCACTCTCAACCTCTCCTTAGCCCTCATTCATCTTCCTCCAAGTCTCATTCCCTCATCAACCTTGAGTGTCATGGAACCACTCATCTTCTACCCAGTTTCCCATCTTCTCTCGCCCCCTTCATACACAGACTCTCAACCTTTTTTCAGATCCTTTACAACATCTCTTCATCCCTCCCTTCATGTGCTCTTTAGGTATGAAATATGAGCAGAAAGTGTGTGCACTGGTAAATTTTAACAGAAACCTGGTTTAAGGAAGGGATAAAAGGTGGAGGAGACATGTTTTTAGAAAACCACGTTTCAGTCTTAAATGAATTTAGTTCAAGCCTAATCAGACAACCAGATTTAAATCTAAGTAAAGAATCAACAAGGGATTTGAATTTCAAATCCCAAGTGTCATGGGATATCAAAATGGATCCTCGAAGGACACCTCCTCAAATAGGACAGAAAGAAGATGTTTGGTCACCTGTGTGTGGTCTGAAAAATAAGACCAAAACCAATTCATAGGGGTGTCCTAAAATCTAGTACTATGCAAGTGTTAATAGGAGGAAATAATCAACAGAATTAAAAGCAGATGTAAGCTCTAATTGTATCAACAAAATACCTCTATTAGAATCTGAAGTCATTCAGCAAGGACAACATGACCACTTTGCTTAGGATGAACAGCATTAATACTTTCCCAAAAAGGAAGCAGTTGGTTAAAAAGTTGTTTGTTTGTTTTTTAACTAGCTTACCTAAAAAGCAGGGGTTGGCTATTGGATGAAAGTTAGAAGGTATTGATACATCCAAATTCTGTTTCTTTAAAAAGAGGGCAAATTAATGAATGTTTCCCACTGCTTAGAAACAGAGTCAGTTACAAGACTAGAGTTAAGAAGATCCAAAAAGATAGGCATTAGGGAAGTTGAACAGTCCTTAAACAATTTTGTAGGAGCATCATCATGGATTGATCCCGATGGCCTCAAAAGTATATGTACACCTACTGAGGTTGGGGTACTAAAGCCTGACATATGCTAACAGGAGCAGATGGATAAGGGGCTGTAGGAGGAGGAGAGATAGGCAATGGTGGATAGCATAGTAGATGACAGAAAAAGACCTGTATGGTCCATCCAGTCTGCCCAACAAGATAGGAAACTCATTGTATGTGCATAGCAGACCTTGATTTGTCCTTGCCATTTTCAAGGCACAGACCATAGAAGTCTGCCCAGCACTAGTTTTCTTCCCAATTAACGGTATTGCCACCCAATCTCTGCTAAGCTCCTGTGGATCCATTCCTTCTGAAGAGGATTCCTTTGTGTTTAGCCCATTACCATTTTCATTTCTACCACGGGACAGCATTCCAAGTATCCACCATCCTCGCCATGAAAAAATACTTCCTGACATTTTTCCCCAGAGTCTGTCCCACTTCAATCTCAATTCATGTCCTCTAATTCTACCACCTTCCTGTATTTGAACATCTGTATCATATCATCCCTGTTTCTCCTTTCCTCCAAGGTATGTGTGTTAAAGTCATTAACAGCCTTATTTTCAAAAGTGATGGGCGCCCATATTTCGACCCAAATCAGGAGATGGGCGCCCAAATCGGTATAATCGAAAGCCGATTTTGGGCGCCTTCAACTGCAATCTGTCGTGGGAACGAACAAAGTTGACGGGGGCGTGCCGGAGGCGCGGTGAAGGCGGGACTGGGGCATGTTTATCGGCCGAATGGAAAAAAGAAAAGCGTTTTTAGCGAGAAGTTGGGTCACTTTTTCTGGACCCTTTTTTCTCATGAACAAGCCCCCAAAAAGTGCCCCAACTGCCCAGATGACCACCGGTGGGAATCGGGGATGACCTCCCCTGACTCCCCCAGTGGGCACTAACCCCTCCCACCAAAAAAAAAAAATAACTTTAAAAACTTTTTTTGCCAGCCTCAAATGTCATACCCAGCTCCATCACAGCAGTATGCAGGTCCCTGGAGCAGTTGTTAGTGGGTGCAGTGGACTTCACCCAGGTGGACCCAGACCCATCCCTCCCCTACCTGTTCCACTTGTGGTGGTAAATGGGAGCCCGCCAAACCACCCCCAAAACCCACTGTACTCACATCTAGGTGCCCCCCTTCAGCCATAAGGGCTATGGTAATGGTGTAGATTTGTGGGCAGTGGGTTTGGGGGGGGATTTGAGGGGCTCAGCACCCAAAGGAAGGGAGCTATGGACTTAGGAGGTATTTTACTTTTTATTTTAAAATGTTACAAGTGCCCCCTAGGGTGCCCGGTTGGTGTCCTGGCATGTGAGGGGGCCCAGTGCACTTCGAATCCTGGCCCCTCCCACAACCCAATGCCTTGGATTTGTTCGTTTTTGAGCTGGCGCCTTTGGTTTCCATTATCGCTGAAAAACAAAACCGCCCAGCTCAAATCCACACGCATCCGATGCATTTGCCCGGCACAAACCGTATTATCGAAAAAAAAAAAGATGGGAGCCCATTTCTTTCGAAAATACGGAGATGGGCGTTCGCATTCGATTATGCCCCTCTAAGTCTCTCCTCATACGTCGTAACGCAAATCCCACACCATTCTCACTTTTCTTTGCACTGCTTCAAGTCTTTACATCCTTTGCAAGATACGACCTTCAAAACTAAACCCAGTACTCCAGGTGGGGCCTCACCAACGATTTGTACAGGGTCATCAACACTATTTCTTCTGCTGGTTACACCTCTCTCTATACAATCTAGCATCCTTCTGGCTACGGCCACCGCCTTGTCACACTGTTTCATCGCCTTCAGGTCCTCAGATATCACCCCAAGATCCCTCTCCCTGCCTGTGCATGTCAGACTTTCACCAAACACATACGTCTCCCGTGGATTTCTATTCCCTAAATGCGTCACTTTGCACTTCTTTGAATTGAATTTTAAATGTCAAACATTAGACCATTCTTCTAGCTTCTGCAGATCCTTTTTCGTGTTTTCTACTCCCTCCAGAGTGTCCACTCTGTTACAAATCTTGGTTAACATCCGCAAAAAGGCAAACTTCACCTTCTAACCCTTCGGCAATGTCACTCACAAATATACTGAACAGAATCAGCCCCAGCACCGATCCTTGAGGCACTCCACTACTCACCTTTCCCCTTCTCCATTAACCACCACCCTCTGGCATCTGTCTATCAACCTGTTCCTAATCCAGTTCACCACTTGGGTCCTATCTTCAGCCTGTCAAGTTTATTCAAGAGCTTCTTTCAGCCTAGACCACTGCTTTTCCACTTCTCATATGTCCTCCCAGCCCATCAACTCTTTCTTCAGGTATTCCCCCATTGTACTAAACAGCAGCACAGAGAGGATCCAAAGTACAGAACAAAGTCCAAACAGAGAAAAGAAGCACCAGGAGCCTTCAAAAATCAGGACACAATTTCTTTAATCATACAACTTGTGCATCAGTTCTTTCCTAAATGACCCGACATGGGCCATGTTCGGCACAGCGCCTGTGTCAGGGGTCTGTATTGAACATAAATGACAATGCAAATCAAACATGGAAATTAATAGATAAAAAATAATAAAGGTATGTTCATAATTGAACATTGTGTAACCTATTGAAAATGAATGATGATGTGAACATGCATCTTGATTAAAGTGAAGTACATTAAACATGCAATGTGACCATATTGAATGTGTAGTGTTCACATCATTATTACTAATTTTCAATAGGTTACCCATTTTACTAAAGTCAGCATGTTTGAAATCCAGGACTTTTGAGTGGCTGCCCTCCACTTCAGTTGTTATATCAAACCAAACTGTTTGATGGTCACTGCTGCCCAGGTGGGCACCCACGTGGACATCTGACACACTTTCTCCCATTGTGAGCACCAGATCCAGTGTCGCTCCCTCCCTCATGGCTTCCATCACCATTTGTCTGAGCAGAGCACTTTGAAAAGCATCCACGATCTCTCTACTTCTTTCCGATTCCACAGATGGAACTTTCCAATCCGAATCCCGCAGGTTGAAATCTCCCAGCAACAGTATCTCTTTTTTCTTTCCCAACTTCTTGATATCTGTAACCAGATCTTTATCTAGTTCCTCCGATTGTGTCAGAGGTCTGTAGACAACACCCATGCGGACAGATTCCATCATCAATTTTTAAAGTGATCCATATCGCTTCTTCCTTTCTCCAGGCCCTTGTCATTTCAGTCGATGCAATACCGTTTCTCAGATACAAGGAAACTCCTCTACCTTTACGACCATCTCTATCCTTCCTAAATAGATTATAGCCTGGTATGTTTGCATCCCATTCATGGGAATCATTGAGCCATGTCTCTGTGATTGCAACAATGTCTAAGACTGCCTCTAACATCAGGGCTTGAAGGTCATGAACTTTGTTGCTTAGACTGTGAGCATTTGTGGTCATCGCTTTCCATCTACATTTCAGTGGCATTTTCGCCTTCTGTTTAGTTTCACTTCCTGCTGTGTTGGTAGGAAATTATTTGCTAAGATAGTAGAAAAGAAAGCAATGAAAACAACAGTCACATCTTGTCTTTAGCTTTAGCTGAGGGTGACCACTGGAATTGACCTGTCTCCACGTGCCACCCCCGCCTTCCAGTTTAAATGCCTTTTTGTCTAAATCTCTCCCCAAGGATTTTTTTTCTCCTGCCACAGTGACATGCAGCCCATCGTTACAATATAATTGTTTGGTTTTCCATGTATTGCCCCATCCTCTTATGTAACTAAAACCTTCTTAGTGACACCAGGCTTTGAGCCAGCTATTGAAATATCCAGTACTTCGCAATCTTTTCTCTCCATTTCCAAAAGTAGGTAGTGCTTCACACGGGTAAGAATGAAGAACTGCAGCAGATAATCCTAATAAGGAAATTAATTAGAATTCACAATGCAACAACCTAGTTTTCAAGGGGGGGGGGGGGATCATACAATTTCAACCTGCAAACCTTTCGTGATTAAACTAGGGACTACTGCTGAGCCAAATTAGTCACTCCCCTAGCTAAGCTTGCAAGAGATCGCCTACCTTGGCAAGGATGCTCACATCCCTCTCCTGATTAGTCTAGCATTATCAAAAAGCTGTAACAAAAGTCCAAAGCTGCCAGAGGAATTCTTTTAGAATGAAAAACCACACACTCACAAAAGAGCTGCCTTGCTGAGCTAGTAAAGGCATCCACAGGGCAAGTTCATTTTCTCCAACATACAGAATAGCAAGAAATACCTTACACGCCATACATAAACATCATGAGAGAAAGAGAGATGTAAATTGTGACTTTTTTTTTTCTCCTCGTGGTTTCCCCTATTATTGCATACAAGTCACACTGGATGGTTTCTCGTCTTTAAACAAAATGTAATACTGTATTAGACAAAGGGAACCTCGGTATACAACAGTCTTAAAATTATTACTTTATTTAAGGAACAAAAGTTATCGAACACTCATATTACCCATGTGATAAGTAACTGCTCCCACCACCTTCAGCAGCAATATTTGCAACCAAATGCTTCCTATAATTTATCAGTCTCTCACATCACTGTTGAGGAATCTTAACAGTTCTCTCTGCAGAGCTTCTTTAATTCAAACACATCCATAGGTTTTCATGAATGAACTGCTCATTTTAGGTTCTGCCACAATCTTTATTTGGTTCACCTCAGAACTTAAGCCAGTCCAAAACTTGGATTTTTTTTTTCTCCTCGGCCATTCAGATGTAGACTTGCTGTTATGCTTTGGATCATTGTTTTGCTGCATAACCCAATTACAATTCAGCTTCAGATGCAGCTCACAGAGGACGTCTCCTTTAGAATTTTATGGTACAGTGCAGAATTCATGGTTCCTTCAACAAAAGCATGTGTTCCAGGGCCTTATGCAGCAAAGCAATTACACACCATCACACTACCATTACCACCACTACTGGCAGTATCTTGTTCTTACTGTGGAATGCTAATTGCTTTACACCAGACATTATGGGGCCTGCATTGTCCAAAGATTTACACTTCTGACTTGTCTGTCCATAGAACTAACTCAAATTGATTGGGGATAATCTAGTAGATTTTTTTTTTTTTTTTGCAAATGTGACACAAGCATTGGATGTTGGTCTTGGACAGTAGTTTTTTTGTGCCTTGCTACCCTCCCATATATCCCATTTTTGCCCAATCTCTTTCTTATTGTGGAGTCATGAACAGTGACCTTAGCAAAGGCTAGAGAGGCCTGCAGTTTTTTGGATGTTTTTTCACTGCACCTATAGAGTAATTTTGGCATACTAACCACTCCTGGGAAGACTCATCCCTGTTCCAAATCTGCTCCACTTGGAAAGATAGTGGCTCTCACTGTGGTTCAAAGGAGTCCCAGATATTTAGAAATGATTTTGTAACCCTTTCCAAACTGATACATTTCAGAAACTTTCTCTCTCTTCTGGAATGTTCTTTGATCAGAACATACTGTTCTTATAGAAACTTTGTGGTGTCTACTTCACGCTCATGGTAAAGTTCAACACATAGTAATTAGATTCAATAAGGCTGGCTGGCTGGCTGGCTGAAATCAAGCCTGGCTGGGCTCAATCAGTTGAATTTAATTAACCACAAAATTAGTCACTTGGTTGACTGAGTAACTAAGGGGGCAATTACTTTTTCACATGGGTGATATGGATCCTGCATAACTTTGTTCCTTAAATAATGAAGTTATAAATTTAAAAATTGTGTTGTACGTTTACTCAGATCCCCTTTGTCTAACATTATATTTGTTTAAAGATCAGAAACCATTCAGTATGACATATATGAATATGCATGATCTTGATTTGCATACACTTGCCTCTATTATATGCAGATCTTTCATGCATACTCCATTTTGGATATCTTGAAATCCTGACTGGTAAGGGATACCAGCGACATAACGTAACCAAAGACCATAACTGGACATATCTTAATCCTTCCTCTCCCTCTCTAAGTTCCCCTCAATGGTCTTTACCATACATGTACCTCAATATCACCTTGTTCATAACAGAATTGGCTAACCCTGTTTACGGTACTATGTAAGCCACAATTAGCCTGCAAAAAGGTGGGAAAATGTGGGATACAAATGTAACAAATAAATAAATAAATACAATAATAGGGTAAATCAGGAGGGGGAAAATATATTTTTTCACATCATTGTATATGCACCATTTAAAAGGAACAAAGTTTCTCTTGTAAGGAAGTACTCCAGCTGTTCAGGGATGAGTTGGGAATCAGGCGATCAAGGTTCATATCCTGTCTCCCATGTGGTGACCTCGTATAAAACTCACTTTTGAGGGTCACCTACTAAACGTGTGTGCTAATACCATTAAAACACATTATGTACCTCACAGTTCACTGTATTTCTATTGGTCCAGTGGTTGATATCCAAACCAATGCATCAATGCAGATTCAGATGGCAAACTCTCAGGAAGCATGTTGTACCAGCATGTAATTGTTCTACAACACTCCAAAATAGGGGCCTTATTTACTTGTGTGCTACGGTGTCAGTAATAATGCTGTGATTGGTAACTAGGTCCTTCTGAAGAAAATGAGAAAAAACGCTCTCTCTCTCTTTCGGAATTTTCCCATATAGATAGTAAACCTGAATCCAGAGATTAAATTCTTGGTGGGATACCAACATGTGGTTTCTACCCACCAACTTATATTAATCAGAAAAGCGACAAAATGAAAGGGGATGGGACGACTTCCCCATGAGGAAAGGCTAAAGCGACTAGGGCTCTTCAGCTTCGAGGAGACATATAAGAATAGCTATACTGGGTCAGACAAATGGCCCATCCAGCTCAGTATCCTGTTTCCAACAGTGGCCAATCCAGGTCACAAGTACCTGGCAGAAACCCAAATAGTAGCAAGATTCCATGCTACCAATCCCAAGACAAGCAGTGGCTTCTCCCATATCTATCTCAGTAGCAAACTATGGATTTTTCCTCCAGGAACTTGTCCAAACCTTTTTTAAACTTCAATACGCTAACTGCTGTTACCACATCTTCTGGCAATGAGTTCCAGAGCTTAACTATTCATTGAGTGAACAAATATTCCCTCCTATTTTTTTTTAAGTATTTATATGTAACTTCATTCAGTGTCCCCTAGTCTCTCTACTTTTTGAAAGAGTAAAAGTAACAAAATAATTAAAAAAAAAAAAAAACAACTCATTTTTACCCGTTCTGAACTACTCAGGATTTTGTAGACCTCAATCATATCTCCCCTCATCCATCTCTTTTCCAAGCTGAAGAGCCCTAACCTCTTTAGCCTTCCTTCATATGAGAGGATTTCCATTTTGGTCTCTCTTATTTAAACCTCTTCTAATTTCGCTATATCTTTTTTTGAGATACAGCGACCAGAACTGAACGCAATACTCAAGGTGAAATCACCATGGAGCTTGGCCGCCGCCACACACTAAGCAGAAGATTTCAGCATATTGTCTACAATAAAACCTAGATCCTTTTCTTGAGTGCCGACTCCTAAGGTGGACCCTAGCATCAGGTAACTATGATTTGGATTATTCTTCCCAAGATGAATCACTTTGCAATTGTCCACATTAAATTTAATCTGCCATTTGGATGCCCAGTCTTCCAATTTCTTAAGGTCTTCTGCAATTTCACAGTCCACAGGTGTTTTAACAACTTTGAATAGTTGTGTCATCTGTAAATTTAATTACCTCACTTGTCATTCCAATTTCCAGATCAT
The DNA here is from genome assembly GCF_901765095.1 of Microcaecilia unicolor. Taxonomy (NCBI): domain Eukaryota; kingdom Metazoa; phylum Chordata; class Amphibia; order Gymnophiona; family Siphonopidae; genus Microcaecilia; species Microcaecilia unicolor. The sequence continues at coordinate 173,766,194 of NC_044036.1, forward strand.
TTATAATTATGTTAAATAGCACTGATCCCAGTGGCACTCCACTATTCACCCTTCTCCATTGAGAAAAATGTCCATTTAACCCCAACCTCTGTTTTCCGTCCAAAAACCAATTCCTAATCCACAACAGAACATTGCCTCCTGTCCCATGACGGCTGAGGGGAGATACAATACAGGTCTATAAAAATACTGAGGGGCTCTTTTACTAAAGGGTTGGCACGCAGCAACAGGCTTGCTGCATGCCAATCTGGAACTACCACCAGGCTACTGCAGGAGCCTGGTGACAGTTCCCACCCCCAGAATGCGTCATTTTTGGCACTACAAAAATTTTCTATTTTTGTAGCGCCAGTGCTTACCCAGAGGTGCTCTCCCCCCCACCCCCCAAAATGGTCACGCAACAAGTGGTTCACTTACAGCACAGCCATTTCTTTTTGACAGAAAAAAAAAGAGCCTTTTACCCACTGCAGTAAAAAGGGGCCTTAGCATGCATCAAAAACACACGCTGACGCTAGTGCAGGCCCCTTTACCGCAGCTTAGTAAAAGGACTCCCGAGTGAAGTGTAATAGGTACTCTTTCTCGTTTACTCTTTCTAAACATACTAGAACTAAGGGGCACACAAAAAAGCTACTAAGTAGTAAATTTAACACAATTCGGAGAAAATATTTCTGCACTCAATGTGTAATTAAACTCAAACTGATTTCCTGAGAATGTGGTAAAAGTAGTTAGATTAACAGGGTTTAAAAAAAACCCACAAAGTTTGGACAATTTCCTAAAAGAAAAGTCCATTAGCCATTGGAAAATCCACTGCATATTTCTAGGAGAAGCAGCATAAGATCTGTTTTACTTTTTGGGGATCCTGCCAAATATTGTGACCTGAATTGGTCACTGTTGGAAAACAGGATACTGAGCTTAATGGACCTTCATTATGTCCCAGTATGGCAACACTTATGTTCTTACATTCTAAAAGGAGAAAGGAAAAGCTGGATGCTTTTTGACACATCTTAGAAAATCAACATATAAACTCCCTTTAAATTCAGCATAAGGCAAGAACAAATTCTTTCACAATATATTTTTTAAGTAATTTCTTGAATTGTAAATAAGTGAGGAGCTTGATTGATACACTTTTGACATATTATATTTGACCCCGACTAGGATCTTTTCTTGGATGGGAACTACATGATTTGACAGTTCTTTTTACACACACTTTTCTATGGTTTCACCTAGATTAAAACCAGATTTTAAATCAAAACCTCATTTAAAAATGAACACAGTTTTCCCTATTATATACAGACACACGATAATTTCTTATGATAAAATTGTATTCGTTATAAGGTAGAAATGTGCCTAATAAGGAAAACAAAACATACCCATTAGAAGTTATACTACACATCCGCTGTGCAGATTCCGTCAGTTTTTGCGATGGTGACATACAGCAGTATCTGTTATTGCAGGTACCACAACAAAAAGAGAAGAAAGAACAGGAAGTTTCACGGTGTAGCCAGCCAGTGGAATCGGTGTATGCTTCACAGTCATCATCACAGAGCACTGAAAGACAGAAGGAAAACAATTAATCATTTTAGATAAAGGCTTTGGGCCAGGTAGGAGTGGGAAATCAGGGTTAGGGGAGGATTACATGTGCATGAGACTGTATCCGTCTCCCTTATTTAGGAAAATTACACAAGGGAGCTAAAACTGGGCAGCTAACAGACTTTCTAGTTTGGGAGCGTGTCCTAGATGATTTTCAGTGTTTTGATGCCATGGTACGGAAACAGCAGCACAGTCCATACTGGGTGACAATTAAATGCTGAAACATCAGGGAGTTGTGTAGCATTACTCCTGATCCCTCAATTGATATGGCTTCTCATGATATTTTTGATCCTCTGGCTGTATATGAGATAAGAATCCAGGGAAACGTTAGGTTGCTTAACGTCATTATTTGGCAAACAGATTTCAGCCCTTCTAGGGCTTGGGATCTTTGTTGCTAAGGGTCCCTTTCACTAAGCCGAGGCAAAATCTGGGCTTAGGACATGTCAACATGGGACTTTCCCATGCATTAAGCCCAGATTTCTCAAAGCACAGAAGGGAAAATTAAGTTCTTACCTTGGTAATTTTCTTTCCTTTAGTCATAGCAGATGAAGCCATTACGTATGGGTTGTGTCCATCAACCAGCGGGGGGAGATAGAGAGCACTCAACTTTTCACAGTGCCTCATGGCCAGCCAGCTCCACTGCCTCTTCAGTATTTGAAGCTTCCAAAGCAGTATGGCAAACCACAATGGGAATAACATGAACTTTCCTCACAGCGATCGATGGCCCCTTAACAAGGGCATGAACTCAAAAGGAGGGAATGAACACATCCTCCTGGAGGGAATAAACTCGTCCTCCTTATTGTATAACTGGAGGGGATACACGCAACCTCCTGGAGGGAATAAACTCATCCTCCAAAACATAAACTGGAGGGAATGGACTCATCCTCCTATAAGTGAACATGAATCCTGAAGACTGTTTCCCAACTTTCTCCCAAGGAAGGAACTTCAGGAAACAAGAACAGAACCTGAAACAGATTCACAGCATACAGACAATCATACAGGGAGGGCTCATGGCTTCATCTGCTATGACTAAAGGAAAGAAAATTACCAAGATAAGAACCTAATTTTCCCTTCCTTGTCATCAAGCAGATGAAGCCATTACGTATGGGATGTAACAAAGCAATCCCTATATAGGGTGGGAACAGGTCACACCACACACTAGCACTTGTGCTCCAAAACGCGCATCCCTCCTAGCAGCCACATCCAGCCTGTAATGTCGGGCAAAAGAGAGCTTAGAAGCCCATGTTGCTGCACTGCATATCTCTTGACGAGAGAGTGCTCTAGTTTCAGCCCAAGAGGAAGAAATCACTCTGGTAGAATGCGCCTTAAAGGCTACAGGCGGAGACCGGCCGGCAAGCAGATAAGCTGAAAAAATAGTTTCTTTGAGCCAGCGGGCAATAGTGGCTTTAGACACTGGAGACCCTCTGCGAGGACCTGATAGCAAAACAAACAGATGATCATAGATCCTGAAAGAGATAGTAACTCGCAGATACTGCAGCAGAGTCCTGCGCACATCCAACAGGTGCAACTGCCCAAAAGATTCTGGAAACTCCTCCTTATCAAAGGAGGGCAAGAAAATAGGCTGGTTTAGGTGAAACGCTGAAACCACCTTAGGCATGAAGGAAGGCACGGTACGAACCGTGACTCCGGACTCTGAGAATTGCAGAAATGGGTCTCTACAAGACAGCGCCTGGAGCTCTGACACCCGTCTCGCCGAAGTAATGGCCACAAGAAAAACGGCCTTTAGTGTCAAATCTTTCTCCGATGCTCGCCGAAGCGGCTCAAAAGGAGAAGCCTGCAGGGCCTTCAAAACTAGCCCCAGGTTCCAAGCTGGACAGGGTGCTCGCACGGAAGGCCGGAGCCGAAGCACCCCACTAAGAAACCATGCCACATCTGGATGAGCATCTAAAGACACGCCTTCAACCTTACCACGAAGGGAGGCCAACGCTGCCACTTGCACCCGCAGGGAATTATAGGCCAAGCCTTTTTGTACACCATCCTGCAAAAAGTCCAGAATCGGCGAGACAGGAGCCCGCATGGGTGTGATCGCTTTTGAAGCACACCAAACTCAAACTGGCGCCAAATCCTGGCATAAGCCACGGAAGTGGAACCCTTGCGGGCCTGCAGGAGAGTGGAAATGACTGTGTTTGAATAGCCTTTGTCCCTCAATTGCGCCCTCTCAATCGCCATGCCATAAGACCAAAGCGGCAGGCGTCCTCCATGGCTACCGGGCCCTGTGACAACAGGTTCGGTACCAGAGGTAAAGGAAGGGGAGCCTCCACTAGCATCTGTCGGAGGTCCGTATACCAAGGCCTCCTGGGCCAATCCGGGGCGATGAGGACCACTTCTCCTGGGTGCAGCCGAATCCGCAGGAGCACGCGCCCTATCAAGGGCCACGGAGGGAACACATATAGTAGGCCCGGAGGCCAGGGCTGAGTCAAGGCATCCAACCCTGCCGAGCGAGGATCTCTCCGTCTGCTAAAGAAGCACGGGACTTTGGCATTTGAACTTGTCGCCATAAGATCCATCACGGGCTTGCCCCATTTGGCACATATCTGCAGGAATACTTCGTCTGCTAGTTCCCATTCTGCTGGATCGATCTGATGCCTGCTTAGATAATCGGCTTGCACGTTGCTCTGACCTGCAATGTGAGCTGCCAACAGAAACTGAAGATGCAGCTTGGCCCAGTGGCAAATCTGTTCAGCCTGCGCGGCCAGTACTCTGCACTGAGTGCCGCCTTGTCGATTTATGTAGGCCACTACTGTCGTGTTGTCCGACATCACTCTGACAGCCAATCCTTCCAGGGTCACTTGAAAGGCCAGAAGCGCCTGAAACACCGCTTTCAACTCCAGGCGGTTGATGGACCACTCCGACTCCTCGGGTGTCCATAGACCCTGGGCATGCTTCCCCTTGCAATGTGCGCCCCAGCCCTTCAGGCTGGCATCTGTCACTACTGGACACCAATCGGGGAGCGCCAGCGGCATTCCTCACCGCAGCATGCTGTCTCAGAGCCACCACTCCATGCTGAGTTGGGCCGCAGGGAGCCAAGAAAGTCTGCATTGATAATCCTGAGAAACTGGAGACCATCTTTGAAGTAGGGAATACTGTAGAGGTCTCAGGTGCGCTCTCGCCCAGGGCACCACTTCCAATGTGGCTGTCATCGATCCCAGCAGCTGGACAATGTCCCAAGCTCACGGGCGGGGCATCCTCAGGAGCAGACGGACCTGTTCTGAAGCTTGCACTGCCTTAGCTCGGGTAGGTATACATAGCCCGAGTCTGTGTCGAACCAGGCCCCCAAATAGTCTAGAGATTGCGAGGGGGTCAGGTGACTTTTGGCCATATTGACGACCCAGCCTAGAGATTGAAGTACTGAGACCACTCTGGCAGTAGCTTGATAGCTCTGTTACAGAGTCTGCTCTGATGAGCCAGTCGTCTAGGTACGGGTGAACCCTGATACCTTCTCGCCTGAGCAAAGCAGCTACTACCACCATTACCTTCGAAAAGGTTCGGGGAGCTGTGGCGAGGCCAAAAGGCAAGGCCCGGAACTGGAAATGTTTTCCCAACACCGCAAACCTCAGAAACTTCTGGTGCGGGGGCCAAATTGGTATGTGCAAGTAAGCTTCTTTCAGGTCTAGAGACATGAGAAACTCTCCTGGCTGTACCGCAGCAATGACGGAGCGCAGGGTTTCCATGTGGAAATGCCGCACTCTCAGGGACTTGTTTAATTCTTTTAAGTCCAGAATAGGGCAAAAAGACCCACCTTTTCGCGGCACCACAAAGTAGATGGCGTATCGGCCATAGCCGTGTTCGGCGGGAGGTACCGGGGACACGGCCCCTAACTGAATCAGACCTTGCAAAGTCTCCTCTACCGCTGCCCGTTTGGCAGCAGAACCGCATCGGGACTCCACAAACACGTCTCTTACTGGGGCGTTGAATTCTATTCTGTAGCCATCTCTGATCAGGTCCAGAACCCACTGATCTGAGGAAATATTGGCCCACTCCTCGGCAAAGAGGGAAAGACATCCTCCGATGACAGGAAGCGAGGAGGGGGCCGGCGCACCATCATTGAGAGGGTCGCCCCTGAACTCCAGGCCTAGAGCCGGTGGCTGCGGAATGCTTGTCCGAGCGAAAGGAGTTCCTCTGCTGAAAAACGGGCATGAGAAGTGAACCCAGCAGAACGCCCCGGGCGATATCTTCTAGCTTCACGGAAGCGAGGTCTATAAGAGGAGTGGACTGCCTGGCCCTTGGAGGAAGGCCTCGGCCTATCTTCGGGCAAGCGCTGGGGTTTAGGATCTCCCAGGCCTTTAACTATTTTTTTTTTCCAACTCCTCACCAAATAGGAGAAAGCCTTGAAAGGGCAACTTCACCAATCTTTGCTTAGAGGCCATGTCCGCTGCCCAATGTCGTAGCCACAGAAGACGGCGAGCAGCCACTGCTACTGCCATTTGTTTAGCCGAAGCTCTGACAATATCATAAAAGGCATCAGCCAAAAAGGACAAGGCCGACTCCAGCCGCGGAGCCACATCCGAGAAGGGCTCCGCTCCATCTCCGGGCTGTTCCACTGCCTGTTGCAACCATGCCAGGCAGGCTCTAGCAGCATAACAACTGCATGCAGACGCCCGAACAGTAAGACCTGCAATTTCAAAGGACCGTTTATAAGTGCTGCTTCCAGCCTACGGTCTTGTATATCCTTCAGGGCAACTCCTCCTTCCACAGGGAGGGTAGTTCTCTTTGTCACCGCAGTGACTACGGCATCTACTTTAGGCATTGCAAAGCGAGCCAAATGCTTCTCACGCAGAGGGTATAATTGCCCCATAGCCCTGGAAACTTTCAAAGGTCCCTCGGGGTCAGCCCACTGAGCGGAAATAAGCTCTTGGATGGAGTCATGCAAAGGAAAGGCTTGAGCAGGCTTTTTGGTACTAGCCATCCTAAGATTCACAGAGGAGGCTGTGCCACTGTCAGGCTCTTCAATAGAAAGGACATGTAGGGCATCTGAAATAAGCGCTGGCAGCTCATCACGGTGGAAAATCCTCACCGCGGACGGATCATCCAGATCCTGTGATAATTCAGCACCTAACTCTGGCTCCTCAGACCACGAAGGCCTGCCAGAACTCTCCGAATCCTCACAGCCCGACCATGGGGAGGGGGGAAAAAGGAGGTGCACCACAATCTGAAGGGGAATTAGCCCTTCTACACTTTTCTTTATGCCAATTATCAGGGAAAATAGCCTCAGCGGGCACTCTCAGGCCAGAATCCACTGGGGGGGGGGGGGGGGGGACAATAGAAGGGGCCTCAGACGACCCTTGAGGGAGAGCTCTTTTCAGCATGTATGCTTTATGCAATAACAACAAAAACTCAGGGGAGAAAAACTCGCCCTGGGCACCCAGATCCCGTCCGGGGCTAGCTGCTCCCTGAATAGCCTCAATTCGAGGTGTCCCCCCCCCCCCCCCGGGCTCAGGGCTCTCTGTCTCTACGGAGGCCGCGCCATGCGGTGAATTCAAAATGGCGTCCGCTGCCAGCTCTGAGCGGGAAGAATCATCGCTCGCCATGCTTGGGCTGGCTCTTACACCTGTACAGCATGATTTACAGAGCCCCGCTGCTGATTTGCGCTTGCCACACCGGGAACAGCGCTTTACATTCTCTGCAGCCATTGTCGAAAACGGTGGGAAAATTCAAAATGGCGGTTTTGCGCCAAAAACGCCCCGATCGCGGGCCCACCCCGGAGGAGTTAGAAAACACTCTTACCTCACCAGACCGAGTATCACAGCTCCGGTCCCATAGAAGAATCAAAGGAAAACCTTTGTTCCATTTTTTTTTTTTTTAACGCTGTGAGGAAAGCAGAGGCAAAAGAGGTAAATAAATTCACTCCGGAAGCTCAGATGAGTGGGAAAGGCAGGGAAAGGCGAACCAATGTGCCTGCATCCACTGAGTGGGAAAGGACAGGGAAAAGCAACCTAATATGTCCACATCCACGGGGGCATGGGTAAGGCAGGGAAAGGGCTAACCTATGTGCCTTCAAAGTGAAGCTGCTATAGCCTCTAACACCCCGGCTAACAACTGGCAAGCCAGGAGCCACCCCCAGGCAGATTTCTAATGGAGCTCGAAGAAGCTGCAGCCACCCTGCTTGGGGAGACAGAGAATACTGAAGAGGCAGTGGAGCTGGCTGGCCATGAGGCACTGTGAAAAGTTGAGTGCTCTCTATCTCCCCCTGCTGGTTGATGGACACAACCCATACGTAATGGTTTCATCTGCTTGATGACAAGGAAGTAGGACACTTTCCAATTAATTATTTTGCAGGTTGTGCACCTTAGTCCACAAGATTATCTATGGTGAAGTCCCAGGTTACATGATCGACCTAATCGATCTCCCAATCAGAAATAGTACCAGTTCATCACGGTCTTACCTGAATCTTCACTACTCAAATTGCAAGGGACTAAAGTACAGGACAACCCATGCGTCCAACTTCTCTTACATAGGCACGCTCATGAGGAACGCATTGCCACAAATTATGAAAACAACTTATGATCACCTAAAATTCAGAAAATTATTAAAGACTCACCTATTCAGAAAAGCATATCCGAATGACCCAACTTAAGTGACTCAACCCTGCAACACTTCACTATCAAGATCGTATTGGACATTGACAAACTCGTTTACCTCAACCCAACTTGATTGAATCTTACCTTCCCTATCCCAATACAAAATTTTGTACTAATCCCGTACCGGAATTGGCGAATGCCTTAACGTTATTATGTAAGCCACATTGAGCCTGCAAATGTGTGGGAAAATGTGGGATACAAATGTAAAATAAATAAATAAATAAAAAGTATGCTATTGGTCCAATTAGTGCACAGTACCTGCAAAGAATTAATACGAGAGCACCTACCACCCTCCTATTTAGTACATACTATGCACCTGCATTAAGTCTGCATTATTCAGTTAGGGTGCACTAATCAGAATGCACTAGCTGGGTAACACTTCCATGCCAATTCCCACCCCCTTCAGAAAATACATATTTAAAAAAATAAATAAATAAGTCCATACAAACTGGGAAGTTACTATGAAATACTAATGCCTTTTGAAGAAGCATTTTCTCAGGCGCTAAGCTCATGTTAGGGCTCAGCCCACTTTAGTAAAAGGGCCTTTTAAGTTCTAGAACCACAAGGATCATTTTTATCTCCCTTTCAATTTATGTAGAGCCTCTGAATAATGCGATTAGACAGGAGAAATTTAGATTCTCTCTTTTCACTGATAATATTCAGACTGTACACAGACGGAGGAGCAGACCTGGCAAGGATTAGCATATGCTTACACCAAGCAGCTGTTCGGTTAAAGTCCCACAAATTGAAGCTGAATGCTTCAAAAACCAAGCGTTTATGGGTGGGTAAGAATGGGCCCATTTACTTAGAACATAAGAGTAGCCATATAACTGGGTCAGACCAATGGTCAATCTAGCCCAGTATCCTGTTTTCCAAATAGTGGCCAAGCCAGGTCACAAGTACCTGGCAGAAACCCAAATTGTGGCAACACTCCATACTACAAATCCCTGGCAAAGCAGTTGCTTCCCATGTCTGTCTCAATAGTAGACTATGGACTTTTTTTTAACACCAAGATATGCTAACCGCTGTTACCACACCCTCCTGCAAAGAGTTCCAGAGCTTGCCTCATCCTCTCATCCCAATACAATGTGAACAACCCCATAAATATAAACACCCCAGATTACACCCTCCCCATCTCAGACAGACTAAATCTCCTCAGCGTTACAATCGACCGCAACCTAGCGCAAGAGAGCCACGTGAAATCCACAACTAAGAAAATGTTCCACTCAATGTGGAAACTCAAACGTGTGAAACCATTCTTTCTGAGGGAAACATTTCGGAACCTGATACAATCAATGGCACTAGACCACCTAGATTACTGCAATGGAATTTATGCGGGATGCAAATAACAACTCATAAAGAAACTTCACACCGCTCAAAACACGGCAGCCAGGCTTTATATTTGGAAAAACGCGATTCGAAAGCACCAAGCCCCTCCGTGAAAAATTGCACTGGCTCCCAATCAAAGAACGTACTGCTTTCAAATAATCTGCACCCTGGTTCATAAGATTACCTATGGCGAGGCCCCGGGATACACGACAGACCTCGTCGACCTACCAATCAAAAATACAACCAGATCATCACGAACATATCTAAACCTCCACTACCCAAGCTGCAAAAGACTCAAATACAAATCAACTTTTGCATCCAGCTTTTCCTACATAAGCACACAACTATGGAACGCACTACCAAAAGCTGTGAAAACAACCTATAACCACCTAAACTTCCGGAAATAACTAAAATCCTACTTGTTCAAAAAGTGAATGATACATACCTGTAGCAGGTGTTCTCCGAGGACAGCAGGCTGATTGTTCTCACGACTGGGTGACGTCCGCGGCAGCCCCCACCAACCGGAAAGAAGCTTCGCGGGACGGTCGGCACGCAGGGCACGCCCACCGCGCATGCGCGGCCGTCTTCCCGCCCGTGCGCGACCGCTCCCGCCAGTTGAATGACTAGCAAAAGATGAAACACACAACTCCAAAGGGGAGGAGGGAGGGTACGTTAGAACAATCAGCCTGCTGTCCTCGGAGAACACCTGCTACAGGTATGTATCATTCACTTTCTCCGAGGACAAGCAGGCTGCTTGTTCTCACGACTGGGGTATCCCTAGCTCTCAGGCTCACTCAAAACAATAACCCAGGTCAATTGAACCTCGCAACGGCGAGGGTACAACAGAAATTGACCTACGAAGAACAACTAACTGAGAGTGCAGCCTGACCAGAATAAATTCGGGTCCTGGAGGGTGGAGTTGGATTTACACCCCAAACAGATTCTGCAGCACCGACTGCCCGAACCGACTGTCGCGTCGGGTATCCTGCTGGAGGCAGTAATGAGATGTGAATGTGTGGACAGATGACCACGTCGCAGCCTTGCAGATCTCTTCAATAGTGGCTGACTTCAAGTAGGCCACCGACGCTGCCATGGCTCTAACACTATGAGCCGTGACATGACCCTCAAGAGTCAGCCCAGCCTGGGCGTAAGTGAAGGAAATGCAATCTGCTAGCCAATTGGAGATGGTGCGTTTCCCGACAGCGACCCCTAGCCTGTTAGGGTCGAAAGAAATAAACAATTGGGCGGACTGTCTGTTGGGCTGTGTCCGCTCCAAGTAGAAGGCCAATGCTCTCTTGCAGTCCAATGTGTGCAACTGACGTTCAGCAGGGCGGGTATGCGGCCTGGGGAAGAATGTTGGCAAGACAATTGACTGGTTAAGATGGAACTCCGACACCACCTTCGGCAGGAACTTTGGGTGGGTGCGGAGCACTACTCTGTTGTGATGAAATTTGGTATATGGAGCATGAGCTACTAGGGCTTGAAGCTCACTGACCCTACGAGCGGAAGTAACTGCCACCAAGAAAATGACCTTCCAGGTCAAGTACTTCAGATGGCAGGTATTCAGTGGCTCAAAAGGAGGTTTCATCAGCTGGGTGAGGACGACGTTGAGATCCCATGACACAGTAGGAGGCTTGATAGGGGGCTTTGACAAAAGCAAGCCTCTCATGAATCGAACGACTAAAGGCTCTCCAGAGATGGCTTTACCTTCCACACGATAATGGTAAGCACTAATCGCACTAAGGTGATTCCTTACTGAGTTGGTCTTGAGGCCAGACTCTGATAAGTGCAGAAGGTATTCAAGCAGGTTCTGTGCAGGGCAAGAACGAGGTTCTAGGGCCTTGCTCTCACACCACACGACAAACCTCCTCCACTTGAAAAAGTAACTCTTTTTAGTGGAATCCTTCCTAGAGGCAAGCAAGACCCGGGAGACACCCTCAGACAGACCCAACGCAGTGAAGTCTACGCCCTCAACATCCAGGCCGTGAGAGCCAGGGACTGAAGGTTGGGGTGCAGCAACGCTCCGTCGTTCTGCGAGATGAGAGTCGGAAAACACTCCAATCTCCACGTTTCCTCGGAGGACAACTCCAGAAGAAGAGGGAACCAGATCTGACGGGGCCAAAAGGGCGCTATCAGAATCATGGTGCCGCGGTCTTGCTTGAGCTTCAGTAAGGTCTTCCCCACCAAAGGTAGGGGAGGATAAGCATACAGGAGGCCGGTCCCCCAATGGAGGAGAAAGGCGTCCGACGCTAGCCTGCCGTGTGCCTGAAGTCTGGAACAGAACAGAGGCAGCTTGTGGTTGGTCTGAGAGGCGAAAAGGTCCACCGAGGGGGTGCCCCACTCTCGGAAGATCTTGCGTACCACTCTGGCATGGAGCGACCACTCTGCTCAGTCTGTCGGCCAGACTGTTGTTTACGCCTGCCAGGTACGTGGCTTGGAGGAGCATGCCGAACCGACACGCCCAACGCCACATCCCGACGGCCTCCTGACACAGGGGGCGAGATCCGGTGCCCCCCTGCTTGTTGACGTAATACATTGCAACCTGATTGTCCGAATTTGGATAATTTGGCAGGACAGCCGATCTCTGAAAGCCTTCAGTGCGTTCCAGATCGCTCGGAGCTCCAGGAGGTTGATCTGCAGATCCTTTTCCTGGAGGGACCACAGACCCTGGGTGTGAAGCCCATCGACATGAGCTCCCCACCCCAGGCGAGATGCATCCGTCGTCAACACTTTCGTGGGCTGTGGAATTTGAAATGGACGTCCCAGGGTCAAATTGGTCCGAATGGTCCACCAGAGCAGTGAAGTGCGGCAACTGGTGGAGAGGCGGATGACATCTTCTAGATTCCCGGTGGCTTGGAACCACTGAGAAGCTAGGGTCCATTGAGCAGATCTCATGTGAAGACGAGCCATGGGAGTCACATGAACTGTGGAGGCCATATGACCCAGAAGTCTCAACATCTGCCGAGCTGTGACCTGCTGAGACGCTCTGGTCCGCGAAGCAAGGGACAGGAGGTTGTTGGCCCTCGCTTCGGGAAGGAAGGCCTGAGCCGTCTGGGTATTCAGCAGAGCTCCTATGAATTCCAGAGACTGGGTTGGCTGGAGATGGGACTTTGGGTAATTTATCACAAACCCCAGCAGCTCCAGGAGTTGAATAGTGCACTGCATGGACCGGAGGGCTCCTGCCTCCGAGGTGTTCTTGACCAGCCAATCGTCGAGATATGGGAACACGTGCACTCCCAGCTTGCGTAGGTAGGCCGCTACCACCACGAGGCACTTGGTAAACACTCGTGGGGCAGAGGCGAGCCCAAAGGGCAGCACACAATACTGAAAGTGCCGTGCGCCCAGGCGGAATCTGAGATACTCTCTGTGAGCTGGCAGTATCGGAATGTGAGTATATGCGTCCTTTAAATCCAGGGAACATAGCCAATCGTTTTTCTGAATCATTGGCAGAAGGGTGCCCAAGGAAAGCATCCTGAACTTTTCTTTGACCAGGAATTTGTTCAGGCCTCTCAGGTCTAGGATGGGACGCATCCCCCCTGTTTTCTTCTCCACAAGGAAGTACCTGGAATAGAATCCATGCCCTTCCTGCCCGGGTGGTACGGGCTCGACCGCATTGGCGCTGAGAAGGGCGGAGAGTTCCTCTGCAAGTACCTGCTTGTGATGGGAGCTGAAAGACTGAGCTCCCGGAGGACAATTTGGAGGCAGGGAGGCCAAATTCAGGGCGTATCCGCACCGCACTATTTGGAGAACCCACTGGTCGGAGGTTATGAGAGGCCACCTTTGGTGAAAAAATTTTAACCTCCCTCCGACCGGCAGATCGCCCGGTACGGACACTTGTAGGGCGGCTATGTTCCCGTGGATCCAGTCAAAAGCCCGTCCCCGGCTTTTGCTGTGGAGGCGCAGGGGGCTGCTTAGGCGCACGCTGTTGACGAGAACGAGCGCGCTGGGGCTGTCCCTGTGCCTGACGAGGCCTTCGGGCCGGCTGGTTGTACCTACGCTTCGCAAAAGAATAGGGTGCAGCCTGCCGGGCCCGGGAAAAACGTCCACCTGTGGAGGTGGATGCTGAAGGCGCCCGGTGGGAGAGCTTGTCGAGAGCGGTTTCCCGCTGATGCAGTTGGTCCACCATCTGCTCGACCTTCTCACCAAAAATGTTATCCCCCCGGCAAGGGACGTCGGCCAGTCTCTGCTGGGTGCGGTTGTCCAGGTCAGAGGCACGCAGCCATGACAGCCTGCGCATCACTATACCTTGGGCCGCAGCACGAGATGCCACGTCACAGGTGTCATAGATACCCCTGGACAGGAACTTTCTGCACGCCTTCAGCTGCCTGACCACCTCCTGATAAGGCCTGGACTGCTCCGGCGGGAGCTTCTCGACCAGGTCCGCCAGTTGTTGCACATAGGTCCGCATGTGAATGCTCATATAGAGCAGGTATGATTGGATGCGGGTCACGAGCATGGAGGATTGGTAGGCCTTCCTCCCAAACGAGTCCAGAGTGCGAGACTCCCGCCCCGGGGGCGCCGAGGCGGTATCCCTCGAACTCCGTGCCCTCTTGAGAGCAGAATCCACGACCGCTGAGTCATGGGGCAATTGTGGCCGCATTAGCTCTGGGTCGGAGTGGATCCTGTACTGGGACTCTGCTTTCTTGGGAATGGTGGGGTTAGTTAATGGTCGCACCCAGTTCCGAAGCAGCGTCTCCTTAAGGACATTGTGCAGCGGCACCGTGGAGGACTCTCTAGGTGGTGATGGATAGTCGAGGACCTCGAGCATCTCGGCCCTCGGCTCTTCCACAGAGACCACGGGGAAGGGAATGCTGATAGACATATCCCGCACAAAGGAGGCAAAGGAGAGACTCTCAGGAGGCGAGAGTTTCCTCTCCGGTGAAGGCGTGGGGTCCGAGGGAAGGCCCGTAGACTCCTCTGAGGAGAAATATCTAGGGTCCTCCTCTTCCCCCCACGAGTCCTCATCCTCGGTGTCGGACATAAGCTCATGTAGCTGAGTCCTGAACCGGGCCCGGCTCGACGTCGAGGCACCAAGGTCTCGGTGTCGTCGAGCGGTGGACTCCCGCGCCGGCGGGGACGGAGCTCCCTCCATCGACGTCGACGGGGACTCCACCTGCGTGGCGGTCGAGACCGGCACCGCAAGCGGCGGCGGTGTCGACAGCCCCGGCGCCGGGCTAGAGCTCGCCGGCGCCACAGTCATCGGCGCCGAGGGCGCAAGCACCCCCGGCGCCGGCACAGCCTGGCGCATCAGCCCTTCCAGGATCCCCGGAAGGATGGCTCTGAGGCACTCGTCCAGGCCCGCTGCCGGGAAAGGCGGTGGGGCCGGTAGGGGTGTCGGCGCCAGAAGCTGCTGGGGGCCAGGAGACGGCACCGAGGTGCCGGAACCCCGATGCGTCGATACCTCCACAACCGACGGAGACCTCTCCTCTCGACGATGACGCTTCGGCGTCGCCTCCTCTCCGAGATCCGGATGCACCGAGGGCGACCGGTGACGACGCTTCTTATCTTTCTTGCGATGCCCGTCACCGGCGCCGGAGGGCATGGAGGAGGAGGAGGTCGATCCCCCTCGGTCTCGAGGTACCGGGTCAGACAGGGTTCAGTCCCGTGGCCCACGAGCTGAGGGAGTGACCGGGGCCGACTGCCCACGCGGCCTCTCACCCCCACTCTCACCGGAGGACCGGCGGGCCGACGGGACCTGTTCTCCTGGGGTCGCTGCCATCGGTGCCGATGTCTCGGGCATCGATACCGGTACCGAAGGGCCAGGCGTCGATACCGATGCCTTCGAGGTCGACGTCGAGGGGCCGGCGCAAGTTCCAAAAAGACGGTCCCGCAGAACTTGCCTCGCAACCTGAGTCCGTTTCCGGAGACCGAGACACAGAGAACACGACTTGATATTGTGCTCCGGCCCGAGGCACTGGAGGCACCAAGCGTGGGTGTCGGTCTGCGAGATCGGCCGGCCGCAGCGACCACACTTTTTAAATCCACTCGGGACCTTCGAGGACATCGACGGAAAAATCGCGTCGGCGAAGTCAAAGTCGTCAATGGTGGCTGAAATCACACCACGAAAAGGAAAAACGACCGTGCGGCCACTAGGCCGCAACGCGGCGTCCCCGCTGGAAGCGAGGGAAAAAGGGGAGCGCGTGCTCCACACGCACAGGGTTTCTTTTTTTTTTTTTTTGAAAAAAAGAAACCGGACGGTAACTAGACCGAAACAACAAAGAAAAAAGCATGATCGGCGTAAACGCGATCGAAATCCGGCGGCTGAATCCGAGAGAGCGGCGAGGCACGACTCTCTCCAGACGCGGAAAAAAAGGAACTGGCGGGAGCGGTCGCGCACGGGCGGGAAGACGGCCGCGCATGCGCGGTGGGCGTGCCCTGCGTGCCGACCGTCCCGCGAAGCTTCTTTCCGGTTGGTGGGGGCTGCCGCGGACGTCACCCAGTCGTGAGAACAAGCAGCCTGCTTGTCCTCGGAGAAAGGCATATTTACAGACCCTACTTAAATACCTGAACCCTGCAACACTACGAAACCAAAGAATGTAATGGACATAACTTAACTCTTCCGCTATACGATTCTCTAATATGTTTGTTCCACATGAACCTTATTCTACCATAACATCACTGTGTAACTGTTTATACCGGAACTGGCGAACGCCTTTACAGTACTATGTAAGCCACGTTGAGCCTGCAAATAGGTGGGAAAATGTGGGATACAAATGCAACAAATCATAAATCATAACTATTTGTTGAGTGAAAAAATATTCCCTCCTATTTGTTTTAAAAGTATTTCCATGTAACTTCGAATGTCCCCTAGTCTTTGTACTTTTGGAACGAGTTAAAAAATAAAAATAAAAAAAGATCGATTTACTTCTACTCGTTCTACACCACTCAAGATTTTGTAGATCTCAATCATATCTCCCCTCATCCGTCACTTTTCCCAGCGCTAAAGAGACCTAACCTCTTTAGCCTTTCCTCATACGAGAGGAGTTCCATCCCCTTTCATCATTTTGGTTGCTCTTCTTTTAACCTTTTCTAATTCCGCTATATCTTTTTTGAGATACGGCGACCAGAACTGAATGCAATACTCAAGGTGCGGACACACCAGGGAGCAATACAAAGGCATTATAGTATTTCGGTCTTATTCACCATCCCTTGCCTAATAATTCCTAGCATCCCGTTTGCTTTTTTGGCAGCCGCAGAACACTGAGCAGAAGATTTCAGCTTATTATCTACACCACCACCCAGATCTTTTTCTTGAGCGCTGACCCCCAAATGTGGACCCTAGCATCAGGTAACTATCATTCAGATTATTCTTTCCAATGTGCATCACCTTGCTTTTGTCCAAATTTCAATACATTTCATTTAAATTAAATTCATTAAATTTCACTTCTAGAAGTGGAAATCTTTCAAGGTAAAGTCCTTATCACCTTATGCTCCACTCAGTCTCTAAATTGCTCATTTATTTATTTATTTGTGGCATTTATACCCCGCTCTTTCCCGCTCAATAGCAGGTTCAGTGCGGCTTACAGAGTATGGTACATGGTATCATACTACTACTACTACTACTATTTAACATTTCTAGAGCGCTACAAAGTGTACGCAGCGCTGTACAAACACAGAAGAAATACAGTCCCTGCTCAAAGAGCTTACAATCTAATAGACAAAAAGTAAAGCATTTAAATTTAAAATATTTAAGCAGTCAAGCACAAGAGAACAGTCACAGAAGGACTGAAGATGTTGAAGGGTGGTGTGATTAGGTGTAACTCTGGTTGGAGTAGTGGGAGAAGGTGATAGAAGAATAGAAATGGGTGAGGTAAAAGTAATGAGTGGGTTGATAGGGAGGTTATATAAGACATGTCACTCTAGGGGTGGGTGGGTAGAGGGGTAGGGTGGGCGGGACTAAGTCTAAAGCAATAGAAGGTATTCTCTGCAGCCTGTGAGATGGAAAATGCTCTCTGAAGCTGCTGCTATAAGTTGTTAGTTTTCTCTCCCTGAAAGAGATCCAAGCCACACCCACAAAGTTCAAACTGTCTGTGGGGAGGGGGAGGGGAGGAAATGGCATAGAGAGAATACAAAATATGGTACAAAGTTACAAGGAGATAATACAAAGTATGGTACAAAGTATCATGGAGATAACACATTTATAAAGAGTTGGACAGTAGTGTGCGATGTGGGGAAGGATTGGAGTGTGGGCATTGTCTGTGGTGTGGGTTAGGTCCGAGACTTTGTAGGGTCGTCTGGGTAGGCTTGTTTGAACAGGTGAGTCTTCAGCAGCTTTCGGAAGGGTAGGTGTTCGCTGGTTTTTCGGACACATTAATTGATTTGATTTGCTTACTTTATTTATTTTTTGTCTATTAGACTGTAAGCTCTTTGAGCAGGGACTGTCTTTCTTCTATGTTTGTGCAGCGCTGCGTATGCCTTGTAGCGCTATAGAAATGCTAAATAGTAGTAGTAAATAGTAGTAAGGCATTCCAGAGTTGGCTGCCTATAACAGAGAAGTTGGATGCGTAGTAGGTTTTGTATTTGAGGCCTTTACAGTTGGGAAGATGGAGATTGAGATATGTTCGAGAAGAGTTGGACCGGTTCCTGCCTGGAAGATCGATCAGGTTGGACATGTAGCTTGGGGCTTCGCTTGGGGCTGTGAATCATGAGTGGGCTTTGAAGTTTATTCGTTCTTTCATCCTGTCACAAATTTTGTTTGTGTTATTTTTAGACTACCTGCACAGTGTCTTATGTACAATATTAATGAATATACTTTGTAATTTACAAAAATTGTATTCAAAATTGAATACTTTGTTTTTGTTTTTTTAAGCAGGAAGTTTAAACCAAATACAGAATCCATATTTACATAATTTTCCATACACACTGTTCACTTGCTGGTTTAGGTACATTCATAGAGGTAGATGCACTAAAGCTAAATGAGCCTTTAATGACCCTCCAACGAGGAAAATTTGATCCGTTGCATGCATCAAAGGGCTTTTACCGAGGAAGCCAGCAGCTAACGAAAACGGAATGGAGATGAGCAATTAGTGTGAAAACCCCATTGAAACGACATGCACTAACCTTTTCCGATTGCCTTTACGCAGGAAAAATGCAGGAAATCTAACGAGAGGTCTGGACCTCTCGTTAGGACAGCTCTGTGCCAGGAAAAATCAGTAAGTGAAAAAATAAACAAACTTTGAGCCAATCCCAGCGCATTAGCAGAGCTAAAAGCGCTGTGATTGGTCCAAAGGACGTCAGAAAACACATCAAATAAAAAAAATAAAAAAAGGATCGGGAGGGGGCAAGGGCGCTCATCAGGAGCGTCCTGTATGGACGGCCTTGCCCCCCCCCCCCCCCGCTGCTCCCCACTTTCTGCCCCTCCCCCCCCCCCCGAAAAAGCAAAATGCTAGCTGCCCCGGTCCCCCTCCCTTCCTGTTCCTGTGTTCTGCAGAGCTAACTCCGCCTCCCGTCATTCTTCTGCCCCGTGCCCCCCCTGAGGTCGACTACGCCGCTCCCCCCCTCCACCGAGACCCCCCTCCCTATTAACGACCCGAGCAGCGCCTCTCACCTCTTTCTGAAGCGCTGCACGGGCAGGAAGATCTATTGTGTTGGTTGTAGAGTCTCCATGACGTCTCTTCTTCCCTGGCCTAGGCCCCGCCTCCTTCTGGCGATCCCCGGGCGGAACTAGGTCAAGGCTGACTGAGGCGCGCCGCGCGGGGCCCCCCTAAGCGCGGGGCCCTATGCGGCCGCCTCGATCGCCTCAGCCTAAGACCGGCCCTGACCACATGTGATACTGCGAGCGAGGGTTGGAGGATGGGCCTTCACAATAATACAGCCAGACAAGCTTGTGAACATGAAAATAAGTGATTAACTTAAATCTGAGGCCTGTTACTTCACAGGCCAAGGAACAAAAGTAAAGTTTCTTATCTTCAGAGGGGGAAAAAGTCAGCATAGGCCAGTGGCTAGCATGGCCCAAAACACAGTCTATGGCCTGTGACTGCCACAACCCAAACAGTTTGTAATTTCTCTCTTTGAATATCCAGGTCTGGCTCCAGCCAGACCTCAGAACAAGGCTCACAAGTCTTCAAATAAAATTGGCTTACCTCAGCCAGGTCACAGCAGCTAACAGTATTCAGTAAAGGTGTATGCTAGGGCTTCAGTTCTTCCTTCCCTGGGCCTCCTTAACATTAGTACATAAGTACATAAGTAGTGCCATACTGGGAAAGACCAAAGGTCCATCTAGCCCAGCATCCTGTCACCGACAGTGGCCAATCCAGGTCAAGGGCACCTGGCACGCTTCCCAAACGTAAAAACATTCCAGACAAGTTATACCTAAAAATGCGGAATTTTTCCAAGTCCATTTAATAGCGGTCTATGGACTTGTCCTTTAGGAATCTATCTAACCCCTTTTTAAACTCCGTCAAGCTAACCGCCCGTACCACGTTCTCCGGCAACGAATTCCAGAGTCTAATTACACGTTGGGTGAAGAAAAATTTTCTCCGATTCGTTTTAAATTTACCACACTGTAGCTTCAACTCATGCCCTCTAGTCCTAGTATTTTTGGATAGCGTGAACAGTCGCTTCACATCCACCCGATCCATTACTCTGGCCCTGCCTTTTATACGTCCTCATTCTGACTCCACCCCTCTAATCTCTCTTCCTCCCTGGGCTGGACCAGCGGTTTCAAGGTGGCTGAGACTGAGGGACTATACTTAAGGGTGAGGGCCAGTGTTCTGTATACCCCCTCACACCATTCAAATGTGCATTCTGAGCAATGAATAACCGTTTCCAAGCAATGCAGACTGTAGACCCTCACACACCATTCAAATGTGCATTCTGAGCAATGAATAGCCACTTGTGCTGGATTCTTTCCCCCATTCTCTCTTGCCTTCTCTTGCAGTAGAGGCAGCTGAGCTCCGAGGTGTAGGAGATCATGGAAAATTCAAGGAAATCAATCCTTTTTTGCCTCTCCCCCCCCCCCCCCCCACAAAGTTGTGATCCTTTAAAAGTTTGAAGACAAAAAAAAGCTGCACACGGCTTTCATACATGCAGCTTGTATGTGTGTATGAAAGTTATGGAACACTATTCTGGGCATGTGCATAACAGCCACGCATAGTGATTGGCTGCCCCACACATGCACTGGCTTGAGCTGCACAGCAAAAGTCTGTGCAGCTCATCTGCATGCAATTTTTGTTTTTGCAAATTGCTCAGATGATATGATAATCAGAACAATGTTCTTCTTCTGATCTGCACCTCTTGTTGGGGGAAGGTAGGAATTTTGTGGATGCAGAGAATGTTTACACCATAAGAACTGTCATATTGTGTCAGACCAAAGGTCTGGAAGGGTCATGTATGCAAGCATTGTCCATCAGGAGAGTCCCAACTGAAAGGTTGAGAACCACTGCTCTAAACTGTGCATAATTTTTTTTTTTTTAAAAAGACTACTGCTCAGAAATTTCACACTGTCTTCTCCCCCGTCTCAGGCCACGATCCAGTATCTCTCCCTCCGCTCCCCTCCCTTGTCTACCTAACTTGTCCTGCTTCTAGGTCAATGGCTAAAGCAGCAATTCCCACACCACTTGAGTAAGACTCTTCTGACAATTTCCCCTTTCCATGTAGGCTAGACGGCTGCAGACAGCTGCTGTGCAACTAGGATTTACAAGAACTGTGCTGAATCTTTCAAGTACATTTTCTGCTGCCTGTGCTCAAGGACTGAGTAGAAGTTAACAAAGAATGATGGGAGAGGGCAAGATTTGGAGAAGCAAAGCACCTCTTAATCCTGCTCCCCCCCCCCCCCCAAGTCAGGACCAGTTCTAAGGTAGACCCACCCAGCCCTAGGCTCATGATTCTGGAAACATAGCAACTGCCTAGTGCCATTTGTGGTCAGAATAGAAATAGTCAAAAGTGGAAAAAAACATATACTCCACTATATTTAGTCTTGTCTGATTTAAGTAGGGTGGTTCAGGGTCTATGGGGGCATTTTTATTGCCAGATTATAGATTGGTTTGTTGATATTGCCATTTGAAAATCAACATACTCTAGAACAAAAGTTCTCAATCTATATATATAAAAGGCAACCCCAACGTTCTATGAAGCCTCCAGCCGGAAGTGTGAAGCGCCAGAGATATCCGGTTTCCCCAATCCCCATGAGTGAAGGAAAACAGCACAGCACGAAATCCCTCTCTCTGTAACAGTGAAGGACTCAGAGGGGGGAGGAGAGAGATGCCCTCACTCTCTCTGTAACACAAACACAGCACAGCAGGAAACTTAACACTGAAGGACTGGACTCGGAGGGGGGAGGGGGAGGGAGAGAGGGCAGGGACACTCCCACATGCACACTCTGAAGAAAACCTTGCTAGCCCCCCCCCCCCCCCCCCCCCCGTTTCATTTGCATCAGAAACGGGGCTTTTTTACTAGTGTTCATATATATACCATACCAAACACTACAATTTGCAGCTGAATTAAAAACCCTACATATTACTTCACTGTTGCCAACAATGATGCAAGGGAAATACATACATAAGGAGGCCTACATTTCCAGTAGGGACTAGTTATGAAATTTTCACATGCATGACTTCCTTGTTTTTAACTCTCCTCTCCGCATGCATGGTTGTTAAGAAAAGCACAAGTGTATTGTTTCAAATTTTTGATGACACACTGGTTGAGAGCTACTGCTCTCCCACAACTTCAACACAGTTTCCTAGTGGGTTCGATAGGCCAGGCTGGGCTTAACGATTCAGGCTGTGGCAACTAGAAATCACTCTCTTGGTAATATATCTAAAACTGATTCTTGTTCAATTACTTTCACTTACTGAACAACAATAACCCATTTTGGTTTGAAAGTAGATAAATATAGAAAAACAAATTAAAATTAAATCAGTGCACAGAATGAAATTAAAGCCTTTAATACCATTGCAGAAATTATTTCTGCTGATTTCCCCAGAACTGAATATGACTAGTTATCCTAACTAAGGAGCATGCATAGATATCATTTAAACTCTGAGAACAAACATAGTTCATCTGGAGAGCAACCGAGATATACTAATTTTTTTATGTTTTCACTTTCATTTACTGTCTTAAGCAATGGATGTACTGATTTATTTCTCTATACTTGTCAAATACTGAATTAACCAAGTTAATTATATTTAGTATATCATTTGAGATAACTATTCATAAAACAAAGCACACATTTTGGAGAATATATTTTAATCTGCTTTGTCCTATTATGGTTGGGTACTACGACACCACCACAGCTGATTAAGAATTAAGGGTCACCACTTCTCTTTCACATAAGAACAAAAAAAAAATTTTTTTCACAAAATAGAAAATCATATATAAAATTCCATCATTTTTATATTTCTTGAATTACAAGCGAACATGAATTGCTTTCATGAACAGAAGTCTCCTTGCTGATGTACAGAAAAACGGGTCACTGAACAAGCTGTAGAGACCTCTTACAGGCATAAGCATTGCTACAATATGGCAAGTGCCACCTCAAAAAAACCCACAAAAAAACAGCTGGCCACCCCAGTTCATGCCAATCCCCTTTCCCTCATGCTGCTGTGTCTCTGAAGTCAGACTCCAGGCAGCAAGAAGAAAGCTATCAGGTACATCACCGTGACCAGTGCTAACTTCCGCAAAAAGGAGCTTCCAGCCCATCCGCTTCGTGGAGGCCCTGTTGGTACTGCCCCTCTGACACATGCGTGTCAGAGGAAAGAACTAACACGAGGAGTCTTCCAGCCCACATGCTCGTGAAGATAACTGTGGAAGTTAGTACCAGGCCCGCCACCGTGATCAGCGCTTTCTTATTGCTGCCAGAGACCCAGCATGGCAATGCAGGTGGTGGCACAGGAAGGGAGGTTCAAGGAGAAATGTTGGACTTGGGGGCAGAAGGAAGGAAGAGAGCAGACAATGGACTGAGGGAGGTGGATGGGTAGGAGGGAGGGAAGAGAACAGGGGAAGCTGAGCGAGGAGAAATACTGGATATGGGTGGAAAGAAAGGGAAAAGAGAAGAAGAAAATGCACACAGATGAAGAGGAGGAAAGGTGAACTGATGAAAAAGGGAAGAAATGCACATGAATTGAAGGGAAGAGAGGAAGGAGGAGAGAAGATACACACTGACAGAGAGGAGAGGAAAGACAAGGAGATGCACATGAACGAAAGGAAAGAGGAAGGATATGCATATGGATGGAGAAGGGAAGGGAAAAGACAGGAACAGCTGCACATGGATGGGACTTGTGTTCTCTGAATTTGTGGTTTTGGCAACTTCCACCCTTTTGGCTTCTGCTTGCTACTTCCCTTTGGAAGGTTTTGTGTTCTTTGGGGGGGGGGGGGGGTTGCTGAAAATGGACAAAAGCCAGATCTTCCAGATCTGCTTCTTTGATCCACTCTGTATCTCCTCCAATCAAGTTTGCAGAGGATCCGGCTCTTACTTATGAACTGCCCTGGATCCTCTGCTGCCTTGGACATGGGGCTCCAACTTGCCCTGCTTTGCCCAAGATTCCATCTGGCCTGTGTCTTTACCTTTGTGGGGGGTGTAGGGGTATTTACCTGAGATCTCACCCTTGCTGGTCTTGGCCTACACAAGCCTGAACCATTCTTATAACAATACAGATTCTGCAACCTGTGACCTGAATACATCTGTAACTAGCAGAATCCAGCTTTCTTGCAAAGGAAAAGTACTGCTGAGCATTGCAAGGTTACTTCCAAGGACATATTGTTTGTTGCAAACTAGCCCCATTATCTTCTGGGAACATTGGAGTTTGCATGCCATCTATAACAAAGGGTCTCTTCTTGACCATGAAGCTGGCTGGGCATTATGTCATCATATGTGATTGGTCCACAGGTATCATCTGACCACTTGGATACCAAAGGTTTGGACTGAAAAAAGTTCAGTTAGTCGGAGACCACCAGGAAGAAGTTGGAAGAAGCCCAGAAGAGCGACACACCGGAAGATTTGCAGGTGAACAGAAAGCTCTAAAGAGAGCAAGAGACTTTTTTCCTAATACCAGTGAACTGCATGCTGTGATAAATAAGAGGCTGTCCTAGCCGGGGCAGGCCACTAGATGGCGCTGTTCCCCTAAAAATGTCCAGGATGTCCGGGGTAGGCCACTAGAAGGCGCTAGGAGAATAGGTGGAGGTCACTAGGACCGGGGAGAGCCCTGGGAGGTCCACAGGTGTAGGAGGTTATGGGCTGGGTCCTGTGTAGCTAAGTAACCACTTTATACCCCACCTGAGAGGTGAAAGAAAAAGAGGAGAGCTGGTAGCTGAAGCGGGAGAATCCCCCCTGGAAAGAACTGGCTAAACCCTATGGACTTGTGGTGGACTGTGTGCTCAAGGAAGAAAAACAGGCTGGGGTAAGAAGTCCCTAAAGCATCAGTGTTGGACTGTGTAGCCTCAGTACTTAGAGGAACGGTGTGTTCAAAGAAAGGACTGCGAGTCTAAAGAAAGAAAGGACTGGGTGTCCAAGGAAGGAAGGACTGGGTGTCCAAAGAAGAAGTAGGGCTGTGTGTCCCAGTACTGAGAAGCAGGCTGCAAAGCCTGGGGTTAGAAGTCCCCAAAGTATTCAGGTTAATGCTGAGCCCAGGAATCTGTGTGGGGAGGCTCAGTGTGAAGATATGTAAATGTATAAAGTATTTAAGCTAGAAAAACTGTGCCCAGGGGCTGGAATAAAGAATTGCCTGAATATGCTGTTGGTAAGACCTGTTTAATTTTGCCTCTGGAGAACCAGGTCACCCTGAGCATGAAAGGATAACATGCTAATCTGCATACAATTTGCATACTGAGAACCAGCTCATCCTGAGTGAGAAAAGGGCCCAGGAGCTTGAGGTTGGATTGTTCAGGATGCTGGGAACAGACTGTTTGTAGTTCTGTTCAGAGGCCACAGGCCAGTGGGGCCTGCTGGAGAGTGGGTGCGGAAGCCTCATCTTCTCAATGCCTTATAACAAACTCAGTGTTAGCTCACCCACCACAAGGCCCTACAGAAAACTGTGTAATCTACCTTCAGAGAATCAATTCTTGGACCTATTCCTGGACTGACTCACTGAGACTTCAGCTCAAGTCAGAGGAAAAATCTGCTTCTCTACCATCAGGAGTCTTTAACAGACAGCAAGATGAGATCAGGATTTATTACCTATAGATGGTGAAAATTAGTCGTCTGAGAAAGATAGGTTTATGGCAGGACGTTTGGTCTGTGTATTCAGCTGATAACTGTATTTGCATAAGATATGTGATAAGTTCTTATAACAATCATTAGGAATTTATGATTGTACTGGGTCACTCCTTAGTTAGTGCATTAGGATAATCAGATGATAATATATTTGGTGATAATCTAATTTTATAGCAAGTTATTTTTTTTGTATTTTGCTTGGCACTTTGCTTCACAACTATTTATATATTTTCTACCTAATAAATAACTATATATAATATATATTCTAAACACTAAAATTAAAATAAAATTATTTTTCTACCTTTGTCTAGTAATTTTGTTTTTCTGATCATGCTTGTCCCAGTCTCTGTTTCTGTCTGTGCTCTTAACTCAGTTTCCAGGGGTCACACATTCAGAGCAGGGAGAACCCCTCTTCAAATGCAGGCAGAAATGAACCTGCAATCCCAAGTATCTAGATTCTGCATGCAGCACAATACCAGGAAAACAGTTTTCTCTTGTACAGTGCAAAATAAAGACAGCAGATGTAAACTCTGAAATTGAACATATTCTAAACACTAAAATGAAAATAAAATTATTTTTCTACCTTTGTCTAGTAATTTTGTTTTTCTGATCATGCTTGTCCCAGTCTCTGGTTCTGTTTCTGTCTGTGCTCTTAACTCAGTTTCCAGGGCTTCCTGTCCATTTGCTATTTTTTTCTCTCCCTTTCTTCTACACTTCCTGCTCTTTGTGTACCTTTACTGGCACTTATCTTTCACATTCAGCTTTCTTCGATTTTTCTGTCAGTTTCTCATTTCTGATTTTCTATCTGTTTTCTTCACTCCATTTGTGTGCAGCATATCCTTACTCTTTCCTTCCCTTCTCTTCCATCCGTGTGCATTTGTATTCATCAGAACTGGTTAAAAGCCAGATACTCCAGATCTGCTCTACACCTTCTGCAAAGGATCCAACTGTTATGTGCTGCCCCTGGACATGGGGCTCCAACTTGCCTTGTTCTGAATCCTCTGCTGCCTTGGTCTGACCTGGATCCTGTGCTACCTTGGCCATATCTTGTGGCTTCCCTGCTGGATTCTCCACTGTTGCCCCGGATCCAGTGTTTTTTTTTTCTTAAACATTAAAGTTGGTTCTGGGTGTCTCTGTATCCAACTTTAATAGTAAGACCCCACCCCCCCATAGGGATCTTAGAGGTACTTATATCAGAGAACATTACAAGATAGCAATACTCTGGACTCTTGTCTAGGGGGTGTACCTCTGAAGCCCACTGACATGCTAGCTGTGTGAGGCAATGAACAATGCCACAGGTGGAATATGTTCAATTTCAGAGTGAGAGCCGTTCTTCTTCTTCTCTGAGTAGGGTAAGGGACTGTTCTGTGGTGTGTGCTGTGTGCTCTGTCTCTTCTGGCTAGCTTGCCGACTGTGTGTGTGAGGCTGGGGATGGAAGAGTTCAACCTCCGCGGCACTGGCTGTTTGCAGAAGCTATCAAACAAAATCCCCCCAGCATTGTTCACAGATCTGCAGGCAGGAGAAGAAAGACAGGGAGGAGGGAAGAAGACAGGGAGCCCAGAACCACCCACTGCTTAGCAAACAACCCAACAGTTCCACTGGCTTATTCCAATCTGTTGGCACAGGGGCTTGGTTTATGTTTGGTTTTTTAAAAATCTTTTCAGTTCCTTTTAAATGGCCACCTGGGCAGATTTCAGAGACAGCTCCCCCCTGGTTCTCGCCAACAAGCAGAGAGCTAATCATGCATGCTGTGTTAGGGGAGGGGGTGGGGATTACAGACGTATGCACTCTTTTTTTCAGCCCATACATTTTAAAAAGGGGACATGCAGGAAATAAAATTCACTGCGTGGTGGGAGACCCAGAGAGGAGGGGGGCAGGGAAGCAAGACAGGAAAGTTAAAGAAAACAGGAGATGGGTTAACTTGTTCCTATCTAGTCCATTATACGGACTTTAGTTCATCCAAAACAATAGCAAATGCTAAAGCAATAGCAAAAGATTATTAAAAAATAGTATAAAAGGCCCGTTTCGGTAGGCAATGAAACGGGCGCTACCAAGGTATTTCCCCCTCCCACCCTGTCTCCAGACCCCCCTCCCTCCCTGCTCCCAAATTCCAGCCTCCCTCCCAGACTCCCCTCCCTCCCTTGCTTCCTTCCTTCTGAGTTCCAGACCCCCCTCTCTCCCTCTCTCCCTTCCTTCCTTCCTTATTTGTGAGTTGCAGACTCCCCCTCCCTCCCTACCAGTTCAAGGCCCCCTAACGCCTGTCCCTCCCTCCCAGTTCAAGGCCCCCTCACGCCCCTCCCACCGAGTTCCAGATTCCCCCCCTCCCTCCGATTTCAACACCCCTCTCGGCATTACTGACCCCTTTACCCCCCGTGCCGCGACCCTGTTGACTCCCCTCTTCCCGCAGAAAACCCTCCCCCTTCGCCGTCGCGTACCTGTGCTGACGACAGCCACATTTCTCTTCTTCTCTGCGCCGGCGATTGATGTTGTTCGGGTGGTGGATAGGTCCGTTATGTATCTGAGCAATGCGATTCGACGTCATGACGATCGGGCGCTAGCAAAGTAATCCCCCACCCTCCCTCCTTCTCTCTCTCCGACGGTGAGTTGGCGAGTGTGACGCGAGGGCGGGGCACACACTCCTGGGCAAAAGCGATCTACACAACTACAGAAGTTCCGACTTCATTAGAACGTTGGAGGTGCGTTTTATATAGAGAGATAAATGTGTGGTCCATCTGTAAAAAGTCTAAAGCTGTTCCAATTGGATAGGCATTAGGAGATGGCATGGGAATTTTGAGGGATGCTCATCTTGGCACTGGTAGGTATGAGTGGGGGTATGTTGATGGGTTGGGGGAATGAGTGAAGGTGTGAAATGGATATGAGAAGAGGGGCAAAAAAGGGGGATGAGGTTTGGGAGAAGTTTGAGATATAATGTGAATGACCTGGAAGACTGGAGAAGATGAGAGGCACTGAAAAGGGATGGGGTACTGGAGAGGGGTATGGCAGGAAGGGAATGGGTCTCTGAAGGGGTTGTGTGAGGGTGAAAATGGTGTTAAAAAGATGGTGGAAGAAGGCAGTAGGACATGGGGTATAGGGTACAAAATAAGAATGGCCTGGAGGCAAACGAAGAAATGAGAGACAGGGATGGAGATGGAGCTGATGAGAGAATGAGGGGCAGTGGAGGGTAGCTGAGGGCTAACAGATGGGAATGGGAGAGTACGGAAGTGGGTGAAAGATGAAGAGGGGGATAGGAGACTGGAAAAGCACAGGGATAGAGGGGGCAATGGGAGGGAGATGGGGAAAGCCAGTAGGTAGATGAAAACTGAAAAGAAGACTAAAGGACGAAGGTGAGAGAAAGGGATAATGAGAGTAAAATCAAATGGGTGGACAAATGCAGAGAATAGAAAAGCAGGGGGGAAAAAAAACATAAAACAAAAGATCAGTGCCAAACAGATGTAGAGAGTGAAAGGAAGACAAGAGGCGAGAGAAGAAATGGAAAGGCCAACCCAGAAAATAATTTAGAAGACTGACACATGAAAAGAGGTAAGAGACTGGGACCAACCTAATTGTAGAAATAAAATGCCCAGACAACAAATGTAGAAAAGAAAACAATAATATTTATTTAATACTTTTTAAGGACTGAGATGTGCCTGCTTTGTGAAATCTATATATTTTTTCTATTTTTATTTTGCAAAGTATAGGAGAAAATATATTTCTGTTTCTCTTTTACTAGTACTTTACTACTTATAGTGTCTGGCTTTCTTGAGCCAGGTGTGAAGGGGGATGATCTCCATTTCAGCTTTCCTCCTGACGTGTCCATGTCTGCATGTTTTTTTTTAATGTTCCCTATTCTGTATCAGATGAGCATCTGTCCATATCCTCAACTGAGGTGAAGGATTCTGTTAGCATGTAGTGTCTGTCTAGAAATCTATGACAGTCCAGCTTGTTCCAGTTTCCCAGTAGCAGGTATATTGGTATTCTAGGGCCCAGTGTAATATTTACAGCACTGTCTTTTCATAGATGGGTTAGGGCTGTTATGGTTTGGTAAGTTTGGTGCTCTAGGACTCAGTGTAATATTTATATAGCACTGTTTTTCATAGGTGGGTTAGGGCTGTTTACAGTGTGGTAAGTTTTCTGTAAATGCTTTAAGTGTCTTTTTGCAGGGTTTTGTGTTATTTCACAGTGTCTGGCCCTATTTGAAAATAGGCTCTGGGCCTTTGGCAGCCCTTGTCACCCAAATTAAAAATGCTTCAGACTAATGGTCTCCACATCCTGTAGTCACCACACAAACAAAAGCCCATCTGATTTAAAGTGTCTAGCAGTGGAAGGAGTATATATGCAGTTTCTGAGGTGATGATCACAATCTGAATATTTTTAATTGCAGTTAAGAAGACAGGCTGCCTGCTCCTGCCAGTCACAAGACCTCTGCTGGATCCAGCCTCCTGATGTAACTTCCTGTTTCCTCATAGGCACTAGGGGCCGGAGGATGCAGCAGAGGTAACCTGTGTTAATCACTGATGGCCACAGCCACCACACCTGAGCAAAAACATCAGCCCACCACCTGACTGACACTGATTGGCGCCTATTTTAGAAAATTCTGCTCCCTCTGACGTCAAAACCTGGCTACACCTCTGCTGCAGCCCCTTCAATAAACCTCCCACTACCCCACCAGGATGTACAAAAATGTCATTTTGGCCTACCACCCTACGTAATCGCTTGCTCTCCTGTTACCACCCCAAATATTTCTGTCTAGAAACGCCACTGCTTATAGGAAGAGGTAGTGGAGAAGGTTATCTATATCTGTGACTAGCTATTACAAGTTGTCACCTCCAACATGTTTGCAGGCACTGCAAAGCAGAAACTACCAGGACAAGCGAATAGAACGCTGCTAGTTTGGCTTTGGCTTGACAAAAGAAAGGAAACAGGAAAACATCAAGAACAAGAAAACAGAACCTTCTACGACGTCGCAGAGGCACCAAACCAGAAGTGACTTAACGCGTGGTTATAAGGTTTTAAAAGAGTCCTTATATGTTTACAAAGTCTGCTGACTATATAACAGATTCTTCTCAAGACCAATGGCCAAAAAAACTGTTTCCCACCACCATGCAAATCCGGGCCGGGGTGCTATGATAAGTGGTTAGACAAAGGCCCCTCCCCCTAGCTCTTAGCACTGCAGAGAGCCCACTTTTATACTCACCGGGCCCGACCAACGAGACCACCAACAGCAGGAACGCAAGAGCCATGGGGAGCGCTATATGTGGATCAGAACCGAGAGCTCCACGCAGGCTACGTCTCTATGCGAACTAGCACCACATCAGACTCACGCCCCTTGTTGTGTCGTCAGCGCGCCTCGGCGCCCTGCTCTTTACTCCTCCCACGCAGGCTTAATGTCGCTTGAAGGTTTAATCGAGTCGGTGGCTCGTGCCCTCTAGGGTGCAGAGCGGCTCTAGTCTAAAGGGAAGTGAAACAGCTGTTGTTGCTCTTCTCGCTGTCTCAATAGTAACATAACATAGTAGATGACGGCAGAAAAAGACCTGCACGGTCCATCCAGTCTGCCCAACAAGACAACTCATATGTGCTACTTTTTGTGTATACCCTACGTTGATTTGTACTTGTGCTCTTCGGGGCACAGACCGTATAAGTCTGCCCAGCGCTATAAAAAGTATTCAAAATGGTTTGAATGGAGAGCTTTAACAAGATGGTCACCTTGTTCCGGAAAGGAAAGCACAAATGCTACAAGAAAGGAGTTAGGTTGATGTTTATTTTGGGGTTGGTTTTTGTTTTTGCTTTTTTGGGGAAGCGAATGTACAAACGTGTCTACCACATGCCGCGTTTCAACACAAGATTGTGAAAGCTGAATTAACTTTCATTTAGCTTAATGAATAAATATTTAACTTTTTTTTTCATCTACTGTATTGTTTTATTAATCATTTATGATTTATATTTTTGTGAACTGTTGTAGTGGAAAAGTAGATGAAGAAAAACGTGATTTAAAAAAAAATAATAAATCCAAGCTCAAGGCCAGTTATCTATTCGTTTTGGATTTCACTTATGTCTTTTACTTGACAGCTCAAGGTGTGGTACATTTAGAGAAAGCAGATCTTTCCCTCTCCTTAGGCGCCTCACAATCTGAACTTGTGTTTAAGGCAAAGAGAGAAGTGATACCAAGTTCATTATTTCATAAGGAGCATCAGTGAGATATCAACCTTGCTTTTCTAGCCTGTAAGGCTACAGAGTTGGCCCAGTAGCCTAGTGGTTAGTGCAGTGGACTTTGATCCTGGGGAACTGAGTTTGATTCCCACTGCAGCTCCTTGTGACTCTGGGCAAGTCACTTAACCCTCCATTGCCCCTGGTACTTTGAATGTAGTTGCAAAAACCTCAGAAAGGTGGTATATCAAGTCCCATTTCCCTTTCCCTTTCAGTAAACACAACTCTGGAGGCAGTGCCAGCAGAACAGGGCACCAAAAATTAGTGGGGTACTATTATTGAGCACATATGAGGAGAAGGGGGAGGGGAGGGAGAAAAGATGCCAGATGCCAGACTACAGGTGCTCCTTGGAGCTGTGGGGCCTAGTTTGGTCCTCCCTTATAGGCCCTACATGGCTTCTACAGTTCTACTGGCAGCAGAAAGTTTGAAAAGGCAGCCATGCTGAGCAGGACTCAGGAGCAAGTGAAGATGGCTCTTGCCCATATGCTCCCTTAGACCACCAGGGCAGGGATTGGGATGGGGAGGATCAGAAGGGGGGGGGGGGTTTATGCTGTTCTAGGGGGTGGGAGGGGGGATCAAAATTGTGGCAGGGGTTGGGACCTTGCCAGAAACCTGTATGTGGGTTCTGGCCAATATTCAGCTGGGAATGTACTTTGTGCACATGCACACATTCCTATATAATTCTCACCTCCAACATTCTAATGTGCCTGGTATCGTGGCTCTCTCGGAGGTGGTCTGCTAGGCAGTTTAGAATGCACTGACGTCAGCGATGTCACTGACAGCTGATTCCAAGGCAAGGGGAGGAGTTCCCTACTCCTCACCCTGCCTGGGAAACAGCTGTCAGTGCCCCCCCCCCCTCGGCGCAACACCCAAGCCCCTCCGCCCCGGCGCAGCACCCAAGCCCTTACCCCCCCTCGATGCATTACCCAAGACCCTCCATCTGGCATTGGCTGTCGTCACTGCAGCCGCTCCTCCTCTCCCCTCCACGTCACTGCCCCTGCAGGAAGACCCCGGAGGAGCGCAGCGACGTCAGAGGGGAGAGGAGGAGCGGCTGCAGAGATGACAGCCAATGCCAGATGGCTGTCTACGGAGCCGTGTTTCAGGTTTAAAATCTTTTTTTGGCTTTTTTCTTTTTGTACCGGCCACTGCTGCTCAACAGGAGACGCAGCAGCAGCCAGAAAGCGTTAGTATTGGCGGCTGCGGGTGGTGAGGGGGTTGATGTGCCCGGGGGGGTAGGGGCTTGGGTGATGTGCTGGGGCGGTAGGGGTTTGGGTGATGCGCCGAGGGGGGAGGGGAGGGTCGCTGGACATGGGTGGCTGGAGGGGGAGAGGAGGGTCGCTGGACATGGATGGCTGCAGGGGGGGCAGGGAAGAGGGAGGTGGGGAGGGGGTCCTGAGATCAGATGGGTGGCTGCAGGGGAGGGCAGGAGAGACAGAAGGGACACTGCAGGGGGGGCAGGGGGAGAGGAGGGTCACTGGACATGGGTGGCTGCAGGGGGGGTAGGGGAGAGAGGTGGGTCGCTGGACGTGGGTGGCTATGGGGGGGGCAAGGGGAAAGGAGAGGAGGGTCGTTGGACATGGGTGGCTGCAGGGGGGCAGGGGAGAGGAGGGTCGCTAGACATGGGTAGCTGCAGGTGGAGAGGAGGGTTGCTGGACATGGGTGGCTGCAGGGGGGGCAGGGGAAGAGGAGAGTCGCTGGACGTGGGTGGCTGCAGGGGGAGCAGGGGAGAGAGGAGGGCCACTGCACATGTGTGGCTGCAGGGGCAGAGGAGGGTTGGTGGGGAGGGGGTCCTGAGACCAGATGGGTGGCTGCAGGGGGGGCAGGGGAGACAGGAAGGACGCTGCAGGGGAGGGATTACCTTGCTAGCGCCCGTTTCATTGCCTACCGAAACGGGCCTTTTATACTAGTATTTTATAATATACATGCATAAATTGTTCATGTCTGCTTTAATTTCTCCCCTGAGCACACTTACATAAGTACATAAGTAATGCCATACTGGGAAAAGACCTAGGGTCCATCGAGCCCAGCATCCTGTCCACGACAGCAGCCAATCCAGGCCAAGGGCACCTGGCAAGCTTCCCAAATGTACAAACATTCTATATATGTTATTCCTGGAATTGTGGATTTTTCCCAAGTCTATTTAGTAGCGGTTTATGGACTTTTCTTTAGGAAACCGTCTAACCCCTTTTTAAACTCTGCTAAGCTAACCCCCTTCACCATGTTCTCCGGCAACAAATTCCAGATACGCGTTGGGTGAAGAAACATTTTCTCCGATTTGTTTTAAATTTACTACACTGTAGTTTCATCGCATGCCCCCTAGTCCTAGTATTTTTGGAAAGCGTGAACAGACGCTTCACATCCACCTGTTCCACTCCACTCATTATTTTATATACCTCTATCATGTCTCCCCTCCCCTCCCCTTACTGTAAAAGTATGTGCTGGCTTGCACTGAGGGTACTTTTATGCATAACTTAATTTTATAAGAGGCCTAGTCCATGTATATATAAGTGTTTTATAGACAGAAAAACAAAATGGAGTAGCCTAGTGGTTAGTTCAGTGGACTTTGATCCTAGGGAACTGAGTTCGATTCCCACTGCAGCTCCTTCTGACTCTGGGCAAGTCATTTAACCCTCCATTGCCCAGGTACAAATAAGTACTTGTATATACTATATAAATTGCTTTGAATGTAGTTGCAAAAACCACAGAAAGGCAGTATATCAGTTCCCAATAATGGGGCAATTCTACAATTGGGTGCCTTCGTTTACACACCCCATGTCTGCGCATTAGGGGCCTATCCTATAACAGAAGCAGGGTTCGAAGGCTCTGTTATAGAACGCTAGCATAACCTGATATCAGCACACTTAACATTTAGGCATCTGCAGTTAACTTAGGGATAGAGCTGGCATAATTATGGACGCCTAAATGCAATGACATGTAACTTACAATACTCTGTAAGTTGTGTATGTATGTGAGCCCCACCCATGCTCTGCCTTCCTTGGAAATATGCTCTGTGTAAGTTAGGCACCTCGCTACTTCTAACCCGTGTAAGTGCACACATACCTGCATGAGTGCTAGTATTCAAGACATGTACCAAAACCTTTATTCACACTCTTATCACCTCGATCTTAGACTACTGCAACTTGCTTCTTACTGGTCTCCCACTAAGCCAACTCTCTCCTCTTCAATCCATTCACAATTCTGCTGCACAACTTATATTCCACCAGTGTAGCTATGCTCATATTAGCTCTCTCCTCAAGTCACTTCATTGGCTCCCCATCCATTTCCGCATACAATTCAAACTCCTCTTACTGACTTACAAGCACATTCACTCTGCAGCTCCTCAGTACCTCTACACTCTTATCTCTCCCTACACTCCTCCCCAGGAACTCCATTCATCAGGTAAGTCTCTCTTATCTATACCCTTCTCCTCCACTGCCAACTCCAGACTCCATTCCTTTTATCTTGCTCCATAGGTATGCACCAAATGCAAAGAAGCCCATGGGAATTGCATGGGCTTCTTCGTATTCTGCACACGCTTATTGGTAGCGCGCCTTAGTAAAAGGCTCCCTTAGTCTGTGACGCTGGCATGTCCTCTATATTAGAGAATGACATAGGGACAAAGTTTTTCCCCATCCCTGCCCCGCCCCGAAGGGCTCTGTCTCCATCTCCGCCCTGTTCCGACGGGCTCTGTTCCCATCCCTGCAGGCTCTGTCCTCATCTGCACAAGTCTCAAACACTTATGATTGTAAATTTAAATATTTTTGTTAAATTATAAAAAGGAACAATAACGTCATGCCCCCATCTGTACAGGACTGTAGTGAGTCCATGTGCCATCACCAAATAGCTGGTGATGGGCGGTCGACGAGCCACTGGAATCTTCACCCGGACCAACCACCGTTCCCCAAGAGTTAGGCCCTCAGGTTTGGGTGGTCAGCAGGACTTGAAGGGTCCTCCGGAGGGCAAACAGGTAGAAGGAGTTGAGAGGCAGAAATGAGAGATTCCCGGTGAGAACCGGTATGGAATAAAGGTGCAGGTGAGGTCAAGGTGAGGCAACACACAGATGGAATCAGTCCCAGGTAGCAATCAAGATGGGTAATGAGCAGAATGGAGTCAGATGCCAAGTTGTGGTCAGGACAATCAGTGGGCAAAATGACATCTGATTCCAGACAATGTTCAGGAGAAGCAGAGAGCAGAGCTGAGCCAGGTCCAAGTAGTGGTCAGGACAGTCAATGGACAGAGGGTAAAGAAGAAGGCAGACCGAGCAAGATGGACCTGTTGCTGAGGCCTCGAAGAGAGCACAGGGTCCAAAGATAAGGGAACATGTCTGTTGTCAGACCTCCACCCCAGCATCACTTGCGGCTGACGCATTGACCCAGAAGCATGCATGCACCAATGTGGGGAAGCATGTAGACTGGGGTGATGCTTTGTCAAGGTATGGTGATGTGACAAATATTCTGTACAACTGTTGTTTATAAAGCACAAATAGAAAATAATAATAACAATGAGCAACTATAATAACCCCCCCCCCCACACACACACACACACACTATCTACCCTTCCAGCCCCAACAATAGCTGACTTCTACTATCCCACGGAACGCTAATTCACCCAGGGGTACAAATTACAACCCACTCTGTATGCCCTAGTGGGGGAGAAATATGCCCTATGAAGCACTGTTATGATTTTTTAATCTGTGGATGAATAATAAGCATCAACAATCTCAGGATTCAGTCTAGCTCTCCTGTGTTCCAGAGTCCTTCCCACAATAGAAAATGTTCTCTCAGAAGACGTGCTGGTAGCAGAAATGCACAGGATCCCCAGTGCAAGTTTTGCCAGTTTTGGCCAGCACTTCTGCTTGTTTTTCCAAAACATCGAAACATTGTTGTCTGCATTAGAGAATGACACAGGGACGGGGGCAAAGTTTGTTCCTGACCCTGTGGGTTCTGTCCCTATCTCTGCCCTGTCCCTGCCCCATCCCTGCAGGCTTTGTCCCCATCCCATCCACGTGAGCTCTGTCCCTGTCCCCACGGTTAACAATGTGTCCTCATCCCCGTGTCATTCTGTATATTACAAGCTGCCATTACTACTACTGAGCAGAAGATGGACATGAGCTATTTCTCTTATATATTCTCCTCTCCATTCTGCTCCACTGCCCCACTTTGCTCAGTTCCCACTCACATTTCTATTCTGACTCCCTCCCCCTCCCCAACCACCTCCAATTATTTTTCCCTCTATTTATTCCTGCCTGGATTTTATATAATTATTCAAAATGACTTACATCAGTAGGAAATTATTATAGGTCAATTTTGCTACCTAAACATGATTTATTTATTTATTTGTTGCATTTGTATCCCACGTTTTCCCACCAATTTGCAGGTTCAATGTGGCTTACATTATTCCGTAATGGCGATCACCATTTCCGGATAGAGAAATACCAGTGGTATTGGATTTAGGTACATAAGTGGTAAAGTAGAATACACAGTGGTATTGCATTGAAGTTTCTAAAAGATAAAGTGAGTTATAAAATAAGTTAGACAATCAACTATAGAAAGTTCATTTCCGGTATATGAAATAAAGTGGTAGTGCGTTTTGCTTAAATTTCATTAGTAGCTCATAGGTTATCAGTCTAGTGTGCAGTTTTTGGTTTTGTCTAGTTCATGTAGAGTCTAGTCTAGTATTTAGGATGGATCATTACGGTATGCCTTTTTGAACAGGTTGATTTTCAGTAGTTTTCGGAAGATTGCTAGGTCGTGCGTTGTTTTTATGGCCATTGGTAGTGCGTTCCACAGTTGCGTGCTTATATAGGAGAAGCTGGATGCATATGTGGATTTATATTTCAGACCTTTGCAGCTGGGGTAATGGAGATAGATTCAAGAATGTGTGATGATTTTTGTGTGTTCCTAGTTGGCAAGTCTATGAGGTCTGACCTAGTTTATGTTTATTCCATGCTTGATATACCACTTTTCTGTAGTAACTAATTATAGGTCATTTAGACTGTGGCTGTTCAGTGTAGCATAGCTGCCTTTTTTTCCTGTTTTACTTCCTTGTTCTCAGTTGAGCCTCACCCTGTCAACCTATATATCAAATACTGGCTTAAGCATTTGTTCTTGTTTTTTTTTTTTAAAGTGGAATAAGCAAATGATTATACAGTACAAGTATGAAAATCCAGATGCCAGAAATCTATATCACCTGAGAATCCAGACCCTTTACAACTGTGACATCCAGACCGCCCAAGAATCCAGACCACAAGTGCTGTACACCTCCTCCCTCCCTCTCGCATAGTCCAGGCATCTCTACCTCCACTTCCGGCCAACCCTCAGTGTACATTTTCAGAAGTAAGCAATCTTCTCTGCTGCAGTGCCAGCCTTACTCACAGGCTGTCTCCGGCCTGCACTGGGTTTTTGCCTCTGACCCCTCCTGCCCTTCTGAAAACAGGAAGTTGCATCAGAAGGGGTGGGATGGGTCAGAGGAGAAAGGTCCAGTGCAGGCCATAGGCAGCCTTTGAGTAACTCTACCACTGGCGCTGCAACATGGAAGACTTACTTGCATCTGAAAAGGTACACCGGGGCGGGGAGTGAGAGAGAGCCATGGGCAAAGCCAGGAGGGGAGGGCGAGAACCAGACCGTGCAGGGGGAGGGGGGAAGGAGGAAGGCCTTGGGAACCTGGACCCCCTCCTTTGGTTTCAGGCTTCTGGGCCTCATCCTTTGGGCTCTGGCATTTTCTTAAGCTGCAGAGACAAAGATGGAGTGATGTTGAATGGGGGAGATGTTGGATGGGGAAGAGAGAGAGAGAGATGCTGGATGGAGAAGAGAGAGAGAGAGATAGAGAGAGAGGCTGTATGGAGGAAAGAGAGACACAGATATAGAGACAGATGGGATGATGGGGTGATACTGGATGGGGAGAAGAGAGATAGAGATGATGCTGGATGGAGGAAGAAAGACAGAGATGGGATGATGCTGGATGGGGAAGAGAGACATGCAGAGAGAGAGAGAGAGAGATTAGATGAAGTATTCTGTATTTGTTAATGAATAAATCAGCAACATTTGCCTATTCATCTCTTCTTCATTCTGCCTGAGAATCCAGAAATCTGGACTGACCCAATCCCTGAGCAGTCTGGACTTTTGGACTTGTACTATGGTGCTCGTTTTCAACTTTGTAAGTCTATGTGCTTTGAGAATGAACCTCAGTATATCATATGACTGTCTTGATGCTGGAAAATCTTGCTAGTAGCATGACACAGGATGGATGTGAAAATTTCAACATCCACCTCTGAGCCACCTTATGCATCATGCAGGAAGTGCAGTGAGAGTACATAATGAAGAGGGGCTTTCCCAGGCTTTTAGTATTGCAATCAGAATGCTTCATGGGACTTCAGGTTGCTGCACCAGGTGGATAGTAAGTTCAACGATCAAGATCAGATTGCTTTCAGTATCCAAAAAGTATGTAAAAATCATACAATGTGCCTTATATGTTATTGCAATTACAAAATGTCCCTGGCATCCCTTGTGTCACCCAATGCTCAGATCCCACTTGTGCATGTGCCTCTACACTGTCCAGCTCCCAGCTGGGTTTCTGCTTGCCTTACTGTGTCCCATAAGCTATTTCTAGGGACACTGAGGCTGATGCAAATGCATAGGCTCTATCATGAAACTTTTGCTCAACAAATAAGGCGACATGAAATGAGCATGCAAAATGTCAGTGCCTGAGTGGTGATTGGTTCAGGTACTGTCAGGAAGGCAACATTAAAACAAATTAGTTGCCAGTTGTCATCAGCCCTGATCTCCCTCCCCTCCTGCATGACCTAACCCTCCCTTCCCCCAATATTTAAAAATAAAATTGCTCCAGTAATCAACTGGACCCCCCTCCCTTCCCCCACTTCCAAAAAAATTCCCTTAGAGTCTAGTAGCCCCCCTCCTGACCCGAACCCTCCTCCTTTTCCATAATATATTTCTTAAGGGGTGAATGCATTACGGAGTTACGAGGGTGTCCAACAGATCTCTTGTCACCCCTTCTGACTATTTGGTTATGCTGTTTTTTTGTCATATTTTAGAAGACTACCATACATCCCCTGACGCAGCCTTGCTGGGCGAAACACGGCCTCTGTCGGGCTGATCTGAATATTTGGTCTTCATTCAATAAATTTATGTTTATTTTGTACCGATCTGCTTTGTTGTTTTTCCTTCTTGGAGCTTGCAGATCATCTGCCCTGTTGTTTTCTTGTATTCAATATGAATATTGTAAACTCCCAGGGGTCTCTCATGTGTGCTGAGGCCCTTTAGTGGCTCCTGTCTAGACTCACATGCTCTCCACCAGGGCTTACCACCTCTTGGCTTTCAGATAAAAACTCCAACAGGGCTCCACTACGGGTTCTTGTACACCTAGCCTCAAGGACTGGAGCTCCTCCTTCACTCAGGGTGACTGTTCCCCCAGTTATCACCGCTTCTGTGAATCCTTCCCTCCTATACCCTCTGGTAACCGGTCACACTTCTGGTACTCCGGCAGGGCCCCTTGACACCATCTTTGGGGAATATAGCGCTGGTTCCTCTGCTTTCACAAATATGCAATTTCACTCTAAATTGAATGCAAATCCACTTTATTAGTTCCAGTCTTGTAGGGAACAAGTTCTTTCAAGCTTATCCTTCAACTTGTTTCTGCTCCACTGAGCCCACTTATTTGGGAGACCTGGGTCTCAGTATAAAACAGCCACCACTCCTGGATAGGACTTTCTTCACTCTAACTCTATAGTCCTGTCCTCCACCCCACGGCTGTTAGTCAACTTCACATAATACACAGCGTCATTAATAACATGTCCACAGTCAGGTAAGTACCTCCTGGGTTTTTGAGGGAACCTTCTCTCAGCTACCAATTTTCCTCCAGCAGGTCTCTTCCTTCACTTTCTCCTGACTTCATTCATTCTAGGTCCCCCATCTCCTCTCTCTCTCTTGTCTTGGAGGGCGCTGGGCGCTCTTTTTAGGGTGGCTAATTATCCTCCCCACCTCTTTAGGCCCCTCCCCCTGGTTCCAGCAAGGTCCAGGCCCAGAACTCTCTCCAACTTTCCATCTCCTGAGAGTTCCCCCTGGTGGCCTCTTCAGGGAAGGGCAGGTCCTATACCATGAGCACCCCCTAGCTGTCCCTTCCGGTCATTACACTGGTGTACCCCTTTTGGCTCCCTCTAGTGACCAGATCAGGGCATTTTCCAGACTTTCGGTAGGAGAGCACCCTCTGGCGGCCTCCTTAGGGTAGGGCATTCACTGTGTTTATCACAATATGCATGAAATTAATTTGTATACACTGCCTCCATTATATGATCTGGTCAGCCATACTACATAGTCAAGATAGAGATACCTGGAAAACTTTAGTTTAGGATTTCTTGGAGTTGGTGCTATAAGACCAATTCTAAATGAGGATTTTGGCTTTCTGTTCAAAACATGCTCTTCCTTCCAAACGGGCATAAATCGTTATACCAATTTCTTAAGCAGTGCCTCATCAAGAGACCAAGTTTTAACATAGTAACATAGTAGATGACGGCAGAAAAAGACCTGCATGGTCCATCCAGTCTGCCCAAGACAAACTCATATGTGTATACCTTACCTTGAATTTGTACCTGTCCTTTTCAGGGCACAGACCGTATAAGTCTGCCCAGCAGTATTTCCCGCCTCCCAACCACCAGTCCCGCCTCCCATCATCGGCTCTGGTACAGACCGTATAAGTCTGCCCTCCCCTATCCTAGCCTCCCAACCACCAACCCCTCTTCCCCTCACCTGCTCCGTCACCCAATTTCAGCTAAACTTCTGAGGATCCATTCCTTATGCACAGGATTCCTTTATGCATATCCCACGCATGTTTGAACTCCGTTACCGTTTTCATCTCCACCACCTCCCGCGGGAGGGCATTCCAAGCGTCCACCACCCTCGCCGTGAAAAAATACTTCCTGACATCTTTCCTGAGTCTGCCCCCTTCAATCTCATTTCATGTCCTCTCGTTCTACCGCCTTCCCATCTCCGGAAAAGATTCGTTTGCGGATTAATACCTTTCAAATATTTGAACGTCTGTATCATATCACCCCTGTTCCTCCTTTCCTCCAGGGTATACATGTTCAGGTCAGCAAGTCTCTCTTCATACGTCTTGGAACGCAAATCCCATACCATCCTCGTAGCTTTTCTTTGCACCGCTTCCATTTTTTTAACATCCTTCGCAAGATACGGCCTCCAAAACTGAACACAATACTCCAGGTGGGACCTCACCAACGTCTTATACAGGGGCATTAAAACCTCCTTTCTTCTGCTGGTCACTCCTCTCTCTATACAGCCTAGCAATCTTCTAGCTACGGCCACCGCCTTGTCGCACTGTTTCGTCGCCTTCAGGTCCTCAGATACTATCACCCCAAGATCCCTCTCCCCGTCCGTGCCTATCAGACTCTCCCCGCCTAACACATACGTCTCCCTTGGATTTCTACTCCCTAAGTGCATCACTTTG
Source organism: Microcaecilia unicolor (assembly GCF_901765095.1). NCBI lineage: Eukaryota > Metazoa > Chordata > Amphibia > Gymnophiona > Siphonopidae > Microcaecilia > Microcaecilia unicolor. The sequence continues at coordinate 173,808,533 of NC_044036.1, forward strand.
CATTTCTTCACATTGAATTTTAATTGCCATACGTTAGACCATTCTTCTAGCTTCTTCATTGAAAATCGCATACGCTTGATGAGGCACCGCTTGGGAAATTGGTATAACGATTTATATGCCCTTTTGGAAGGAAGAGAATGTTTTGGCTTCTATCCTAAAGATCCTCAGTGTTGGATATTAAGGCGAACAACTTCACATATATAAGGAAAGTAAAACTGCTGTTTGGATCCCCTTTGGAGATATTTATTGAAGATATAAGGATTTTTCAAGAGGATTTCAATAATTAACTTGAATGATCAGTGACACTATTGAAGCTATAGCAGTTTGACTGCTTTCTGATTTGGGGGTTCATTGGGGTAGTTTTAAAGTTGCCCTGAGTAATCTAATACTGATAAGTAATACATATGATGAGGCATATTTTCAAAGACTTACAAAGTTACATTGTAACCTATGGAACTTTGTAAGTCTAAGTGCTTTGAAAATGAGCCCATAACAGAACAAACTGAAATTACATTGCAATAGTATAATTTAAATAGTACTAGGGATTGAGTTAGGGAAGTATGGTCTCAATCTCTTGGATACTTGTGGTTCAAATGATAATTGTTGATCAATTGTTATTCCTAGGATCTTTATACTGGATTCCAATGGATAGGTTGTATTGTCGATAGTGAAGTTATTTTAACTTATTGGGTTGTAGGGTTTTGTTATTATTAAGAACTTGGTTTTCTCACTGTTAAGTTTCAGCTTGTAGTTGTTTGTCCAGGTTTCCATTAGGTCTAAACTATTTTTGATTTTAGGTACGATTTCTTCAATGTCATTAACAAAAGGGATATAAATTGTGACATCATCTGCGTACATAAAAGTTGTTGCTGCATGTTTGGATGAGAGAGTATAATTAGACAGGTTGAAAGCATATAAAGGAAACAGAATCAGTCACCCCATATGAGGAGAGGTATTATATTATTTATGAGTAAATGGAAATCTGGTAGGTTACAAATCTGTATGTCCTGTTGATGTTGTCCAGCATACGGCCGGGCATTGAATATCTGGGGTTAATTATAGCCTGTGGCTGTAAGCAGCTTAAAACCAATGACTACTGTGGGCTGAGTATCAGCCCCTAGGGGTTGATTCAGTAAATGGCACCGGGATACAGGGTGCAAGACGCAAATTCTGTAAAGGCAGTTCCACATAGAACTGCCTTTATAGAATACTAAAGTCCGCACTTATGCCAGTCAAAGACTGCTGTAGATGCTCATGCCTAAGTACTCAAATCACTTCTTAACAGCTGTTAGTTGATATCGCAGGTTCCTCAAATCAGCTATGTCAACAAATTCCCAAGCTATACAAACACCACTCTGTTCTTTTCATAGGACCTCAGCAGCACCACTCAGGGCTGAAATCTCTCTTAGCCACTAAGCTTCACCTACCTCAGGGCCCTTGTACAAAGGCGCGGGAGGGCTAACACGTGGGGACAGAGCATCCAATCGACACTACTGCCGGGGTAGCATGTGTGCCCAGCGTTAATTCTGATTTTGGCATGCACTGAATCCCGCAGTAGAAAATAATATTCTATTTTCTATCCCGGGGGTGTCCCCAGTGGTAACTGGCAGTGTGCCCACATTGGCGCACACTGCATGGTTACCAAATGGGTAGCACGCAAGCCCTTACCCCTAGGTCACTGGGTGGCAGTAAGGGCTCAGGCCGTAAATAGGTGCGTTCTAGTTTTAATATTAGCAAAGGCCCATTTCCCAACCCATTAAAAAATAGCCTTTTTCCCCAGTCACAGTAAAAAAAAAAAAAACTGGCCCAGCATGTGCCTAAAAGATGCGCCTACACTACTGCAGGCCACTTTTTACCACAACTTTGTAAAAGGACCCCTCAGTGAAGTACATGAATCTTAGTGGTTATGAGAGATTTCAGCCCTACCCAGCGTGCATAAGTACTGTACTGGCATTAGGAACGCAAATGCAAGTAATCTTAAAACCATGCCTAAATGCTAGGCATGCCTGCCCCCTTTGGAGCTGATTGCTATAAAAATAAGGTGCACGATGAATCCCATTTTGGTGGCATTTTGATGTAATGGATTCCTTGCAGCTGGACTCTAAGATTCATTGCACATAAGAGTGGTTTTATCTCCAGACCCAAGAGCGGGAAATTTTCAGAGTTGTGCTCTGTTTTTACTTTGATGACACTAAGTTCTCATATACATCAATATTGAACAGTATTGTGACCCCTGAAGCAGGTGCTTGGTCGCTGAAACATGGACCATGCCGGGTCCACCCAATAGTTTCCTTTGTCCTATTTCTGAAGTTCCATTTGTGATTCTTGTTTTGGTTTCTGACTGTACTCAAAACTCTCTATTTGCCTAAATATTAAGAACATAAGAGTAGCCATACTGAGTCAGACCAGTGGTCCATCTAGCCCAGTATCCTGCTTCCAACAGTACCTGGCAGAAACCCAGTTAGTAGCAACATTCCATGTTACCAGTACAGGGTAAGCAGTGGCTTCCCCATGTCCATCTCAATAACAGACTATGGACCTTTCCTCCAGGAACTTATATACCCTCTCTTGGTATATTGGTGTCTCCAAACTTTTTTAAAACTCAGTTATGCTAACCACAGTTACTACATCCTCTGTCAAAGGGTTCCAGAGCTTAACTATTCTTTGAGTGCAAAAAATATTTTCTCTTATTTGTTTTAAAAGTATTACCATGTAACTTCATTGAGTGTACCCTGGTCCTTGGTCTTTTTGAAAGAGTGAAAAATTGATTCACTTCTTCCTGTTCTACACCACTCAATATTTTGTAGATAACAATCATATTGTAAGCCCCGCCCCCTCCTGAGAATTTAACCTCCGAACAAGGAAGTCTGAGTGCCTCTTTAATGTAGTCGAGCCAGGCACTCAGGAAAAATTTCTCAGGAACAGAGGGAACAATACAAAAAAAAAAATTAGATCAAGATGGAAATGATTTTTTTTACAGAAAATTTTTATTTAAAAATTAATCTTCAGCTCAGATAATAAGAATTCACTAATAACTCTATTCATAGAAACATTCTAATACCTAAAATTCTGTGCTTAAATTTCCTAAGGCCCCCTATTCTCAATTACCTAATAATAAAACATTCACAGGTTTAACACCAGAAAATTCTAACGTTTGTTTTTCTATTCCCTCCCCAGATTTATTTGTCCAGAAAAATATCAATATCAGATAAGTGACTCTTCAATTAACTGCTAAATTAATCATGCATGCAATTAAATTAGCGTAGTACTGGTGCACTGTAAAGAGTTGATCCTTTGTTTATTTTTTTCTTCCAGGTTCCTCTTCAGACGGATCTCAGGTAAGTATAAATTCTACAATTCTGTCCTCTTCATTTTCTCTTACTTTTGTGATAATCGAAAAGGATACTTTTCCTAAATTTTACAGGGTCAGCTTTCCTTCTTTTCTCTCTCTGTGAACGGTGGGTACCATTGGAAGAGCGATCGCGTTGATCCCTGGCCAGGGAACAGGAACCAGGAACTGTAGAACCTACTGCACTAAACTCAAAAACTCAAAGGAAGTAAAACCCTATCTTATCCCTGACTTAACCACAAAAAACTTCAAGTTACTTCTTACTTCAACTCTGTTATCCCTAACTTACCCCCAAATAAAAGAACGGATAATTATGTGTCCCTATACTAATTCCCTCCCAAACAATGATTCCCAGCCTTATCCAACACAATTTATAAAATTGTATATAAATACCAATAAGTAAATCTATAAATAACAACAGCCTCAGTTTACAGAAACTGTGCAACAGTTCCAAAATTCTTCAACTAGAACTTTTCCACATTGCCAAACTCCCACTTATTACCTTCCTTTACTTACAAAGGAATTCAACTGAGTTGCATAAATGGCTGATGTTCACCAATCTCACCAGGTTTCTCTGTCTCATGCAGCAGCTATAGAACTGTAATTAAAACTTCCACTGCTGCCATGAACACTTACAGAGTGACAAGCTGTTCTCAAACTTTTCCAGCTTTTTCAATTGTTAAAGTATATTGTCTTGATTCATTCATTTCAGATTAAAGACTTTCAGACTAGCAGGCATCAGCATACATTACTCTAGAGCCTTAAAATCACCGCGAGGCTCTTACAAATTAGTAACTACCCATTCTTCAGCTCAAATCATACATCAGCTACCTTCAGACTTCACTTTCTCAGTTTTTTAAACAGAATTCCAGCACAACTAAACAGAGCACATAACTACAGGTCTGTTCAGTCTCATATCTTACCTCCCAACCGCCCAACAAGCCGTTTCCCAGACAACCAATTGCTCAGCTGAGTGATGTCTGAGAGTGATGTCACTGAATAGAACCCTTATTCAGCCCAGTTGAGATTATTTAACCCCTTGGGTTACATTCGGCCTAACCAAGTTAAAAAAAATGTATGAAATAACATTTTTTTAAAATCATTCCATCCACTTCATATCCCCCCACACTTCAATATATTCAAACATCTTTCATTTCACCAGGTAATTGTTCTTTCCCTGAGAGTTTTTATATTCTGGTATACCAAAGCAAATGTTTAAATTTTCTTATAATTTTTTTTTTCTGCCCATGTGTTTGATGGCAGAAATAATGAGATTTCTCTTTCTGTCAATCAAGCTTCTTCCTCTTCTTATAATCGTAGTTTATTCCTTGAGCCCGTTTTTCTCCCAGTCTCTTTGAAATTCCAAATTTCTTCAACATTGCCTTTTCTGTCTTCTTTTCCCTCTTTTCACCCCCTGAGAATTCATATGAAGAGAAAAGAATCGGGTGTCTTCCATGGAACATTTCTATAAAAATAACTGCACCCAAGTAAATAAACAATAACAGCCTTTGAAAAACTCTGAGCACACGTGAGCATTTGTTTTTATTTCCACCTCTCCTATTACACCAGATGGGCTTGAACGGACTTCCCACTGGAACACTCCACGTTTCAAGTACTGAGCGTTGACTATTAATGATTCTCCTTTGTTTTAAAGATATTTCTTCTATTGCTTCTTTAATCACACAATTTCCCAGTGATTTACCCTGTTTCTTCCTTTTCCTTCTCTTCTCTTTAACAGTTAATGGAAACCTTAATTTTGTCAGAGTCTCCATCTGTTGTATTTCTTCCACTGTAGCTGGTTCCGTGGTAGTTTCTTCCACCTCTATCCCAGCCTCTGGAATCTCTAACTTCACTCTATCCCCCACTGCTGCAGCTGTTCCTGAACTGCCTTCCACATTCCCTTCTGAGTTTTCAGCCCCCTTTTCATCAGCTGTTTCTTCGTCTTCCTCCTCATCGCTGCTAAATTCACCTTCACTGCTCTCGCTGCTTGGCTCCTTCTCTTCTTCTTTCTCCTTTGCTTCTTTTTCTTGTATCCTGTTTTCTTCCTTTCGCCCTTCTATTACTTGCTCTTCCTCTTTTATTATTCTTACTTCCCTTCCTTCCATCTTTTTTTCCGAACTTATTAGTTGTTCATTCAAGTTAACTAATTGCTGTTGCCCCTCTTCCACCACTTGTTCTTGTTCTCCGCACCATTCTTTGTTTTCCTCTACAGTTTGTACTGGGTAACAAACATAATAACACTTTCCAGAGTTCAGGCTTTTATCTCTCTCTTTTTCCGGGCTCCAGCTTCTTTGAGCAAGCTTTGCCGGACTCAAGGATCTCTCCATATTCTCAAAACTTAGGTCTTCTTGCATTTCCAGTTCAGCGCTACAATATCTGCTAATATGCCCAAGCTGTCCACAACGATAGCAAACAGGGATTCTCTTTCTCTGCTGAGCTCCCCAATAGGATCCCCTCTGATTATTTCCATCCTCTTCATGAAATCTTTCCTTTTTCCTGAACTGATTCACGGATGGTTCTCCGTATTTTTTGTTCTCCCATGTTCTCCTATTTTCTTCCCAACTTTCATTCCATCTATTCTTAGCTCTCCAAGATTTCTTTTGTTGGATTATTGGTGCTTTCTCTTCTGGTCTTTCCACTATATTTCTTAATTCCTCAATTTGTCTTAGTAGTTCTTCCATGTTCTTCTCCTGTCGCCTGATGTGTGGTCCCAACAAGGAAACAAAAATTCCCCTTCCCCCACACAGCAGTGGCTCCCCTTGCAATCAAAATATTGTGATAGTTCTCTCACCCGGGATGAACAATTACCTTTACACAAATTACTTCAGAAATAGCAAATATTTTTCACCATATATGCACACATATATTTCAGCTTTCCCAGTTTCACTTTATTTTTAAAGTGAAGGCCCTATCCTGCCGACTACGCCATTTTTTGTAAGCCCCGCCCCCTCCTGAGAATTTAACCTCCGAACAAGGAAGTCTGAGTGCCTCTTTAATGTAGTCGAGCCAGGCACTCAGGAAAAATTTCTCAGGAACAGAGGGAATACAAAAAAAAAATTAGATCAAGATGGAAATGATTTTTTTTACAGAAAATTTTTATTTAAAAATTAATCTTCAGCTCAGATAATAAGAATTCACTAATAACTCTATTCATAGAAACATTCTAATACCTAAAATTCTGTGCTTAAATTTCCTAAGGCCCCCTATTCTCAATTACCTAATAATAAAACATTCACAGGTTTAACACCAGAAAATTCTAACGTTTGTTTTTCTATTCCCTCCCCAGATTTATTTGTCCAGAAAAATATCAATATCAGATAAGTGACTCTTCAATTAACTGCTAAATTAATCATGCATGCAATTAAATTAGCGTAGTACTGGTGCACTGTAAAGAGTTGATCCTTTGTTTATTTTTTTTCTTCCAGGTTCCTCTTCAGACGGATCTCAGGTAAGTATAAATTCTACAATTCTGTCCTCTTCATTTTCTCTTACTTTTGTGATAATCGAAAAGGATACTTTTCCTAAATTTTACAGGGTCAGCTTTCCTTCTTTTCTCTCTCTGTGAACGGTGGGTACCATTGGAAGAGCGATCGCGTTGATCCCTGGCCAGGGAACAGGAACCAGGAACTGTAGAACCTACTGCACTAAACTCAAAAACTCAAAGGAAGTAAAACCCTATCTTATCCATGACTTAACCACAAAAAACTTCAAGTTACTTCTTACTTCAACTCTGTTATCCCTAACTTACCCCCAAATAAAAGAATGGATAATTATGTGTCCCTATGCTAATTCCCTCCCAAACAATGATTCCCAGCCTTATCCAACACAATTTATAAAATTGTATATAAATACCAATAAGTAAATCTATAAATAACAACAGCCTCAGTTTACAGAAACTGTGCAACAGTTCCAAAATTCTTCAACTAGAACTTTTCCACATTGCCAAACTCCCACTTATTACCTTCCTTTACTTACAAAGGAATTCAACTGAGTTGCATAAATGGCTGATGTTCACCAATCTCACCAGGTATCTCTGTCTCATGCAGCAGCTATAGAACTGTAATTAAAACTTCCACTGCTGCCATGAACACTTACAGAGTGACAAGCTGTTCTCAAACTTTTCCAGCTTTTTCAATTGTTAAAGTATATCGTCTTGATTCATTCATTTCAGGTTAAAGACTTTCAGACTAGCAGGCATCAGCATACATTACTCTAGAGCCTTAAAATCACCGCGAGGCTCTTACAAATTAGTAACTACCCATTCTTCAGCTCAAATCATACATCAGCTACCTTCAGACTTCACTTTCTCAGTTTTTTTAAACAGAATTCCAGCACAACTAAACAGAGCACATAACTACAGGTCTGTTCAGTCTCATATCTTACCTCCCAACTGCCCAACAAGCCGTTTCCCAGACAACCAATTGCTCAGCTGAGTGATGTCTGAGAGTGATGTCACTGAATAGAACCCTTATTCAGCCCAGTTGAGATTATTTAACCCCTTGGGTTACAATATCTCCCCTCAGCCATCTATTTTCAAAGCTGAAGAGCCCTAACCTCTTTAGCCTTTCCTCACACGGGAGGAGTTCCATTCCTTTATCATTTTGGTTGCCATCTCTCTTCTTTGAACCTTTTCTAATTATGCTGTATCTTTTTTGGTCTACAGCACCGGTAATGTCACAGGAATTAAACTGAGTGCTGTCCTTATAGAATTACCTATTGTAATGAAGTAATAAGTATGATGTTCTTTCTTTCTCCTTTAAAAGCTGCTCTGCACCTCAAAGAGTATATTCCCAGATAACATCTTTGTGTGATTCCCAGGCTCACTGTTTACATTTACATGATTTGATCTAGTCTTCACTATTGCCACTACTGCTTTTAAGTTCCAAGGTTTCCCTTTTTTTTTGTGTAGGATTTGTTAATGTACACTGCTTTTGTTTCCCTGCAGCACTATAATAGATCTTGTCCTTTCACTGTGGTCTTGCATCCTGCTTAATGGCTTTGTTTGCTCTGTGGTGGGAAGAAATAGGACAAGGGTGAGACATGAGAACATAGTAGAGCAGTGAAGAGTTACTGCTGAAAGAAAGGAGGGCGGAGGAGAGAAAAAAAAAAAAAAGATTCCAGACCTGGAAAGCAGGAATGCCTGACTTTCTGCAGATTATGTGTAACCAACATAAGTTCTGCAAATACTACTGCAGCTTTGGTGCTCAGTTGAATACAGTACAGTCTCGATCTGACCTTGGCTAATGTGCCAATCTGGAAGATCTGATGACCCCCCCCCCCCCCCCCCGGTGATGTAATCACATTTATTTCTTAGTTTTAGAAGGTAATCAATAGCAATAAAACAAAATAAAACATGGAAAAGAAAAGAAGATGATACCTTTTTTATTGGACATAACTTAATACATTTCTTGATTAGCTTTCGAAGGTAGCCCTTCTTCCTCAGATCGGAAATAAGCAAATGTTGGTAGATGACAGTATATATAAGTGAAACATCAAAGCATTTCAGTGACAGTCTAACAGGATGGGGGTGGATAGGTGAGAGACAGGGGAATATGCATGGAAACATCAAGCATTTCAGTGACAATCTAACAGGATGGGGTGGGTAGGGTAGTTTTAGAACAATTTTTGAAAATCTGGCCCTCTGTGCCTTTCTTTCTGCACTGTTTGAGGGGTTTATGCAGTGTTTTCCATATTATCTGACTTTTCACTTATCCGACAACGGGTCAGTCCCATTTACTTCGAATAATCAAGACTGCACTGTATATTGTTTTAAAATAGCCGCCAGTTACAGGTGAGTAGAAAGATTGACATAGTAACATAGTAGATGACGGCAGAAAAAGACCTGCATGGTCCATCTAGTCTGCCCAACAAGATAAACTCATATGTGCTACCTTGATTTGTATCTGCCATTTTCAGGACACAGACCGTAGAAGTCTTGCCCAGAACTAGCCCCACCACCCAAACACCAGCCCCGCCTCCCAATCTCGGCTAAGCTTCTGAGGATCCATTCCTTCTGCACAGGATTCCTTTATGTTTATCCCACGCATGCTTGAATTCCGCTACCGTTTTCATCTCCACCACCTCCCGCGGGAGGGCATTCCAAGTATCTACCACTCTCTCCGTGAAAAAATACTTCCTGACATTTTTCTTGAGTCTGCCCCCCTTCACTCTGATATCATGTCCTCTCGTTCTACCGCCCTCCCATCTCCAGAAAAGGTTCGTTTGCGGATTAATACCTTTCAAATATTTGAACATTTGTATCATATCACCCCTGTTTCTCCTTTCCTCCAGGGTATACATGTTCAGGTCCGCAAGTCTCTCCTCATACGTCTTGTAACGCAAATCCCATATCATTCTCGTAGTTTTTCTTTGCACCGCTTCCATTTTTTTTACATCCTTAGCAAGGTACGGCCTCCAGAACTGAACACAATATTCCAGGTGGGGCCTCACCAACGACTTATACAGGGGCATCAACACCCCCTTTCTTCTGCTGGTCACACCTCTCTCTATACAACCTAGCAACCTTCTGGCTACGGCCACCGCCTTTGTCACATTGTTTCGTCGCCTTCAGATCCTCAGATACTATCACCCCAAGATCCCTCTCCCCATCCGTAACTATCAGATTCTCCCCGCCTAACACATAGCCTGAAAATAAACACCTACCTTTATATTATTTATTTATGCATTCTTGTAGCCCACTATTATCCAAAAACAAATTTTGGTTCAAAGTGGCTTATAATTTACATTTTGGTGGAGTTACAATAGTGTTGTGCAATGTGGAGAGAGCATCTATAGTTTGTGTGGTTATTGATAGAGTTTTTGAAGAGATAGATTTGAAGAGGAAAAGTTAGTGATAGCTTTTTTGTTCAGTTGTAGAGTTTTGGTGATGTTTGTTTATATAGTTTTTGAAGAGGTAGATTTAAAAGGAAGGTGACGATATCTTTGTAATTAGCTGTAGAATATTTAGAATTTATAAACACCTATGAATTGAAACCATAATAATAATAATAATAATAATAAGGGCTTTTTTTGAGGGGGTACTTGGGGGTATTGAGTACCAGCACCTTTTCCATTGTCTGCTAAAATTGACCCATGGTCCCCAAGTTTTAATGAAAGAGCTCAGACTCTATACACCAATTCTGCCTTGTCATAGATTCTGTGACCAGTTGCAGGGGGCCTGGCTATTGTGGGGTGGGTCCCTCAGTGATTACCCCACCCCTGAAGGGTGGCCTGGCATTTGAGTACTGGCATCTTTTTTGCTAGAAAAAATGCACTGATAATAATAATAACAGAGTGCAAAATAAGCTCAAAAGCAAAAGAAAATAATTCAGTTACACATTTCTGATACAGCAACAGTCCATGAGTTTTGTTGCTCAGAGCCATGAAACAAACTCAGTGTGCACTTTGCCACCTTCCCATAGCAAGACCTTTATGTAACATAAGAGAAGGCAGAACAGATTCTCTAAGCAGGACCTCTAATTGAATACCTGCAGGTTGGCTAATATAATCACATACTTCACAATAGTTTTTTTATTACCATGAACTATATCAACATCCAGTTTGTTTCTGCAAATAAAAATATTCTGTGTATTAAGTTCACCATTGCCTCTGTGATCATTAAATCATCAAACAAAGTGTCACGGTCTCAGGCTCTAAACAAACAGTCACGGACTCTGGAATAACGTGAGCCCTTGGCCTACTGTCGTCGAGCGGCAGCAGGAGGCAAAACCCCACAACCAGGACTGGACTAACAAGCAAGAATGGAGCTGAAGCTGTAGGCAGGCAGTGCTGGAACAGACAGGACTGGAACAACAGGACTGGAGCTGAAGCTGTAGGCAGGCATGGCTGGAACAACAGGACTGGAGCTGAAGCTGTAGCCAGGCAATGCTGGAACAGACAGGACTGGAGCTGAAGCTGTACACAGGCAATGCTGGGGCTGGGACAGACAGGACTGGAGCTGAAGCTGTAGACAGGCAATGCTGGGACAGACAGGACTGGAGCTGAAGCAGTAGACAGGCAATGCTGGAACAGACAAGACTGGAACAACAGGACTGGATCTGAAGCTGAAGGTAGAGGGGACTAGAGCAAGCAAGGCAGACTAGGCAGAACACAAAGCTGACCCACACAGACAAACAACAGAACTAAGGCTGAAGGCTGACCCTAGCACATAAATAAACAGAGAAGAACTGAAACAGAAGTGCACACAGGCACCCTAAACAAGAAATCAAGACAGAAGTGCCCATGGGCACACAGACTATGAACAAGGCAGAAGTGCTACACTGCACATGTACTAACCTGGAGACCTTTGGCATTGCAAAGGCCCTGAATGAAAGTCCACCACTTCCTTATAAAGGCCCTCACTAATGATGTCACAACTACAGGACAGAGGCAGGAAACACACTGAACTCCAAAGTGAGGCTTGAAACACACAGGAAATGGAAACACTACAGGACAGAGGCAGGAAACACACTGAACCCCAAAGTGAGGATTGAAACACACAGGAAGTGGAAACACTACAGGAAAGAAACAACAATGCAAGGTGAAAGAACAGACAGGAGCCAGCTCAGAAGCTGACCATCGGGAAATAACGTGAGTCAAAGAGGGGTCACGACCATAGTCGTGACACAAAGTACATACTTCAAGACAGTTCCAGGCGCTTATCTCACAAGGGATTGTTCATTCATTGTCAATTGGTATAAAAGATTCTGTTTACATAAATAACCATGATATAGGGTGAGGCCTATATCTGGAATCTTTACGACTGAAGTATGCGCCATAATGCTTGAGTTTGATGTGTGTGTAAGGATCTTTATGTGGGTACTGGCATGAGTTTATTGTGTCACAGATTTATGTGGGATATGTCAAAACACTGATGAAGTCTTTGAAAGTGTTGGGTTGCTTTTACTTCATCAAGATTGATTTTCTTCATTTGGGTGGTTTCTTTTTGAATGGAAATCAAACAAAATAAAACATGGAAAAGAAAATAAGATGATACCTTTTTATTGGACATAACTTAATACATTTCTTGATTAGCTTTCGAAGGTTGCCCTTCTTCCTCAGATCGGAAATAAGCAAATGTGCTAGCTGACAGTGTATATAAGTGAAAACATTCAAGCATTACTATGACAGTCTGACAGGGTGGGAGGAGGGGGGTGGGTAGGAAGTATGCATGGGGACATCAAAGCATATCATTGATTTTCTAACAGGGTGGGTGTGGATAGGTGAGGGGAGGGTGATCAACAGAGACATACAGCTTTATGGTTTATAATGGGCTAGGAACCCCAGATCCTTGTTAAGTCCTTTCTGTTGGGTGTTAAAATATTCAATCATTCTGACTTCAAAGGTCTTACGTTCTTGTATGGTTTTAAAGTTACCTTTGAGGATTCTCACTGTGAAATCACTGGTACAGTGTCCTGGTCCTGTCCCTTGTTAAGATAAGTAGCTGGAACTGCCTAAAAATATTTACTTTGGTCAATGATTTAATGATGACAGAATCAGTGTGTGACGTTTGTGAGCCCTTGGCCCAGAGGTGGCTGCGTGAGGATCACTCAACCACCTCTGGGTAGGCGGAGTCCCAAGAGTATCCCAAAGAACTGGACTGGATTGCATGTGGAGGTGAACTAAGGTAGCTTTAATGGCAGCAAAATAACACAAGTCAAAAAGCAAACAAACGGCTCAGCAATAATGTAAGAGAAGAGAGGACAATAAGCAGCCTAGCTATACATCCTAACACTAGCTAAAGCAAAACAAAACCTTAAGCATACAATATTGGCAAACAGTAAGACAGCCTAGCTGTACAAGAGAAGCAAATATAAGAGCACAAGAGACTAGTCTTTAAAAGGCTCCAGGGGAGATCCGGGAAATTATAGACCGGTGAGTCTGACGTCAGTGCCGGGGAAAATGGTAGAGGCTATTATTAAAAACAAAATTACAGAGCACATCCGAGGACATGGATTACTGAGACCGAGACAGCACGGCTTTTGTGTGGGGAAATCTTGCCTGACCAATTTACTTCAATTCTTTGAAGGAGTAAACAAACATGTGGACAAAGGGGAACCGGTTGATATTGTGTATCTGGATTTTCAAAAGGCATTTGACAAGGTACCTCATGAAAGACTACAGAGGAAATTGGAGGGTCATGGGATAGGAGGAAATGTCCTATTGTGGATTAAAAACTGGTTGAAGGATAGGAAACAGAGAGTGGGGTTAAATGGTCAGTATTCACAATGGAGAAGGGTAGTTAGTGGGGTTCCTCAGGGGTCTGTGCTAGGACCGCTGCTTTTTAATATATTTATAAATGATTTAGAGATGGGAGTAACTAGCGAGTTAATTAAATTTGCTGATGACACAAAGTTATTCAAAGTTGTTAAATACGAGACTGGGAGACTGGGCGGCTAAATGGCAGATGACGTTTAATGTGAGCAAGTGCAAGGTGATGCATGTGGGGAAAAAGAACCCGAATTATAGCTACGTCATGCAAGGTTCCACGTTAGGAGTTACGGACCAAGAAAGGGATCTGGGTGTCGTCGTCGATAATACGCTGAAACCTTCTGCTCAGTGTGCTGCTGCGACTAGGAAAGCGAATAGAATGTTGGGTATTATTAGGAAAGGTATGGAAAACAGGTGTGAGGATGTTATAATGCCGTTGTAGCGCTCCATGGTGCAACCGCACCTTGGTCGCCGCATCTCAAGAAAGATATAGTAGAATTGGAAAAGGTGCAGCGAAGGACGACTAAAATGATAGCGGGGATGGGACGACTTCCCTATGAAGAAAGATTAAGGAGGCTAGGGCTATTCAGCTTGGAGAAGAGACGACTGAGGGGAGACATGATAGAGGTATATAAGATAATGAGTGGAGTGGAACAGGTGGATGTGAAGCGTCTGTTCACGCTTTCCAAAAATACTAGGACTAGGGGGCATGCGATGAAACTACAGTGTAGTAAATTTAAAACAAATCATAGAAAAATTTTCTTCACCCAACGTATAATTAAACTCTGGAATTCGTTGCCGGAGAAAGTGGTGAAGGCGGTTAGCTTAGCAGAGTTTAAAAAGGGGTTGGACAGTTTCCTAAAGGACAAGTCCATAAACCGCTACTAAATGGACTGGGAAAAAATCCACAATTCCAGGAATAACATGTATAGAATGTTTGTACGTTTGGGAAGCTTGCCAGGTGCCCTTGGCCTGGATTGGCCGCTGTCGTGGACAGGATGCTGGGCTCGATGGACCCTTGGTCTTTTCCCAGTGTGGCATTACTTATGTACTAGTCAAAGGCCCGCCCTGGCAGGCAACAGAAAACAGTAGCGCTTAGCTGGAAGCGGTGAGACCTCTGGCAGTCAGATAAAGGTTTATTCTATCAGGACTCTCATGTAAGCTGCGGTTCCTCCGCAGCAAGCTCTCTCAGAAGCAGGAGATGAGCAGCAGAAAAGCAAAGGAACTCAAAATAGTCTGTTGTAGGAACAACCATTCTCTGAAGTACCTGAGCCGAATGCTCCCAAGAGGCAAGCAAATCAATAACAGTCTGTGAAGTACCTGAGCCGAATGCTCACAAGGCAAGCAAATCAATAACAGTCTCTGAAGTACCTGAGCCAAATGCTTCCAAGGCAAGCAAATCAATAACAGTCTCTGAAGTATCTGAGCCGAATGCTCCCAAGACAAAAGACACACCGGTACAGTGCAGTAAACAGGAACCAGGAACAGCCCATGCGGAACCCTTCGCGCTCCCAGCACAGACAGTCCAAAACACAGCACAGAGCCTACTCACTGCAGCCAGTGACCAGGGACTCAGTGTGGACAGCTGAGGATTCAGCTGAAGGGCAAGTATAGGGTTACCATTTTGTGTCCTCTGAAAAAGAGGACACATGTCACGCCCCCTGGTCCGCCCCACCACGCCCCTGCCCCGCCCCTTTTGGATCCTCGTTCCGCCCCCTATTCCCCTCCCCCATCACATAGTCCCCTCCCCCGCCCCCGTCACATACCCCCCCACTCACTTACTATCTAGCCCTGGTGGTCTACCACCTCATTTTGAACTAAAGGTTCACATTATGACATTATGAGACCTTTTCCCCTCTCACTGAATGAGCAGTTTGGAGTGGTACATATAACTGCTTTTGAACTGGACAATGTTGGCACATTTAGACTGGACAGAACTTATGCATGAAGGAAGCCCCTACCTCATTTTTCAATACATATCTGTAAAATAGTTGTAGTAATAAAACAAAAAAAAAAAAAAGCAAGTGCATTTTTATAATATAGCATTCCACAAAACAAAAAGGTGCAAGTTTCCACATGCCATCTTTTCCTTTTGATGTAGGCACAGGAAAAAAAAGAACTTAAATGCTCCCATTTTCAACTTAATGTTTTTTTTTTAAATTGTACTTATAAATAGTAAGTCTGATTGTTAAGTACCTTATTCTCATAACATGATGTCTATTTTGGTGGCCCTTTGATAGAAGTCTTTAACACTTTGGCTTTTTCAGTTTTTGCTGGAGTTTTCCCCGGCTGTTTATTTTCTCCGTTGACAAGCTACACGGTGTGGCTGCATTCTTCTGTTGTTTGTGGAGATTCCCCCTTCTTCCATCTCTTCATGGATGTCACTTCGCTTTCTTGCATACTTTTAGAGTCTCCATTTTATCTATCTACACTACGATATCTCAGGCTTGGATGCAGCATAGGTAACAGTAGTAGGTACTCGGGTGAATGAGGAGGCTGCTCCTACTTGCTCGCTAGGATCGGGGATTGATTTTCCGCCCTGCCTCGTTCGAGCTTCGAGGAGATGACGTGTCCCATAGCAGTCGGAAGTGCAGTGCTGGTAACGGACGCGACAGCTACACTGTTGGAGCCAGGGAGGGCGCAAGAACAGGGGAAGGTGTATGGCGCTGATACCTACCCGTTTTTCATGGTAAATGAAGGGCGGAGTCGGCGGACCCTCTCGGCAACGGCTGCGTTACAGGATCACGGTAGGTAGGGTTACCATTCGTCCCGACAAAACCCGGACAAATCGGGGAAATGCGGAAATCTGCCCGGACTCCCCATGGCACCCTCAAAAAGAGGACATGTCCGGGGAAATCCGGACGAATGGTAACCCTAGGCAAGTAGCTCTTAGGATTTCAAGGCTTGGAAGCAGGCTTCACTGGAACAGAGCTCTCAGGACATCAAGACTCGGAAGCAGGCTTCATTGGAACAGAACAAGAAGGAGAAAGCTGCAGCAATGCTTCAGGCCACAGCCTTATGATGAAACAGCAGATGGAACTAGCAGAGCCTCAGGCAGGCCCGAACACAATCAGGGATTATTGCCAGAACACTGAGTGCACCCAGAGGCCATCTTAAAAAGGGCTCAGCACTGATGACATCACCAGCTTGGCTTTCACCACTCTACAGTGACCCCACAGGTCACTGGCTAGAACTGCAGGTCAAAGTAATGGGTCTTGGTGGAATAGGGCACTGACGAGCAAGGCATGGACGTCGATGACTGTGATACAGTGATGAAGTTTTGATACATAGATTATTTTTTTTGTACAAAAAATGGATGTTGGCATGTTTTATATTAAAAACAACAACAACAAATGAAAACCTAATGTGAGGTGTGTGATGTGGAGGGGCATTTTGGATATGATGTCCAAATGGAGAAATAAACGTTTATCGGAAATTGTTTAAAAACTGGAGTCCATAATGGAAGGAAAAAAAAAAACGTTTTCTGATATTTGAAAATACTCTAAAAAAATGTTTTGAAAGAAGATGTTCTAAAAATGTCCTAGATGTTCAGAGCTAAACATTTCCACCATCAAAAATACCCTACGCAAAATGTCCAACAGAGGTACGGATCTCTGAGTCCAAAAAACGCTCTTCAGTGGCCACAGACATGTCTCTGCACAGTGAGCCAAATTAAACATTGCTGAGACAGAGCTCCCGAGGCACAGGAGACACATCTTCAAGCACCACCACCACCACCTGCCTCCATACAATGTCTCCATGAGGGCATGGAGAAAAATCAGAGCCACCCTGGGAAGGTGAGTGTGCAGCATTGTCCCTCAGGATCATAGCACCACTTGTGTGCAAGCATCATACATAGGCAGGGCCACATGCACTGAGGTCCCTTTCTTGTTGCAATACATGTTATTGTTTTTTCATAAGAAATAAAAAAACAAATGAATCATTGCTGAAATCAGAACATACAGAATATCAAAAGACAACTAATTATGGGGCCTCCCTCCACTAACCATGCAATGCTGAAATGAGGTGCTACACATATCTGGACCCTCTAAACCCCCCTACATACTGATGGGACTATTGGTAGCAACTTAAAAAAGTACAGTGAACCAGCAAAATGCACACCTGCTTTACCCCTCTGTCCATCCCCACCTTCCAGCAACAGTGCACATGCTCTACAGAAAGGCCACCACACCACCCTCTGACCCCATGGCCACCTCAGCTCACATATTTATTTAATATTTTGCTCACACCTTTTTCAGTAGTAGCTCAAGGTGAGTTACATTCAGGTACACTGTATATTTCTCTATCCCAGGAGGGCTCACAATCTAAGTTTGTACCTGAGGCAATGGAGGGTTAAGTGACTTGCCCAAGATCACAAGGAGCAGCAGTGAGATTTGAACTGGCCACCTCTGGATTGCAAGACCGGTGCTCTAGCCACTAGGCCACTCCTAGCACCTGTGCTAATGTAATGCATACCCACCTCCTTAGCCTTCCCACCATAACCTGCCTGTTGCCATGTAAAGAGCATTGCACATCATGTCTTAACAAATAAGAATGTATGTGAAGTCAAGAACACCCATCACCTGAACCCTGTCTCCACCAACTTGTGTTTTGCAGATGCTTCAGTGTCTACCAGGACCTAGACAGGCTCATTTTTGAAAAAGAAGGACGCCCATCTTTTGACACAAATCTGAAGATGGGCGTCCTTCTCACAGGGTCACCCAAATTGGCATAATCGAAAGCAGATTTTGGGTGTCCCCAACTGCTTTCCATCGCGGGGATGACCAAAGTTCACGGGGGCGTGTCGGAGGCGTAGCAAAGGCGGGACATGGGTGTGCCTAACACATGGGTGTCCTCGACCCATAATGGAAAAAGAAAGGGCGTCCCTGACGAGCACTTGGACGACTTTACCTGGTCCTGTTTTTCTTATGACCAAGGCACAAAAAGGTGTGCGAAATGACCAGATGACCACTGGAGAGAATCGGGGATCACCTCCTCTTACTCCCCCAGTGGTCACTAACCCCCTCCCACCCTCAAAAAAAATCTTTAAAAATATTTTGTGCCAGCCTCAAATGTCATACTCCGTTTTGTTCTCTCCTCCCCGCTGTCCTATTATAATTGGATTTCCACCCCTTCTTCCCTCTTTATTGTCCAGGCTTGTCATTGTTTATATATTAATGGTTTGTTCTATGTTATTTGTGTTTTAGATTGTAAACCGCCCTGAAGACTCTAAGGGCGGGGTAGTAAATAATAATAAAAGTTGGAAACTTAGGGGAGGAAGAGAGAATGCCACATGTAGGGCTAGTGCAGAAAGTCATGCACTAGAATTCTCTGCTAAAGCTCAGGGCTGACAGGCTGGAGAGGAGACATGGAGCGAATTAATCAGAAAAGAGGGAGGTAAAGGAGCAGGGTTTGGGCATTTGGGGGATCTTTAATGGAAAATTGGAAAGAGAAATGGATAATGTTTGTTATTTAATGCTAAAGATACAATGTGATTTTAGTTTCTTAATAAATATTTAAAACAGAACGAAATCATGGGATTGAAATGAGCTGTACGCTGATGTCTACCTGAGACTTTGCACACAGCATGTGCACATAACTCATCTACTATAATAAAAAGCACATCCAACCAGTGCCGTAGTGACGGCAAATGGCACCCGGGGTGGGTCGCCGCTGTGCACCCCCCCCGGGTGCAGCACGGCATGACCCCCCCCTCTGCGGCGCACCTCCCCGGAGCGCAACCCCCCCGGACCGCATTCTTACCTGCGGGAGGGCCGATCCGCCCCGAGTGCACATCACCTGTTCCGGGGCAGAGAGAGCAGGGAACCAGCGGGGCCAGCACCCCCCGAGCGCGTGCACCCGGGCCGGACCGCCCCTCCCGCCCCCCCTTCCTATGCCACTGCATCCAACGTTCTGAAACTGACCGTGGCACACTGAAGTGAAGGGTTCGTAAGGTTTGTCAGTCTGTCACCATCTCTCTCTGTCCCGCCCTCGCGTCAAAACGTGATGACGTCGAGAGCGGAACAGTGAGAGGGAAGGGCACGCTGCAGAGATGCCAGGCAAAGGAACGCAACATCACACGCATGAGGGTGTCTTCGTCCCTCCCTTCCTCCCTCCCTCCCTTCCAGTTCCAGGCCCCCTCCCTCCGACTGTTAAAAGGCATCTTCACTTACCAAGTCAGGGTTATGGCGGCCGGCAGAAGCGTAAAACGCATGCAGGCTCAGCCCTTCTCTCTCTCTCAGCTGTGGTCCCGCCCTAATTTCCTGTTTCCGCAAGGGCGGGACCACACTGAGAAAGAGAGAGAAGGGCCGAGCCTGCACGCGTTTTACCGCTGCTGCCCGCTGCCGTAACCCTGACTTGGTAAGTTAAGATGACTTTTAACAATCAATCAGAGGGAGGGGGCCTGGAACTGGAAAGGAGGGAGGAGGGAGGGAGGACCCTGGAACTGGGAGGGAGGGGAGGGACTCTGAAACTCAGAAGGAGGGGGGAGGGGGGACCGTGAAACTCGGAGGGAGGGAGGGAGTGGGATGACCCTGGAACTCGGAGGGAGGGAGGGAGGGAGGGGGACGATGACCCTGGAACTCGGAGGGACAGAGGGGGGACGATGACCCTGGAACACAGAGGGAAGGGGGACACAGGAACTGGGAGGGAGGGAGGTGGGGCCCCTGGCACACACTCTCAATCTCACACACACACATTCTCTCTCACAGACACACTCACACCCAGTCTCACTCTCTGTCACACACACACACTCGCACATTCACTCTCTCTCTCTCTCACACAGTCACTCTCACACACACTCTCTCGCAAACATACACACTCCGAGGAAAACCTTGCTAGCGCCCATTTCATTTCTTTGAGAAATGGGCCTTTTTTTTTTACTAGTTTTAACATAAAGGTACCCATGATAACACACAAACCTATGCGCAAAAGTTGAGCCAAGATGCGCACACAGCCTAGCGCACATTACTACTTCAGTTCCCATGGGAGCAAAAGTCAGTCTGGGCTCTCACACAGAGATAGAAACAGATAAAGGCCAAATGGCCCATCCTAAGATCTGTGACTAGCAGCTACTGACATTCATTATGCAAAGGAAGTCTGTCACATGTGAGGAACATTAATTAATGTATATAGCCCTTGAGAAAATGTTTAAAAGGGTGATATTCTTATCGTAGAGCTGCAAAGTAAATGTGACTCTGGGGAAGAGGGATCCCTATTTATGTCTAGGGGTTGCGGGGTGTAACTTTCATGCCCAACCCCAAACAAACACAGAAGTTGCTATAGGTGGTGAAGGTGAAATATTTGTCTCACCCTATCCAGATAACCTTCTGTAATATCTTAAGATTCTCATGGCAGGTGTGGAAGAGGAGCATTTTTGCACTGGATTGCACAAGTGTAACCCACCATTTAAGTGCACTATAGAGAGAGATTAGTGTGTAATGTTATAAATGAAGAACCAGCAGGAATCACACTTAGCCTGTAATAACGATGGGGGAAATGATTTCAGAATAATGAGGCCCTTGAAGAAAAACTGATCTTATCTGACAGAGACTGTCACAAAAAAACCCAGAGCAAAAATGTGACACCCACATTAAGGGGGTAATTTCATGATGCTTTTTCCACATACAAAGCCTGTTTTATATTTAGAAAAGAGTTTTTACAAACTGTGTGGCTGAAAACACATACAAAAAGCAGATGCATGGAAAGAGAGTGTCAGGCTGCTGCACACAGGTGTTCTTGGGGGGCATAGTTTAGGCAGAGCAGAGGTGCAGTTGCAAGGTACACGCATATTTTATAGACTATGCAGATATATGGGTAGAGGAGGTGCATAGAATGCACCCACGTATTGAAATCTTCTGTGGAGAGAGTATAAATGTGTCTGTCAGCATTTGTGCACTGTTGGGGCTGGTTCTGAGATTCTATTTTATAAAAACAAATAGGAGATAATTCTATAAAGGTTGCTTAAAGCTGGGCATTAGGAAGCTGTAAATTCTATATCAGCAATTATACAGTAACTACCGTTATAGAATACTAGTATAAGTCAGCATTTTAGCGCATAACTAGTCCTGAGCATATACACCATGTATAAATATACACCATGCCTAAATGCAGCTCCCTGTAACCTTGGGCAAATCACTTGACCCTCCATTGCCCCAGGTACAAAACCTTAGATTGTGAGTCCTCTAGGAATAGAAAAAGTACCTGCATATAACATGTACAGCCATAGGTGCCGACTATGACGAAGATGCACTAACCCCACATAAAGAGCCCTTCCCTTACCGATTCCATAGCGAATCGGTAGAGAACGGCAATGCATCAAAGAAAGGGAATGCAAATGAGCTGCTCGTTGCAGCTCACTTGAATTCTCTAATCCCTCGTAAAACGGTCGGAGAATCGGCCGGTACAGCATGCGCAGAGCAGCCAAGTAATATGCTGGCTGCTCTGCGCATGCCAAGGACGTAAAAAAAATAAAACAAACAAACAAAAAAAATGACATGCCTATGGATAGCCTTTATGGATGGCCTTTATATGCCTTCGCCCACCCCGCCCCCCGCCCGAGGTCGCCGCCGCCGCCGCCCCCTGCATTGAAAGAGATTTCCGCAGCTCTGTCCCCCGAGGCCGCCGCTGCCGCTCCCCCTCCCTTGAAATGACAGCTTCCCCGCCATCCTCTGCACCTCCGTGGCCCTGCCCCTGCCCCCCCAGAGGTTGTCGTCGCCGCTCCACCCGCCCCCCTCTGTCTGCCACCGGGCCCTCACAGTGCCTCTCACCCCCGTGTGAAGGCGCTGCACCGGCCGCAGCAGGCAACAGCTGATCGCTTGGGTTCAGAACTTACCTTCTTTCCTCCTTGGCCCGCCCTCATTTGTAAGCATCAGACGAGGGTGGGCCAAGGAGGAAAGAAGGGAAGTCCCGAAGCCAAGCGATCAGCTGTTGCCTGCTGCGGCCGGTGCAGCGCCTTCACACGGGGGTGAGAGGCACTGTGAGGGCCCGGTGGGAGACGGAGGGGGGCGGGTGGAGGGGGGGGAGTGGGTGTGGCGACGACCTCAGGGGGGCAGCGGGGGCGGGGCCATGGGGGTGCAGAGGATGGCGAGGAAGCTGTCATTTCAAGGGAGGGGAGCGGCAGCGGCGGCCTCGGGGGGGGGGCAGGGCTGTGGAAAGCTCTTTCAATGCTGGGGGGAAGGAGAACGGCGGCGGCGACCTTGAGCAGGGGGGGGATGTCGGAAGGGAAAAAAGAAAGCAGTGCTCGTTAGGGACGTCCTTGAAGGACGTCAATGTTAGGCATAGTCACACAGCTTGTTTTTTTTTCCTTTCCCACAGCAGCCCCTGCCTAATGAGAGGTGCAGACCTCATGTTAGGGTTTCCACCGTAAGGGGAATCAGTAAACGTTAGTACATATCATTATAATAGCCTTGCAATGGTACTGCAGCTCATTATAATGATTTGCATTCCGTTTTCGTTAGCTGCTACCATGATCGGGAAATGGCGTTTGGTATATGCTAGGGTTTACTACTTGCTCGTTAGTGGCTCGTTAAAGGCTCGTTAAGTTTAGTGCATCTGGGCCTCTGTGGGTGCTTGAGCACCCCCAATATTTTGAGGTCTGACATAAGTGGCACGGCAGCAAATGCAACGCTCCACCAGAGGACTCCCGATAGTCAGTTTATGCACTGTCCCACTGCTGGCAGCTCTCCCGCTCCCCGCGGCTCACTAGTGCTGCTGACTACCTTGATCACTGCCGGTAGATGCACCACAGCATCAAGTTGGTTCCAGTTTCTCTTTTCCACTTTCCTGTCTTTCTGTTAATTCTCCTTGAAGCAGCTGCTGTTCATTTGTCTTTTCTCTACTCTTGTTCCATTCCCTCACTACTCTTGCCTCTGACATATTGATCTTTCCATTTTAGCTCTTTCCTTTCTTTTTTTTCTTTCCTGCTCTCTGTCCACTCTCTTTCTAACCCCTTTCCTTCTTTTTACTTTTCAGATACCTATCAGATTTCCATCTCCGTCTCCTTCTTCCACCCACTAACTTTCCTATTCCCCATTTCACTCCTTCAGCAGCCTTCCATCTTCAATCTACCGCCTATTATCATTTTCCCCTCTAATCACTATCCTCCTATTGTTCATTTTCTTACCACCCCCCTTAGCCTCTCCCATTTGGCTCCACCATCCCAATGTCTCCCTCTTTCCAACCCTTCTAGCCCAGCATCTGCTCCCTCTTTCTCCTCTCTTCTCCCCGCCTTCTACCCCCTCCCAGCATCGTCCTGTCCATTCTCTATTTCCTCTTGCCCCCTCCCCCAGGGGCTAGCAATTTTCCCTCTCTTCCCTCCCACCCATAGTCCAGCATCTCTCCCTCACTCCCTTCTACCCCTGGATCCAACATCTCCCTCCTCCTTCCCCCCTCCTGTGCAGCATCTCTCCTTCCCTCATCCTCCCTCGTGTTCAGCATTGTTCCCTCTCTTTTTCCTCTTCCCTCTCTCCCATTGTCCACTCTCTCTCTCTCTCACCCTTGCATCCCAAGTCTAGCATCTCTTTGCCCTTTGCACCATCTCTCCCTCCCCTCTACCACCATGTCCAACGTTTCTCCCTCAACCCTCTCTCTCCTGTGCAGCATCTCTCCCCCTCCCCTCCCAGGTCCAACATTTCTTCTTCTCTTGTCCTTCATCCCTCCTGTGCAGTATCTCTCCTTCCCTCCCCACCCTACCCTACATCCAACAATTATCGCTCTCTCTCTCTCCCCCTCCTTGCAGCATGTCTCCCTCTCTTCTACCTACCCATGCATCTCTCCCTCCCCTCTACTCCCATGCCCAACAATTTTCCCTCTCCTACACCCCCAGTGCAGCATCTCTCCTTTTATCCCTCCCCTCCACTCCACCTATGCCCAACAATTTTCCCTCTCTCCAACCCCCCCCCCCATGCAGCATCAGGAGCATCATAACACTTCTCAAAGGGTCGCCAGCAGCATGTAAGAATCGCTGTCTGACCCAGAAGCCTTCCCTCTGCCGCATTCCTCCCATGAAATTACATCATAGTTGGGAGGAAAGACGCAGCAGAGGGAAGGCTTCCAGGTCAGCCAGCAGTAGCAGCAGTGATTCTTACATTCTTCTGGTGACCCTTTGATTGGGAGCAGCTGCAGAGGAAAAGGAAGACATGGGAGCCTAGCTTGCTTCCTGCAATTTTGTACAATCTGCAAGTGTTTGACAACGTTGAATAGTTTTGTGTCATTTGCAAATTTAATTGCCTCACTCATCATTCCAATTTCCAGATAATTTATAAATTTGTTAATAGCACTGGTCCCAGTATAGACCCCTGTGGCACTCCACTATTCACCCTCCTCCTCCTCCTTCTACCCTCTGTTTTCTGTCTAATAACCAATTCCTAATCCACAGAATGCCATTGCCTCCTATCCCATGACTTTTTAATTTTCTTAGGAGTCTCTCATGAGGAACTTTGTCAAAACGTGAGCACGCCTTAGTAAAAAGGGGCCTCAGAAAGTAAGGACTTCAGATGTTCTCCTCTCCCACCCCAGCCAATCCCCTTCCCCTGTCCTCTCCTTCAATGACAGAAGGAAGAACAATGAAGTGCTTCCTACCCTGACTCAATCCTTTGGTCAGACTGTCAGTGCCGTTGTCATATCCTGGTCCTCTCACCTTTCCACCCCTCTCATGTGTCTGCTGGCTTGTCTCCGCTCTCAATTTTCCTCTCCCTCTTTGAACCCCCAGTTAAATATGATTCTTCCTCTCACTAGCAGGAGAAAGAAAGTCATATCTCCTGCTTCTTCTGCCTCCTGCTGTGACCTAGGTCAGACAGCACAGTCTTGTCCATGTGCAAAATATCTCCAAGAAATTGCAACATAAACAAGAAAGCAGTATAGTTAGATCGTTAGTCCATTTAAAGTTTAATAAATAATATAATATAACATAACATATTGTATGTGCAACCATTACTGTAGTATATTTTGGACACACCAAAACTGTATTTATTATTACAGATTCATATACATAGTAGAGCAGCTGCTAGCTCTTTAATTTAAATTCCATTATTCTATCACTAGAGGGCGATATCTCTTGACTAATATTTGCTTTCAGTGTTGTAGGTGATGGGATATTTTCAGCTTTTTCTGAGATTCAACTAACACAGCCAAAATATCGACAACATTCTTTGTTCTCAATCCTCTCTTATTAAAATGTTAGGTGGAAATTGAAAAGTATACATTTAAGATGTATTTCCTTGTCATGTATGTTATCTATTTATATAATAAGCTTAGCAATGGATGATGACAATTGACAGCTGATGGGATGCGTTTGTGCACTCCACAGCAAGATTCTGGAGGACAAGGGGCTGTTCACTTCACAGCACATTCCTCATAGCCATGGAGAGGTGATGGCTGCCAGAGAGTTCAAGTGCACTGGATCAGAAGATGTCCAGATGGCAGGAGGCATAGGATAGAGAGCTGCAGGGCCAAAGGCTGGTAAGAAGAGGGCAAAGGGAAGCAGTTCGAGTTAGGTTGGGGTGATATGAGGGTTGGGTAGAGCTGGAATTTGGGGAGTAGGGGTGGAAATGCTCAGAAAGGAGCTACGGTCAGTCTGAGAAGAAGGGATGTCAGGAGCATATGGGACATTTTACTGGGAGAGTGTTAGATGGGTCAGCAGTTAAACACTTGCTGGATAGGCAGTGCCACTAAATATCTGTGTACAGGGCTGACCATTAGTGGTGTTAGTTGGCGACTATCCATATAGCTGTCATAACCTAAACTGCTTAGCTATGCAGGTAGTGGCTGAACATCACTTCTATCCATTTAATTGGGTGAAATGCACTAAACGGATGGCACTATATCATATATATAGCGATGAGAGATGGTATTTGTTACTGGAATGGGGTGTGTATATGGATGAGGGACAGCTGGAGGTGATGAGCTGCAGCAAGGGAGCTCAGCCACAGCATCAGGAACTAAAGAGCCATGGTACTGCAGAGCCACGGAAGCTGAAGAATCACAGCAACAGGTGAGCAATGGGGTCTGGGAAGAGAGTGCTGGGGGAAGGGGAGGAAAAGGGAAAGGGGAGAGCGTGTCAGAGAGGGGGAGAGGCAGGTTATGCCTTGGTTGGGGGCTGAATGCTGGGACCACTACAAATGTTTTGTAGGTATCTGCTAATCAGTGGCATAGCCATGGGTGGGCCTGGGTGGGCTCACGCCCACCCAGCAGTGGCACAGCTGTGTTGTGGCTGGCGAGGATCCTCAAACCCTGCTAACTGAAGACTCCCAGCATCTCTCCCTCCCCTCCCCCGCATGCAACTCATACCCACTGCTTGCCCTGGTCCCAAGCCTTCCCTCTGACACAACTTTCTGTTTCTGCATAGGTGGGACCAGGTTAGAGGGAAGGCTCGAGGCTAATGTGAGTAGTGGGTATGAGTTGCTGCTCATTGCTGGTGAAGAACTGCAGGCTTTAAAAGGTACTGGGGGGTTGGGGGAGTAGAGTTGAGACATCTGATTGCCTACAGGGGAGGGAGAGAGAGATGCTGGGCGGAGGGTGGGACTGTTGTGCCCACCCACTTTGGGCTCAGGTCCACCCAAAATTGGGTGTCTGGCTACACCCCTGCAATATTCTTGCATAAATATTTACAGTGCGTTATATATAGCGAAGCAGAAGCACATGTGCATTTCTGCCTTGAAAATGACCCCAGGGAATCTGTGCACTTACACTGCTTGTTTAAGTATAGGGTTTTTCTGGGTTAATTTACACACATACACTTGATTAAAAAAAAAAAAAGTACAAATGTGCAGACCCCCTCCTCAACCCCAGCCCCTGAGAATGCCATTGA
The DNA here is from genome assembly GCF_901765095.1 of Microcaecilia unicolor. Taxonomy (NCBI): domain Eukaryota; kingdom Metazoa; phylum Chordata; class Amphibia; order Gymnophiona; family Siphonopidae; genus Microcaecilia; species Microcaecilia unicolor. Next base: position 173,835,898 of record NC_044036.1, read on the forward strand.
TTTCTGTGGGTAAAGTAGATTTTTTTTTTTTTTGTTACATTTGTACCCCGCGCTTCCCCACTCATGGCAGGCTCAATGGGCTTACATGGGGCAATGGAGGGTTAAGTGACTTGCCCAGAGTCACAAGGAGCTGCCTGTGCCTGAAGTGGGAATTGAACTCAGTTCCTCAGTTCCCCAGGACCAAAGTCCACCACCCTAACCACTAGGCCACTCCTCCACTCCTACATTTGAAAGCTGTTCTCTGCATCCTGATTTACCCACATAAATGCTTGGAAACTATCCTCCCTGTTCATTCAGCTAATGATGATAATAATAATTTTGGGATTTTTATCCCACTTTCTAAATGATGCCCTAGATGGTTTGCAGCATTATTAAAATCATAGGAGCCAACTTTTCAAAATGATTGAGGGTGCTGAATGAATGCATACTTGTGCAAGAAGTCCTGACATGCTGCTCAGAGCCAGAAACAAGTAGCAGTGAGCAGCATTGCACCCCCTGCCAACTCCTTCGGCCCCCCCCCCAGCCGCAGTCTATCATATTCCCCCCCCCCCCCCCAGAGCCTACCTTCTTTTTTTTGGTTGTTTTCAAAAGACAGTGGTGGCAGCGATCCTCATATGCTGTCCTGCCGCTGGCATCAGCATCTCCTCTGTACTGTGGCCCGCCTTCAAGGAAACAGGAAGTTATGTCAGAGAGGCATGCGTTAAGTGCTTTCCCTACCGAGCTGCTTGTTGAAACTGCATGCACTTCATTTGCATGTGATTTCCTTTGAGCATCACTCATTATTTCGAAATCATTAACTTCAACTGCAGATCTAAATGCACGCATTTTTTATGTGACTTTTGAGCATCAACCCTTTCTTTCTTACGTCCTGTCTGATTTGGGGCTGATAGTGTCACATGTATCGCTGAATATAACTATAAATTAAATATCACCCAATTTTATTTTAAAGTACTTAGATGTTATACACGGCACCAAATGTCTAAGGGCTTTTTGAATATTGACTTGCAGAGGTCCTGAAATGTGCTGTAAGATAACAACCCCCCCCCCCCCCAAATTAATTACTATTTAAGCAGAGACTCCTGGGAAATGTAATTAGGTTTGGGGTTATATCTCCTAATTTTATGTACAAACAGTCCTACTATAGACGTCATGTCAAGACCTCCCTGTCTAAGCAAACGATTCATGAATTTCACATAACATTTATTTTGTTACTCAAGCATTCTGGCTCAGTTTATAATTGTTTTTGCATTGTTGTGACTTGCTCAGAGTGCTTATGTAACATGATGAGTAATACATGTGGTAAAACTAATAAAAAAACATACTTTAAATGGGCTTAGCTAGGCTTTCATTGCCCCAAAACAGCCATATTCCCTTCTGAAGCAGAGTACTTTACAGAGGAGATCTAAAGCTGGAGAAACAGGAAGTTGAACCTCATTTTCCAAGGAAGTAGACTTTCCCTCCAGTACAGACTGATGATTCAGCAGCTTACCCACCCATTCCCTTGATACTTGCGCAAGAGTTCAGAGAAATCTGAAAGGAAGTCAGGCAGGTGGTGCTCTGTAAACTGCAAAGTCTTGGCTATGTGCAAAATATCTCCAAGAAATTGCAACATAAACAATAAAGCAGTATGATTAGCTTGTTGGTCCATTTAAAGTTTAATAAATATTCATAACATAACATAATTTATATACAACTACAGATGGCTCAGGGTGGTTTACAAAAGAAAATAAAAATAAGATATATATACAATATAATTATCTCCATAAGAACATAACATAAGAATAGCTATACTGGGTCAGACCAATGATCCATCTAGCCCAGTATCCTGCTTCCATTCCAGGTCACAAGTACCTGACAGAGTCCCAGATAGCAAGATTTCATGCTACCAATCCCAGGGCAAGCAGTGGCTTCCCCATGACTTTTCCTCCAGGATCTTGTCCAAACCTTTTTTAAATCCAGATATGCTAACTGTTGTTACCACATGTCAGACCTGTGAGTTCTTGTACCAAGTAGAGCGCTGCCGAGCCCGGTACTCGGACCAGGTTCTGCTTGGCGGCTGGACAACCCCGGGTTTCACCTGCGCTGACCGCCATTCCCCATAGGTTGAGCCCCTAGGTGCGGGCGGCCTACAGGGCTTACAAGATGGAGCAGGAAGCAGGGTGATGAACGTGACGGCCAAACAGGCAGCAGGCAAGAGAGTGATCCAGGTACAGGCAGAGTCAGTAGGCAGGCAGCAGACATGAGAGTAATCCAGCTACAGGCAAGGTCAGGAGGCAGGCAGCAGATACAAGAGTAATCCAGGTACAGGCAGAGTCAGTAGACAGGCAGCAGACACGAGAGTAATCCAGGTACAGGCAAGGTCAGTTACGAAGAACAAAGTAGAGGAGAAGCACACTACTGAGCAAGTAACACCTACCAAAGTAGAAGCAGAAGGAAGGAGTCTAGGGAGAGCTCAGCTGATAAAGTGCTGGCATATGACATCAGCAGGGAGAAGGGGGACAGCCATAGGACAAGAGCAGGGGAAGGAGGAACTGGAAGACCAATAGGAGAGAAGCAAGGGAAGCCAGGCAGAGGAAGAGCAGACCCAAGTGGATGGAAGCAAAGCAATCAAGGAGCCTGCAGCCAGAGAAGACCTACACACACATGGCTCAGAGGCTGTTCCAGTCAAGTGTGCGTGTTGACGGAACCCTGTGCAGCCCGAGGACGCCGCTTGCGTTGAGGTAGGGGACATGACACCACATCCTCCAGCAATGAGTTCCAGAGCTTAACTATTTATTGAGTGAAATCTTAAAAATAATAGCTTAACTATAATACTAATTAATTGGCTCTTTTACTTAAGGGTGTTAAGCCCTTAACGCGGGGTTACTGCATGAGAACAGGTTACTGCAGAAATGGATAAAGCATCTTCTGGTATTTTGCCTGTGTGACATCCTAACGAGTGCGTTATCTTTTTTTTTTTTATATATATTTTTTTTTTTGGGGGGGGGGGGGGGATGTCGAGGGCATAGAGTGGGCATTCCCATGTTATCCAGCTAGTATGTTATGATTAGCACTCACTAACTGGATAACACACTTAGAACCTCTTAAAGAGGAGCCAGTAGGTGCTCCCGTGTTATCTCTATGCAGTTGTTCTGCATGATTGACATTAGCATGCTATAAAATATTTAAATAGTTCCCCATGATGTGCCCCACATAAAATCTGGGCTTAGCATGTGAGAAGCTATTGCTTATCCTGGGATTGGTAACATGGAACCTTGCTACTATTTCAGTTTCTGCCAGGTACTTGTGACCTGGATTGGCCACTGTTGGAAACAGGATACTGGTCTTGATGGACCTTTGGTCTGACTCAGTATGGCTATTCTTATGTTCTTATGCTGTCCTGTGTTAAAATGTGTTAAGCCCAGATTTTACTGCATTTTAATAAAAGGACCTCTAAACGTCTCCATGAGTAATATAATCATATCCAAAACCAGTCACCAGATGTAAGGAACAGCAGATGGGTTGAAGTGCAGGAACACCATGGTCAGACCCAAAAGGGCAGTCTAGTTGAACAGGAACGCCACCAAAACAGGCAGAAAAGTGGTCAAGAAACAGCCTACAGGCCAAGGACAAAGCTGGCAAAACAGGTTAAGGTCAAAGATGGTAGAACAGGTTCATATCTGGAAGGCAGGCAAGGGTCAGATACTGAGGATAGTAGAAGTAATACAGCACTAAGGAACCCATGAATGAGACCTATCCAAGCAGGTAGAATGCGAGTTCTAGCATTTAAATAGGTGTTGTAGGGGGCCAATCAGAGAGGATTTCTAAGCATCAATCAAACCAGAGTGCATTTTCAGAGAGCCAGTCAGGGAAACCCACATCATCAGTCTGTAACTAGGAGTAGCATGAATGCAGAAAAAGACCACATTCCACTTTTTATGAGAGGGGAGGCTTCATGGAAGGTAAGTATATGACAGATAGTCTGAATGGGAAAAGATAAGAGAGGAGAGGAGGAAGAAGAAGAACTGGATGGATGATCAAAAGATGACAAAGCAGTAGAATTATATGGTTTATTATGTGATAGGAAACAGATCTTTAAGTCCTTTCTTGTTACACTCAAAGTATCTTTGTCATTTTAACTTCAAAAAGGAATTTAAGATTTCTGAAGTTAATTTCTACTGCTTTGTCATAGTCTGATTACCTTCCCCCCACCATTTCCCTTGAGACTCTCATTGAAATGCTTTTACATTTCTCTAATGGAAGTTGGAAAAAAATTCACAAACGAGATTGAGAATATCTGTCTGGGGGCAAAAGAATTTTCAGAAAATTTAACAGAATGGGATGAAACTTGGCATGAGTGAAAAACCAGTAAAAAGACACACAAGTTTGAAAATGGCCCAAAATGGACTGGGGGTTCCAGAAATATAAGCCTTCCCCACAGAAAGTAAAAAGACCCAAAGCCTTTCTATGGGAGAAGAAGTTTAGCATAGAAACTTAGAATGAAATGTAGCAGTTAGAGAATAAATGAGATATCATGGCATCAGAGCAGAAATGATCCCATCACTAACAATTGATCATCTGTAAGGAATTCTTCAGAAATGCTGCTTTTAGCTATCTCAACCAGAAAAGACCTGTCGAAACCTAAGCTACTGTGGAAGATATTGTACTGATATGAAATGTGAAGAATCTCATTTTGTGTTAAGTGGAGGAGTGGCCTAGTGGTTAGAGCACTGGTCTTGAAATCCAGAGGTGGCTGGTTCAAATCCCACTGCTGCTCCTTGTGATCTTGGGCAAGTCACTTAACCCTCCACTGCCTCAGGTACAAACTTATAGATTGTGAGCCCTCCTGGGACAAAGAAATATCCAGTGTACCTGAATGTAACTCACCTTGAGCTACTACTGAAAAAGGTTTGAGAAAAATCTAAATAATTAAGTTCAAGTTATTTATTCTTGATATACCACATCATAAGTGGATGCAAAGAACAAATCATTAAAAAACTCCAAATGACCCAAAACATAGCAGCCAGACTCATATTCAGAAAATCAAAATACAAAAGCGCCAAACCCCTCAGAGAAAAACTACACTGGCTCCCACCAAAGGAGCGTATTGCGTTCAAAGTCTGCACCTTGGTTCACAAAATTGTTCACGGTGAAGCCCCGACCTACATGTCAGACCTCGTAGATTTGCCAACCAGGAACACAAAAAAGTCAGCACGCACATTTTTGAACCTCCATTACCCTAGTTGCAAAGGACTTAAGTATAAATCAATCTATGCATCCAGTTTCTCATACATAGGCGTGCAACTATGGAATGCACTGCCTAATGTTATAAAAACTATGCAAGACCTAACAATCTTCCGAAAACTACTAAAAACCAACCTGTTCAAAAAAGCATACCACAATGATTCAAAAAACTTTCTATATTTGACGATTTAACCACCCTTTACTTTATTCTATCATTTATGAACTTCAATGCAATACCACCTTGTAATCTATGCTATCATCAATGAATAACAATGCTATACTGTATAATGTACATGCTATACCAATCTGTATTTCTCAGATCCGGAAGTGGCGACTGTCACTCTGGCATTATGTAAGCTACATTGAGCCTGCAAATAGGTGGGAAAATGTAGGATACAAATGCAACAAATAAATAAATAAGTAAGTAGATACTGTCTGAGCAGTTTACAATCAACAAATACAAAGATAGAAAGAAACTACAATAATATTAATAGGAAAGCTTGAGGAGGAAGAAACCTTAGATAAGGGGGTGTTGCATAGCAGTATCAACCAAGGCAGTCACAAACACATGCAAAGGTCAAAGGAGCTCAAAATGAAGTCTGAGGACTCTTTGGGACTCAAGAGGACCCAGACCAGAAAGCAGCCTTAAACAGGTACATCTTAAGGCCAACCTTGAATTTATCAAGGTTGGTTTCTAAACAAAGTTGTAGTGGGATGAAATTCTAGAGCTGAGGGCCAGTTACATCAAAAACCTTGGAACGGGTGGCAGCAAAGCGAACACGTCTCAAGGAGGGAACAAGCAGAAGATTATGGGCAGGAGTGCGTAAGTCTCTCCGGGGCATGTAAGGTGACAGAAAACGAGTATGCAGGTAGGATTATCTTGAATTAATCAAAAGTTTAGATACTATGGGAAAGGACTGTGGTTGCTGTGTCAGTGCATGTAAATGCATGGAAATAAAGGTTAATAAATAAACAACAACACAAAAATTAAGGGGTAAATATTCCCAGATATTCAGTGCCAAGCCATGTCCAGGCTTTGGCATTGAACATCCAGTTTTTGCAGATTCAGCTAACACATAGGGGTCCGGCACGCTGAAAAATGGCCTGCAGTAGTGTAGGCATGGGTTTTGGGCGTGTGCAGAATCATTTTTCAGCGCACCTGTAAAAAAGGCCTTTTTAACATTTTTTTGCCAAAATGGACATGCGGCAAAATCAAAATTGCCGCATGTCCATTTTGGGTCTGAGACCTTACCGCCAGCCATACACCTAGCAGTAAAGAATTTGGGCGGTAAGGATCTACGCATGCCAGAAAATACAAAATATTTTTCAGACACGCTCCAAAAATGAAATTACCCCAAGAGCCTCGCGGTAGTCGGGTGGTAACTCCAGTTTGACACACATTGGGCAAGCATAGGCACCTACACGTGAGCCTATAGGGCTATAAAAAAGGGTGTGACAACAGATAACACCTGAAGAAACTCAATCCTGAGAGAATAACATAATTCCATATTCACCAGAAGTCTTTTTCTTAAAGAGCTGGGATTTACAATTTTCAGAAACAAAAAATAATCCTCAACTCTGAGCTTCAGGGAGCAGCTCATTCCAGAAAACTGAACCAGCAAAGCTACATTTCCTTTCTCAGACCATAGCGAGTCTTGCTAACTTCAGCAAAGAGCCCACCTTTACGTCCACCAATGAGTGGAGATAGTAAGCTCAGAACAATTTTTGCACCCTGTGCAGCTGCATTGCTCACACAACTCTTGGTATGGGCACTGCCTCTCTCTCCATTTCACCCTTGCATTCTACCTCCTTTCTAAATTCTCACTCTCTCTCCTCCCTTCCTTTCTCCTCTCCCCCCCCCCCCCCCCCCCCCCCCCCCCGCCACATCACAACTTCAGCCTCCATCCTCCTGGGCAGACACTATTGCTTCAGCACCAAGTCACCCACAGTTTTCTTCTTCTGCCTGTGAGGAATGGAATCTCCAGAAGAACACTTCATTTGCTTTGACTCGGCTCTTCCTTCTGCCAGGGGGGTTTGGATCCCTGCCTACAGACACTGCAGCAGTTTGGCCACAGCTCTTTTTTCATTTAATGCCATGAGGTTTGGGATCCCTGTAGCATAACCTGCAAATGTACCTCCTACTGTTCTTCATACATAAGTTTGTTTGCAGATGGACAGCCAGACCCTCCTTAATAGGTACTATTGCTTCAGCGAAGCAGGCCTAAAACACTGCAGCTTGAATCAAAAGTGTAGGAAATGCGAAAAGACTCACTTCAAGGAAACCGCTGAGCTCATGATTGTGCAAAGTCCTTGCTTTGTGCCTGCCAGAAACGTCAACAAGAGGAAGTTATTGCAATGTTTTATTGTGTCATAGCCATCCTGCACCTCAGAGATTGGAAGAAAACATCTTTCTGAAACGGGAGCTACTTTCAGAGAAAGAGCTGCACACAATGGAGTTCTAAATGCAAGATATAATTCTATTTGAATGTGTGGTCTATTGAACATGGTGTCATCCTTTTCAGTTTTATCTACAGCTGAAATATGAGTGTGTTAGGTAGAAGAACTGAAGGAAGGAGCTTGAATATTGCTCAGTTATATGAAACTTTAGAGGCCAAAGAGGGGACAATACAAGCCAATGGGCAGGCACTGGTTGCACTAGGTTTCCAAGACAGTTGACGTGACCTGCATGAAGCGGTTCCAGCTACAACTCTAACATCGATGAGCACTGGGTATCTGAATTTTCAGACAACAGCCTCACTAGTTTAGGTCACAGTTTGAATTATTACAGAGCTTGGAGGTAATACATGGCATGGGAGAGGCTCTGGGTAGTAAATTATACAGTAGAACTTATAAGAATCAAAGAGGAAGATGGCAAGGTCCAACACGGTGTACAGTGGAGGTTGTGGAGGCCCAACAAAAGGTAGTGGTAGGAAAAAGGTGGAGAGTTCAGGAAAAAGCTGAAAGGGAGGGATTGCTGAGAATTTACATTCTCATCTACCCCAAGTGGTAGAGATCTAAAGAGAAGGATAACTGGGCAGGTTGGATAGGCTACATGGTTCTTATCAGCCATTATGTTCTGTTTCTCCATCTGTTTTAAAAAAGGCATAGAGTCTGCATCTCTTCAAGTCCAAAGTATTCAGACACTGACAGTTCAGCTTTCTATAATAGGCCAGAATGACTATACAGATGAACATGAAGAACAAGAAACAAAGCCCAACTCATCCAACCCCTTTGTTTCCTGTGTAACCTGGAACCAGTGACTCCAGCTACTTGATGCTTCCAGCTAAGTCAGAACCGTATGTAACAAACCTTCATTTACAAATACCTGGAGATTGCTTTTCTTCTTATCATTCTGGTTAATCAACTGACCTATAAATGATAACACTTACTCCCTTGATTCTATAAATGGGCTCAATAGATGTACAATTGGGTATGTGGTTATAGAATAGGGTCACTTGCGTGCATAAACTAATTGGCTCAGTTGGTGATAACTATCAATAAGGTCCTGTTCTGCCAGGCCTAACCCCAAGGGGCTCTTTTCAGAGCCACTACAGGTTCTAGTTCTGTTGAGTCTGCCACGAGGGCCTTGTCACCACCCTAGTGTGACTTGTCAACTGTCCATCGGGGTCCTTCTGACCTCTGGGTTGGGAGCCCGGTGATGGACTAAGGGCTCACCATCCAGATCTATGACAAATGGTGTCAGCAATGTGACTCTACATGCAAACCTTATGAATGAAATAACGTTAGTGCTGAGAACATTCAGCATTATCCCTCTTTCATGTTGTATTCAAGGGTTATGCATGAAAAATTACTTAGAATGTAATGTTTGGCTTGGCTCCTTGGACCATACAGTTTAATCAGAATTGATCCGCTTTAGGCTTCAGTACTATGAGCTTTCATTTGGAAAGACCTGAAAGTTTTATGCACCTGTCATATCCTGTCCTAAGTCCAGTCATTGGAGTAACAGCCCTCAGATGTGTTTTTCCAGAACCCTGCCATTATGATCTCTAAGTCTGTTTGCTAGCTATCGCTGTTGTGCAACGACTTGGACTTGTTCCCCAGGGGTTCTGAATGCTGCCTCTGCCTGCATGCCCAGACCTGGCCTACCTGACCTTGGAATTGAACCCAAGTCTTTTGATTGGCAGCCTGCAGCATTGTGTACCAGCCTAACATAATTATAAAATAATCCATTCAACTTTCTTGTTAAGTCCTCATGGGGAGATTGTATCCCATAAAAATGTGCAGCACTTTGCATGGTTTGTTGCCATTCTCTTAGAGGATGCCAAACTGATGTGCCAGAAGGCACAACATCTTTGGTCATTGCATCAGTCATGACCCTTTAATCGGGTCTATTGTGATTGACATTTGTCTTTTTAAACAAGTCTTGATGCAGGCGCTATGCACCAAAACACAGCCAGTGTCAGGTCCATGAATTAAAGATCTGTCTCTATTTTGAAGGCCTTTGGTGCTTTTTGTTTGCCTATAAATAGGCGCCAGGATATAGGGCGCAAAGCGCAAATTCTGTAATTCAATTCCACATAGAACTGCCATTATAGAACATTAGCTTAAGTCCAAATTCTTGGCCCAATTTTATACTAGTATAAATCAGTGGCTTAGCTATGTGGGGCCACGGGGGCATGGGCCTCCATAGATTTGGCCCTGGCCCCCCCCCCCCCACCGATGTCCCTCTTGACCCCCCTCCCGCTGTCGCCGTCAGGTACCTTTGCTGACGGGGGACCCCAACCTCCGCCAGCCGAGATCCTCTTCTCTGGCACAGCCACGTTGCTGATCTGCAAGGTTTCATTCTATTTCTGTGAGTCTGACATCAGACTCACAGAAACAGAACAAAGCCTTGCAGATCAGCCAGCAACACCGCCACACCGGCGAAGAGGACTTCGGCTGGCAGGGGTTGGGGTCCCCCGCCAGCAAAGGTACCCGATGGTGATGGTGACGGTGGCAGCGGGGGGAAGGGGGGATCGAAAGGGTTGGCGCTGTGGGGGGAGGGATCAAAGTTGGTGGTGGCGGCGGGGGGGGGGGGGGGGTCAAAATGGCAGGGGGGTCAGCGGTGCCCGGGGGGCTAAAATGTGCCCCCTCACCTCGGGCTCTGGACCCCCCTTCCCGCCGAAGTCTGGCTATGCCCCTGGTGTAAATGCTTGCGCCTACCTACTGGCATTTAGCTCATAAATGCAAGTACGCTATGAAACTGCTCCTAAATGCTTGCCACTCTCCTGGCCTGCCCATGCCCCTCCCATGGCAATGCCCTCTTAGCAGATGTGTGCTATAGAAATTAGGCGCACTGTTTATAGAATAGGGGTGTAGATCAGTTATGCTCATAACTCCTAATTAGTGCCAATTTGTGAAGGACATTCTACAGAAGCTGGACTAGGAGCTAAAAACATGGCAGGTCATGGAGCTGGAGGCAAGGCAGGATGTGGAGCTGGAGACAAGGCAGGACGTGGAGCTGGAGACAAGGCAGGATGAGGAGCTGGAGACAAGGCAGGACAAGGAGCAGCAGCCAATATTATCCTGTCACCTTAAGTGGTTTGGGGAGCCAGACATCATCAAAGGCGTCCCACTACCTCTCCCAGTAGTGGGGCTTCAAACGTGCTTCCAGTGTGTGTGCGCCCTTGGGAACTGGCTGCTGCTGGTACAGTGAGTTGGGAAGGAGCATCCCCTGAAGTGGAACACCAGGATGCTGCCATGCCGACATCCCAGCTCAGGCCCCAGTCTCTAGACGATTACGGATCTGACCCCAAATCCCCGCCAAGGTGCACAGGTGGGTTGGGGGGCAGGGCACGACCCAGGGTTGTGATACCATTGCTCTATATCTAATGTGAAAGCCTTAACATGTAAAAGCAGTGATACTTTGAGTCTGAAAGGTCTGCATTAAAATACTAATGGAATTCTCCCTGCTAGAGAAATTAATTTATAAATTTGGAGGTAGAGATTAGGGGTAGCCTGTGAAAGATTCCAAGGGATGTGAGCCCTGTGCAGAGACTCACTGTTGAGTCTCATTTTTATAAGTCAGTAGGAGGTGAAAAGCAGGACAAAAAGAAGGGGTCATGTGAAAAAAAGAGTTACTCAGTGGTACATAAGAACATAAGAGTAGCCATACTGGTCAGACCAATGGTCCATCTAGCCCAGCATCCTGTTTTCCAAACAGTGGCCAAGACAGGTCACAAGTACCTGGCAGAAACCCAAATCGTGGCAACACTCCATACTACAAATCCTAGGGCAAGCAGTTGCTTCCCATGTCTGTCTCAATAGCAGATTATGGACTTTTCCTACAGAAATTTGTCAAAACCTTTTTTAAACCCAGATACACTAACTGCTATTACCACATACTCCAGCAAAGAGTTCCAGAGCTTAACTATACGTTGAGTGAAAATATATTTCCTCCTATTTGTTTTAAAAGTATTTCTATGGAACTTCCTCGACAGTCCCCTAGTGTTCATACTTTTGGAATGAGTAAAATATCAGTTTACTTCTACTCATTCTACACCACTCAAGATTTTGTAGACCTCAATCATATCTCCCTTCATCTGTCTCTTTTCCAACCTGAAGAGCCCTAAGCTCTTTAATCTTTCCTCATAAGGGAGGAGTTCCATCCCCTTTATCATTTTGGTCGCTCTTCTTTGAACGTTTTCTAATTCTGCTATATCTTTTTTGAGATACGGCGACCAGAACTGAGCAGATGCAAGATACAAAAGCATTATAGTATTTTTGGTCTTATTCACCATCCCTTTCCTAATAATTCCTAGCATCCTGTTTGCTTTTTTGGCCGTAATGCACAGCCGTTTTCCTAGCAATGCGCAGAAAGCGCTGCCTCTCCTAACAATTAATTTTTAACGGGTGGTCAGGAGCTGTCGGTACTGCCTGGCTGGCTGTGGAGAGCTGTGAGAGTTGCAGAATGTCCATCAGTTGTGAAGTTGCAAAGCCTGCCTGTTCTCTATTTTTGCAGCTAACAGTGGTAACTTTCTACCATTTAGCTAAGAGCTCTCTATAAAGAAGGTCTCCTTTTCCATTTGCACAGGAATCAGTCAGGCAGATTCACAGAGCCCAATCACAGATACTGCTTGCTGCAACTTGAAAAGAGCATCTCGGCTGCATCTTTTATTTAAAATGCCTTTCCCCTGCCACAGCAGTATCCTCAGGTCGAAAACCGACCCGAGGTCTCCTCCATTTGACATTGCATTTGGATTATTTAGGGTTTCAAGCAAGAAAGTTTGCCCCCCCCCCCATCCTTTCTTTTAAACCCCTTTGCTAGTGCTCCATCTGTCCGTTGACATTTGCAGCTGGAGATCTGGGGATTAAGGAAAAGGAATTTGATTGTCCCATCTAAAACTAGTGGAAGACAGATGAGCTGCTTCTGGACCTGTGGGTCAGAAATTGAGGAAAACAAAAAAAGGCTACCAACTGCTTTCATACACGCAGCTTGTCTGCATGTATAAAAGGTGTCTGTAGCATGCACAGAACAGCCATGCTTAGCGATTGGCTGTTTTGTGCATGCTCGGAAGACCGATTGGCTCCCCCCCCATTTGCATCCCATTTCTTCTGAGCATCGCTGGCTATTTCCAACTCGGTAATTTTTACCAAGTTGGAAATAGCGATCGGTGCTTTAACGGGACTTTAGTGCATTAAGGTCTTAGTAGATAAGTCAGGACAGCCTTGTTGCTATGCTAACTTTATCCACTTACCCCAATAGCAGACTGAATATTGCTAAATCCTGGCTCCACCTAGACTGCATCCCCCCACCCCCCCCCGCAGACTGCTCCCACACTGCCCAGACACTGCCATGGTAGTCAGAGGAGATATTCAGTGGCACTGTCCAGTTAAGCCTTTCCTAGCCCACTCAGCATGGTTTAACCGGCAGGAGGTTCTCTTGCCTTTTGAATATTGGGCTCCATGTTTTTGTTCATCTATTAAAGCATGCTTCGAAACTTAAGCAGCTGAAGTAATTGGTCATTTATTTATTTAAATGTCCAGACCGCACCCTCATCAGTATGTTGAGAATGATGGGGGAAAGTTCTGTGATGTTGTGAACATTTGATTTTGTGTTTTGCTGAGCTGCCTTGTGTTTTATAGCTTTAGATAACATTCAAGTGGAGACTTGTAATCTGATATTTTAATTTTTGTTGTCCCAGGAAACATGACAGATCTCATAGATCTACCAACCAGAAACAGAATCAGATCATCACGATCATACCTAAACTTACATTACCCAAATTGCAAAGGACTTAAATACAAAACAACTTAAGCATCCAGCTTCTCCTACGTAAGCGCACACTATGGAATGGACTCCCAAAAGCTGTAAAAATAATCCATGACCATCTAAACTTCAGAAAATCACTAAAAACCAACCTCTTCAAAAAGGCTTACCCCACCGATCCAACTTAAATCCCCACACCCAGCAACACAGCACAACCAATGATCGTACTGGACAATATACAATCTTCATTCCCTTAGACCTTCACGGTGCCTGACACACACCTATCTCATTCAACCACAATACAACCTTGTATTTGTTATCAACCGACTGGCAAACGCCTTTATGGTATTATGTAAGCCACATTGAGCCTACAAATAGGTGGGAAACTGTGGAGTACAAATGTAACTAATAAATAAAATATCTAAACCATCATGTTACATTTCACATTGCTTTATCAATACTCAGATTTCATCCAAATGAAATGAAACATTATAACAGCAAGAGTTATAATATAATTTCTGGAGTTCTTTCCTCCCCTTAGCTTTCACTGAAGTTAGAGTTTTTGCTGCAGGATTTTCTGTGCTAATATTACTCCGGAGCAGCTCCTGTCTCCTCATTGCATATGAGGACTTTTTCATAACACCTTTCCAGGTACCTCCGGAACCAGCTCAACCAGAGTCAGTCATTTAGAGGGTAATTGTATAACATGATGCCTATCAAAGACACTTGTTATGACACCCATTTTAAGCCTCCTCTATAATGGAAAGTAGGTGTCCTTCTTTTCTTCTTAGAATACTACTTCAGGTGGCCAAAAATGTGCTTACATTTAAGGTGTGAACATTTACACCTGCCTTATATCTGATATAAATGCCCACACCTAGTTGTCTGCTAGAACATGTGTAAATTATAATATTCTAAACTTTATGCATGTGCTTGTGCACTCCGCCCTTTCACATACCCACCAGCAAGGTACTTGCCATTAAATTATAACGCTTACTTGTCCACTAGTCAGTATTCTATAAGAGTTCATCTACTACTACTACTTATCACTTCTATAGCGCCACAAGGTTGTACACCATACACGAAAAGACAGTCCCTGCTCAAAGAGCTCACAATCTAAATAGGACAGACAGACAGAACAACTAAGAGGTAAGGGAATCAAAGAAGTGGGGATAAAAAGGGTACAGGGCAAGTGAGTATTGGTAGGAGTGAAAAGCAGCGTTAAAGAGGTGGGCTTTTAGCCTGGATTTGAAAACGGCCAAAGACGGGGCTAGACGTACAAGCTCGGGAAGTCTATTCCAGGCGTGAGGTGCAGCGAGATAAAAGGAACGGAGTCTGGAATTAGCAGTAGTAGCATGCTTATGTGTGTAAATAACAAAAACACCGCCAGCAATGCACCTTCTTGCTGTCTTGAATTTCCCCCTTGTGTGCTCGCCATGTAAAATAAAGGAAATACCTAATAATATAACAGCCCTCTTTAGGAAATGGTATTGGAAACCCACACTCACTCTCACAGGAATTGGAAGGAAAAGAGGAAGAAGAGTGGACCATATCTTAGAAAGGGGGGGAGGTTTAGGGTTGACACCCACTTGTCCAGTATGCAAGGTGTGATCAAAGTACTGTCCCTGTACAGGCTCTTTAGGTTTACCCACTGCTCAGTTGTTTTTGTACTGAGGCTCCATCTGGAGCCCTCCAGTCCAGTTTTATGTTTATGTTTTATTAAAACTTTATATGCCGCCATGCTTTGCCAGATCTAAGTGGTTAACAATTAAACTAGAATAAGATAAAATTAGAAAAGAACACCATTTTACAATAGGAAAGGCCTGACCCATCCATTCAAGCTCATTCACAGATAGACAAAAGGTTTATACTTTTTAAATTGCAGTAACTTTAGTAAAGCTTCCCAATCCCATTGTTAGACAACTCGAATGCTTGACGAAATAAAAAAAAGTTTTAAGTAAAATGTTAAACTTGATTAAGCTAGCGTCAGCTCTCAAGACCTTTGGCAGCTCATTCCAAAGACGAGAAGCTAAACAGTAGAAAGATCTCTCTGTCTCTCATTATTTCCCACTTTACTTTATTTGCACTATAGACCATCATTCTAAAATCTTGAGTGGAGCAAAGTACTTTAGCTGGCAAATAAGGTATTGCTAGTGTACTTAAGTATGGAGGTTGCAGTTCATAGAAAGCCTTATGTGCCAATACTAGAACCTTAAAACGAATCCTATACAAGATAGGTAACCTCAACGCAGAAAAAACACAATGCCTTATACTCACTTCACAACACAACACAAACAAATTCACCACCATAACCACCCAAAACTTCTCCCTCCCCGTCTCAAACAATCAGAAAATTCTGGGAGTTACCATCGATCGAAATCTCACACTTGAAAATCACGTGAAGAATATAACTAAGAAAATGTTCCACTCCAAGTGGAAACTCAAAAGAGTAAAACCTTTCTTCCCAAGGGCCATTTTTCGAAACCTGGTACAGTCAATGGTATTAAGTCACCTGGACTATTGCAATGCACTCTACGTTGGCTGTAAAGAACAGACCATCAAGAAACTTCAAACAGCCCAAAACACCGCAGCCAGACTCATATTTGGAAAAACAAAATATGAAAGCGCGAAACCCCTAAGAAAGAAACTACACTGGCTCCCACTTAAAGAATGCATCGCGTTCAAGATCTGCACGATTGTTCATAAAATCATTTACGGAGATGCCCCGACCTACATGCTTGACCTCGTGGACCTACCACCCAGAAATGCTAAAAGATCTTCTCTCACCTTTCTTAACTTACACTTTCTCAGTTGTAAAGGATTAAAATACAAACTAACACACGCGACCAGCTTCTCCTACATGAGTACGCAGTTATGGAATGCACTTCCAACTCACCTGAAAACGATCAATGAATTAACTAACTTCCGCAAATCTCTGAAAACGTATCTCTTTAACAAGGCCTACCACGAGAACCCATAACTAACTATGACACAACACGTATCCACCTTTACTTAGTATTTATCTTTCTTTAACTGTTTGACCAGATCCTCTTCCCTTCCTTGACTTCTTTGTAACACCAACTGTATTCTTTACCCTGGTATGGCGATGCCATAACAGGTCTTTGTAAGCCACATTGAGCCTCCAAATAGGTGGGAAAATGTGGGATACAAGTGCAATAAATAAATAAATAAATAACCAATGAAAATGTATGAATAATGGAGTAGCATGATCAAACTTATGTTTATTTCCAATAGTCTAACTGCTGTGTTTTGTAGGGTTTGTAGTCTTTTCAAAGAACATCCTGGCAAACCTGCATAAATTACATTACTGTAATCAAGTCGACAAATAAGTAAAGCATGCACTAAAGTATGTAGTGCTGCTTAAAGAATCTCAATAAACAGTTTTTTTTTAATACCATAAATCCATCTCTTACTACTTTATTAAGCTGATTCTCAAACATCAACTTAGAATCAATAAACCCCCCTAAACATCTAACAGGTTTAATAGGGATGCCAAATAATATAGGCATTCCTACTGGTCATTCTTGGTTCCCAGTAATCTAAGAAGCCTGAGTTTTCTCTACGTTTAGCACAAGTCATTGTACCTGTAACTGTTCTGAGATCAAATTTAATTCCTGGTGCAAACTAGTTAAGTCCAGAGCTTGAAGGAAACTCTTACTGTGATCAAAATATCATCTGCATAACAATAAACGCTAAGTCCAAAACTCTGTACTAAGGTAATTAGTGAACTTAAAAATATATTGAATAGAATTGGCGAGAGTGCGGAGCCGTGAGGAACTCCACACTCTAATTGAAATTTCTGGTGGGGGTCCCCGGCGCCTTCGCTGATCTGTTTCTGTCAGTCCTGACTCCTGACGTCCTGCGTGCACGTCCTGTATGTAGCCCTGTGCAGGACGTCAGGAGTTAGAAACAAATCAGCGAAGGTGCCAGAGGCCGGCACTGAAGAAGACTTCGGCTGACAGGAGTTGGGGACCCCCGCCAGCAAAGGTGCCTGGTGGCAGTGGCGACGGGGGAGGTTCGGCGGTGGGAGGGGGGGGGTCGAAAGTGGCGGGGGGGGGTCGTCGTCAGCTGGTGGGTCCAAAGTGACAGGGGGGTCGGCAGCTGGGGGAGGCGGGCTAAACTGTGCCCCCCACCTCGGGCTATGGACCCCCCTCCCGCCGATGTCTGGTTACACCCCTGGTACCCGGCAGTAATTGGTTACTGCTGGGGTAGGGCGGGAGTCCTTACCACCACCTCAATGGATGGTGGTAAGTGTTGCCACCCGAAATGGGTGCGCGGCAAGTGCTTCACTTGCTGCATGTCCATTTATTTTTTTTTTAATCCCCTGCTTTTTACATGCTGTAGTAACAGAGGGTCTGAGCATGTGCCAAAAACACACGCCAATGCCAGCGCAGGCCCCCTTTTGCTGCAGCTTTGTAAAAGGACCCCTAAGTTTTTATACCTGGGGCAATGGAGAATTAAGAGGTCCTTTTACAAAGGCGTGCTAGTGTTTTTAGCGCAGGCTAAAAATAAGTGTGCGCTAAATGCTAGAGACACCCTTATATACAATCAATGGTCCTAAGCCATGCGGACTACTGCAATGGAATATATGCGGGATGCAAAGAACAACTCATAAAGAAACTCCAAACCACTCAAAACACAGCAGCCAGGCTGATATTTGGGAAAACCCGATTCGAAAGCGCCAAACCCCTTTGAGAAAAACTACACTGGCTACCAATCAAAGAACGTATTGCTTTCAAAATCTGTACCTTGGTCCATAAAAGTATCTACGGTGAAGCCCCGGGCTACATGACTGACCTCATAGACCTACCTATAAGAAACACAATCAGATCAGCACGAACATTCCTAAATCTCCACTACCCAAGCTGCAAAAGACTCAAATACAAATTAACTTATGCATCTAGCTTCTCCTACATCAGCACACAACTGTGGAACGCACTACCAAAAGCTGTGAAAAGAACTACGACCACCTAAACTTCCGGAAATCACTAAAAACCAACTTGTTAAAAAAGACATACCCCATCGACCAAACCTAAATGATTAACCTGCAACATAATGAAACCAAGGCCTGATACAGGCACTGCATAACTAATTACATAAGTATTGCCATACTGGGAAAGACCAAAGGTCCATCGAGCCCAGCATCCTGTTTCCAATCCAGGTCACAAATACCCGGCAAGAACCCAAAAATGTACAAAACATTTTATACTGCTTATCCCAGAAATAGTGGATTTTCCCCAAGTCCATTTAATAATGGTCTGTGGACTTTTCCTTTAGGAAGCCGTCCAAACCTTTTTTAAACTCTGCTAAGCTAACTGCCTTTATCACATTCTCTGGCAACAAATTCCAGAGTTTAATTACACGTTGAGTGAACAAACATTTTTTCCGATTTGTTTTAAATTTACTACATTGTAGCTTCATCGCATGCCCCCTAGTCCTAGTATTTTTGGAAAGCGTGAACAGACGCTTCACATCTACCCGTTCAACTCCACTCATTATTTTATAGACCTCTATCATATCTCCCCTCAGCTGCCTTTTCTCCAAGCTGAAGAGCCCTAGCCACTTTAGCCTTTCCTCATAGGGAAGTCATCCAATCCCCTTTATCATTTTCGTTACCCTTCTCTGCACCTTTTCTAATTCCACTATATCTTTTTTGAGATGCGGCGACCAGAATTGAACACAATATTCGAGGTGCGGTCGCACCATGGAGTGATACTTTGAGGCATATTTTCAAAGCACTTTGGGAGGCTAAGTTCCATAGGTTTCTATGGAACTTTGGGAGGCTAAGTGCTTTGAAAATGAGCCTCAAAGGCTCCTTCCTCTCTAAGAATCCCAATGTGTCTAAAACACATGAACCTTCTTCAATCACATTAACTCTATGTATTTGTTTCTATACCGGAGATGGCGAACACCTCTACGGTATTATGTAAGCCACATTGAGCCTGCAAATAGGTGGGAAAATGTGGGATACAAATGTAACAAATAAATAATAAAAATAAATAAATATTCCTATGGACATCTTTAGTGTTTAGCACACACTAAAAATGCTAGTGTGCCTTTGTAAAAAAACCCACCTAAGTGGCTTGCCCAAGGTCACAGGGAGCTGCAGTGGGAATCAAATCCAAGTCTCCAGAATCAAAGCTCACTACACTAGCCATTAGGCTACTCCTCCTCCAAACTGAAGTCAAATGACACTAAAGCATGGTCTGTCCAAGAAACAAAAATGGAAGCTGCTTTACCTATTTTCTGAACCTCTAAACAAACTGTGCAAATTTCTGGTACTAAAAATTAGGTTTCGGATAATATCTGAATATTTTTTATATACAAACAGAGTTGTGAATATTGAAAACGTTGTGATGGGGAAAGTGCAAAGTTGTCAAAAAGATACCATTTTGTATAATATCATTAGTCGTATAAATACCACATTTGACACAACCTAGCCAGTAGAGAGTTCCCCCCCCCCCCCTTACTGGAGGGGTTGTTCCATAGTGGTATAAATTTAGTAGAATGTATTGGCCGGTTTAGAAGATTGTCTACATTTTTGATTGCCATTAAAGAACTAGTTACAATATCTCTGTTGTCACCCATTTCTTGTATGTTGGAACCCAGTTTGAATTTCAAAGGGATCGGTTTAGACCATCTTTGTTCAATAGGAAGCCAGATCAGAGTAGATGAGGTAGCTGTACATGACAGCCACTAAGCAGCTGCAGGTAAAAGGAAAGATTGATTATAGAATGAAAGTTGGACCTCCCAGATCTTTTGGAAGTTTAAGTTTCTGAAGAGATATTCTGGGAGGCTTATTATTCCATAAGAAATTACTACTACTACTACTTATCACTTCTATAGTGCTACAAGGCATACGCAGTGCTGTACACCATACAGAAAAAGACAGTCCCTGCTCAAAGAGCTCACAATCTAAATAAGACAGGTAAACAGACAGAACAACTAAGAGGTAAGGGAATTAAAGAGATGGGTTATAGGGTAAGTTAGTAGAGATTAGGAGTCAAAAGCAGTGTCAAAGAGGTGGGCTTTTAGTCTGGACTTGAAAACGGTCAAAGACGGGGCTAGACATACAGGCTCGGGAAGTCTATTCCAAGCGTGAGGTGCAGCGAGATAAAAGGAACGGAGTCTGGAATTAGCAGAATATGCAGATAATTTGATTTGAGTTTTGTCTATAGATATGCCATGGACATCTTCTGATGCACGTATGCATAATAATAGAGGTTCTAAAACTAAAATAAATAAAAAGTGGGGACAGAGGACCACCCTGTCTAGTTCCTCTTGATGTGGGAAAATGTCTGAAAGTATAGTGTGTGATGAGTAAGGCACTTTCCCCATGTCTATATTACCCTTGTTCCTGCTGGATTCACACATAAGGAGCTGCAAGAGGGGTTTAGAGCTAAAAGGAGGGGAAGAATACCCAGAATGGAGCTCTTTAGTTTGGAAGGATTTGTTGGCTTTATACACCCTTCGGGCGGATTTCTCCATTACTGTTTCTACAGGAGAGAGGGAGAGATCTGTCCGAGAGAGGGGTGTGATGCTTCTGTTCCACACAGTTGTTTGTTAAACTATGTGAGATAGGCTGAAGCCTTCCCTACCTCTGCCTGAGTTTTGAGTCAACAGATGATACGGAACTGATGGAACTGATATAGTTATAATTGTTAGCTGCAGAGCTGTGCTGGACTTATTTTCTTTCATTTACTTTAAAAGATCTGCCAGCACTGCCCACTCCATTTTGGAGATTTGCTTGAATAAATTAACCTGATTGCCAAAAAGTGTACAGACTATTTTCCTGGTCTGAAACCCCTGGAAGTGTTTTGGGGAAAAGACTGGTTCTCATTTGGCTAAGCCTGTTTAGCTTGAAGGCTGATGCCTGCTTATAGCTTGTTTTCACCTTGAGTACCTGAACAAATAAACCCCCCTGCTTACTAAGCCCTGTCTTTTTTTGGAGCTGTGCTCTACTATCTAGTCTGTTCCTCTCCTGTTTTGTTTTGTTCTGCATAGCAACCACGGTCATAGGTGCCCCGTATAAGAGGCTTGGGGAGGCTAAGCCTCCCCAGCCCAGCTGTGATCTTCCCTGCCTGCTTTCTCCTCCAATATGGCCCCGCCGGTACAGCCAAGAACAAATTGTATCCTCTGCCTCTGCCCCCCGGCTGAGCCCGCCCTCAACTCCCCGACATGCCTTCCATTCCGTTCCCAACACCGCTGCCCTGCGTTTAAACCTGTTATTTTAAGTCGCAGCGGCAGCTCGAGTCCAGTCTTTCCCTTCCCATTCAGTGTCCTGCCTTCCTCTGATGAGGTATTTCCTGTTTCTGCGAGGGCGGGACATTGAGTGGGAAGGGAAAGGCTGGAGGCGAGCCGCCGCTGTGACTTTAAAATAGCAGGTTTTAAACGCAGGGCGGCTGCAGCAGGAACGGAATGTGGGCTGTCGGGGAGCTAAGGACAGACAGGTGGGGCTGGGTTACATCTCGAACTGGGGGGTTGAAAAGGGGAGCTGGGGTAAGTCAACAGACATGGATGGGAGGGGAGGACAGGGTAGGGGCAAAGGAGAATCGTTGGACATGGATGGGAGGCAGGCAAGGGGAGAGCAGAGGAGAATCGCTGGACAGGAAGGATATGCACATGAAACATGGATGGAGGGGAGGGAAGAGAGGAGAAATCTGGACATGGATGGAGTGGAGGGCAGGGAAGAGAGGAGAAATGCTGGACATGGATGGAGGGGAGGGGAGGGAAGACAGAGGAAGTAAATGCACATGAGGGGAGGGGAGTGAGGAGAAATGCTGAATATGGATGGAGGGAAAACTGCTGAATTTAAGGACTGGATTGGGACGCTTTGAGGGCAGATGCTGCAACTGGAGGAAGGATAGGGACAGGGCTACCGATGGTAGACAGAACACATAAGGACACAGGAGGATGGTGGACATGGTGAGTGCAAAAATATCAAATGGAAAGGAGACACCATAAAACAGAAGACACTGGGACCAAAGCGAATAGAAAAACTAAATGATCAGACAACAAAAGTAGAACAAAGTATTTTATTCAGAATTTATTAATTGAAATATGTCAGCTTTTGGAAATGTGCATCTGTGATATTTTGCATGTAAGTTTCAATTTCTCTAGTATTGCTGCATGCCGAGTCTGACTTCTTGAGGTAACTTTCCAGTTCAAGATTTTGCCTTCATATCTTTTGATTTCTAGTTCCTTTTGTCGTATGTTGTCATTGTCATGTGTTTTTCATGTGTGATCAAGGTGCAGTATTCTGCTAGCGTGTACTATTTGCAGCCCTTTTGGTTTTGCTTTTTTCACTAGGTAGTGTATTGGTGTTTTAGAGCCTGGAGTAATTACAGTGCTGCCTTTCCAAGCATAAGGTTGTAGCTCATCCTGTCCTTGGAGTTAGTGCTGTTATGGTTTGGTAAAGTTCTGAGTGTGTTTTTGCACAAGTTTGTGTATAGTGTTTTGCAGAGGAGAGATTGTGTGTTGGCCGTACTAAGGTGACATCAACACTTTAAATTAATTTTAGTTTGTCATAACATCAGACATGGTTTTATAATATTTTGGAGGATCTGATGTTGAATTGTTAAAGGTATGAATTGTGACTATTTTACTTTTATTTATTTTTCTTTTTGTGTGTTGTCAGACAATTATGGATGTAACCCCGCCCCCTGGCACCACCCCTAACCCCGCCCCCTTTAGCCTCCCCAAACAGTTGGGCCACCGACTGCCTATGACCACGGTGTTACAAGAGTTAACATTAACACGAACAACCGGGTGAGAGTACAGAATTTATCATGTTAATAAATTAATCAATGCTAAATCAGTGTAGAACAGAAAAAAAAACTTCCACTCAATGTAGTCAGATGCTTTTTCAGCATCCAGGAAAACCACACAGGGCAGTCCCCCCAGATGCTGAGCAGTCTATAATACATGACAAAATAGTCTTGTATTATCAGAGGATAGTCTGCCCTTGACAAAACCAGTTTGAGATGGATGAATTAATTTGGTAATGTATTTGAAAAGGCGGTCTGCCAACAGTTTTGCATATATTTTGCAATCATAGTTTAGTAAGGCTGTAGGTCTATAATTCTTTGGAATCAAGGGGTCATGACCCAGTTTAGGAAGTATTATAATTGTGGCTTCAGTAAATGTGCCCTTGCTATCAGCACTATCTATAAAGGACGAATACAGATTTAATAATTTGTGGGAAATATAAGGAACAGTATGCTGACGTCCACAGACGTTCAATTGGAAGACTGTCCCCTCTAGTTTTCCTGGTTTTTAGGGATTTTATAGCTTTTTATATTTCTGATATCTTGATAGGAGTGTTCAAAGCATCCCTTTCAGAGTCACTCAGATAGGTTTTAGTAATTTGAATAGAAACGTGTCTATCTGATGTTTGAGAGGGAGATTTTCAAGATTTATATAGGTCAGCATAATACTGAGACAAGAGTGAGGCTATATCATTGGAATGAGTCAGTATGGAAATACCATTATTTATGGCAGATATTTGAGTAGCTCACTTTTTAGCTTTTAAGTAATTAGCAAGGATTCTCCCAACTTTATTCATGCCAGAGTAATAAATAGCCTGTTCTGACATCAATAAGACTCCAACATAGGCACTCATAAGATGCTTATATTTAAATTTCAATTTTTGTACAGAAGTTAATAGAAAGTTAGAATTAGGTTGTATACTTATTTATTTATTATTTATTTATTACATTTGTACCCCGTGCTTTCTCGCTCAATGCAGACTCAATGCGGCTTACATAGTATCAGAATCAACAAAGGAGGTATGTGATAGGACAAATGAGCTTTAAAATTATATAATCAGTTTCATTATTTAGAAAATATTCTTCTGTCCATAGTTTGAGATTCATACAAAATGAATCATCTTGAGTAGTGTACCTCACCTGCATTTGTCAAAATTAATTGATTTTGACAGGTGACACGCTCACTCCCAGATTTTCAGCAAATCAGAAACGAGGACATGCTCACTCCCCACCTCTATGATGAAATTGCAGCCCAAGCCATGCCCACTCCAATCCCCTTGGATGATGTCACCAGATATTGTTACACTCTGTTCCACTCCTCCAGAGGTGCAGCCTGCTTGCGCAGGGTATGGGCATTCGAGGATGCGGTGGCCATCTTGGATGTGGTATCTCCAGGATAGGACGGCCATCTTGGAGATGGGCATCTCAGGTTGTGGCAGCCATCTTGGTGATGGGCAGCTTCAGGAAGGAAGCCCATATTTGGGCGTAGGGCATCTCTTCTGATGGAGGCAGCCATCTTGGATCAGCTGCACATGTTTGAACCTAATTCCTACACTATTTAAAGCCCTGCCTCCAGTCCTTCCTTGCTTCGGCTTCTAGTGCTTAGAGGTCGTGGTCTATGTCTGTGTTCTACAACCGGCTATCTTTGTTTCTGTGATTCCTGTGTACCAGACCCTGGATTGTTGCCTGACTATGTGCTGTGTTGCTGCCTGCCTAGACCTCGGACTGTTTCTCTATCGCTGCGCTGCTGATTCCTTGGCTCCTGGACGGTGTCTGCTCTCCCTGCCTGTCGGGTCAGTGGCCGCGCAACCCCGCTGGTTCCGGAAGTCCTGGTGGCCACCTGCACCTGGGGGCTCAACTCTCGGGGAACGGCGGTCGCTTCCCAGGTGAAGCTAGGGGTTGTCTGGCTGCCTGACTGAGTGTGGTGTCACTCCATCTTCGCCGTGCTCAGTCGGGGCACAAGGGCTCACATTCCCAGACATAGCATTGCATATCCCTGCTCCAAACCTTGCCTCTTTTTTGCATAGCCCTGCACTAAACCCCACCCCTTTTGGTGATGTAAGAGAAAGTGACATCACAGTCACACACCTTTTTCAAGATGGTGGCTACTACCGTATACATCACTTCCTGTTTCCACTACTAGTCGCCATCTTGGATGGGGGTCATGTGATGAGAAGTGACATTAAAAAAACCCCAACAGCACCTCCTACAGCTTTTGTGGAATGTAGTTGCGCATACACACCTTAATCTTTTTTTTCTCACAGGAAAGAAAAGAGACATTTGTTTTTTCTTTTTTTCTTTCAAAAAAAGGACACAGAAAAAATAGGCATTTGCTTTTCTTTTTCTTTCAAAAAGGGCACCGTTCTAAGCTGGATCGTCTACTTTTTAAGAACGGCAGAGCTGTTTGCTTTTTTGTCCAGCAAATCAAACTATTCTCTCTCTGTGTGAGATCAGGGTCTGTAGCCTGCTGTTTGCTTTTTCACACTGCCTGTGTGAGATCAATATGGTCTGTTCCCGCCACCGATGATCCCCTCCCCTTCCCCCTAGTTAGCAACAAAACTTACAGTGGAATCTCAGCTTTCCTCAGAGCTAGAGAAAAAAGTTAAAGATAAGCAAACTTTTGCTTTTTTTTTTTTTCTCCAAGAGCTGTTTGCTTTCTCCAGCAATTCCTTTTTTGCTTTAAAGACAAAAGCCAAGCTGTTTTAAGAGTAAACACCCCCCCCCCCCCCACAGCTGTATGATATTGTTGCACAGAGCCATATCCTGGTCTGTGAATTCTAAAACACAGGGGTAGTATGAGCAGAAAAAGTGCTTTTTTTTATACAGGGGTTGCCTGTGTAAGATCAAACAGCCTGTAGCCAAGCTAATTGTTTCTGCAGCCTCTCTAAAAGGAAATCCCCTTTCCAACTCATCTCTCAAGGTAGAGCGCTGCTGCTTTATGTGACAAACCCTCCTCTTCCCCTATTACCCCTCCTGTTTTTGAGACATCTGTATGAGCTTAATCCACATGCAGTGTTCACCTGAGAAACATACAGGTTTACAGATGAGCAGACCTCTCACTCTCTGCATCCCCCACTGGTCCCCACCTTGTTCCCTGTCTGTAGCCTCCTTTTACAGGCAGATGCCCATGAGCTGTGCCTAGGTCTGCATCCTCCAGCGCAACACCCCTCCCTTTTACCCTAGCCATCAGCAAACTTACAGGGAATCCAGGCTCTGCCTCTACCCCTACCTCTCATTTAGCAAAACTATCAGCCCAACCAGCTGCAGTCAGGCCCTTGTACATAGAGAGATGCAACATGCATGTGCAGCTAATACACACCCCACCCCCCTTATACGACTCCATTACCCACACAGCTCTAGTGTTGAAATGCACATGAAGTCATGTACAAAAAAATCCTAAGCAGATCCGGAGGCAGTCGGGAGTTTATATTCTCGCTATGGCTACTGACGAATTTGACCTCTTCTTGTGCATCATAGGGGGGGGGGGGGGGGGTCCTCCAATAGTGGTAAAAGTTTCTTTGTTAAAAAAACTGTTAGAATACGCCGATCTTATGTTCAGCATGAAACCCAATCAAATCGTATGGTGTTACATCTGTTGGCAACCTATGTATGAAGAATTGTCAAACCATTATCTGTTTATACATTTTATAGATTCCCTTCTGGTGACATTTAACAATGACCTGTTGTTTCCGTCCCATAAAATAAATCTGGTTATTGTTGATGATTTTATGGAGACCAGTTGTAAAAATGATGAGATTGAAAAGGCCTTTACCAAATACACACACCACAGAAATGTAAGTATTATATATATCGTCCAAAACATTTTTTTCAAGGCAGGATAAGCTGCACCATCACTTTAAATACAAAATACATGGTGATGTTTAAGAATCCGAGAGATAAACAGCAGATAGTTGTTCTCACCAGACAAATGTATCTGGGCAAGACACATTTCTTTCTCGAGACCTTCGAAGATGCTACCAGAGAATCATATGGCTATCTCGTCGTAGATTTGAACGTGTTGATGCTCAAGGCTTACAGATTGAGGAAAGACATCTTTCCCCCTGCTTTGACAGTTGTATATGGTGAGAAAACAGCAGGCGCCTATAAAAAGAAGTGGCGAGCCACCGCTTTTCCCACACGCTGTAATTGCGTTCTCACAGTCAACAACATATCTAGCCGTCTGAAGAGGAACCTAGAGCTTTTAAAACTTTTAGTTTAGTCTTCACCCCACCAGAGAAAGGCCATCCTTTGTATCGCTTCAGATGACTTAATAGCGGCTATAGTGGAGATAGCCCTAAACATTTTGAAAGGTAACATATAATTTTCACAGCACCAGATTAGCATCCTGAAAAGACAAAGGCATGCAATAAAGAGTCTCATGGACAAAAGGATACCTCTTAAAATAAAGAAGAAGAGCAACGCAGTCTGGGGGTTTTATTGGACCCTTGCTAAGCTTTACCTTACCGCTGATCATGAGCCTTATCGGTAATGCAGTACACTGAAAAGATGTACTTGGAGGCAGATGCACTAAAGCTAAATGAGCCTTTAATGACCCTCCAACGAGGAAAATTTGATCCGTTGCATGCATCAAAGGGCTTTTACCGAGGAAGCCAGCAGCTAACGAAAACGAAATGGAGATGAGCAATTAGTGTGAAAACCCCATTGAAACGACATGCACTAACCTTTTCCGATTGCCTTTACGCAGGAAAAAGGCAGGAAATCTAACGAGAGGTCTGGACCTCTCATTAGGACAGCTCTGTGCCAGGAAAAATCATTAAGTGAAAAAATAAACAAATTTTGAGCCAATCCCAGCGCATTAGCAGAGCTAAAAGCGTTGTGATTGGTCCAAAGGACGTCAGAAAACACATCAAATAAAAAAAATAAAAAAAGGATCGGAAGGGGGCAAGGGCACTCATCAGGAGCGTCCTGTATGGACGGCCTTGCCCCCCCCCCCGAAAAAGCAAAATGCTAGCTGCCCCGGTCCCCCTCCCTTCCTGTTCCTGTGTTCTGCAGAGCTAACTCCGCCTCCCGTCATTCTTCTGCCCCGTGCCCCGCCCCCGCTGCCCCCCCTGAGGTCGACTACGCCGCTCCCCCCCTCCACCGAGACCCCCCTCCCTATTAACGACCCGAGCAGCGCCTCTCACCTCTTTCTGAAGCGCTGCACAGGCAGGAAGATCTATTGTGTTGGTTGTAGAGTCTCCATGACGTCTCTTCTTCCCTGGCCTAGGCCCCGCCTCTTTCTGACCACAGGTAATCGATAGAGGATGTTGTAACTGAGTGTTGTGGTACACAATAGTTTCACACAGTGCTTCTGCAAAAAGTCCATAATACTGCTAGAAAACAATAAACTATTACGAAGGTGTGCATAAGAATAAAAAAAGATTGCCGATGCTGTTCTGAGACAGGTAGAAGGCTAACCAGTGCTTGACGGGCTGATCATGTGGGTGGGTATTTACCACTAACACTAAAGGTCTCCGGAGCAAGTGCTGCCCAAGTAATCAATTGCCGGGCAAAATGTCTAAAAAAGATTCTGCAGCACACAGGTCTCCTTCAACAAACAATAAATCTGTACTGTGTTCATTGTTTTACATGTAGTCAAACAGGATGTTTCTTCGCTGGTTAACTTCTATTACATTGTCAAACACTCCGTAGATGATCATGTCTACGGTATGGGGCAGAGCATTCGCAAAATGGATTTCTGTGCGCAGATTACCGGTTTTGATGAAGGAGTAGTGATCTGCCCATTCCTGATCAGGTGGCAGATCATAAGCCAGCAAAGTATAACCTCTGTAAAATTCTGTATGGTCGATCATTAAAGCTTGTACCAGCTGCATGTATTCTCTCACACAAAGAACATAAGAGCAGTGGCATATCTTGGCTCAGGCCCACCCAGTGGTGGAACCCCACATCAACATCTCTCCTCCACTGCACCCCGGCATCCACCTGCTTGTGCGCTGAACCCTATCTCTCCCCGCTGTACCTTACAGGCATCCCCGGAAATGGTGCACATTCAGGGCAGGACTACCGCCGGCGGCCGCATTGGGCCAGCAGCAGTCCCGAAAGAGCGAGCGGTAAGCCCGCATTGGGCTTAACACCGCTCTGTAAAAGGACTCTGCATGATTTCTCTACATGTTCACCTGCAGTTTAACTGGCTGCATGTGGAGGTCACCACATGAATGCCTCAGTAGATCAGGTGATGTATGATGTTGCTGGCCTGTGCACATATCAGTGTGAGCCTTGCTGCAGAGAGCCTGGGCAGACAGCAAGTGTGGCTGCGCTGAATTACTGAAAGGAGGAGGAGGCGGTACTTGGACATCTTGGAGGACCCTGGGTTGGTAGTTGATCACCGAGAAGCTTGTAAACTCCCATGTGAACCCTGCAGGAACAACTTCCATCCCCACAGGATTCCTGCAAACCCACGTAACAGGGTTTTAAAAAACTTAATACAAAAAAAAAAAAAATACTCACTTGATACAGGGTGAGAAGAGTCCCAGAAGGGCTCTGATGCAGCACAAGGAAAGAGCTCCAGGATTATGAATGGGGAATTGGAAGAAACAAGGGGTTGCAGATTGAAAACAGCAGTGAGAGCTGCATTGGGGGTGTTGGTGCCGAGGCATTCATCACTGCCATGGATAGTGTGGGGACCCAATGTAGCTTCATTGCATGCCCCCTAGTCCTAGTATTTTTGGAAAGAGTAAACAGACGCTTCACTGAATATGTTATCTTATACATATTCAGTGTGCATATCCCAAAAACCTGACTGGTTGTGGGGAGAGTGAGAAGTAGAATGAGGATGATCTTTTATCACATGATAAAATTACTTTGAGGGATTGGCTTACTGAACTTTGTATAATATGGAGTCAGCAGCTTGCCACTACTTCTGCTGATGCTATTAACCTTTCCCTAGTGAAGTGGGAGACTTGGGGTCATGGTGGTTGCCAAGTAGTGGTTTTAATGAATGGAGGACAGTCGCTGGCAGAACCTTTAAATGAACAATATAATTGCCAAAAGTCTGCATTCATAGCTGTTGAAATGCACTATTCTCCTCTATGGCTCCAATACCTCCATAGGTCCCTTGAATCCACCTCTCCTCTCTTTGTCTACCTGGTTCTATGTCCTCCCCCAGGTCAAGTCTCTAAAGTTACCCAGTTCCAGGCAGGAAATTTTTGGCCATTCCTGGTTTTAAACTTACATCCCAAAGTAGTGTTGTATTTGTAGTCCCTGATCCTATCCATGGGAATCAGTGCTTCAGGTTCCATAATGCATGAGGGTTATCAGAAATCCAGGACTGGCCCAAAATCTCCCTCCTGGAAATGGCAGCTCAGCAAGTAGGACTACTTTTGGCTCAGTCTGTCCCTCATGATGGAAATAGTTGGCAACCTTAGCTGGGAGAGTGAACGTTGAGTGTAAGGCTGCCAACTGGATCCAGATTTGCAGGACAGGGTTTTATGCAGGGACTTGTAGTTCCTATTGCCCCATTGCAAGCCCTAAGAAAGTAAGACTACAAGTCCCAGCATGCACTGGGATAAACCCAGGACTGGCTCAACCCTGTACTGTGAATCTGGATCCAGTTGGCATTCCTAGTTGAGTGTGATTGTGTGATTACTGTGTTACTGAAGCATACTAACTGAGTACAAAGGGGTTTCTGCTTACTACAGCCTAGACCCAATTCATTCCAACCCTGGTAATCCTCTTTTATTGATATTTTGAGCAGTAACTAAAACCTATAATCCAGTACCTCTGCCTGGCTGCTTGCACTGTTTCCTAAACCAAATCCTTAATGCTTATATAATATCACTGGCTCTGTTTAACCCAACACAGCCCAACAGTTATTTACAGGCACACAATAAAATTTGTTTATGGTTCCAGGAAAGTTAAAATGTATCTTTTTTTTTTTTTTAATGAAGTGTTAATTAATTAACAACAGCCTAAGATCTGGTGGTTTCAGCTCAACCCTTTGAGTGAAATGAGGAATAAATGGTGATCCTAAATTATACAAGCAATGAGTTTCAGGTGGTGGAAGGTCCTCGGCTGCTAAGGCAGGAAACGGGTTGGAGATAGGGTTTTTTTTTTTTTTTTTGTAGGGTCAGGGTCTATCTATTTGGTTTTAGGAAGAGGAATGGCCTTCCTTCAGTTCTTTGGTAAGTCTTAGAAGATGTTTTTAGAATCCAGAAAATGAGCAGGAGATAGTGTAATGTGGGTTGTGGTATATTTAGTAAAGAGTTTGATAAAATTCTAAGGTCATCTGGAGGAGGGGGATTGGCTGTTTCTGAGTTGCAGGTTAAAAGAAACTATTTTGCTTAACTGGAATGTTATTACAGAGCTCTTCAGTTGTTTTAGTTTCCCTGGCTTGGAAATAGACTAAATATCATAAAGCCTAGGAAGCAGTGGTTGTCACTGTATGTTGATTTGATGTATAGTATTTTGCTTTGATTAAGAAAGTAGAAATCATTTAGACCTTAGAAGCTAATACTGTTATTTATGGCAGTAATGTAGAGTCACCCTGGATTTGGAATTTAATTGGTAATATTACCAGAGCAGAGCTGAAGGTAAATTACATTATGAATACAATACATAAGTCTCAGAGGGCTTGCAATCTGAACTGTTTGCTGAGGTAATGGAGGGGGTAAATGAATTTTATCCAAGGTTATCAAAAGGGTTAGGAGGTGTAAGATTTGAATCCTGATGTACCTCGTTTTTGGTAAGCAGCTCTAATCACTAAACTGCAGCCTTAAAAATGGTATATCCTGGTGATGTTACCAGCTTGAGTGAAGTAAAAAAAAAAATCATAATTGTTGATCTAATTTTATCTTACCAGCTGGAAGGCTATGACTCTGTTAATATTAATTTGCTGCAACATCTGCTCTAGAGAATTTTTTTTTCTGTTGTAATCTGGGAAATGTCTGACTTTCTGACATTTCTATGAACTCCAACTCTCTCATTTTAAATGAAAACCTTCAAGATTTAAAGAAATTAAATAGTTCTAACAGGATGAACAAATATTTATATATGGTGAAAATCACAAGCTTGTTATGCTGGCTACAGTTTATTTTTAATTGACCTATTTGTGTGTTGTGTTTTTCATTTTTAGTGTATTTAATGCTTCCATGGTAACACTACAAGACTTTTATTTTCAGCCTTGTCTTATATAAGACACTTTGTCTGTAGACTTACTTCAGTTGGGGTTTTTAGATTTTTCTGGATCTAGTAAGCTGTCAATTCCAAGCCATTATTCTTTGAGGGGCCCTTTTACAAAGGCGCAGAAGTGGAGCCAGGTTGATGGCGCAGGGGGAGCGAATGCGGCACGAGAGTGGACTTCTGCCGGTGCACATTTTCAATGCAACACGTTGAGGGAAAAAAATAGGTGCTGGCAGAACTCCATTTGGGGTAGCGGCCACTCCCCTGGCACCCCCTAACTACGTCATTGCACGTAAGGGCCTACGTAATGCAGCGCTTGCCAAATTGGCATTACTGCTCGGCTAGTGCCTGCGCCTGGTGGTAATTCTGAGTTTGGCATGCGCTGAAAACACATACTAGACAATAATGTTCTATTTTCTACCGTGGGGTGTTTCTGATGGTAATCAGCAGTTGGCACGTGCTGGAAAATTACCATATGGGTAATGCGTGAGCTCTTACCACTAAGTTAATGGGTGGCATTAAGGGCTCAGGCTGTAAATAGACACGTGCTAGTTTTCATATTGCTGTATGTCTATTTCCTGCCCTTCCCCAGAAAGAAACCCTTTTACCAGACATGCTGGAGAAGTGGTCCAGCGCGTTTTGGTGTGCCTTTGTAAAAGGGCCTCTGAATTTTGTAGAGAGGGAGACAATCTTCAAGTATCAAGAAATACAGTCGGAGACCAAGAAAATGTGGTAGAAAGATACAGAAATATTACCTCTGTCTTGAAAGGAATTTTTCAAGCACCCTAGCTGAGTTCTTCCATGACAAGGTTCAGAAGATAAACCTCAAATTCTCAACCAAACCTCCCCCAACCCCTCCGTCCTTTTCCTCCTTTCCCGAAATCACTGATGAGGAAACACATCTTCTCTCCTCATCAAAATGAACTACCTGTTCTTCTGATCCCATTCCTACCCACCTTCTTAACACCATCTCTCCTACTCTCACCCCTTTTATCTGTCATATCCTCAGTCTTTCACTTTCCACTGCAACTGTTCCTGATGCCTTCAAACATGCCGTGGTCATACCACTCCTTAAGAAGCCTTCACTTGACCCTACCTGTCCTTCCAACTATCGACCCATCTCCCTCCTTCCCTTCCTCTCCAAGATACTTGAACGTGCCGTTCATCGCCGCTGTCTTGACTTTCTTTCATCTCAAACTGTTCTTGACCTACTCCAATCTGGCTTTCGCCCTTTTCATTCAACTGAAACTGCACTTACAAATGTTTCCAACGACCTGTTACTGGCCAAATCCAAATGTCTCTCTTCTATCCTCAACTTTCTCGATCTATCTGCCGCTTTTGACACTGTTGATCACAGCCTACTCCTTGATACATTGTCTTCACTTGGATTCCAGGGCTACGTTCTTTCTTGGCTCTCCTTCTACCTCTCGCTTCGCACCTTTAGTGTACACTCTGGTGGATCCTCTTCTACTTCTATCCCACTACCAATTGGTGTATCTCAGGGTTCTGTTCTCAGTCCTCTCCTGTTCTCCATCTACACTTCTTCCCTTGGCTCTCTGATATCATCCCATGGCTTTCAATACCATCTCTATGCTGATGACTCCCAGATCTACCTCTCTACCCCCGAAATCTCAACCAGCATCCAGACCAATGTATCAGCCTGCCTGTCTGATATCGCTGCCTGGATGTCTCAATGTCATCTGAAACTTAACATGGCCAAAACCGAGCTTCTCATCTTTCCCCCTAAACCCACCTCTCCTCTCCCCCCTTTCTCTACTTCTGTG
This sequence comes from Microcaecilia unicolor, assembly GCF_901765095.1. Classification (NCBI taxonomy): domain Eukaryota; kingdom Metazoa; phylum Chordata; class Amphibia; order Gymnophiona; family Siphonopidae; genus Microcaecilia; species Microcaecilia unicolor. Next base: position 173,870,040 of record NC_044036.1, read on the forward strand.
GATGGCACTCTTTCTCCCTGTCTCATCAGCTTGTAACCTTGGGGTCCTCTTCGACTCCTCTCTCTCCTTCTCTGCTCACATTCAGCAGATTGCCAAAACCTGTCTCTTTTCTCTATAACATCAGCAAAATCCGTCCCTTCCTCTCTGAGCACTCTACCAGAACCCTTATTCACTCTTATAACCTCTCGCCTAGATTATTGCAACCTGCTTCTCACCGGCCTCCCTATTAGCCATCTCTCTCCTCTTCAATTGGTCCAAAACCCTGCTGCGCGACTCATTTTCCGCCAAAGTCGCTATGCTCACATTAGCCCTCTCCTCAAGTCACTTCACTGGCTCCCTATCCATTTCCGCATTCTATTTAAACTTATCTTACTGACCTATAAGTGCATTCACTCTACCGCTCCCTAGTACCTCTCCACTCTTGTCTCTCCCTACGTCCCCCCTCGGGTACTCTGTTCTGTGGATAAATCTCTTGTCTGTCCCCTTCTCCTCTACTGCTAATTCCAGACTCCGTTCCTTTTATCTCACTGCACCTCGCGCCTGGAATAGACTTCCCGAGCTTGTGCGTCTAGCCCTGTCTTTGGCCGTTTTCAAATCCAGGCTAAAAGCCCACCTCTTTAACGCTGCTTTTGACTCCTAACCACTACTCACTTGCCCTGTACCCTTTTTATCCCCACCTCTTTGATTCCTTTACCTCTTAGTTGTTCTGTCTGTCCTATTTAGATTGTGAGCTCTTTGAGTAGGGACTGTCTTTTCATATATGGTGTACAGCGTCGTGTATGCCTTGTAGCGCTATAGAAGTGATGATTAGTAGTAGTAAGTTCCTATGTACCTTACATTTGAACTCCAGAAAGGAAGCTCCTTAGCAAGATATAGCAAGATGTGTGTAATAGGTGAACATTCTCTGTAAATTTGAGAGACTTGAGATCATTCTCTGCATACCCTGACTTAGGAGTGAGGTTTGTTATTGATATGGTATGTGCAAAACTAATGATAAACAAAATACCTCCACTGGAATTAGTTTCTAGTGGTGGAGGTATTTTGTTTATTGTTGGATTTTGACATGTACGCTATTAATCTTGTGGAATGTGCAAAACTAATCCATTTGGAAACGTGGTCCCCTAGAATTGGCATAATCTTTAAATTCTAGCATGATCAGTCATTTGTTTTGTTTTCAAAGCAAAAATATTAACTTTTTTTTTTTTCCATCATGAAACCAGTTCCCAAGGATAACTTATTATGGAACCATTTTACTAAGCTGTAATAAGGAATGGGCTTAGCATGTCCTCTGTATATGCTAAGCTCCTTTCTTGTGTGGCTGTGAAAAAGCCTTTTTTTTTTTTGTTGTTGTTGTACTTGGTAACATTAGCATATGGCCATTTAAAAACAATAGGGAAGCCCTTAAAGCTTCCTACATTAACCCTGTGGTTACTGCTTCTATGCCCATTCTGTGCCCTTGACTCCCCCCCCCCCCCCCAATAAAAAATTACATAAAAGAAATACTGCATGCAAAAATGCCCAAACTATCACAGGATGCTTTAGTAAGTACTACTGGGCCATTTTTGCTGTGCTAGGTGCATGTTTAGTGACTTATGCAGCTTTAGTAAAAGGGGCCTATGTTTTAGTGTTACAAACCATCACTTCTTACACCCTGTTGATTAGGATTTTGTAGTAAATTGTGATGGTATTGTACTTGCATGGAATAATGATACTTCCAGGTGCTTAGAAGCCAAAAGGGGAAGGGAGAGCTCAGATGAGGCTAGTTAATGAAAATAAAATGACGTGCTGCACAGCTTTTTTTTTTTTTTTTTTTTTTTAACTTCCAAAATCTATAATTAGCACTGTGTGTGCTTCAAAGAGCATGGGATTTTAAAGATGGTATGCAAGACACCAAAGGTATCATCATCTTCCAGATTCTGTGTTTCAAGTGACTCCAGAACGTCTGCTACCAGTGACTTCATGGATCCGTGGTGCATCAGTTTATTGTACTCCCAATGGAGAAGAAACTGAGAAGGCAAGACCCAATCGAAGTAAAATCACCAAAGCAGATATTGGCTCTCCCACTAATTTCAAGTAAGGTTCTCTTTCTAGAGCACAGCTGGCATGACACGATACCTCAAAATATCAATGATAAAAGTGGTACTTTGCACCACTTTTAACATTGCTTAATGTGGTGGTCTTAAACCTCCTGAACTTGTATGTTGGGGGGGAAGGGAGTGGGAGTAGGATGATGATCCCAACAGATATTGTCCACGTGGCTTAATTTCTTTCAAACAGTTTAGCAGTTCTGCTATTTGGTGGGTATCATGGAAAGTTATATGTGCAGATTTTAGTGTCTGGCTCTGTTTAGGTTCTGTCTTATATGAATCCATGCTTGGAAGTCTGAAGCAGCATGTCTTATGTTGGCTGTCTATTTTACTTCATGCTTTTTAAGCAAAACTATTTTAACATGGAAAGTGCGTGGTTGGTTGAAGTGCAGCAAGACAAATATTGTATAGTCATGTGATTCTCCTGCACAATTAGGACTCTTTTCAGGCATGGCATCCTGAAAACCCAACTGGCTGCTGGTCCCCCAGAACGGGTTTGAAGACCTCTGCTATATAAGGATGCTAGGGGAAACTATTCAAGCTGTTCTGAATCTGTATGGTTTAATTAAAGCGCTCAGTGTTTTCCAAGTCGGTCCTGGAGTACCCCCTTGCTAGTCAGGTTTTCAGGATATCCACAATGAATATGCACGCGATGATCTGCATACACTACCTCCATTTTATGCAAATCTTTCATGCATATTCATTGTGGATATCCTGAAAACCTGACTGACAAGGGGGTACTCCAGGACCGACTTGGGGAAACACTGGTATACAGTTGCTACTTTACCCCAGGTGAATCAGACAGGATGATGTAGTCCTGATTTTTGCCCCATTGCATGACTTGAGTTTTGATTATCCCAGTGACTTTTGCCTTAAGTGAACCACAACTCTCTGCACGCAATGGGGCAAAACTGGGACTGGATCAGCTTGTCTGGTTGATCAGGAGAACCCTGTGCAACGTGTCCCCAAGCACTGCATTGTGGCCAGTGCAGAGGAAGCCATTTTTGCACCCTGTCTTGTGCTCTGTGTGACTGCACAACTCTGGGAATGACCCTGTGGTTGACCTGGGGTGAGAATGGTGACCATAACTTAGTATTGTCATACTCTTGTGATTTTTATCTTCCATGAAAAGCTTTAAATGTTGACTAACTCCTAAGTGTTTCTCTGTGTTGAGATGCAGTTCTTCTTTTCAGACATGTGTGCCATGTTGAGTGGAAGGCCTTGGCCGGACCTGATGTAAGTACAGTAATTAACTAAACTCGATGTAAGTATGGTAATTAAATGCTATCTGGTCTCCTACAGATGGCCGCTGTAGGACCTCTGTGTCTGTCTGCTTTAGCTTTCAGCATTTTCTATTGAAGACATAGAAATACCAGGATAGCAAAGTTGTGAACTTTGTTTTTTTCACTGTTCTTTCAGGGATATGTTCTGGCTTCTAGGTTGGGGGAGGTGGAATATGTGTACGTTCAATTGAGCAAAAATCGAGCTCATCTCTCTTTAATGTTGACTTTCTCATACTGGCTTTTCACCAAAGATTCTATTATTTGTCGTCTTCCCCCCCCCCCCTCCCCCAGGAAACAAAAGGGGTCATTTTATTAAATTGAGCTTTTATACAGATTGCCAAAAGACATCCAGATTATAAAGACAATTGAGCCATCTGCGTACCTCTATTTAAAAACAACATGACATAAACTTCTAGAACCAACACCGATAGCACACACACTTACACTTTTCTGTGAAGAAGATATAAACGTGTATTTATAAAACATCTGTACATCACAGTTCTGCTCCTGGGAATTCTTGTATCTGATAGAAGCACAAACGATGATCTTGGCATACATAGGTAACAGAAAACAATTTACTGACTCTATTGTAAGGACGACCAAAATAGGAAGAAATGAGTTGGTTAATGGCTTTTTGTTCTGTACCAACTTGCCTCTCATTGTTTTGGTTATGCACACTTATAAAACTGTATCACCAAAACCCCCCTCCCCCCACATACACACACACAATGTCTGTGAGAGACATTTACAGACGAAGCATCTTGGGACAGTCATACCACATTTAAATTAAAGTCAAATGGAAATCTTTAATATCCATAACCATGCTGAAATATCTGATTTTAATTTTCTTTTTTTTTATAAACGCCTTATCACAACACCGCATTAAATTACAACTGAACATCAATAAAACTCAATAAACCATGTCTTATTTTTTCCCCATATTGGGTTGGATTTAGTTAGTGGTGCTTAAAAGTGGGCAATGGGGAAAATTCACGCTCTGCTATTTTATGAAGGGTGCTCGTCATAGAATAGCGCTTTGACCATATTCTGGCATGCCCAATTTTGGACAAAAGGACTTAAAATCAGGTAAGCTTGGCATGCAAATTGGATGCACAACCCCAAAATTCTTTAACTGCACATAATTCTTGGGAATGCCCTTACATAGTTATGCTGCTCCCTTTTGGGTTGTGCATGAGAGGATATGGGCACAAACCTGTAGAATAGCATTCAAATCCAAATTAGTTAATTGATAACCAATTGATTAATGGATCATTAACTAATTTATTTGTGCACAGATCTCAGGATCACATGTAATTCTGAATGCCCACATAATGGGTGCCATATATAGAATCCAGGTAAGTGGTTTGTTTTGAGGATGAATGAGTGGAATGCTGTGAAGCTCCAGGGGCAGGCATGATTGAAGTGAGAACTGAAAAGTTAAGTGTGTATGTCAATAGATACTGAGGCAGGTGTGAGCTACATTCTCTGTCTTGCCAGGGAAATGACCAGGCCACTGTTTTTGATTTTTGTGATACCTACTGTCTGTCATTCCCCTTTTGTCCTCCTCAGTATAGACCTTTGGGAATGGAGCAGCTTTGATTTGGAAGGGGTTATTTGGGTCCAGTGTCTTGAGCTCTGGAAGTCCATACAACCAACTAATAAGAGGACATCTTTTGGGGGGGGGGGGGGACATTTCTCACATTTCTGCACATAGCACATCAAGAATTTTGTTATAAAAAATTTATAAAAAAGGGGGTCACGTGACGCCATGGTGCAGGGCTGACGCTGGTAAGCTAAGCTCCGCACATATTCACCCAAAAAGCTGACAATTTAGTGTGCCCACGGTGGGGAACGGCACTGTCTTGATCGCATAAGTCGGGGGAAACCGATATACGATTGGAGACCTGAAATTAGTAGCAGAATGGCAGCGAAAACGGTGCAGAAAGAGCGAGAAGTCTAAACCGACCGACACCAAGATGGCCGACCAACGCGATCTCGGAGAAATTACAATGGGATCAGCATGGATGACGGAGATTACAGCCGAGGTAACAGCAGTTGAGGCAGCGCCAGATAAATTGCAGCAACTTTTTGACCGGACCGAGGAGGCCCACGAGCGAATCGACAGCATGAGCTTGGAGCTGGATGAGGGCTTGCAGCGGGTATCAGAGATTGTAGAAAATGTAGGCGCACAGAGAGAAATTTGAGACTGGAGCGCTGCGTGCAGGACTTAGAGGCCAAGCTTGACGACTTGGAGAATCGGAGCCGGCGAAATAACTTGAGGTTAGTCGGACTCCCTGAGTCGTTAAAGGATAAAGATCTACCTGCCTTTTTAGAAGAATGGCTACCACAGACTCTACAAATAGCAGACAAACTGCAACGGTTCTGTGTGGAGCGGGCTTATAGAGTGGGGCCTCCGTGACAGCCAGCGACTAGACCAAGAGTGGTGATCCTAAAATGCCTCAATTTTCGACATAAGCAATATATTCTGGATGCAATACGTGGCGGCAGCTCCCTTTCCTATCAAGGGAAGAAGATCCTATGTTTTCAGGACTATTCCCACCAGGTACAAATGCAGAGGAAGTCCTTTGCACCATTGTGCATGGATCTTTTCAATAAGAAGATAGTTTGCGCTGCTATATCCCGCAAAATTATGCAAATCCCAATTCCTAGTATTAAGACTGTCACTTCTACTGATTCCTTGCCCAAGTTGCTGTGAAAATCCAGCCCTGTTAGATCTTCCAGATCTCCGTCCAGATTCTTTTGCGCTTCCATCGCCTCAACCACGACCAATGAAAGAGAATTCAGAACCAACTTGAGATTTACTGTTGCTGTTTATGGACATTATAGATTCATATTTTGTTTTATTTTCAGTTTAGCAGTAATCCTGTCTATATATTGAAAAGATTTTATTTTTATTTTCCTATTATTTCCTTTATTGTTCTAATTGTTTTTCTAAGAGTTTCCCCGTTATTTCTGTTTATGTAATTTAAATTGAAGTTGATATTGCTCAGATACAGGGGTAACATCAAACCCTAATACTGGCTAAGATATCATAATGTAGGTGTAAACCCTGTTAGTATCAACCAGTTATGCAATTGTTTAACTTTGGTGTAGGCTTACTTAAGTTGCATGTCTTTCTGTAGGTTTGACTAAGCTCCAAGTGCTTCCCATACTTCCAGGTCATTATGCATATGTCAAAATCCATGCATGACCTTTGTTAATATAAATTTTCCTAGGATTGACCATTTTTGCTGTATAAGGCAACCTCATACTTGCTATCCACTTTTTAGTGCTCATGATTGGATGCTAATGATGAGTAATAGTAAGGTCCAAGAACTCCGACCTGTTTAAGGATTCTGAATACCTACAACCTAAAACAGCCTGCAAACAGAGTACTAACCATCTATTTGTTGAGCCACCATAACAATGCTTAATCAAAACCACTATTCCTTCCCAAGACCACTGAGATAGATACATTGGATTATCTCCCCATGCACTATGCAACAGATACAATAGAAGCCATAGCAAGACCTGAAAGTGTTTATTAGTATGATCCACCTGAAATTGCTATTACCCACATACCGATACTTCATGAGATTTTGTAGATGAACTCATGGATTTGTCCCATTCATAGAACCTTTCTCACTACAGGTTTGAGTAAGTCTCAAGAGAGATGACATCAGGATTAAGGCCCAAGGGGTTGGGTAATATAAAGGGAATTCCATATGCCCAAATAATATATCACCTGAGAATGAAGTTTCCTATCTTGCACCATACCTTCTAGCAATTTGTAAGACCAAAACTCCCCCTCTCGTTTGATAGCTTGCCACCTTCTGGAATGGATGATGACGAGCTTTGTGTCACCCCTCTCCAGAGGGGGTGACAAGTGGGGAATGTATAATTATGGTACAGCCAGAGACCCCCCCACTGGAATGGTGGTGGGCCCAGTCATAGAGCTCAGGCCATTACAGACCTTGGCTGAGTCAGAAATCTGATGGCTGACATAACTGGGAGCTTACTGGAAAAGTATGGCCTAGTTTGTAGCCCGGATTGAGGCCTAAAAGTTAGGTAAATAGATATGGAAACAAAATGGAGGATTTCAACACAAAATGGAAGCCCGTATCTGTTACAAAGTGGAATTTTCTCTAATGTAAGTTAGAAAAACAAGTTGAGCAATGAGTGAGTCATGCCAGGTGCATAGAAAATAGGGAACTAGCTGTCCAAGAGAGGAGGGAGACTTTCCTGTGAGCAGGATTGTGGTCAGCTGGTGTGAGAGAGGAAAGGCGTAGCAAGATAGAAGCTACTCATTAGCATGAGCCAATCAGTGACAACCATGACATTAGCATAGATCCAATCAGGTATATCTACTGTCATATTACCCATATCCTGAGGGCACCTATAAAAATCCGGGTATTTCCTGGTTTGAGAGAGAGAAAAGGGTTGGCACTCTCTCTCCAAGGGAAACCAATGTGTCCAGCAGAATTGACAAATTACCTAATTGCTTTCCCTTGTAAAACCTCTAATTGGTAAAAGAAATTATAAAACATTAGCAAATAATTAACACCTGTTTGCAGCTTATTATATTCCTATAATTGATTGTACATGCCTGTTGTCAATCACTGATTTGACTTATACCTTAGCAAATAAACTCCTCATTCCAAATGATGATTTGTGGGCTTCACTTAATGATGAAAGGCTGTAAGTATAAATGCTTTTGCTATATCAGGCTATCTTTCGCGGCATTGTATAACTTGTAACCTAAATCCAGTTTGTCATAAGGCTGGTATCTATTCCTTGCCAGTGCTGAGAGGCGGACTAATGCGGGTCCCTTAGACCTAACGTCTCTCTCAGTGGCAATTCCTCTTAGAACTTCACAACTCCCTGATTACCCCAGTACTAGTGCTATTTAGAGATGGAGTCAGATTAAAGTCACTCTAGCCTTCTTGGGGGGGGCTCGGGACCCCTCAATTCTCAACACCATCAATGGAGTAACTAAACTCTTTGATAAGGTGGAGGCAACTAAAGAATATATTCAACAAAATGGGTCTGAACAGGCACAATAAAGAAGGAGAGGAGGACTACAGAATTATAGAGGCTTGATCCGGGATAAGGATACCCCTGGAGTGGCTTCAGAGTTGAGCATTTGTAAATGAAGTTGATATGAGAGACCTAAGGACGGAAAGATGAGGATACTAAGGTGCGGTGAGTGACTGGACATGAACAGAGCATGTTACCAGAGTGACTCGGGGACTTGGTAGTAGTCTATAAGAAGAAACTGACATCAGATGTTTATGTAGTGGATGGTATGGATGGTTCCCAGCTGACTCCCCGGGGCTGAACTGGACTTTGGAAGCATGCAGACTATCGATGAGGCAGAAAGCGGACATATACAGAACAGACCGTCTAAGGTGTCTTTCTGACCTTTGAGAGGGAGGTGGATAAAACTATATAAGGTCATGTTGGACAAGATGATGAGGAATGGATGTGAAAGTGGGTGGGTAAGAGGTCTGATGAAGGGTGAGTGCAGGTGTTATATCGTGACTAGTTCTTGGAACGGGTGGGGAAGTTGGGGTAGGGTTAGTGGAATGGGAGGAGGGAGGGATGAGGGTGTGGGGGGGATAAAGTAACACAGGGATTGGGTAATAGGATATCGAATGGTAATAAGTGGTAAGAGGATATACGCGAGTGAGTGGCCTGATGAGTGGCTATGCTGGGGAATAGTAGGGATGGTGCAGCTGGGACACCTTGCCTGCTGGACGATGGATGCAGTATGTCTGGTGATGCAAGTACGAGCTAGGGCTGATTAATGGGACTTAAAGTATACTCCTGGAACGTGGGGGGTATTTCCTTTCCTATTAAACGAAAGAAAATACTTCACAGCCTTAAAAAAAGAGGGGCTGATATAGCGCTTCTCCAAGAGACACATTTAACAACTCAGGAGCATGAAAAGCTGCGAACCTGGTGGGTGGGGACCATGATAGAAGCCCCGGCGGTGGGGAAAAAAGCGGGGGTTGTGATACTATTCCATAAATCCCTACAGGTGGAGATCAGGCAGATATGTGCTGATACTGAAGGGAGATATATCATGGCACAGGTGAATGGTACCACGTGCCTCATTAGTAATGTCTACGCCCCTAATGTTTACAGTAAACAATTCTATCTTAATATTATAAGTAAGATACAGCAGTTTAACATCCATCAGAAGATAATTGGGGGGGATTTCAATGTGGTAGCGGATCACACTATGGATAGGTCACACACTAAGTCGGGAGCGGCAATGGGGGCAGACAAAGGAATAAACCTGATATGTGGAGCATTGGGAGTAGTGGAGGTTGCTACACCCAAATACCAAAGATTACACCCACTACTCTAGAGCCCACCACACACAATCGAGAATTGACTACTTGATGGAAGATGAAGAGTTTTGGAGATATAGAAGAGGCCGACATTGACCCGACGATAATATCGGATCATGCGGCTATATATATCAAATATAGAGATCAGAATACACGGAATAGACAGGTTAGGTGGATATTCCCCATGGACCTGTATTATGATCCAGAATTCTGGACATATATTAGGGGGAAATGGAAAGAATATGCACTACATAATGCACCACATGTTGATACGCCGATATTGTATTGGGAAGCTGGGAAAGCTGTATTAAGGGGAGAGATAATAGCGTATAGCATTAGGAAGAAGAAAAGAAGAGATCAAGCAATCATTAGATTGGGGAAACAATTAGTACACTTAAGGAAGGCATATGGGCAACAATCCGCAGACTGTGTCCGAGACCAATTCTTAGCCACACAAGCGTCCCTTAACGAGATGCTACATCAGCGGGCCAGCAGGTCTGCCGAATATTATATCAACTATATAAGTTCGGTAATAAACCTGGGAAAATGATGGAGAGGTTGGTGAGGAAAGCGAAGGGGCAGCGGAGGGTGCTAACGATACGGGCACGGTCGGGGGGGGGGGGGGGTTGGTGCATACTGATGCAGAGATACAGGAAGTATTTCAAGATTATTATGCTAGATTATATACTAAGAACGATATTGATGATTTAGATCCCGACGTACCTGGAGAATGTCACTAAGCCGATGATCTCGGAGTAACAGCGGAGGGAGTTAAACAAGCCGATAGAAGTAGAAGAGGTCCTTAGAGAAATCAGAGGTAGTGCATTACATAAGGCGGCGGGGCCAGATGGCTTTAGGGCTGAATTGTATAAAATATTGATGCAGGACATCAGAGACCCTCTAGTTAATGCCATTAATAGTTCTGTGGAATTGGGGGAGATGCCGCAATCCTTGCGACTAGTGGATATAATGGTCTTTCTGAAACTAGGGAAGGATCTGACATTACCAGACTCATATAGACCAATATCTCTAATTAGTTATGAGGCTAAATTGCTGGCCAAGATTTTAGCTGCTAGACTGACTAAAGTACTGCCGAGAATAGTGGCGTCCCCTCAGGTGGGCTTTGTTCGGGAGAGACAGAGTGTGAAAAATATTAGACTGATCTTAGCTACGCTAGAGCGGGTGCATAGGGAAGGAGGAGACTCGCTCTTAATAAGCTTCGACGCCGAAAAGGCATTTGAAAGGGTTGAGTGGGAATTCCTATTTGCATCACTGCGGGCGTATGGATTTGAAGGATATTTTACACAAGCGATCTCTATATTATATAAGAACCCGGCGGCGAGAGTGCTAGTTAATGGATCACACTCTCGAAGTTTCTTAATTAACCGAGGAACTAGACAGGGGTGCCCTCTATCCCCGTTACTCTTTGCCATAACCTTGGATCCTTTGATACGGGACATCTTAGGAAATTCTGAGAGAGAGGGAATAAAACTGGGAACCCTAGAATTTAAAATCTCGGCCTTTGCGGATGATATCCTGGCTCATCTGGCGAGGCCGGAGAGGATGTTGCCGGTGTTGATGGTCTTTGAAGAATATGGGGCATTCTCTGGGTTTAAATTGAATATCCAAAAATCTGAGGGATTACCAACAAATAATAAAATAAGGGAGCACTGGAAGGAAGAGTTTCCACTGCGATGGGCGGACAAGGAGTTTAAATACTTGGGCATAACGTTAACCAGGGATTTGAGAAGCTTATACAGACGGAATGTGGATGAGCTGCTGCACTACACGGGACATCAGATAGCACTATGGGAGGGGCTGCCATTATCATTGAGTGGAAGAGTGGGTCTGTTTACAATGATGCTTTTCCCAAAATGGCTCTATGTATTGAGACAGTTGCCACTATTGTTACTGACTAAGGATCTTAAGAAACTTAGGAAAATGGTGTCCTGATTCTGTTGGGGTGGGAAGAAGGCTAAAGTGAAATTGGAATATATGTATGGGAGGAGGGGGCATTAGGGCTACCTGACATTAAACAATATAATTGGGCCTGTCTGACTAGGCACCTAGCGGATTGGATTTTAGACACCGAGGAACATACAGAATGCAGCACAGAGTACACACTGTTTAGACCTTATCATCCATACTATATGTTACATGTACAGGATAATATGCTCCCAAAGGGATGGGGTCAACACATATTATTACACCCCATGCGACGTACATGGCAGTATATATTAAAGCTTTTGAACAAGAATCCACAGTGTACGGATCTGCTCCCATTGGTTGGGAATGGGGCATTTGGCCCAGGGAATACACAACCGAGGTTTATAAAGTGGGCACAGGAAGGAGTAGTTTTGGTCCCCGATGTCATGCAAGACTCGGGGAAGGTTATATGTCGGGAGGCCTTAGAGGATATGGTGGGAGCAGAGATTGTGACATGGTATGACTATTATCAGCTACATAGTTACATTGGGCAACTACATAAAGACCGGTGTAATAGAGGGATATATGATTTATTGGCGAACCTATTTCTATCTCAGGGAAGGGAACAGACCTCTGTGTCTATACTGTATAAACAGATAAATATGCTCGGCCCACATCGTAGATATGAGGCAGTGGCTGGGGGGTGGTCTGCGGATATGAGGGTGGAGATTAGAAGTGGAGATATAGGTCAGTTCCTGAAGGAGATTGCATATAAAGTGACTAGTGCCCGACATAGGGAGATACAATATAGAATCATTATGAGAGCTTATTTTTCCCCCATACAGGCCTATCATGCAGGCAGGCTTCAAGAACCAAATTGCAGTAAGTGGAACTTTCAGAAAGCATCATTGTATCACATGTTATGGAATTGTCCAGATATTAGGAGATTTTGGGGTAAAGTTATGGAATACTGTGAGGCAGTGCTGCATAAGAAGATTCGCATGCTGCCCAAGAGCGTAGTGCTAGGAATGGGTGGGAGTGGGACAGATATGAGGCATACGGAGCGCTTATTCATATATAAGGCACTGATAATTGGGAAGCAATGTATTTTGCAATATTGGACCCAGGACCCAGGGCCCTCCTTTTGGCAGTGGAGGAATATGCTTCATTCCCTGGTGCTGATGGAGGCTCATGGCGTGCATTGTAGCCCTAGAAGTACACAACATTTCTGGGAGGTATGGGAGCCGTATGTACAGGCATTATCAGACAGGGCTCGTAGTCTATTGGTGAACTCACTCAAGATGTAGACTGATTGATGAAGAGGAGTGAAGAATAAGAATATACCTGTGTGGGAGGGTTGTGGGTGGTTTAGGGGTATGGGGATTGGGATTGAAGGGTGGGGGAGGGGGGATCAAGGGGAGGGAGGCGAGTGAAGAGGGGGATATTAAGGGTTTGATTTGAATAAGGGGATGGTTGATGGGGGGGGGGGGGGGATTAGTAGATGTTTCCATGCTCATATTCTGCTGGGGGGAGAATATCTAATGATATAATCACTGAACGATAAAGGGAGTTGGGGGAGGGGGAAGATAAAAGTTGAATGTGAATGTATTGTTTATTTTAGTATGTATAGACAATATAGGAGCATGGTGGATAGATATCTTCATTGCATCATTGTGTGTTTATGATGTTACAATAAAAATGATTAAACATAAAAAATTTATAAAAGCTTATCTGCATACAGGTGGTAAAAGGATAAGTTAATCTATACTGAATGGAAGTATGTTTGTTTATAGATTGCTCTCTATAAGCAAAGCTAATTTAAATTGGTTTACAATATATCATTTTATACAAGAAAATAACTAAAATTTTAGGGGCCCTTTCACCAAACAGCAGTAAAAGATGGCCTGCTGTGATGTCAGTGATACTATGTGCTAAGACCATTTTTTTTTTTTTTTTAGTGTGTTTTTTTTTGTTTTGTTTTGTTAAATGGGCAGTAAGTGGTCATGAGGTAATTTTAAAAATAAACAAAAATGGCTGTGCGGCCATTTACTTCTGGAGTTCTCATGGCCTCTGTGGTAGAGCTGATTTTTTTTCCATGCACAAACCTGGCAGTAGCTCTACTGCTGGGTCATTAAAGGGCCCTTTAACAATTTTTTGAATAAAACACAAAAATTCAAAATCAGATTTTTATCCACACAATACTCGATGTAGGCTAGCAGAATATTGACAAAAAGGAACTAAAACTAGCAGATAAGGTCAACAAGCTTGTTTCTTGATGCAATTTAGGCAGTAGACTGTCCTCACACTTGGGGAGCAGCTATCAAAAAGGCTTGGGACCTTCATCGTACTCTTGTGAATCAATGATCTGGAAGGGACCACCTGTTAACTACTCTGGCTAGATTTTAATGCTTACCTGGATTATACCACATATAAATAAGCAGGTATATTCACACAGAGAACTTTGTTCATTTTCTATTGCATTTTATTTGATTTGTAAATCGCTTTGACCTGCCAGTCAATAAGGACAATATAGAAAATATAAACTATATTCTATAATACTGATCTTACATTGAATCTTGGTCATCACTTTGTGGCCTTCAATCTTTCATTTTCAGAAGTTGTGTTTTTGGGCCTGTAGAATTGTCCTAAATGCAATATGTAGTTGACCAACTGCCACAATTTAGAGCTAGATTCTTTTTTTTTTTGTTTGTTTCCTTTAATACAGCATCCTCGAATGTCCAGTCCTTGATCCTGGGAGTGGGGTTAGAAAGGGTTAGCATTTCTACATAGACTTCAAAATGTCTGTACGTTAACTTGAAGGTGCAAATGTAGGCATCTAAAATTCTGGAGAGTAATTTTCAATGCAGCATTATGTAGATACATTTATACACTATTCACTTTCCCCCATGCTATCTGTGCATTACACAGTCATAAAATGACCCTTCTTTGTTCAGAAGCAAAGCAAACATTGTCCTCCCAGTCCTGCACTTTTGCTGCTTCATTTTGGTTGTATGTCTTGTTTTATAGGAAGTATTTTTTATTATCATGTATAACTTACAGACTAAGTCAGAGGCAGACCTAAGGAGACTCTTTAATGAAGCTGGTATTAGAGAAGAGCATTTGAAAAACCATAAAACATCCCAAAAGATTTTTGACATTATTGAGAAGAGAGGTGGAATAGAAGCAGTAAGAAAAGAAGTTTGTGAAATGGGTAAGTTTGTGGTGTTGGGTTGTGGTGTTTGTGTGGCTGGTTTGTTTTTTGTTTTTTTAAACAGAGGTTAATTTTTCATTGGCAACTTTTTGCTTTTCTTTTTTGTATTTAATCTCTAGATCGTTACTTTACATTTTCTAAGGCAATGTGACAAGCTAGTGCTATGTACATGCAGTCCAGCACATCAGGCTCCGTATGTGTTGAAGATATAATAAGCTAATGCAACTTGGGTGATCCCTGTTGTCAGAGTGACACTGGAGAGCTCAACAGACACTTACATTGTAACTTTTGCTGATGGAGCATATGGGATGAAATGTCCAGAGGTGCCAGATGTTGACTTGAGGACAAATAGAAGATGGCTTTCTCTTCTGTAGGAAATAGTCAGTGCTTCCTTTGCATTTCTTCCTTTTTCATTAGTATGTTTGTATTAAGCGTTACCTAGTATGCATTTAGGAAGTTGAGAGAGGTCCAACTTTGGGATTTATTAGTTTGCAAGGATATGTCTCTAGTACTGTTGACAGAGCAGATTAGCATTTCTCAGCTGTTTCAACAAATGTTTTTTTGCAGCATTCTGGTACTTTATGGTCTTGGTTCTTTTGTTCACAGTAGTTGGTGAGTTGTGTTAGGACTGTACAGTTGTCCTAAATGTAATGTGTAGTTAACGGAACCAAAACCAACTACCGCAACTCAAGTTAGACTCTCTTCTTTTACAGCATCTTCGGGAACGTCCAGTCCTCATCCTTCACTTCAATCATTGTCCTCTTCACCATTGATGAGCTCTAAAAACAAACCAATCAGATGGAGCTACCTCTTTCCAGCTTGCCACCAAAATCCTAGGGTATTAGCTTGTAAATCAAGTTGTAGTCTTTCAGCTGGCACTGAATTGCCTCATTTCCCTCCACCACCATCCCCTTTGTCATTTAACTGTGTCCGTTCAGATAATATAGACTCCCCCTCTTCTGCTCTGCCAATTGGCCAGCTTTCTTCAACTAATATATCTCTACAGCCAAGGCCGCCACTACCCTCTCCACCCCTTTCTCCTCCATTTACCTACAACTCTCAAACTGTGACGATGCCGGTTGCAGCACCATCACCACCAACATCTTGTTTTAGAAGAGCAACTCAAGTGGTTCGGTATGGACAGGCTTCTCAAGTAACACAGCTTGGGATAAAATCAAATAAGCTTCCTGTACTGGACCAGTCTCAGTTCCTGGATGAGATCAAGAAGGGTATTCATCTAAAATCGGCAAGTGTTGAAAGGTTTTTGCCTGGATTTTTTGTTGTCTTTTTTTTGTTCTGCAGGATAGCTTTGACATGAACTATGCTATTACACATAATTCTTAATCTTGTTCATTTGTTTAATTTTAAGTTGATTTCAGGTTTAAAATACCATTGAGATTATAATCAAAATTATAGAACAGTAGTTCCACAAATTTGTCTGGAGCCCCCTGGCCAATTGGGTTTCAGGATATCCCCAATGAATATTCATGAGTGCTCCATGCCCTGCTTCTATTGCATGCACATTTCTCATGAACATTCATTGTGAATATCCAGAAAACCCAACTGGCTGGGAATCCACAAGATAAATTTTTAGAGAGCTCCTGTTGGAGAATAAATGTGGTCTGCTTTTTTTATCACTTGGACAGAGAAACTGGCAATTTTCTTAATCATTTTGGGGAAATATTCCAGAATGTCACATTGCTCTGAAAGTGAAAAGGTTCCTCTTATCTGAGGAAGGGAGTGTGTGATGATCTTCTGTTGAGGAACATAATTTTCAGCACTTAGTTGAAAAATGACTTCTAAAAAGGGGGGAGGGTATTTGCTTATAAAACTGAGAAACAATGGGTACGTGAACTATGTAATCTTTATGGCAATGCTCTGTTGGCAGATAGAAGAATTAAGTAGAAGCCACATTCTTGAAAGTACTTTATTCTTACTGTGTTTGGATGAAGCTTTTCCTAGGTATTTTGGAACAACTGTATAGAATGCAAATAATTTAAACAATTGTAAGTCTTTCAGTTTTCAATGTGCAGAACTTTGCACCAGCTCATGTTTTTATACAGGCACTTAAAATTGTTTTTTTTCCTTGCCTCTACAAGCTGATGAGGATAATTTACATCCTTTACTCCGCTCTCCCTTTAAATAATCCTGCCTTTCTTTCACCATTGTTGAAACCTCTCTATTGGGATTCCCTAAATGGCTTGTTTCACTAATAGCTTTCAAGGATATTCCACATTGAATCATGCGCTCTTGGGCGATTGTCATCTCCCCCCCCCCACCCCATTTTAGTTTAAAAGTTGCTCTGTCTCCTTTTTAAATGTTAGAACCAGCAGCCTGGTTCATCTCGGTTAAGGTGGAACCCATCCTTTCAGAATAGGCTCCCCCTTTCCCAGAATGTTGCCCAGTTCCTACCAAATCTAAATCCCTTATTTTTTCACCATTGTCTCAACCATATATTGAGATTTCAGAGGTCTGCCTGCCTCTTGGGTCCCGGGTGTGGAATGGGGAGTATTTCTTAAAGTGCTACCCTGGAGGATCTGGGTTTCAGCTTTCTACTCAAGAACCTAAATTTGGTTTCCATAACATCCCTTCCAATGTTTTCCAATGTCATTGGTACCCAGCACTGTCTAAAATCCTATGTAGATAATGTGTGAGGTCTGCCACCTTCACATTAGGCAGGCCAATGACCATGTGATCCTCTTATCCACTAGTCACCCAGCTATCTATATGTCTAATGATCAAAGCACTAACTGCAACAGCTGTCCTAACCCTTCCCTCTTGGGCAGAAGCTCCTGGAGACACATCCTTGGTGTGAGAGGATATTGAATCCCCTGTTGGGCAGGTCCTGGCTATAGGATTACTTCAGGATGATGCTTTCCATTTAGGAGACCTTCCTCTTCCAAGGCAGCACAGGGGCTGCCAGACTGGAAGAGGAACATCTCTACAACATCCTTGTAGGTCTCCTCTACCTCTGTTTCCCTCAGTTCCTCCAAGTTTGCTACTCTAGTCTAGAGAGAACTGACTCGTTTTCTGAGCGCTAGGAAGGTAGTCAGGTGAAAAACATCAGCAAAGGTGGTAGATGGACAGCTCAGCCTTTCAGTGAAGAGGGGGAGGCAAAGGAAAGCCTGGGATAAGCAGAGGATCCCTAGTGAAAAGAGATGAAGTGGAAAAGCATGAAAGAAATTGGACAGAGTGGATGGGTGTTCTGATACTTACCTCTACAGTCCATTGAAAAGTAATACGAGGAAACCTATGGAATGCTGATTTTTTTTTTTTTTCTCAATAACATCTTTAACAGGTGGATCCTGCATCTGAAACTCCTCAGCCATCAAATGATGGAGGAATAGTAGCTGCTCTTATGGAGGTTATTCAGAAGAGGCACAAAGCCATTTTCTCTTCAGGTATGTTCACATTTGTCAGTAGTGTAACTACCTCAAAACGAGTCCTCATTGACTACTGATGATACAAGGGAATTGTTTATATTTTATTTTATAGCATTTATATCCCACAATATTCCCACCCATGGGCAGGCTCAATGTGGCATACAACAATCTATAAAAACATACAACAATTCAGCAAACAAACAATGTCATAATAGGGTAAGGGAAATAGCTAAGGAGGGGAAAGAGTAGGGGTGAACAATGTGTCGCTATGTCAGTTGGAATTCAGAAGGAAGAGATGCCAGGTGGGTTTGAAGGGTATTATGTTGCATCTTATTTTCTTAATTCACATCCTTTTTCCATTCTTTGAAGGATGCATTTTTGGCTCTAATAGCTTCTTTCACTTCACCTTTTAACCATTCTTGAGGTCATGTGCTCTTCTTTCTTCCTTTATTAATTTGTGGAATACATGTGCGCTTCCAAGATTGTTTTTAAATAACGTCCATGCCTGCTTTAAAGTCCTAACCTTTGCAGCCGACCTTTTTAGATTCTTTTGAACCATTTTCCTAGTTTTGTCGTGATTGCCCTTTCGATAATTAAATGCTGCTACAGTAGATTTCCTTAGTGACTTCACTCCAGATATCAGCTGAAATTTGATCATATTATGATCACTGTTTCCCAGCAGATCCAATACCATTACCTCTTATATCGTGCCCTTCATTCCACTAAGGATTAGATCTAAAATAGCTCCTCCTCTTGTCGGCTCTTTGGGGTTACCCTAACTTCTTCCCTTTCCCTTAATCTATTTAGATACAATGTTTCTGTATCAGTATGTAAATTGTAAACCCTTCCATAGCATATATGCTGCAATTCTGAAATTTTTCATATTTTCATGTAATCTTCTGGGATGGCTAACTCACAAAGGACTAGATTCCCCTAAATCATTTGCTCTTCAGAGGCTAAAACTAGGTGAGAGCCAAATAGTACTGTTGTAAAGCAGAATGTCTCATCTTTTGGGATAGGGGGAGAAACTACATGCTACAAAATGGACTTTTCCCGAAGGAAACATTTTACTCACCCCAATACCCAAAGATGCAAAGAAAAGTGCCAGTGAACTAAGTACAGACCAGTAGCATCCATCCTCTTAATAACCGAATTAACGGAAGGGTTGGTGACCAAGCAACTTATAAACTATTTAGATAAATTTTCAATACTTCACGATTCCCAGTCAGGATTTCAGTCTAACCACAGTACTGAAACTGTATTAGTAACTCTCATGACTAAATTCAAACAAACGATTGCATCTGGTAAGAAAATACTACTTCTACAATTTGATATGTCAAGCGCTTTTGACATGGTTGACCATGGAATTTTATTATACATCCTTGAATACTTCGGAATTGGAGGCAACGTCCTCAATTGGTTCAAGGGATTTTTAACCACAAGATCATACCAAGTGATATCTAATTCGACTATTTCAGCCGCATGGGTACCTGAATGCGGAGTACCACAAGGATCCCCCCTCTCGCCGACTCTATTCAACTTAATGATACCCTTGGCCAAATTACTATCAAATCAAAACCTTAATCCATACATTTATGCAGATGATGTAACGATCTACATCTCATTCAAACAAGACCTAAAAGAAATTTCCAATGACATCAACCAAAGTCTCAATATCATGCATTCTTGGGCGGACGCATTTCGGCTAAAACTCAATACAGATAAAACCCAGTGCCTAATACTCACCTCACAACACAACAAGAAAGAATTCACTGCCATTAACACACCAACTCTAAACCTTCCTATTTCAGAAACCCTAAAAATTCTTGGTCACTATTGATCGACACCTAACACTAGAGAACCACGCGAAAAACATAACCAAGAAGATGTTCCACTCTATGTGGAAATTAAAAAGAATAAGACCTTTCTTCCCAAAGAGTGTTTTCCGCAACCTGGTACAATCAATGGTGCTCAGTCATCTAGACTATTGCAACGCACTATATGCCGGCTGCAAAGAACAAATAATCAAGAAACTCCAGACAGCCCAGAACACTGCAGCTAGACTCATATTTGGCAAACCAAAATTTGGAAGTGCCAAGCCACTACGAGAAAAACTACACTGGCTCCCACTCAAGGAACACATCACGTTCAAAATATACTCATTAGTTCATAAAATTATCCATGGAGATGCACCAGCTTTCCTGTCAGACCTGATAGACCTACCACCTAGGAATGCCAAAAGATCATCCCGCACATTCCTTGATCTGCACTTCCCCAGCTGCAAAGGAATGAAATACAAAATAATGCATGTGTCAAACTTTACCTACCTGAGCACACAGTTATGGAACGCACTGCTGCGCAGCTTGAAATCGATATTCGAAAGAACAAACTTCCGCATACTATTGAAGACACATCTCTTTAATAAAGCGTACCACAAAGATCAACAAATGTGAATGCTCAACTCGCACATCTATATTCAGAACTTGTTTCATAGCTGCTTGTACACTATGATCTCGTTTATTTTTTTTGTTTTACTATCATCATGCTGACCAAGATCCTGCAATACCAAATGTTTACCTATTAACATTCCTCCACTACTCATGATGTATTGTAAGCCACTTTGAGCCTGCAAAGAGGTGGGATACAAATGCGATAAATAAAACAAAAGGTAGAATTTCCCCACAGATGCCAAAGAATACCTTCCACTTTACTTTCTGAACCCATTTATAGTTTGTCTATTTTGCCTCTGTGTTACCAATACTACTACTATTTATCATTTCTATAGCGCTACAAGGCATATGCAGCGCTGTATACCATACACAAAGACAATCCCTGCTCAAAGATCTTACAATCTAGATAAGACAGTACACAGAACAATTAAGGGTAAGGGAATAAAGAGGTGAGGATAAAGGACAGGGATCAGGTGTCTTTTTGCAGTGCTATCTTTTCATAGGTAAAGTTGCTGCTGCCTCAGGCACCCCTTGGACCCCCATTTATTCTAGAATCTGGCAGGACTGTGGCTGTATTAGTGCATGTACACACGTGTAACACTCGAAAATCTCCACTCCATTTCTTTACATGGTAGGGTTCTTTATATCTTATCTGATCCATGGATAAATCCTTATCTGTTCCCTTCTCTACTACTGCCAACTACAGACTTCGCTCCTTCTGTCTTGCTGCACCCTACGCCTGGAATAGACTTCCTGAGTCCCTACGTCTTGCCCCATCCTTGACCATCTTTAAATCTAGATTGAAAGCCCACCTCTTTAACATTGCTTTTTCTCGCTTCCACTTACCCTCCTCTCCTTTTTCCTATACACATTAACTGATTTGCTTGCTTTATTTTTTGTCTATTAGATTGTAAGCTCTTTGAGCAGGGACTGTCTGTCTTCTATATTTGTGCAGCGCTGCGTACGCTTTGTAGTGCTATATAAATGCTAAATAGTAGTAATGTACAAAAAAGTCTTACCTGCTCTGTCCTATACTGTTGGGCTTTCCTCTTGCCTGGAAAAGCATAGTTGTGTTGGATCTTTGTTCAACATTATGACAGTACATCGAGCAAGTTCAGAAGGCATAGGTCACAAGTCTGTGGTGGCATATTGACTGCCTTGCATTGCTACATGCTTAGCTTGCACACATTTTCTGTGTTTTGAGGAGAGCTCAAATAGCAAGTGAATTGCAAGAACTTGCTTGGATAAGAGAGAGAGCTGGGATCTAGCACCATGAGCATCTATGTCAAACTATTAAGGGATATTCTTTCTCTTCCCTCACCTAGCCCTTTCATCCCTTATGGGTCATGGATTTGAAGTACCATCTTTCTGTGGGTACAACCAAAGCAGTTTGTTATATTACATGTAGGTACTTTCTCTGTCCCAAGTGGGCTCACTTGCTCCATTGTGGAGCTGTGCATGAAGGTTCCTTCTGGCCTCTTGATTTTGCTGTTCTTTAGTGTCTTTCTCCTCCCACCCAATCAGGTAAGTAGATGTGACCTGTTTGGGGGGGGGGGACAAAAAGAAAAATGGTTTTGCTCACTATCTCGCATGCTGGACTTGAACATGGCTAGTGCGTGGGATTTGGGCCTATAAACAGAGGAGTGTGGTAGCCGTGTTAGTCCACTCTTAAGGTTATCAATATAAATCAAACAAAATAAAACATGGAAAAGAAAATAAGATGATACCTTTTTTATTGGACATAACTTAATACATTTCTTGATTAGCTTTCGAAGGTTGACGAAGAAGGGCAACCTTCAAAAGCTAATCAAGAAATGTATTAAGTTATGTCCAATAAAAAAGGTGGTATCTTGTTTTATTTTGTTTGATTTCTATTGATGGCCTATAAACAGAATGGACTGAAGTCGTCTTAGTCCTAGCCCACACCACGGAATCCTTCTGGAGGATTTTGTTCACAAAATAAATACATCCAATAGCGCCCTTCACTCTGTTAATGCTGAATGGCCAATGCAATTCATAAGCTGAAGATAATTGGTTATACAACTTACTGTAGCTGCATATTGTAAACTTCCAAATCAACCAAAACCACTTTTGTATTACAGAGAAACTTTAGACATAGTATTAGCAGGAAAATTGTTGAACGGTTTAATACATTGTGTCAGCCAGATATTTGAGGCTGTGTTGGTTGGTGCCATCCATAAATGATTTTTCTTTATAAATGGATTAACTTAGCAACATTTAAACTTGCAATTTTTTTGCTGTCCTATACTAGAACTGTTGCTTTCTTCCCCAATTGCTCTACACCTAGGGACTGATGCAGTAAGCTGTTATCATTTAGTGTAGTTTTACTCTGGAGTTTGTTTGTTTTTTTAATTGCAGTTTTAACTATATTTTACAAAAGCACAAAGGAAAGGTATGGAAAAATAAAGGAAACAAAAAGAAAATGACATTACATCCAAGCCCACCTCATGGGGAGTAGCTAGACTTACATATAAAGAATTAAACCAAGAAGATCCCTGTTCTGCATTCCCAATAACCACTATGTATGTACCTTCGTTTTGAGTATGAGGTTTATCTGAGAGAGAATTCTCTAAGGGCTTGTTTACAAAGCTGGGCTAGCGATTCCTCTGTGGTAAAGGAGAGGAAGCCTACGGGAATTGAATGGGCTTCCTCATTTGCCATGTGGGAATTGTTAGCATGGCTTTCTAAAAGAAGCCCTAGATGCATGGGATTAAAGATCCCATATTAACAAACACAGGGAAAGAAGAGGCTCCTACCACTTTCAGCAGTTTAAAAAAAAAAAAAAAAAAAAAAAAAAAGCCTTCCATCGCAGTTGTGTAGACTTGGAAGCACCATTATATTCTGAACACAAAAAGGCAAATGTATTTTTGGAAAACTTGCTTTCAAGACTGACATATCTGTTGCTCAGACTGAGAAGTAACTAATAAGAGTTATCTTGAGAGGTTTCTAAAAATGCCTAAACTATCTGGAGAATGAAGTAAGTCAAAAGCTCCTTCCTGGTAACCAACGTAGAAGTTAGAACCTCTAGATGAGTAATAAAGATTACTACTATTCAGTTTTACTGATGTCCTATCTTGGTCTAAGAAGTTTTCCAATGCATCCTCGGTAAATTAACTCAACTGCAATGGATTGTAAGGTTTGAACATTTTACAGGATAAATAGACCACACATCCTTCAAAGAAATATTCCCACTAAGAGAAGGAGCGATGAGTTAGAGCACATGGCACTTACTGATTCTGGTACTGAAGCTTCTCCCAGGTTAGAGTCTGGATTAGGAGAAGCACCCCCTAAAGGAACAACTTCTCGGAGGCAAGAGTACTTTGTATAAACAAGGATCTACTGTATTACTGCAGATGGAAGGGGTGGGGTTCAATCACCTGACATAGCAAAATCTCAGGGAGGGAGCAGACCTTATTATGCCTAGAGCAATGGGGCTGCTAAAATGAATCGCATACCGATCCATAGGTTCCTTTACCACATTTGGTTTTGCTTGCTCCCTGCCTTGTTTTTCCTATTGAAAGGAGCAAGAGTGGCTGTTTTCTAATCTTAAAGGCTAAAATAGAAGCTGTAACCTAAGAATACTTAATTTTCCCTGATTAGAAACGGTCTCCAAAACAGTGACGTAGACACGGGTGGGCCGGGGCCCATCCAACAGTAGCACATGCTAATGAAAATGCTGATCTCCACAATACTGGCACCTTCGCATGCTCAGTTTTCAGCGTATGCTTGCTGCAGACTACCAAGGTGGAGACCGGACAGAAGCATTTTCCCACCAGCTGAGATATGTTTTTGATGTGGGGGTGGTGGAGAGAACATTTGGTGCCCACTCACTTCTTGCCTAGGCCCACCCAAAATCTGTTGTCTGGCTACGCCCCTGCTCCAAAAGAGTTATTTGTGAGATATATAAAAAAAACCTTGAATGTTCCACTAGTAATTCTACCATCGATTGTGAAGATATTTCTCTTGCCCCCTTTGACGAGAGTTGAGGGTGGAACTTGGTTGGAAAGGCAAAGGCTCCATTCCACGGAACCATTAGATGTCTCTGGACTATTGGTGATATCTGATACAGAGACGGCTCAGCCTGCAAATCTCTGTTAAACTGGCCTTGTCTGATAAGGATTAGGTATTAACATTTGTATGTTAAAACATTGTGATAAGACCTTTTTGAACTGTAAGATCTCTCAAATGCAAAGAGGAAACTGTTTCTTTTGCTGTGACCTAGAGTTTTGCAGATGGAAGCTCTATTTTTTTGTTAAAGATTCCCTGTAGAGGTGTGATAAAGTATAGGTCAGTGCCGAGGACCCACAGTAGTAGGGGGCCCACTCTCCCCTAGCTTCCATCTAATGTAATCACTTTTGATAGGTGGTTAGGGGCCCAGGGCTCTTTATTGCCTGAGGGCCCAGAACACTGTTGGTCCACCACTGCCTTTGAAGCATTCTACATTTATTTCTACTAAAGTGACTTTTGAGGAACAGAACAAGACTTTACCATATTCTAATTGATCTGTGCAATATGCCAGATGTTAGCTCATTTCCTTTTAAAATTTTCTTGTATATTTTGTCCTACTTATTGAGTAGTTGCAGTAATTTACCACATAATAGAGACTGTACACTGACCTTCTTTTTCCTCATTACTATTTTTACTTTTCAGTACAAGTGGATGCTTGATTAAAAAAAAAAAAAATTAAAAAAAGTAACCCCCCTCCCCATGCTACATTGCAGCCCAGGAACAACCATCCATGGGAACCCTGGGGGCTTAGTGGCTATCTCCCCAGACTCCACCCCCCCCCCCCTTGTGTACTTCAAATAGGGAAGCAGGAGCTATGACCACCTGCTCTTGCCTTTGTGGATACACCTGACCCCGCATGGAGTTGGTTTGTCAAATAAGGAAATTGGTGCTTTTATTTTGCAGACTTTGCGGTCAGTTTGTAAAATATGGCAATTATTTCACTTGGTAAACTGACTCTGCATGGTGTATCTTGACACGTCGCATGGAGTCAGGTACTGTTATTTTCCAACATGGTGCCATGGGAGTGAGAGTGAATTGGTGTTACTTTTGCCACCCACTCTGGAAATGTTCTGGGAGTAGATATCAGGGAGAGGATCAACATGGAATCCCCAGGGTGGTTTTTTTTTTTTTTTTTGGGGGGGGGGGGGGGTTGGGTGGATCAAGGTTGAAGGACCAGGGGCCACTTGTGTTGCAACAGATTTTATGTGGGGCATATCATAGGGTTGCCAACTGGATAATTTTGCAAAGAGGAGGCTGCCAGCCAACAGGACAGAAAACTAACCAGTATAAGTGCCGATTTTGTTGCTAATTGCTATTCACTCTTAAGTTCCACTGCTGTCCTTATGCCTATTTCAGCTTCTACTAACAGCAAAACCATTATGAAACTCATCACCTGTGGCAGCAGCAGTGGCACAGGAAACAGCAAGAGTGGGGGTCCTGCCTTTAGCCCATGCACATGCTGAGGTGGCTGTGCCATATCCTATACCTTCTATGTTGGTCAGCTTTGGAAGGCTGGGGGACACAGTAGAGCTACCTCAGTGTGTGCATGAACCTGTATTCATGCCACCACAGGAAATGGCAATGGTGCAGCTTCTGGCGGAAGAGTACTGTAGATACTGAGTGAGGGAGAGGATAGAGACAGGAGGTGGTGGGTATAGGGGTGGGAAGAGGAGGGAGATGCTGGACATGGGGAGAAGAGTTAGTGAGACTAGGGGAAGGGGAATGAGAAGGCTAGGATGAGAAAAAAAGAAAGCTGTAGGTAGATGCAGTAAAAAGGAGGACATTTTAGGGAGAAGGAGTGAAATTTTGGATAGGGAAGCAGAAAAATAAATGGAAGAGATCAGTGTAGGGAAGGAAGTGAAGACAGGAGGAAAGAAGAAATAGCAAACAGAATTAAGGGAAGACAGAGGAAAGCAGAAATCTAGGGCCAAAATTATTAGAAAAATGTTGTTTTCCCCTTTTGGCTATCTTATTATTGATTGGAATATGTATCTGGCAGGTGTTAGACATAGCTGGGGCCCAGCCCAGGGCAAAAATGTGAGGGGGCCTCAAAAGTCCTCTAGCAAGCTGTCGCATTCAGGCAGGATTGGAGGTCAGGCTAGGTGCCCTGTCCACATCCCCCCCCCCCCCCCCCCCCCCCCCCACACACTCATATTTGACATCTGCTGTCTGTTTACACAGTAAAGGGGAAATGCAGCGCTTTCTTTGGTTTTGCACTGCATGCAGCGTTTAATTTCTTGGTTTCCGTTTTTTTGTTTGGTCTATATATGTCTTTCTCTTTCACTTTCTGATCACTTGTTTTGTATTTGTATGTGTGACTGAAGCTAGGTGTTCTGTTGGCATGACTTTTCTATATGGTAATCTGTAGTAATGCTGTTCAGTTTTTCCCAAAGTGTTTTTTTTTTTTTTTTTTTTAAATGAGAAAAATCATAGCACAGATTGTTGGGGAAGGATTGGATGAGTTCTGTGGATGTAGATTATGTTTGGATTTAATACAGTATGAAAGAGTATATATGTGTTGGCGGACTGAAGAGGGGACTGTGAATTGATGAAGGCTGAAGTATTCAATTTCTCTTCTCGATGTGGCCTGGAAGTCACCATCCCAGGATGCAGTGAGCAGGGTTGGGTGCCACGATTTTGTGCAGGGCAGGCTCGAGGCAGGAGAGTAGGAGGTGTTGCTCCCATCCTTCTCCTTCCATCTTTTTCCAGGCATTTGGGGGAGGGGGTGTTCCGATGGGAGGGGTCACTAAATCACCAGGGCCATCATTGCTTTTGGGGAGATGTCAGGAAGGGGGTGCAGGTTTGGAGGCTCAGGGTCGCTAGACCACCAGGGCCATTCCTGCCTTGGGGAACCAGGAGGGGGTTCAGGGTTTTTGATTCTTCCTTGGGGGGGGGGGTGTTGGGAGGGGGGGGAGCATCAGTGGGGGGTCATGGTCCACTGAGGCCACCAGGGATTTATTTGTGGGAGGGGGTTCAGGAGGCATAGGGGGCTAGGGGTCCACTGGACCACCAGGGACTCTTCGCACTGGGGGTTGGGAGGCACAGGGGGATCAGGAGGTGGTCAGTGGACCACCAGGGATGCCAAAAAGTTCTTTGGGGGGGGGGGGGGTTGGGGGGTTCATACACTGAGCGCTTACCTTATGGCAAGTCTGCTTGCACAACTATACAGTGCAAGCAGACTGCTGCCCATAGCAGATTCAGACCTGCTGTGAAACTTTGCAGGTTAAATGTAGGCACTCTATGCACGGAACTGTCTGTGCATTACTTGGAATGCTTATTTTAATACTAATGAGCTCCTTGTAATGCATTTTTATAAGGTTTTTGGTAGCTGCTAATGCCACACTTTAGAGCCATGGAAAACCCTTGTGTATTACTGGCTAAATGTTTGCATTAGACTGGCTACAACCAATCTAAAGCAAACATTAAAAGCAGGGTAAGCTTTGTGTATCAGGCCCTAAGTGTCTTGCTGGGGTGGGAAACTGTGTTTAACTTAGCCTCCAGGAGTTAATTGTACACTTAAGGAAGACTGCCAAGGTACGAGGTTAACCATGAAATACATTCAGAGAGTGCCTGATTTTTTTTGGTGTATATCTAGTTGAGGCCCAAGATGGCATTAAGGGGGAGAGAGCCATTAGGGGGGGGGGGGGGGGGGGGGGAGAGAGAGAGAACTGACTTGAATTAAAAAGACTAAGCCTGTGAAGTAACAGAACTGATTACTGTCCCCTCCAAGCTAAGTGGGAGTTCATCATCTACAGTCCTGCCAGTGGGGGGTGCTGTTTCACTATCTTATTTTCAATACAGTGGCATAGCCAGACCTAGTATTTTGGATGGAACCTTCCACGCTTGCCCCCCCCCCCCCCCCCCACATATGTAAAATTTTCTTACTTTCCTCTCAGCTTCCTCCCCCCCCCCCCCCCCACACACACATCCAGCAGCCGGGTATCTGCCTTGTCTCTGAACCCCCTTCCTGATGTACCTCAGAGTCAGCCACAGCGATTCATTTTCGCTGCCTGCACTGGCCAGGCTTACTACCCTTGTTGACATTACTTCCTGTTTCTTTACTGGTGGAATGCAGCAGAAGGAAGCCTGCTGGGCTGGAGCAGGTAGTGAAAATGATTTGCAGCAGTGCAGGGGTGTGGGCCTGGGTCCACCCACTTTGGGCTCAGGCTCACCGAGACTCGTACACCCTTGGCAATGCCGGCATGAGGGAGCAAGGTGAGCTCTGTGGTCCTGCATCTCCCTTCCTTTAACAAGCCTCTCTTTCAAAGGGTTGCTGGCAATGGCAGTAGCTACTCACATACTGCCTGCGGCTGACCCAGAAACCTTGCCCCTGCCTCATCCCGCCCTCCTTTGATGAAACTTCTGTTTTTACCTGGGTGGGACATGGCAGAGGGGAGGTTTCAGGGTCAACTGCAGCAGTGTTTGAGAGATGCTTGTGAAAGTAGGGGGGGGGGGGTGAAGACTTGGACTGAGAATCTGACAATGGGAGGGAGAGCGGAAAGATATATGAAGGGAGAAATGTTGGACATGGGGGTGAAAGGAAGAAGAGATGCTGCATGGGGTGAGGGAAGAAAGATGTTAGATCCAGGCTGCAAAGAAGTGAGAGAGGAAGAGAGTGATTGTGGACCATGGGAGAGAGGGAGGAGAGAAGAGATCTTGGGCATGGGGGGGTAGAGAGTGAAGGAGAGATGCATAGGAGGGAGAAGGGGAAAAAGAGGGTTATGTTGGATCCAGGGGAAGAAGGAAGTGAAGGAGGGAAGAGAGGGAGAAATGCTGGACCACAGGGGAGGGGAGCAGAAGGCAAGAGAATGGGAAGAAGTCGCAGAGGGGGGAGTGGAAGTGGAAGGTACAGGGAGACATCAAGCTATGAGGGTAGGGAAGGAAGAAAGAGGGAGCAGGTATTGGGCTAGAGGGGTGGAAGGAAGAAGACACAGAATGGTGGAACCATGTAGGGGAGAGGCTAGTGAGGGGAGGTGGCAAGGAATGAATGAGAAGAGGACAGTATTAGGAAAGGTATGGAAAACAGGTGTGAGGATGTCATAATGCCGTTATATTGCTCCATGGTTCGACCGCACCTTGAGTATTGTGTTCATTTCTGGTCGCCGCATCTCAAGAACGATATAGCAGAATTGGAAAAGGTGCAGCGAAGGGCGACTAAAATGATAGCGGGGATGGGACGACTTCCCTATGAAGAAAGACTAAGGAGGCTAGGGCTTTTCAGCTTGGAGAAGAGACGGCTGAGGGGAGACATGATTTAAAATAATGAGTGGAGTGGAACAGGTGGATGTGAAGCGTCTGTTCACGCTTTCCAAAAATACTACGACTAGGGGGCATGCGATGAAACTACAGTGTAGTAAATTTAAAACAAATCGGAGAAAATGTTTCTTCGCCCAATGCATAATTAAACTCTGGAATTCGTTGCCAGAGAACGTGGTGAAGGCGGTTAGCTTGACAGTTTAAAAAGGGGTTTGGACGGTTTCCTAAAGGACAAGTCCATAAACCACTACTAAATGGACTTGGGGAAAAATCCACAATTCCAGGAATAACATTGTATAGAATGTTTGTAGGTTTGGGAAGCTTGCCAGGTGCCCTTGGCCTGGATTGGCTGCTGTCGTGGACAGGATGCTGGGCTCGATGGACCCTTGGTCTTTTCCCAGTGTGGCATTACTTATGTTTGTACTTATGCAGTAATTATAGGGAGTAGCTTAAAGATGAAAGGGAATGGAAGGAGTGAGATGGAGAATGGGAGAGCTAGAGAATGAGAGAAGATGGAATTTGATAGGTAGCTGAAAAGTAAAAAGGGTGAGCGAGAGTGAAACCTGAGAACAGAGAGGCAGTAAAGAAAAAAAAAAAGAAGATATTTCAGAGGCAGATGTAGTGGGCGCAGGCAAGATGAGAAAAGGCAAATGGACAGCAACCACTTGAACAGAATTAAAGACAGACAGGAAAAGAGAAAATAGAACCAACATGATGGGGAAAACTAAAATGTCCAGACAAAGGTAGAAAAATAGCATTTTATTTTGAATATATTAAATGGAATATGATTTATTGCTTATTATCGTCCTTGATATACTGCTCTTCCTTAAACTATTAAAACAGTTCACAATGTAAAGTCATATCTAAGGAATGCCATTTACTAACAGAAAAATACAAATAGAGTATAGTTATTAGAACATAAAATATGATCCCTAGTAATGACATCAAGTAACAGCTAATACATGATAGAGACTCGCAAAGATCAGTGAATCCCAGGAGGGGTAGACCTGTAAAGGTGTAAGTTGTAGGCTTTCTCAAATATGTTAAGTTTTGGGAAATGTGCATAGCAGATATCTTTGTGTTCAGTAGAAAAGGAAATGCATTTCTATTTTTATTTCTCCAGTGTTGCAGTACATGGTGCCCAGTTCAGTTTTTGTGATCCCTTGTTCTGTATTTGGTGATGGTGTATTGGTGTGATAGTAATGGCAGATGGGAAGATTGGAGGAGTAGGCAGGGAAGAGAGGGGATTCGGGGGTGGGGGGGGGGGGGGGGGGAGGAGCAAACGTCAAACACCAGCTCTGATCCTTGCTGTATTTGGTTAGGATTTCCAAGCATCATCAACTGAGGATCTTCTCCAAAGGCCGCCAGAACTCCATTCTACCAAGCTTGGTAGCAGCATCCTTGAGTCACTAACAACTAAGCAAGTATGAGATGCTTGCATCAGTAGCTCAGACATGGTTGCTGCCTGCCAAACTTGGTAAAATGGAGTTTTGGTTGCCTTTGGAGGAAATCTCCAGCTCACAGAGCTTGGAGATCCTAATTAGCTAAAGAATTAATATTGAGTTGTGTGATTCTGGTGTAAGGTGGGGCAAGGCCGCCCCCTGCATTGAAATCAGTCTCACCTTTGTGAAAGCAGCGCTGCAGGCAGCAGAATGTCTCCCTTCGGCCCTCCTTCCCTCTTTGTGTCCCACCCTAGTGGAAGTTACATCAGATGAGGGCGGGACACAGGGAGGGAAGGAGGCCCGAAGGGAGGCATTCTGCCGCCTGCAGCGCTGCTTTCACGGAGGTGAGCCTGCGATCAATGCAGGGGGCAGACGGTTGACAATGGAGGGCGGGTGGGACTGCAGCGCCGGGCCCCCTTGGAGGCCCGGGCCTGGGAAATTTTGTCCCCCCTGCCCCCCCTCCTCTCTGTGGATATGCATAGAAGATGTGTCCACCTAAAATTGATTGGCTATGCCACTGCTGCAGCCACATCTGAAGCATACTGGGGAGAGGGTTCAGAAATGGGAGCAGATACCAGGCTGCCAGCGGAGGAGAGAGAGAGGAGTGTCGTGCTGGATGGGCCTGTGCCTCACCAGTAGCTATACTATTGTTGCAATAGTAAGGGACTGGCAAGCTTTGCAGGACTCCAGAAAAGCTGCCAGTTCTAGCAATCGAAAATATTGAAGCACTAATATGCAGGTCAAGGGGATCTTGTAGAATCTAGGTCTGTTGGTTAATATCATTTGGGTCAATAGTTATGAGCTTGACTCTATTGTGTGTGTGTATGTATATGTGTATATATAATATAATAATATGGTGGTTATCTCCTTGCTGGAAAAATACCTTAATAAAGATTAAAAAAAAAACCCACAAAATCGAACAACCTTCAACTTGGCCATAATGCGCACACTCAGGTTCCTGGTACATTAGTGGTCTAAAATTGTGTGACCGTTTCATATTACAGAAGTTTCTTGTCCTTTACTGAAGGTTGTGATGCTGCATCTTTTTCTAGGAGATGAAGCATCTGAAGACGAAGATGAATGGGAAGATTGAAAGAAGCTGCTACCTTGAACTGCAGCCAAACTTGTGCAGAAAACAATATTATGAAATGTCTTGCCACACAAATGGTTAATGTTCCTTGAAATGTTCATCCTCTAAATGTAAGCTTATTATCTTATGTGCATGTCCATTACTAAATGTTAATGGTTTTTAAATTGGGCAACTAGAAATAAAGTCTATTTTAATCTAATTGTAGTGGTTAAAAATTGGTAACATTTAATATTGCTTCTGTATTTCTGGATGAAGTGGTCTGCTTGCTGTATGTGTTCAGTTCCTCATCTTTGTTTCTGGAAGTAATAAGGCAGAGGGCATGAGTGCATGGAGCTGACCTTTAACATGGGGCCCTGCACCCATGTTGCAGTGGAAAAAGAGGTTGTTGCAGAGGAGGAAGCCCCGGGTGGCCGGAAAAGAGCATTCACACCAAAACTGGGCTCCCTGTTGGGAAGGGAGGCACTGGAATCAGGGGCTTAAAAGCCCATGAGCTGCCCGGAAGAGCCCTCTTTGCCCTGCAGACATGGTGGGGGAGCATCCTATCCCCCCCCCCTACCAGGTTTACATGCTGTCTTCTATGCCATGCATGTTGCAGCTTGGACGGCAGGAAATATCCAAGCCTGGGTGATTAGAGTAGGGCTATTTATCAAGGCATGGCTTGGTGCAGAGGGGTTCACTGCACCTTGCTAGGATGTACCTTGCTGTGTGGCAGGAGCTTCCTGGGTACAGCATCTAGCTCCTTGGTCAGTTTTGCTTATGGCAGTGGACTGGAAGCATTATTTGTAGCTTTAAGAACTTAGTTTAGGCTTGGGTATCTTGTTTTGGATGTGTGTGTGTGTGTGTGTTAAATACAGTCATGCATTTCTTGGAGCAGCGCTATGCTGCTGTTGGGTCATTCCTGCTCCTATGCTGACGAAGTGGACCTATCTGGCTGTGACAGGGAGGAGCATCATCCTTTACCCTGGTCTTCGTTTCCCTTCTTTTAGTGCTGTCGTCCTGGTCTCACTTGTTCAGCACTCATCCAATAGGGCTCCAGGGCTGCTACAGTGACTCTGTGCTGATCGTCATCGGGGTCTGCTCTTCATCCACCGGCCAGTTCCAGCTCTTCACCTTTGTTATCCACCTGCTGTGATCATTCCTGTGGATTTACAACCTGCTGATTCAGCCACCAGCTCCAGAGGATATTCCTTCCCCACTGTCATCTCCTGGTGCAATCATGTACTCATCATCTGCTTCTCAAATTCTCTACCTGCTAGCCTTTATTCACTCCGTCCTTACTGCCACTGAACCATCTTATGCTCGCATACCAATTATCTCTGGTCATAGGAGTCTTTCATCCCGTATGCAGCCTTGCTTCGCGCCCCAGTTTGACCTATTAGCTGCTTCAGTTGCTTCTAAGTCCCATCGCAACTTGCAATACCATCATATAATTGTTCCTCTCGTGCGTGCACAAACAGCACAATTCCACTCATTCCGAGTGGGATATATTAATGCAAGATCCCTAGTAAATAAACCTGAGCTGATTTCTGCTTGGATCTCCTCTGATGCACTTGATTTGCTGTTCATCACGGAAACCTGGATCAGAACACCAAAAGACCCCATCGTGCTGGATCTCTGCCCGAAAGGCTACAAGATCATCCATTGGGACAGAACAGATAAAAGAGGTGGTGGGCTGGCTCTCATTTATCGCTCCTACCTCACGATAGACATATGTTCGGACTTGATATCTTCATCGCTGGAAATCGCAGCAATAAAGATTCATCACTCCTCCCTTCATGGCCACTTAGTCTGTGTGCTGTTCTACAGACCTCCGGTTTCCTGGTCTAGCGGTCAATCTGAGTTACTGGATTTCATCTCGCACATTTGCTTGAATAACTCGAATATACTCCTCTTGGGTGACCTTATCCTTCATTTGGATAATCCCGCTTCTCTGGATACATCCCAGTTCCTGGATTTTTTCCGCCTCTGCGACCTTGAATGCCCTATCACTGGTCCATCTCACTGTAAAGGCCATTCTCTAGCTATCCTCTCACTTAAATTCTTGGACCGGGAGAACTTTTCCCTACACGATATTGGCTGGCTCGAAACGACTTGGTCGGACCACTTTAAATTGCAGTTTTCTTTACGTTGGCAAACCTCGGGCCTCCCCCAGCCCAGTAAAATTCGTCAATATTACACTAGAGGAGTCATCGACCCCAGCCTATTCTGGAAGTCACTTTACAGTTGCGGCGTGCATTTGCAACCAACCATGCCCACCTACCTCTCTGACTGGGAAACCCACTGTAAGGTTGTGCTAGATTTTATTGCACCTATACATCTCAAGACTTCC
The DNA here is from genome assembly GCF_901765095.1 of Microcaecilia unicolor. Classification (NCBI taxonomy): domain Eukaryota; kingdom Metazoa; phylum Chordata; class Amphibia; order Gymnophiona; family Siphonopidae; genus Microcaecilia; species Microcaecilia unicolor. The sequence continues at coordinate 173,904,882 of NC_044036.1, forward strand.
TACATCCGCAACTTTACTCCCTGGTTCTCCACTGATCTCAAAGCCTTAAAAACAGAGACAAGATGTCTGGAAAGAGCATGGCGTAAGAGGAAATCTGATCTTGCTCTGGGTGCTTGGAAATGCAGTCACCGCAAGTATAAGTACGCCATCCGGCAAGCAAAGCGCGCGCACTTTTCCTCTAAGCTGCAGTCTGCTGGCCGGGACACCAAAAAGATATATCAGCTGTTAAACTCGTTCCTTGATACTCGTAACTTAGAACTCTCCAGTGCTGATCTTCCTTCTGCTTCCCAACTTGCAACTTATTTCAACGAGAAAGTCATGACCTTGCGGTCTTCCACAGTTAGCTGCCTCTCTGATGTGGACGAGTTCCTGGATTCTTTGCTCATGCCACAGGGCGTTTGCCCGGCCGATCGCATTTGGACCAACTTCAACCGCCTCTCACTTGACAGGGTTTCCACTGCTTTACTTAAGTTCTCCAACAAATCCTGTAGATTGGATGTTTGTCCGTCCTGTCTTCTGAAAGTTGCACCAAAGTGTTTTGTTGAAGATCTGACTAGCTACCTCAACTTCATGTTAAGTGCTGGATCTTTCCCGCCAGGCCATGGTAACATCCTTCTCACCCCCATTCCAAAGAACCTAAAGATTAAGCCAGACATCATCTCTAACTATCGCCCAGTGGCTTCCATACCCCTAGTTACCAAGTTGATGGAGAGTATGGTTAACGTCCAGCTCAACGAATTCCTGACTGCTTTCGATATCCTCCACCACTCTGTCGGGTTTCCGGGCCCAATATAGCACAGAGATGGTCCTGGTCACCCTCTTATCTAACTTTAAACAGGAGCTATCCATCGGATGGAAGGTTCTGCTGCTTCAATTTTGTTGGAATGTAATTGTATTTTACATGCATTGCCTGTCACCTATTATTTCTCTGTGATTACTCTGTGACCTCTGATGTGAATTACTTAGTGAGGTCACACAGCTATGCAACTTCCTGTAGGGGTTAGATGCAGCAGATGCAGCACATGGAGCACATGGAGCTCATGATCTCTCCTAACCTGAGAGGATCTACTATGGTGTGAGCATCCATTACCATCTAAGCACATGGAAGGAGCTGATAATACAAATGTATAGTAATATGTATATAAAAGCCTGTCTGATTATAATCTAACTGCAAACTGTGAGTAAACAGATGTTTTGTTACTTCAACTTTAAAGTGACTCAGCAGTGAATTATTCTGGGGTGAATGAGAGAGAGATGAAGAAAGAAATTAACATTTCTAAAGCTGAAGCTGTGTGTACTAAAATCTGCTAATTATTTACTACAAATAATCCAACAAAAGGGTTATGGGCCCAGGGCCAGGAATTGAAAAAGAAGAGAAATATTACCAGGCAGAAAAAAAAGGCCACATTTTTCTCTTAAGTTTTAAAGGAAAGATTCAGTCTGTCTCTCTCTCCCCCCACACAGCAGACAGAAGGCTAAGAAAATGGCTGAGGGAAGAAATTCACCATTGTTCTATTCTCTCAAGGTGCCTAAATTAACTGAGTTTAATTATCAGCAGTGGGAACTAAGATTCATATGTCTCCTTCGAGCAAAAAGATTAAATATATGCTTAGACCAAGACAGAACAGCTGAAAATATGGCTGAATGGGACAATGCAAACTATTATGTGAAGTGCATGCTTTTGGAAGCTCTCTCAGAGAAACAAGCCATATTAGTGGAGGGAAAAGATACACCAAAGGACATTTTATATAAACTGAGAACTATGTATGCAACTACATATGCAAAGCAGCAACCAATTTGGCTGGCAGAGTTGAATGAAACCAAATTAAGGGATAAAAGTAAATGTAATGATCACATTATGCATCTTATGTCTTCATTTCAAAAGCTAGAACTTTCTGGAATTCCCATGTGTGATGCATTGAAAAGAGCATTTCTTTTTACCTCACTATCAAAGAAGTTTGATGTTTTTAGGTCTGTAAATGAGGCCATTGAAGGGCAATCTTTTGAACAGGCAACATCAAAACTAAGGCAGGAATGCATAATAAATGATTCTGAGGAGATGTGTTCTCAAAGCAAGTCAGAGAGAAATGAAACAAATTTCTTGGCAAAGAACAGAGGAAGGCGGAGCTATGGGAAAACTCCACCCAAGGGCAAGCTGATTTGCTACTCATGTGGAAAGGAGGGACATGTATCTAAATGGTGTAAGGAAACACAAAACACTCCCTCTAGCTCACCTAAGCCAATGGAACTAAAGAATTTTCAAACCAGGAAATGTATGAAGGACAAAGATAAACACAAGGGCTTTCTAATGGCAGAAAAATCTTTGACTATGGTAAATAATAATTCAAATGAAAGTACTTGGATTTTGGATTCAGGGAGCACATGCCATTTAACCAATTGTAAGGATTTCTTTCAGGAAATGTGTCCAGAGGAAGGTATTCTTAAAACTGCAAACGCAGGGACTGCTAAGATCCAAGCAAAAGGTATTGGATTCTTAAAATGCAAAGTGTCTAATGAAGTTAAAGAAATTCCTGTAAGTGATGTCTTGTATATTCCCCAAGCAGTTTGCAATATGCTTAGTGTATCTACATTAGATAAGAAGGGATTTGTGATTCATTTTGAAAACAGTAAGTGCACAATCTCTAAAAATGATGAAGTGTATGCTGAAGCTTTTATGCATAATGATGTTTATAAACTGAGCATTTCAGGTGAAGCCTCACATATGGCGCAAGTAAGGAAGAATGATGGTAAATGTAGTCTGGAAATCTGGCACCGCCGCCTGGGACATCGTGATTCTAAGGTGATCCAGGATCTTTACAGTAAGCAACTGGCCACCGGCATTCAGATAAGTGCAGATGCTGGTAAAATGGAGAAAAGCATAGACTGTGTTACTCAAAAAGGTGTGAGACCCTCATTTCCTGCATACACAGGAAATAGGAGTAATAAAGTGCTGGACTTAATACACAGTGACTTATGTGGACCGTTTAATATCCCATCATTGGGAAATAACAGATTTGTGCTAATATTCTTGGATGATTTCTCTAGATATTGTGTGGCCTATTTGCTGAAAGAAAAAAGTCAAGTCACAGACATGCTGAAGAAATACGTAGCCATGGTGAGCAATAAATTTGAAAGAAAACCAAAGGTTCTTCAGACCGACAATGGTGGTGAGTTCACTTCACAAAGCATGCGCACATTTCTAGAACAAGAAGGCATTCAGCATATCACAACAGTAGCTTATACACCAGAGCAAAATTCTGTTGCAGAGAGAAAATTTAGGTCACTTGTGGAAATGACCAGATGTATGCTGTCAGATAGCAATCTCCCTAAAAGACTATGGGGGGAAGCCATTCTCACAGCAGTGTACCTACAAAACAGAATGCCAACTAAAGGCGCTGAGCGCACACCACATGAGACATGGCATGGTAGGAAGCCAAACCTGTCACACATAAGAACATTTGGAAGTACAGCATTTGCTCATGTACCAAAGCAAAGAAGGCATAAGCTGGATTCCACAACAGAAAGGGGCATTTTAGTTGGCTATGCTCCAGGACACAAAGGATATAGAATTTTGAATCTGAAAACTGGCATTGTTGGCATAAGACATGTTACATATTTTGATGAAAACAAAAGGGTTGATAAAGGCTGGATTATCCCAGATGAGCCTTATCCAGAATATGAAACTAGAAACTAGAACCATAATAGACATGCCAGTGTATATAAATGCCATACCAAGGCAGATGTCTGAAAGCAACTCATCTGTATCTAACGAGGAACAGGCAGAGGAAGCAGACACAGAAAGGATCATTGAAGAAGACAGTACAGTTGGAGAAGGGGAATCAATTGGAGAAGAACTCTCAGATTTAGAGGATGCGGAAAGGTCAGACCAACCTGTTGTCAGACGCTCATCCAGGGAAAACAAAGGTGTTCCACCCCCAAGACTGTCTTACCTAACAAAGTCAGCAGAAGCTCAAGAGCCCTTAACATGGGATGAGATTGAGAAAATGCCAGCAGAAGAAGCTGCTGAATGGCATAAAGCTGCACAAGAAGAAATTGATGCATTGGATAAAAATAATACTTGGATTCTTACAAAATTACCTCCTGGCAAGAAAGCTATAGGATGCAAATGGGTATTCAAGTTAAAAAGGAATGCACAAGGAAAAGTGGAAAGGTATAAAGCCAGATTAGTCGCAAAGGGATATCTTCAAAAATATGGAGAAGATTTTGATGAAGTGTTTGCACCTGTAGTGAAACACACGACAATAAGAACACTTCTGAGCATTGCAGTCTCAAAAGGCATGCAAGTCAAACACATTGATGTGAAAACAGCGTTTCTTCACGGAGATATAACTGAAGACTTGTACATGGAACAACCAACAGGTTTCATAAATACAAAACAAAGACAGCTAGTGTGTAAATTAAACAAAGGTCTTTATGGATTAAAGCAAAGTGCAAAATGTTGGAATGAAAAATTGCATGAAATATTGACAAATTTAGGATTTAAGCAAGGTGAAGCAGATAAATGTTTGTACACTAGGTGCACAAATGGACAATATGCATACATTTTAGCTTTTGTTGATGATCTGCTCATTGCAAGCAAAAGTGAGCAAGAGTACAAGGACATTGTAAAGTGTTTAAACCTCAATGTTGAGATAAAAGAACTGGGTAATGTGTCATACTATCTTGGTATAGAAATTGAGAAACAAATGATGGTTCTTATCTTCTAAGCCAGAAGCAGAAAATAAATGAGCTTATTGAAAGTTTAGGTATGCAAGATGCCCAAGTTGTAAGCACTCCCATGATCACTGATTTTCTGAAGGATGAAACAGTAAGAGAACCTTTACCAGATAACATCCAATATAGATCAGCCATAGGTAAGCTTTATATCTAGCTACCACATACAGGGCTGATATAGCAAATGCAGTAGGAATTTTGAGCAGAAGGGTCAGCTCACCTACCAAATCAGATTGGACTGCAGTTAAAGGATGGTAAGGTATTTAAAGGGTACCATTGATTGTAAATTAAAGATTTCAGCCAATAGTAATCCAAAACTAATATGTTACTGTGATTCAGATTGGGCAGGGGATCATTCTGATTATAAATCCACAAGTGGATATGTGTTTATGTATGGAAATGTACAAATTTCATGGGCCAGTCATAAACAAAGTATTGTGAGTTTGTCTTCTACAGAAGCTGAATACGTGGCCGTATCGGAAGCGTGCAGAGAACTGATGTGGATTGAAAAACTTTTGCTGGATTTCGGAATAGCTGAAAAGAGACCAATCCAGATAATGGAAGATAATCAGAGCTGCATCCGACTGTCACAGAATGACAAGGTTCAGTCACGCACCAAGCACATCGCAACGAAATACCACAACGTGCGAGAGTTGGCGAAAGAAGGGGTCATCAGTCTACACTATTGTCACGCCAGGGAGATGACAGCTGACATCATGACCAAACCGTTACCCAGAGAACATTTTGTGAATCTGCGTATAAAGCTTGGACTTTGTATGAATAAATAATTGCATGACAGTTATGCATGAGAAGGGGTTTGTTGGAATGTAATTGTATTTTACATGCATTGCCTGTCACCTATTATTTCTCTGTGATTACTCTGTGACCTCTGATGTGAATTACTTAGTGAGGTCACACAGCTATGCAACTTCCTGTAGGGGTTAGATGCAGCAGATGCAGCACATGGAGCACATGGAGCTCATGATCTCTCCTAACCTGAGAGGATCTACTATGGTGTGAGCATCCATTACCATCTAAGCACATGGAAGGAGCTGATAATACAAATGTATAGTAATATGTATATAAAAGCCTGTCTGATTATAATCTAACTGCAAACTGTGAGTAAACAGATGTTTTGTTACTTCAACTTTAAAGTGACTCAGCAGTGAATTATTCTGGGGTGAATGAGAGAGAGATGAAGAAAGAAATTAACATTTCTAAAGCTGAAGCTGTGTGTACTAAAATCTGCTAATTATTTACTACAAATAATCCAACAAATTTGACATGTCTAGTGCTTTTGATATGGTGGACCATGAAATCTTACTTCATCTGCTGGACTCTTTTGGCATAGGAGGTCCTGTCTTATACTGGTTTGAGGGTTTTTTGACTACACGAACTTACCAGGTCACAGTGAACTCCGCTACCTCTGATCCATGGAAGGCCTCCTGTGGGGTTCCACAGGCCTCTCCACTTTCACCTGCCTTATTCAATATCATGATGATGCCTTTAGCCGCCGCTCTTGCAAAACTGGACCTCAACCCTTTCATCTATGCTGCTGATATCAGTCTACATCCCCTTTCGCACCACCGTGTCAGAAATTGCTACCCTCATTGATGCCTGCTTCTCCACCATAGAGCACTGGGCTCGGGTTTTCTGTTTCAAGTTAAACACAGACAAAACACAGTGTGTCATCCTCTCATCCATCCACACCCCACTAACTGATAGAGTGCTCCCAGCAATGGGCTCCGCTCTTCCAATTGCCAACAGCCTGTGGCTTTTAGGAGTGCATCTGGACACACACCTCCAGTTGGACAGCCATGTGCACTTAGTCTCCAGAAATCTGTTTCAGGCCATGTGGAGGCTCCGGCGCATCAGATACTTCCTTACTAGAGATTTGTTCCGCACACTTGTCCACTGGCTTGTCCTCTCCCACTTGGACTATTGTAGCGGAATTTATGCGGGCTGCCAGGCCTCTCTGTTGAAAAAGTTCCAGACAGTTCAGAACACTGCCGCGAGACTCATCCTAAGAGAATGACGCTTTGCACATGCTGAACCCTTGCGTTTCAAATTACACTGGCTGCCTGTACAAGAGCCTGTTGCCTTTAAGCTCTGCTCCTTGACCCATAAAATAATCTATGGGGCTGCCCCAGATTACACACACCCCTTGATCGACCTTCTGCCCAGAAATGCCAATCCTGCTGCTCGTTCCTATCTCCATCTGCACTTCCTGAACTATAAGGGTGTCAGGTACAAGAGGATCTTCGCCTTGTCCTTTTGCTATTGGAGTCCTAAGCACTGGAATGCACTCCCGCAACACCTTAAAACCCAAGCGGACCACTCCCTCTTTAAGAAGTTGTTAAAGACCTATTTCTTTGCCAAGACCTACTCCCCACTTTTCACCATTGACTGATGTACTCTCCTTGCCCCTTAACCTGCTTGATCCACCCTGTTAGATGTTTTTCATCCTGTCTCCGCCTTGTATGCGTTTCCTATTTTGTGATTTTATTGAACTTTTTGTAAGCCACATTGTGCGTGCATGTGTGGGAAAATGTGGGATATAAGCAAACCATAAATAAAAAGCTGTGACCAAGTTGTTGCCATATAATAAAGTGTAGGTGTTGCTATTTATTAATATGGGTTCCGGGTGGAGAAGGAACTGGCTCAGGGTATCGCAGACATCTATGTTAGAGTTAGTGGAGAAGAAATGTAAGACCAAAAGTTATCTTCCAGAAGAAAAACTACTTATGTACTGTGTTTAGGAGTTTATGTAGGGGGCCTGTACTAGCATTTTCAGCTCCTGCTAAATGCTGCCTATTATATTCCTATGGCTGTCTTGGCCTTTAGTATACGCTGATTTTTTTTTTTAGCATGGCTTTGGAAAAGACCCCCAATAATATCATTGCTCTTAACATTTTTAGTGTTAACGGGGGGGGGGGGGGGGTTCTATGAACTGTAGGAATGATGTATACAAGGAACCATGGATAGTGGGGAGGGGTTAGCATTTATTCATTAAGCATTGGCCCCTTTGAGGCAAGACTAACAGCAGATCCTGGAATTGGGGGTGGGGTGGAAGAGGAGTATTGGGGAGAGAGAGGAATAGAGGCAGGCCGTAATATCACTGTAAGGCCTCTTTGAAGTAATGGCACTAAAATAAGTGGGATCAGGTTCTTCTTTAGCCTGTGGTTTGAACACCTTCAAAATGTGATGCCCTGGGTTGTCTATGTTACATATACTGTACCTTTACTCTGGGTCTGGCTGGTTTGTATCTGCCTCTCCTGTGTCTATGGGCAGAAGCAAACTTCAGAAGTATTTCTTCACGTAGAGAGTGGTGGATGCTTGGAATGCCCTCCTGCGAGAGGTGGTGGAAATGAAAACGGTAACGGAATTCAAACATGTGTGGGATAAACATAAAGGAATCCTGTTCAGAAGGAATGGCTCCTCTGGAGCTTAGCCGAGATTGGGTGGCAGAGCCGGTGGTTGGGAGGCGGGGATAGTGCTGGGCAGACTTATACGGTCTGTGCTCTGAAGAGGACAGGTACAAATCAAGGTAGGGTATACACAAAAAGTAGTACATATGAGTTTATCTTGTTGGGCAGACTGGATGGACCATGCAGGTCTTTTTCTGCCGTCGTCTACTATGTTACTACCGAATGCCATAAAAACGCACGATCTGACAGCTTTCCGGAACTTATTAAAGACTAACCTGTTCCAAGAGACTTATCAAAAGGATCCTTCATAAAAGACTTGACATCAAAGCTTTGCCAGAATAAGTTAACATTGAACTATTTTTACTTGGTTACTTTAATCACATTGTTGTTATTGAACGTTATACATTACCATTGATCTCAAATACCTGAAATGAATTATCTATTTTCTTCTAATTTACTTTATATTTCCTGTACTTTAATTATAATAATATTATGTACTTCTCATTTCAGAAATGATGATTGCCACTACAGCATAATGTAAGCCACATTGAGCCTGCTAAGAGGTGGGAAAATGTGGGGTACAAATGCAGAAAATAATAATTAGCATATTGCCACATAATTTACAAATAATCTGTACCCTTAATAAACCTGAAGCTCCCCTGCAGCATAATTCAGTTAACCCAAGGGAGCTACAAGGTACAGATGAGTTTATTCGCATGTCTTTCTGTCTTAGCTTAAGATGTGCTCCACAGCCCTAGGAACTGCTGTGGGTGCTTGAGCACTCCCAATGTTGAGAGAATTCCTTCTATGTGGCCAGGACGGGGTTATTTCCATTGGGCTTAGCACCCCCTATAATTCTGAAAAGTTGGCTCCTATCAACACAGCCAGAAACAGAATAAGGGTTGACAAAGAACCAGCTTTCCAATCTACAGCCGAAGTGCTTTAACTGGGCCTAACAAGACAGGCTCATTCTTAAAGTATATAGATTTAACAAAGTTACAGAGTAACTTATTAAGTCTAATGTGCTTTGAAAATGAGTACTAAAGTCTGTCTGGTTTTCAAGATATTCAGAATGAACATGTACGAAATAAATTTGCATGTTATCTCCATTGTGTGTAACTTGGTCTATTTGTTGTGGGTAGCCGGAGAACCTGTCTCTACTGAGAATTAGTGGTCCTCTAGTGCATAAGAAGCTCATACTGTCAGTTGTCCCGCGTCTCCACTGTTTTGAGGCTGCTATAGCAGCAACCTCGGATTTAGAGCTGTAGCTAGGGAGAAAGGTCATCAGTAAATCTTCTCTATAAGGACATTTCCTGCCTTGGGCAGACCTATTTATAGAGTATTGTAAGGCTCTCATGCAGAGGGTGGAAAAAAAAAATCGAACTATTGCGATGAGGCCAAGGGCGAGTCCACATACCATCGTATACATATATTTTTCAGCCTAGGCGATCTTTCTATGAAATAAATAGCCATGGTTCACAGTTGTTACAGCAAAATATTAGCATAAACATGTCATTGTTTTTGCTAATGGCTCTGAGAATTTTCATGGAGTTTGCTTAACAAGACTGTCACTGATGGAAAAATATAGTTGAGCATGCCAGTCTTATCTCCAGATCTCTCGTGTTTGTGGCCGATCATCTCATTTTGCCGGTCTTGGCCAGAAAAATAATGTCTTTTTTTTCCCACATATACACGGTTGAATCCTCTGCAGTCTAAAACGAATCCTAGTGCTAGTACACGCCACGGAGGAGGAGAGGGGCGCTTCTCTGATGGTCTTACGGTCGGGATGCTGCCAGTCTAGCACGGGGATCTCGCCTTTTATTTTTCCGTTTAGCTCGTTGTCCTGCAGAGCAGACACCATAAATCTGACAAAATTTCGGAGGCTACGCCCAGCACGGAGGCTCGCCGACGGCCGGCTTCCTCTCTACAACCTCGCCCAGCCAGAAGGCTTCGTCCAATGACGGTACTTCGCCACGCCTTCTAGGGGAGGCTCGCCCATTGACGACCTGCCTAATGCGCGGCTCAGCCAATGGTGGGAGAGGACGCATCTCCCGGAGGAGGTTCATCCAATGACTGGGCCACGCCTACCCGGGAGGCTCGTCCCCGGTCTGGGCCCCGCCTCCCCTCTTGCCGCCTCCTAGGTTAGGAGCGAGGGACTGGTGTGGTGGTGGTGGCCCGAGAGGCGCATTTTTCGACGCTTGTCTCGTTTCGGGGGCTGCGGCTAGAGGTCTGCTTGAATCGCCCCCACGAGCATCTGTATTGTAGCAGCGGCAGCAGTATGTTCGCCTAAGCTGTCTGGAAGCCAGTGCGGTGAAGCCGAGAGACCCGATCCAATGAGGGAGTCCGGCAGCCACCCGCGCCAGTCGGGCCGGGAGAGCGCAGGTACGAGCGCGGCTTTTCTCGTTCCTGGAGGGGGAACGTGGTGTCTTGGGCTGCACGAAGCTTGCTGCTCGTTTCCTTAGGGCAGGGAGGCAGTCGGGCAGTGTTTCCAGCGAGCCCTGAACGCCCCTTTCCTCCCCCCACTGGAGTTCAGCCTTTCCGCCTGCGATCGGTGACTCCCTTGCGAGGGATCGCGCTGTTCCTCTGGGCTCCCTCCCGGGACCGATCGTGCCCGCTGTGTGTTGTGCTTTCTTATTTGTTTACTCGGAAGCTGCATGCGCAGCGCTGGGGGAGGGCTCTGCGGGTCTCCTCCAGCCGTCAGAGGGCGTGGAAGGAGTTGGTTCCTGGGGTTCCAGGTGTGGCTGCGATCGGGTGAAATCTTGCAGGCTTCCTGGGAGCTCAGCTGCCTTGGGGAAGAGAGGGAAGATGGAAACAGAGGCTGTAAGAAGGAAATCAAAGGCACATGGACTGGGTAGGAAACTCCTAATCAACGAACTGAAAATAAGATTGGCTCTCTGCTGCAGCTCCCACTGGTGAATGAGAAGTAACATTGGTAAAGGCAAACTTTGGGAACTAGCAAAAAGGAAGGCTAAACAATACAAAAGTTTTTAGGTTTTTTTTCCCCTCCACATGCCCTACCTACTATGGGCTTTGTAAGAGATACACGTAATATACAAAAATAATCATTTTGTTGATGCTGTTTCATAGGAATTTAGCAGTAAATAAGCCAAGTGAACACTGGCTCACATTTTCCACTACACTTCTGAGGAACGTTTGAGCATTGGCCATAATCTCTTATAGTTTTAATTGCTGACCTAGTGATGAGGGTAGTGAACGTTTTCTATTTTCATAGTACTTGGCTCCTATGAGAGCAGAAAACCGTGTATGAAAGCAGCCAGGGTGGTCTCCGCTTATAATTTGTCCAGCCTTACTCTTTGAAAGCTAATAGGTCCTCTAGAGATGAATGTATTCATTAATATCAGATGACTAGTAGTGGTTTTTGTTGAAATATCTGAGCAGCACCCCTGTTATTAGACTTATTATGAAAAGGGCCAAGCAAAGTAGAGCTTTCAAGACCCTTCCCTGAAAAATGAAAATGCAACCTGTTGACTGTTTACACATTAAAAATGAAAATTTGAGGTTCCTAGGTTGTAGATACAAGGTGTAAGAATTCTAGTGCTGGATGCACTAAGCAAATGTCTTATAAACAGATGGAAATTGTAGAGTAATTGAGAGAAAAACAGATGGCTTTTGTTTTTCTACATGTAGGTAATTCATATTTTAGTCCTATTGCCTTTTCTTTTGGTATCATATTAGAACTGAAAATGTCCCTGGAAGAGATCTTGTAGTTGGTGTAATTGTATTGTGACAACCTCTCCTGCTCAAACGATTTCTCATGGAGTTGCTCCTGAGGTGTTCAGCTGTGCTTATAGTTTACAATGATCAGGGGTTCCGATGAGGGTCAGCATCCACTTGCCCCTGTAGAGTTTAAAAATAGTTATAGTATACAAGTGGGCACAGAAGGGGGCTGTCTTATTCCAGCTCTCTTGTTGCTTATGAGTGAAAACGACCTTGAGAGGGTAATGACTTACTTATAGCCTTGATTTTGTTTAGCGTGACTCTGTGAAAACCTGGTCTCTGGGCTAAGGGGATGACTTGTATTGAGAAGTTAGATAATTCTACAGATTCACTACAGCTAAATTAGCACTTCTAAAGATACTGGTTTACAGTTCATGCTACAGACTTTTTTTCTGGGATTCTGTATGTGGATCTTGAAAATGAAGTGCTATCTCTCTTGAGACATGTTGTGTATATGTTATTTTAAATTAAATTGTTCTTGGAACTCTCCACAGGTAATAGGCTTTTGCTCTAGAACACTTTTGGAATTAAATTTTATCAATAGAAATCAAACAAAATAAAACATGGAAAAGAAAATAAGATGATACCTTTTTTATTGGACATAACTTAATACATTTCTTGATTAGCTTTCGAAGGTTGCCAACCTACCACACCTCTCTACTCTGGAATTAAATTTGAAAGGTTCTTTTGATAATGCTGGCACCCTGGGGCTCTGGTGCCATGAACTTCTTTGTAATGCGTTTTGCTTGGATGTCTGGCATTAAAATGCTGAGCCCCCTTGCAAAAAACATGTTATATAGGGTGCCAGGTGGGTACGTGGCACAAACTGACAACCTCTTGGAGCGTGAGGCCTGAATTAAAAGCAAAATCTATATAGAGAGTCCTCCTGAGTAAATTTGACACAAGTTACCACAAAGAAATTAGTGCATAGCAATAACAGCCTCCTCGCTACAAAACGTTGATCAGCATTCTGGAGGGAAAAATAAAGATTCAAGGCTCCCCCTGTCCCCATTTGTTTTTTTATGTCTGTGGAAAGGTAGAAGTTCATTTGAGTAAGTTGACTTGGAGGCTATCCCTGTTAGTCACTTCTCCTGCATGCCCGCTCCTTCCTACAACATTCATCATGTATCAAGGCAGCAATTTTGACCCTCTAATTTATTTAAATTCCATTCCTGATAAATATTTGATCTGTACAAAAAGGAGGCTTTTGAAGGAGGACTGAAGACATAATGATTTGCTGTATAAGTGCTACTGGCTTTCTGCATTGATTCCTTAATGAGCCTGCATGAGAGAGGGAAGACTTATAAAGAGAACTGAATATCTATATCTCTTGATCAGGCCTAGGTTCTCTTTGTATTTATCTGGTACTGGGAGTAGAAAAACCATAAGCTGTGTTCTCTGTTCTCTCACTCTGGAAGAACATTGCAAAGTGTTAGGCAAGTACTTTTCATTGATGAGAGAGACCCTTGCATTCTAAGTAATAATTAGACAAGATTCAAAGAAAAACGGGATTATTGTTTTATGGTGATGTGCTTCATAACCCTTCAATAGTCCAGACTTTGTATTTTACAGATATAGGGGAGGTGTACAAAGGTGTTTACTAGTGGGTTTTATAATTTTCTTCTGGTTTGTTAGAATTATCTGCTCTTTTTGTCTTTTCCTAAACTTGGTTCTGTGTGTTCTGTGGAACTTTGAAATCGAAATATGGGGGTGTGAGTGGATATGAGAGTCAGTGGCATAGCTTGAGTCTCCAGTGCTCAAGGGTAGTGTGCAGACTATGGAGGAGGGGGGATGGGGACAAATCTAACAGCATATGAACTCCCCTGTCTTCTATGGCAGCCCAATCCCAGTTTGACTACAGGAGAGCAGAGCAGATTGCATAGTGGACCCAATCCCTCTTAAGTCCTTCTGCCTAATTTGGCTCACGGTACAGATAACATAGTAACATAGTAGATGACGGCAGAAAAAGACCTGCACGATCCATCCAGTCTGCCCAACAAGATAACTCATATTTGCTGCTTTTTGTGTATACCCTACTTTGATTTGTACCTGTGCTCTTCAGGGCACAGACCGTATAAGTCTGCCCAGCACTATCCCTGCCTCCCAACCACCGGCTCTGGCACAGACCGTATAAGTCTGCCCAGCACTATCCTCACCTCCCAACCACCAGCCCTGCCTCCCAACGGCTCTGGCACAGACCGTACAAGTCTGTCCAGCACTATCCCCGCCTCCCAACCACCAGTCCCGCTGCCCACCACCGGCTCTAGCATAGACCGTATAAGTCTGCCCAGCACTATCCCTGCCTCCTAACCACCAGCCCCGCCTCCCGATCTTGACTAAGCTCCTGAAGATCCATTCCTTCGGCACAGGATTCCTTTATGCTTATCCCACGCATGTTTGAATTCCGTTACCGTTTTCATTTCCACCACCTCCCGCGGGAGGGCATTCCAAGCATCCACTACTCTCTCCGTGAAAAAATACTTCCTGACATTTTTCTTGAGTCTGCCCCCCTTCAATCTCATTTCATGTCCTCTCGTTCTACCACCTTCCCATCTCCGGAAAGGTTCGTTTGCGGATTAATACCTTTCAAATATTTGAACGTCTGTATCATATCACCCCTGTTTCTCCTTTCCTCCAGAGTATACATGTTTAGTTCAGCAAGTCTCTCCTCATACGTCTTGTAACGCAAATCCCATATCATTCTCGTAGCTTTTCTTTGCACCGCTTCAATTCTTTTTACATCCTTAACAAGATACGGCCTCCAAAACTGAACACAATACTCCAGGTGGGGCCTCACCAACAACTTATACAGGGGCATCAACACCCCCTTTCTTCTGCTGGTCACACCTCTCTCTATACAGCCTAACAACCTTCTAGCTACGGCCACCGCCTTGTCACACTGTTTCGTCGCCTTCAAATCCTCAGATATTATCACCCCAAGATCCCTCTCTCCGCCCGTGCCTATCAGACTCTCCCCGCCTAACACATACATCTCCCGTGGATTTCTATTCCCTAAGTGCATCACTTTGCATTTCTTCGCATTGAATTTTAATTACCAAACCTTAGACCATTCTTCTAGCTTCCTCAGATCCTTTTTCATGTTTTCCACTCCCTCCGTGGTGTCCACTCTGTTACAGATCTTAGTATCATCCGCAAATAGGCAAACTTTACTTTCTAACCCTTCGGCAATGTCACTCACAAATATATTGAACAGAATCGGCCCCAGCACCGATCCCTGAGGCACTCCACTGCTCACCTTTCCTTCCTCCGAGTGAATTCCATTCACCACCACCCTCTGGCGTCTGTCCGTCAACCAGTTCCTAATCCAGTTCACCACTTCAGGTCCTATCTTCAGCCCCTCCAGTTTATTTAAGAGCCTCCTGTGGGGAACCGTGTCAAAAGCTTTGCTGAAATCTAAGTAGATTACGTCCATAGCTCGTCCCTGATTTAATTCTCCTGTCACCCAATCAAAGAACTCAATGAGATTCGTTTGGCACGATTTCCCTTTGGTAAAACCATGTTGTCTCGGATCTTGCAACTTATTGGCTTCCAGAAAATTCACTATCCTTTCCTTCAGCATCGCTTCCATTACTTTTCCAATAACCGAAGTGAGGCTTACCGGCCTGTAGTTTCCAACTTCTTCCCTATCACCACTTTTGTGAAGAGGGACCACCTCTGCCGTTCTCCAATCCCTTGGAACTTTTCCCGTCTGCAAGGATATATTAAACAAATCTTTAAGAGGACCCGCCAAAACCTCTCTGAGCTCCCTCAATATCCTGCGGTGGATCCCATCCGGTCCCATGGCTTTGTCCACCTTTAGCTTTTCAAGTTGTTGATACACACTTTCTTCCGTGAACGGTGCTCTATCCACTTCATTCTCAATTGTATTATTTCCAGTCCATCGCGGTCCTTCTCCAGGATTTTCCTCTGTGAAAACAGAACAAAAGTATCTATTTAGCAAATTTGCTTTTTCTTCATCATTTTCCACTTAGCGGTTCGCAGTATCTTTTAGTCTCACAATTCCCTTTTTAGTCATTCTCCTTTCACTAATATACCTGAAGAAATTTTTGTCACCCCTCCTTACATTTCTAGCCATTTGTTCTTCCGCTTGCGCTTTTGCCAGTCGTATCTCTTTCTTGGCTTCTTTCATTTTCATCCGGTAATCCTCCATGTGTTCCTTTTCTTGAGTTTTTCTGTATTTCTGGAACGCCAACTCTTTAGCCTTTATTTTCTCAACCACTTGCTTGGCGAACCATATCGGTTTCCTTTTTCTCTTGCTTTTATTTACTTTCCTTACATAAAGGTTCGTGGCCCTATTTATAGCTTCTTTCAGCCTGGACCACTGTCCTTCCACTTCTCGTATTTCCTCCCAGCCCATCATCTCCTTCCTCAGGTATTCCCCCATTTTACTAAAGTCAGCACGCTTGAAATCCAGGACTTTGAGTTTTGAGTGGCCGCTCTCCACTTTAGCTGTCATATCAAACCAAACCGTTTGATGGTCACTGCTGCCCAGGTGGGCACCCACTCGGATATTTGACATGCTATCCCCATTTGTGAGCACCAGATCCAGTGTCGCTCCCTCCCTCGTGGGTTCCATCACCATTTGTCTGAGCAAAACACTTTGGAAAGCATCCACGATCCCTCTACTTCTTTCCGATTCCGCAGACGGAACCTTCCAATCTACATCTGGCAGATTGAAATCTCCCAGCAACAGCACCTCTCTCTTGCTTCCCAACTTTTGAATATCTGCGATCAGGTCTTTATCTAATTCCTCCAATTGTGTCGGAGGTATACCTTGGATCTCCAGTGCTCATAGGCCATTGTTAATGTTTGCACTTGTGTTCCTCCCCCCCCCCCCCCCCCCCACGACCTCTGCCATACTTTATTTTATTTTTATTTATTTTTTGTTACATTTGTACCCCGCACTTTCCCACTCATGGCAGGCTCAATGCGGCTTACATATTGTATACAGGTACTTATTTGTACCTGGGGCAATGGAGGGTTAAGTGACTTGCCCAGAGTCACAAGGAGTTGCCTGTGCATGAAGTGGGAATTGAACTCAGTTCCCCAGGACCAGAGTCCACCACCCTAACCACTAGGCCACTCCTCTTGTAAACTGCGTTGTGCAAGGTGGTTTAATATGCACATAAATCAGATGTTTGCCCCTTACAGTAAACCATAGATTGCTGTTCTGTGTGTTCTGAACAACTATGAATGAGGTGGAAAAAGTACTGGTAGCAGGAAGAATGGATTAGCGCAATGGTTCTCAAACTTGTCCTGTGGGACCACTAGCCAACTGGATTTTCAGGATATCCACAATGAATATGCTTGATACAGATTTACATATTATCATCCCATTCTTCTGTCCTTCCCCAGTCTCCTCCTTTCAATCACTCCCTATTATCCCATTTCAACCTCTGTGAATTTGCCCCTTCTGTAGCTTTTAAGTAGTCTCCACTGCCTCTTATCCTGTCACCAGCCCCTGCTCCTTCTGTCACTCATCCCCTCCGTTAACTCCATCTCCTTGTTTCTAGCTGTTATCCCTACACAGTCTTATTACTCTCTTCACCGCCTCCCTACCTCTATTTCCACTCCCTCAACCCTTTACAGACCCATTCCTGCTCACTGCATCTCAGTCAGCTGTGTCCCTTTCCAGTATCCGGTTCTCTCCCCCCGCCACCCTTTAGCTCCCTTTTGTTACATATATAAGTATAGTCTCCGATTATAGACCAGTGGCCTCAATTCCTCTATTGGTTAAAGTTATGGAAGGACTTATGCAACAGCATATCTTCAACTCCATTCCATCTTGCACAGCTCACAATCTGGTTTTAGACCCTCTTATAGTACTGAAACTGTTCTTACTACCTTCTTAGCCAACTTCAGAAGAGAACTGAGTATTGGCAACAAAATATTAATAATTCAGTTTGACATATCTAGTGCCTTTGACACTGTTGACCATAATATTCTTCTAAATATCATCAACCATTTTGGAATCTGTGGAGCTGCCCTGAAATGGTTTTCTGTTTGACTTGATATGATCTGGACTTTAGAAAGCCAATCAGGTGCAATTTCTTCAAAATGGTGTCCTGATTGTGGAGTACCTCCAAGGTTCTCCTCTGTCCCCCATCCTGTTCAATATCATGATGATCCCTCTAGGTAATCTACTAGAAATAAATGGTCTTTCGTCATTCATTTATGCCAATGATGTCACCATTTATATCCCATTCTCTAAGGAATTATATGAAACAACGAACTCGATCAAATTAGGCATCAAAATTAATGGAATCTTGGGCATCTAATTTTGAATTAAAACTCAATACTGAAAAAAACGTAAGGGCTCGGTTTACTAAGGTGCGTTAGTATTTTTAGCATGCCTACACTTAGCACGCGTGCACTAACCATGTGGGCGCCTATAGGGATATTGTAGGCACAAAAATGGTTAACACATGTACATGGTTAGTGTGTGTTTAAAAATGTTAATGCACCTGTAATGCTGCTTAGTAAACAGGGCCCTAAGTTTCTAATAGTAACTAACCCTCAACACCCTATAAAATATTTTACATTAGAAAACATCACTTATCCCCTTGACTCATCAATAAAAATATTAGGAGTCACGATTGATCAATTCTTTACCCTTGAAACAAGTTTCTAAAGTGGTCTCAAGTATCTTTAATTCTCTTTGGAAACTAAAGAGATTAAGACTTTGTTTTCACTAAATCAGTCTTTCCTACTTTGGTTCAATCCCTAGTACTAACAAAATTTGACTACTGCAACTCCATTTATGCAGGAATTGAAGGTGGCCTTATCAAGAAATTACAAGCTGCTCAAAATACCGATGCACGACTCATATGTAGATCATCTCGCTTTGCCAAAGCAACTCCTCTTCTATATAACCTACACTGGTTACCAATAAAAGAGAGAATATCTTTCAAGTTCTATGTTTTTTTAATATATATATATATATATTTATTTATTTTTGTTACATTTGTACCCCGCGCTTTCCCACTCATGGCAGGCTCAATACAGCTTACATGGGGCAATGGAGGGTTAAGTGACTTGCCCAGAGTCACAAGGAGCTGCCTGTGCCTGAAGTGGGAATCGAACTCAGTTCCTCAGGGCCAAAGTCCACCACCCTAACCACTAGGCCACTCCTCCATATTAAGAACAACCGTTTACTTTAGTTAAATTCAATACAAAACTTTATTTAGCTCAAAACTTTTTATAACAAATCAGCTTAGATTAAATCACATTCACACCATATTACTGCAATCTTCAATTAAATCATTAAAACATTAAAACAGCCAGTGCTTATATAAATGTTAAATCATCACACGTTAACTGGTCCTTCTTTATCACAATCTTGATATGCCCAATAATGCAACATGTGTATTGTCCCGTATTAAAGTTTGATATTACAGTTATTGTCCATCATCTCTGATCTTCCACCAGAATTTGTATAAACTGCATTTCTCAATACTGGGACCAAGGGGGCACCTTATTGTTTAATCATAAACTTGTTGAGGGTCCAGTCTTAGTGTCCATTAAACTTTCTTTAGCCTCAATATTTTTCAAGATGTAGGAATGAAACATGAAACCCGACAATTGTGTTTCGCCAGCTATGGCGTCTTCAATGGTCGTTCATTCATCCGACTTCTAACAGCAGTCGGGAGCACCCCTCCACCAGCAGCATAGAAGGCGAACAACGCCCACACACGCATGCTGGTGGAGGTGCATTTCCATATTTGTAGGAATGTAATCTATAAAACAATTCACAATGCCAGTTTCTCATATCAATGTATCACAATTTGAAATTCTTTACCAAAAGCAATTAAATGCACAGATGACTACCTGTCCTTCAGAAACCTACTGAAAACTCATTTTTTTCAATTTAGCCTTCTAGAAAACAAAGAATTCTATTTGAACATTATCCATTCATACAATTAATTTCACGTCTTCTTTCCTCCCTAATCCTATCTAGCCCTAATTGTACCCAGCTCTTCTTCTTTGTTTACAAACTTAATTATGATTTAATCTCATTCTCTATCCATCTACCCTTAAGAACAGTTGCATCCAGGTTAATTCACCACATATGAGTCTTTATCTCCTCTGTTAGACTGCCTGCTGTACCCCCAGTCCGTATTCAGTCTTTCAGTCCTCACTCTCTTACCCAATATCTGAATCCCTTTTTCTCTCCCTGTTCTTCCAATCCCTGCATCATACTATCTCCCTTTCCCCACTCTGTCATCCAGTTGTGAGACTCCACTGCTCTCCAGTTGCAAAGGCCATACTCCCCCTGTTGTTTCTTCCACCCTACTTATCCTTCCATTCCCTGGGTCCCCACTCCCTGCTCTCCCTGTAATATCCACTCCCACCCCCCACACAAAATCCCTGCTCTTTCATTATTCCCCCACCTCTTAATGCCCCTTTCTCCCTTACCTTCTTCTGTCATAATCCAGTAATAATCTGTGGCTCTCTCTACTATCCCCTCTCCTGCCTGCTTGGTTTAATGAGCAGATGGGGAATGGTGAGGGAAGGCCAGAGGAAGGAGTTTGCATTGAGTCTGAATCGCTTCCCATTGGGCTTTTTGTAGGGGTGTCTCCCTCCCTACTTCTTGCTATTTGCCCCAAGCCTTCAGTTTCTTCCTCCCTCAGCCTCAGGGGTGGATGAATGCCAGCTAGTGTAAAAGTTCAAGCCCCACCAAACTGGTAAAAACTGTCCCCCCCGATATTTAAAACCATTTAACTGGCCAGGAATGGCTCCTGGTCAGTTAAATGTCACTTAACCGGCTATCTGGCAGTATTCAGTGGGAGATGGCTGGTTATCTCCCGCTGAATATTTCTGGTTAGTGCTTAACAGATAACCAGTTACATCGCGTGATATAAGAACATACATAAGCATTGCCGTACTGGGACAGACCAAAGGTCCATCAAGCCCAGCATCCTGTTTCTAACCGTGGCCAATCCAGGTTACAAGTACCTGGCAAGATCCCAAAACAGTATGATACAAGCAGTGGGCGTTTTCTCAAGTCCATCTTAATAATGGCTTATGGACTTTTCTTTTAGGAAGTTATGCAAACCTTTTTTTAAATCCCGCTAAGCGAACTGCTTTTACCACATTCTCTGGCAACGAATTCCAGAGTTTAATTACATGTTGAGTGAAGAAATATTTTCTCCGATTTGTTTTAAATTTACTACTTTGTAGCTTCATTGCGTGCCTCCTAGTCCTAGTATTTTTGGAAAGATTAAACAAGCGATTCACATCTACCTGTTCCATTCCACTCATTATTTTGTAAACCTCTATCATATCTACCCTCAGCTATCAAGCTAAAGATCCCTAGCCTCTTTAGCCTTTCCTCATAGGGAAGTCGTCCCTTCCCCTTTATCATTTTAGTCACCCATCTCTGCACCGATATTTCAGCACATTGTTGGCTAAATTTGGCAGCCAAAGTAGGCCACTGAAATAGTTGGCCTATGTTTGGCTGGTTTTAACTTAACCGGCCAGCGCTGAATATTGGCTTGGTTAAGTTGAAACCGGCCAGCGCTGAATATTGGCTTGGTTAAGTTGAAACCAGCCAAAAATAAACCGGATATTCAATGCCGATCACCGGAAATGGCCCAGCTTTGAATATCCAGGCTTTTTGCTAACCGCAGGAGTCAGCCTGGCTAACTCATGCGGTCTGAATATCAGCCCCTGTATCTTTAATCTGGGTTTGCTTGTAGTGAGGCAGCCGTTTTAGCGAAACATGGTTATGTTGGGAGCACTTGTTGAAACCTGGGAGCTAAAGCTGGTGACTGTGTTCTTCTAGTGGTCTGCTTCTCTGTTGTCCACATTGGATCTTGCGGACCCTTTGCCTTGTTGCTTTCTCAAAATTACTGTTATGCCTATGGGCCATATCAGCCATTGGGAAGGAAGGGGTTGCTCCATTCACTAGTTAAATCTCTGTTATCTGCACCCTTCTCCTTCACCGCTAACCAGTGGCGTTCTTAGGGGGGGCGGTGGGTGCGGTCTGCCCCGGGTGCACGCCGCTGGGGGGGGGGGGGTGCCGCGCGCGCCTGTCCTCCGTTCATTCCATTCCATGCTTCTTCTCTGCCCCGGAACAGGAAGACTTCTGGTCCCTCCAACCCCCCCCCCCCCCGACTCAAGTTTGGGGGGGGGGCTGGAGATCCGGGGGGGGGGAGTCTCCAACCCCCAGCATCCCCCAGATGACCCTGATGGAGCTGTGGTCAATCCCCCTGCACCTGGTGGTCTAGCGGCCCTTCCCCACCCCCTACCTACTCTGTGTATGATGAAATGTTTTTGCTATTTATTGCTTTTAAATGTGGCCTAGAATGCTACAGAGTTGCACTACTTTTGAAAGGGAATAAGATGCTTTTCAGTTCTGCTGCTAATTAGTTGCCCTTTATTTAACAGCCCAGCTCAGGGTGCATAATGCTTTATTTGGGCTGATGAAGGGAAAATATGTATTTGCAAACTTTGTTTCCCTAACTAAAGCTAATCAGAGCCCTGGAGCCTTGCTGGCAGGCATTACTGCAGGTTTACTAACACATCATTTATTGACAGATTAAATACAAGTAAATGGATTGTGTTAGAACCTTTGTTCTAATGTTGAATTTCAGGTTCTCTCCTTTGTATTAACCTTGATGCAGTTTAAACACCATTTGGCTAAAAGAGGCTGCACCTCATCCTGCATGGTGCTAGCTAATGAATCAGATTTGGGCAAAGCCTATCTCTGCTGTCTCCTCTTTGCATAGTAGATGAACAAGCACATTTATTTATTTATTTAGGTTTTGCTCACACCTTTTTCAGTAGT
Organism: Microcaecilia unicolor; assembly: GCF_901765095.1. Taxonomy (NCBI): domain Eukaryota; kingdom Metazoa; phylum Chordata; class Amphibia; order Gymnophiona; family Siphonopidae; genus Microcaecilia; species Microcaecilia unicolor. The sequence goes on from NC_044036.1 coordinate 173,927,592, forward strand.
AGCTCAAGATGAGTTACATTCAGGTACTCTGGATGTTTCTCTGTGCCAGGAGGGCTCACAATCTAAGTTTGTACCTGAGGCAGTAGAGGGTTAAGTGATTTGCCCAAGATTACAAGGAGCAACAGTGGGATTTGAACCAGCCACCTCTGGATTGCAAGACCAGTGCTCTAACCACTAGGCCACTCCTCCACTAGCAACATTCTGTGTAGAATCTCAAATAGTAGCAACAGAATCTCAACATTCCATCTAGAATCTCAAACAGTAGCAACATTGTATGTAGAAGCCTGCCCTTGCAGATCAGCAATGTGGCCACGCAGGCTTCTGTTTCTGTGAGTCTGACGTCCTGCACATACAGGACGTCAGACTCACAGAAACAGAAGCCTGCGCGGCCGCATTGCTGATCTGCAAGGGCAGGCTTCTACATGGAATGCTGCTAGTGGAATAGCAACATTAACATTCCATGTAGAATCTTCAATATTTATTTAGATTTTGCTCACACCTTTTTCAGTAGTAGCTCAAGATGAGTTACATTCAGGTACTCTGGATGTTTCTCTGTCCCAGGAGGGCTCACAATTTAAGTTTGTACCTGAGGCAATGGAGGGTTAAGTGACTTGCCCAAGATCACAAGGAGCAGCAGTGGGATTTGAACCGGCCACCTCTGGATTGCAAGAGCGGTGCTCTACCCACTAGGCCACTCCTGTACTCAGCAACATTCCATCTAGAATCTCAAACAGTAGCAACATTCTATGTAGAAGCCTGCCCTTGCAGATCAGCAATGTGGCCGCGCAGGCTTTTGTGTAGGACGTCAGACTCACAGAAACCTGCGCGGCCGCGTTGCTGATCTGCAAGGGCAGGCTTCTACATGGAATGCTGCTAGTGGAATAGCATCATTAACATTCCATGTAAAATCTCAAATAGTAGTAAGATTCCATGTAGCATCCTCAATATTTATTTAGATTTTGTTCACACCTTTTTCAGTAGTAGCTCAAGGTGAATTACGTTCAGGTACACTTGATATTTCTCTTTCCCAGGAGGGCTCACAATCTAAGTTTGTACCTGAGGCAATGGAGGGTTAAGTGACTTGCCCAAGATCACAAGGAGCAGCAGCGGGATTTGAACCGGCCACCTCTGGATTGCAAGACCGGTGCTCTAACCACTAGGCCACTCCCCCACGTGCTTACCCATGGAAAAGACCTTTTAAGGAATTTCATCCCTGAATTATCTAACTTAGCGCCCGCATAGTTTTGAAGACTGCCTGTATTGTATTTAGTATATTACAGGGGAATTGTTCTCTTCTCTTTTCACAATTGATAGCTTATCCAGCTTCCCGAGAAAATTCTTGTTTTTATTCTGCTCTGCTGTTGGGGTTTCCATCTGTTAAGAACGTTCGCTATATGAGTTCATGAGGGCTCTTTTTCTTTCCAGGCCGTTTATTTGTGGAATTCTATACATGCACCAATTCATGTGATTTCTGGTTATTTATCATTTCGGAACGGATTGAAAACTTATCTCTTAAGAGTTAATCATTTAGATGTTTACCAGTTTTCTTAACTTTTCAGTATTTGCTTTGAACTTTGTTACCCACTTAGACATTTTATTGATATTAGCGGGATATAAATACCTGAATAGAATAGAAAATGTAAAGTGGTGGTGGTGGGGGCAACATTGATGAGAGAAGTTAGAAACTAGACAGGAATAAACCTTTATAGAAACAAAATAACAGTTTGCAGAGAAGAAACAAAGAACACCCCTGTGGGGGAATATGTCAGACTCTTCTACCATTAACCTTATAAGCGAGCAGTGGCATGCAGTTGGGTCCTTCAAGAGATTCAGTGAATCCCCAGCCTTTCTGCCATGATGTCCTGTTTTTAAAAAAAATCCAATTTCTTTGATGCTGGGTGGGTTGGGAGAATCTCAGCATTTCCCTTTCCACCCACTCAATCTCCCTTCTGCTGGTCAGATGAGGGAGGCAGAGGGGATAAATTGTGGCTTGAGGGGGCTGGATATAGGTGGTGGGGGGGGGGGGGGGGGAGTATGGTCAGAGTGGAGAAAGAAAGCCTGGAGATAAAAAGGTGAATCCTGGTAAACGATTAGGATAAGTGAGTTGCTGGACATTGGGAGAGTTAAAAAAAAAAAAATAAAATAAAAAAGGGGAGATGGTGGACATTGGGAATAGAGAGAGTGTATATGCTGGGTCAGAGGTGGGGAATGGAAGGCTAGGATAGAGACACAAAGCAGAGATGCTGAGGTAAGAGTATGGTGAGAGAAGGAGATATGCTGGCTCGGGGTGGGAAAGTGGCGTAGGAAGGGAGGGCGGTGGGGCGGTCCACCCCGGGTGCACGCTGCTGGGGGGGAGTGTCGGCTCTGCTGGTTCCCTGCTCTCTCTGCCCCGGAACAGGTTACTTCCTGTTCTGGGGCAGACAGAGCAGGGAACCAGCGGAGCCGACGCAGCTCCCAGCGACGTGTACATGGGGCGGAGCGGCCCTCCCACCTGTCCCCTTTCCTACGCCAGTGGTAAGAATGCGCTCGGGGGAGGGGGGGGTACGTGCACCGAAGGGGGAATGTGCCGTGCTGCACCCGGGGGGGGGGGGGGGTGTGTGCGTAGTGGCTACCCACCCCGGGTGTCAGCCACCCTCGCTACGGCACTGGGGTGGGGTATGCTGGACACAGGAGAAGGGAATAGAGAGACAGAGGAGAGATATTAGATGGTGGGGAGGAGAGGGAGAGAGAAAATAATGCTGGATGGAATGTGGGAAAGAGCAGGGTAGGGAATAAGAGAGAGGGGAATAGGAGGGCCAGGGTGAGAGAAAGAGGTATAAAGCTATAGGTAGACTGAAAACTGGATAGAAAGAAGGAATGAAATACAGTGGATGGAGATGCAGAAAAAGTGGAAGAAAGCTGAAAGAAAAATATCAATGTTAGACATGGATACAGGGAGGGAAGTAGAGAAGATGGGGAGAAAGAAAAATGAGAAATTGACAGGAGACCTTAGAAAGAGAATTAAGAAAAGATGGGGGAAAGCAGGAACCAGAGACTGGGACCAACACAGAAAAATGACCAGAGAACCAAGGTAGAAAACAGAAATGTATTTTGAATTTAGTGAATGAAATATGCCAGTTTTTGAATGTAATCTCTAACAACTCTAAAATGTAAGCCACATTAAACCAAAACTCATTTTTAGTAGATTGTAAGCTCTTTGAGCAGGGACTGTCTCTTCATGTATGGTGTACAGCGCTGCGTCTGCCTTGTAGCGCTATAGAAATGATAAGTAGTAGTAGTTTAATTGTGGGATAAAACATGAATAAATAAATTAAAAAAAAAATACTGCTGCTATCTTTGACTCCACAGTTCAGGGAACTGCATCACTGTTTCTGTTTCTCTGTTCTGTCTGCAGACATCGGCCTTTTGACTTTCAGTTTAATTTTTATCTACATACTAGTTCTATTTTTAGTTTATGGGTAGTTGTGGTCTATCTCTGTTCAACAAGTGTGAAAGAGGCCAGGTATTCTGTTAGCACTGAATGGCTATGTAGTATTGATTTGTTGTAATCTGGCTTGTTTAGTTTTCCCAGTAGGTGTCTTGTGCCCACTGCAATGTTTATAGGCCCTTGTGTGTGACCCCTTGAAGTTAGTGCTCTTATGGTCTTACGGTCTTACGGTGTGGCAGATTTGCTGTATAAGTCCTGAGTGACCTTTGTGGGATTTTGCATTACTTAAAATATGCCTGGTATTGGAAAGGATTTTTGTTAATAAGCACTGCTACAGCTAATACTGATTCCAAATATGAGATCTGAAGACTAGTGGCCTTTTGGCAACCTACCAAAAAAAAAAAGACTGATAGGCAAATCATTTTTTGGTTGCCAGTAACCACATGAATTCTGTGAGTGTTGTTGAATACCACTGTTCACATGGCGAACCGGGAGATGCTGGACCAGGGGCTGGGCCTGATTGAGAACCATCTGTTAAGTACCTGTGTATATATATCTAGAATATTGCAAAAAGTGTTTAATATGTTGCATTATTTTGATATTTTTTTGGCACCTAAATTCCCTGGAGTGTATTCAGTGTGCATTAAAGACTCATCCTGGGAGGAGGCAGCTGTTGTAGCAGCACCAGAGCGACGTCCTTCCTTGCTGTGTTCGAAACTGCCGCCAGGGTAGAGATGAAAGTAGAAGTGGGTGGGGGAGGGTATGGGAGGCATTTTAAGGCTAAACCCTTTGTGTGCACTTCTTTTAAGGGGTTTGGAGACATGTTTAAAGTATTAGCTTTATTGTATACTATATGGGACTTGTGGACTGGAGGGGAAATAGAGCAGAAGATGGATGGGGCTCAGACATGGGGGGTGGGGAACAACAGAAGAAGAAGGTGGGATGGGGAGAGAGGGAAACAGAAAAAAATTGGAGATGGGAGAGATGGTGGGAATTTGTAGTGGATAGTGAGGATCTGGCAGTTGGTAAGCAAGGGATTGGAGGTATTAGAGGGGTTGGGGGGTGTGAGGTGGGGATGAAGTGTGGAGAGAAGTTGAGACATGGAATGAATGACCTAAAACAATGGTTCTCTGTACCTTGGTCCATAAAATCATCCATGGCGACGCCCTAGCCTACATGTCGGACCTAATAGAACTACCACCCAGAAATGCAAAAAAATCCTCCCGCACATTCCTCAATCTCCATCCTCCCAAATGTAAAGGCTTGAAATACAAATCAGTGCATTCATCAACCTTTTCCTATACAAGCACACAGCTCTGGAATTCACTGCCACGTAACCTGAAATCGATCTACGAAATGACCAATTTCCGCAAACTCCTGAAAACTTATCTTTTCGACAAAATAGATCATAAAGAACAACACACGTAACTCTAATTTCTTTAAGTTACCCAGGAATGTTCTTTACTGTCTTCTGCTTTCACACTATCATGCACCTAATGTCTATGGCTTTAACACTATTATGTATTTTACCATGTAGCCAAAACTTCTGCTAAAACAAATGTATACTCTTTTCTGTTTCTAATATTATGTATTTCACCATCATGTACCCAAAACTCGCTGTAAAACCAAATGTACATTCTCTTCTATTTCCAGTATCTACGATGAATTGTAAGCCACATTGAGCCTGCAAAAAGGTGGGATAATGTGGGATACAAATGTAATAATAATAATAATAATAATAATAATGTCATGGTGGGGGGGGGGGGGGGAGGCACTGGCCAGTTGGGTTTTCAGGATATTCCTAATGAATTGCATATAATGGAGATGACAGGGTACGCACACAAATTTGTCACATTCGTATTAATTAGGGATATCCTGAAAACCCGATTGGCTGGTGGTCCTCCAGGACAGGTTTGAGAACCACTGACAAAGGACTGGAAAGAAGATGAAAGGCAGTGAAAATTCGGTGAATCTTTTTATAAAAGTTGTTCATTTCTGTGGTCTATGCCTGTGCTGCTTCCCTGTTATACTTGGTTTGGGACGTCGTCATCATTTAGGTAGCAGGAGAAGGGACCTGCCATTATGTGCAATACCTTTGTTTATGGCCTGGTCGCTGGAGGTAAGCAGATAGTGGAGAATTTAGGGAGCCAGAGGATAAATAGAAGGAATGGCGTCGGTGGAGGGGACGAGTGGGGGATGGGTTGGGTCTTGGAATGACAAGAAAGGAAAGAGTGGCAAAAGGGGAAAGAGAGAGGATGGTGGAAACAGAAAGGGATAGTATAGGGTGGCAAGAGGGGGAAGAGAGAAAGGGACAGATTTGGGCAGGTGGAGAGCGGTGGGGGGGGGGATAAAAGGAGTATAAAAGAGGGACGGATGAAGTAGTGAGCAGAGTGATGGAAGTTTGAGGCACAAAAAGGTAAGAGTGAAGGGATGGGGACAGAAAGGGTGGTGTGGGGTCAGAATAAGAAGAGAGAGGGTATGGGGAAGGAGGGGAAGAGAAGATAGTGGGAAGTGAGGGTGGGAGAAGAGGTAAAGTTTCAGCAGAATAAAGGAAAGAGGAGTGGGGGGGGGGGGGGAAGCAGAAGGAGTGAGAGAGGGAAGGAAGGCAGCTGTTGGACACAGTGTGCAGGGGAAAAGAGAATTAAGAGGGAAGTGGTGGTTCTCAGCCTTCTTTTGTGAGGACACACCTGACAAGACAATTCTCACATATGTGACACACCACATATATGACCCTCATATATATTTGGTCTGACACAGTATAGCATTTTTTTGAGTTAAACATAAGCATGCTTTGCATCTACAAAACCTGTATCCCCCCCTCTCATTCCATCTGATTAATAGTAACATCGGTCTATCCACATTGTTAAATATAAAATTTGAAAAAAAAAATCCTAACTCAAATGTGTGTGTGTGTGTGTGTTTTTTTTTTTTTTTAAATTTTGTTCAGTAAAAAAGGAAGTGCTGGGCGCACGAATAAGCGAATCTGTCTCTGGAATTTTCTTACAAATGTCACCAAAGAAGCACTCGCACAACACCCGAGGCAGGCGGGAGGCCACTGTTTGTGCTTTTTTGGCAACTTTTGTAAGACAACTCCACGATTTTAAATTAAAAAAAAAAACAGTAACAAAAAAACTAGACATCAAGGATCACAGTACTGCATTGTATTATGTACAAACCCAGCATTGTCAGGTGGCATGTTGCCATTGCGCATAATCTGGTCCCACACAATAATGGTGTGCGTAGAAGCGGTGTTTCATTGTATTCCACTTAAATTCAAAATAAAACACTTTTTTCTACCTTCCCGGGTGTGTAAGCAGGAAATGCACTTAGCAGGGTTTTCAATTCTGGTGGAACTGAAAACCCTGCTAAGCACATTTCCTCCTGGGAAGGAGCCCTGCTGCTAGGATTAGTGTAGCCACATCTCCTCTGCCAGGCTGTTTTTCTGCTGCCTCTCCTGGCTGTGGTTGTTTCTGGTGACTGCCAGGTGTTCATCTGGCTCAACACACCAGTTGAAAACTGCTGTTCCAAGGACCTGAAACTTCTTGTCTCTAGGGGATGGTGAGTGGGAACAATTGCGTTGGGGTCATTGAGCCCATCTTGTCTCTCTGAGGGCGGAAGGTATTATTATATTGGGGTTGCCAAGTCCCTTTTGTTGTTTTTCTTGGAATAGAAGGGGTCATTGAGCCCTTTGTTTGGCACGTTACCGAATCTCCTGCTGTGAATGTTCACTGCAGTCAGGGAATCAAAGGGAGCTTCAAAACTGGTAACATAAGACTATCAAAACGGAAATGATCAAAAACTATCTACCAAGATGCAAGAGGACTTTTCAGGAACGGTGGCTTCCTGGTTCCAGTTAGTACCCATAGTCCTTGCATAGCTGTGGACTTTCTCATCTCTCTGCAGACCCCCCCCCCCCCCCCCCCCCCCCCCACAGGCACATGTTCCACTCAGGGTTGGCCCTATCATTACATGAACTGAGGCGGTTGCTTCAGGCGGCTCAATTTTTGGAGTAGCATGAAGTGTTCTCAGTCACTCCAGTGGTGACTTGCCTTCTAGCAGAAACTCGCTAATGGCCGCCGCATCTCCCCACTCCTACAGTGGTAAAAAGCCAAATGATAAACACCGGGCTTCTGAGAACCATGTGCATCTCCAAGGCCCTGCTAGTCACACCCTCTCTGCATACTTCTGTGTCACAGGGGACATGACCAGCAGAGCCTCATGGGTCCCAGAGACCCCGTGTTTATCATTTGGCTTATTGCTGCTGCAGGGCTGGGGTGGGGGGCAGGGAAGAGGAGACAGCAGGCGAGGGGGGTGGTGGCAACAGCAGATCCCTTGCCTCAGGCAGCAGATTACCTTGAGCCGCCCAGGCTCCACCCCTCCTCTTGTTACTTTACAACATTTTACAGCTTTGAAAACAAACACAGCCATTGTAATGCAACCTATAATTTGCTTCTCCATTCAGGAGAGGCCATCCTTAATTCTTTTTGCCCTGACCTTTCTCAATATCCACCACCAAATGCTTTAACCTTTCCTGCTGTGCCTCTCCACTGCCTCTGACTGACTGGGAAAAGTGAGCGTGGTATATTTGTAATTCATACTTAATCATATATCTATAGAGGGTAAAACTGCATTTTCGAAGAATTGTCTGTTGACATTGTCAAAACATTTACAATTACCAACAGCAGTAAGAGTGAGGCGCTGTCTTGTAAATCCCCAGTTTATGACTTGGACCCTGAAGCAGCGATGCGAAACGCTGGCCACGGTTGGTCTTAGGGAGATCGTGAATGAAGCGGCTCTTGATTCTTCTTGCTAAGAGAGTACATTGTCCTCTAAGAAAATTCGATTGCTATACTGGGACTTGAAGTGAGACGGGATAAGATTTTCATGGAAGGTTTTTGCCAGTGATGAAGATATGATCTTTGAGATTGATATATAGTTCTTAAAATCTTGCAATTTAGAGCTTTATGTGGCTTTTCCTTCCATTTAAAGAATCCAGTAAGAAGAAGTTTCTTTTGTGGAATATTTATATATTTTTGTTAGATATTGGTTATCAGTGATTCCATACTCCTATTGTGTTTTTGTAGTCAATTTATAAAGAGACCATGACATGCTTAAAACACAAGAACTGAATGATTTGAATGTAAATACTAGAAAGATGCACATGTGATAAGATGTCAAGCTTCTTATTGTATTTCTTGCGCTGGCAATTGGTGTCATTAATCTACGGTGGAAGTGAAATTTCTGCCTGATGTTTGCTGTCTCCCGTGCTATGACCATTACTACAAACAGTACATCATGGGAAGAGAAGAAGCCCCTGGAAACAGCAGAGTCCCCCATCCCATTTTCCTGATTTTATCAGATATTTGGGTGCCTGAATGTGGGGTGCCGCAGGCTTCCCCCCCTCTCCCGTCACTGCTGCTGTTTAATGCTTTGATACAGCCTTTAGGGAGAGTATTTGGACAGTTGAAAGTGGTTTTTTTTTTCATATTTATTTATTTATTGCATTTGTATCCCACATTTTCACACCGTATGGCAGGTTCAATGTGGCTTACATATTGCTAAAAAGGCGGTTACAAAATTTAGATTTGTAGAAGTCTAGTACATAATACAGAAGTACAATAAACACTTAGGTTGATATATTAGTATATTGTGAGAGATTAATATTATTGTTTTCCATTTCTGAACTTTTCGTGATGTATGGTAATGTGGGATTAGGCAGATCCAGGGGGGAAAGACTTCTTGAAAAGATGTAGTTTTCTCTTTGTTTCAGGTCTTTGGGTAGTGAGTTCCAAAGTTGTGTGCCTATAAACGAGAGACTGGCGGCATGTGAAGATTTATGCAGATATTACTCCTTTGTTGCCAGCTTCTACAGATCACAAGGATACCTTAGATCAGTGGCGTAGCCACAGGTGGGCCAGGGCCCACCCATTTAGGGCTCAGGCCCACCCAACAGTAGCACACGTTTAGTGGTAGCTGGTGGGGATCCCAAGCTCGGCCAGCTGAAGACTTCTCCCTGATGGTAACGAAAACGCTACTCTCCATGATACTGGTACCTGAGCATGCTCATTTTTCAGCGCATACCTGCTGCAGTCTGTCAAGGTGGAAAGAAGCGTTTTCCCGCCAGCTGAGATATTTTTTGGGTGGCGGTTGGGGGGGGGGGGGGGAGAACACTTGGTGCCCACGCACTTCTTGCCTAGGTCCACCCAAAATCTGTTGTCTGGCTACGCCCCTGCCTTAGATAGGATTCAGTAATGTTTTTGTGTCATTGAGGGTTGGGCAACATACTCTCGATTAAAACTAAATCAGGAAAACAACTAAAATTTTACGGTTGGGATCTCCCTAGAGATGTTCAGGGAAGTGAAACATTTTCCATTGCCATTGTGCAGTTTAAATTTGATTTTGTTACAAGGGTTTTAGGAGTAGAGGTGGACACTCAGTTGACTATGGTTAATCAGGTAAATAAAGTGGTAAAGCATCCTTTCTTGTTGTTGAAAAAGTTAAGATCTGTACAGAAGTTTTTTGAACTTGAAATTTTTCAAGTAAGTGCAGTCATTGGTGCTCTCAAAGATGAATTATTGCAACATAGTTTATATAGGCTGCAGAAAATCATTAATGAAAAAGTTGCAAACAGTACAAAATTTGGCAATTAGGGTTATTTTCTACTAGAAAAGGGAGGAATGTGTTATACCCTATTTTTATAAATTGCATTGGTTACCAGTTATTGCAAGATCTCATTTTAAGTTATGTGCATTAGTCTTTCGGTCTTTGCATGGAAATCTGCTATTCTATTTGGTGGGTTGTTTTCCTTTATTGGGTCAACAGTTGTTAAGAGGGCAGGTTTCCGTACAGTTTCCATCAGTTAAGCTGCTTCGATTTCTTATCAGGCTGCCTCTTTGTGGAATTCTCTCCCAGCGACTATTCGCTCGATTTCTAATTATTTGGTGTTTTGTAATCAACTTGTGTTATTTGAGCAAACTGTAGGTTAATTATAGTTTTAACCTGTTATATTACATTGTTGTATATTTCCCAGCAAAATATGTTAGTTCTCTTGTTATCTTTGGGATCCGCATAGAACTATAAAGGATGTTGCGGAATACAAGACTAATGCAGTGAGAACCTTTGGCGTATAGCACTTTTCCTCAAATGAGATATCGGAGTACTAGAGAGTGAGGCATCTTATTATACACTGAAACATGCATCAAAATATTTACTCTTTTCATATCAGCCAGATAAGCTTTTAAGACCGTGTTCGCTTCTGTTTTGATGTTTATGGAAGAACGGCAGGGCAGATTTTATAATTACACATATCTGGACACAATATGCTATATTGGATCATCTGTGCTGTTTGAGTGACTGCAGATCAATATTGAGTATTGAAGAGGTTCAGGGTCTGATCCCCATCCTGCCCTTTTACTTCCCACGTACCCTTGAGTGCTTTCCACTGCTCTTTACCTCTGGAATAAACTGTATGCCATGAACAGCTGTTGGAGTAGCTCAGAGGTAATTATTTTATCCTTTGCTATTGCAGACGAGCTACAGCAAAGCACTTTATAAAAAGAATCACATACTGGAATGAAGGTCCTCTAGTGCTGAAGTGGCAATGCACTTATATCCTATGCAAAAGGCGTTTCTGTCCTGGTTAAAATAAGGTGTAATCATGTCTTTGATTTACTGTGGACAGCTAATATTCACATGTCAGGATCAATTTAATGATCAGGAAGATAGTGAATTTCTTTTTTTGTTTTCATGGCTTTAGATTTGTTTGACAATAAGTCTCTCCTGGATTATTGCATTGCTTGGGTATTGATATACTCCTGGTATCAATGTGTAAGGAGAGAAAAAACAACACTCAAAATTTCTATAGGTACAATCAACCAAAAAAGAATGAAAAACCAACTCAAGGAAAACAAAAAACGGAATAATGGAGGAAAAAGACCTCAGCTGACCGTGGTATCATGATAGAAGCAGGGAAAGAACTTAACCTGAATGTTTGTTTTCATTGGGCCATGATATCCTCAGTTTTGTATTTTAGTGCCTTTTATTCACCCTGTTGGTATCCAGCAGTTATAGAAAGTCTACCCCTCCTTGAATGTGTTTTTATTTTTTTTTGTGTGTCTGTTGATTGGATTTTCATGTATTTAAATGATGTATTTTCCTACTTCTCAACAAATCACCTTTCAGGGAGAAATGGTTTTATTGGGGGACAGAATTGAAATGCAGCAATTAAATCTTCTACCCCAATATTACTTTCCCAGAGGAGTTCAAAGATTAGGGGAAGAGGGAAGTCTGGATTAATTTGCATCTTGATAGTGATTCCAGAAATTGTGAAATAAGGATGTTATAATGACACATGCTACATTATTGATGGCATTCCAAACTGAGAATGAAAAAAAGCTATACAGTTACTATTGTGTTACTATTGTGGTGGAGGAGTGGCCTAGTGGTTAGAGTGGTGGACTTTGGTCCTGGGGAACTGGGTTCGATTCCCACTGCAGGCACAGGCAACTCCTTGTGACTCTGGGCAAGTCACCTAACCCTCCATTGCCCCTGGTACAAAATAAGTACCTGAATATATGTAAACAGCTGTGAATGTAGTTGCAAAAACCTCAGAAAGGCGGTATATCAAGTCCCATTTCCATTTCCCTATTTGGGATTCTACATGGAATGTTGCTGTTGCTACTATTTGAGATCCTGGAACGTTGCTACTATTGGAGATTCTGTTGCTACTATTTGAGATTCTACATGGAATGTTGCTATTCCACTAGCAACATTCCATGTAGAAGCCTGCCCTTGCAGATCAGTAACGCGGCTGCGCAGGCTTCTGTTTCTGTGAGTCTGACGTCCTGCACGTCAGACTCACAGAAACAGAAGCCTGCGCGACCGCATTGCTGATCTGCAAGGTCAGGCTTCTAAATGGAATGTTGCTAGTGGAGGAGTAGCCTAGTAGTTAGTGCAAGGGACTTTGATCCTGGGGAACTGAGTTCCATTCCCACTGCAGCTCCTTGTGACTCTGGGCAAGTCACTTAACCCTCCATTGCCCCAGGTACAAAATAAGTACCTGTACATAATATGTAAGCCGCATTGAACCTGCTATGAGTGGGAAAGCGCGGGGTACAAATGTAAGAAAATAAATATTCTTAGCTGGAAGCCATATATCAGGCTCTCTGTAGAACACACAGAATCACAAAAGAAATCCACTATAACCAAAACGACCATAGAGGCCCAAAGGCAAGTGGATTTTCAATACATCACAGCACAATAGTGGCTAGTCGGTGAGCTCAGCCCTTTTTGCTAATTGTGGACACATTGTGACGTGGATCTTCCAAAGATAAGTGGACTTTGATTTATCTCTGCAAAGATTTTTGAGATGTTTATCCTTTGAGAAAGATTGAGAAAGTCTGTGATATGTTTGCTTTTGATAGATTTTTGTATTTTGACATTTGTTTTCATGGAAGGTTTTTATGCTGATGAAGGAATAAGTGATCATTGGATCCTTTTATCTCGTTAGATCGGTTGCGATTCTTGAGCTCTTTGAGGCTTCTCCTTTTTTTCTATGGTCGTTTTGGTTATAGTGGATTTCTTTTGTGATTCTACTTGTACTTCGTTTTTGTAATCCACACCCGCTTTTTGATAATTTGTAGTTGATTCTCTGTAGAACACTGCAACTCTGGGCCCTGAGTATGATTGACACTGGTATGATGGCTTTGAATCGCTCCTTCCAGGAGCTGGAAGCCATCTCCATAGGACCCTCAAACAGGACCGTCGCAAAGGAGGGCAAGTAGAGCATCCTGCTGGCAAGCCCAAAATGAAAAGGAAGGGATGCCAGAAGTACTCCTTACCCTGGGTGATGTTTTATGTTTGTTTATTGCAGCTTAATAAAGTGCCTTTCAGCAACTGACCTGTTGCCAGCCCCACCCAACTTGGGAATTGAGCCCAGGTCTACCACGTGTAACAGGACTGCCACTGAGTCACCAGGCTAGGCCCATGTAGTGGTCTTGAAAAGGGGTTTATGTCTGCTGCTTTTCAAAAGACAAGTGCACAGCGCACGGGTTTAACAATATGTTTCAACACTTGGGGCAGCTTGAAGTTTGACACTGAATTGGCACAATCGGTGAAATGTGAAGAGATCATGAACACTTCGTTCTGTTTAGATAAAAGTTGATGGAAGCTCTGGAGCACCAAATTTATTTATTCATACTTGTATCCCACAATTATCTAAAAATGAGTTTTGGAGACCGATGCCCACTTGGACCCTATTGATCATCAAATGGTGTGGTTTGATATAATATCTTGTAGATGAAGTAGGGAGAGAAAGTAGTCAGTGAGCTGGGAAGCAGAGTTAAAATCCTGACTTTCCTACCAATACTTTCTGTGACGTAGGAGAAGTCACTTTGGTAATTTTTTTAGAAACATGTCTGCATTAGGTGGTGTTTAAGTATATCACATATGTATCTAACTACCAATTTCAGAAAGCTAGTACATATAAGAGCTCCACATTACACAGATTTCACAGGCATGTGGCTTGGGTAGGACTAAAATTATATGTGTACTGCCCATTTTAAACAGAATGCATGTTCTTCTCATTTTATCATAGTTTCCTTTTTGAACGTTTAAATTCTGGGCCTGCCCAAAATATGCCTCCAATATGCCCCCTTGTGATTTTGTCAAACTGCGGAGAAAACTGACTCAATTTGAGTTTTCAAAATCTCAACCTGAAAAATGTCCATCTGCCTCTTTTGAGATGTTTTTCTCTCTTGAAAATGGGAAATGGGACTTGATATACCGCCTTTCTGTGGTATTTTGCAACTACATTCAAAGCGGTTTACATATATATAGGTACTTATTTTGTACCTGGGGCAATGGAGGGTTAAGTGACTTGCCCACAGTCACAAGGAGCTGCAGTGGGAATCGAACCCAGTTCCCCAGGATCAAAGTCCGCTGCACTAACCACTAGGCTACTCCTCCACGCCTTAGATTTCAGCAAAGCCTTTGACACGTTTCCGTATAGGTGACTTATAAATAAACCAGGTGCCCTTGGTATGGGCCCTAAAGTGACCGAATTAAAAACTGATTAAGTGGACGGAGACAGAGAGTGGCGGTAAGTGGCGTTCATTCTGGGGAAAAAGATGTTGCCAGTGGTGTGCCGCAGGGATCAGTCCTTAGTCCAGCTCTTTTAACATCTTTAATGAGTAATATTATGGAAGGGAGTGTCTGGTGAGGTTTGTCTCTTTGGTATTACCCACAAACTTGGTAATATGAAGGATCTAGTGAAGCTTGAAGAATGGTTCAGAAATTGGCAACTAAGATTCAGTGCTAAAAAATGCAGGGTCATGCATTTGGACTGCAAAACCCAAGGGAGTGGTAAAATATAGAGGGTGAGTGTGAAGGGAGTCTAGAGGTACAAACAGGCCATATGGCCTGGTCCCCATGCTAGAAGGGGCCTAAGTCTGCTCAAAACTGAAGGCAGCACAGTCTGTTGGCAAGTTTTGGTGTCCCTTGCAAATTTCTTTCCCCCGAGTTCCATCGTATCTACAACTGGCCCTGCTCTCTACTTCACACATGGAAACTTTGAGCTGTTTTGCATTAATATTGGACTGAAGATTACATTCAGAGCCCAAATGATTAGTGTTTAGTCAGTGCAGAACAATGTTTCTGGGACTGTGAGATGTTTCAGAGCTTTCAAGGAGCCTCTGGGTCCTATTGTACTACTACTACTACTTAACATTTCTAAAGCGCTACTAGGGTTACGCAGCGCTGTACAATTTAACATGGAAGGACAGTCCCTGCTCAAGGAGCTTACAATCTAAAGTAGCTGTCTTTCTATCCTGCTGCTTGTTAGACTTCTCTTGATCAGAACATGTCCCTCAGCAGCTCGGCTTAAGCTTGCAATGTAATTCTCAAAGGAAGTTGCAGAATTGTGGTACAGTGTTTCTCTGATATGGGGAAGACATTGGACTGCCGTATCCTTGGAGAACCAGGAACTTGATTTTTCTAGTCATGATTTTCGGGGTTATTGGCCTTCAGTCTTTTGACACTTGGTAGGTTATTGAACTAGATCAAAAATAAAGCATTCTCATCTGCTTTCTGTATTTCTAAATAGCTCAGGGAATATGTATTTTCTAGAGAGCTGCAAATCTGAGAAGAGTCTCTGTGTAGGGATTGTGTTTCACATCAGATTAGTCAATGGTCTGTAGCTGCCATGGAGGTCATGCTGATAGTTTTAGCATTTTGGCTGTTAAGACAATGACGTTTTTAGTGTAACCTTTCACACACATTTCTTTGCATCCTTGCCAAAATGACATTATGCCAAGTTCCAGGCAGTCAAGCTTGTCAAGGCATGCAATATGAATTGGCAAACAAGATTTGGTGTTGAGAATATCCTTGGATAATCTGCCCAAAAAACCCCAAACCCTTTTCCTTGCTCTGAAGAATGAACGTTAATGCTAGTAAACAATTGGGGGCCAGGGCCAGATTAAGACAGGTGAAGTAGTAGGCCACGCACCTATACCCCAATTGTTTAGGATCCTGTCAGATGTGCTCAGGACATTTATGGTTACCAGCTATCTTTGCATATAAAGTTTGTACACCACTGTAGTGTCTCTGAAAAATGTTTACAGGCCGATATTCAAAGAATCAGGCTCCAAGATGAACTTTTTTGAAAATGTATTAGAGCCGAGTGCTTGTACTCAAAATTTCACAACATTTTTAGCAGAAATCTTAGGCTTCTATAATTGACTGAAAATAGGGGATAACTTTAGGCACCTAACTTAGGAGTCCAAATTTAGGAGCTTGGCTGTTTTTCAATATCAGGCCCTTAGTGTTTACACCTGGTATCAGGAGCTTTCCAGCACTGAGATCTGCAATAAAATAAAGGAAAAATATAGGGAAATCAATCTGAAAGAGAAGATAATAGTAAATCTCCGAAAAAAAGTAAACCACCAGCATAAAGGGAAGGAGGAGAAAAAGGGAAAAAAATAGTAATAAATAAAAGGACTGTTAGTGTGAATACCCCTTATGTTAATCATGCCTCAGCCTTAGAGTCCCTTCAATTATTTTTTTAAAGGAAAAAAAAAAGTATATTGAGTTCTGGCAACTACTACATTTACAGAGATACCTTAGTGCAGTGGTTCCCAATCCTGGTCCTGGAGGCACCCCAGCCAGTCACGTTTTCAGGATATCCACAATGAATATTCATGAGAGAGATTTGCATGCATTGGAGGTAGTGCATGCAAATCTCTCTCATGAATATTCATTGTGAATATCCTGAAAACCTGATTGGCTGGGGTGCCTCCAGGATCAGGTTTGGGAACCACTGCACTAGTGAAAAGCTGACAGCACGATCTCTTACTATGAAATAACAGCAAGGGTGACAAAAGAGGAGTTCCAAGGTGTAATACTTTATTATGTTCAGGGAATGACTCGACACGAATTCGTGTTTTGACTAAAAAGCCTTCATCAGGAGTCTGAGCTCAAAACCTCATTTCATAATCAATCGACGTCATCAATATCATCTTTATACATATTCATCAAGGATACCAACAGTTCAGCAGACAAAAGTATTGCAATTAAAGTGGCAGTGCTTCTCTCAAGAGAGGCGCACGCAGTCCTGTGTGTACTGGTATTGGGCATCAATACTAGCAAAAAAACAAAACAACCCCCCCCCCCCCCCCAAGTTCTCTTGCCTCATTGTTAGAAAAGCTTTGTGCCTCTCCTGAGCAAATTTATTAACCTCTGGATGAACCCATATTTTTTGTCCCCTAAACAAAGTTTGAGACTTTCTAAAATATAAACGCAAAACTCCATTCAAATCCTGTTAAAAAAAGGAAAAATGAGGGCAGAAGCATCACTCTGAAAGTTTCTTTCACTGCCATTCTTTTTTCAAAATATCTGAATTTCTTAAATCCCAAAGTCTCCTGAGATCTTAGAGACTCCATCAAGAGATTTTGTTGGCAAAAAATATATCCGATTAAGCGTGGGAACAGGTTCAGGGGAGAAATAAAGAACTTTAACCAAATATTTCTTATATAAATCTTGAGGAATCATGCCAGGTGGTTTTGGAAAGTTTATAAAATGCAAATACAAATGTCTAACTGTTCGATTTTACAATGAATCAAAGTCTTATCTTGAATCAGCTTCATAGTCACATCTTTGAGAATTTTAATAGCCTCTTCAACATTCTGCATCATATCAGGAGTTCTCCTGGTTCCCTACTATATTATTTCGAATGTCCTAAAACTTGGCTATCTGACCTTGCATCAGTCCTGATCTCTTCTTGATTTTCTGTTCATTCATTACATCCCTTGTTTATGCTTTCCTGATTTCATGGCTTGACTATTGCAATTTAGTTGATGCAGGCACTTATTACCAAATTAAACTTCTTTAGATTCACTTCTTACCAAATTAAACATCTGTAGATGCTCCAAAATTCTGCTATTTGGTTTCTATGTAGGACCTGTAGAAATGACCATGTCACACCACTGGCTTCCTGTTTCCTTTGGTTTCTGCTTCAAAATGTTATGTCTCGCTCACAAGGCTTACTATCAGGGTGTCTCTTCTTACCTCTCCTCTCTGGCCATCCCATACAGCCCCTCATGCACCCTTAGGTCGCTGGATTCTCACTGCTTTGTACTCCCCAGCCCTAGACCGACCCGGTTTGAGTTCACTCATAACTCAGCCTTTTATTTTATGGCAAACTCTGAAATGACCTTCCCACCCCACTTCGTAGTGACTCATTATGCATCAAATTCAAGTCTTCTGAAACCTCACTTCTTCAAGCTTGCCTTCAGCGGCTGAGCCTTTGGGGGATATGGGTTCCTGCAGAATTTCTGTGTTCAGCTGTCTTGTCTCTCTGAGACTATGTTCTTATTATCTTTCCTATCGAACACTGGCGTTCCTTTACAGCCCTTTCTTTTTAGATTGTACGCCACCTTGACCTATTTGTCAGAAAAGGCAGTATAGTGAATGTTTAATAAACATAAACCTAAGCATAAACAACTACAGCAGAAAAATCAGCAGAAGATGTTACTACAGCTTGATCCAACTTGGTTAATGTAGTTCACATGGCATCCAAATTCACCACCTTATGATTGTCAACGGGTTCCTTTCCCTGTGATGGCAGCATTCTCACATTCTCCAGAGTTCCAGAATCCATCATAATTTCAGGGTGGGGGGGGGGGGGGAGGGAGGGGGATGCTCAGACTTCTGATGTCCCCCTGTTCATATAGCTTAAGTCTTGGAACACATTTGTTTAGAATTTTGTTTATTTAGAGAAGTAACTTTCTCACCACAACAGTATCTAGAGTTTTTCGGATTGGAATTATTCTTCTACTCTTTGGGTTGAGGGGTTATTGATTGTTGCTGTATTTTATAAAGGTAACGTAGGTGTCCTTGGGCTTCTATTAAATATGCTTCCAGATCCAGCACCAGCATTTTTACCTACCTCAAAGCAGGTTTAAATGTATGTGTACTGTGTGTGCGACTGCGTATTTTTATGAGATTCATGAGTACTTTACAACTCTGCCTTTGCTCTGCCAAAACTATCCCCCCCCCCCTTGGGAATACCTATAAGCTGCTTGCATATAATTAGGTGCAATCTTATCAGCATGTCTACTTACCACTATGTAAACGGCAGTACAGCTTTATAAAAGGTGGGGGTCATCTTTAGCCTGTGATGGTCAGTGTTGTAAACGCTGACTCCTGCAGACTAAGTTAGACCTGGAGTGCAGAGCCCAATCCATGTTAGCAGTGACACTCAGAAGTTGTCCAAATACTGGCAATATTGAGCCCATAACCTGAACAGCTAGCCAGGTTAGGCTGACCTGTTTGGTGCCCTAACCTTATGCGAATACTTGCCTTCTTTTTATTTTCCCTGCCTCTGCTTGAGCACCTTTGGATACTGCAGTCCCCATTTCTGCGGTATCCAATCGGGTTCAAGCAGAGGAAGGGAAAGTACTTTAAAAAAATTACTTTCTTAACTTGTACTTCGGTACTAAGTAAAAAAAGTACCACTTATTTGTAATGAGTTACAAGTAAAAAGTATTGTAAATGTAACGTGTTACAAGTAAAACCAAGAGGGGACAGGAGGTTAGGGGATGGGGATTAGGAGAGTGAGCAAGTTTTGGGTAGGATGGGAGGGGGGGAGTTACGAGAAATGGTGATTTTTGATATTGTTAAATAACATCACAATTGACTTATGCCCTTCCAAGGTCTGCAATTGCATTGGCCTCTGTTTTATGTTCTTCTGTTTTGGCTGTCAAATTAGGCACAGATAAATATCTGCTGATCTTTTGTTATATTTATTATTTCTGGTTGCTGTGGTTGTTAAATGTTTAATTTGCTACCCATAAAAATTTAATGAAAAAAATGTGGTCCTGGTGCAGTAATTACACAGTTTAAAAAAATTACATAATAATAATTTGCATAACTATGCACATTAGCAGTATTTTAATATTTCAGCTAACAAATTGTGCCTTTTTGAAGAATCTCTCCGGGTGCCAGAGAGAACGAGGGGTCTCCATCACAGCTCCTCTGCCTCTGACTGGTAATGTACCCATTCTTTAAAGAGAAGTTGGTAAATCAGTCAGCCATATAGTGTTGAATGATGTCTTTGCCCAGAAATGTCTGTAGATTGCCCTTCTGAGTGCCGCTGATCATGTTTTTAAAACATACATTATCCCACAGATGGTTTTATCTGTGAAGTGAACCCTTTATTTAATACTCTGTAGCCTTGTTTTAACGTAGAGAAATCAGACAGCAGCAATCACTTCTGCACTAATCCCTGTTCCAGCACTCTGGTTTTCCTGGATTGATTATTTTCATATTTTCCTTCTTCACTTTGGCACTGGAAGATGCACCAGTGCGCTAAGCCCTCTATCCAGTCTAGCTGGTGCATGTTGATTCAAGAACATTTTATTTGACAGCTGCATGTTCCAGTTTTCTCAACTCAGTGCTGTGTCGGAGGTTTTGTAATGCCAGGATCAAAACTAAGGATAGATGAATACGTTGGCATACCCTACGGAGCATCATAAAGTTGAATAAACTGTAGCGAGGCTGCCATCTACTGGGCAACTAAAGAATCTGAAAATTCAAATATTTTCCATTTTCCCCTTAATTATTCTGCTTCACATATCGTTCCTTCCTCCCCCATGAAACCAAACTCATTGCCTTCCCAGTACCGCTTCCAAGAATATCATCTCGCCTAACAAAGAAAATAAAAGTATCCAATTCCAGCCTTTCAACATATTCAGTGTAGGGGTGTCAGACTTCCTCAAACTTTCCTCTCTGTTTCTTAAGCATTGCTGTTCATCATACTGCACCAATTCAGCCACATTTCCGCCTTTACTTCTGAGTAGCTTATCCCCCACTTTCCATGACTGTGCCACTTTCACCCTTGCTGCAAACAAGTGTCCCTATCAAGGGTTGGCCAAGGTCACCCTCAAGCGTTCCATCTGCTCACTCTCCAGGTATCTCCAACACAAATAACTTCAGCTCTAACTGACAAGCTCTTCCCATTATCTCCCCTATCTCTCTAGCCAATCTCCCTCAATAACCCTTAATTTTCTCACATTTCCACCACGTGAAAAAAGGAACCCCACTGATTATAGCCTCATCAACCCTCCTATCTCCCCTTTCCCCATAGCAAGTTATTTGGTATGACATGCTCTGTGGATTAACTTGTGTCAAATAATCATTGCAGCAGAAGAGTTATACCCATGTTCACATACTACCCTCCTCTGCTGCTCATCCAGAAAGGAGGGAGGGGGGAGACAACTGTTCTGTGCCTTCAAGATGTGGGACGCTGACTGTGTACTGGTTACTTTTTCTTTCTCTTGCCTTTGACCATTGTAGTTCTCTTTCTGGAATCTTATTATTATTATGAACCGCTATGATGGCATGCACCCTTTAGTGGTATTTCACGAATAAAGAACCTTGACCCTTTAATTCATCCAAGAGGGATTCTCCCCTTGATCTAGTTCCTCCATGCTATTATAAATATGGGACTGTCAGTTAGGGGAGGCTGGTAAGGCTGTTATGAAGGAAAATTCATTCAAGTGGCGTCAAAAAAGAAGGGGAAGAGTTAAGAGACTTGTACCAGCAACTAGAGGACTCACAAAAGAACCCCCTCCCCCAGACAAGCAGCCCTTCTACCTTCAGTACCTCTTGCCTAACCCCTTTCTGGTTGCTTTCTGTTGTCATGAAACACTGGAGTTGAAAATATTGATAAAATGTGGCTCTAATTCTTCCCTTCTGTACGTTTGTTGGGGGTGACCTCAAAACCCCCCCTCTTATATCAAGTCACTAAACCTTTCTTACCCCTTTAGCCCAATGATCACCGATATGTGGAACTTTTCCTGCTCCAAATGGGAGACCTTGAAATTTGGATAAAGTGGTTATCCCCTTCCAGCTTTTCCCCTCCTTCGCAATCAGTTCCAGTTCTTAATCAGTGGGTCCAAAAAAAATACATTGCCTCTTCTCTTCCAGTCCCTACTAGTCCCTTTGTTGTTCGACACCACACCATCACAAAAATAGAATGGGAGCACAGTGCAACTTTTCTAACCACACCCAATGAACTTCCTTAGGTTGTAGACAGTGAAATCTAAAGACCTTAAGCATCATCACCTCATAATACCTGATAATATTGGGACAACCCTGTCCCCCTTCATCTCTTGCTTCACTAACGAGTTCCATTAAATCTATGTCCACTTCCTTCCTCATATAAATTCACTCATATATGTCTGTCTGTTCTAATAGGCTATTTCCTTGTTATCCCTATAGGCAATGCAATAAAAAGAAAAAACAGACCGGGTATCACCATCGCTTTTAATAATGTAACAATTCCTGCCAAACTGATAACCGTCCCTTCCCAAGCCCATATATTCTGTAGCAATCTCCACACTAGGGGCGGATAATTAAGCTTGAACAACTGCTCCACCTTCTCTGATGTCTTAATCGCCAGGTATTGTAGTCCATTTCTGTTAACCTCAAAGGGCATAGAGGTCTCAAGGTTCCTGGGCTTTCCAGCCAACAGCAAAACCTATTTTGTCCACATTCACCTTGATACCTGAGACTTTGGAAAATCTAGCCAGCTCTTGCATCAAAAGAGGAATCAATAAGAGGTTCTGCAAGAAAAATCATAGTATCCTCTGTATAAAATGCAATTTTAGGTTCTTCGACTCTTGCTTTTATTGGGTGGATATGTGGGTTACTCATAGCAAAACATGCTAGGGGCTCCATCACTAATGCAGACATGAGTGGTGATAGTGGGCAGCCCTGCCTTGTCCCTTTCCCCAGATTCACTGGCTCCGATTCACGATCGTTCATATCTATATGGGCTCTGAGCTGGGTATACAGTGCTCTTTCCCATCTAACAAAATTCTCCCCATTCCAAACTTGTGTATAACCATGAAAAGGTACCTCCACTCCACCCTATCAAATGCTCTTTTGACATACTAACCAGTATTTTTTTTTTTGCGTTATATGCATGATATTAACCACCCTTCTGATATCTGCCAACTGTCTTCCCTTGACAGACCCGGTCTGGCCAGGCTGCACCCCTTGAGGTACCACATTTTCTGATTGTGCCACCACAACTTTTGCAAAAATCCCTGTTTAAAGGGGATATAGGGTGATTAGTTTCCTTACTGGTGTGCAGGCTTATTCTTCTTTTAGGATTAATATTATTGTGGCATCACATAAACTGGTAGCCTACCCTGTGTTCAGTATCTCCTCCTCTGCAACACCAGAGCAACCTGGGCTCTCAACTTGCTATAAAATTCCTTGTATTCCAAACCTATCATTGGAGTGGAGGAGTAGCCTAGTGACTAGTGCAGCGGACTTTGATCCTGGGGAACTGGGTTAGATTCCCACTGCAGCTCCTTGTGACTGTAGGCAAGTCACTTAACCCTCCATTGCCCCAGGTACAAAATAAGTGCCTGAATATATGTAAACCGCTTTGAATGTAGTTGCAAAAAACCACAGAAAGGCGGTATATCAAGTCCCATTTCCCTTCCCTCTAACTTTCCCCACTGTTGTTTTTGATTTGTCATTTCCTCTTTTAATTGGGAAATTGGGTTGTTCAACCATTGAAGATCTTCCTCTTTAGTCCGTGGTAGCTGTACCTTCTCCAACAACCTGCAACTGGCCTTCTTTCCACTAGTACTTTCTGATGTATAGAGTTATGTAAAGTACGATCTATAGACTTCACAAATGTCCCAGTTACCCTGTACTCTAATCCTTCTGCAATATAACTTTTCTGCTTTACCTGCCAGGCTAATAGTTTGCCCTGCTTGATTCCCCTGTTCTACAAAGTTTCTCTTGGCCAATTTTCACTTGGAATTCTAGTTTTTCAGTTTCTATGGCCACTATTCTATTGTGTATGAACTACAGTTTTTCATCTCCCTTTTCCCCCACTGCTTTTGCGGGTCTTCTGTACCTCCTGTAGTTGCTGGTACAAGTCTCTTAACTCTTCTCTTTTTCGTTTTCTCTTGCATTGCCACTTGAATGAATTTTCCCTCATTAACAGCCTTACCAGCTTCCCCCTAGCTGGCGTAGTCTCATCATCTTTCAACCCCATATATTCTTCCCACTGTTTAATCAAGATGTTCACTGTATTCTCCTGCTGCAGATGAGATGCATTTAACTTCTACCTTTTCCTACCTCTGTTAGTTGACACCAGGGGTATTTTTGTTAATGAGAATAATAATGATGACATTTTTAGGTCATTAGTTTTTGAGAACTAGAATGAAAAATATCATGTTTTTTTTTTTTTTGTCAGAACAAAAATTGGATAAGAATACAAAAATTTACAGACCTGAATAGAATAAGAATTAAAATGAATTTCCCTTAAAAATTCCTTACAGTAGAACGAAAATAATCAGTGCACTGTGCGGTCCATTGTCCACCCCTCCTACAAGTCCTACCTGACGGGGGGGGGGGGGGCAGATACTGAAAAAACACTGATCTCAGCTACAGTCTGCTGCGACTGCCGATGCCAACATCCACATGCACGCACGCATGCTTGGTTAACTGTATTCTTTTGTCTAGTTGTACTCAGGGGCGTAGCCAGACTTCGGTGGGAGGGGAGTCCAGAGCCTGAGGTGAGGGGGCACCTTTTAGCCCCCCCCCCCCGCCGCCACCACCACCTTTGACCCCCCCTCAGTGCCAACCCTTTCGACCCCCCCCCCTTCCCGCTGCTTCCATCCCTCCCCCACCGCCGGATACCTTTGCTGGCAGGGGTCCCCAAACCCCGCCAGCCAAAGTCCTCTTCGGCATGGCTGAGTTGCTGATCTGCAAGGCTTCTGTTTCTGCGAGTCTGACATCCTGCACGTTCCTCTTCTCCGGCGCGGCCGCGTTGCTGATCTGCAAGGCTTCTGTTTCTGTGAGTCTGACGTCCTGCATGTACGTGCAGGACGTCAGACTCACAGAAACAGAAGCCTTGCAGATCAGCAATGCGGTCATGCCAGAGAAGAGGACTTTGGCGGGGGTTGGGGACCCCCGCCAGCAAAGGTACCCAATGGCGGCAGCAGGGGACGGTTGGCGGCAGGAGGAGGTCGAAGGGGTTGGCAGCCGGGGGGGCAGAGCCAAATCTACGGGGGCTCATGCCCCCGTGGCCCCACGTAGCTATGCCCCTGGTTCTACGGTTTGATTTCTCATTGAAAAAGCAGTAAGCCATGTGCTGTTGGTTAAGGTTAAGGACTGCATGGGTTTTAAGGTTCCTGGAAATGAGTACTTCTGAACATAAATGCTAAATTCGAACGGTTTTATGTAAATGTGATATTCTTACGGCTATTCTTGATGTGTCTGTTTAGCTCGCAATTAAAAAAAAAAAAAAGTTAGAACTGAAATTATTTGGCGTGGGATTCCTGAACTGAATAAGAACTATCATTTTGGGGAGAGGACTGAATAAAAACTAAAATTATCATTGTTTGACAGAACTAGAATAAACTAAGAATAAAAATGACATGCTTTGCACATGCATAAAAACTAGAACTAAAATATTTTTTCTGGACTAAAATATCACTGTCTGACTCATCACTAAGCTGCACCTTCAGGAACCCCAGTGCTTGATCCAAAACTGAACATGGACTAATTATACTTTCCTGCACATACTCCTCCTGCCCCTGTTTACCTAAAAACGTGTCCAATCTTGTATTTCCCTCAATAAATATTTAGCCAACCAAATTTTTTTTCATGCTAGCCCTGAGAGCTCTCCCTTCCAAATCCTCCATGTTTCTCCCTTTCCTGTTAAATTTCCATCGCCCCCAAACATAATTCATATCCCTCCCCCTACTTTACCTACCCCTCAAAACTCTAACAAATGTGTCTGGAAAAAACTTTCCTTGGTCCCATTGGGAGCATACAAATTCAAAATGGATATCTCATGTGCACCAATTCTACCCAATGCTCCCTCCCAAATTTATTCCCCACTTCTTTATATAGCACAAAAGGGAGTTCTTTATGCATTAAAATGGCTACCCCCTGAGTCTGGCTCATTGGTGGATGGGCTGGGCAGCGCCTCCACACTGCCTTCAGGAACACTACTTTTACCAGAATTTGGGACTCTTTTGTATACCACTAAATTTGACAATGCAATGGCTACTGGGAAGATCAACAAGTTGGACACTCAAGTTTAACCCGGGATCCAGCAACAAAAGGCTCAAACAGGGCTGCCCAACACAGCTTAAAATAGTGCGGGGCTATGAACAGCACTGGTTTTTAGACCTCGTAATGCCTGAGCCCCTTTGATATTGCACTGATGCTCTCAGACGGTGCTTGTTGTTTATTTGTCTCCTGAACGGAGTACTCTGGATATTCCCACTCATTTATATTTGGTTGAATATCATTGTGACCCCTGAAGTAGGCGTTTCATTATGCCGAAACACGGACCGTGTTGGGTCCTGCTGTATAAGTACTGAATAAAGTATCATTCAAGAACCAATTCCTGTGGTGGAGTGTCTACGTCTTCCTGATTGGACTGTTTTTGTGGAGGCTTTTTCCTGTTTGCGTTGTGGTTCCTTAACACAATTAAAAACATGATACAGGACAATGCCTCCAGTTTGGCTTCCCTTAAATTAGAAATATCTGAAATGCATTGTAAATTGAAATTGTGCTTAGACCGAACCACGAACATGGAAACTGCATATCTGATGCTGAGGATGAAATATACCTTATGGCCAGAATCAGAAAACCATAGAGTCCCTGCGGGCCAAGCTGGAGGACTTGAACAATAGATCTCTTCATAACAACCTCAGAATCCTTGGACTATCTGAGAATGTGGAAGGATCTAATCCAGTCTCATATATGGAAGATTTCGTGCCTAAACTGTTACAGATTAACTTCAAAATGTCGCTTGAGTTGGAAAGAGCTCAGAGTTCCCACATTCAGGTCCCTGAATCAGAAAGAACCTCGTCCTCTCGTTATTAAAGTCCTTTGGTATTGAAAACTTTTGGAGATCTAAAGTTAAACCATTGCGGAATCTAACATGGAATGATTCTAAAATCCTCATTTTGCCCGATTATGCTAAAGAAATGGCAGCAAGAAGGAAACAACTTTCTTTTAGACCACAATTTAAAGAGCTTGGGGCACACAATATGGCTTATTTCTGAAAATTATGATCAACAATCAAGCACGTAAATTTACTGAGCCTGATAAAGTTCAACTTTTTTCTCAATGGATTTAAACTCAAAGGCATCAAAATGGATGATTCTCTCTCAAGGAAGCATATCACGTGATCCTGCCTCATTTCTCTTCATGGAGAGAATATTTCTGAATGCCAATAGCCATCTTGTCTGTCATTAAGGGGGTCTTTTAGAAAGGTGAGCTAGTGTTTTTAGCGTTTGCTAACCATGTAGATGCCCATAATATTGCACGATGTCCAAAACCCTGTCTGCGTCAAGAGTCTTGAAACGGTGCACGATGTCCAAAACCCTGCCTGCGTCAAGAGTCTTGAAACGGTGCACGATGTCCAAAACCCTGCCTGCGTCGAGTCTTGAAACGGTGCACGATGTCCAAAACCCCGACTGGGTCAAGAGTCTTGAAACGGTGCACGATGTTCAAAACTCTGCCTACGTCAAGAGTCTTGAAATGGTGCATGAAGTGAAGACGGGCAGCAGTTGCCACAATGAACAGCTGAGTTCTTAATATCAAGCAAAACCGCAATAGTGCACAGCCAAAAACTGGCAGTGTATCTCGGTGGGGGTGGGGGGGGGGGAGACTAAAGATCAAGTAAATTGTCAGTTTGCAACATTGTTGGATTGCTGGTTTAGTATTGGCAATGAATGTGACTACATTTCAAACAAAATGATAAAACCACTCTTCCATGATTGTTTGACTGCTGTGTTGCTGCTTCCAGTATTTGATCATGATGGCATGCAACCTGCATGGAGTGGCAGGTGCTGCTCTGGCCACCTTATTGAGCAGATTAATGGCCTGCATGGTCCATCTATATACTATGTTTTTATGTTTTAATGAAGCTGAGAGTAAAACCATAAAAGGAAGGAATGGAGTCAAAACAAGCTGCTGTTACTATTTGATTTTTTTGTTGGCATGGATTGTGGGAATACATGAGCAACTTTTTCGTAAAGCTTGTCATTTTGCAACTGCTCCAAACACAATAAATAACTGAACCACTTTCTTTCGCATATACTCTTCTGTGCCAAGAGTTGAAATACCCAGTTGGCTCATCTATTCACATTCTGCTTCACTGATGTACATAGACTTCCCCACTCTGGATTTTCCAGGAAAAATGATTTTTTGTGACTTCTTTTTATACCTTGCAACACAACTTATTTGTTTAACAAAGCCTACCCCGAAGCCAACAATGCTGTTTAACACCCTTATTCTTTTCCCATTCTGTTAATGTATCCACTCTTTTCCCTTCTGTCAGCTTCTCTTATTGTGCCAATTTTTGCTATTGTATAATGTAATTTTATTGTAACTTTGTTAGCCACATTGAGCCTGCATAAGCTGGGAAAATGTGGGATACAAGTGGACCAATAAATAAATAAATGTATGATGCTAATTGATCTACAGCTAAATGCTAACTGTGAGAGTGACTGTACCAAGGTAGAGCAGATGAACAGTTCAGAAACCCAGCAGTGACACTGGGCCTAGAAGAAACTGAATTCCTTGCAGGTAGTGATAGCTTCCTATACCAGTCTAAGAATTACATTTGAAAGACCATGTGAAAAACTCATATATCACATTGCCATGTGAGATGATGAAGTGTATGATGAGTTCCTGCCTCTGTCTGCTGCAGTGTTTGGAAGTTTTGTTTTTAACTCTATTTATAATGCATGCTGCAGTTAAGAAAAGTGTATCACACTGTTGATGAGCAGGAGGTAGTAAAGATCCTTGTGGTCAGCAGCGGCCCTACCATTAGGCCACTTGAGGCGGGGGCCTCAGGCAGCACTTTTCTGAGATGTCATTGCCTACCACCCTCTTCTCTTTCTCGTTTTTCCAAAGACGGCAGCACGATTCCGGCCTTTCTGTCTACTGTGGCCCGCCTCCAAGGAAACAGGAAATTACGTCAGAGAGGCGGGCCGCAAGTAGAGAGAAGGGGCCAGGACCAGTGGCAGGACATCCTGTGGGATTCGCTGCCACCGCCTTTGGAAACAAAGGAAAGGTAAATTGGTGCAAGGGGGGGCTGGGGAAGGAAGGGGA
Source organism: Microcaecilia unicolor (assembly GCF_901765095.1). NCBI lineage: Eukaryota > Metazoa > Chordata > Amphibia > Gymnophiona > Siphonopidae > Microcaecilia > Microcaecilia unicolor. The sequence goes on from NC_044036.1 coordinate 173,956,678, forward strand.
GAGATGGCAGACCATGGTGGGGGGTGGGGTGGCGGTGGCAACTCATCCCTTGCCTTGGGGGCGGGGAGGCGGGGGTGGTGTTGGTTCATTCCTCGTCTCAGGCAGCAGATTTGGGCCGCCCCTGCTTGTGGCTTGTTATACACTGCTGATCTAAAAAAAAAAAAAACTACCTGGAAAGCAGTTATCACTGCACTATTGAGCTCTCTGTTAAAGAACTACTTCTTAAAGTAACAAAAAGGGCCTGATTTTATAAAGGCAAACACAAAAAACAGAGTCGTTCAAAAAATATTAATATATTTGTCTATTAAGTCTCTTCATACTGTTTCTCATATGATAGCAGAGGATACACATCACTTCACAAACAACGCACCAAGAAATTTTGTAAAATATTGGAGAGCCTTCAGAATGTGATATCCCACATCATGCAGCTCGTACTCTCGAGCTGTCAGTGCTCAAGTGGTCATATTTTTCTCTTACGGGCAACTCCTCTTGCACACCGCTATCCAGTGTGCTCAATTTTTATATATTATTTGTAGACTGGAGACTTAGGGATGTTTGCTGTCCGTGATTTTTGTTTGTTTTGCTGGAAAAGCATGTGTCATTGATCTGTTTTTATTGTGTATGTGGAAATTGTAAACTGCCTAGAAAGTTTGATAGCTTGGTATAGAAACTGTGTTATAAATAAATACATTTCCTGATGAACACAACAAGCATGACAGAATTATACACCTTTATTCACTCCCAGATGTTTTGGTTTCTCACCCCCCCCTCCCCCAATCAAAGTTTTCCAGAGTTAAAAGACGGGAAAGTATGAAGTTGTTGTCATTCATCTGCTCCCTTTTCCTGGGTGTTGCCTCTTCTTTCTGTTTTATGACTCAAACAGCACCAAGGCTGTTGCAAGACAGGTTTTCCATACTTCTTCCCCCATATAGCTAACCCTCATTTGATTATAATGTACATAGGTTTACAGTAAAATATAAGATCCTTCAGTTCATCTACTGTGGACAGATGTATCAATTGCCCTATGGCCAGATCTGATTGTACTCCTTCAATTTATTTAATTTTCTATTCTGCACAATCTAAATAAATCTAGGCAGATTACAAATAAAACATACACTATCATAAAATATTACAATAACACTAAAATATATAATAGCTAACATTTGACAACATACTTAAATACATTGTCTGAAAATTAAAATAGTGTCTTGTTTTGTTAAAAGCATTGTGTTTAGAGGGAAAAGGAAGAATACATAAATATTATTTGTGAATATGTATGAAATAAGATGTGTAATATCGATGAAAGATAGATAGGTTTCAGTCAATAAATTGTCCATCTTCCATTCCTTCCTGTGACTCCTATACGTTTCAAAGGTCCACTAGAATACACTGCTATATCATTGCATTTGGGCTGCAAAAACATTTCACATTTCATTTTTATTTAATATGTTGCGAATAAAAAAAACAGATTACAAAAAAAAATCTATAAAATAATAAAAGCTGATAAGGAATGAGACAATGGGTACCTAGGTTACAATAAAGTCATAATTATTAAACTAAAGTGATAAGATGCAACTAATTTTCCTTCTTTTAATCTAAGATAAAATTGGGGAGGGAGGGTCATGAAAAAAAGTTGACAATCTAGCAGCAAGGGGCGATGGGGGAGAGAAAAAAATAATAATTCAATTGGATTTAGAAGGGGATGCTTTGGAGAAAAGTTTTAAGAATAGATTTAAACCTTAAGAATGAGAGTTCTAACTGTAACTCAAGCGGAATAGGAGAGACAATAGAAAAAGAGGATATTCTAGCAGAATGAGAGCGGATTTGAAGATGAATAGGTACTATCAAGAGATGTTGCTGAAAAGAGCTTAGGGAGTGGGCTGGAGAATAGGGAATAAGATACTTGAACAAGAATAGTGCTATGCTTGAGTTGAAGAATCTGAAAAGTCGATAGGAATTTTAAAATTAATCCGGCAGTGAATGGGCAGCCAATGTTCAGTCTGAAGAAGAGGTGTAACAGTACACTATCAAATTTCCTTGCACTGTGTATCAGTTTAACCGTAGTATTTTGAATAAGCTGTAATCGGCAAAGTTGATACTGTGACAAACAATGAAGAATAGAATTACAGTAGTCGACAGGAAATTACAAGGGAGTGAACGAGAAGACAAAGGGAAGATCTTTCATAGAATGACCGTGCAAGGTGAATATGATTTAATGTAAAGAAAGACTTCCTAACTAAGATGGAAATACGACTTTTAAATGCTAGATGACTGTCAACCTGAGGGAGCGGTACAGTTCAGGGGTGAAATACTTTTGTGTACAAAAGAGGAGTGGGACTTAGTGTGATCAGATGTGATGAACTTAAGGTGGCCATACAGGTAGAAAAGGTGACAGCAAAAGCCAGAAGGATGCTTGGGTGCATAGGGAGAGGAATGGCCAGCAGAAAAAAGGTGATAATGCCTCTGCATAACCTCATTTAGAGTATTGTGTACAGTTCTGGAGACCTCACCTTCAAAAAGGTTTAAACAGGATGGAGTCAGTCCAGAGGGCAGTTACTAAAATGGCCAGTGATCTTTGTCATAAAGCATATGGGGACAGACTTAAAGATCTCAATATGTATGCTTTGGAAAAAATACCTCTGTGGTATAAATGTTCAGGAGGCAAGTCTTTTTCAATTGAAAGGAAGCTCTGGAATGAGAGGGTGTGATGGGGTGTTTGCCCCGTCACATGGAAAAATGTCAGAACTAAACATATAGAATAACAACCTTGGTTTGAAGTCAGTCCCATGTCCTGGCCTTTCAGTTAGGGTGACGACCTGAGCCCTTGTCTGAGAGGTAATAGCTCATCAGAGTAAGCTATGGGGGAGGGGGTTATACTGACCCTTCCAGTATTGGTTTTGTTTAATTCCATGAACATTGGAAGTGAGAGGCAAGCATCTAGTAACTACTGACAGATACTATATTTCCATATGATTTGAATAGGCATGTTCGACTGTGAGCTTCCCTTGCTAATAGGCTACAGAATGGAGGAAAGACCCTGCTGGGCCAAGGGGGAAATATTCCTTCCCACAGGACTTTGGGGGATTTGTAGAATGTGGGTTGCTAGGAAGGCCCCAACTCACCCTGACCAGGAAGGGGGACTCATTGCAAGATTTCCAGGCTGCTGAAGCCAAGGAGTTGGAGATGGTTTTCTCCCCTTCCTGAAGGTGGAGACTCTATTGGAGGAAGATTGTGGACTACTTGTTGGTGGATTTTGTGGAAGATTGTGGCCTAACCTTTTCTTTTGGATTTTTACCAAGAGATCGTGGACTCACCTTAGTTTTAGGCAATTATCTTTGTTTTGGAGTTACTACATTTGTGTTGGACTATTACAAGAAGGATTCTGGATTAACCCATTCCAGAGGAAGATCCTTCATGGGACAGAGTGGAACCTGGGAGAGAGATCTCCAAGGATATCTGCCTCATTTTCTGGTGAGCAGTGATATGGATACTTGGCCCACACCTTCGGGTGGGTGGTGGCGTGACAGGGGGCATAGAATGAAGGTGAAAGGGGATAGACTCAGAAGTAACCTAAGGAAACACTTTTTCTTGGAAAGGGTGGTGAATGCATGGAACAGCCTCCCAGTGGAGGTGGTGGAGACGTTATCTGAATTCAAGAAACCATGACAAGCATGTAGGATTTCTAAGTGAGAGGAAGGGATTATATACTATTATGGATGGGCAGACTGGCTAGGCCATATGGTCTTATTTGCCTTAATTTTTCTATGTGCACTTTAAATGTTTTTTCAAAGCTTATCAATGCAATATAGGTACTCACATCCACCATTTGCTTAGTGATCCAAACATAATTCTGCTAAAATTAATTTTTATTGTATCTCATCAAGATGATTCACACTGTTATCTTGTGTAATAGCCCTGTTTATTACAGTATGTACCAAGTGAGATGCTTGAGGGGATATTGAAGAAAGCATAACGTTCTTGAACAACAATAAGCTTTTTTTTTTAAACTCTTGTGCCATCTTACCCCATGCTTGGTATGACCCTGTTCATTTCAGTCTATCATATGCGATAATAGTAGAAGTCATTTTTAATGAGCTGCAATAAAAAAATTGATTTTTGCAGGATTATCGTTGGATCACTGAGCAAATGGTAGTGCTGAGTACCCCATATAAAATCTAAATGGCTGAATATTTGGCATTGAAAAGCTTCAAAAAGCATATTCACAGTGCACGTGCTGTGATGACATATCATTGCATTTCGGTGTACGTTGAAATGTGTTGGAGGCACATATAGGAGGAACACATTTTATGGACTTGCAGTCGAAACCTAGTTCTAAAAACTTTTAAAGTATGTTTGAAGCAAAAATACCACGAGGATGCCAGCTGGACCATTAAAGAATCAAGAGGTAAAAGGAGTGCTCAAGGGATAATAGCAGAAAAACAAAATGATTTCTTTGCTTTTTTTTTTTTTTTTAAATTAACGGCGATGATTTGGAGCCACTAAAGCAAATCTATAAGTCTAGAAGGTATAATACAGCAAATTGACAAACTGAAAAGTAACAAATCACCAGGACCAAGTAGTATTCACCCCAAAGTTCTAAAAGAACTCAAACATGAAATTTAATATTATCATTTAAAATGGACCTGATAACTGGAGGGTGGCCTATGTAACACAAATTGTTTTGTCCCAATCATATTTCTTAATGATCAAACCAAGGCAAATGCAACACACAATCAACTAGCTGGTATTTTATTATTATTCTACCTTTTTCATTTTTATTTGTTGCTTAAATGCTATGATTAGGTTGGAGGCAGGGTGTGCAATGATGTCGGTAAGGTGCTTATACACATCCCAAATCTATGGGTCATTGTAATACACCAAAAAAAAAACTGAGCACAATACAGTATTATACACTGAATATATATATATATATATATATATATATATATATATATATATATATAAATTTAAAATAGAATTTTTCTTATTTTTTGATATTTTTTTATACATGGCTTAGTTTCTAAAATATTTTATCAGTTAAAATTTAATGCCAAGAAGTGCAGAGGGATACACTTAGGATGAAGAAGTCCAAAAGAGATGTACCAGATAGGAGGGAAGAGATTAGTAAGCTTGGCTTTGGAGACCGACCTTGGAGTGATTGTGTCCGAGGATCTCAAGCAAATGAAACAATGCGACAAGGCGGTGGCTGTGGCCAGAAGGATGCTAGGCTACATAGAGAGGGATATGACCAGCAGAAGAAAGGAGGTATTGATGCCCCCATACACATTGTTGGTGAGGCCCCACTTGGAGTATTGTGTTCAGTTTTGGAGGCCATAGGATGTAAAAAGACTTGAAGCGGTTCAAAGAAAAGTGACAAAAATGGTATGGAGTTAGCATAGCAAAATGTACAAGGAGAGACTTGCTGACCTGAACATGTATAACCTGGATGAAAGGAGAAACGGGTAATATGATATAGATGTTCAAATATTTGAAAGGCGTTATTCCACAAACATTTTCCAGAGACAGGAAAGTGCATAGGCGCCCCGTATAAGAGGCTTGGGGAGGCTAAGCCTCCCCAGCCCAACCCTGACCATCTTGTGTTTCTTCTGCTGCCCGCCGTTTCCGTCGTCATTTTTACTGCGTTGAAGAGTTCTGCCTCGGCACCGGCGATTCAGAGTCAGCCTTCTGCCAGCGTCGGGGCTTTCTCTTCAGGCATGTCTCACTCCCTCCCAGCTCTGCAGAAAAGAGGAAGTTACGTTAGAGTCCAGGACGCCCCTGAGGAGAAGCCCCGACGCTGGCAGAAAGCTGACTCTGAATTGCCTGTGCTGAGGGAGAACTCTTCAGGGTAGTAAAAATGACGACGGGAGGCAGCAGAAGAAACAGGGAGAAAGATTCAAGATTCCGGGGGGGGGGGGGGGGGGGGGGGGGGGGAGCTGCCCAAGACGAGTGGAAGTGAGCCTTTCTAGCCCCGTAAGTAAACAAGGAAGCCAATTTGGTTAATGTGTTTCCCCAGGTGACATCCTCACTGCCTTCAGCCCAAACAAAACAAAAACTTTTGAGCTGCTGCATCCAGGTTGTTCTTGATTGTTGATCGTAACAAGGCTAAAGCTGTTTCTGTTAATAGGCACGGTATTGCAGCTGGTAGAAAAAGCGATTATAAACTCTGTAGTTTGTGCTTATATATCCTGTTTCTGTTTCTTGAGAGTTTATCTGAGTTTATCTTAACTGTTGTTGTACTCTGCCTTGGGAAGCTGGTGTTATAAAGATGATAGAATACTGTATATTGAAATTAAATGGAAGTTGAATTAAACTCACCTTTCATTGGGGCACATGGAATCACATTTTAATGTCATCTCATTTGTAGGAATTTGCATTTTAGATACACAACTGGATTATTCTGTTTTTAGGCATGTTTCAGGGACAAGTGGTTTTATAGGTCAAAATAAAAATAAATATATTTTTTTAATGCAGATCTCTTTTGTTTAAACATAACTAAATGGGCTATAAACCCTAATGGTGTATTAGGTTCTGCCCAGTGTAATATTTTTGGTACAGTAAAGTTCTGAGTGTGTTTTTGCACAAAGATGTGCATAGTGTTTTGCAGTTGAGCGATTATGGTTAGTATATGCTTTGAGCAACCACTTTATTCTTTGACATATGATATGTATCTAATATCTAAATTTAATAAAAGGTATTGTGACTTTTGTTTTTTTTTATTTTTTTTTTCTGTGTGTTATCAGACAATTATGGATTTAAGCTCCACCCGTGGCCCCACCCCTACCTCCGCCCCCTTTAGCCTCCCCAAACAGTTGGGCCACCGACCGCCTATGGGAAAGTGGTAAACTAGATGTGAATTGAGGTTGAAAGGGGGCTGACTCTGGAATAATGTCAGGAAGTATTTTTTTCGCCAAGAGAGTGGTAGATACGTGGAGTGCCCTCATGTGGAAGATGGTGGGGATGCAAACGGTAACAGAATTAAAAAATGTGTGGGATAAACACAAAGGAATTTTGTTTAGAAGGAATGGATCCAAAGAAGCTTAGTGGAGATCAGGTAGTAACAACGGTAATGGGGGGGGGGGGGGGGGGGGGGGAGGGGAGAAGCCAGTACTGGGCAGACTAATGCAGTCTGTGCTCTGATCATCGGCTGGACTGATTCAGCTTCAGAAGTTGGAGAACAAGACCAGTGCTGGGCAGACTTCTATGGTCTGTGCCTTGATTGTGGCTGAATCGGCTTGGATGGGATGGAGTGAACCTTTCCAGGGGCTTCAACAACTTCAGAAATTTTAGAACAAGGACAGTGCTGGGCAGGCTTCTACGGTCTGTGCCTTGATCGTGGCTGAATAGGCTTGAATGGGATGGAGTGGCTTCAGAAATTTTAGAACAAAGACAGTGCTGGGCAGGCTTCTACGTCTATGCCCTGAAAATGGCAAGCACAAATCAAGATCAGGTATACATATGAAGTATTGCATACCATGTGGAATATGTTTATCTTGTTGGGCAGACTGGATGGACTGTACAGGTCTTTATCTGCTGTCATCTACTATGTTATAAAGGTGAAGATCTCAGACAAATCCTGAGATGTCAACCTACTTTGAGGGGTTGAATAGATTTCCTTACTTAGGTTCAGTGGCATTATGTTCAGAAATAATCATGAAGTGTAAGTTAAAATCTGCAGTGGCCCAGAATTAATGCTGGAGGTTTTGGTTATTAGATAGGTCAATTGTCTCAGGGTTTTAGATGGAAGGATTTGCTGTTCTCCAAGAGGTCTGAGGCAGGCTCAACAGTCATGTGAAGTTTTAAGGATTCTTACATCCTTGAGCTTTTCTTATTTTCTTTCATTCAAAACAAAAGCAGCAAAGACTCCTAAATACAAGAATAAATTTCTGTCTGTCCATGTAACTTAAAACAGAGATGCCAAGTCATCCAGTTTCCAAGCTGGAGATTTTGGGACATTCTGGAAGTCTGACCACTCCATCCTGTTGCAGCATCAATGGGTAGGATCAGGTACTACACATCCCACACTACTTTGGGATGTAAGTTTCAAACCAGGACTGTCCCAAAAGCTCCAGCCTGGAACTAACTTGGCAACTGTATCTGAGCCTATTGTAAACAGATGCCAACTTGCTCCAGCTTGACTGAACAGGCGCCTCCACTCCTGACCCCGTTGCATGCATGGAGTTGTAGTTCCGCTAGAACGGCATATTCATGCAGCCATTCGTGGTAAAAAAAAAAAACAGGACCGGATCGCAGTGTCGCGAGGACGTGGAGCACCTCTCTGAAAGCTGGGCTGTAAATCCTGACTCCTGCTCTTTGCGGCGCTTATGCTACGTCAGGGCTGGTGGGCGGGACTCTTGTCCCTCCCTTATCTCCCGTGTGGCTGAGGGGTGGAGTCTGGTTGGGCACGGCAGCTCCGGGAACTGCTGTGTTCAGTCACATGTCTACAGCCGGCAGGAATGGCGGCTTCCCCGCGAGAGCTCACTCAGAACCCGCTGAAGAAGATCTGGGTGCCGTATAACAACGGACTGCCGGTGCAGCACACGGCACAGAGGAGGGGTGAGTGAGCCCACGCTCCACCAGCATAGCAATTCACGGAAATCATCGCTGTTTGTGTTTGCGCTGATTAATGGGGGCGCGCAGGGTATGAAATGCATTAATTGGATTAATCTCGTCGATCATCAGGACAACTTAAGCAATAAATTGATCATCGGCAGGGTCTGGAGGAGACTAGCAAATGCGTAGTTTTAGGTGCATCTTCCTGTCTAGAGGGAAATCGCTGGAAGTGGTGAAAGTGGTGTCTTTACTATTAACTCATTGGGAATGCGGGCATTTTATTTAGGAGCCGATGTCGCTTCCCAGATTTTTATACCCCGCGAAATGAGCCTTTCGCACCTCTTCTTCGGATTTGGACGTGTCGGTGGGATTTTGGGTCTGTTACTGTACGTTGTGGTAGTGCAAAAAAAGTTACGGTGTTCGGATTCGGTGTGGGTTTCGGCCTTTATGAGCTAGGGGCTTTGACAGTGTTCATCTGTGCATGAGTGCACCACGTACACGTTTCTCTCCAGAGGACAATGTCAGTATTTGTATTAATATTGTTTAAGGCTTCCAGCATTAGCCTTTTGGGAGTTAGTCACCTTTTCACAATCGTTCATGGATAGTCATTTGGCTTTTTGTGAATATCAGATAAAATTCTTCCTATGTGCTTGTCATTTCTGTGTAGTTACAATATGAGGGACCATGGTGTATCGGGGAAAAGCTAATAAGAGGTACAGTCTATTTCTGTGACTGATATAGTAGGTCACAAATACAGTTTGCTAGAATCAAGATAGTGCCTGTTAACAGAAGACTTAAGTAATAGAAAGTAGCATGTGAAATTTATGCTGGCAATTGGCGATATGTTTTATAAATTGTTTTTATGCTTTCAACATAATTGAATTTTATTTAGCCTTTGTAATACTGGCAGCAAGATAGAGGTTAATGTGGTTTAAAGTGGCCTATTCGTTTTATTTTCAGGCAGCGCTTAATTTTGTTAATACCAGACCCCTCTTGTTTTCTGTGCATCCCATCCATCCTGCTGGGCAGTTCTCAGGCCTTTAATCTTAAGGTTCTCTTCAGCACATAAGGTGAATAGGAACTGCAGCTGTTCTCTATGGTAGGGTTTGAAGGGCTGCTGGGGCTTTTGTCTTGACCTTAGTTTCATTGATAAAACCAGTGTGTTTTTATTAGCAAAAAAGGTGCCCATACTCAAATGCTAAACCACCCTCCAGGGGTGAGGTGATCACTGATGGACCTATGCCACAATAGCCAGGCCCCCTGCAACTAGTCACAGAACCTATAACAAGGCAGAATTGGTGTGCAGAGCCTGAGCTCTTTCATTAAAACTTGGGGTCCATGGGTCAATTTTAGCAGACAATGGAAAAGGTGCTGGTACTCAGTACCCCCTCAAAAAAAGCCCTGGATAAAACTGAAGCAATACAGACAATTATATTCTTAACATTCAGAAGGTCATACTTAAAACCATTCATTTAATTCTGGGTTCCCTACATTTTGGGGCATAAAAGCCTGCACTTTGGTAGCCTTACTACCAAGCTATATGGGATGCCTATATAAGGATTGGCACCGAAGGACTTTGGTAGGGGAGAAGTGGGAAGGGATTTTACAGATCTTCTATACTAACATCTCTTTGGAATGGAATAGAAATTGGAATGAAAAGATGGTATCTTGATGTTTCAAATGCCAACCAGAGGGATAATGGGGGGTGGGGTGGTAGAAGGGGAGCGGCCAAACAGATTTTGAATGAAATAATATGGATCAGCCCTTCAGCCTTGCACCAGCTCATATTTTACAAAAGATCTCTCTCGATGTCAAAACTGTCTACATGCCTGATGCCAGCCAAGTTACCATTATTTTGTATTTTTTTGCCTGTAACATAGTAATTAATTAAACTTTGTAAAAAAAACTTTTGACTTTGTGAGATGAATTACTTTGTATAAAAGAAGGCTGTTTAACATGGGTAGACAGCCCTGGGTAGGTGATCTAGGAATGATGGTTTAACCTTATAACCACCTCATCTAGCTCCTTAACTGCCTTGTGCTGAATCCCGTACAGGATTTGCATGGTGAGGGAGGGGAAATCATAGGTGCCAGCTCTGAATGCACAGTAGATGTTTAATCACCCCCCAGTATTGAGCAAATGCCGCTGTGTCCAGGGAGTTTAGGACCTCCCCCAGGGTTTTGTTTTTTGAAAAGTTGGTGCCTTTTGGGAGAAGCAGTTGTAAACACTAGTACAGCCAGCCCCCCCCCCCCCCCCCCACTCAAAATGATCTTGTAGTATTAACCGAAGTGAGAGTAACTAGGAATACAAAAGGCCTCAGAATATTTTCTGCGTCATCTGTTAGATATCGTATCTTAAGCTATTGGTTAGAAGGACCTCCGGGTACTCCTCAGCCTCTGAAACACATTTCAAATGAAATGATTAAAAATAACTTCACTTGTAATGGCTAATGCTGCATAAACTAGTGTGATTGCCATACCAGCCATTCAGTCTCCAAAGTCAGATGCTGGAAAAGCCTTGTGTACAGTGGGGACTGATTGGCCATCATTTCACCAGATCTGTCTGGGAGACTCCTAATGGCTAGAACAGTGACTTGAGAACCAGGGGAACCCAGTTTAAATTCCACCGCTGCTCTTTGTGATTTTGGGCACGACACCTAACCCTCCATTGCCTCAGGCACAGACTCTGGGGGGGGGGGGTCCTTTCACTAAGGTACGCTAACGGATTTGGCACTAACGGAGTTAATGTATGTGAAAAGTGTCTTGCAGCCCATTGATACATAATGGGCTGCTTTGCATTTAGCGCACCTTAGTAGACGGACCCCTCAGATTGTAAGTTTCTTTTGGGGGACTGAAAAATACCTACTATTCATACCTGAATGTAAGATGCCTTGAGCTACAACAGACAGGTGAGCTAAATCTAAAATCCCATCTCGTCTGTTCCCTAAACAATCAGAATTCTCAAATGGGGTTTTAACAACATGTTATGATACGGTTTTTGATGGAAGGCTTTGACTGTAATTAGCATTTGCAAATACTTTTGTATATACAGGAAGCGCTAGATAAGTAGGACTTTTTTTTTGTATGATATGTTAGGAAGAAGATTTGTTTTGCATTTGCCTTTTATAAACTGAAGGGTACTGAAACCAGCATCTCAGTTTTAGATGTAAGTAGCTCTGATCATCTTTACATTATTTGTTCGAACAGTTTCCTTTGGAATTTGTCTCCTCCCTGTGGGCTCTGTCCTCATTTCAAAAGCCTCGAACACTTATGATTTTATGTTTAAATCTTTTTATTAAAGTATAAAAAAAGGAACAATATGCTGTGCAGCCGTTGTTTATAAATCACAAATAGAAAACAATAATAACGTGCAACTATAATAACCCCACCACCACCACACTTCCAACCCCAACAATATCTGATTTCTTCTACCCCAAGGAATCCTAATCCACCCTGTTAAAATGTCCAGGGGAACAAAATACAACCCGTTCTATATGCCCTAGAAGGGAAAAATATACCCTATAAAGCGCTGTTATGATTTTTTTAAATCTGTGGATGAAGTCAACAATCTCAGGATTCAGTTTAGCTCTCCTGTCTTCCACAGGTCTTCCAGCGATAGAAAATGTCTTCTCAGAAGATGTGCAGAATCCCCCATGCAAATGTTGCCAGTTGTGGCCAGCAAGTTTGCTCGTTTCTCCCCCCCCAAACAAAAAAATCAAAATATTGTCTGCATCACTCAAACATAAATAACAGTCCAGTTCATTAACAGGCTTCAAAGTAGAGAATGACACAGGGGCAAAGTTCATCCCCGCCTTGTCCCTTTGGGCTCTGTGTCATTCTCCTTATTTGTTCCCTTTTTATTTATTTGTTTGCTGCATTTGTATCCCACATTTTCCCACCTATTTGCAGGCTCAATGTGGCTTACACTGTTCCGTTATGGCAATCGCCATTCCGGAGTGAGAGATACAAGTGGTTTTACATCAAAGATCATGATTGACATAGTAGATTAAGCAATCAAGTATAAAGAGTTCATATTCGCAATAACAGATAAGGTGGTGTTGTGTTAAAGTTCATTCGTGGTACAGTAGTCTTTGGTAGTCGAGTATAGAGAGTTAGGTTTTATTCAGTTCAGGCTTGAGTTTCATCGTCTGGTAATTAGGATGGATCGTTGCGATATGCTTTGTTGAACAGGTAGGTCTTCAGTGATTTATGAAAGTTGGTTGGGTCACGCATTTTTTTCATGGCGAGTGGTAGTGCATTCCATAACTGTGTGCTTATGTAGGAAAAGCTGGATGCATATGTTAATTTGTATTTTAGTCCTTGGCAGCTGGGGAAATGGAGGTTCAGGAATGTGTGTGCTGATCTTTTAGTGTTTCTGGGTGGTAAGTCTATGAGGTCTGACATGTAAACCGGGGCTTCTCCGTAAATGATTTTATGAACCAGGGTGCAGATTTTGAACGTAATACGTTCTTTAAGTGGAAGCCAGTGTAGTTTTTTGGGGGGGAGTGACTCCCTCCTTTTCATTTAGCTCAGCTGTGACAGCGCAATCACAGACTGCACTTCTCTTGAGTGAACATTAGGGGTTGCATGATAGCCAAGACTCCCTGTCTCACTGGGGCTGTAAATGCTTGATTGGAGCAGAAGCAAGGCTGTGAATTGAACCCTGCTCTTTTAAAAAGTACAGCCAGGCCCAGATTTAGACATAGGTGACTGCCTAGGGTGCCAAATGTTGAAAGTGTTTACCCAGGCCAAAAAGGAATATTCTCTAAGTTAATTTAGGGGCACTCACTGGTACCACTTCAGAAGTACCATTGTTGCATTCGGCCTCCACCATTACTTTCCAAAAATTTGGTAAAATTGGTTTTAAAATACCAATCTTATATTTATCTTGGTCAATGTCAATATTTTTTTCTTTTTCTTTTTTATCTTTCTTTTGTCATCATATTATGTTTGGAGGTGTGAACCATCTTGATTGGCTTTTGCCAAGGAGAGGATGCACAAATTTTAAAGAATTAAAATTTAAATGCCTGAATTTAAGAGAGTGAGAGGCTACCAGTCTGGAGTTGTGCCACCTTTTGCAAATTGTGTTCAGATGCACCTTCAGGTAACTGCTTTGTATCAAAAAGCATCAGATCAGAAAAATAATGTGGCAAATATTTTGTCTTCGAGTATCACACTTTTCCTTTGTATGCCTATAGTTACTGTTTAGCTAATGTATAGGCCTGGAATTAAACGTAAGCTTTTAAATTGTCCTTACTTAAAACCCTTGGGAGCACAGAGTGTCAGTGCTGTGTTTGACTGGATTTAATTTCTTGTGCTCTGCCTCCTTCTCTCACACCCCAAGAACTAAGCCTTTTTTCAAATGAAGGAGAACTCTGGAATGAGAAGAGAGAGAATAAAGTTAAGAGGAAATAAAGGCACCTCGGTTCTGTTAGGGAAAGCAGAAGTTAGTGGTTCCTGAGGATGGGCAGACTGGATGGGCCATTTGGCCCTTATCTGCCCTCGTTTCTATGAATTGGCCACTGCCTAAATTAGGCTGTTTTGTAATGGTATAGCTGGTATAGCAAACTGTCTGTATGGTGTTCAACTTTAGGCAAAGGGCTGTGAACTGGTCTGGTTTTACAGGGTTGCCCTCATAAGTGGAGGAATTGAAATAGGTGTGGAATGTAAACACAGGATCCCTATATGGGAAGTGGATGGTATAAATGTTTAGAGAGTTGCACGGGGACAGAAATCTTACCCATCCCCGCCCGTCCCTGCTGGAATCTTACCTGTCCCCTCCCATTCCCAATTGAATCTTACCCATCCCCACTCATCCCCGCAAGAATTTAACCCGTCTGCACCCATCCCCGCAAGAATTTAATGGTATATAAAAGAAAATTCCGGTCAGCTCTCTTTCTCTGGATTTGAGCCACAGCACTGCAGGCAAGGAAGGAATGGGAGATGGAACTTGGAACACTTTGGTGCACACATTTGTCTCTGATTCACTGGCACTGTGTGCTGAGAAGTCGCCACATGAACGCACCAGTAGGTCAAGTGACATCTGATGCTCGTGCCTGTATCAGAGCTGAGGTCTGCGCATCAGCCCGGGAGCAAAGAGGATTAATAGTAACATAGTAAGTGATGGCAAATAAAGACCTGAATGGTCCATCCAGTCAGCCCAATAGTCACACTCATTATCAATTCATGATTAAATCAACGAGTGTGATATTATATACTTGATTATGGTCTTTCTTTGGTGTTTCTGGGATATAGACCATAGAAGTCTATCTGACCCTATCCTTATGTTCCAACTGATGGAGTTGCTGTCGAAGCCCACTCCAGTCTACTTGTCTTCTCATTTGTGGGACACAGACCGTAAAAGTCTGTCCAGCACTGTCCTCATGTTTCAGCCACTAAAGTTGCTGTCTAAGCCCTTTCCAGCTCATCCTAAACCAGACTGCCATATATGAGACACAGACCATACAAGTCTGCCCAGTATCAGCCCTAGGTCATCACAGCTGGAGTCACCATCTAAGTGTCACTCGACACATTTATTTTATTTTTGTTACATTTGTACCCCCGCGCTTTCCCACTCATGGCAGGCTCAATGCGGCTTCTCCCAGTCTCTCTCTCTGCCATATACCCCACGCAGCCTTCACCCTCTCTCTCTCTTGTACCCCCCCCCCCAATCTTCACCCAGTCTCTCTTTCTCTCTCTCATATATATATATATATATATACATGAAGCCATTTAAGGTTAGGTTTTTTTAATAACTTTTATTTTCTAAGTAGATAGATTCCTGAAGGAAAAGTCCATTGATCGTTATTAAATTTTGGGTTTTTGCCAGGTTCTTGAGGCCTGGATTGGCCGCTGTCAGAGACAGAGTGCTGGGCTTGATGGACCTTTGGGCTTTTCCCAGCGTGGCTGTGCTTCTGTGCCAAGTAGAGATCCTCTGTGTTCATCCCACGCCTTTTTGAATTCTATCATCATTTGTGTCTCTACCACCTCCTTAATGGAAGACTTTCTTCATTTGTGCTGTTAAAACAAGGAGGAAGTGGAGGAGACAGCACTCAAAGAACTTAGTACTTGGTAGATGAGAGGCTGGTGCAGCTGCAGCTTACACTTTCACGGGAACCCCATAGGAATTGTTTCCATCCCCAAGGGAATCCCACAGGAACCGCTTCTGTCCCCTCAGGAACCCCACAGAACTGCTTCCATCCTCACGGGAACCCTGCAAACACCATTCCCATGCAGGTCTGTAGCAGAGAGGCAAACTGTTCTCGAAGGCCGCAACCCAGTTTGGTTTTCAGGGTCTTCCCAATGAATATGCACGAGATCTCTTTATTATATACAAAGGAGGGCAGTGCATGCAGATGGATCTCGTGCATATTCACTGGGGACATCCTGAAAACCTGACTAGGTTGTGGCCCTCGAGGACTGATATAGAGTATTTCCACTGAAAACACAAAAGACTTGCACAAATAAAAGTGAAAAAGGGAAAGAGAGGAGTTGTAACCTATATGGCGTAGCAGGTGCCCCTCTGGCCACTTTTTTGGACAGACTGGATGGCCATGCTGGTCTTTCTCTGCCATCATTTACTATATGTATGCATGAGATATATCTGTAATAGCTCAGTCATGTGCAAATATATTTCATACATATCCATGAGGAGTAATTTGAAAATCAGACTGATTTTTACCTTTCAAGGCCTGAAGTTTGGACATACGTTGAATAACGTTTGTTTATTATGGTCTTGATATATTGTGTTTGCTTAAAAAAAATCAAATCGGTGCACAATGAAGTATAAAACAGAAAGGAACTCCGTTAGGATAGTAAAGAAACTTCCACACATAGACCAGAAGTATAGTGGAGGAAAAGGGGGGTGGGATTTGATTACATTATTGTTTAGTTTATTGTTTGTCTGCTTTTGCCCAAAGGGCTAGTATTTAATTATGGACAAAGCCAAAGGCCTTTTGAAAAAAAATGAAATTTGAGCTTTGTTTTAAATATGGACAAAGAAAATTCAGATCTAATATCTGCAGGTAAACTGTTCCAGAGAAAAGGGGCCGAGAAAAAGAATACAGACTGTCATGTAGATTCATAGTGGGCTCTCATGGGGGAAGGGTTATACTAGTCTGTTAGCATTCAGGGAGTGATCTGAAGGCACAGAATAATTAGTGAAACCGGTGATAGTATCTGAGGATCTGAAGGCGACCAAACAGTGTGTTAAGGCAGTGGCAGTAACTAGAAGGTTGCTAGGCAGTATAGAGAGAGGTGTGACCAGCAGAAGAAAAGAGGCTTTAATGCCCCTGTATAAGTCGTTGGTGAGGCCCCACCTGGAGTATTGTGTTCAGTTTTGGAGGCCGTATCTTGCTAAGGATGTAAAAAGAATTGAAGCAGTGCAAAGAAATGCTATGAGAATGGTTTGGGATTTGCGTTACAAGACGTATGAGGAGAGACTTGCTGACCTGAACATGTATACCCTGGAGGAAAGGAGAAACGGGTGATATGATACAGACGTTCAAATATTTGAAAGGCATTAATCCGCAAACGAACCTTTTCCGTAGATGGGAAGGCGGTAGAACTAGAGGATATGAAATGAGATTGAAGGGGGGCAGACTCAAGAAAAATGTCAGGAAGTATTTTTTCACGGAGAGAGTGGTGGATACTTGGAATGTCCTCCCGCGGGAGGTGGTGGAGATGAAAGCGGTAACAGAATTCAAACGTGTGGGATAAACATAAAGGAATTCTGTTCAGAAGGAAGGGATCCTCAGAAGCTTAGTGGAGATTGGGTGGCAGAGCCGATGGTGGGATGTGGGGATAGTAGTTGGGAGGTGGGGCTAGTGCTGGGCAAGACTTCTACGGTCTGTGCCCTGAAAATGGCAGATACAAATCAAGGTAAGGTATACACAAAAAGTAGCACATATGAGTTTATCTTTTTGGGCAGACTGGATGGACCGTGCAGGTCTTTTTCTGCCGTCATCTACTATGTTACTATGTAAATAAGGAGGATTGCTGTGTTGGAAGAGTTTTGTGAACAAGGAGAAGGACTTTAAATTGTATATGGTAAGTGAATGAGAGCCAGGGTACCTTAGGGAGTGATTAAGTCAAAATGTTTAGCCCGAAATAGTAAGCATTTTATAATAGCATTTAAGGCTGCAGGATGTGACTGGCATTACTCTGTTTCCTACTCCTAGGAGATTTATGACTTAAAGGCCTTCAAGGATTGTAGTAATGGTGCGTTTGGGCTCGCTTCTGCCCGCTGGCATTCAAACTCTCAAACTGTGCCAAAAAAAAAAAGCAGCCTTGCAGAATCTCAGTAGGTTAGAGAATCCAGTGACATTTGCTCATTGTTATGCAGTGAGCCTCCTTTCGGAGGGAATTGAGCACCAGTAGTATTTTTATTATTTTTAGACTGAAATAAATCATTAAGTTCTCTTGTTATAGAATTACAATTTTGGTACTTCCAGGTTAGATGTCATTGTTCAGAAAGCTGCGTTGTCTCACCTTTGTAAAATGTAGAAGTCACCTGAGAAGATTCATATTGTCAGTGGGAACAGAGGGAAATTATTATTGCAAGGTCATGATGCATTGGATCGCCTGTCTGCTGGTTGATCTCTCTCTGTAGAACTCGGGGTTCATTATGTATCTTTGGTTGTGGATTCAAACATCTTCTTGGCCTCTAAATTTTATTTATTTTTTAACCAGAGCTTGAGTGATGACACTTCGTGGTGGCTTTAAAGTCTCTGGAATTCTTCTTGTGGACCTTCTGTGTTGTCCTGGACCTGGCACTTATCCAAGTACCTCCCCCCCTTTATATTAGCATTTTCATAGGCAAAAACCTGGGATATTTAAACTTGGTAAACAAAGAAAAAGGAACAGTGGAGGTGACCAACAACAAAAGGGGGAATACACAGATCAAGGTACCACATAATCTTTATTCATCAAATGACTTGACACGAATCATGTTTTGGCCCAAACAGGCCTGCATCAGGAGTCTAAAAAGAATCAAACAATACAACATAATTGTAATTCACCATCATCTACTTAATAGGATTATTCTCTTCATATACCGTATTGTTTAATTTTAATATGCAACCCATGTTAATATGTGATACCATTTGTATATTTTCCCTTTTTTACCCGACTGTTCATTTAGCATTCATGTTCTATATATATTACCAATTGTATATGTATTCTGAAATGACATAAGTCATGATGGAAAAATTGTAAGCCACATTGAGCCTGCAAATAGGTGGGAAAATGTGGGATACAAATGCAACAAATAAATAAATAAAACACCACACGCATACCTTTTAAAAACGTATAAAATATATTGAATTTGTTCCTATATATTTGCCCTACCTATGTGTTGCCCCTTTTAAATCAGTAGGTTAGCTTTAATGTTATGGACGTCTCTCTATGGATTTGTTATGTATTATTTATTATTACTGTTTCTATAAAATTTAAGTATTTTATATTGTATGATTTTACATGACTTGTGGTGTTTTGTATTGTGTGATTTTTAGACTCCTGATGAAGGCCTGTTTGGGCCGAAACACCATTCGTATTACCCAGTGTACCTGAATGTAACTTGTCTTGAGCTACTACTGAAAAAGGTGTGAGCAAATCCAAACAAAATTTGTCAAGTCACATGACGAATAAAGATTCTGTGGTACCTTGGTCCGTGTATTCCCCTTTTGCTGTTGGTCATTTCCACTCTTCCTTTCTTTCTTTTTTTTGTGGATACCCATGGAGGGAATTCTTCTGTTGTTCTTTGTTGGTTTTAAACTTGGCAAAACAGACAAGTCTCTCCAACTGGTTTCAAGGGTGGCAGGCCATAAATTTGTCCATCTAAACTGTCATTACAGTTGGCTTAGAACCAGGATGAAACTACAGTGGACCTAAATATTTCCCTATTCTGGTGACTTGGCAAAAGAAGCCGGCTGTGTGACCAGCATAATGCTGGAATGTCCCAGTTTACTCTTCTGTTCTTTGTGTTGTCCATTAAAAATGTCTCAGTTTACTCTCACAAAACTGTTACTAAAGTGTGTTTGTTACCTATGTTTGACTTATTCTTGTTGAACTCCATGTTGGGAGAATTTCTTCAAAATGGTGGTAAATAAATCCTAATTTTAAAAACAATTTGCCCATAAAGGAAGAGGGAGGTTGCCTTTCTGAAAGGTAGAGTCTGAGATCTGCCTCTGTTGCCTCATATTCAGGCTGACTGAGCATTGGCAATTCAGAATCAAAACAGTCAGTTGTGGTCCTGCACTGTGAATTTGCCTTGATTTGTGAGCCTCAAATCCTGGCTGTTTCTTGACACAGGGACCTTAACCACTGGGTACCAGTTGTAAACTTGAAGAAAGAAATGTTTGTTGAATTGCAGAATTAGGACTTGGGAAAACTGATAAGACAGTTCTGCTCTAAAGGTTGACTTTGTTGTATGAAGCTTTATAAGGATAGTAGTTAAGAAATCCTATATAATAAAACTCACCCTCAACGTTCTGAGGACACTGACGTCAGTGTCACTGCCTGCGGGCACTTCGGGTTCGAAGGGTTCGTGGTGGTGAAGCCACCGAAATCACTGTGTCTGGGCCCCGCCCTTGCGTCAAACGTGATGATGTCGAGGGCGGAGCAATGGTATCAGAGATCGAGGGCGGAGCAATGGCGTCAGTGGATGAAGGTGGCGTGCGTTGACGAGGTGTGGAGCAATGGCGGTGAGTGGCTTCACAACGCCGAAGGGGTTGGTAGGGGGGGGGGGGTTCGGGAGGAAAACCTTGCTAGCGCCCGTTTCATTTGCTCCAGAAACGGGCATGTTTTACTAGTAAATCACATAAAGCACTGGGTGTAAAGAACACCTTAATAATATCATTAATATAAAACAGTTTGAACGTTTTCGTTATGCTCTTACATCATCCCGTAGGCATTCTTTTATATTTTGATGTTCTTTGACCGTTGCTGAATCCCTTGTCTTCTGTACTGATTTGGAGGTTTTTCTCCTTTTCCGGTAGGCTGTTATTGTTATGTGTTTTCTTCATGTATTACATTAGGTAGATTATAATTAGGCTGTTTATTTTTAATTTTTGTAAGATTAGATCAGGTTATCATGTGGGGATATACATTTGTGTGAATGTTTTAGTTTTGCCCGTAGGTGCAGTGATATCCTC
This sequence comes from Microcaecilia unicolor, assembly GCF_901765095.1. NCBI lineage: Eukaryota > Metazoa > Chordata > Amphibia > Gymnophiona > Siphonopidae > Microcaecilia > Microcaecilia unicolor. Next base: position 173,977,379 of record NC_044036.1, read on the forward strand.
TGAAGAAGCTTTAGCGAAACCCAGATCGGTATCAAGGTATCGCTTATCTTACTTGTCAGAAGACGTATTTGAGTGATTGTTAAATTTGGTGTGGGAGCTCTGTAGGACACTTTATTTGGATTGGATAAAGTTGATTCGTGGATGGACCCACAGTTACATGTGTTTCCGTTCTACCAAGATGGCTCTTCAGATAAGTCCTGAACTTTTCTGCTATTTAGAGCGTTATATACATTTCATAAAATTGGAAACATAATGTGCTGTGATAGTTAGACACTTGTCTCACAGTGCAGTGAGTGAAGTTTGAGCACATTTCATGCGTTTATCTTGTTAGACTGGATGGACCTTAAAGTATTTATCTGCCATCGTCTACTATGTTACTATTCCTTGATTTATGTTTCAAAGTTTTTGATGATTCCAAAGATTAACACAATCATTTGATTAAGTACATAACAGTTTTAACTTTGTTAGTCATATGTACACTAATCCGCGGTCATTATCATCAAATTTGATTTACAATTTCCTTCCCAATTCCCCCCTTCCCCCCCTTAATACTGTCTTTAACACAATCCTTGTATCAAAATACAACAATGAACATTACCCGCTATCTGCACTTTCCAAGAATAATAACTTGTATTTGTATCGCGGTTAACCCCTTATCCAATATCTCCCTCCCTTTCACTATTCCTTGATTTAATATACCACCATTCGAAGAGTGATGAGGGGAAGAATGGGAAAACAGAAACATGTGTTGTGGCTTGTAGTGTTAGTGAGGTGTTCTGGAGGAAAGCCGGAGTCTGGACTGTGATAAGGAAGTCTTTTTAAAAGACAGTAGCAATACTGTACAAGCTTAGTGTATCTCAAAAGATTCCTTGATATATACAGTGAGCAAACTACTAGTATTATCTATCATTTCTATACTATCAGCACACATGCACAGCACAGTACATATAAGATGGCCCCCAACTGACAGAGCCTACAGTCTATTCAAGAGAGAAACAAGGCTAGGGAGTTTCATGTATTGTATTATGGAAAAGTATGAGGAAGATAAAGAGTTAAGATTTAAAAGCAACCTCAAAAAGGTAGCAAGGAAACATTAGGAGCGAACAGTTGGGCTGCCACTCCCTCTTGGATGGGGATATATTAGATTCAATTACTTGCCTTCCCAAATCTGAGGTCAGGTACAGTAATTTCCTCCCTGTCTGACAGGACTTACAGTCTAGGGGCTAGGTTTCCCAAAGCACTCTGACGTGTTAGGAAGTACTTATAGTATTAATGTGTGTTATTAGTACATAGGTGCCATTGCATTAAATGGGACATAACAATAAATGTGTTAATGCAGCATTCGCACATCAGTAAATCTAGCCCTAAGTTTTTACTTGAGGCACTGAGAATTATATGGGCTACCTGAGGTCACAAGGGGTTTCAGTGGGAGAAGTGGATTCGGACCACTTTCAGACGATGAGCCACATTCTGGATGCATTTTGCATTCAGAAGTCTGATGTGAGATTTGGATCCTTTCCTGTGGCACCCTTGCAAGTACAGCTGCCTCCAGATGTTTGGAGGCAGTATGAGGCAACTGCTTTGAAGAAATTCAGAAGCAGAAAGAACAGCTTGTCTAATTCCAGGAAAATGTGGAAAGATTGAACACAGGAACTGTAATAACACTAAAAGGGGGAAGCAACACAGTTAAGAAATCGGAGCATTCAGCTTAAGTAATTTGCTGACACAACCACCACCCTATTGTCAGATGTAGATAAGATATGAAAGGTGGGCAAAGGTCTTGAGCTCTTTGCAGGTTCCCACTGAGACAAAGGTCAATATTAACCAATATAAGGACAGTGGGTAGTCACCGCTCTTAAAATACAATGGTATTGCCCTTCCTCCCTTTGGTTCTAGAGACATATTTAAATAGCATGTCCAGGAGGGCTGGGTAAGTTTTGTGCACATCACAGAAGTGATGTGTGTAAGCTAAAGGAGAGAGAGGATAGGTGAAAAAGTGGCAGTCTCAAGAGGAGACTTCCTTTCCAGCCCTTGCTCAGTAGGAGAAGCTAGAGTTATCCAGGGGCTGGGGAAGTTGGCATGATGGGGTGCATAGGGGCAACTGGGCCTTGCATTATGGAGGTAGCTGAGAGGGAGGAGCTCTGCAGGGACTCTACTGCGGCTGCTTTGTACTAGGCCCTGTTGGGGGGAAAATTTGCACAATATTTCAAAATTGTTCACAAAACAGAGAAATATCCAGTGTACTTGAATGTAACTCACCTTGAGCTACTACTGAAAAAGTTGTGAGGAAAATCTAAACCTAAGTAAATCTGTCAGTTAAAACATTTCACTGCTTGATCTGTTGGGGATCAGCACAGCAGTGTCCCAATGTACTGAAAAATCATAGAAGCAGGAAGTGGTTAACAAGGAACCATAAACACTTCTCTTCAGAAATAAAAGGAGAAGGAAATATTTCTGGCTCTGCTGATAAAAAGTGTGTGAAGAAACCACTAGCACTTCAGCTTTAACTTCCCTGTATTTGAACTCGGGCCCTTAAGTTTCCTGGGGAAGGAACACCTTATGCTGTGATTTATCTTTACATCATAATACCTTATTTTCTTACTCCTGTTAACATATTTTATCTATCTATATGTTCCATCTTTGCTTACACCCAATGCTTTCTATTAAAATGTTTTATTGTATATCATGTTGGTCCATGCTTTGTATTGTGTTTTGAATATTTTTACTGCTGTGATTGTGTATTGCATATGTTTAACTTATTCTTGCCGTACACCGCCTTGAGTAAATTCCTTCAAAAAGACCTGTAAATAAATCCAAATAAATGCAAATACTAAGTGGAGATGTCGCCTTTGACTTAGAAGGCACTCAAAACAGCTCAGTTTTATCCACCCAGGGGAGTTTGAAAGATGCAGCCCAGCCTGTAACCCCTGGTTTGCATTACTAAGCGTCTGAAGCAATCTGCAAATAATTATGCCAAAGGACCAGGGAGCTGTAATTTTTTCCCTCTCCTTTGTAGTCTGTACAGTGCCTGCCCCCTCCTCCAAGACAGCATGCTCTGGTGATGCAGGAACATTGAATTGAGCCTGCTGAAGGGTGAGGGTCCTCGCAGTGGCTGCTGTCTCTGCTGCTTCCCTATATATTGCCATCATGGCCTCCTGGTCTGCTGCCCTAGGCCACAATGCTGACCTGGAGCTTTAATTCTTTTGTCATTTGTTCCATTTTAACTCTGTGCCATACATAATGACTTTGGAATCTTGTCAGCCCCTAGACCATTGTGTATCCATTAGAAAATGGGTTCCCAGGATGTCCTGCTAACAAATTAACAAGTGCATGCAGCATTGTGGCTCAGTGCTTGTCAGCAGTAGGTGATCTCTAGCAGCACAGTACATGGAGGCAGATTCAGTGTGAAAGGCGTTTAAAAAAAAAAAAAAAACTTTTAGTAATGGCTCTGCAGTGTTTTTGTTTTGTTTTGTTTTTGCTACTCATCCATTTTATCAGTGGCGTTCCTAGGTCGGCTACCACCTGGGGCGGATCGCTGCTGCACGCCCCCCCCCCCCCCCCCCCGCAGCATCAACACCCCCCTCCCCCGGCGCATCAACACACGCTGCTGGAGGGGTGTTGGGAGCAGCCGCGCGGCTGTCGGCTCCTCTGGCTCCCTCTTCCCGGAACAGGAGGGGCAGAGGGAGCAGGGAACCAGCGGAGCCGACAGGCGCGCGGCTGCTCCCAACACCCCTCCAGCAGCGTGCACCCGGGGCGGACCGCCCCCACCGCCCCCGCCCTTGGTACGCCACTGCATTTTATTAAAGCCTGGTTGAAGCTGAATATTGTAGGTCACAAGTGTCCTTAGTGCCTACATGCTGTTGTGTCTTAACTACATTAGCACACTTGTCTGATCAGTGTACTCAGTCAGGTCTGTGAGTAATTGCAGTCTCTCTTCTCTTTAGTATGTATGACCAATTGTCCTACGCTGATTGTCATGGTGGGCCTCCCTGCTAGAGGCAAAACCTACATATCCAAGAAGCTAACTCGGTACTTGAACTGGATTGGTGTACCTACAAAAGGTGAGTGTGTTTTGTGTGTTCATGCTGTGGCAATGTTGCTTTAAGATGGGGTCAAGCTGGTCGGTGCTTGACCTTGGTAACCTGGATTTCACTTTTCTGGTGTGCCCACTAGTGAGATATCATGGATAGGCATGTGCCTTTTAGCTAGCTGATTTGGATTTTAGATTGTGTTTGCCTTTCCAAATAGGATCTTTATGCAAGTTAGTAAGGTATGTTAGATTGTAAGCACGCTGAATTGGAGAAACTATCTAAGTTTTGCCTTTGAAGTAATGGAGCGTGATGGGCAGGGCCGTCGAGAGACTAGGCGAGGCCCGGGGCAAGGCCGCCTCGCCGCTGCTGGCCTCGCCGCTGCTGGCCCCCCCCCCCCGATCCCCCTGCCGCTGCAGTCCGTGGTCTCACCTTCCTTTCTCCACAGCTCCGGGCTCCCTGCATTCAAGGCGGCAGTCGCAGATCGCCTCTCTTCTGGCCTTTCCTCCCTGTGTCCCGCCCTCGTCTGATGTAACTTCCGGTTTCCGCGAGGGCGGGACACAGGGAGGGAAGGCCCGAAGGGAGGCGATCTGCGACTGCCACTTAGAATGCAGGGGGCCCCGAGCTGAGGAGGCAGGCAGGTGAGACCGGGAATTGTAGTGGGCCTGCGGAATTTTGTCCCCCCCTGCCCCCCCCCCCCTCGGCGGCCCTGGTGATGGGACTTCCCCATATTCGTAGGGAGTTCCAGGGGGAGAAGTGGTATTTGAACCCCTGACTCCCTGAATCCACTGCTCTAGCTACAAGGCTGCTCTACACCTTTTAACGAAGGCATTTGTGATGTTCTTCCTGCCCTGTTTTTCTTCTCTGTCAGTCTCATTTCCCTGTATGTCCTTAAATCTGGTAAAACTATAGACAGATGATTTTCATAACTTTTAGCAGCTTGTTTCTGAGACCAGGCTTCATATGCTGACCTTTGGAAATCCGCTTGCACATTCACTTTCCAAATCCTCAGTCTACGCATAAGAAAACTCAAGTTTCTTGAAGCATGAACTAGGGCTGGGTGGCAGTAAGGCGTCACTTGGCTTCCAGTGACCTCTCTGTGGTCCAGCCCTTTGGCATGTAAAGCTCAAGGCATGGTTGAGCCTCTATGATGTCTTTGTGCCTGGATTAGTTGGTGTAGGGGAGAGAAACATGAACATTAAGCCACCTTGGGTAGTCTCTCTTTCAGGTGACATCGCAGATCTTTGCCACCTCGGACATTTGTTCCCTGAGAGCTGCTACCTAAACCTGTACAGTTTGAACCCTGCTGGCATTCCTTTTCAAGGTTACTGCAATTACTTATTCCTCCTCCCCCTCTTTACCCAAAATATTACGGAGAAATGGCACATCACATCTTGTGCTGATATTTGAGCTCCCTTTTGTACCGTGTTCTCGTGTTCTTCTCTTAATTTCTTCTGGTTTTTATCAGGAGTGTTGTGTATTATTGATTTCTTTTGAATTTTAATGTGTTTTCCATTCAGTCATTCTCATTTTTAAGTATGATGCTTGTCTTTTATCCTGGTATTACAAGGTCCATGTGGTTTCCTGTCATGCTGATGCTAACATTGGATGTTACACAGAACTGTTAATCTAAATCCAATTTGACTTGATTTGACCATTTTGATTTAGTTTCAATAGACTCCTTTCCTAAATTAAATTCTGTTACTCCTGGAACTTCCTTCTGCTTGGTACCCACTGTGCCCCTGGCCTGAATTGAGGCTGTGTTAGTGTTAATTGGTTCTCTTCTTGTGCTGTTTCTTTATCGTTCTCCTTCTTCCTCTGCCATTTTATAGATGAACTGGTTTTATGATAGCAGATATGGCAGCAGCAACCTGCTCACCTCCATTGATCATTGGTGATTTTAAGCTTTATGCAGATTCAGCCATTTGACTGTGTGGCTTGTGAATCCTTTTCTTGCTGAATATATCGGGTTTCTTTCACTGGGAAGCAATTTTTTGCAGGTAGAAGTCTTTGTAACTTTCTTCTGTCTAAAACTGCTTCTCATAAGGGTCATCATTATGACCATCATGAACTTTGGCTACAAATATTGACCCATCCCACCTCCCTTTTCCTTATCTGGTTGGTTGGATATCCGCTCACTGATGCTGCTTCTCCTGGGGTCAGATGATTCCTCCCCTCCTGTGGTCTAGCCCCATTACTCTCCTTGCCTTCCTGATGGTTTGAATTTCGTCCCCTGACTACCTTTGTGCTGATAAATATTCATTGACTAGCGCCCCAAATCCTCTTCTCTGAATGCAAGCCTGCCTTCCTTATTAGGAACCTGGTACTCACTCTGCTTCCTATTATTACCACTTGTTAGCCTCTTCTAAGGTCACATTCTGACCCCATGGAAATTAGCCGCTGCTCTTCCTTACCTGAAGAAATCAGGTCTTGATCCTATTAGTATCAAATCTGCCACTTTTATCAAAGATAGTGGGGAAAATTAGCTCGCTTTCAGTTGACCCCTTTCCTAGAGAAGAAAACTCTGTTTCTTTCATCCAGCACGACTGGAATTCTAGAGAGAGCATAGTACTGAGCACTGGTAGTGATTTGTAAGATTTTGGATCCAGGGAGACTGGTTTTGGTGGTCTCCCTGAATCTTTCTGCAGCGTCGTGCTTCTGTGAGGTAGGAGCTGCTTGCACTGGTTTACAAAGGTTTAGTTCCTTCCTGATGGTACTTTTTATTTTTTCCCCAAGTATACTGACTGTAGTTCAAGATTCTCCTGCCAGTACCATCTGCCTTGTGAGTCATACCAGTTCTTTATAATATCTTCTGCCCCACTGACACCCCCTATTCAATCCTTGGGCTATAACTCCTACTTTCCTGCTGATGACATTTCAGATGTACAGTCCAGTCTGTTAACTCTTCTGCTCTTGACATTTCCTTAATGGACTCCTGTCTATTAGGAGTAGTGAGTTAAGGTGCCCACAAACCTGTTCCGAATACATTGAAATGTGAAGTAATATGATTTACTTCTTTATCTTTCTATTCGAGCTTCCTGAATGAACAGCACTCCTCTAACACTATAGGACAAGATACACTAGGATTAAATCTGGACTCTGCATTTAAGCCCCCAATAAATGAAGTGTTTGTCAATTTTTTCTTGCATGTTAGGGATTATCTCCCTTTCAGAAAGCTTAGAAGTTCCTATTCTATTTAGTCATTTCCAAAGTGGATTGCTGTAATGTTCTTTGTATTAGTCTCATACTGTCCACCCTGAAATCTTACAATTGATCCAAAACATCTCGCTGAAACTGCTGGCAAGGGCTTTGTAAATATGACCTTATTTCTTTACGTTAGTAGCTTAGCACTGCCTTCTGGTTGCAGCTCGTGTTTTAAAGTTAAGATTCTTTAACTCACCCATTGGGCCTTTTACTTTGACTAACCAGCTTATTCTAAACATCTCATTCCTTGTGTGTGTCTTTGAGCCTAAGGTCTCAGACCTCAGGTCTTTCGTCTATCCTCACCACCACCGCCTCAGACTCAGTTAAAAATTCTCATCGTACTTCATTTTCCAGCCTGGCTTCTGTGCTTTGGAACTCCCTTCCATTGAGTCTGCATCAAGAATATATTTTCTCCAGATTTTACAAGGTCCTTGAAGGCATGGTTCTTCAAATAGGCTTCCTGAGATGGCTGAGGTGGGGGGAAGCTGATGTGGAGTTGCCTGCTTTTAGATTTTTTTTTGTAATTGTTTAAAAAAAAAAATCTAAATTGTTCCTTTGCTTATTTGCCCATATTTTATTGTAAACCACCTCGATGTGCCTTGGTTTAAAGAGCAGTTAATCGGTGTTATAAATAATCCTAAATGAAGCTTAATTAGCAGAAGAAGTACACCCAAGTAAGACTTAATTAAATGGGGTGTTGTTTTATCAGCATAGATTGTAAGGATTTGAAAACTGGAGTAAACTGCCTGAACAATTTTTTTTTTTTTTTTTTTCTAAAAAAGGTTTGATATTTGAAAGTACAAATTAGTCAGTTATCATTGGCTATATCTCTGTTGGCGGTTGTACCGTCAGTTTGTAAGCGGTCATGGTCCCAGTGGGCTGTGGGATTTCACCACAAGCCTATGTCAACAACCTGCTCATTCCCTGTGACCTACCACATTCCCTCAACAACCTGCTTATTCCCTGTGACCTACCACGTTCCCTCAACAACCTGCTCATTCCCTGTGACCTACCACATTCCCTCAACAACCTGCTCATTCCCTGTGACCTACCACGTTCCCTCAACAACCTGCTTATTCCCTGTGACCTACCACGTTCCCTCTCGCACCTCTCTCTCTGCAGCTTCACATTTCCTGTGACACTGGCTTCATCTACCTGGATCCTAAACTACAGAACTCCTTCCCACCCCTCCTCAGGTCCTTGATGTCATTCAGATTAATGCTCAAGACCCACCTTTTCACTGAATCGTTTGGCTCTTAATTCAAGCAACTTTCTTTAAACTAGTCCCTTTGCTCCTGTTACTCTTTTTTTTTTTATCTATATGTATGTTCCATCTTTGCTTATACCCCATGCTGTTTATTAAAATGTTTTATTGTGTTGACATTGCAATGTAGCATACTATGCCATACTTGGTATTGTTTGAATATTTTTACTGCTGCAATTGTCTATTGCTTATGTTCAATTTATTCTTGCTGTACTCCGCAATGAGTGAATTCCTTCAAAAAGGGGGTAAATAAATCCTAGCAAATAAATAATTTCTTTGCCTTGTGACCAGGGGCGTATCTGCGTGGGGCCACAGGGGCCTGGGCCCCCGCAGATTTCGCCCTGGCCCCCCTCCCGCCGCCAACCCTCCCCCACTAATGTTGTTTACCTTTGCTGGCGGGGGACCCCGCCAGCCGCCGAGGTCTTCAAAGTTCTTGTTCATCGTCCTCCATGGCCATGCTGTACCCTGTTGATTCGGAGTCTGTCTGACGTCGCACCACGTTGTACGCGCGTACAACGTGGTGCGACGTCAGACAGACTCCGAATCAGCAAGCCTGTGAAATAAAGTAAAATAAAAATAAATAATTCTGGCTGACAGGAGTGGGACTCTGTACATTAATAGACCTGGCTGAGGTCACATGGAGAGTCTATCTCACTGTGTCCTTGACTGATGTTCCCATCTGGGTCAGAGCACTCCTCATTTAGCAGCTCTTTGGCTTTGTCTTTACTTGGGGATTAGAGGTCCTCTCTGCTGACTGGAGTACCAGGTTTCTTGTGCTACCTGGTTGTGAGTACCTGGCACCTGGAGGCTGTCGGGGGAAGTGGCCTGTTCTGCTCTCTGAAACCTTTGCAGGCAGAATTCCTGGAGGATGAATCAACCCTTAATACCTAGATATGAGGTAACTCTGTTCATATACTGCAGTTAATTAGTCCAGCCATCTGTTTACCTCATAGGGTTAGGTCCAGAATGACAGAGCTCGATTTTCTTGTCCCTCAGAATATAAGGAGTACAGGTGTCTGTACTGCCATTGAAGGAAGGTATTTTACTCTACACAGTCGCATGTAGCTGCAAGGAAGTACATTGATAAATGGCAGCAGTGATGCAGTTCAGCTTACAGGTGGCAAATAGAATAAATTCTACAATAGATACATTTTCTTCCTTTTAGAACTGCAGTTTTCTCTCTCTGCCCTGTTGTACTTGGCCATTGCACTTGAAAAGTCTAATTATCCTTGTTCCTATGCATGCGAATGCTGATTGGATTTTCTCAAAGTTATAGGCCCTTGGGCAAGGGTTGAGCCCATCACCACCTGGACATGCCTGATGCCTCTGGGATCCTCCTTCTCTAGCCATACCCCAAAGTGTACAGTGTAAGGTGAACAGTCTTGGCAGAAAGTCAGCCAGGAGCCTCCCCTAAGAAAAACTACAGAAATCAGTTTGCAGCGATTTAGAGTGCAGTCCGTAGAATCCAGTATGTGGTTGTGTATGTGGTGGTTTGATATATGAGCCTGTTAGCAAAGGATGCAATAAGCAGCATTGCATGTGTGAAATTAATTTGTAGGAACAGCAATAAATGTGTACACACCAAGGATGTACAAAACATAGTTTAAAATTCTGTATCCTGAATAATTATGGGGGACATATCAAAGGTGGAATGGCATTAGATAATGTATTTTGTTACAAATTTATATCCCGCTCCATCCACAGTCATGGGCAGATTACATGAAAACATACATAATGAATAACATACAATTGAATCAGAATGCCAGTGTGTGATGGAACGTTACCTTTGATATGTGTTGCTTGTTGACTGCCATGTAACTCTGTCTAGGCTGGAATTCCCAGTCACTTGGGGGCCGATACTCAAAGGTTCGAGGTACAGCAAACCTAGTGCTGAAAAAATTGTCGTGGCATGGTCAGAGTAATGAGTGTGCAAATTAATGGCGCATTAAAATTGCAGCAGTAATTTGCTGCTCAGAACTCTGCACTAACTTTCCTCTTAGTGCTGGAGCAGTGATTGGCTCAGGCACTGACAGGAAAGTTAGCATAAAAAAAAAATGCCTGGCAAGCCCCTTACTCTTAACCACTTCCCCCAATAAACAACAAAAAAAAGCCTGGTTGTCTAATGCCCCCCCCTTGAGTATTGGCCTTTCCTCCCTCTTCCGAAACCTTAAAATACCCTGGTTGGTCCCCTGCCCCTCCCCATTAACTTTGGCCTGGTAATCTAGTGGTAACAGCCCACCATTCCCACAGACCCCCTACCTTTAGTCAGAAGGAGGAGCGATACCCACTTGCTCCTGCTTCCCTGGGCTGCCATCTTCAAAACGGTGACACACCGCACAGTGCATCCTGGGATGCATGCACTGGGTGGGGCCTAACTACCATAAAATGCATTTAAATGTGGTCTGTTGCGAAACCATTAGAGCATTCGGTGCACAATGTCTGGCAATAACTATGTAGCTTTTGAGCATCAGCCCCTTGGTTTGAGTGTTCAGTATATTGTTTGCTGCTATTCATCTCATTCGTTAGCATCTGTTTAGCTCCTATTTTTCATTATTTTAACTGTTTTGTGTATCAGTTTGAATAGCTTTGTCAGATGTGGTATACCAACATGTTTAAAATAAAAATGAGATAGCAAGCAGAGATTTAGCTCCCTGGACGCCACTCCAGAATACCACCAAGCATTGACCCAAAGTAATTAAACTGATGTGATGGAGTCAGCTTTGCTAACACTCTTCTCTCTCTGTTCGTAGAATTTAATGTTGGTCAGTATCGACGCAACCTCGTGAAGTCATTCAGGTCCTTTGAGTTCTTCCTTCCCGACAACGAAGAAGGTCTGAAAATTAGAAAGTAAGTTGGTGGTTTTCCTCTTCCATACTGATCAAGTTGGACCAGAATCCCATGAGGAACCAGGGGTGGACTGACAAGTGATCTGGGTCCCTAGGTTATGAGGATCACTGGACCCTATTCTCCCCAGGTCCTGCTGCCTCCCTCTCACTTCCTTCAGTTCTAGTGACCTTTTCGTTTAGTTTGGCTGCTGCCACAGGAACTTTTCTCTGCTGCGGCCCGCCCTCGTGGAAGAAGGAAGTTATGTCAGAAAGGTGGTGGGCTGCAGCAGAGCAGTTCCGGCATCAGCGGCAGATGGCCAGTGTAGTTGCAGGCCTGCACGAAGGAATTTGGGGGGGGGGGGGTCGGAGGCAGGAGCACGGGAGTGGGCAAGAGGGGGGGGCATCCTGGTCCTAGACTTGGGGACAGAACGGGGAGAGGGATGTTGGGCATGTGGGAGGGAAGTACTGGTCTCCTCCACTGCCCTGGGCCCTCAGGCACTGCCCAGTTGCCTGTATGGTCAGTCCACTCCTGGGAGAAACAGATTAACATAGCCAGGATTCGTATTGATTTTAGTGAAGTCCACTGCTTAAGTTTTCTTCACTGTTTTAACTTGCTGTTCGAGGACTCTGGTTTATTTACCTTTCTCACAGCCTGGATTTAATAGGTTTGTGTTTTGGGGAGGAGAGGCAGCAGTGTTGACTCTGTTCCAGATTTCAGTTGACTCAGCGATGCAAACACTGATCTACGTGGCCCGTCTTAGGTTTTGTGTTCTTGGTTTGACCTGTGGCATTTAATTTCTGGTGTGCTGTTGTGTGTATTTTTTTTCTTTTATCTGAAGACAATGTGCTCTGTCGGCGCTAGCTGATGTCAGGCAGTACCTCAGTGAAGGAGGAGGCCACGTGGCTGTGAGTGTTCCTGTTATTTCTTTATTATCTCTTTCATTTGTATCCTGCTTTTTCAGTAATAAGTGCTCCAAGCAACTACAAAATAATGCAATATAATTTTACTAAAAATCAAGGGTTTGATATTCAAAGTGATTTAACTGGTCAGAAAAGACTCTCCCGACTGGTTAAATCACTTGTCCGGGACTAACTGGTCATTGTCAGCAGCACTTAACCAGTTAATGCAGCTGAAAATGCTTGGTTAGCATTGAACTCAAAACCATTTCGAGGGTGTTTCTGGGAGTGGAGTCAGCACTGGCCGGTTAAGTACCAATATTCAGCACTTAACCAGTCAAGGTAACTGCATAAATAGGACTGACTTATGTGGTCCTATCTTTATGTGGTGTGTGTAGTCCTGTCCCTTGCCCCTGGGGAGGGGAAAACACTTCAGCCCTAGTGGCTGGAGTAAGAGAGACAATCAGACTTAGGTGTAGGCGCAACCAGTAAAAATCTTTATTGGTATTTCACTAAGCCAATACAAAATAGTTGTTCTTTCTGGAGCAGGTAGTCACCCAGTAGCCAGATGCACAGACTGAATAACAAAATCTGCTCAGCAAACCTTTCTCAGTTTTCATCAGCATAATTTTACTTTCTCTCTGCAGCTGCGGCCCATATATGGCAGATGCACATGGATATAATCTTGATGGTGAAGAGAGACTGAGGACCCTCCAAAGAAGGAGTTGTTCCTGTCAGATAGAAGGACACCAGGTGTTTCATAACTATTTGTTTGCTACATGGTTTTTACATGCTGGGATCACGCTTTACTGATAAGGGATTAGCCAATGGCCACTTAGTGTGCATGTGAACACAAGCAGGAGAGGATGATAGAATAGAGGAAATTGCCATTTTTGAATACATATAAAAAATAACGGAATATTATTATATTGTGTAATGGAAGGAAAAAGGACAATCCTTATAAGTTAGTTTAGGAGAAATGAAACTTACAACAGTGTGTGTGTGTATGTATATATATATATATATATATATACAGTGGTGGAAATAAGTATTTGATCCCTTGCTGATTTTGTAAGTTTGCCCACTGACAAAGACATGAGCAGCCCATAATTGAAGGGTAGGTTATTGGTAACAGTGAGAGATAGCACATCACAAATTAAATCCGGAAAATCACATTGTGGAAAGTATATGAATTTATTTGCATTCTGCAGAGGGAAATAAATATTTAATCCCTCTGGCAAACAAGACCTAATACTTGGTGGCAAAACCCTTGTTGGCAAGCACAGCGGTCAGACGTCTTCTGTAGTTGGTGATGAGGTTTGCACACGTCAGGAGGAATTTTGGTCCACTCCTCTTTGCAGATCATCTCTAAATCATTAAGAGTTCTGGGCTGTCGCTTGGCAACTCGCAGCTTCAGCTCCCTCCATAAGTTTTCAATGGGATTAAGGTCTGGTGACTGGCTAGGCCACTCCATGACCCTAATGTGCTTCTTCCTGAGCCACTCCTTTGTTGCCTTGGCTGTATGTTTTGGGTCATTGTCGTGCTGGAAGACCCAGCCACGACCCATTTTTAAGGCCCTGGCGGAGGGAAGGAGGTTGTCACTCAGAATTGTACGGTACATGGCCCCATCCATTCTCCAATTGATGCGGTGAAGTAGTCCTGTGCCCTTAGCAGAGAAACACCCCCAAAACATAACATTTCCACCTCCATGCTTGACAGTGGGGACGGTGTTCTTTGGGTCATAGGCAGCATTTCTCTTCCTCCAAACACGGCGAGTTGAGTTCATGCCAAAGAGCTCAATTTTTGTCTCATCTGACCACAGCACCTTCTCCCAATCACTCTCGGCATCATCCAGGTGTTCACTGGCAAACTTCAGACGGGCCGTCACATGTGCCTTCCGGAGCAGGGGGACCTTGCGGGCACTGCAGGATTGCAATCCGTTATGTCGTAATGTGTTACCAATGGTTTTCATGGTGACAGTGGTCCCAGCTGCCTTGAGATCATTGACAAGTTCCCCCCTTGTAGTTGTAGGCTGATTTCTAACCTTCCTCATGATCAAGGATACCCCACGAGGTGAGATTTTGCGTGGAGCCCCAGATCTTTGTCGATTGACAGTCATTTTGTACTTCTTCCATTTTCTTACTATGGCACCAACAGTTGTCTCCTTCTCGCCCAGCGTCTTACTGATGGTTTTGTAGCCCATTCCAGCCTTGTGCAGGTGTATGATCTTGTCCCTGACATCCTTAGACAGCTCCTTGCTCTTGGCCATTTTGTAGAGGTTAGAGTCTGACTGATTCACTGAGTCTGTGGACAGGTGTCTTTCATACAGGTGACCATTGCCGACAGCTGTCTGTCATGCAGGTAACGAGTTGATTTGGAGCATCTACCTGGTCTGTAGGGGCCAGATCTCTTACTGGTTGGTGGGGGATCAAATACTTATTTCCCTCTGCAGAATGCAAATAAATTCATATACTTTCCACAATGTGATTTTCCGGATTTAATTTGTGATGTGCTATCTCTCACTGTTACCAATAACCTACCCTTCAATTATGGGCTGCTCATGTCTTTGTCAGTGGGCAAACTTACAAAATCAGCAAGGGATCAAATACTTATTTCCACCACTGTATATATATATAATAAGGATTATCCTTTTTCCTTTCATTACACAATATAATAATATTCCGTTATTTTTTTTATATGTATTCAAAAATGGCAATTTCCTCTATTCTATCATCCTCTCCTGCTTGTGTTCACATGCACACTTAGTGGCCATTGGCTAATCCCTTATCAGTAACGCGTGATCCCAGCATGTAAAAACAATGTAGCAAACAAATAGTATGAAACACCTGGTGTCCTTCTATCTGACTCTACAACTCCTTCTTTGGAGGGTCCTCAGTCTCTCTTCACCATCAAGGTTATATCCATGTGTATCTGCCATATATGGGCCGCAGCTGCAGAGAGAAAGTAAAATTATGCTGATGACAGCAAAACTAGGAAATCTGAGGGCTAGCAGGGCCATCTTACAGGCCTAGTATAGGAAGGAATATACAGGTGCCCCATATCACACTTAACTGGTTACGCTTTAGCTGAGCAAACCAGAAATTCAGTGCCAAACCCCTGACATGGCCTGGCACTGAATTACCGGGCATAATGCTGGCGGCAGTTAGCAAAACGCTGAGCACTGGCTGAATACTGACCCCCCCCCCCCCCCCCCCCCCCCCACACACACACACACATGTCCAATCTCAAGTAGCCTAGTGTTAATTTCTGCATAATTATAAATTGCACCAAGCTCCATCACCCAGACTCTTATTGCAAGAACTAGGGTTTACTGGTGAGCATGGTCTTGGACTATAGCGTAAGCATTAAATTTGTTGAGATTGGGCAGTGGATTTAAAATATTGTCTGAACTGTAGCATAATTAATTCAACAGCTTAGTAGACTGCTGTTGGTCCTTTCTCAGTCTGTTCTGAGGTTCACCTTGGGTTAGACTTAACTGATTAAAAAAAAAAAAAAGTTAAAACTACAGCAGTAGTGATCTGTTTGTATTAATTTATTCTGAAATACTGCAGTTTGACAGTTTTCGGCAGCCAAATGCATTATTGGAACCCACAACATAAAGACTGGGGTCTTTGTCATGGTAACTTGGAGGCCATTTATCATCCCATTACATTGCGTCTTATATTCCACAACTGCCCATGGAGTTCAGTGCATATCACAAAGAAGAGTAAGCAGGCAAACCCTGAGAATTTACAACATTAATCAATTCAAGATAATTTTGAATCTTTCTCAAGTGAACTGGAAGTGAGTTCCATATTGCTGGAGCTTGGTATATAAGGCTGGCAGAAAAAATAGTCTTATATTTCAGCCTATTAGGATAGTGGAACAATAAATTGTCATGGAGGCCTCTTTCTTTTGCAGTAATCTGAACCCAATTTGACAAATAGGCCGGAGCCAAGCCATAGAGAATCTTTATATACCATTACACATACTTTAAACTGATCACATGCCTTCACTGGTAACCAATGAAGGTCCAATAATAGAGGGGGAACTTATCATTTTTGTGGGCTGAAATAATTGTGTGCAGCCATATTTTGGATAGTTTGAATTTTCTTCAAAAGATTCTTTTGGCAGCCTGCATATATACTGTTACTTTAATCCAGAACTGACAAAAGTAAACTTTGAACAACCAAACGTAATGGTGTGTGTGTGTCAAGAAAATTACGAATTCTTTTTAGTTTTTCTTCAGAAGGAGAGAATGAGCATATTTAATTATGATTCCAGCATCAAAGTGCCAGATAATGTTTTCCCTAAAACCTTACTATTATCCTCAAAAGAGAAATTCTGGTCACTCAATTTCAACATATCATATCACACCACACATCATTTAGCTGACCTAGAAAAAGAAACTAGTTTCAGACCATGGATTTTAATCCGTGGTTCAAGAAGTTGAATACAATCCTTTATCTTAATGGCTGTAATTTTCAATTGTCTTAGACAGGTACTTGCATGGACATATATATTTATAGAATCTTTCCATCCATACCAGCTATTTATGTGTTAGGGAAGAGAAGGAGACTTTTTTTTTTTTTTTTTTTTTTTTTAGTATTTTTAGATGAAATATTTTGGAATTCTTTTGTATTTTACTTTTAATGTTATCAGTGATTTTAGAAGTTCACGAACAAGGATGGGTTTGATAGCTTGATAATAGTGGGGAAACTGAAGTTTAGTTTTTGAGTCTGCTTTGTTTCTTGAACTGGAGGTTGAGAGAGTTGCAGGTAGAGTCCCAACTTTTGTTCAGCATTGACACCTGCAGGCTTGAATGTGCTCAGGTTCCATAGAAAGCCATTGGGCTTGTAGTAGTTGTGAATCAGAGGATGACATTCTGTAGTCCTGGCAGGGGCTCTCATTGAGAGGGTCTTCTGCAAAGGCGCGATAGCGTTTTTAGCATCTGCTAATGATTAGCATGTGCTAAATGCTAGAGACGCTCATAGGAATATATGGGCATCTCTAGTGTTGAGCACATGCTTATTTTTAGCGTGTGCTAAAAACGCTAGCATGCCTTTGTAAAAGACCCCTTCAGTGAATTAAAACGTTAAGAAGCACTTCACCCCTCCAAAAAAAAAAAAATCTGAACAAAAAGTTCAAGATACACGATTTTAAGGCATCAATCTTTTTTCCAAAGTGTTTATGTATCTGCTCCTTTTTATAGCTGGGATCTTTTTTTTATATAACAATATTTTCTTTAGATGACAGTCTGTCATGTTAAATTGCTGATCAGTTTTTACCATTATAGTGAGACGTGCTTTTTTGGGTATCAGTAACTTGGTTTGCCACATTTGGGTCTGTCTTTTTCTGTTTAGGTTTTTGACGCCACAAACACAACCCGGGAACGAAGAGAGACTATTCTGAAATTTGCAGAGCAAAATGGTTTTAAGGTGAGTTGATGGCTGAAAGAGGAAGGATTTCTCTAGCGTGGTCACGGCCATGGCATAAATGATTCTGCGAGTGCCTAGGAGAGAAGCCCTGACCGACCCAACCCATGCTGCATTTCTAGAAAGGGCAGGTCTCACATGATACTTTAGCCCTGTGATCTTTGGCATTTTGTGATTTCACACCCATGGGCTATGGGGGACTGTAGGCCTGCTTTTCATTTGGTTCATTGTTGAGTACAAATCTGAAAACACTGTGTGATGCGAGTCAGACAGTATCCATGACATGTTCAAGGGACCCCATGGTGACTCTTAACAACTTCTAGAAAGGTGCAGACTGCTCCCAGCATTCAGCGGGTGCCCAAAGGGAGCTTAAACATGTTGGCATAAAGCAGGGCTTCCGAAACCTGTCCTGAAGACCTACGACAGTCCTGCTTTCAGATGACCTCCATGAATATGGATGAAGTAAAGCTGCATGCATTGCAGTCCCAGCATATGCAATTATCTGATGCATTGTGGATATCCGGAAAGACCGGCTTTGAGGTCTTCAGGACAGTTTTGGGGAAACTGTAGCATAGAGGCATCCCAGTATTGCCCATGCAATGACCACAATTAACAGACCATGTGACCTGTGTGACTGCTCTAGGGGAAACTTCACTTGCACTAGGGCTAATACACGCCTTATCACCCATGGGATGCTCAGTTGTACAGAAATGTTCAGTTGCTGTGCTTTGTTTGACGGCTTCCTAAAGGAAAAGTCCATGAACTTGGGGAAAATCCACTATTTCTGGGATAAGCAGTATAAAATGTTTTGTACATTTTTGGGATCTTGCTGGGTATTTGTGACCTTGGATTGGCCACTGTTGTAAACAGGAGGCTGGGCTCGATGGACCTTTGGTCTTTCCCAGTATGGCAATACTTATGTACTTATGTACCTGTCATCTTTGATATGTTATGTACATAAGGATAGGAATAGGTAAATAATTTGAGTTCAAACTGAATATTATTAATTGGGACTATAGTAAGATAGTATATGACAGCAGATAAAAGACCTGCATGATCCATCTGTTATGTCCAATAAGACGGCCAGAGGCACACCTATTACTTTGTGCAGGTTACACTCTGTCATGATCAATACTGCATGACCAATAGGGCAGTTACACAATCATGGAAGAGTGGTTTTATTAATTTGGTTGCAGCATAGTCACATTAATTTCCAATACTTGATTAAACCAGCAATCCAATAGTGTTGCAAACTGACTTTTTACTTGCTGTCGACCTTAAGGACCGCCCCTGAGCCTCAATTTACAGGTGTTGGCCTACTTCCAGTGGGAAATTGTGTTCACAGTTTGTTCCCCACCCCATCACTCCAGCACACACTGAGCCTGAAACAGAACCTCTGCAAACTTAGGGGTGTGCAGATTCCATATATGAATTTCTTCGAGCTGGTATTTTGAAAATTCTTCTCCCTGCTAAAGAAAATAATAGGAAGGAGCTAGGCTTTGAGACATGCTTTATGGTAAGGAAAATGGTGGTTCAAAATGCTTGCACAGGAACAACGGGGAAGTTGAATTGTCCATGTTTTCATTTAGTGTCTGGAAGCAAGAAGTAGGAAAGGTAGGCTCTTCTAAAAACCGGAGGAGATGTCTATAAAGAAACAATTCTTTATTGCAAGTGAAGTGACAACTCTTGTCGTCGTCACTTCGCTTGCAATAAAGAATTGTTTCTTTATAGACGTCTTCTCCGGTTTTTAGAAGAGCCTACCTTTCCTACTTCTTGCCTCTGCAACCTTTTACGTAGGAACCAGTGTACCTCCACCCCTTTGGGGTGGTTTCCTTTGTTCATTTAATCTCTTTCATGAGATTCAGGTGTTCACTAGGCATTACCATTTCTCTGAACAGAGCTTGAGGGTAGATACCCTTCTCTTCCACAGTTAAAGTTTTGTGGTGGTCCACCAGTTTGGTAGAGGAGGCTGAAAGCACTTCTGAAAAGCCACCCAAGATCTACTGCTAATGGGTCTTTTTTCTATTTTTTGCTTAATTTTTTTTTCTGTTGGATGTAGTTTCATCACCATCTTGTATTTATTGCACTCTCTTCTTCCTGTTGTAGAGTTATTTTATATTAATTTTAAGCTATTATTAACTTTTAAATTGATTTATATTTTAGGCTTCCTTTTATGTTTTTCACTTTATGCCCTGGCATTATTTTTATATCGTAAACTGCTTAGGT
Organism: Microcaecilia unicolor; assembly: GCF_901765095.1. Taxonomy (NCBI): domain Eukaryota; kingdom Metazoa; phylum Chordata; class Amphibia; order Gymnophiona; family Siphonopidae; genus Microcaecilia; species Microcaecilia unicolor. Next base: position 173,997,258 of record NC_044036.1, read on the forward strand.
TCAACTTTGATTGCAAATAAATTTATAATGTGAAGATGTGACTTTGCAGGTTTGAGGATACCACTGCTGAACTCTTAGGGCATAATTCTTTTCCCTCTCTTCCCTAACTCCTTGCAACCCCTTGGATCCTTGGTTTCTTCTGGGTTGGAAGAGTTTCTTCGTAGAGTCGGTTTGCGTGGACCCCGATGTCATTGCTGCAAACATTGTGGTATGTATATAATGACACAAGAATGAAAGTTAAAGCCATTAATTAGCATAGTATGTTCCCATCACTTCTGTCGATGGCTTTTGCTGCTGACTGCAATGTAGGAGTCGAGCACACAGGCACCATCTTACCCTGGTTCTCTCGTTTGGCCCTCCTCTAGATGGACCTAGCCTAGACCCCATTGAACATAAATCCTCCTCTTAAAAACAAAAATGTGATGCAGAGCTTGGGGGGGGGGGGGGGGGGGTGGGGCTTCCCTGGCTGTCATCACTTATTGATTAATGATTATCTTGAACTGATGGCATGCAGGCACACAGCATATCCTGAACATGATAATTACATATTTTTGTTTTGCACATATTTTATTGAAGAACAGTAAATTAATGATTAATGTCATGGAATTCTCCTCTAACCATACTAAATTATCTGCCCAGAGTGAGTCTCATTTCTGGTTCTTTTTGTTTTGTACTGCGTGTTAGATGGAGACTCCTGCCTTGTGTGGTCCACTGAAGTACAGTTGAGCACTGTTTTGTTAAAAAAATCTATTAAATGGCAGCTCTCGATGTCTGTTTAACCCTTTAGTGTCCAATGTTCCCATATGTTCCCATGTTTGTTCCCACATATGGGAACATTGGACACTAAAAAAACAAAACTCGTTTCTCACAGTCCCCTGGGCTTCATGTTCCATTTATCCAGAAAACCTCCTGTTAATTGAAATTCTGTCACTGGAAAACTCCCGTTGTCCAGGAAAATCCATTATCTTGCTTGGTCTTGGTGCTAACTGGTTTGACTCTACTGTCCAGTCCTACAGCAGCAGGGCAGGTGAATCAGCCAGACCACTGCACTGGAATTTTATCATGAAATGGCTTTTAGTTCTTTGCTTCAGCTTTGCTCTCTAATGGTAGATGTGTGGAGGGGATGAGAGAGATGCATGATGATGTCTACATGGAATCCTAGAGAGCATGACTACACATGGCTCCATGCTGGTTGCATGATTTCTCCTAGAGAGATTTGCCTGCAAACTTGTCCACCTGTTTTGACTAGTACTAAAGTATTACTCAATATAAAACAATGCAAGGTATACCCCAGGAGAAATATTCTAAAATAGTACTTTCATTGCTGTCAAAATTGAAGCCTAGGTAGAAGGTGATGGGGCAGAATCTGCTGACCTCAGTCTGTGTTGGTTTTTTTGACCAAAACATTAATGTGAACTTCCTGCCTGCAGAATGATGAGAAATAGCTGCGTTTTCCTCCCTTTCTATCTTAATTTCTTGGTGTAGGACAGTAACAATGTGTCTGGACAGTCTCTCTGGTCCCTCTGGTGCTTTTTCAGTTGATGAAATGATCTAGAAGACCTCTTCTGGAACAGTCTACTTACTGTTTTTGTTTGTTCTTTTTAAATAGCAAGTTAAACTTAGCAGTCCTGACTATGTCAACTGTAGTAGTGAAGAGGCCACAGAGGACTTCATGAAAAGGATAGAGTGCTACAAAAACTCCTATGAGACATTGGACGAAGTTCTAGACAAGTGAGTAGCAACTGGACTGTTGCACAGACAATGTTATCTATAGACAGCAGTGGTTATGCGATGCTTTCATCAATGCCTGGTAGGGATTCTGCATTTTGCCTAGAAGGGAAAGGGGGAAATGGGACTTGATATACCGCCTTTCTGAGGTTTTTGCAACTACATTCAAAGCGGTTTACATATATTCAGGTACTTTAGATTGTAAGCTCTCTTGAGCAGGGACTGTCCTTCCCCATGTTTAAACTTGTACAGTGCTGCGTAACCCTGGCAGCGCTATAGAAATGCTAAGTAGTAGTAGTAGTAGTAGTACTTATTTTGTACCAGGGGCAATGGAGGGTTAAGTGACTTCCCCAGAGTCACAAGGAGCTGCAGTGGGAATCAAACTCAGTTCCCCAGGATCAAAGTCCACTGCACTAAGCACTAGGCTAGTACGTTCTCAATTGGCCCTGACTACAGAAGAAAGATGGAGAACTTTGGAAATGTTCAAGATGGTGGTGGCCTTAGGACATCTAAGAACCTCATTTTCACGTATTTAAGCCGTGGATTATCTGCCTTTAATGTAAATGTGCCTCTGCATAAGTCATACATATGTATTATCTGCTGCTCGAATGCATGTGTACATTATTATGCACCAAATGTTCTTGCTCAGGTGTTAACTGGCGCAGTACAGATGGCCAAAAAGTGTAAGTTTTTAATGCAGATTGTAAGCAACACAAAAGTGCGCGTCTGAACAAAACGAAGCGAAACCATGCATTTAGGCGCAGAAGAACAAGTTACGATGTCTGTTTTTGTCTTGGCATGTGCTTACCACTAAACCTTTATATGCATTTGCCAGGCACCTTCTTCCCCCCCCCCCCCCCCCCCCCCACTTTAGGAACATGTATTAGCGATGACCCCTCTAGTCAAAATATAAAAACGAGTATAAGCTGTGGCTAATATGTGTGAAAATATGGTAATACTGCTTAGGCTTTTCCTGTACCCTACAAGTTCCCAAATGGGTAGGGTAAGGTGAGGCAACACAAGTGTTCTCAAAAGGAACAGTTTAATTAAGCTGTAGCATGTTACCTGTGAATAGAATGAAGCTACCAGAGCCAGGGACTGTGCATTTGAATTGGGTCTGTGGTGGTATTACATTGTCCTCTAAAGACTGACAGTTAAACTTGTGTTTGCATAACACATCTGGCAATCAGTGGAAAGAACTGTGGGTTTCAGCTGCTTCTCAGTGCTGTTGATCTGATTAGTTTTATAGTCTTGAGACTAGCACCGCCTTGGGACATGTGAACAGACTGGCACAGAAAGGTATTAAAGTTCACGTCCTCTTTCACAACACAGCACCTGAACAGAGCTGTTCCGAAGGTGCAAGTTGCACATGGACTTCACTTCAGCCTTTCTCCTAGTTATCTCAGAGTGCTTTCGCAACTTCAACGATAATACTCGTAAAAATTCCTGTCTAGAGTGTATGGGTGTGTGTTTCTAAGAATGTGTTGACCCCCCATTCCCTTGCCTGGCACATAATCTGATGGCCAGTGATTTCTTGGAATGCGCAATGCATGTGCTTTTATATTTCGAAGAGTTTGTGTAAAAATGAAGTTGCATTTAATGTGCCTTACCTCTCAACACTGGCTGCTTGCTGAATTTTTCTGCCTCCCCCCTCCCCCGATGAATTCCCAAGGTGGCACCTTGGAGAAGCCTAATGAATCTGCAGTATGCATAGTTCTTTTAAACTGTTTTAAAAGTGGCCCATTCATGGGAGGGAAATAAATTTCAGCTAGTACAGATGCTGCCTCTGTTTTGTATGTGTGGAACTGGCTTGAAGTTCTTTGGTCTTTTGCTCTAACTGTTTCTGTGCTTTAAAGCTCACAAAAATAAAAAATGATGGCAGATAAAGACCATACAGCCTTACAGCTTGTCTAGTCTGCCCATCCATATCAACCACTAAGCTCTACAGTCCCTTCCTCTCCCTCAGAGGTCCTCTGCTTGCCGTATGCTTTCTTGACTGAATTCCTCTTCTTCATTGCTTCTACTGGGAGACTTGCATGCATCCACTACCCTTTTCTGTAAATAAATATTTCCTTAGACTGTGCCTGCGTTTACCCCCTTTCACCCTCATCCCATGACCCCTTGTTCCAGAGCTTCCTTTTTCTTTAGAAGCCTGCCTCCTGTGCATTTATGCCTTGGAGGTATTTATATATCTGTCATATCTCTGCTGCCTTTGCTGGACTACTTTCATGCAGCTCAGTTAAAATCAGATTTGGTGCATAACCTTCAGTTGCAAATATCTGGGGATTTGTCCCTTATTGTGTATCTCATTCTAACATATCTGATTGAAGTCTTGCGCCAGGGGGACATAATACCAGGGTCCCTTCTGGAATACTGCAGTCGTGGGCTCTAAATCTGGCCACTAGAGGGGCCATGACACTGTACCCAGGGGCTAGCCAACCCAGGGATCGAACTAGGGACCTTCCACATAGCCGTGCATAACGCTTGCCATATGAGCCCTCTGGTCTTTTTAACGAATATAAGAATGGTGCTGTTCCCAGGCTTTAGTTGAGGTTCTTAACAGTCTTAATCAGAGACCAATGCAAGGAGAGTCACTATAAGCCTTCACAGTTGATTTGGGTTCAACACTGAGGTAATTTACTACTGAAAGTTGTGGTGGTAAAAAAAAATATGAAAGTTGTGTTTTGCGTAATATGCTTCTGTTGCATTTATAAACAATGTGGTATATGATGTGGTTAAGGCTATCAATATGGGGATTGATATTCAAAGTGATTTAATGGGCCATAAATGGCTCCTGGCTGGTTAAGTTGCTTGTTTGGGGCTAAATGCCTCTGAATATCTCCACAGACTGCTAAATTCATAGCCAGCTATTTTGTGGGCACATAACCTGGTGGCGTTCCTTGGTCGGCTGCCACCCGGGGTGCTTCGCCACTGCGTACCCCCCTCCCCCGTGCAGCGTCGTCCCCGGCACATCACCTCCAAGCCCTGTTATTGAGGTAGACATGGGGGAAAGCCGTTACTTGCCCCTGGGATTGGTAGCATGGAATGTTGTTACTAATTGGGTTTCTGCCAGGTACTTGTGACCTGGATTGTGCTCAAAGCCCACCTCTTCAATGTCGCCTTCGGCACCTAACCATTATACCTCTATTCAGGAAATCTAGACTGCCCACCTTGACATTTCGTCCTTTAGATTGTAAGTTCCTTTGAGCAGGGACTGTCCTTCTTTGTTAAACTGTACAGCGCTGCATAACCCTAGTAGTGCTTTAGAAATGTTAAGTAGTAGTAGTAGTACTGGAAACAGGATACTGGGCTAGATAGACCATTGGTCTGGCCCAGTATGGCTATTCTTAAAAAAAAGCTCACATGTTTTCTCTCTCTCTCTCTCTCTCTCTCTCTCTCTCTCTCTCTCTCTCATTGAAAGGGACTTATCGTATATTAAAATCATGGATGTAGGACGGCGGTATCTTGTGAATCAAGTCATGGATCACATCCAGAGCCGCATCGTCTACTACCTCATGAACATCCACATAACTCCTCGCTCAATCTACCTCTGTCGCCATGGAGAAAGTGACCTGAACCTGAAAGGCAGGATCGGAGGGGACTCAGGGCTGTCTTTACGGGGGAAGGAGGTATGTGCAGTCCATCAGCTGGAGATACCATTGGGAAACGCACAGTCAGGGCAATGGGTAAAAAAACAGGTGGAGCAGGACCTGCCTTCCAGAAGTAACTTCTCTCTTGATGTGATTTTATTACAACTTGCAAATGTGGTGACATGATATGTTTGGAACTGTAAGACTCAAACTGTCACCGAATTTCTGTCTGTAGCCTTTTGCAGTCAGGAAGTGAGGTTGGTGGCTGGGAGAGCAGCCAACATTTTCTTGGCAGCTGCACTTTGGATTTCCTGACATCATGTTAGAAACTGCAAGGCACTGTGATCTGCCACAAAAGCCATGATATCCTGAAAAGCTTTCCCCAAAGATCCCTTGGGAGAAAATTCAACCCCCTTTACTGTACCTCAAGCTATTAAGAAGTTTGTCTAGTTAATTTCCTTGGACTCTGCATCATACCCTGTGCTTCACACACATTGGAGGATTGTGTCATGGTGTCTGTTGGGGTCTCGAATAATTTTCATGTTTGGACTAGCTAGATTGTATTAAATAGCAATGGTGATTGAGCACTGGTCTTTGTGGGAAGCTTTCAAGAACTGTGAGAGCTCTACTTGATGGTGTTAAGCTTTGGTCGAGGAAGCAGGAATAAACTTTGTGCACAGTGCAGCTTTTATTTTTTATTTATATTCTTGTTTTATTTTACCTACTCCCCTGCTAGTTGAAACTTCTAGAAGGGGTACCACATCACACTAGAAATAATATAACACACAAACATACAATAAAATATACCAAAATAACACTCTAAAAGTTTAAAAGCATCCCTAAAAAGAAAGGCCTTTGATTTCTTTTTAAGAAACTTTAATATCCTCTTCATGCAGATTGACTCACTAATTTCAGTGAAGGCATGGACAATGAATCCTGCTGCAAAGATGCTCACCAGGATCAGGTGTGCCATGTTACGCAGTGCTTGCATGACTAATAACTGAAATTTGTTGGTCCATCTCTGCTCGAGGAGTTCAGGTTCTGCTTTTTTCCTTCACTTCTGATGAGCCTGGTTTCTTCTCATTCCCAGGGTGTTGGAAAGCTCCTAAAAAGAATGATCCCTTAGAGCTGAGAAGGACTTGTAATGGCTCTGTTAGGGCAATCACTTATGAATTTCAAAGTTAATAAAATTAATCACTAGACTGACAGCTCTGACTTCATGGGAACATATAATTACATTATTTTGGATGATTTCAGGACTTAGATTCCTTTTTACTGGGACCTAGAGGCAGCCTGAGGTAGACCTTAAAGTAGTTTTTGATTCTGTTTAATTGGTGAGCGTAATAGCCTCCAGAAAACTCGTATAGACCTGTGCTCTCCATACATAAGCTGCCCTGTTAAGGTATAAATAAGTGGCTCATTTTTGCTGGATACAATTTAAGAATACCCAAAAGCTGCAAAGAACTTTCTCTCCTTGTTTATACAAGTGGAATTCCCAATTAAGAATAAGGAACAGAAATATTGTAGATAATCACATAAGTCATCATCATACCCTAACTTTGAACCTTACATAGCAAAAAAATGCTATGAATTCATGTATAGGTCACTATACCTCCAGGGTCCAGCGTCTCATCTCTTGTGATGCATTTCTTGTTTGGGAGAGAGTGAGACGACAGCACGTGAATGTGGGCCTCCACTGGAAGCTACTCAATTTTTGACGCTAGTGGATTTTTGTTTTCATCGATTCTAAATTCAAAAATGTTTTTTCAAAAAAAATTTCAAGTTTTATATCCATCTCTGAAATCCCCTCTGTGAGTCCAAACTAGGTCAGATATACATCATGTCTGTATTGAAGCTGGTCAATAACGTAAAATTGTTGCAAAGTTGGGAAAGGGAGAAAGAGCCCCGGGACTGAACCCGGAACATATACGTTCTCACAGATCTAAATGAGACTCCTCGTAGATACAAAAACCTTCCTCACTAATTTATTTTTTTTTACTAAGGTTTATCATGAAACATTATTAGTGTTTCTTAAGCAGTAAAAGTCCACAACAGACACTTATCTAAATGTGAATCAGGACTGTTGAGAACCCTGGAAAAAGGTCCCACCGACGATGGGCAGTGTTTCGTAAGAAATTCTGCTTGAGAGTTTTAGGGACCAATTCTGTTTGATTGTGGCATAATGCTCAACAAAACAGCTCTCTAAACCTGTTTTGTTGAGCAGTATACCACAATCAAACTGAATTAGACCCTGAAGCAGCATTGCTTGGAAAACACTGGCCATCATCGGTGTCCAGTTCATCCATGGATTCTTCCTTCTACTGGAAGGTCCCAGGCTGGTACAGAGAGAGGATGAGATTTCATATACCACCTTACAATCAAAGCACTTTACATATTATATAAAGGTACTTATTTTGTACCTGGGGCAATGGATGGTTAAGTGACTTGCCCAGAGTCACAAGGAACTGCAGTGGGAATCTAACCTGGTTACCCTGGTTCTTAGGCTGCTGCACTAACCGTTGGGTTACTCCTCCACTCCAGAGCAGCTTTGATCTGTGCTGGAAGAGGTCGGATAGCGACGGGAGGTAGGTTGGTGACCACTGCATGAAGGGGATTGGGGTGTTGGCCACGGGACTGTGGGGGGGGAATAGGAGATGAGATGCTAGACCCTAGAGGGATAGGGAGAGAGAGGGGAAATGTTGGACCTGGGGGGGGGAGGGGAATAGGAGGAGGAGTGGTTGAGTGGTGGATGGGTACGGAAGGGAAGTGGAAATGTTGCACCCATTCTCAGCTTGTGTGTAAGTTGTCTCCATGACTTTGGCTTTTCAAAAAAAGTCACAGATTTTGAGACCTAAAAGCGAGTAGTTATGGCACATTTTGTTTTTCTCTAATTGTGTGATTTGTAGAAAACGTTTTGAGAGCTACAGAAAACTTGGATGTTAGAAGAAAGCATCTTATCCCTTAATCATTTTGATCGGTTGTCTGAAACTACATTTTGTGGTTTTTATTTTTTCTAGTTTGCCAAGTGCTTAGCAAAGTTCATTAATGAGCAAAACATTAATGATCTGAAGGTTTGGACGAGCCAGATGAAAAGGACGATTCAGACAGCAGAGGCTTTGGGAGTGCCTTATGAACAGTGGAAAGTTTTGAATGAAATTGATGCGGTAAGTCTTCCACTGCTGATGGGAATCTTGTAACTGATGCACATAGAGGCATATTTTCAAAGCACTTAGCCTTCCAAAGTTCCATAGAAACCTATGGAACTTTGGAAGGCTAAGTGCTTTGAAAATGAGCCCCATATTCATCTGGGAAAAATGTCTTAGAGTGGGTTTGCTTAAAGGATAGCCCAAAACCCTCTTAGAAATGGAAAATTTCCTGACATTCGTGAAACCTTTGTCAAGTCTCTTGGAAGAACCCATCCCCCCTCCTCTAATTGTTACATACTTTGCCCCATGTCACTGGTGACTCTCTCTGATCAGGATTCACTTTTTATCCTTGTGAAACTCCACTCGGGTTACTTTGATGTTGCCGTAGTAATTTGAATCTCCTTGGAACTGAGTGCCATTGATGTTACTCCTCAGATGCTGCTAATCTGGGGGCTGAGTGACATGGGCCAAGGAACCTAACTGGCCCTCAAGAATTTCGCGAGAGAAGCTCATTCTTTATTAACATGAGGTACCAGAGCTGCTGTGCAGTTCCTGTGTACTTGTCATCCCCCTTTGGGTCAGGCTCATTTTCCTCACTTGTTAGTTATTTTTTCTTTGGTCCATTTTCTTCCTCTTCACACTGTTTACCATCTTGCCCACCCTACTAGAGCAGATGGCAGCAGTGGAGATACTTTCTCTCCCAATAGAATGGAAAATCTACTTTAAGATGCGAATGCTGGTTTTTAAAGTTTTAAAAGCAATGTCTCTGCTGCTATTTCTTCAAATTTATGAATGTATCAGTCTAGGCCGGGTTTTAAGATCAGCTGCTATGGCCTTGTTGGACATTCCATCTTTCTATTTTGTGAAACTGGAAGACTATAGTTTTTGTACATTGCTGGACCAAAGCTCTGGAACTCTTTGCCTTTTACATTACAAGCAATACAGAATTTAGAGAACTGAAAACTTTTTTTTTTTTTTTTGTAAAGCATTGAATAAACTTTATTGTTTTTTTTTAATTGTTCATGGTTTGTGTTTGATCATGTTAACTTTGGGTTTTATTTGTATCCCACCAAGGATTTCAGATCATGTGGGAAATAAATTTGATACAACCGTTTTAATTCTGAGCATAGCTGAACACGCCTAAATTTTCTCCCCTCCCCACTGCCTGTCTGTCCAGATATGGTTAGTTTAGCTGGAATGGTTCAGACCAATTGCAGATCCTGTCTCGATCCATACTGGAATAGGTTGTAGAGGTTTGTGGGTGGAGTAGGGATAGGGAGGTGGTTAACATGGCTCATACTATTTGTGAATCTTTTTCTCTCTTTCAATACTGCGATAGGGCGTCTGTGAAGAAATGAGATATGAAGAAATTCAGGAAAACTTTCCCCTGGAATTTGCTCTGAGGGATCAAGACAAGTACAGATACCGCTACCCAAAGGGAGAGGTATATTGCTCATTGCTCTTTTCATGTGACAGTTTTAACTATGTTTCACAAAAGTGAGAGTGCCTTTTACTGAGGGAGTGTGTGCAAATGTTTGAGTTGGTGATACTTCCTGTCATGCTGTTCGATTGTGTGTGTTGGGGGGGGGGGGGGATTCACTAGGAGACTTGCCACAGAGGAGTTGGGACAGCAGTAGACTGCTACTGGCAGTTCTTCTAACATTTGCAGATGCCGATTAACTTGGGGGAGGTGGTTGGTTCCCAGAGAAGTGAGCTAAAGCAAATATGCTTACAGGTGCTGTTTGAGGTATGCTCTTTTCAACAAGTTGTAAAGAGCATACCACAAGCAGCACCTGTAAGCATATTTGTTTGTTTTGCATGGTGGTAAGATTTCCTATCTTCCTATGTTGGATACCGGGAGGACTGGGTGGGCAGAAGCTTATGATGGGGAATGTGGGATTGGATAGGAGAATCGCCACAACCTAATAAAACTACAGGTCGATAACACACTTCTGCTCACACTGGGAGTTCTCTAAACCAGTGGCTCCCAAACCTGATCCTGGAGGCACCCCAACCAATCAGATTTCTAGGATATCCACAATGACTATTCATGAAGAGATCTGCATGCACTGGAGGCAGTGCTTGCAAATCTCTCCCATGAATATTCATTGTGGATATCCTAGAAACCTGATTGGTTGGGGTGCCTCCAGGATCAGGTTTGGGAGCCACTGCTCTAAACTGTTTACGCTTTTCCGTGGAACAGTCTTAATGCTGTATTTCAATAGTTATTTCTGACTTACTGGACATTGACCTTAAAGCTTAAGATCATCAAGTGGTTGTATTTAATTTTACAACACTTTTGCAAATAATAGGACTGTCAGTTGTGGTTCCAGTTGTGTCCTTCTATTTTTTTGCCCCAATGGTCTCTCTTTGCTTTTTCTGGTCTCCCTCTTCAGTACATCCTCTTTCTGGGTGACACTGGAAAAGGGGGTATAAAGCAGCGTTACGGCACCCTCTGACCCTTGTGGAAGTTTAGGCGTGTCACATAGGTAGAACATGTTTCTGCAAGATCACGTATAACCAGCTGTGGGGTGATTTTTGTCTACATGTGAGCCAGTAGACCAGGCTAAGGTGTGCAAACAAGAGAGAGACTAATTGGGGAGAGTGTGGTCATTTGGGTTCCTAGAAGTGACCACATTTTGCACGTGGGTGTTCCTGATTTGCCTGCATGTATCGGACTGAGGGAAGGTGGAGCAAGGCTGCTGACCGTGTTTAAAGCACTTTTAATAAATTGCTTTGCGTCTGCACAACTGAGATTGGACCTGTCTCAGGAATTCATTCCAGCCAGTTAATGAAGCTGGTCTTCAGTGCGGTTCTGTACTCTGGACAAGGATACTAATTATATGGAAAAAATCTTGTGTGCAGTACGTAGAGCTTTGGACCATGTTTCTCTACCAGCCAGTTTGGTTTTCGGGGTGTTGGAAGTGAATAGGCCTGCAATATTTGACTCTAGTGTATGCAAGCGCATCTTCTGTATCTTCTTGTTGCCACAGTTGGGGAAACACGGGTTTGTGGACTAGGATTTAGCTTTTTGCTTTAAGACGGCTGCAGCTCTGCAAACGCCCACTATGAACAATTTGCAAGTAGCAGAAATCTCGGCTTAAGTTGTATACAACGGAACACATCCAAGCCACAGGGAAGGGCACCCAAATAACCTTTCAGTAACAGTTTATTCTCCGAGGACAAGCAGGCTGCTTGTTCTCACTGATGGGTGACGTCCACAGCAGCCCCTCCAATCGGAATCTTCACTAGCAAAGTCCTTTGCTAGTCCTCGCGCGCACCGCGCATGCGCGGCCGTCTTCCCGCCCGAAACCGGCTCGAGCCGGCCAGTCTTCTTTTGTCCGCACTCGGTACGGTCGTGTTTTCGCCGTGTCGAGCCACGGAAAGTCGACCTCGCGCGTCCTTTTTTCGTTGACGTGTGTTTTCTTCGGAAAAGCTTTAAAAAATTGTTGGGAAGTGCTCCGGAAGCCCCCCGGGCTTCGTTTGTCCCTTCCCGTATTTTTCAGTCTTTGCCCCGGTAAGTTTTCTTTCGTTGTCGGGGTAGGCCTCTTTTCGGCCTCGGTCGAGATTTTCTCCCTAAAACTTTTTGGTGCTCAAATTCGTCATTTCGGATTTTGATTTCGCCGGCGTGATTTTTCCGCCCATGACATCGAAGCCTTCCAGCGGCTTCAAGAAGTGCACCCAGTGCGCCCGGGTAATCTCGCTCACTGATAGGCACTCGTCGTGTCTTCAGTGTCTGGGGGCCGAGCACCGTCCTCAGAACTGTAGTCTGTGTTCCCTGTTACAAAGGCGGACTCAGGTAGCGAGATTGGCCCAGTGGAATGTTTTGTTCTCGGGCTCTTCGTCGGCATCGACACCAAGGTCATCGAGTGCATCGACGTCGTCAGCGTCCAGACCTTCACCCTCGGCCGCCAGTGCAAAGAGTGCATCGGCCCTCTGCATCGGCGCCGAGACATCGGATAGCTGCATCGACGTCGGTGGTACCGGGACCTCGTCTGCTGATGTCGTCGGACGGTGGTGCATCGTCAGGAGTGCAGGTGAGGGCTGTCCATTCCCCTGCTGGTGGCGGTGAGCCTTCGGGTGGGTCTCCCCCTACCCTGAGGGCTCCTGCGGTACAGCCCCCCCGAGATCGACCTCCTTCGACCTCGGCCCCGAGGAAGTGACGGCTGGATTCTACGTCCTCCTCGTCGGTGCCGGGGAGCTCCGGTGACATGCTTCGGAAGAAGTCGAAGAAACATCGACACCGGTCTCCTCCCCGCGTCGGCACCGAGAGCTCTGGGTCGCCGAGGGAGTCGGCACCCAGCAGGCATCGGCACCGAGAGGACCGCTCACCCTCTGTTCAGGAGGTGTCGATGCGCTCCACTCTGGACAGCCCGGAACAGCCTCCACGCCCGGAACAGGTTCTGACGTCGACGCCTGCATCGACCTCCATGCCTTTCTCTGCAGCCGCTCTGAACGAGAGCCTCCGGGCCGTTCTCCCAGAGATTCTGGGAGAGCTGTTGCGCCCTACCCCTCCGGTACCGGCGGGCGTGGCGCCGGCTGGCCCATCGCCCGGGGTGAGGTCCCCGACGTCGGTACCGCGTGCGGTGCCGACTGCGGCCACCTCCCAGGAAGGCTCCCCGACTACGTCGGCGGAGGGAGCTTCGCCGATGCGGACGAGGGAGTCTACCTCTCGACGCCCCCATCGTGGACGTGGCTCCACTGAGTCGAGCCGGGCGAGGTTGCAGACACAGGTTCGTGAACTTGTGTCTGACACCGAAGGTGAGGCCTCGTGGGAGGAAGAGGAAGACCCCAGATATTTCTCTGACGAGGAGTCTGAGGGTCTTCCTTCTGATCCCACTCCCTCTCCTGAAAGACAGCTTTCTCCTCCTGAGAGTCTGTCTTTCGCTTCCTTTGTCCGGGAGATGTCTACGGCCATCCCCTTCCCGGTGGTTGTGGAGGACGAGCCCAGGGCTGAAATGTTTGAGCTCCTGGACTATCCTTCTCCACCTAAGGAAGCGTCCACTGTTCCCTTGCACCATGTCCTAAAAAAGACATTGCTTGCGAACTGGACCAAGCCACTAAGTAATCCCCACATTCCCAAGAAGATCGAGTCCCAGTACCGGATCCATGGGGACCCAGAGCTGATGCGCATCCAGTTGCCTCATGACTCTGGAGTTGTGGATTTGGCCCTAAAGAAGGCTAAGAGTTCTAGGGAGCATGCTTCGGCGCCCCCAGGCAAAGACTCTAGAACCTTAGACTCCTTTGGGAGGAAGGCCTACCATTCTTCTATGCTCGTGGCCAAAATCCAGTCTTACCAGCTCTACACGAGCATACACATGCGGAACAATGTGCGGCAGTTGGCGGGCTTGGTTGATGCTCTTCCCCCTGAGCAAGCCAAGCCTTTTCAGGAGGTGGTCAGGCAGCTGAAGGCGTGCAGAAAATTCCTGGCCAGAGGGGTGTATGACACCTTTGATGTTGCGTCCAGGGCCGCTGCTCAAGGTGTGGTGATGCGCAGGCTCTCATGGCTGCGTGCCTCCGACCTGGAGAATAGACTCCAGCAGCGGATTGCGGACTCGCCTTGCCGTGCGGACAATATTTTTGGAGAGAAGGTCGAGCAGGTGGTAGAGCATCTCCACCAGCGGGACACCGCATTCGACAAGTTCTCCCGCCGGCAGCCTTCAGCCTCTACCTCTACGGGTAGAAGATTTTTGGGGGGAAGGAGGTGTTCCCTACTCTTCTGGCAAGCGTAGGTACAATCCCCCTTCTCGACAGCCTGCGGCCCAGGCTAAGCCCCAGCGCGCGCGCTCTCGTCAGCAGCGTGCGCCTCAGCAAGGCCCCGCGGCTCCCCAGCAAAAGCAAGGGGCGAGCTTTTGACTGGCTCCAGCAGAGCATAGCCGACATCCAAGTATCAGTGCCGGGCGACCTGCCGGTCGGGGGGAGGTTGAAAGCTTTTCACCAAAGGTGGCCTCTCATAACCTCCGATCAGTGGGTTCTGCAAATAGTCCGGCAAGGATACACCCTCAATTTGGCCTCAAAACCTCCAAATTGTCCACCGGGAGCTCAGTCTTACAGCTTCCAGCACAAGCAGGTACTTGCAGAGGAACTCTCCGCCCTTCTCAGCGCCAATGCGGTCGAGCCCGTGCCATCCGGGCAAGAAGGGCTGGGATTCTATTCCAGGTACTTCCTTGTGGAAAAGAAAACAGGGGGGATGCGTCCCATCCTAGACCTAAGGGCCCTGAACAAATATCTCGTAAAAGAAAAGTTCAGGATGCTTTCCCTGGGCACCCTTCTTCCCATGATTCAGGAAAACGATTGGCTATGCTCTCTGGACTTGAAGGATGCCTACACACACATCCCGATACTGCCAGCTCACAGACAGTATCTGCGATTTTAGCTGGGCACACGTCACTTCCAGTACTGTGTGCTACCCTTTGGGCTCGCCTCTGCACCCAGGGTGTTCACAAAGTGCCTGGCTGTAGTAGCAGCGGCACTTCGCAGGCTGGGGGTGCACGTGTTCCCGTATCTCGACGATTGGCTGGTGAAGAACACGTCCGAGGCAGGAGCCCTGCAGTCCATGCAGATGACTATTCGCCTCCTGGAGCTACTGGGGTTTGTAATAAATTACCCAAAGTCCCATCTTCTCCCAGTACAGAGACTCGAATTCATAGGAGCTCTGCTGGATTCTCGGACGGCTCGCGCCTATCTCCCAGAGACGAGAGCCAACAACTTGTTGTCCCTCGTCTCGCGGGTGCGAGCGTCCCAGCAGATCACAGCTCGGCAGATGTTGAGATTGCTGGGCCACATGGCCTCCACAGTTCATGTGACTCCCATGGCCCGCCTTCACATGAGATCTGCTCAATGGACCCTAGCTTCCCAGTGGTTTCAAGCTGCTGGGGATCTAGAAGACGTGATCCACCTGTCCACGAGTTTTCTCGAATCCCTGTATTGGTGGACGATTTGGTCCAATCTGACTCTGGGACGTCCTTTCCAAATTCCTCAGCCACAAAAAGTGCTGACCACGGATGCGTCTCTCCTGGGATGGGGAGCTCATGTCGATGGGCTTCACACCCAAGGAAGCTGGTCCCTCCAGGAACGCGGTCTACAGATCAATCTCCTGGAGTTGCGAGCGATCTGGAATGCTCTGAAGGCTTTCAGAGATCGGCTGTCCCACCAAATTATCCAAATTCAGACAGACAACCAGGTTGCCATGTACTATGTCAACAAGCAGGGGGGCACCGGATCTCGCCCCCTGTGTCAGGAAGCCGTCAGCATGTGGCTCTGGGCTCGCCGTCTCGGCATGGTGCTCCAAGCAACATATCTGGCAGGCGTAAACAACAGTCTGGCCGACAGACTGAGCAGGATTATGCAACCTCACGAATGGTCGCTCAACTCCCGAGTGGTGCGCCAGATCTTCCAAGCGTGGGGCACCCCCTTGGTGGATCTCTTCGCATCTCGAGCGAATCACAAAGTCCCTCAGTTGTGTTCCAGGCTTCAGGCCCCCGGCAGACTGGCATCGGATGCCTTCCTCCTGGATTGGGGGGAGGGCCTGCTGTATGCTTATCCTCCCACTCCTCTGGTGGGGAAGACTTTGTTGAAACTCAAGCAAGACCGAGGCACCATGATTCTGATTGCTCCTTTTTGGCCGCGTCAGATCTGGTTCCCTCTTCTTCTGGAGTTATCCTCCGAAGAACCGTGGAGATTGGATTGTTTTCCGACCCTCATCACGCAGGACGAAGGGGCTCTTCTGCATCCCAGCCTCCGGTCCCTGGCTCTCACGGCCTGGATGTTGAGAGCGTAGACTTTGCCTCTTTGGGTCTGTCAGAGGGTGTCTCCTGCATCTTGCTTGCTTCCAGGAAAGATTCCACTAAGAGGAGTTACTTCTTTCTGTGGAGGAGGTTTGCCGTCTGGTGTGACAGCAAGGCCCTAGCTCCTCGCTCTTGTCCTACACAGACCCTGCTTGAATACCTTCTGCACTTGTCTGAGTCTGGTCTCAAGACCAACTCTGTAAGAGTTCACCTTAGCGCAATCAGTGCATACCATTACCATGTGGAAGGTAAGCCGATCTCAGGACAGCCTTTAGTTGTTCGCTTCATGAGAGGTTTGCTTTTGTCAAAGCCCCCTGTCAAGCCTCCTACAGTGTCATGGGATCTCAATGTCGTTCTCACCCAGCTGATGAAACCTCCTTTTGAGCCACTGAATTCCTGCCATCTGAAGTACTTGACCTGGAAGGTCATTTTCTTGGTGGCAGTTACTTCAGCTCGTAGAGTCAGTGAGCTTCAGGCCCTGGTAGCCCAGGCCCCTTACACCAAATTTCATCATAACAGAGTAGTCCTCCGCACTCACCCTAAGTTCTTGCCAAAGGTCGTGTCGGAGTTCCATCTGAACCAGTCCATTGTCTTGCCAACATTCTTTCCCCGTCCTCATTCCTGCCCTGCTGAACGTCAGCTGCACACATTGGACTGCAAGAGAGCATTGGCCTTCTACCTGGAGCGGACACAGCCCCACAGACAGTCCGCCCAATTGTTTGTTTCTTTTGATCCCAATAGGAGGGGAGTGGCTGTAGGGAAACGCACCATATCCAATTGGCTAGCAGATTGCATTTCCTTCACTTACGCCCAGGCGGGGCTGGCTCTTGAGGGTCATGTCACGGCTCATAATGTTAGAGCCATGGCTGCGTCGGTAGCCCACTTGAAGTCAGCCTCCATTGAAGAAATTTGCAAAGCTGCGACGTGGTCATCTGTCTACACATTCACATCTCATTACTGCCTGCAGCAGGATACCCGACGCGACAGTCGGTTCGGGCAGTCAGTTCTTCAGAACCTGTTTGGGCTTTAGGATCCAACTCCACCCCCTGAGGGCCCTGTTTGTTCTGTTCCAGGCTGCACTCTCAGTTAGTTGGTAAATTTTTTAGGTCAATCTCAGTTATGTCCTCGCCGTTGCGAGGCCCAATTGACCATGGTTTTTGTTTTGAGTGAGCCTGGGGGCTAGGGATACCCCATCAGTGAGAACAAGCAGCCTGCTTGTCCTCGGAGAAAGCGAATGCTACATACCTGTAGAGGGTATTCTCCGAGGACAGCAGGCTGATTGTTCTCACAAACCCGCCCGCCTCCCCTTTGGAGTTGTGTCTTCCCTGGTATTGTCTTGCTACATACTGGACTGGCCGGCTCGAGCCGGTTTCGGGCGGGAAGACGGCCGCGCGAGGACTAGCAAAGGACTTTGCTAGTGAAGATTCCGATTGGAGGGGCTGCCGTGGACGTCACCCATCAGTGAGAACAATCAGCCTGCTGTCCTCGGAGAATACCCTCTACAGGTTTGTAGCATTCGCTTTCAAGCGTGATATACCACTTCCCTCCCATGGCAATTGAAGCGGTTTACAATCATAAACCATAATATAAACAACAAAAGAGCCACTGTTCAAAGAAATTGATGGAATGTGTGACCCTCTTTGATGTTAAAAAAACCCCACCCTTAGGAATGAATTAAAAAAAGATCTTTTGGCAGCAATAGTACTTGCTTTCCTTTTCAAAGCTGTATATATAAAGTTATACTTAAATCCAGGGTTCCCTTGCTTTATTTTTGTTTTTTGTTTTTTTTGTAAAAAGGAAGAGTGTCTGCTTTCTCTTCATCCGTATGCATGGGTTTCTACACAGTGAATCAGAACACAAGGGCAAACACTAGCAGCCATAGGCATGGTGGGGAGCCAAGGTCTTGCCACCTAATGAATTCTAAAGACACCCCCTCCTGTCCCATGGAAATAGTCTTAGTAGAGATTAGTCCAAGGCCCAATCAAGATGGCGGCAGCAGCAGCATAGGGTTGTAAAGGTAGACAGCGTTATCATTGCTTTCAGAAACTTAACACCTTCCCAGTAACTAAAAAGATTGAAGAGGGGGATATTTCTCATTTAGGTTTTAGCTTTGAAGTTTTCACAGCCTGTCTGTGCTATAAAAAATAGCATTGGGGGCAGGTAAACAGTAATAATCTTAGGATTTTTAGTCCCCTCTTTCCAATTCCTGGGGCAGCATACAGCATTTTTAAAGTTCAGAGTCAATAAATCCATGCCCCCAAGAACTTGCAGTCTAAGGGCTCCTTTTACAAAGCCATGCTAGCAATTCTGGTGCGGCAGATGGCGACAAAGCCCATAGGAGTTGAATCGCTAGTGCAGCTTTGTAGAAGGAGCCCTAACTGCGTACCTGAGGTAATGGGAGGACTGATATGCCTAAAGAAATAGAATCTATGAAGGAGGTGGGATTTGAACCCTGGTTTTCCTAGTCTTGGGCTATACCCATGTTGGTCATGCTATTTTTTTTTCCTGGTTTTTGAAGCTCTAAACAGACACAGAATAAAGCCACCTTTTATCATGATCAACGTAGAATTTCTTATTTCTTATTTTTCTTTCCATATCCCTTCTCTCTTTTTCAAGTTCTATAGGCAGTTCACTGATATGAACTGATGCAACCGAAACAAGCAAACCAGGAAAAAAATTCTTCCACATGTAATCAAAGATCGTTCACAAGAGTGGAAGAAGCCAACCAGAAGCTCTGAGAAAATTGTATCTACATAATAAACTGCTGTTGATTTTCTTGGAGCTTGTGGTTCGCTTATTCCACTGTTGTGAACTAACTGTGAACTGAGGCAGATCTTCAGGCTATATGGCCTAGACAAAGTTAACATTACATAACTAATTTTCTGTCTTCTTGAGCTATGTATTTCTGTTCTGGCATGGGAAGCTGTCTGGCTAGAATGTTTTATTTAAAAAAAAATTGTAAAGTTTTCACATACATATAGTAACATAGTAGATGACGGCAGAAAAAGACCTGCACGGTCCATCCAGTCTGCCCAAGAAGATAAATTCATATGTGCTACTTTTTTATTTGTACTGTCCTCTTCAGTGCACAGACCATATAAGTCTGGCCAGCCCTATCCCCCTTTCTTATCTGCGCATCTAGACACCACTAGACACAGGATGGAGAAAAACTCATCGGTCTTTCTCCCTATTAGTGCAGCTTATTAGGAACATAGTAGCAAATATATATATTTTAAATATATTTATATACTTTTCCATTGGCATTGGCCACCATCGCCCCTAAACAGAAAAGCTATAATATTTTTATGGCATTTTTGCTGGTTGATGAGACACCTGCTCACATGAAAAGAGAATTCATGATCTGAGTGCAAGTGTCCTCTCTCTTCAGCTTGCCCTGACCAGTGTCTGTAGAATGCAGATTGGAGTTAGATCCTGCAGTTCCTGTGCTTTATCTAATCACTGTCAGCTGTACTTAGTTTCTGTAATTATCTACTACACCTGAGCTGTATCCAGTATGCAATAAAGCTAAGTATTCTATCTGATCTTTGAGTGCCTGAATGGGTTATTTGCACATATCTTGGGAAATATGAAAACCAAATGCAGGTGGCTAGACGCTCACATGAGCCCATCTTTCCAATTCCCTCTGCTTATAGCCTTGTCATCTTTGATGCCTGTTTCTCTCAGGGCTGGCCTTGCCACTAGATAGACTAGGCATCTGGCTAGTGTGACAAATTGGGGGTGGGGATGGAAGTGCAGTGGGACATGGCGGTGCTTGAGTGCAGGCCTGTGTTGGGAGTTTCATTGCAACTGCAGCCAAGGGCTGTGGCAAAGGAAAGGAGACATGACATTCTGGCCAACTGGGGGGGAGGGGTTAGGGAAACGAAAAGGAGATGCTGGCCACCTAGTGGAGAATGGGAGATGCTAGCCATCTGAAGAGGGTTAGAGTGGGGAGGTGAAATGCTGGCTACCTGGGAGAAGGATAGGGTAGACACGGAAGGGACAATGCTGGTCTGTGGGTAGAACCTTGAGCCATCTTGGGGGAGGGGGCAGGGAGCACATAGCTGAAGGTTCACCTAGGGTGTTAAATACTGGCATTTTCCTTCTCTAAGCACATCCAAAGCACCAGTAAAACATGCCGTTTCTTCTTTTTCAGTATTGCTAAGAATAAATATATCCTTTCCTTTGTAAGCATGCTACCAAAATGCTCATCCACTCAGTTCCTCCCACTGCAACCTAATGCTCATGGGTTTTCCACAAAACCATCTCTTTCCACTGCAGTCTGTTCAAAATGCAGCTGCACGACTTCATTTCTTTCAATGTCGCCACAGAACCCCCTTCAATTCATTACAGTGACCTGTGTGCGTTTTCATACAGTTTGACGTTCTACTGCTCACTTACAGATGAATTCACTATACAAACAAGTGACTCCAGTGGCGTAGCCAGACAGCGAATTTTGGGTGGGCCTGAGCCTAAAGTGGATGGGCACAAAGTTTTCTCTTTCTACCCCCCCCCCCCCAGCACCTCCCAACTCAAAATATAAATAGTTTAGCTGATGAGGATCCCCAAGCTCTGTCAGCTGAAGACTTCCTCCAAAGAAGGCCAGAGCTCCCTTTTACCAAGCTTGGCAGGCAACATCAACTCCTTGAGCCACTGATGCCGGCACCCTATGCATACTTGGTTATCGGTGGCTCAAGTATATTGCCTGGTCTGCCGAGCTTAGTAGAAGGGAGTTCTGGTTACCTTCACAGGAGGTCCTCATCTGGCATGGCTTGGGGATCCCCACCAGCTAACAGCAGGGTCAGGGCTGCTGGGGCCCAGAGCAGAAAATAAAAATGTTCTTCCCCCCCCCCCCCCCCCCCCAATTCCCTTTCCTCCCTGCCTTCCTTCTAGTCTCCCCGTCTGCCATTCCATTATAATCACACCAACAGACCCTCACCAAATACAGAACAAGGGATCACAGATTAGAAATAAAAATATGTAGACAAAAACTGAACAGGGAACCTCCGCATGTACTACAACACTAAAGAAATAAAAACAGAAATGCATTTTCTTTTCTATTGAGCACAGTAAAAAGACATCTGCTATGCACATTTTCCAAAGCTAGTATATTCCAAAAATAAAATGCTTTTTTGCCTTTGTTGTCTGGACATTTTATTATTCCATTATGCTGGTTCCAGTTTTTCTTTCTTCTTCAATCAGCTACTGACTGTTTGTCTTTTCTCCCCTCTCGTTCCATTTCCTCACAACATTTTAGCTCTTTCCTCATTTTTTTCTCTTCTACTCTGCCCACTCAAATTTCACCCTCTTTCTAACCCTTTTCCTTCTTTTTACTTTTCAGATACCTATCACATTTCCATCTCCTCCTTTCACCCACTAGCATGCCTATTCCCCATCTTTCCCAGCCTTCCATTCCCTTCCATCTTCAATTTACTCACCATTATCATATTTCTACCCCCATGGTCCAGCATTTCTCCCAGTCTCTTCCCTCCCACCAATCCAACATCTTCCTCTTTCTCTCCTATCCCGACTTGTGCAGCATTTCTCCATCCCTTTCCTCCACCCCCATGTCCAACATTTCTCCCTATTCCCATGCAGCATCTCTCCATTTCTCCCTCCCCTTCCCACCCCCCTGCACCATGTTCAACCTTTCTCCCCTTTCATCTCACCCTTCTTCCCCTCTACTGCCATGTCCAACACTTTTTTCCTCCCTCCACTGCATTGTCCAGAATTGCTTTCCTCTCTCTCATCCTTCACCACTCCTGTGCCATGTAAAGCAATTTTCCCTCCTGTTCCCTCTTCTCCCCTTACAGCATCTCATTCCCCCCCACCCTCATGTCCAACAATTATTTCTCCACCCCTCCTAGCATTGCCTCGTCCTACTCCCCCACACCCTCCCCAAAGCCACCCACCTCTGGCATGCTGCAGAATATAAGGGTCTCCATTGGCTGCTACTTCACTGGTATTGCCCCCACCCCCAGCTGGCATTCTGCAAGTTTTGTTCCCTCCCTCACTTACTATCACTTTTGGGTCGCATTTTGTATTCTACTGCAAAGCTACACCGGACCGGGACTCTTTGCATGCTGCGGCTGCTTCCTTCGGGCTGGCCCCGCCTTCTCAGATATCAGCTCCCCGCCTCCTCTAAAAGAGGAAGTTATATGTTAGAAGGCGTGGCCAGCATGCAAAGAGTTCCGGTCCGGAGCGGCTTTGCTGTAGAATAAAAAAAACATGGCCCAGAAGTGATAGGGAGGGAACAAAACTTGTAGAATGCCAGCCAAGGGTGAGGGGCAATACCAGTGAAGCAGCAATGGCTGGAAAAACCGCCTCCCCGAGCTTCATATTCTCTGGGCGCCTATGGAGTGCACTGCTGATGGGTGGGCCCAGGCCCACCTGTGGCTACGCCCCTGAGTCACTCTTACCTGTGCCCTTCTCCACTGCCAGCTGCTGCTTCTCTTAACCTTGCTGCAACATTTGCCTAGAACTGACTTCCCGAGTCAGTGTCATACATCCTCTCTGGCCTTATTCAAATCTAGACTGAAAATTCACTTTTTTGAAGTTGCTTTTACATCTTGATTATTTCTGTATAATATAGATCCTCCTAGCAAATGTATGCTTTCTTGACTAGATTGTAAGCACTGTGGATTGAGGGATTTTCTCTTCTGTGTCTGTAAAGCACTGTGTGAACCTGGCTGTGTTATGGAAGCAATTTTAGTAAGAGTTCTTTTTGTTAGAATAGCATAGCCTGGCTCTTGAGGTGGTGCTGATTTAGAGACAGATGAATACATGAAGGCGCAGCTAGGGTATATGGTCTTGCTGGCATGGTTGACCTGTTTTGTGCAATCTTGCACCTTATTTGCTGTTGCCTGGTCACTGGCCCTGTTTTGCTGCTGTCTGGGGTATTAATTTGTACCTGGAAACAAGTACACACTTTATGTAAGTCATGTAACAGTGAGTAATTAAGCAGCAGCTGTTAATGGATAAGTCCATCAGATGACCAGCCTGATAAGAGATGTCTCTTAGCACAGCAGGTAATTTGCACAGCTGTCCTAATGTTTTCGATAGGGTACTGATGGACAGAAACTCATAAGCTATGCCTGACAAGCGTTTTTCACATGATGACAGGAACATTCAGATCTAAATTTACTGTAGCCAAGATTTGCGGCTCAGCGATTGAGCTTTCAAAGGGCCATTTTTGTAGCTATTTCTCAGGACATCCTAGTTCTTCTCATTAAGTAGGAAGCTATATTAGAAAATTCAGATGATGCTTTCTCCACGGTGACAAAAGTGAAGAACTACAAAATGGTACTATATTGGGTTTTAACTGTGGCCTGTTCTTGCCAGCATTGTACTCTTAACGTTCCCTCCTTTTTCCAGTCATATGAAGACCTTGTTCAGAGACTGGAGCCAGTCATTATGGAACTGGAGCGGCAGGAGAATGTTCTGGTTATCTGTCACCAGGCTGTGATGCGCTGTCTGCTGGCTTACTTCCTGGACAAAACTGCAGGTCAGTGCACCCCCTCAAACTGCAAAGACCTGGCACCTCTGGCTTCCTTACTATGCTATGCTCATTAGTGTTTATTCTCAAAATGTAAAGGTCCATAAATGAACAAAAAAGCAGCAGGCCGAGATTTGAAAGAAGTTATATTCATTGGTGTCCTCATGTAGGTTTTGAAAATGTGATATATCTATCTGTACATCTATCTTTGTAAGAAGGGACTGGGTTTGGGGTAGAGTAAAGGCAGGCTAAAAAGTGATTCTATCATTGATGATATTCGGCCACTAAGTGATATCAGCAGGTCCAAGCTAGACACATGGGTCTGGCACAGTGACTGTACTATCCATATACATAACAGGGTTGAATCAGTCAAATGTTCACCCTCACCTGTACAGAGAAGGATCTCTGCTGTATCACTGGAAATACAGGGAATCTTTTCAGATGTTGTGCATTTCTGTTCTGACCTCTGCACCTTAGATGTATCTATTTTTATTAGTTTTAATGTCTAAGTTGTGGTATATTGTTGCTTATTTTTTTGAAGGGTGAAAGGGAGGGGCAGATAGCTGCATACACCGACACTTGTAATCAGCTATGCTGAACTTCTTCCTAGCTCTCAGAACGCAGCCAGCCTAGTTTCCAGGATATGACAGTGAATAAATGAGAGAGGTCAGCATGCATGGCCTCCATTGTGTTCAACAGTGATGTAATCATTGGAAGGAGGTGGGGGGTTAAGTCGGCAGCGTCCCTTCCTGCTGCCAACATCGGCTTTCCTTGTGCATGCTCAGTTCACGCAAGGATTGCTGATGCACAAGGAGTGCCAATGTGAGCAGGAAGGGAGGCTGCCAGCTTCTTCCCTACTGAGGCAGCACTGGGACAGTTCTGACAGCGGATCTCCTCAGCTGGCAGGCATTGCGCATCCCCGCCAGCAAAGGGCAATTGGGGGGGGGGGAGGAGGGAGAGGAAATGCATCCCCCCCCCCCCAAAAAAAATGCTGGCTGTTTTCCTGTCTCTTGAAGACTGTTCCACTCTCCTGATTGAAAATACTTCCCAATGCAATGTACAGAATAGCACATTAGGATCGAGCTCGTGGATATCCTGAATAGCAGAGTGACTGGGTGTGTCCTGAGGACTGGATTGAGACCTGCTTTGGGGATGACTCTTGAGCAGGGCCTACAGCTCTTTGTTCCTTATTTGGCTGTTCCTTGTGTGTCATTGGGACGAATAGGACTGTCTGTTGCTCAAAATAAAACTATTGTTTCTCTCCCTTAGTGTGTGTTATGAGATTAATAAGAGAATGTAATTTTAAATGATAAAAATATCTTCTTCTTCCTGTGTTTTCACAGAACAACTGCCTTACCTCAGGTGTCCACTTCACACGGTTTTAAACTTACTCCAGTGGCATACGGTAAGAAGAATGTTATTCTCCTGACCTCTGTGTAATCGGTATTCAAATTCGGTTTCTCTTTTTGCTTATAACACTAAGGAGGAAAGCACAGCAGTGAGGGGAATCGCTCTGCACAGAGTATGTAAACATGGGGAGAGGATGATTTGACATGTAACCAGAAAATTGTGGTATTGAGTTGTGGGGAAAAAAAATAACTAGCGCTGGGTTAGGTATTATGTACAGAAATTTTCTACACTTCCAGATTGGGAGAGGAGCAGTTTGATGGTGTTTACGGTGGGCCTCATGAGAGAAATCCAGCTTGAATCTCAGAATCTTGCACTTTGGGCTGGCCAAAGCTGGGAGAGTGTGAGAAATGATGTTTACAGACCTTGGGATGGAGGAAGTAAGAGCAGATCAGACATAGTAGTAAAAGTTATGAGCCATGACTGGTTCGCATTTGGAGCAAGAATCCAGTAAGGGCAGGCAACAGTTCTGCAAAACACCAGCAGCATTGAAGCCTCAACTAGGGCTGGTGTAGTTCAGTACCAGTACTGTGCAGGTGGGAGATTTCTGGTTTAGTTCAAGTTTGACCACTTGCTTCCTGGGTTGGAGGGACAGGAGGAGGGTCCTCAAGCCCAATTACAGGGTTCTGGCAAGAGTTCTGGTGCATGACATTGGGCCCAGAACTGTTGCTAAGAAACAGACTCAGTACATTGATGTGGGAGAGGAAGGGTTATAAAACAGCAGAAAAATCCCCAGGTAGTTGTGAATGGAGGCTTTTGGCACCAGGATGCCACACTGGTTCTGGTTTTGAGGATGAAAAATAAGAAAAGTGGCCCAACTTTTAGTACCCCTAATTCTAGACCAAACAACTCCTGATTTAATGAAAAGCATGCTATTATGGCGCTTGTAAGTATGCCAGATGCAACAGAAAAAAAAGAAATGACTGAGATCCCTGAGCCTTGGGTATATCCCTTGGGACCTCTTCTATCACACAAATTGGTCTCTTCTGTCACTTACTGGCACACAGACAACAAAACCCCCTGATGGAGCGGCATGAACATTCACATGCCCATGTCATCAACCTATTTACTGTTTTTTTTGCCTGCTGCCTTTAGCATAGAATGTGTAAATGCAAATATGATAGTCTTAAAGGCTGTTAGACTAAAGTGAGGAAGAGTCTCATATATAATACACGGTGGTATTTCTTTCACTCAACAGGTGAATACATTGCCCGTGTTAATGTCTTAATCATTGACTCAACCTCCACCATCCCAATTATATTAACAATAAAAGACTTGCACAACTTTTTAAATGTACTTCTCAATAATGCACACTGCACTTATCTTAGAGTAAGTGCAGTGTGCATTATTGAGAAGTACACTTAAAAAGTTGTGCAAGTCTTTTTTTTGTTAATATAATTGGGATGGTGGAGGTTGAGTCAATGATTAAGACATTAACACGGGCAATGTATTCACCTGTTGAGTGAAAGAAATACCACCGTGTATTATATATGAGACTCTTCCTCACTTTAGTCTAACAGCCTTTAAGACTATCATATTTGCATTTACACATTCTGTGAATATATTTTTTGACATTTTGCTTTATGGGACAGAGTGACGGTCTAAAACTATTTAACAGTTAGCCTTTAGCATAGGGCAGTGGTTCCCAATCCCTGGTCCTGGAGGTACCCTAGCCAGTCAGGTTTTCAGGATATCCACAATGAATATTCATGAGGGACTTGCATGCAGTGGAGACAGTGCATTAAAATCTCTCGTGAAAATTTGTTGTGGATATCCTGAAAACCTGACTGACTGGGGTGCCTCCAGGACCAGGGTTTGGGAACCACTGCCATAGGGACTGGACAGAACTGTGGAAAACCAGAGCGTTGGCATAAGAAGGAGTGCCAGTGGGCCTCGGTGCTGCTGGAGCCTGTGAACATTGAGCCTACCAGATCATAACACAAAATGGGAAATGCTGGGTTCTGTTCTTTTGGAGTTAATATTTTACTGTTGTATCTTAATGGCTATGTTTGTTCTCAATAGGGTGTAAAGTAGAGACAATAAAGCTGAATGTTGAAGCAGTAAATACACACAGAGATAAACCAGAGGTAAGAGATGAGTCTTTTTAAAAAGTTTGTCTTCACAGATTGTGCATAAAGAAAAGCTAAATGGGGTCAGATCAGCAAACTACTCATAGTGGCTGATCCAGGACACTATGAAGTACCTGGCAGATTCCCAATCATAGATCTATTTCGAGTTCCACACCCTCAAGTGACGGCTTTCTCAAATCTGTTCTTGGCTAATAACTTATGGGCTTTTCCTCCAGGAACTTTTCCAAACTCCTTTTAAACCCAGATATGTGGGACGCCTTGACCACATCAAGCAATAAATTCCAAGCTTAATTGTGTTGAGTGGAGAACTGCTTTCTCCAGTTTTTTCTCTCAATCTGCTACCAGTTAATTTCATGTAATGCCTTCTGGCCCTACCTAGTACTGTTTGAAAGGGTAAAGAACCATTCTCCATTTTACCTGTTCTGCCATACTCATGGTTTTACAAACATCTGTCAGCTTGTCTTTCAGTTTAGCAGATTTCTTCATCCTGCGTGTAATTCATGTTGCGAGAGTAATTCCTCATTTTATCACTTAACGTAAACCAGTAAGGAGAGCTAGGTTTGTTTTGCCAAGGAAACTGGAGAGTGAATCACTATTGGCCAGATGATCGAAAGCCCCGCGCTGTTCCAAACAGTGCTCTAAAAATAGCACTGGAACAGCATGGGGCTTTACCGCCCCTATGATCAGAGATAATAGCATACAAATTTATGGAGGAGTGGCCTAGTGGTTAGGGTGGTGGACTTTGGTCCTGGGGAACTGAGGAACTGAGTTGGATTCCCACATCAGGCACAGGCAGCTCCTTGTGACTCTGGGCAAGTCACTTAACCCTCCATTGCCCCAGGTACAAATAAGTACCTGTATACAATATGTAAGCCGCATTGAGCCTGCCATGAGTGGGAAAGTGCGGGGTACAAATGTAACAAAATAAAAAATCTCTGATCATAGGGTAAAGTGCAGGAGGATTGTGCCTGAGCTTGTCCCCCCTTTTTCTACTGTGCTGGAAACACCTAGACCAATATAAAAAATCCTACCAAGAATGAACTCAATATCCATACAAAATACATCCATTGCATATGGGACCCTTATGTTCTCTGGTCTTCACATCCCGACCCTCTATGTTGTGAATATTCAGGCACTGGCCAGCTAAGTTTAGCAGCCAAATAAAACCGCCTAAAATAGCAGTCCTATCTTTGGCAGCTATAAACCTAATCGACCAGAGCTGAATATTCACTTAGCCATTTAAGTCTGAGCTGGCCCCAAGAAAACCCTTGAATGTTCAATGCTAGTCACAGGAAACAGTCCGGCAATGAATAGCTGGGGTCTGCGCCAATCGTGGCACTTAAGCGGGCTGACTCCCACAGTCCAAATATCAGGCCCATGGTTTCTTTGCCCCTGTCTGGAGTGAATGTTCTACACTTGATCTTACACATAGCCAAGGACAAGTAGCTGCCTCCCTGTTAGGCAGAAGAAATAATGTGTGTTTGAGAACAGGACTGGAGATAGTTTATGGTTCACTTTTTGCGTTAAAGTAATGGTAAGGGTGATGTGCTTGATATACTGCCTTTCTATCGTACAACTGAAATTGTTTACATGTTGTATACAGGTAAGCTCTTTCTTCTACCTGTGGTTAGAGCAATGTGTTGAAAACCATGTTTCTCCCATTGACACACTTTGGACTCGGAGCAAGTTGCTTAACCCTCCATTTCCTTCAGTATAAAACTTAGATTGTAAGTCCTCTTGGATAGGGGCCCTACTAGCTGTAATTTGCCTGAAGCTTGAATCTGAAAAGTGAGTAACCAAATTTAAACTTTGGATCCCGTTGCTCTGGAACTAGCCCATTCTTGTTACAGCCATGCTAAAGAGTCCCTGCTTTGGTTCCCGTCTTATGTAGGAGCCATCTGGTTGACTTGCATGCTCTTACAGCAGTTGGCGTGAGCGTGCTTGTTCTGTCCGACAAATTGGGTTATATGATAACTTAGTCCTCTGTAGCATAAGTACAGCCGTCACTGCAAGGTGCCCAAGAAATGCGGGATGTTACCCTTTCATATGCAGTAAGGGTCAAGCTTACAGGAGCTCTCCATGTATTAAATATTCAGTATCTAATGAGGAACAGATACCATGTTACATATCTGCTGACGTAGACGCAGAGCATTACCACTCTTGCTTTGCAGTTGCTACAGTCTTCGCATAAAGCATGTACAAATGCCCTCCATAGGGTGTAGATGCAGGAATGGTGTTTCGGGAGACAGTGGAAATGGATAATTGGGGAGAGGTCCTCCGGGTGGAGGTGAAGATGAAGGTGCTGCATGTTTTATTCCTACTTAAAAATGTGTGGTAAATCTGTGGTCTTTTTTTTTTTTATTTTTTATTATTTTTTTTATTATTACACAGAACGTAGACATTTCGAGACCTCCTGAGGAAGCCCTTGTAACAGTGCCCGCTCACCAGTGACTTCCTGGGTGTATCCACCTGCTATGAAACCTATGGTGCTGTTTTTATCCTATTACTTTAAAAGAACAAAATCAATTCAATCAACTTCAAATCATAACCAACAAAAATTTACCAAGTAATTTGTTCTAATGGAACAGCGTGAAGTTGTGCTGCATGAATCTGTTCCGTTTTGCAAATATTTTCAGATTTGAGCTGATGGGGACAGTGATCAGTGGTGGCTGAGCTTATGGACGCTAATCATAACCATATTTTTTGCTCCTATTTGCGATAGTGATGTGTGGCATCCATAATAATTTAACACTGAAAAGATGTGTTTATTATTATGTAATTGAAAAGTACTTTCTACCAGGGGTGACCCATTCTATGGGAATGAGGCTGTGGTACTGCTTTTATTGTGAGGCTAACAGCTTATGATAGAGACCCTGGGATAGAGATCCTGTGTTCTGATTGGCCAAGCACGTTGGAAAATAGTCAAAGTGGCTAGAAAGCAGATTGTTGAGCCTAGCAACTGCACTTTCATTGGACCAGTTGGAGCAGCAAATTCTTTGGTTTTGTTTCCTGTGATTTAGACTGTGTGTAATAGTCAATATGGCCACCAAGTTAAGTATCTTTGGTCTCACCTCAACACACTCAGCTCATCCAAAGGAACAGTGCTCATCCATAATTATATCTGGTCAGGGCTCCAGTTTTCCACACTTGTATGACATTGGTAGTTGCAAAGTCTGGACCTTGTCTTGGAATCTTCCTGGAATTTAGCAAGTCCACAGCTTCCTCTTGACACTCCAGCCTTCACCCCATCAATTCCTTGGGCCTTCTTCCTCTTTGTGATAGTCACCTATCTCCACCTAGG
The DNA here is from genome assembly GCF_901765095.1 of Microcaecilia unicolor. Lineage (NCBI taxonomy): Eukaryota > Metazoa > Chordata > Amphibia > Gymnophiona > Siphonopidae > Microcaecilia > Microcaecilia unicolor. The sequence continues at coordinate 174,027,799 of NC_044036.1, forward strand.
GTTGGCCCAGCCATTAGGCAAGACTAGGCAGTTGCCTGGGGCAGCAAAGTATCTACAGTCAAAGCAAAACAATAAGTTCTCACAGCCACAGAAACTCAAAAGAACCATCAGCACCTAAGTTAACCTCCATTTATATAGGATCTTTGTATGGTTATTATTTATTATTATTATTATTATTATTGCATTTGTATCCCACATTTTCCCACAGGCTCAATGTGGCTTACAATACATCATGAATGTCATGATGATCATGACTGTGGGGTTAATCAGCAAAAGCTTACTGGGGGGGGGGGGGGGGGTAATGGCTTCAGGTTCACCTAGAGTGCCCACTACCCTTGTACCAGCTGTGTCTCAGCACCCCTTAAGCCTCTCTCCTCCTTTCCTCTAGCCTAATTTGTGTCCTTAACCACCCTCTCCTATGTGACTGTAGTTACCAATTTGGAGACATGTGGTGTTGGTAATAACCAAGGCCACATCTTATTGTGAGAAAATGGGAGTATAGCCCCAACCGCATTGCCCCTCATAGATAATAAGTACAGAGCACAAGAAAGCAACCCATGTTCCACCAAAAATAACTGAAGTACAAAACTCTTTTCCAGCTAAGAAGTCAGAGGTGTCAGCTGTGGATGGGTTTCTCTGTGCTCTGACTTGGTAGAATGTTTTCCTTCACACGCTGGTGTTTTCACCACCTGTGCGAGCTTTAAAGCATTTTTTCGGTAAATGTGGAGCCATACAGTCCCACCAGCACAATCGATGTGTCGAGGGGGCAGTAGGTTAGTAGACCAAATGCTGGGTTATGTGAAGCTGCCGGATGGAAGGGGGGGGGGGGTTATGGAGGGAACATGGAGAGAAAATGGATGAAGAGGATGGAAAGGAGTAATGGAAGGGAGGTGAGACTAGGAGGCAGGTAAGAAGATTGTAGTGGTGATAAATGAGAAAAAGGAATGAAAAGAAGGAAAATTAAAAACAGAAATAAGCAAGTGTACCTAAAGTGTGCATTGAACCTTTATTTTTAGAGACAAAGATAATGTTAGAGTTCTGTAAAAATGTGCCTTTGAAATCATAGCTAAATATGGAAAGGTGTGGTAGAGTTGCCATAAAGTCCAGAAATGTCAGAATCTACTCTTGAGTGGTGACAGAAACCTGGAGACTTGGGATCTAATTTTCACAGATTAGCTGAACTGGCTGTACCGGTGGTTTGGAGGGGGAGGAGAGTGAACCCAGTTAGCACATAAGTATTGCCACACTGGGACAGACCAAAGGTCCATCAAGCCCAGCATCCTGCTAAGCTAACCGCCTTTACTACATTCTCTGGCAACGAATTCCAGAGTAAAGTTACACGTTGAGTGAAGAGAACTTTTCTCCAATTTGTATTAAATTTACTGCTTTGTAGCTTCATCGCATGCCCCCTAGTCCTACTATTTTTGGAAAGAGTACACAAAACGATTCATGTCCTACCCTTTCCACGCCACTCATTATTTTATAGACCTCTATCATATTTCCCCTCAGCCATCTTTTCTCCAAGCTGAAGAGCCCTAGACATTTCAGCCTTTCCGCGTAGGAAAATCATCCTATCCCCTTTATCATTTTTGTCGCCCTTCTCTGTACCTTTTCTAATTCCACCATGTCTTTTTTGAGATGTGGTGACCAGAATTGAACACAATATTCGAGGTGCTGTCACACCATGGACCAATACAAAGGCATTATAACGTCCTCACTTTTGTTTTCCATTTTTTTCCTAATAATACCTAACATTCTATTTGCTTTCTTAGCCGCCGCAGCACACTGAGCAGAGGGTTTCAATGTATCATCAATGACGCCGAGATCCCTTTCTTGGTCTGTGACTCCTAACGTGAAACCTTGCATTGCATAGCTGTAGTTCGGGTTCCTGTTTCCCACATGCATCACTTTGCACTTGTTGGTTTTCACGGCAGTGAATGTGGAAGTGTATTGTCGTCATGGCCTGGGCCGTTTGGTGGAGAGCTTATAATCGGTCATCAGGTGATTAATGAGCAAGGTCTCACCTTGTCTTCATGCACATTACTGCAACACGTTTGGGTACAAGTGAGGGAAGTTCTTTCTGTTTTCTCCAGTACTCATGGAAAGGTTGCTTACAGAGCAGAAATGCTCAACTCTGTTTCCAGGTGATGAAAGAGATAGCTTTGCTGGTCTGGGATTTGTGTTTAATGATTCAGATAGAAGTCACTTTTATATTACAAAATCTCCTTTGGCTGCCAATAATGAGCATTGTGATTGAAACATGGAGCTTTGTCCCCTATTTTGGCATAAAGGCGATAAAAGCCAGGATGTGATGGCTCATGTTGTAGTTATGTTATTGTGGGTAATAAATCACTGAAAGAATCGGCCTGTTTGTAGCAGTAAGCATAATCGGTCCTGAGACGGGGTTCTTAATCTGTGAAATCGGGTCCATAGTGCTGTTGGCGTTAACAGAACATGAGTCACCAATTCTTGGACCTGTGGTAGTACTGGAAAGCTTTTGTTGGTGAAGGAAACCACTTTTCCCAGTCCTGAGGGATGCTGCGATTATATTGTGGTTGTTGCTGTGAAAATTAATCAGCTTTGCCTGGAATCTAAATCTTGGGGGGGGGGGGGGGGGGGGGTGGATTTGCCTGTGGGTTATGTGCAACTTCTGATTGTATAAATTCAGTGGTGCGGATATGAATTGATCGAGTAGTCCCGGGCACAGGAGCTTGCTGGCCATTTTGTCCCATGCATGGAAAATAGCTGCTCCTCACGGTGCTCACAGAGCAAACGGAAAGAAGACAGAAGAGCAGCTTCTCGCACTTTTTTCTGGGTTTTGCTTTAAATGATGTTTTGCAGTACATTCCTACAGTTTTCGCTTTTCATTACCTGAAATTGTGACCACCACATTGGTGTTCTTTTCCTCCTTATTTTTGTTTTATTACTGGAAACCTCTCTACTGCATTATGATGAAAAGCAGTGTATCAAAGGCAATAAACCATTGCATGACACAGAACCTTTTTGCAAGAATGTGAAGGAACAGTTCAACCGCACAGAGTTCTGGCCAGTGATAAAGCAGGGCTTAGTGCAGGGGACGTATCTGTGTCAATCATGTGGACTGTAGTGAATGGAGAGAAAGATAATGGCAGATATGTCCTTACCTACCCACTCTCTTCTTTCACCTCTTTACTCTTCAGACTCCCTCAACATATTGCCAAGGGAGTGGGTTTCATTAGACGTCACTATCCAAAGATGGTGTCTCATCTTTTCTCAGTTGAGGAGTAAATTAAGAGATTTTTTTTTCCTTGTGCGTCTCAGCAGTACCTGCATCATAGCTTAAAGTATAAACTAGGACTGGGTGTGGATCCAAGATGGCTGCCTGACCAGACACGCTGAAGCTTCTGCTCCTTTCCTTTTCCTTCGCAATGCCTAAACATTGGGGGGGGGGGGGGGGGGGAGCTGCTGATCTCAGCAGAGCAGTTTCCCCATGCCTAGCGCTATTGAAAAGTTTACGATGAAACTCTGCACTCAGGCATGACTGAAGAGTGCTGAGAGCCTGCTGGGGGAGTCGGTGACGAGTGGAGGATCAGCCACTCCCTTTGGGCCTGAAGTCACCCTCAGCCCTGATCCTAGGCTAGTGTTCTGAAGTCTTGCTGCATCAGCCCCTGCACTCTGCTCCGGAGCTAGCAGTAGTGCTGTGCAGCGAGAGGGGAAAAAAACATCAACTCGGAGATGGAGTGGACCCGCTCAATTGATAGGTGCGGCACAGGGGCCTGAGGAGCTGCCACAGGCAGTAAATGGTGACCAATCATTTGAACTTAGACTTCCTAGAGATGAAATCTGAGCTGCCTTTATTTATTTACTTTGTTGACACTGATTCCGTCTGAATTTACCCTCAAGGTGATTTGGAAGACGTTAGTAGATTTGGAGAAATCAATTTTATTTCAGAGAATAACTCTCTTCAACAGAGAGTGGTTAAGCGGGAGTAGTGGACATGGCCATTCTAGAAAAACAAAGTATGGCTAGATGAATCACTGAAACTGAAAAGGAAATAAAGAAGCTGTTCAGGCAACCTTTATTAGTGATTTAACTAATTAGAGAAGGGAAAATGAGGTATTGGAAAATTTTGCAAGGTGTGATAATTTGCGATTCTTAAATTTTTCTCAATCCAGTATACTGGCACCTAGGGAAAGTTAAAGAAATATTTAATGGAAGTATTGTAAATTCCAGAAAGACTTCCACCTTTTACTATTTGTCAACACCGAAAAGTTGTGAAAAGAATTTAGAAGCCCCGCAAGATCTTGATGAACTTCTGGATGTCTCTGCTATTTTAGAGACATCTGTCCCTGAGGCTGTTACTAGTTCAACTCTAATTGCCGCTCTTGCTTTATCTCCCGATAAATAATGGTTATTGAATTTGTTCTTTATGTTTAGAGATGAACTGTTTTATAGTCTCTTGAGACACCCAGAGATGGATGAAACAGTTTCTTATGATGAGGCCTGGGGTACTGTAGTTAGGAGCCACTTTCTTTTTGAGGTATCCCTGCAAATGTGTAGTCAGACTTCAGTCACGTAAATATGTATTTTTTTGAACCATCTCCGCTTACTGCCTTTCTGGCAACTAAACAGATTTGCTTTTCCATCATCATAAGTTCAAGAGGAAGGATAATATTGTCTAGTTTTATGTAATTGTCGGAGATAGTTTACGTCTTTTCCTAATTGATTATTTGCCTGTTTTATTTTTGACCTCCTAAACTTTTAATCTTGGATCCCAAACTGATGGACTTGAGGGACCAGTATGTTTCGATTTTCTTATTTGTATTTTTTTTCTTGGCATATAGTATTACTTTGCTGTACAAGCGTTGTTAATGCTTGGTTGTAAAATTAAAAATTCCGTACATAATTTTTTTAAAAGTATAAACTACTTTGAGTTAAAATTGGAACAATGTCTAGAAATGCAAAATTATTAACGGTTTTGTGACAAAATAGAAAGAACTAACATGTTAGGGAATAATGCATGTGGGGTAAGGCAAGGATTTACTCCCACCAAGGTACTTCCTGGAGGCTTCAGTCTGGGGTGAGGTTTTTCCCTTTTCAGGATGTGAATTTACCAGGGTGAGTGGAGAAAATGGGACTATCAGAAATTAAGAGCCCCAATATACTTCTCTATCCCCCCCCCCCCCCCCCCCAAAAAAAAGGCCAGGCCTCTAAATTTGGCTGAAAATAGCACACAAATTTAAGAGCCTAACTTAAGTGGTGTTAGCGTTTTTAGCTTGCGCTAATGATTAGCATCACCTAAATGCTAGACACACCCATAGGAATATATGGGCGTGTCTAGCGTTTAGCACGCGCTTATTTTTAGTGCGCACTAAAAATGCTAGCGAGCCTTTGTAAAAGGGGTCCTAAATTTTCAGCTGAAAATTGATCTTAATTTAGGAGTTCAAAAATGTTGTGCTTGGATTTAGGCCTGCCGCTTATTTGGCAAGATTTAGGAGCCTAATTTGAGCATAGTGCTGACAATTTCTTCCCTGCCCTAAGTGTAATTAGTAAATATCAGTCTGCCCGAAAAGGTGGCCAGAGTTGTATTTGGCAAGAGTTTAATGACATTTAGGTGGAAGACCAGATCAGACCAGTTGAAGATACACAGGAGGTGAGCTGAACTTCAATGAGATCTGTGTCTGACGTTTTGGGGATCAGGGCGGAATCAAAAAAAGGGGGGGTGAAGGGAGGGGGTGTCTTCACATTTTTCTGCTCATTTTCATTTGCTAACAACGTGGAAAGACATGAGAAATGTTTCAAACGAATACATACATCTGGTACATATTTCCTTGTACCTGGAGGGCTTACAATCTAAGTTTGTATTTGAGGCAAAGGAGGGTTAAGTAACTTGCCTAAGATCTCTCTGGTTTTCAGCCTGCTGCTCTAGGCCATTGGGCCTCTCCTCCTTGGGATCGTGTTGCCTCTTGCAGCAGAATTCAGCATGTCACATGTAGTAAGGCAGCCTGTAGCATAATGAGGAAGAGCTAGACATTTATAAAAGCAAAACAAATTTTTTTTTACCTGCCTTTAATTAGAAAGCAAGAAAAAAAATAGCCATCAGAACATAAGAATATATGTACTGATTAGACCAATGTTCCATCTAGCCCAGTATCTGCTTCCAACAGTGGCCAATCCAGGCCATTGGCAGAAACCCAATTAGTAACAACGTTCTATGCTATTGGTCTCATGGCAAGCAGTGGCTTCCCCCATGTCCACCTCAATAATGGACTATGGCCTTTTCCTCCATAAACTTGTCCAAACCTTTTTTTAAACCACCAAACCCTCTGCCTCCCTCTTCATTGTCTTATGCTGTTTTCTTGTATCCCCATTCTCACTGTTGGCTACATCTGAAGCTCCTTCTTACTGGTCAGGGTTGTAATGGGGGGAGACCAAAAGGGCCAACTCCTGCAGCAACTCACTTTCTGGTCTTCTCTTCAGTTCCCTGTAGGAGGTGCTGCTGTAGCTGATGCAAAACGCTTGTATTAGAGCCGTGTGCAAATAGCTTAGCACAGGGCTTCCAATGCAAGCTTAATGCACAGTTTTGCTCACTGATGCTGTAAACAAATCATATACAAATAGGGCCTGCACAGAACTTGTGTGCTGATCAGGGAGAGCACACTGGAAACTTGCACAAGGTTCTGTGCTAAGGGCAGCTAGTACTGTTGTGCATTTTTGAACAAAAACATTTATTGGCACCATCTGAGCATGTTCTGTGCATAAATCTTTGGAATTGCAAAAACTTTCTATGCATAAAATATTGCCATACTGGGAAAGACCAAAGGTCCATCGAGTCCAGCATCCTGTTTCCAACAGTGGCCAATCCAGGTCACAAATACCTGGCAAGATCCCAAATATGTACAAAACATTTTATACTGCTTATCCCAGAAATAGTGGATTTTCCCCAAGTCCATTTAATAACGGCCTTTTGACTTTTCCTTTAGGAAGCCATCCAAACCTTTTTAAAACTCCGCTAAGCTATCCGCCTTTATCACATTCTCTGGTAATGAATTCCAGAGTTTAATTACACGTTAAGTGAAGAAAATTTTTCTCCGATTCGTTTTAAATTTACTACATTGTAGCTTCATCGGACGCCTCCTAGTCCTAGTATTTTTGGAAAGCGTGAAAAGATGCTTCACATCTACCCGTTCAACTCCACTCATTATTTTATAGACCTCTATCATATCTCCTCTCAGCCGCCTTTTCTCCAAGCTGAAGAGCCCTAGCCGCTTTAGTCTTTCCTCATAGGGAAGTCATTCCGTCCTCTTTATCATTTTCGTCGCCCTTCTCTGCACCTTTTCTAATTCCACTATATCTTTTTTGAGATGCAGCGACCAGAATTGAACACAATATTCGAGGTGCTGATACTGATGTGCAGAATAGTATTTCAGCACATGCACGGACGTGCCAATTCAATTTTTTCTTCTGCCTAGACTTTTGTGTGCAGCTCCAACTGTCCTTTGTGGCAGAACTGTCACCTCCCCCGTTGTTTTATTTATTTATTTATTTTTAAACCATGGAGGCCATGAAAAAAGTTGTCACTGTTATGCTCACAGCAAAAAGAAGAAACAGGATTTAAATCCTCAGACACTACTCTACAACAGGGGTTATCAACCCAGTTCTCAGGACCCATCTAGCCAGTTGGGTTTTCAGGATACCCACAATGAATATGCATGAGAGAGATTTGTTGCATGCCCTGTCTCATGCGTATTCATTGCGGTTATCTTCAAAATCTGACTGGCTATGTGTCCCGAGGACTGTGTTGAGAACCCCTGCTCTAGAAGAATGACTGTAACATCTCCTCAGATCTGGCAGTAAATCTCCTGCCTTCTGCTCAGCCTTGGTCTTCTGCGTGCTTCTCTGCATTGTGATGGAATAGTTAATAGACTTAATACCTTTTGATTTGATTCTGCTGTGTGCTGGTGTCTACTGCATGGCTTTGTACATCATTAGTTTGTGCATAAAACCCTTTTCTGCATCGTGCCGTCATCGGGCTAACAATGCTCCGGCTTCTGTCCGCATTTTCTGCATTGGGCCCCGCCCCCTCCTACGTGCTGATCTCTGCTCTGTACATACATTGTTAAATGACCTTTTTTGCAGACGGCTATAAATTGCAGTGCTCCCAGATTCTCTTTAGTGACAGTGTAGGTATTCGTCCTGGACTTAGCTTCACATTGTCTCTCCATTTTGGTTTTCAGAATGTGGATGTGGACCGCTCCAAGGAGGACGCCCTGCAAACCGTGCCCACCCATTTATAGTTGCTTTTGCCGTGACCTACATGAGGATTCAGCGTTCAGGTACTCGCCTCTGAAGGAGGCACTGGACAGAAGGCGAGAATCGCGCCCTGCACAATCGCTCCAGCATGAGCACCTGGATTTTGTCATTTTTCTCGTAATGGAACAACACAGAACTGCAGAGGAATAAAAGCATATACAGTGTTTGGACTGCAAAATCAAATGTCTTGCTTTTAGTTTCTTGTCAATGAATATGTAATTTTCTCTGTTTGAAAAGATGTTTTGTTTCTCAGCTTCTTTAAAATAAGTCTGGACAGAGCTGGTGAGGAGAGATTTTGCTTGTTGGATTTTGTTTGATGGGGACTTGCTTCCAGGGACTCTAGTTGACACCCTCTGCTGTTGTGCAAAGCTCTTCAACAAATTTTCTGCCTTTGCCTGACCGTGGAGGAGCTGACCTTCTGTTTAATAGCTGTTTTCTGCTCCTACAAGTGCATTTGCTGCACTTCAATATTCTTGTCTAGGCCAGTGTTTCCCAAATCGGTCCTGGAGTACCCCTCTTGCCAGTCAGGTTTTCAGGATATCCACAATGAAATGCATGAACTTGATTTGCATACACTGCCTCCATTATATGCAAATCGTTTTCATGCATATTTATTGTGGATATCCTGAAAACCTGACTGGCGAGGGGGGTACTCCAGGACCGATTTAGGGAAACAGTGGTCTAGGCCCACCTGATGGTTGGAGCCAGACTGAGATGCCCCTTTAACTCGGTTTTGGAAAAGCAAGTAATTAAATCTCAAATCCAGCTCCATTTTGTGAAACGGACCTTTTTGGGTCTCTTGCACAAGGCAGGTTTTGGCTTTTTTTTACACTCTGCTACAGAGATAAATAGAATATAAGAATGAACTTGTGTTTATCCTGAGGCAAATCACTTTATGTAGCAGTTTGTCACTCCACCTTTCACTTCAAGCTTGCTTAATTATGCCTGAACAGCCTAAAGGCTCTTAGCTAGACATCATTCTCATTGAGATTGCTGGGCTGCAGGAGTCCTATGACATTTGCAGCTGATATGGCAATCTAGGGATATCCACCAGTTGTCCGAGGACGTGTGCTCTGTGAAGAATCTGTGTGATTGGTCTGTGTAACAATGATGATCCATAGTTATCTGAACCTGATGTTAGCAAACAGTCTCGGGGCAGACTTGCACATGTAACCAAGGGACATGCTGCCAGAGGATGGTGCTCATCAGCTGCCCTTAAGTGTGGAAGAGAGACTATTCCATAATTTGAGTCTTACTTGCATGTTTTAATTAGTTTGTAAGAGATCAGTCTGTGGCCCTTGAGGCCCTCCATTAAGAATTGTCGCTTTGTATTGTCAGAACAAATTAACTACATTTCATCCTACTCTTTATTGCTGATTTTTTTCATAGATTATTCTAAATATTTGTGGTGTAGGTAATGCTTAAGATGTGAGTTGTAAATTAGTTTTTAAAGTAAGTACTCTATTGGTGGTGGGGTCTGCTGCAGTTGAGAGATTTCCTGAACAAGTGAGGGATTTTTTTTTTTTCCACAGTAAGGCTTTTTGTTTCATTTCTTTTTCTTTCTTCCTCTCTCCCTCCTATTTTTCCCACTATCCTGGGAAGCAGTCTGTCATGTTGGGCACAGAGTCTTAGCTCTTTAGGTTTCCTGGTAGCGTCTTTTGTCTGCAGCTCATTGAGAAGCAAATTCCCCTGACGGCTATTTTGTTGGCTTCAGGATGGCACCTCATTTTGTATTTCACTTGGCATCGTGTAGACTTATAATGGGACACGAGAGGCACGTGTGATACGCAGGTTGTGGAATTTATTCTTGTTTCTAGCATATTTTACACAGAGAAATTTGTATGTATATATTGGACACATGGTTAACAAAGCCAAAAGGGGTAGAAACAGCACACATTTGGCAGAAATGCTTACGAGTTAAATTGTCAGAGCTTGGAATGTTGGACTGCTTTCCCTTTGTGCCTCTTTCGTGTACATTCTTAAAAATCTTTCTCCAGGGAATGATACATCTCAGGATTACTTACCTCATGCATGGGACTGAAATACCAAGCAACAGACAGCAAACTCTTTAAGGACTGGGACAGAGAGTGAGTAGGTTTGTGGGTAGTGGGAGATAGACACATATTTAAAGAATAGCTGAAATGATGTGACTAAAATTACAAAACATATGGCAAGAATCAGATCGTGCCACAATCCTTATGCCTTTTTTTATTTGTGACTTTTTTTTTTTTGCCTCCTTTTCTAACAGTATCCCAGCTGCTACTTTTAAAGGGTTCTTCTTCCCCTCCTCCTTTGGACAATCCAATCCATTCACAAATCTGATGAGTACATTTAAGAAATACTCGTGACAGAATCGATATTAAACTTGCTTACAGAAACAGCACGGCACATTCCCCTGCAGTTCCTGGTTTGGTTTCTGATGCTGTTCGCTGCAGTTGGCTTACTTTCAGAATGGAGAGACCTACCCAAGAGGAACCTCACACACACTTTTTTCATGAGAATGAAATCACTAGATGCCTGCAGACCTTCGGCAAGAGACTGAGTTCAGTACTGATAAAGGTGTTGCAGTCCTACATAAGTATTCCCATACTGGGACAGACCAAAGGTCCATCAAGCCCTACATCCAACAGTGGCCAATCCAGGTCACAAATACCTGGCGAGATCCCAAAAAAGTACAAACCATTTTTTGCTGCTTATCCCAGAAATAAGCAGTGGATTTTCCCTAAGTCCATTTTAATAATGGTCTATGGACACTTCCTTTAGAAAGCTGTCCAAACCTTTTTTTTATACCCCGCTAAGCTAACCGCCTTTAGCATATTCTTTGGCAACAAATTCCAGAGTTTAATTACACATTGAGTGAAAAATTTCCTCTGTCCTGTGTTTCAGGAACACGGAGCAACAACCCACTGGGCATTAGGGACAGGAAAACATTGCCAGCTATTGTCTGACCATCAGTCCCCACAAGGTAGTTGATAATAAGGAAATAGCAGGAGTAGTTTTAATCAGGGGCGTATCTGCGTGGGGCCACAGGGGCCTGGGCCCCCGCAGATTTCGCCCTGGCCCCCCTCCCCGCCGTCAACCCTCCCCCGCTGCTTACTTTTGCTGGCGCCGAGGTCCGACCCGCAATCTCCGTTTTTCGTCTTCCTCCGTGGCCATGCTTCCAGGAAGTAACGCTGCAGTGCTGATTCGTTGAATCCAGTTCGACGTCTGACGTCAGACGCCGAACTGGATTCAACGAATCAGCACTGCAGCGTTACTTCCTGGAAGCATGGCCACGGAGGAAGACGAAAAACGGAGATTGCGGGTCGGACCTCGGCGCCAGCAAAAGTAAGCAGCGGGGGAGGGTTGACGGCGGGGAGGGGGTGGAGAGAGGCAGAGGCGGCGGCGGCGGCGGGGGGGGGGGGGAGGGAGGCAAAAATGTGCCCCCCCTCTCTGGCTGTGGCCCCCCCTACCGCCGGATTCCAGATACGCCCCTGGTTTTAATTAACAGCGTCAGCTATTTGTTTGGTTTAAATAGTCTGGTGGTACGACTGCTGCTGTGCTCCAGTAAGTGGATTGTGAAGGGTGATAGCTGCAGAACGCACAGTGTTGATAGAACACCCTTTGGTCCTCTTGATTTTGATATATATCTAAGACCCCCTCCCCCCCCTCTTAACATAATCCTCCTGAGGACCCTAGCTTCTGCTGAGGAGCAGTTTGAAAGGATACTTTTGCATGAGGTACCATGCTACATTCCATGTTTTACTTTGGCCAGAGATCCCTGCACTGGCCACCATCACCATCTCCCACCTCGGCTAACATTGGACTTTTCTTCATTCTATTCACCTGTCAAAAATGTGTAATTATCCTTTGATTTCAGGGTTTCCCTGACCTGGGGATTCCATAGCCAGTCTGATTTTCAGGATGTTCACAATGAATGTACAAGAGAGAAATTTGCATACGTTGGAAACCCCAGTATTTGTGACTTTCTCATGTATGTATATTGAGAATATCCTGAAATCCCTGTGGGGAAGAAGGTTTGGGAAGCCCTGGCTGTATTTTGCCTAATCTTAACTATTTATCTGGAAGAAAAATAACCTTGTAACTACTGTTTATACTTAAAACTGGATTTCAGTTTTAACACTGATTGGGGTAGATTTCCAGAAAATGGTTTGAAAATTTTAATCAACCTGAGAAAAGCCATACTGGGTCAGACCAAGGTCCTTCAAACCCAGTAGTTCCCACAAAGTAAATCTATTTATTATTATTATTTGTAACACTTATACCCCGCGCTTTCCCACTTATTAGCAGGTTCAATGCAGCTTACATAGTATGTCAGGATTACAAAGTAACATAGAATGGATATGGCTGTAATATAGTGAATAAAGAGGTGGTCAATAAGATATGGGTGAGTAAGATGGATAGGGTAGGAGGATGTTGGAGGAGGGAGTGTAATTGCGAAAGGTATGTTTAGTAAGGAAGAATGTATAGTGAAGGGTTGGAAGAGGGATGAACGAAGAGAGAATCTGGATTATGCTCCCCTATTCATCCTATCCTCAAAGTCTGATCCGGGTGGCGCAGAAGGATTCCTAATTTAAGTCGGGCCCTTTGAGTAGGCTTGCTTGAAGAGGTAAGGTTTTAGCAGCTTCCGGAAGGGTAGATGGTTATTGACTATTTGAATGGATCTTGGTAAGGCGTTCTAGATTTACTATAGCTCATTTCCAAAGGTGAACAGTGGCTTCTCCAATAATAATATATGGACTTCTTTCCAGGTACTTCTCCATATCTCTCTCTTGAACCTCACAGTGTTAGCTTAACCACATCCTGTGGCACCAGATTCCACAGCTAAATTAATCGCTGTGAAGAAAAGGTTTCTATGGTTTGTTTACAACCTGCTAGTCATTGGTTTCTTTGAGTGCCCTCTTGTTTCTGTGGTGTATAATAGGTTAAACACCATTTGCTATTTAACCATTCCACCCTGCTCCTGATTTTCTAAACTTGTGTTGTATCCCCTCAGTCACCTTTTCTCTGAGGTGATGCGCCCTAACCCATTTAGCCTTTCTTCATAAGAGAGGTGTTCTAATTCCTCTATAATATCTTCTCTGAACCTTTTCTAGTTGCGGTATATCCATTTTGAGAACCACATATCAGTGTGGTTGCACCAGGGACCAATGCTGCTGAGATACAGTGGGTGGAATATTTCAACATATCTGAAATGGACTCCAAAATCTTATTTTGGTTGATGACTCTAATTCATAACCAACCATTTTGTACCTGTAATTGAGATTATTTTTCCTTAAGTGCATCACTTTGAATTTGTCCATATTAAATTTCATCTGCCATGTATATGCTGGTTCCCTTGTCTCACGAGATCCTCTGCAAATCCTCATAATGCTATGTTGTTTTAGCGACGTAGCATCTGTAAATTTGGTCAACTCACTAGTTACGCCTGTCTCCGGATCATTTATTGACTATGTTAAACAATGCAGGTCTCAGTACCAACCCTTGGAGCACTCCACTTCTGACCCTTCCCATGTGGTTATCTAACCATTTAAGCCTATGTTTTCTGTTTCCTTTCGTTTCACCAGTTTGAAATTCACAAGCGCATGGCCTCCTGCCCCATGGTATGTAATTTCCTAAGAAGGCTTTCATGAAAGTCTCTAACAGATACCTTCTGAAAATCCAAATACACAATTATCAACTGGCTCACCATTATCCCTTTCTTTGTGTATATCCTAAAAAAAAAATCTAATATATTTATGCTGGTGTTTACTAAGTTTCTAGTGGAGCTGGCTGTGCACCAGCGTCGACACTGCCCATTATGTCAGCAATGCTGCACTGAAGCCGCTAGCTTGGCTTAGTAAACAGACCCTTTAATAAGGGAAGATTTGCCTTTGCTGAAATCATGCTGATGTTCCTTTTAAGCTGTGCCTATCTATATGGTCAGTAATTTTGTTTTGTAGTATAATGTTAACCATATTGCCCAGCATCTCACCAGTCTGTAGTTTTCTCAGAACACCTCTGGAGCTTTTAAAATGTATTTATTTATTGTTATTTTTTAATTGGTATTACATTGGCCACCCTCTAGTCCTTAGGTATCATTGCAGTGCCGAATGATAGGTTTACATGTTACAGGTTAAAGTTGTATGTTTGAGCTCTTTCAGGACTTGGGGATGGTGGCCGTCTAGTCCTGGTGATTTGTTGCTCTTTGATTTGTCAGTTTGATCCATCAGGTCTTCCAAGATGTAGTTCTGTGCTCACGTTGCTTCAGATCATTGCCACCAAAGGTAATTTCTGTTGTGGGTATGACCTCAACAACCACTTCAATAAAAACAGACAAATCATTTAGTTTTCTGTTGTTACATTATCCTCCTCACTCCTTGGCCACCCAGCAATGCAGCCAAATAGAGAAGACTAATCGACAAACAAACCATCAGATAGAAAGGAATTGCAGAAAAGTATTTGAAATAGTTCATCTGTCAACTGCACTAAATAGTAGAAAAATTGAGAGGAATATTTTTAGATGAAATGTAAAAACTGCAGAAATGTATTTGGGTTTTTTTGTTTATTTTTGAAGCTGTTTAGAAATGGATTATATAAGTTTTCATTTTATCAAAGATCTTTTCCTATTCTAGGGTCTTAGGAAAACTCCTTTTGGTAAATGTGATCCAGAGTCTATAAAAATACTTTAAAAAGATTTGCTAAACTTCTTGAAAATCTGAAAGGAAACTAATTTTCTATAAGTGTGTACGATATGGGAATAATTCAGTAGAGAAGCAATTCCTAGATGGGTTTGCATTGGGACAAGGCTTTGCATTATTTTTCAAAGTGAAAAATATGAATTTATTGTCTTAAAAATGTGTACAGTCTCTTCAGCTGGCAAAATATGTGCAAAAGTTTTGGTAATGTCCCTTTGCATGCTTTTTCTCTTCTGACCTAGGCAGGTCACCCTGAACACCTCCTCGCAAATGTGTCGAAGTATGATGTACAGACTTTTAGAATAGTTAGGAAATGCAGTTTTGAGAGAAAGTGTGGGGTAAAACCTGTGTTGAATGATATTGACTATTTTGTTTTCCTGTGTGGTAGTGGTGTTTCATGCATTTCTATATATTAAAATAGGAAACAAAAATCAGGACAGTACAGAAAACAAGTTATTACTTGAGAAATAATGAAAAAATAGAAAATAAAGCCAGCATAACTCCACAAACTCCAGGAGCCCAGAAAAAAAGAAATCCTCAAAGCAATAAATTAACAACACATTGAATAATATCCTATATACTTATCTCCATTATATATCACCAGACCCTGTATGAGATATTTGTTCCTGACTCTGAAGATTATCTTGTCATCAAACAAACAAACCATGGGCTTCTTTTACTAAACTGTGCTAGTGATTCCCGTTGTGGCAAATGAGAGAAGCAATTTTTAAATGGGTTCACCTCATTCAGTTCCTATGAGCTTCTGCTCATTTGCTGAGTGGGAATCGCTAGTGTGGCTTTAAAGAAGCCCTAAATAAATAAGCATATGATCTCCCTTTAAACAAAGATTTTTAGGAAAACATCCATGTGCTCTTACTCCAGGCTCTCTCCCTCTCCCTGTGCGTTTTGATATGGTTTCATGCACGTGTTACAGCATTTTCCATAGTTACTCCAGTTCATAGCAGTTGACTGGTCTTTAGTTCTTTGTGTCAGTTTGCATGGACATAAACTTGCGGCCCTTGTTGGGCATTTGTTGCTTTTCAGTCAAGAATATGTGAATTTGCTTTGTTCTAATCTGGAGATTCTCTAATCCAGTGTTCCCCAAGTCAGTCCTGGAGTACCCCCTTGCCAATCAGGTTTTCAGGATATCCACAAGCATTAAGGATTTGCATTTAATAGAGGCGGTGTATGCAAATCAAGTTCATGAATATTCATAGTAGATATACTGAAAACCCGATTGGCAAGGGGGTAGTCCAGGACTGAGTTGGGAAACACTGCTCTAATCCATGTGCTAGGCCCTGGGGTGACTTTTAAAGCACTGTAGCAATGTACATAATATTGTGGAAATTAAGCTATATTACAAAGAATTCCTCCATATTCATTTAGATGAATGACACAGCATTAATACTTGGAATATTGAGGCCCAGAAGTGTGTGAAGTATTGTTGCTGTGGAGACAAAATATCAACTACTCTCCTTTAATAGCATTCTAGGTAAAGTGTGTGTATGTATATATATCTTATCCATGCAGCTTGGGCTCATGTTTTTGTTCCTAGGTTGGTTTTGGTTTTTGTTGGTTGGGAGAGATATCCATTCAGTTTTTGGTAATGGAACCAATGCGGGAAATCCTGAGGTGTGACTTAAACCACCTTGAGGCACTGTAGGGTTTCCCCCTCCCTTTTTTTTTTTCAGTGTACTTCTCTGGTGGTATAGCATTTAACGATGACTTGTAACATGAGCTGGAAACGGTTGAACTGACCAGTTGTATTTGATGATTCAGCTGTCACGGACTATTTGTTGCAGGTAGCTTGGACCGCAATGGTTTTACTCTTGAAGCTTGCCACCCACTTCCACAGGTTCATTTATCAGGGTGTCTCGCGAAGTATGGTGTGACAGATCATTGGCAAAAAGTGTTCCATAGTCGGTTGTAGAAAGAGAACCAATTGTAAACATCCATCATGGCTTCGAATAAACTTGAAAATCGCTTCTTATGAGCAGGGGTTAGGGTAGCATTTATTTTTCCTCTCACAGTGACCTCTAAGCACTATTTTAAACTGTGATTTATGTAAAATATTTTTATAGCCTGCTTTTAAATATATATACATCTAAGATTACCTAAGATTTCTCAAATATACTTATTGGTGCATTGTAAAAAGAAAATAAAATTAGTGTCAATACAAAGCTGTCTATGTAAAGAAGACTGTGCTTTTGATGTACTGTAAATAGAAATTTACAGAGTATATTAAGCTACTTTCTAGATTGGTTAAGATCCTATTGATTGCATCTGGAAGTTAGCAGGGGTTGCACTCACCAGTGGAGGCACCGTCTTTTTCCACTGCAGATGGAATTGTTCAGCAGATGGTTTAACAGATGTAACCACTTACTAGCTTGTGTACAAACAGTTGGCTTTGTAGGATTGTCGCTGTCTGTCTTCCTTGTTTAAATTTGTGACTTGACAATTTTGAGGTGGTTTTGATGCAATTTGTGGATGGATCAAATCATTTTACATCTATTACTGATCTACAGTGTTGGATGTTGGGGAAAATATGACTTGATTTTATTTAATAAAAAGTAATGTTTGAGAAAATGATTTACATGTCTGTGTATTCTCATAACCAGAATTTCTACAGTGTGTGTGCATGTATGTATGTTTACATCCTCCTCTGTTAATTAGGGATTCTAGAATCATATGTAAACATACATTAATGTATCAAAAGTGAACAGAAGTGTAGGACCACAGGCCATTGTGGTCCAGGCTCACTTGTGCTGAGCTATTCATGTTTATTTTGAATTTGGCCTGGTGCAACATATCCTCTTCCAAAAGGAAACATTTGGTCTTTTCTTTCCTTGAGTCCAGCCAGACCAGTCTAGAACTGATGGGTTGTGAGCCTCAGCCTATAAGAGGTACTGTGCAACTCTAGCAGCCCAGTATTCTTGTAACAAAGCAGAGATACAAAATCAACACCCCTTACCATAACTGCCACAGAAGGAGGGAATCCATACCTGACTCCACCTGTGTAGTAGAACCCAGAAGGCTCCTGAGTCCTTCCTGCCAAGAACTTCTTCAGGTAGAAGCTGCCTGGATTATTAACCTTAACATCTCAGAAGGGGAGGGCTTCTGGACTGATCTGCGCCAAACTTTCATCCCAAAATCTTTCAGTCATCCCAACTTCTTTCAGTATCAGTGGTTCTCTCAGTTCAGTAGTCAGAATGGATCAATTCCTTTTGCTCTCCTAGGTCTTCAGGCTGATTAGATTTAAACCAGCATTTCTACAGTTGACTAGCTCAGTCTGTCACACACTCACCCACAGGATAGCTTCTTATTCAGAGTAGGTTTGCTATCCTCATGTTTGTAAAACAGGAAAAGTTGGCCTGGGTTTGCTTATGATAAGTCCAACTAGTTTGCTAATGCTCCAGCACCTCCATTTCCTCACGTCCTAGGGATTCCTTGGACTTTCCAGAGGTTTCCAGTTCCATGGATTCAGGTTCAGGCTCATCAGCAGCCACAGTATCCTTAGAGTCTGGCGGAGGTGCTGGGAGGCAGTCATATGGCTCCAAGGAAACTGATGCTGCTCCTCCTCTGAGGTGCTTGGGGAGTATTCTAGGTAATTTGGGTGCCTGTAGCCTAGGTAATACTTTGGAACCTCCTCATCCCTGGTTCTGCAAGAGGTACAGTATGCTGTTTTTTTTTTTAAATCTGCTGGGAAGTTTTACGTCTACTTTTGCTTCTTCATCACACACTGCATCTCCCAAGTACCATATATCATGTATTATGTTGCTGCAAACCCAATCTTCCACTCCCCGTTGTCTCCTGGGCACCTGCAGGGAGGATCCGCCTACAGATCTGGATTAATATACACTGGGATCTAATGCCTGATATTGCTGGCCTGTTGTCACAATATTGCTGTCTTAGCTACTGTTTCTGAATCATAATTGTAAGTTCAGCAGCGAGAGGGGGTGCTATCCAGTCTTTTGCACTGAGTGTCACATGTATGATTATCTCTCAGTTGGTGAGAGGTTATATGCATGTGCGTGATGCAAAGAGCTCCTAGCTCTCAGAGAAGTCCATTCTCTTGATGCTAGAGCAGTGGAGGAGCTGAGGGAGACAAAGATGTACTCAGAGGAGGCCTACAGGGACATTGTAAAGAAGTGCCACCTCCAGTCTGGCAGCCCCTGTGCTGCCTTGGGAGGAGGGAGGTCTCCTTAAAGGACAGCATCTCCCTGGTGAAGTTGGAAGTAATCCTGTAGCCAGGACCAGACCACCAGGGGATGCAATATCCTCTCACACCTCTAATGTGTCTCCAGGAACTTCTGCCCAGAAGGGGTTAGGACAGCTGCAATTGGTGATTCGATTTATTAGGCTGGGTGGCTGGTGGACATGAGGATCGCCTGGTCACTTGCCTGCCTGGTGTGAAGGTGGCGGACCTCACACATCACCTAGATAGGATTTTAGATAGTGCTGGGGAGGAGCCGGCTGTCTTAGTATATATAGGCATCAATGACACAGGAAAATGTGGGAGGGAGGCTCCAGAAGCCAAATTTAGGTTCCTACGTAGAAAGCTTAAATCCAGATCCTCCAGGGTGACGTTTTCAGAAATGCTCCCTGTTCTAGGTGCAGGATCCAAGAGGCAGGCACAGCTCTGAAGTCTCTCAATGCATGGTTGAGAAAATTGTACAGGGATAAGGGATTTAGATTTGTTGGGCAATATTCTGGGGTAGGGGGAGCCTATTCCGAAAGGATGGGCTCCACCTTAACCAAGATGGAACAAAGCTGCTGGCATCAACACTTAAAAAGGAGAGAGAGCAGCTTTTAAACTAGAAACTGGGGGAAGGCCAGCAGTCACTCAAAAGTGAATGGTTTGGAACAAGGTATCTTTAAAAGATATCACGAAAACAGGGACTGTAGGGCATCCCAATAACGAGGTTGCAATTGAAACCATAGTAGACTTGGTGTCTTTAAATAAAGAGCAGACAGATTTTCAAGATTTCAAATTAACACTGTCAATTGCTGAGCAAGTTGTGAATAGGAACAGCAAACATTGTTTGAAATATTTAAATGCAACTGCCAGAAGCCTAAGAAATAAGAGAGAGTTAGAATATATTGTCTATTATATCTTTTCATTTAGTGCATCTCTGAGACCTGGTGGAAGGACGATAACCAGTGAGACACTGTCATGCCAGGGTACAAATTATATCGCAATGACAAGGTAGATCAAATTGGTGGAGGGGTAGCATTGTATGGTAAGAAGGGCCTTGAATCAAATAGACTAAAAATTCTGCAGGACACGAAACATCTTAGAAACCCTGTGGACAGAAATTCCAGGTGTGAAGGGGAAAAGGATAGTGATAGGAGTGTTCAACCGTCCACCTGCCAGGATAAACAGACTGATGTAGAAGTGTTATCAGAACTTAGGGAGGCTAATAAAGTGAGCAACACAATAATGGGTGATTTCAATTACCCTGATATTGGGTAAATGTAATATCAGGGCATGCTAGGGAGGTAAAATTCCTTGCTTTATGGAGCAGCGGGAAGTCTAGATCCACTCCTTAGTGGAGCACACAAACTGGTGCAGGAGGTAATGGTGGTCATAATATGATCAGATTTGGTATCGGCTCTGGGGTAAGTACACGTAGGAAATCCAAAAAAGAGACTATGGTAAAATGAGAGTGGTCAAAAAAAAAATTTTAAGAGGAGCAGCTGCTAAGGTAAAAAATGTACATCCGGAGTGGATGCTGTTCAAAAATACCATCATGGAAGCCCAGACCAGATATAGTCTAAGTATTAAAAAAGGAGGAAGGAAGGCTAAATGACAGGTGGCATGGTTAAAAAGTGAGGTGAAGGATGTTATTAGAGCTAAAAGAAAATCCTTCAGAAAATGGAAGAAAGATCTGGCTGAAAATAATAGGAAATGGTAAAAGGAATGGCAAGCCAAATGCAAAGTGCTGATAAGGAAGGCAGAGCCGGTCTTAGGCAGGGACAACAGGAGCGGTGCTCCCTCCTGCTCCCCACCATTGCCATGATCTGACTCCTTGCCTCGCCTCCCCTGAGCCGCAGGGTGTCCTCCCAGCACCTACCTGAAGACACCCTAGTGGTCTAGTGGAGTCTTCGGGGCAGGAAAGATCCTCAGTCTTTGCTGCCAGCGCTGACCCCTCTGTTGCTGCATCGCTCTTTAAAAATGGCTGCTGAGACTTCTAGCAGCAACCTCGCTAGACAGGGATGGGTGGGGGTGGGGTCCATGAGAACTGGTCTGCACAGGGCCCCGCCATAGACGGTCGGTAGCCCAACTGTTTGGGGAGGCTAAAGGGGGCGGAGCTTACCTCCATACGCTCCCTGGCAGCGACATCAATGAAGAAAAAGACACTACAGGCTCGCCGCCAGCTTCTCCCTTCTCTCTGCACACAGTGTCCCGCCTTCGCGGAAACAGGAAATGCATCACTGCAGAAGTCGGGACACTGCAGAGAGAAGGGAGAAGCTGGCGACGAGCCTGTAGTCTTTTTCTTCATTGACGTCGCTGCCACGGAAATAAAAGGTCAAAGCACAGGGGGGCGGGCTGCATCGCAAATGGAAGTCCACGCAAGCCTCTTATATGGGGCGCCTATGGGCCCCGCAATTGCTAAGACTGGCCCTGAATGAAGACAAAGAGAGACTTTGAAAAGAAGATTGCACTGGAGGTATATTAAAAGCAAGATGCCGGCAAAAGAATCGCTAGATGACTGAGGGATAAAAGGGCAATCAGGGAAGACAAGGCCATAGTAGAGAGATTAAATGAATTCTTTGTTTCAGTCTTCAGCGAGGAAGATGTGGGAGAGATATTGGTGCCATAAATCATATTCAGTACTGATGAGTCAGAGAAATTGAAACAACTCTCTGTAAACATGGAAGATGTAATGGACAAATTGAAGAGTAGCAAATCGCCTAGACCAGATGATATACATCCTAGAGTTCTGACAGAATTGAAAAATGAACATGTGGAGCTATTGTTAGTAATATGTAATTTATCTTTAAAATCGAGCATGGTACCAGAAGATTGGAGGGTGGCCAATGTAATGCCAAATTTTTTTTTTAAGGGTTCCAGAGGAGATTTGGGAAATTGAGTCTGACGTCGGTGCTGGGCAAAATGGTAGAGACTATTATAAAGAACAAAATTACAGAGCATATACATAAGCATAGATTAATGAGACAAAGCCAACATGAATTTAGTTAAGGGAAACTTGCCTTACCAATTTCTTTTGAAAGCATGTGATAAAGGTGAGCCAGCCGAAGGCATTTGACAAAGTACATCATGAAAGACTCCTAAGGAAATTAGAAAGTCATGGGATAAGAGACACTGTCCTATTGTGGATTGAAAGCTGATTAAAAGATAGAAAACAGCAAGTAGGATTAAAATGGTCAGTTTTCTCAATGAAGAAGGATCGTTAGTGGAGTTCCCCAGAGCTCTGTGCTGGGATCGCTGCTTTTTAACATATTTCTAAATCATCTAGAGATGGGGAATAACTAGAGAGGTAATTAAATTTGCTGATGAGACAAGTTATTCAAAGTTGTTGAAACACAAGAGGACATTATGAGACTTGGAGACTAGAGATCCAAATGGCAGATGACTTTTATTGTGAGCAAGTCCAAAGTGATGCAAGTGGGGAAGAGGAGCCCAAACCATAGTTATGTGATGCAAAGTTCCACACTGGGAGTCACCACCCAAGGAAAGGATCTAGGTGTCATTGTTGATGATACTTTGAAGCCCTCTGCTCAATGCGCAATGGTGAAGAAAGCAAATAGAATGTTAGGAATTATTAGGACAGGAAGAGAAAACAAAATGCCTTTGTATCACTCCATGGTGCGACCTCACCTCGAATACTGTGTACAGTTCTGGTTACTATATCTCAAAAAAGAATTAGAAAAGGTTCAGAGAAGGGTGATAAATTATAAAGGAGATGGGACGACTTCCCTATGAGGAAAAGCTAAAGCAGCTAGGGCTCTTCAGCTTGGAGAAGAAACAGCTGAGGGGAGATATGATAGAGGTATATAAAACACTGAGTGGAGTGGACTAGGTAGACGTGAATTGCTTGTTTACTCTTTCCAAAAATACAACATGTATTTTGTATGTAGTAAAAGCAGTTAACTTAGCGGGGTTTAAAAAAAGGTTTTGATGGCTTCCTGAAGGAAAAGTCCATAGACCATTATTAAAATGGACTTGGGGGGGAAACCACTGCTTATTTCTAGAATAAGCAACATAAAATGTACTGTACTGTTCTGGGATCTTGCCAGGTATTTGTGACCTGGATTGGCCACTGTTGGAAACAGGATGCTGGGCTTGATGGACCTTCGGTCTGTCCCAGTATGGCAATACTTATGTTCTTATAGCTTAGATTATTTTCAAACTTACCCATTTTCCTTGGATTCTATATAAGGCACAGCGAGTAGCGCTTGTTAAATAGGGCGCACAGCCAATTTATGTGTGCTACTTAATTGAGTAACAAGCCAATCAGTGGTGAGAATTGGCTAATTATCACTAATTGTCAATAATTGGAATTTGTGCACTTCGTTTTAGACATATCCTAAAAAGAGGTGCACATAATTTCTAAAGTGCATAGCTGAAAAAGGGGTGCAGCCACAGGAGGAGTGTGGGTATGTCAAGGACTTTACTCAAATTTATGTGAGTTGTTATAGAATTTGGGAGAACATGCCTACACTTAGGCACAGGTATTTTCACCCGGTTTTCAGTGGTGTAAATGGCCACACCTAAATGTAGGTGCGTTCCCCGGCCCTATGCGCTATTCTGTACACCACGTCTAACTTTAGGTACTTTATAAATAGCGCCAAGCGCTTTTTTCAGACATGTCTAGATTTTAGATTCTATTTACAGAATTTGGCCCTTTATTTTTAAAATCATGAATGGGCTGGTTTGCTGAAGCTTCTCTCCACTCTTTCTTTCCCTGGCAACAGTTAACTCTAGATCAAGAAGTCACACCAGCTATTGAATTTTCCCTCTTTTAAATTGGTTTTCTACGGGGAAATTACTACTACTACTACTACTTAACATTTCTAAAGCGCTACTAGGGTTACGCAGCGCTGTACAATTTAACATGGAAGGACAGTCCCTGCTCAAGGAGCTTACAATCTAAAAGACAGGTGTACAATCTAAAGACAAGTGTGGAGTCCGTCTGATAGGGAATACTATAGTTCACGAAAGGTTAGGTGCCGAATGCAGCATTGAAGAGGTGAGTTTTAAGCAGAGATTTGAAGATGGGTAGGGAGGGGGCTTGGCGTAGGGGTTGAGGAAGATTGTTCCAGGCATAGGGTGAGGCAAGGCAGAATGAGCGGAGCCTGGAGTTGGCAGTGGTGGAGAAGGGTACTGAAAGGAGGGATTTGTCCTGTGAGCGGAGGTTACGGGCGGGGACATAGGGGGAGATGAGGGTAGAGAGGTAGTGAGGAGCCGCAGACCGGGTGCATTTGTAGGTAAGGAGGAGAAGTTTGAATTGTATGCGGTATCTGATCGGAAGCCAGTGAAGTGACTTGAGGAGAGGGGTGGTGTGAGTATATCGGTTCTGGCGGAATATAAGACGTGCGGCAATTATGGAACCATCTTTTTCTTTCCAGGAAGTCATGGCTTGGAATAATATACAGATCAGTCGTCTTATGTGATCTTTTGGAAATATCTTAAAAAGTTACTTGTTTCAAAAATTTCAGATTTCTCCTGACAGCTGTTTGATATGATTTGGTTGTTTTGGGTTTTTTGTGCCCAATCTTTTCTTTCCTATATACTGCTGGGTTTAACAAAAGATTTGGACAAGTTCATGGAAGAAAAGTCATAGTCTGCTATTGAGACAGTCATGGGGAGCCACTGCTTGCCCTGGGATTGGTAGCATGGAATGTTGCTACTATTTGAGATTCGGAATGGAATGTTGCTACTATTTGAGATTCTGAATAGAATGTTGCTACTCTTCGGGGTTCTACATGGAATGTTGCTACTAATTGGGTTTCTGCCAGTTACTTGCGACCTGGATTGGCTCTCCGAGTGAGCTCCATTTACCCCTCTTTGTTGCCCTCTGTTCAGCCAGTTTCTAACCCAGTCAGTAACTTTGGAGCCCATACTGAGGGAACTCAGTTTATTTATACACCCATGCAGTCCTGCGTCAACTTTGCTAGAATCTAAGTACACCATATTCAGTGGTCTCCCTCGATTCAACTCTCTAGTCACCCATCAAAGAAATTAATTGGTTTTCTGACCAGCCTCTAGTAAACGTCTATAACTGTTATATGGTCTTATAGTGCAAATCATGGCAAGGACAAATCAAGGTCAGGCATACATATGAAGTATCACACATCATGTGTAATGAATTTATCTTGTTGGGCAGACTGGATGGACTGTACAGGTCGTTATCTGCTGTCATCTACTATGTTATGTTATCTGTGTTTTCTATCTCAATTCTATCTCTATTTCTATGCACATGGATGGTAGCACCAAGGTGGCGGCTAGATTGTCCCTATGCTCACTTCGACTTGGAAATCCTGCCACCGTCACATTTTCAGAATTGATGGACTGCGAGAACATTATGGACTTTGCTATTTAAGAAAACACTGTTCATAATACAACTATGGCTTTCTTGCATATTGTAACTTGGTAATGCCTATTGTTTTGTGTTATATTGTAATAAGTTATAGGACACATTTTATGTTTTGTTTGAATTTACATATCTTTTAAGTGCAGGTTGACTACAGGCATTGAAAAGAAAACTGTAGGGGGGGGGGCAATGGTGAGGAAACTGACAGGCTGGGGGGGGGGGGGCAGATCATGTGCCCTGTGCTCCCTTCTCCTTTGAGCTACTGTGGAAAAGGCATAAACCAAATCAAACAAATAAATCGAGTTGGCATAAAGACTACTGTGCTAAAAGAACCCTCCCCCCCCCCCCCCCCCAAAGAAAAGATTAAAATTGAGAAGGGTTGGGGCACATGTTCTTTTGACACATGCTGATGCAGTGGCGTAGCCAGACCTGATATTTTCGGTGGGCCCAGAGCTAATATGGGTGGGCACTATATACGAGTAGAGTTTCTTGGGATATTACAAAATAATGCCTTAGAACGCACATGATAATGGATTTCTAAATAGTCTGCCCAACAGCTGCCCTGCATCAACATAAACCATATACATACTTAATGGAGGGGAAAAAGCAATATTTTAAAATACAGCTACATTATGCCATAATCCATCACAGCCATCATTTTGATTACAAGAGTAATCAAAATGCTGGCTGGTTGGTAGTGGGCTTCTGGGTGGGGGTGGGATCTTCACTGTCTATGGCAAAAAAAAAAGTATATCATTAAATATACCTTTTTTGCCCTAGGCAGTGAAGTGCTTTCCCCACCCAGAAGCCCACCACTAGCCAGCATTCTGATGAACACATTGCATACGCTAAAATTTAAAAAAATACATATATTTTACCTGCTGGGCAGCTGCTTGCACGTGGTGCAGAAAAGCACCCTGGCTCATGTTCCTGTTGTGTGGGGCCGCGGGGGAGTGCTGATTCGAGAAGAGACTAATAACAAATAAAATCATTTAGACGCAGCTGGCAGGCACAGGGTGGACTGTGGAGGAGCCGCGCCCACGACACAGCCGACAGCTTTTCCCGGGCCATGCGGCACTGCGTGCAGTGCCATCGTGCTGTGTGCACTGCGGGGAGCGTGGGGGTGCTAGGCTTACTCGAGTTTCTTGAAGTCCTCGCCACCCCCCTGGCCACATACAGCTCGCCACTCTGCGGGTCGTCCAGCAAGCCTAGTGAGGTAATCCGGTGGCCGGCCTGCGGCGTGTATACGTTGCAAACAGAGCCGAAGAGAGCGTGCACACTGCCCGTCACCTCCTGCAGGAAGACGTCGAAGTTGCCCACCTTCCTCTCGACCCTGGTAGAAGGGATCACCACGCTCTTCACCTGTGGCTGCTGAGCCAACCCAGCTGCACCGCCGCTTCCCCGACCTGAGCCCGACTTTCCCATCCTCCTTAAATGCACACACAAAAATAAACAGCCAGCAGCACTGCAGCCGCTTAACTGAAAACTAACAACGTGACTTCTTTCTAGAGGAGGGAGGGGTCTTCTCAGCTCTCATCCGAATCAGAATTCGCCGGCTTCAGGTAAAACTTCTTCGGCGCGCGAAAATCGCCAAAACCAAAAGGTCAGGGAGAGCTGTAGGGACAGCAGCCTACACATCATTTAAACCGAAATAACAACTGCAGCAATCAGCAAAATAGCAACTGGGAGCTGAACCGCGACAGCAGAAAGGCTGTGGCTCTGTACTTTATGGCGCTTAAACTGGGTGGGCCTGAGGCGAGATTGGGTGGGCCTGGGCCCACCCGTAGCTACGCCCCTGTGCTGATGGCATCAAGGCTACTTGAAAGTGACTTTTTTGCTCTGTGGAATTTTGGGACTGTTGATACGGTGGAGATTCTGCCATTGGAGGGCAGTGTTGGATGAGATAATGTTTCAGGTCTTTCCCAGATTTAAGTTCTGTTGCAGAGCAGGGCCCAAGAAACTTTGTTAGTTATGCTCAGATGATTGAAAGCCCTGCGCTGTTCCAAATGAGCTCTAAAAATAGTGCTAGAACAGCACGGGCCTTTACCTGTCCCTATGATCAGAGATAATAGCATGCAAATTTATGTGCGCTATTATTTCTGATCAGGGCCGGTCTTAGAGGCGGTTGCACAGGGCCTTGCGCTCCTAGGGCCCCACATCTCTGGTACGTCTGTCCTTCTGTCTCGGAACACCTCCCTGCTCTGTACCTTAATGTGCATCAACATTTCAGTAGAGAGCATCAGGCAGCAGCACCGATTTTCATATCCTGTCAGCTGCTGAGCCCGGAGCCTCCTTGTTGCTGCGTCCTCCTGCCCCCTTTTAATATCACTTCCTGCTTTCGCAAGGTTGGGATGCAGCAGCGAGGTGGCTCTGGGTTCGGCATTTGATGGGATATGAAAATTGCTGCCTTTGTCTGCCACACTGTACTGAAACATGGTAGATGCATATCAAGGTATGGGGTGAGGTGGGGTTTAGAGAACTCTAAACCTCCTTTTAAACTGATAAATTATAGCTTATGGTGGCGGGTGTGGGCGGGGCCCACTGAACTGGTCTGCACAGGGCCCTGCAATTGCTAAGACTGGCCCTGTTTCTGATCATAGGGTAAAGTACGGGAGGATTGTGCCTGAGCATGCACTCAAGATAGAAAAATAGAAAATCCCAAAGTGCACTCAGGCACAGTCCTCTGACACTTGTTTGACAGGTTTGGGCTGTCAAAAGCCCAGACCTGTCCAACACAGGGGCTGGAGATCTGTTGGACCACCTGACCCCAAAGAGTATGACCCTGTGCCCCTACCGAACCCCCACCCAGCTATATGGGGGCTGGAGGTCCGGCGGCAGGGGCGCAGCCAGACTTCGGCGGCAGGGGGGATCCAGATCCCTAGGTTGGGGGGGCACATTTTTGCTCCCCCGGTGCCACCGCCCCTCCCATGTCCTTTTCAACCCCTGCCGCCACCACCAGGTACATTTGCTGGCGGGGGGTTGCTAACCCCCGGCAGCCGAAGTCCCCTTCAGCACCGGTCTCCGAGTCCAGTGCATTCGCTGATCTGGATTCTGTTTCTGTGAGTCCTGACGTCCTGCACGTTCCTACGTGCAGGACTCACAGAAACAGAATCCAGATCAGCAACGCGCCGAAGACCAGCGCTGAAGAGGACTTCGGCTGGCGGGGTTTGGGGACCCTCACCAGCAAAGGTACCTGGCTGCGGCGGGAGGGGGGTTCGAATGTGGCAGGGGAGGGGGGGGGGTGAAAGCAGGGGCACCAGGGCTAAATCTGCGTGGGCCCATGCCCCCACCTAGATACACCCCTGTCCGGCAGACCTCCAGTCCCCCAACCACCCTGACACATGTTCAGGAGTGCTGGAGATCTATGTGGGTTTCCATCCCCCCTAACCCTCCTCACATCTCCCTAGAAAAAGACCTTGTGACCCAGTGGACTGTAAATCCCCCCCCCCCCCCACCAAACCTGGTGGTCTAGTGGCCCTCCTTCCTGTCTCTCCCCCCCCCCCCCCATATCTTTGTTGGAGGAGGACGGTACACTCCCTCCTCTTCCAAGCAGCGCCACTTTGAAAATGCAGATGCACTGGGCAGGGCTGGGTGCTGCCATTTTCAAGGCAATGCTGCTGGAAGAGGAGGGAGTGTACCTCCCTCCTCTCAATAAAGGTGGGGGAGGTGGGAAAGAGGGACGGTAGACCAGGTTTGGTGGGGGAGGGGGTTGATTTGTGGTCAATTAGGCCACCAGGGCCTTTTGGGGAGCTGCAAATATCAAATGTTTTTGCACAGGGAATTGTGTGAACAACTGGATTGTTCTCACTTAGCAGTGGCCCAGTACGTTATGTTTTACTGACCGTGTACCTTGGCCAATTCTTGTCCCTTGCAGTCAAAATAAGCATTGATTCAGAGCCATTTCAACTGGATATGGGTGAAAGGATGAAGTGTGATTTTGACAGGGTTGGACAAAACAGTGGAAGGTAAGTACATCTCCTGCTTTTGTGGGTGAGGGTGAATAGGCATCAACATTTCAAAATAATTGGAGGTGCCAAACTCAATACAAATTGCCCTTCCCTGGTCAAAATTTAAGGCGCTTACTCAATATTGGAGGTGCTCAGTACCCACTTGCACCCCACAGAGCTGTGCAAGAATTCAGTGGGCTTTTAAAGGTTCTGGACATCTTTGCATTAGGGAAGGTGGCTTGGATTGGGGTCCAGACAGGCTTATTATAGAGAGGGGGGGGGTGAGAGGAGGGTCAGTGGCACAAGTGAGGTCTGACTGCTTAACTGGGGTTGGGTGGTGGGTGGGAGAGCAAGGCTTAGGGAAGTCCGATTGGTTGGGGGAGGGGCAGGGAGTAGAAATATTTCTTACCTTCCCCCTGTTCATATTGGCATAGATTGGGTAACAGAAACACACTCCTTGATCGCAGCACTAATCCCATTGTATTCCCCCCCTCCCCTTCCTCACTCCAAGGCTGGACTTGATGGATCTACTATGGCAGTACTTATGTAATAAAGGAAACTGTCTACAGAGGAGTTCTTAGATATCTTTACTGGAATATACATTTGCTGTAACTAGTTGTTGCAGACATTACCTGTGTTGTTTGGCTGTGTAAGTACAATAAATCCTCCACCATTTGAACATATTAAACAGTGTGGATTGATTTATCGACAGACTGGAATGGCTTAAAGTGCTAGTCGGCCTTCTAGCTTCACTACTAGCCTAGCCTTGACCTTCAACTTGACGATAAAAAAACAAATATATTAGTGTTGCTCATCACGTACTCATAACCAAAACCTCATACGCCGTGTTAGAAGAATCAGTTTTTCCAGGAGCTACAGCTGAGAGGGTCACCGTTCTTGTCACAGCTGGTGTGAGCTGTCAGCATCTTCCCTTGGCCTTGAACAAGGATATTGCTGAGAGGCAGACAAGTGGAAAGTGCTCCAATGGAAATCAGCAGCAGGGGAGCATTTTTCTGACATTATGGTGTTGGCAAAATGCCTTGACCTACTTTTTCATTCTGGCTGGATTCTGAACGGCTGTTTCTCTTGAAATCTTTTCGAGTGAACTGTGCATGGATGAGTAATAGTGTTCTGTTCCTCCTTTTAGCGTAGCATGTTGTACGTGTGAGCATCAAATGCATGCTGTTTATTCCACATAGATCGGTTCTTTGGAATTTTAGTATTTGGCTGCTAATGTGATATCCTACAGAAAGTTTGATTCTTCACTCCCGCACCTGATGAGCCAATAGACAGCTGCTAACACATTTCATTATCCCGCAAAAGCCCTTCAAGGCATTCCACAATCCCTGTCCTTCTGTCCGAGCCCATAAAAAGGTGGTGGGTGCCCTAGATGAACCTTTAGCCTTATACCCCCTTAATTAATTTTCAGACTGTAGCCTGAAGCCCCCCCCCCCCCACAATATTTTGCTAATTAAAATAAACAATTATGATCATTGCACAAATATCCTACAAAAATGGAGGTTAACATATGTGCTAGTGGTTCTTCAAAGTTATATGGCTGTCAGACCTTATTGTTTTGCTTTGATGGCAGCTACCGTTTGCTGCCCCGGACAACTGTCTAGTTTTGCCTGATGGACTTGGCCAGCCGTGCCTCTTGTAAGATGTGTTTAGAGGCTGAGGCTGCTTCAGAAGCTTCTAGGTTCTAGCTTGTTCTTTGTTACTCAATGCTCAACAGGAATACTCTTTACTTCATCCCTTTTGGTTTAAGGAGAGACCCATATGAAGAATGTCTACTTCGCACCCTTTTTTCTGGCTTAGAACTCACCTCTTCAATGCTGCTTTTGGCACCTAACCTTCCGTGAAATATAGTGTGCCCTATTAGTCGGACTCTACACTTGTCTTTGACTGTATACTTGTCTCTAGATTGTACACCTGTCTTTTAGATTGTAAGCTCCTTGAGCAGGGACTGTCCTTCTATGTTTAAATTGTACAGCGCTGCGTAACCCTGGTAGCGCTTTAGAAATGTTAAATAGTAGTAGTAGTAGTAGTAGTAATTGTAATTGCAGGATACTTTCCTGTAAGCTTGGAGGCTTTATTCGAGTTGCCATGCCCCAGGCTCAGCCTAAGGAGAAACTACTACAAGCGGGCTGGGGCTTAGAAGCTCAAGGGATCAGATATCTAGCCGCTGACTCTATCTGTAGCAATACTGTTCTTTTTGTTTGCATTACCACTGTGCCAAGATTTCTTAGGGGTCCTTTTACAAAGGCGTGCTGAAAAATGGCTTGTGGTAGTGTAGGCACAAGTTTTGGGCATGCCCCAATCCATTTTTCAGCATGCCTGTGAAAAAAGCCATTGACCTAGCGGTAAAGAATCCGAGTGGTAATGACTTGCACGTGTCCATTCCGCGCGTCCCAAAAAATATTTTTCAGACACGCGTATTGGATGTGTGCCAAAATTGAAATTACCACAAGAGCCATGCGGTAGTTGTGCAGTAAATCCATTCTGGCACGCATTGGGTGTGCATAGGTGCTTATGCGGCTTAGTAAAAGGGCCCCTTAGCGTCATGGTCCCAATATTTATTTTCCAGTGGGGCCTCGCTTACTAAGCCACGCTTGTAGGTGCGCTAAAAATTAGCACACGCTAATGAGACACCCATTATATTCCTATGAGTGTCTCTAGCGTTAGCATGTGCTAATTTTTAGCACACGCTAAAAAGTTTGCACGCCCACAGGGCCCTTAATTTGATAGACGCATAGATGTCAAAACATAGATTGAAGTTGAACTCAGAAAAAACAAAATTTATATGGTTTTGGAAAGTCATTGAATTCAATATCCTCAAAAATAACTATAGACCACATAAATTATGAATTGCCATCTTGTATTAACATTTTAGGGATTTATTTAGATAATACTCTAATATTAGCCAAATAAATTGCTTAATCAGGAAAGCATTCTTGCTGTTTAGGAAATTAAGGAAAATATGTAAATACTTTCAAGAAAACCAGTTCAAAACAATGCTGCAGGTCAATGATTTTGAGTCAACTGGACTACTGTATCATATACTTGAGCTGGCCAAACCAACTTTAAAAAAAAAGCTTCAAATAATACAAAACAGGGCACGTCATTTAATTTTTTTCATCAAAGAAATTTGATAGTTTATCTCAATATTACGTTGCGTTGGTTGCCAGAATATTATTCAAATTGTCATGTTTTCCGTACAAGACCTTATATGGCCTGGTTCCATCTTATTTTTATGGACATTTCAAGTTAGCAATAGATAGTAGAGATATTAGGAAGGGGTCTGACAATTCTTTTTTTTCCCCCTCCCCTAGGAGTATAAAAAGGTTGAAATTCTTTGAATATTTGTTATCTTTCCAGGCAGCTAGGACTGTGAAAGAAATTTCAACTAGAATCAGATTATCTGGTTCCTATATGGAATTTTGTCATAATATAAAAACATTTTTATTTAGGAAACGTGTACTAAATTTAGTACAGCATTGAGATGCTGTATATTAAAGTACTTCTTTAATTTTGTAAATTGTTAAAATTATTACATGAATGGTGTGGTAGGGAAATGTTTTTATTTATTTATTTTCTAATTTCTTGGATATTGACCAGAAACTTATTAAGTAAAAGGCTAGTATGGGTTATAAGTTTTGGTATTATTATTATTGTGCCTTTCTGTATACAGGCCTTCTAAAATCCAACAAACAGATGTACAGCCATTTCCTGTTCTGTCTTACTGAATCTGCTTTTGTCTGATTTTACTACTACTTTTTAAAACTGTCTGTAAAACCATCTTTCCATAGTCCATAGTCCACTGTCCAGTGACGCAACTGGCAAGCTCTCTTCCTTAGGGTTAAGTTCACCCCTTCTTAATCATTCCTTTCGTAGTTGGTTCCCAAAGTAAAACTTTGTATTTCCTGCACCAAAACACAGATTTGCGTTGAGTCCCTTGACAATCTGATGTATGCAGAATCCCGATACAGTTGATATCACCACCAAAGCCATTGAAGTTTGCTAGTGAAGAGTCATCATTCTTAACCGTTCAAACAGTCTCTTCAATCCTCTATATACATATTTATGATGAGTCAATATCCAGGGTTTAAGTGCTAACTGCCACTGGCTAAATTAGACCAGGATCTTCAATGCCAGGCCATGTCCAGCCAGAAGTATTGAATATCCAGGTCAGCCACTGTCCTAGAAGTTATGTGGATGCTGGCTGCTATTCAGTGCTGATCCCTGTATAGCTGCAATCTGGGCAAAGATAGACGTTCGCAGCGGGCACAAGTGCCTGTATAGCTAGCAAGGTAGATAGACTGCCCTTTGTGCAGTCTAGTAGCGCTATAGAAATGATAAGTAGTAGTAACTGATGGTTCCTCCCTGACTCCACCCATGAAGGGATAAGCAATGGCATTATGCAGCTAATTGCTACTAAATTTCTTGGGAGAGCCTGCTGAGCTTCTCTTACCTGCTTAAACCATGATAAATATCAATCCCTTAATTTTATTTTAATAAAATGAACCTTTAAGCCACAGGCAATTGGTAGGATAGCACCAGCACAAAATGGAAACCTGAGGTGAGGAATTTCAAGCCAGAACTAGCAGAGTCCTAGGAAAGATTTGGTTCAGCCTTTGAGTGTGGTGGCATTTTTTTTTTGTACTTCTTTCCTTTCCCACCATTGGTGACCCTCTGCAGACAGCATGCTTGGTTGGATGTGCCATGGAAATAGTGTCATACCATAGGGGGGGGGGACAAAATTCCCCAGGCCTCCAAGGGGGGCCCGGCGCCACAGTCTCCTCCACCCGCCACAGGGCCCCCCTGAATTCAAATCATAGCGCCTCACCTCGACCTCGCTCCGTGTGAAGGAAGCGCAGCAGCAGCAGTCTGCAGATCACCTCCCTTCGGGCCTTCCCTTCCTGTGTCCCGCCCTCGTCTGACGTAACTTGCGCGAGGGTGGAACACAGGGAGGGAAGGCCCGAAGGGAGGTGATCTGCAGACTGCCGCTGCTGCGCTTCTTTCACACGGAGCGAGGTCAAGGTAAGGCGCTATGATTTGAATTCAGGGGGGCCCGGCCCGGTTGTGGACGGAGGGGGGCGGGTGGAGGGGGGGACGATAACCTCGGGGGGGGGGGGACAGTGGCAGGGCCGGCCTTGTCCCGGCCCAGTCTCTGGGTGGGGGCCCACAGCCAGCTTCCCCTCTCCTACACTGTGCTAAGCTATCAGCTATTCCAAGGGCCAGCCTCCTCACACTAGTTGGTAGCAGAATTTATAAATTATTACTTTAGGGCAAGTGCCTCCACAATAATAACTCAGAATTTTTTTTAATGACATTTTTTTTTTGAAAAATTTCAACTCTATGGGTTGAGCTCCTGAAGAAGCTTTGGTGAAACAGAGGTTCTATCCAAGCCGCTATTGATATAAGTGCCCTTAAATATATTTATATATTTACACTTGATTGCACTGGATTGCATGTTAAATAAACAGAAATAGAGTCATAATTGGTAAACAAAATTCCAAACATAGACCGGAGGTTTTTGACTAATGAGGAAGCTCACCCGGCACTCACACAGAAGAGATTCCATTCAGTGAAAGCCAAGCATCTGAAGTCTTTTCCTCCAATTAAATTAAACTCTATAGAAGAAAAATGGTATATATTAGAAAGGAAAATTTAGTTGGTTTTCTTTAGAGTTGAAGTTTTTTTGAAAAATGGAATGCTTTGAAATATCCCTTTATGTGAAAAAAGACAGTACAGATGATTCGTCTTACAACAGTGGTATATAATGCGGAGTGGGACCTTATGTTTGCAGTACCTTGATGGCTCAGATGGGAAGTAGTCATCTAGGCAGCCAGGTAAGTGGTCCCGTAAGTATGTTAGATGTTGCAGTGCAGATAAATCAGGTTTTTTTTTTAAATTGCAAAAAAAGGCTCATAGGCCAGATGCAAGGAAGGGTTTTTTCATTTTCTCTTTATGAGAAAAATGCTTGCTACATCTGGCCTATATGGTATTCTCTCTCATGCTTCTGATGTGTGCTGCTAACAGACAATGGAAACTGTGCATCAGGCTACAGACATTTTCTTCCAAGCTGTTCATTTGTTGCCAGATTCCTCTGGCAGGATTTCTACCCCTTGTGCGTTTTGTGACTATATATTTACAGTGACTAGTGGGGATGAAGGAAAACACAGAACTGAACAGAAGCCTGCTTCTGCTCATATGCCTGCTTAAACTGAGCTTCCCTCTGCTACTTGCTCAGTGCAAACAGAAGGCTGCATTCGAGATGTTTATTACATGGCATTGTTCAATTCTGGTTTGCATTCTGCTTCCAATGCATCTGCACAAAGTGTTTTAGAAAAGTAAATCAACCAGTCAAATGAGCAATAGGAATTAATGGTACCCGGTCAAAATAGCCCTGACAAGATGGCCCCGACAAAAAAGCTCCAGCCACAAAAAGCTCCCCACATAATAGTCCCTGACATAACAGCCAGTGTCAAAACGGCCTGCCCACAATATAGCCCTTGACAAATTAGTCCCCCGACAAAAAGGCCCGATCAGGCTGCCCAGAATATGGGACTTCATTTTTTTCCCTAATAATCTTACCTTGCCAAACAGGATATGGTTGGTAAGACTATGAAAATTATGACAATATTGGTTTTTTTTTTTAATTAGCATGTTGATGGAAGAATAGTTTCTTTAAATAGCAGAACAGAACGTGAATACCAGTTTGTAGCTATAGAATTTTGTTTATTTATATATGCTTTATGCAATTGAATGCTGGTAGGAGTCCATTTTGTCAAGGGCTATTTTGTTAGGGTGTGAAATGTCAAGGGTTATTTTGTTACAAGGCTGTTTTGTCAGGGCTTTTTTGTCGGGGTTCTTTTCTC
Source organism: Microcaecilia unicolor (assembly GCF_901765095.1). NCBI lineage: Eukaryota > Metazoa > Chordata > Amphibia > Gymnophiona > Siphonopidae > Microcaecilia > Microcaecilia unicolor. Next base: position 174,064,155 of record NC_044036.1, read on the forward strand.
AGGACTCTTATGACTGGGTGCCGGAATTAATTAGTCCTTTTACTAAGGTGTGCTGGAAAGTGGCTGGCGCTGTGAGTAGCATGTGGGTTTCCTGTGCACTCTGGTCACTTTCTAGCACGGCTGAAAAATGGCCGCAGTCCACTTTTTTTTAAATTTTTTATAATGGCCACACGTTAATTTCCCCATTAGTGCATGGCCATTACTCTCCAGCTATTTAGATGGTGTTCAAGGGCTCTTGTGCTAATCGGTAACAAGTATTACTCAATTAGTGCAGTCGTACCTAATCTTTGGCCTCAGAGATGCCTCCCATGCTTGAAAATAAATATTTTCTCGTGTGGGATAAATGCGCAGTAAGCGGAACACTACCACACGACATCACAGCACATCCCGCGGTATTGCTCTTTTAGCACACGGTAGGTCTACTGTGGCTTAGTAAAAGGGCCTCTCAATCTTGAGGATTTGGCCTTGCACAGCGCTGGCCCCCATTAGACCTACAGAAAGAAAAAGCTGTTGTGTTTGTAGCATGACACAGACAAGAAGGAGAGCATAAGAAATGCCATACTGGCTCAGGTCAAAGGTCCATCAAACCCAACCGTGGCCAATCCAGGTCACAAGTATCCAACAGGACTCAAAGAATAGATAGACTTCAGGAAACTACTGCTCTTTCTGGGCATAAGTGTGGAAATCTATCTGGTTAATTACATTTTATGGACTCCCTACTAGAACTTGCCCAAAATTATAACTGCTTTTACCAGAGCCTCTGGAAACAAATTCCAGGAATTAATTGTGCTTTGACCAAATAAAACACTTTTTGTCCAGTTTGTTTTTATTGTGCTGCTCAGTAACTTTGCTGGTATGTTACCTAGTGTTTGTACTTTCCACGGAATAAACATGGTTGTATTTACCCTATTTGCACAACTTATGATATTATAGATTTCTAGCATATCTGTAACACCCCTTCGGAGTATTCCCTGGATTGGGAAGGGGGGGGGGGCTCACTTGACAGATGCTCCCAGAGTTGTCAATTCCGTGGTTTTCCCATGGACTTGGATGGCTTTTATAATTTGCCTGCAGGCACTTTTGAACAGTCGTGAGTTGTGACTTTTTGGGGCAGGTTCCAGCTCTGTCTCCTACGGGTCAAATCTGGAGCCAGAATAGGAGGGTGAAGTGGGTGATGAGGACATCAGCTGTGTGAGGTAGCAAGCGTATGAGCAGTGACCAAGTGGGATTTTTGGAGGAGGAGGAGGCAGAGCCAGCGCCACATAGCAGTACCCAGGCGAAGCTCCTCAGCTTATCAGACTATTTTTTGGTGCCCCCCCCCCCCTTATTGGGCTATTTTTGGGCCTCTTTTGGGTGTGGATTAGGCTGGGACATTTTTTTGCCATCCGGCAACTCTGTATGCTCCCATTGTGGCCAGGTCTGCCATTCCCCCCTTTATATATCTTTGGCACCCTGAAGCCTAAGGAGAAAGAAGAACTTCTCATTTCCTCCCCCTAAACCCACCTCCCCTCTTCCCCCTTTCTCTATCTCTGTTAATGGCTCTCACATCCTCCCTGTCTCCTCGGCTCGTAACCTTGGAGTCATCTTTGATTCCTCTCTCTCCTTCTCTGCATATATTCAACAGATTGCCAAAACCTGTCATTTCTTTATGTACAACATTAGCAAAATTCGCCCCTTCCTTTCTGAATACGCTACCAGAACCCTTGTCACCTTGTGCTTGGACTATTGCAGTTTACTTCTCACTGGTCTTCCACTCAGCCATCTCTCTCCTCTCCAATCTGTCCAAAATTCTGCAGCACGACTTATTTTTCACCAGAATCGTTTTACCCACACTAGCCCACTCCTCGGGTCACTTCACTGGCTCCCTGTCCAATTCCGCATACAGTTTAAACTTCTCGTACTGACCTTTAAATGCATCCACTCTGTAGCCCACCATTACCTCTCCACTCTCATCTCTCCCTACATTCCTCCCCGTGAACTCCGTTCACTGGACAAGTCTCTCTTGCCGTCCCCCTTCTCCTCCACTGCTAACTCCAGGCTTCGCTCCTTTTCTCTCGCGGCACTTTATACCTGAAATAAACTTCCTGAACCTATACGTCTAGCTCCATCTCTACCTGTTTTCAAATCTATGCTGAAAACCCACCTTGTCACTGCTGCTTTTAGCTCCTAGCCAATACTCAATTGTCCTCCCCTTGTCCCTTCCTTCGACCCACCCATTACTTCCCTCACCCGTAACTGTCTTGTCTGTCTGTATTATTTAGATTGTAAGCTCTTTTGAGCAGGGACTGTCTCTTTATGTCAGGTGTTCAGCGCTGCGTGCGTCTGGTAGCACTATACAAATGCTAATAATAATAAAGGATATTAAATTTATTTATTTGCTGCATTTGTATCCCACATTTTCCCACCTATTTGCAGGCTCCATGTGGCTGCCCTTGACCTGCTGGTATATATATATATATTTTTTTTATTTACATTTGTTCCCCGCGCTTTCCCACTCATAGCAGGCTCAATGCGGCTTACATATTATATACAGGTACTTATTTGTACCTGGGGCAATGGAGGGTTAAAGTGACTTACCCAGAGTCACAAGGAGCTGCCTGTGCCTGAAGTGGGAATCGAACTCAGTTCCTCAGGACCAGAGTCCATCACCCTAACCACTAGGCCACTCCTCAGCGTATGAGTCAACATTTCCTTTGGTGCATTGCGACACTTTCATTTGCGCATTTGGAAGGAATACTTACTGCCCTCATTAACATCCATTTAAATACAAATTTGCAGCCATCTTCGCATGCACGTTAATACTTGTGCTCGAGTGCTCTGAGCATTTGGTATTCTAAAATATGCACACAAACCCCACGTTAAATGCATGTAAGCCAAACTGAACCAAAATATGCTTTTTGGATAATGTGGGCTATAAGAATAAATAAATGTTAATGCTGGTGGTAGTTTTGAGCATCCGCCCCTTTATGCAGAGAGTTAACTGAGCACTGGTCTGAATATCAGCCTGTACCTAGCTCATGCCAAGCTCCCTCTCCCTCCCACCCCCCTTTCTTATCCTCCCCTCCCCAGCTTGATAGGAACTCTCTCAGACTTGCTGGGTGGAGCCCTTATCTAAAATCCCTCATGATGCAGTAGGGGTGACAGGGGCAGGAGCAAATGCCACCTGGTCCTGCCTCACGAAAATGGCTGCCGTGATTTCTCATGGCAGCCTCATGATACATGTGGGAGGGAGGGATAGGGAACCGGAAACAGGGGAGCAGTAGGCAGCAGCATCCCTTCTGGGGGAGGGGAGGTCCCGCAGCAATTTAGCCAGGCTGGCGTAAGCGTCTTACGCAGGTTCTGGCTGCATATTGGCCAGGACTGGCATAAGCATTGCAATGCACCTAAGGAAATGATGCCTCTAACGCTGAAAATTTACCACCAGGTCAGGGTAGCATGACCAGCAGGAAAAAGGAGGTGATAGTGCCGTTGTACAAGTCTCTGGTGAGGCCTCATTTGGAGTACTGCGTGCAGTTCTGGAGACCGCACCTACGGAAAGATATAAACAGGATGGAGTCGGTCCAGAGGGCAGCTACGAAATTAGTAAGCGGTCTTGAATGCAAAAATTATAGGGATAGGCTTATGAACCTCAACATGTATACGCTGGGAGAGAGGAGGCATGATAGAAACGTTTAACTAGCTCAAGGGCATTTATGCACAGGAAGAGAGCCTTTTTCAAATGAAGGAGAGCTCTGGAATGAGGGGACATATGACAAAGTTAAGAGGGAACAGGCTTATGAGTAACCTAAGGAAGTATTATTTCACAGAAAGGGTTTTGGAGGCGTGGAATAGCCTCCCGGTGGAGTCGAGGACTGTTCCAGAATTTAAAAAGGCATGGGATAAGCATGTGTGTTCGCTTAGGAACAGGTAGAATTGGGGGTTACAGAGGATGGGCAGACTGGATGGGTCATATGGCCTTTATCTGCCGTCCTATTTCTATGTTCAGGAGATTTTTTTATTTTGCTTTCTTTTGCAAGCAGAATGAAGCCACAGCAGCAGGTTGAGACCTGGGAACCAGGTTCGATTCCTATTGCTACCTAACGGTCAGCAGTGGCTTGAGAACCTGGGGAACAGGTTTCATTCTCTGTGCATTTCCGTGTGACCCTGGGCAAAGCCACTTTGCCCTCCATTGCCCCAGGTACAATATAATACTAGATTGTGAGCCTATTAGGGACAGTACCAGTACCTGAAAAAGAAAATTATAAACAATTTAGGTCTAGGTGAATATAAATACTAAAATAATAATAAGGTCTACTATTTGCCTAAATCTTCAAGTAAACCACCTGGTGAAACAGCGGCAAATGAAGAAGCTGGAGTTGAGCAAAAGGAACTTTTTAACTAAGAACTTTCAGGGAGAAAAGAATAATATGGATTTGGACTTAAGTAATTTCTCTGCCCTTTTAGAAACCTCTACGGTTGAAGTGTTAGAAAGCAACCTCATTGGTTACGTTTATTTTTGAGAAAGATTTAAGCGCTATGATGAGGTTGTATTTTAGGAAATCTAGTGATCTGTTTTTTGGGCAGAAACTCTGGATTTATTTAGTTGTATCTAAAGTAACACAAGAAAAGAGGAAAGCTTTTCTTTCTCTGCGACAGCGAGTTAAAGATTTGGGGGTTTCCTTTTTATTAAACTATCCTTCTAAATGTGTTTATTAAGTACTTAGGAATAAAGTATGCCATCTTTGTACCTGAATAGTTACAATCATTCTTGGATTTGAGGAGTACATTGCTCCAGATAGCAGTGCTAAAGATACAGATTAATATTTAAGTAGAAGGGTTTATCATGCTAATGCCTTTCCTCACTTTTCTTTTTTCCTTGTAATCTCTCTCTCTATATAGGTTTGGTTAGTTTGACCCCCCCCATTGCTCTTTTTGTGGTCTAATCTAAGAGTTATATGATTTCTCGTTTATAGGAAATATGTTTTATTTCCTTGATTCTTCTACTACTACTACTTATAATTGGAGAAGCACGTGATGATATCCTTCGGCGCATTATTCCGCGGTGCGCCTAGCGCTCTATGTGCTCTTTCTAGATGGACTTCCTCCTCTTCCATCAGCGTTCCGCCCGCTCCTAGGAGCTTCACTACTATCTTTTGTACAGTCTCTTCGCTGTTCTGGTACATAGGTGTCTCTGGGAGGCCCCAGAATCTCAGGTTATTCCTGCGGCCTGTTCTCTAGATCTTCCAGTTTGTCTGTCTGGAGTTGCTGTATTGCCCGCATCTCTAGTAGCTGTTGATCCACTGATCCCAGGGCCTCATTATGGCTCTCCAGCTGCGTTTCCAATTCATCGAGTCTGGTGCCTAATTCACGAATTTCGCTTCTAAGATCCACCCCCATCGCTGCTACCTCTGAGCGCAGCGAATGGAGATTTGTACTTATGTCCTGGAGCCAAGTTTTAAGCTCCGCGGGGATCCCTGCTGTGATTGCTGCTGTCTCGGAGGGCTCGGGGTCGCTATTGTCATGTTGACTCGCTTCCGTCAAGCCTGGCGGTATCAGCGATTTCTCCGACTCCGCCATCTTGTTTCCTAGTGGCTCCTTTCTCTTCGAGAAAGCAAAGCGCGCTAGATTCGCCCTCGCGGTGTTCTGGTTCATATATTTTCTACTCCTGGCTGTTCGGGCGTCAATCAGGCAGATCCGATTTTATTTTCTAGCTGTTAAGCCGGTTTGTTCGGTATCTTTTGATACGGGGAAGCCAGAACTGCGCTCTCAAGCGTCCATGCTTGTAGGCGGTGATGTCACTTCCCCCTACTACTACTTATTTCTATAGCGCAACAAGGCATACGCAGTGCTGTACACCAACCATTGTTTACTAATGCTCTATTTCCTAAACAAGTGGATTTACAGTGTTTGTTTGCTTAAAAAGATAAAGATTATTAAAAAAAAATACTAAAATAGATAAACAAGCTCTGGAGGGGAAAAGCAGCCACAGGGCAGGCAATGAGGCAGAGAACAGCACTGGAGGAAGGCTTCTGATGGTGGGGCTTGGGGATCCCCGCCACCAAGGTATGTGGAGTTGTGGTGGGGGGGGGCATGGAGGTGGGGCAAAATGAGGCCCTCCCCTTTGGACTCCACCCCCCCCCCCCGTTTGTGGTCTGGCTTCGTAGCGGTCCGGGGGGGGGGGGGTCCTGGCAGCAGTCATGGGAGGCCGACAGCAGCAGTCCTAAGGGGGGCCCGGCTCAGTCTCGCGGCGGTCCTGTGTGTAAGAAGTATCCATATTTAAAATGTGCACTTGAGCACGAAGGAGTGTATCCTGTAAGTAGCAGGTGCAACTCTGGCCATGCTGTAAGGCAGACTGGAAAACTCTTTTTATTGGAAAAAACTAAAAACAAATAACATACAAATCAAAAACAAGCCCCTAGCTATACACGGTCCTCCTATCTATGTACACCCCCTCCCCCTCCTCAATAGTACAGTGGAAACTGTTTATTAGAAAGACCAAAGAAAAAAACTGGACATGCAAATCAAACCCCAGGCTCCTAGCTAGACATGGTCTGCCTATCTATGTACACCCCCTCCTCAATAATACAATGGATCAACCCCCCCCCCCCCCCGACCCCCCACAACCCCTTCAGACAACTGGCACACAATCCCCTGGGAAGCATGTCCCCTCATGGCGGCTTAAGCCTCACGTGTCTCCACCACCTCGAAGCCACCCCCACCCCTTTTTCCACCCTTTCCCACTTCGCCGCTTCCTGCACCGCCCTTACCACATCCCAGCTGACTACCTCCGCCGGCCGGACCTCCTGGTACAGGGACACCCTGCAGCGCGCCATCCAGAGGCAGTACCGCAATATCACCGAAATCAGAAAGCGTGTTACCGGATCCCCGCGTCCCTCTCCACCCTCTGGGCCATACACCCAGTCCGCATAGCTGTAGTTGCGGAAACTGGGGATCTGCAGCAACGAGGAAACCCGGTCAGAGACCTGGACTGTAAATGGGCACCTCACCAGGAAATGCTCCATCGTCTCTTCAGTTCCAGCACATTCCTCCCGTGGGCACCCTCTATCCCGCACATTGCGATATTTCAAATTTCCTCGGACGTACAGTCTACCGTGAAAGGACAGCCACGCCAGGTCTTTATACTTCACCGGGATGCGGTTCGAAGCAATCAACCGTAACCCCTGCTGCATCCGTGGGGCCGGCGCGTCCCTCAGCGCCAGAGGAGCTGAGAACACCTGCGCCCGTACTCTGTCCATCCAGACCCCCCGTTGTCCTGCCTTCACCTCCCCCACCGTCAGCCCCCACACCCTCACCAATTTCACTAGGGTCTTGCAATAACTCACCCCCCCCGGAGCCCCCCTTCGCAGTGCCACTACCCTCCCCCCCCCCCGCCATCGGTCCCAATATCTCGGCCACCACTGCAGGACACTCCTAGCCCACCCCGGTGGCTCCCGCCCTACCGCCCTCCCCAGATTGAACTGCAGGAACAAAGCGCTGAAAAACAGGACTGGGTTTATCATGCCCACCCCCCCCTCCCTCCTAGGCAGATAGGTAACATTCCGTTTTACCGGATTCGTCCTGTTGCCCCAGAGCAGCCGGAAGAACACCCCATACAAGCCGTGTACCGGCTCTCCGGCAGCAGGCAGATGTAACTGACGAACAGAAACAAAGGAACTCCCCCACAAATTCAAACTTAGTGGGTGTGACCTGATTCTCTGTTAGAGGGGCAGCCTTCTATACCAGTTTTTCTTGAGAAATCCACCTTTTTACAGATTAACTGGCTGTGCTGCAGCTCTGTCTGTACATTTTAGACTTTCCCACCCACCCCTCTACCCACCCACCCCTAGGGTGATAGGTCTTATATACCCTCCCAAGCAACCTAATCTGCCTGCAGATAACTGCTCTGTCTCTGTGTTCAGGCTCTTCACCTCCTTTCCTCCCACATTTTTCAAACATAGTGGGTGTGACTTGTTCTTACTGGGCAGTGCCTACCTACCTGCTGCCTACCATTCCAGTTTTAAGCCTCTAATCCAGCTCTGCCGTTCTATCTATCGCTTAACACCTCAGTCACTACATATATACCCGTAACACCTCAGTTACTACTTATGGCCCCTTTACACATTCTCTTCCTTGCCCTGTCCCTTCCTAATCTTTTCCCCCTCCCCCTATCGCTGTCTACCACTGGAACTCACTGCCCACCCATGTCCTCTCCCATCTTGCTCACTACTGCAATGCCCTACTCACCCCCGTCCCTCACCACCTCACCATCTCTCCTGTCCCCCTCCTCCTTCCTAGCTCTCAACCTTCAACACTTCCTTCCTGCCATTAACCCATCCCCATTCCTCCTAAGCGCATCCCGTCTTCGTCGCCTTCGTCGCCCTACCTCCCCCACCCTCCTCCGCACTCTCTTGCTCCTCCTCCTGCTATCCGCAGGAGACATCAATCCCAATCCAGGTCCCCCACACCTGTCCTCGTCCTATCCATGCAAACGTTTCCGGGATGTCTCCAATCTCATATCTATTCCCCTCCTCCCCCCTCTTCCCTCCCCTTCTCATGTGCACTGTGGAATGCCCACTCGGTCTGCAACAAACTTCCCTTCACCCACGATCTCTTCATCTCTCATTCCCTTCACCTGCTTGCCCTAACTGAAACCTGGCTCTCCCCTGACGACTCTGCCTCAGTTGCGGCTCTATGCCATGGAGGCTATCTCTTCTCCCATACTCCCCGCCTAGTTGGCCGCGGAGGAGGCGTCGGGTTACTACTCTCGCCCTCCTGTAGCTTCCAACCCCTCCTCCTACCACAGTCTCACTGCTTCTCATCCTTTGAAGTCCACTCCATCCGTCTATTCTACCCGTTGCCACTCAGAGTGGCAGTCATTTACCGCCCCCCTGATAAATCCCTCCCTTCCTTCCTCACCGACTTCGATGCCTGGCTTTCTGTTTTTCTTGAACCCTCATCTCCATCCATCATTCTCGGAGACTTCAACATACACGTTGATGACCTGTCCAACTCTCACGCTTCTAAGTTCCTCACTCTAACATCCTCCTTCAACCTCCAGCTATGTTCCACCACCCCTACTCACCGTGATGGCCATTGCCTTGACCTCGTCCTCTCCTCTTCCGGCTCACCCTCCAATTTCCACACCTCAGCTCTTCCTGTCTCTGATCATCACCTGATCACCTTCACACTTCTTCACCCTCCCCCTCAGCCCCGCCCAACATTAACCACTACTTCCAGGAATCTCCAGATTATTGACCCTCCCACCTTATCATCTAGTATTTCTAATCTCCTCCCCTCCATCATGTCCTCCGAGTCTGTTGACGAGGCTGTCTCCGCTTACAATGCCACTCTCTCCTCTGCTCTGGACACCCTTGCACCATCCACCTCCCGTCCCACAAGGCGTACTAATCCCCAGCCCTGGCTGACCCCTTGCATCCGTTACCTTCGCTCCTGCGCCCGATCTGCTGAACGCCTCTGGAGGAAATCTCGCACCCATTCAGATTTCCTTCACTACAAATTCATGCTATCCTCCTTCCAGTCCTCACTATTCCTTGCCAAACAGGACTATTACACCCAATTGACTAATTCTCTCAGCTCTAACCCTCGTCGTCTCTTCGCCACCCTTAACTCCCTCCTCAAAGTGCCCTCCGCTCCCACCCCCCCCGTCACTCTCTCCTCAATCACTGGCTGACTACTTCCGCGACAAGGTGCAAAAGATCAACCTTGAGTTCACTACCAAGCCACCTCCTCCTCTTCACCCTTCAACCCTCTCCCTCAACCAACCAACCCAGACCTCCTTCTCCTCCTTTCCTGATATCTCCGAGGAGGAAACCGCCTGCCTTCTTTCCTCCTCAAAATGCACCACTTGTTCCTCTGATCCCATCCCCACCAACTTACTTAACACCATCTCTCCTACTATCACCCCCTCCATCTGTCATATCCTCAACCTCTCTCTCTCCACTGCAACTGTCCCCGACACCTTCAAGCATGCTGTAGTCACGCCACTCCTCAAAAAACCATCACTAGACCCTACCTGTCCCTCCAACTACCGCCCCATCTCCCTCCTACCCTTCCTCTCCAAGACACTTGAGCGCGCAGTCCACAGCCGCTGCCTTGATTTTCTCTCCTCTCATGCCATCCTTGATCCACTTCAATCCGGTTTTTCGCCCTCTTCACTCGACAGAAACAGCACTTTCTAAAGTCTGTAATGACCTGTTCCTTGCCAAATCCAGAGGCCACTACTCCATCCTCATCCTCCTGGATCTATCCGCCGCTTTTGACACTGTCAATCATGACTTACTTCTTGCCACACTGTCCTCATTTGGGTTCCAGGGCTCTGTCTTCTCCTGGTTCTCCTCCTATCTCTCCCACCGCACCTTCAAAGTTCACTCTCATGGATCTTCCTCCACCCCCATCCCCTTATCTGTTGGTGTTCCCCAGGGATCGGTCCTTGGACCCCTTCTCTTCTCAATCTACACCTCTTCCCTGGGCTCCCTGATCTCATCTCATGGTTTCCAGTATCATCTCTATGCTGATGACACCCAACTGTATCTCTCCACACCAGACATCACCGCGGAGACCCAGGCAAAGGTATCGGCCTGCTTATCCGACATTGCTGCCTGGATGTCCAACCGCCACCTGAAACTGAACATGTCCAAGACCGAGCTTATCGTCTTTCCACCAAAACCCACTTCTCCTCTTCCTCCACTTTCTATCTCAGTTGATAACACCCTCATCCTCCCCGTCTCATCTGCCCGCAACCTCGGAGTCATCTTTGACTCCTCTCTCTCCTTCTCTGCGCATATCCAGCAGATAGCCAAGACCTGTCGCTTCTTCCTCTTTAACATCAGCAAAATTCGCCCTTTCCTCTCTGAACACACCACCCGAACTCTCGTCCACGCTCTCATTACCTCTCGCCTGGACTACTGCAACTTACTCCTCACCGGCCTCCCACTTAGCCATCTATCCCCCCTTCAGTCTGTTCAGAACTCTGCTGCACGTCTCATATTCCGCCAGAACCGATATACTCATATCACCCCTCTCCTCAGGTCACTTCACTGGCTTCCGATCGGATACTGCATTCAATTCAAGCTTCTCCTTCTTACCTACAAATGCACTCAGTCTGCTGCCCCTCACTACCTCTCTACCCTCATTTCCCCTTACGTTCCCGCCCGTAACCTCCGTTCACAGGATAAATCCCTCCTCTCAGTACCCTTCTCCACCACTGCCAACTCCAGGCTCCGCTCATTCTGCCTCGCCTCACCCTATGCTTGGAACAACCTTCCTGAACCCTTACGCCAAGCCCCCTCCCTGCCCGTCTTCAAGTCTTTGCTTAAAGCCCACCTCTTCAATGCTGCGTTCGGCACCTAACCCTTACCGTTCAGTGAATCCAGACTGCCCCAATTTGACTGCCCCTATCGGACCGACCGTTCACTTGTCTATTAGATTGTAAGCTCTTTGAGCAGGGACTGTCTCTCTTTGTTAAATTGTACAGCGCTGCGTAACCCTAGTAGCGCTCTAGAAATGTTAAGTAGTAGTAGTAACTAAGTGTGCCTTGATGAGCTGTACCCGCTCCCCCATGGTCATTTTCCACCCCTTCCATCTATCCACCCTCCCCTTCACTTCTTGGAGACACCTATCCCAGTTGTAGAGCCTATAATCCTCCTTCTCGAAGTATATTCCCAAGACCCGTATACGTTCCACAGCTGTAGGAAACCTACCTCCCAACTCAAATTGCAGCCCCTGATCCCCAACCCACAGGCTATTGGACTTTTGAAAATTGACCTGCGACGCTGTTGCCTGCGAGTATTCCTGGATCAGGTTCTGCAATCTACCTCCCTCCCTCTGGTCCGCTACCCACACTGTAACGTCATCTGCATACGCCACGACCCTTAACTGGTTATTGTCCCCCACCTCCACCCCTTCCAGCCCCTCCGCCCCCCCCTTCTCCAGCCGTCTTATAAAAGGGTCGATGGCGTATGCATACAACAGCGGGCTGAGTGGGCACCCCTGTCGGACCCCTGCCCCTACCTCAAACCCCTGCCCTCTCCACCCGTTAACCAGGGGAAAACACCCCGCATGCCGATAGAGTAGCTGTAATTGCTCTATCCAACCCTTCGGAAACCCATAGCGCTCCAGAATGCTCCATAGGACACCCCACTGCACTCTATCAAACGCTTTTTCCTGGTCGAGTGTTACCAACAGCCTACCATGCCCTCCCACTCTACTGCGTTCTACCCCCTCCCGCACCCACGCTGCAGCTTCCAAGACCCCTCTCCCTTTAACCCCACATGCTTGCGAGGCTGCTAGCAAATCCCCAGACACCTGCCTCATTCTCTGGAATAGCATTCGCGCAAAGATTTTTCGATCCATATTAAGCAGTGCTATAGGCCGCCAGTTGGCCAGCATCGCCGGGTCCTTCCCCTTACTTAGTAGGATAAGAGCCGCCTCTGTCAAGGAACTAGGCAAGGAACCCTCCAACTGGGCTGCCCCCCATACCCTCACCAGGATCGGCACCAGCTGCTCCTTAAAGGCCTGGTAGAACTCAGTTGTTAGCCCATCCGGCCCCGGCGAGGTCTTCCTGTGGAGCGCCCCGATGGCTTCCTCCACCTCCTGTTCTGTCCACGGGTTCAAGAGGGCCTGAAGCTGGGGTCCCCCGTGACCTATCCCCGGGGTTCCTTCCACATAACACTCCATCTGCTCCATATCAATCTGCTGGGCTGAAAGGAACGCCGCAAAGTGGTCCCTCACTGCCCCCAGAATCCCCTCCTTGGTGTCCTGCAGGACCCCCTGTGCATCCCGCACCCCCTCCATCACCCTGCGCGCCCTCCGCTCCCGGCAGCATGCGAAGGGGTCCGGGCTACACATTTTCCCGAAGTCCCGCTCATACACCAAGGAGGTGTAGCGGTTGTACTGTACCTGCTCCAGGAGTGCTTGGAGATCATGTATTTCTTCCTCCCTCCCCCCTTGTGAAATCAATGTGTCCCTCTTTTTCTTTATTGCCATGCCCAACTTTGTCCTTTCCCTCCCCTCCCTTCTCGCCTGTCTGAGAAAGAATCCCCGCGTTCGTCTTTTCACTGTATCCCACCACTCCCCCAATGACTGAAATGCCCCCTGCACTGACACCTGATCTTCCAAAAACCGGCGGTACTCCTCCCGCACCTGCTCGCTACCTAACCACTTTAAATTTAGTCGCCATAACCCCCTCCCTGGCCTCTGCGCTGCCGCCCCCCCCACCTGAAGGAGGACCATGTGGTGGTCTGAAAAGTCCACGTCCACGGTTCGTGGACCCCCCAGACAAACCCCCTTCTTTACCAGGAATCTATCGATTCTACTTTTACACTGCCCTCGAAAGAACGTGAACCCCTCCTGTTCCTCACAGAAGGCCACATGCGCGTCTACCAGCTCCGCCTCCCGCATGATCCCTGCCAGCCTCACCCCGTCATAGCCCACCTGTACCGATCGTCCCCCACTATCCTTTTTCCGCAATATGGTGTTAAAATCTCCCCCCCAGACTACTTGGCGCGAAGTGTATAGGTAGGGCTTGATCTTCCCAAAGAGGAGCACCCTTTCCTTCTTGCTTTGGGGCCCGTACACATTCACCACCCTCAGTGCTCTATCCTCCCAAATCGCATCCACAACAAGACATCTCCCCACCCCCAGCTCCACCACTCGCTGAATATTCACCCGGTGGGACTTAAATAAGATCCCCACCCCACCATACCTCTCCCCCGCCAACCCCCACACCGAGGGACCCCACTTCCAGGCCCGCCTTGCCCGCCTGATCACCTCAATGGACCGCAGCCGAGTCTCCTGGAGCAGGAAGCAATCTGCTTGGACCCTCGCGAACCAGTCATACGCTAAACCCTGCTTCTTCGGAGAGGCGATGCTGGCCACATTCAGCGTGGCAAATGTCAACACTAAGACTGCCATCCTCATTGCGAGTCACGGGTCTGCTCACTTCCAACTTCTTTCCTTATCTCCTGGGATACCCCCTTCTTACCCTGAAGCAGGTCCTCTGCTATGCGGTCTACATCATCCCCTGCCAGATCCCCCTCCCCCCCCTGCAGCCGTCCTGTCTGCACCTTACCCCCCCTCCCCCTTTCTTCCTTCCTTTCTTCTTTGCTCTATCCGGACCCACCCCCTGATCCCTCCCTCTCCCCTCTTCACCCCCGCCCCCTACCTCCTCCTCCGAGTCCTCCACCTCCCCCAAGTCCTCCAGATCCTCCTCTAGCTCCACTCTGTCCCCCCAAGCCTGCACTTGGGCCTTCACCACCTGCCCGGCCCCCTCAGCTTTCCTCTTACTCCCCTTTCCCCTCCCTCCCTCCCTTCCCTCTTCCTCCTCCCTCACCCCTCCCCCTCCCCCCAGAGCCTTCCCGCCCTTCTTCCTACCACCAGTACCCTCCTCCAGTGCTTCCTCATATTTCCATTTGCCCTCTCCAATCCCCCCTGCCGCCCCCTCTTCCTCCATTAACTCCACCTCTTCTCCTTCCCCCTGTTCTTCCTCCTCCCTCCCAACCTCCCTATCCTCCTCCTCCTCCTCCAACACCTGAAATCTGTTCCCCCCCCCCTCTTCCCCTGCAGCGACCCCTCCCTGCCCACCCCTACTTTCCCCCCCCTCCGAAACTTCCCTTTCCTCTGTGGCACTTGTACCCACTCCCCCTCTCCCCCCTGCTCCACTCCTGACCCAGCCCCCTGCCACCCCCCCTCCTGCATCCCCTCCTTCTCCCCCCCTTGCCCCTCCCTGCCTATCACCCCCTGCCCTATCCCCTCCTCCATTACCCCCCCCTCCCCGTCCCTTCCCCCACATATCCCACTCGTTATGGGCCGCCCTAGGGCAGTTCCGATATGCATGGCCTAACCCGCCGCAGAGGTTGCACCTGATCGCGGTGCAGTCCTCTGTGGCATGCTGATCCCCGCATCTTCCACACTTTACCACTGGGCATGACATGCTGAAGTGCCTAAACGAACCACATCTGAAGCACTGCCGCGGCTGCCCCTTGTAAAAGCACAGTATCCTGTCACGACCGATAAAGGCAGCCGAAGGAATGTGCTGGACCACATGGCTCTCCTGTCTCAATTTGACCAGGGCTCCCCAACCTCCTGCCCAAACCCTGCTTGGATCCGGTAACTTTGTAAGTGGGGATCTCAGCTCCGCGTACCTCTGTAGCCAGTAGGCTAAATCTGCCCCAGAGATAGACTCATTTCTCACGAGCAGGGTGATCTGCACCAGGTCCGGCTTGCTGACTGGAATGGCCCTGAGGTCCCGCCACTCCCCCTTTCCCCTCACCCCCTCGTACCTTTCCCAGAATATTTCCATCCCCCTCTGGGTCATGAAGCTCAAGTCATATTCTGGGATGTTGATGGGGTGCATACACGCGTAAAAGTCCTCGGGTATAAACCCCATCCCCATCACCAGCCTCAAGACCCGATCCCTGGAGGGCATTGCCCCCTCCCCTATCCATTTGAGCTGTACCACATTTCGCCGCTTAGGCAGCTGTCCACCCCCTGTCCCCGCTCCCCCCCAACCCCTCCCTGGGCCCTCAAAACCACCCGATCTCCCCCCCTCCCTCCTTCCCCCTCCCTGGACTACTGCCGCAAAGGACTTGGACCCCAGCCCCCACCGCCCCCCCTCCACACTTGTTCCAGCCCTTCCCTCTGCCTCCCCCCCCTTCTGTCCCTCTGCCCCTCCCTTCATCCCTCTCCCTTCCTCAATATCCACCGCCCCCTCCCCCTCCCGTTGTCCCCCGTCCCCTTCCCTCTCAGACAAACATCCAGCAATGTCCATAGTCAGTTCTGCGGCTTGGGCTGCCTCCAACTGATTGTCCTGCCCATCACCACTTCCTGGAACGTCCCTGCTCGTCCCTGCCACTGCAGGCTCCAGCCTCTGGGCTAATCGCCTCCTCTCCTCTGTCTCCTGGCGATACTCTGGCACCTGCCCAGTCAGGTCTGCAGCTGGCGATACCAGACTCCCTGCTCGCTCTGCCCCCGAACTCCCTCCAACCTCCGGCACCAGGGGCGAAGCCTCCGGAACTCCGCCGCTCCCCTTGGCTCCTCGCTCCCAGCCGTCCTGCTGGCAGGTCTGCTCCACCACCCGCTGCACATCTGTTAGACTTGCCATGTCCACTTCTGTAGTCAACGAAAGTCTCTCAACAATCGGGTTACTTCCCCCTTGCTTCTGGTGCAGTCCCTCCTGCGTTCTCCCAATGGCTGGCGCTTCCCGGGGGCATGGCTTGTCTGTTCCTGATTCCGCCACAGGCTGGCTGTTAGCACCCCCCGATTTCACCTCTTGTAATGGACAGCTGGTCAAATGAGCTCCCAGCTGCTGCCCGCTCCTATTCCTCTCTCTCCGACCCCTCTCCTGTAAACCGCCAGCTACTCCATGCTCAGGGAAGACCTCCCCTGCTCCCGGACTTCGTGGGCGGGGCTTCTCCAGATGCCATGCTGCTTCGGTTTCCACTTCAGTCATTGCAGACCCGGCCAAAAATACCGGAGTCTGCCTCTGCTGACCCTTTTCCAACAGGGCCTCCTTCACGGCAACTGTCTCTGCTGTTTGCACAACTGCAGGTAAGCCCTCTGAGACTTCGACCACCACCTCTGTAGAAAACAGGCTGCTACCTGCGTCTCCCTCTGCTGCCTCCATTATCTGGAGTTTTGAAAAGTTACTGAGTTCTGTCCTCCCCTCCACAGGTAGGATCTCTACTCCAGCCCCCACCTCAGAGCCATGTCCTGCCGCTGCCTCCTTATCCTCTGGCTGCTGGGTAAGTGCTCTAGACTGTGTTGCCAACTGTCTCATGTATTTTAAAGTGGGGTCACCTCTGAACCCAGACAACTCTTTTGAGTCTAATGCTGCTGAAGACACTGAAGCTTGCTGCAACTGTAGTGTTCCTGAACCCCCAGACTGTGGTATTGAAGCCATCCTTTCTCGGTTAACATAGAGCTCCCTCAAAGGATTCACAGAGCCCTTTTTTAAACAGTTCAACAAGTGTTCTTTTTTCCCCAACAACTTTGATATCCGGGCTTCCTCTTTAACATACATTTGTCTGTGCTCCGCTGGGGCAAATTTACACATAGTTCTTGCCATTTTCAGACGTTTTCCTAGCTCCACTACTTCTTTTTCCACCAGCTTAATTCGTCTTACAATATTTACCACACTACTTGCTGGATCATCAGGGTCATAGCTCACTTCAAGGAACTCCTCATCTGACGATCCACTCTCCTCACTCTCACTCTCAGCTGCCTCCAGCAAAGGCTTCTGGCAAACTTCCATCGCCTCTTCCTTCTCCCTTCCTTGGAAGCGCCCTTCTGGGGCCTGTACTATCTTCCTCCCCCCTCCACTGTCTTCTCGCTTACCTTCCGCAAGCTGGGCCATGGAGGGGGAAATGCTCTGGTGGCCTCCACTGGGCTGCTTCTCCCTTCGGTCCACTGGACTCCTTTCCCTTCTCCCGGTAGTCAAACCAGGGAGAGAGCCACTCCTTTCGGCCTTCTGGTCCCGGGCCCCAGGAGGCCCCATAGCCTGGGACTTTCCTGAGGCCTTCTCCCCAGGGACCCTCCTCATCTTTGGGGAGGGAGCTAGGTCTCACTCCCTTTCCACTGGAAGTCAGCAGAGCTCTCTAAAACACCTCCTTCCTCCTCAGCAGACTGGATGGACCATGTAGGTCTTTATCTGCTGTCATTTACTATGTCACTATGTAACTTTTGTACAATCTGTGCAAATGCTTTCCTGGGATGCTGTGTAGGCTGAGCAGAGATAGAGTATGAATTTAGGCGCCATTTTGGCTGATTGTAGGCGGCCATGTTGCTTCTATAAAATTTATATATCTCTTGCCTCAAAGGATGTGAAGGCTTAAATATCACAAAAACCTCAAACACTTCAGCCATATAATAAATCCAAAATAGAATGATAATGATAATTCATATGAATATTTTTGTCATTCTTTTTTTTTTAGTATGATAGGACCATTATAAATAGCAGTAAGTCATGCCCAACGAGCGAACACTCAGCACTCAATTACTGCTTTAATCTTGTTATACGCCAAACGAAAAAATGTAGCCAAAAGACCTCTCTCAGATGGTGTCCACAATACAGTCTTTATTCAAATCGATAAAATCAGCGACCCGACAGGAATCGTGTTTCGGCCCTATCGGCCTGAGTCAGGGGTCAAGGAATTTGTTAGACAGTATATATTCCTAGAGCAGTTGGATTACAGCCAAATCTCACATGGTTTCACACAAAAACAAATAGTAACAAGCGTGTTAGAGAGAGATTGCTATTTGTTTTTGTGAAGTTTGTGTGTGAAACCATATGAGATTTGGCTGTAATCCAAGTGCTCTAGGAATATATACTGTCTAACAAATTCCTTGACACCTGACGCAGGCCGATAGGGCCGAAACACGATTCCTGTCGGGTCGCTGATTTTATCGATTTGAATAAAGACTGTATTGTGGACACCATCTGAGAG
Source organism: Microcaecilia unicolor (assembly GCF_901765095.1). NCBI lineage: Eukaryota > Metazoa > Chordata > Amphibia > Gymnophiona > Siphonopidae > Microcaecilia > Microcaecilia unicolor. The sequence continues at coordinate 174,082,595 of NC_044036.1, forward strand.
AGGTCTTTTGGCTACATTTTTTCGCTTGGCGTTTGATCTTCAGTGGAGTGGTCACCTGTTGGCATTGACGTTAATCATAAATCCCAGTTTGTCTATAAATGCATATTTAACAGTCTCTGGTTATTTATCCACCAGCATTATTTTGTGCAAAAAATCTTTTCAAAAGAACTATAGATAAATAGGACTTATCCGGCAATCACTGTTCCTTGAAAATAGGGTACAGCATATACAATTCCACAAAAAGCTGACACGATCACGTTCTGAGCCCAGCTCCGCATCGGGACATCACAAAAATTCTCTTTTGTAGAAAAACTTTTTTTCTTTCAGAGAAAGTACACTTGCATTCTCCCCGATTACTCCAGGGCAGCATAACCTACAAAACGTAATAATTATATTTATTTATTGCATTTGTATCCCACATTCCCCCACCTATTTGCAGGCTCAATGTGGCTTACATAGTTTTGTAACATTGTCATTACAGGATAACAGATACATTTAGTTTTGTGCAGAGATTCAGTAAGGGAAGAAAGAAGGAGGGAGTGATTAGGGTGATTATCGAAGTGGGCTTTCTTATCTGATTGGGTTGGTGAGGTGGATTAGTGTGGCTAAAGGTTCTCATTGTAGGCCTTGTTGAAGAGATACATCTTCAGAGATTTGCGGAAGATAGTTGTTTCATCGATTGCTCTTAGGTCTGTGGGCAATGCATTCCATAATTGCGTGCTTATGTAAGAGAAGGTGGTGGCATGCATCAGCTTGTATTTTAGTCCTTTACAACTGGGGAAGTGTAGGTTGAGGAATTTGAGGGATGATCTTGTGGCATTTCTTGGAGGTAGGTCCACAAGGTTTAGCATGTAGATTGGGGCGTCTGCGTGAATGATTTTGTGTACAATTGTGCAGATCTTGAAAGTAATGCGTTCCCTCATTGGGAGCCAGTGGAGCTTCTCTCTTAAGGGTTTTGCACTTTCATATTTAGTTTTTCCAAATATGAGTCCAAATATAAAGAGCAGCGCTGGATATTTACCCTTGACACATTGATTCCTCGGGGCCTCAATAACCAATTGGATTGGGGATCTCTTTTATGATGGGACTGTTGTCAGTTTTTTGATTGGATAATAGCAGTAGGCGTTGATTGGAGGGGAATTGTGAGGAGAAGTACATAACCAATAATCCGCATTGTCACCATATTCAAGAAGTCTAATGATGGCGTTCAATGCAGTGAGTTTTATGCTGTATATTTAGTGTACAGACAGTATTATTAGGTGATATGTTTTCTATAAAAAATTTTTTGAGCATGTCTTTAGTGTTTATTTTGTTTTTTTAATGGACCCAACCCTGACACAGCTGTAGCGAAACATGCCGCATGTCGGCCAGTGGTCCCGATGTTTACAACTACATTAAAAACTAAGTTCTTGTTTAAGCTTTAAGATTTTTATATATTTGAAATACAAATGAAGTTTGGGATACCTAAGGTGATGAGAAAATTGGACCTGTGAAGAGAAAAATGCGAGTTCATTGAGTTAAGAGTACTCTTTTCTCTTAATAAATGAGTCGCAGGCACAAAATAAGTGCCGCTGAGGTCCATTTTACAAAATTTATAAAATATAGAGAACTGTTTCATTGAAAATTGCTCTATTGATAACCTACAAAACACACAGTTTTTTGGATGTCGTACATGGTCATGGGGTTCTGAAACTACCCCCGCAAGTCTACATAATAATTCTTTCAATAAATGGTTGCAAAACAATACTGGAACAAGTTGGATCCCTAAAACAATGTTTTATTGCAGTCACAAATACCGTAAAAAAAAAAAAAAAAACCAACGCACATCCTAGATTGAAACAAGCTTTCTCACCCTATGAAGCAAAATATATATACAGCCTATGTGCATAGTTTCAAAAGAGAACAACTTTCAAGTACCAGACATAAGTTTTACATTTTTTTCCTAAAGAGGAAAGGAAAAAAGCACACATATCCAATTCACAATAGATTCCTGTAACACCCACCCTGCCAGCAAAAATTCAAAGAGTGTTTAGTGCCTGTATCCTGGCGATGGGCAGGAAGAGACAGTTACAAAGGTTAAAAGGAGTGTATGAAAGGTACAGAAGAGGAGTTAACATCATGCGCTGAACTGAGGACCTTTCCTCCAAAGGACGCTGGGCTACATTGTAACCCACAGCAAAAGTTCCACTCAGGGAAAGTGTCACCCGGCTCATTTCTCCAGCAACCGGTCCATTTTGGGGTTCATGAAGGAAAATCCGGCGAAGGCAGACTGATCCATGGAGTCGATCAAGTTTTTATCACTGTATGACAGGCGAGGCTTCTCGCTTAAAAACTCCCGGTCAAAATTGTTGTAGTCACTGGCGGATTTCTGCATTAAAACACAGAAGAGGAGGACCATTATAAAATTCAATTTTGTTCTTTGCGGTAGCCGAGACAAAAAGCCTTAAAAATATCAAGGAGTTTATGTACAGTAATAAGCTGACCATGAGGTGTGCTAGGATGCCGGGATGATGTGTGCTAGCTTAATAAGATGAATATTGTAAAACCTTACCCCCTGCCTTTTACCTAAACTTTGTAAAACTTACTTTTGTAAACAAGTATACAAGCAGAAGCTTCAAACATTCTTGCATACCCTCTTACAGGCTTATGCTCCAGAAATGGACAACCAGACCTCTTGAATTTTGTAGAACTCTGATTCAACTTTTCTGAGGTGTTACAATCCGTTAGGCCCAGGACTACTTCAAGTAAAATATGTTTAATTTGGCCTAAAGAGTTGATTAGTTACTCTGCATTAGCCTAGAGAGAAACTCAACATTAGTAAAAGAGGCTGCTAAGTTTTCAACTAAAAATTTACTCCAGTTGAGGAGATTAAAAGTTGTACCCTTAGGGCTTGATATTCATAGATTTAATGCTCCTAAAATGGCCTTTGCGGCAGGTAGTAAGTCTATATGTATAAGTGTTTTTATAGAATACTAGTGTAAACCCACATCAATGCGCAAAATTCAGGCTCCAACATTTACGACGGGTCTATGGCTTATGTAAAATGTTAGCACCTAGGTGTGACATTTACGTTCATCACTTACAGTATTCTGTAAGTGGCATGTGTAAATATCGGCTCAGCTTATGCCCTTCCCTCATTTTAGCATGTAATTTAGAATAGTGTTTGTGTGTTACTGCTTGTCAATGGCAGTTTTCTATAAATTTAAAGCACACAAAAGTTTAAATTTACTTCTTTATTCTAAGGTCGCTTAAACGCCTACATTTAGGAGCATAAGAAGGGAGTGGCAACAGGGGTGGATTTAGGGCAGGGAGAAAACGTTAGGAGCTTAGTATTCATTTTTTAGTACTGTGCTCATGCTCAAATCTAGGCAAAAGAATGCCATCCTAGGTTTAAGTGTAACTTTTAAAACTCCTAAATTCAGATTCATTTTTAGCTGAAAACTTAAGCTTATAAGTATGGCTGAAAATTAGGCGCACATTTAGGAACTCAACTATTTTTGAATATCGGGCCCTTAAATTTAGGCCTGCAATTCATTTGCCAACCTTTCGAAGAGCCTAGGGCTGAAAATCAGTGCAAGCTCCTAACTTCTTCCCTGCCTTAAATCAAGCCCTGTTGCCACCCACTTTAGGATTTAGTGAAACCAGAGTATAAATTTTGAGACTCAACCCTAGTAAATTTTCTAAGAGGCCAGTTTAGAACGTCTGATATTTTGTATAAGATACGTATTGATACGTCTGAATTTTGTATAAGAGAAAGATAGCGAATCACTTTTGTCCTTGGGGGATAAGAAGAGTCTAAGAGCATTGGTATATGTATTAAGGGCTAAAGTCTCTCTATATAGCATATATATACAGTGGGGGAAATAAGTATTTGATCCCTTGCTGATTTTGTAAGTTTGCCCACTGACAAAGACATGAGCAGCCCATAATTGAAGGGTAGGTTATTGGTAACAGTGAGAGATAGCACATCACAAATTAAATCCGGAAAATCACATTGTGGAAAGTATATGAATTTATTTGCATTCTGCAGAGGGAAATAAGTATTTAATCCCTCTGGCAAACAAGACCTAATACTTGGTGGCAAAACCCTTGTTGGCAAGCACAGCGGTCAGACGTCTTCTGTAGTTGATGATGAGGTTTGCACACATGTCAGGAGGAATTTTGGTCCACTCCTCTTTGCAGATCATCTCTAAATCATTAAGAGTTCTGGGCTGTTGCTTGGCAACTCGCAGCTTCAGCTCCCTCCATAAGTTTTCAATGGGATTAAGGTCTGGTGACTGGCTAGGCCACTCCATGACCCTAATGTGCTTCTTCCTGAGCCACTCCTTTGTTGCCTTGGCTGTATGTTTTGGGTCATTGTCGTGCTGGAAGACCCAGCCACGACCCATTTTTAAGGCCCTGGCGGAGGGAAGGAGGTTGTCACTCAGAATTGTACGGTACATGGCCCCATCCATTCTCCCATTGATGCGGTGAAGTAGTCCTGTGCCCTTAGCAGAGAAACACCCCCAAAACATAACATTTCCACCTCCATGCTTGACAGTGGGGACGGTGTTCTTTGGGTCATAGGCAGCATTTCTCTTCCTCCAAACACGGCGAGTTGAGTTCATGCCAAAGAGCTCAATTTTTGTCTCATCTGACCACAGCACCTTCTCCCAATCACTCTCGGCATCATCCAGGTGTTCACTGGCAAACTTCAGACGGGCCGTCACATGTGCCTTCCGGAGCAGGGGGACCTTGCGGGCACTGCAGGATTGCAATCCGTTATGTCGTAATGTGTTACCAATGGTTTTCGTGGTGACAGTGGTCCCAGCTGCCTTGAGATCATTGACAAGTTCCCCCCTTGTAGTTGTAGGCTGATTTCTAACCTTCCTCATGATCAAGGATACCCCACGAGGTGAGATTTTGCGTGGAGCCCCAGATCTTTGTCGATTGACAGTCATTTTGTACTTCTTCCATTTTCTTACTATGGCACCAACAGTTGTCTCCTTCTCGCCCAGCGTCTTACTGATGGTTTTGTAGCCCATTCCAGCCTTGTGCAGGTGTATGATCTTGTCCCTGACATCCTTAGACAGCTCCTTGCTCTTGGCCATTTTGTAGAGGTTAGAGTCTGACTGATTCACTGAGTCTGTGGACAGGTGTCTTTCATACAGGTGACCATTGCCGACAGCTGTCTGTCATGCAGGTAACGAGTTGATTTGGAGCATCTACCTGGTCTGTAGGGGCCAGATCTCTTACTGGTTGGTGGGGGATCAAATACTTATTTCCCTCTGCAGAATGCAAATAAATTCATATACTTTCCACAATGTGATTTTCCGGATTTAATTTGTGATGTGCTATCTCTCACTGTTACCAATAACCTACCCTTCAATTATGGGCTGCTCATGTCTTTGTCAGTGGGCAAACTTACAAAATCAGCAAGGGATCAAATACTTATTTCCCCCACTGTATAGCATCTATAAGCAGTGCTTCAAGTTAGGCACGGTTTATAGAATAGCACTACACCTGGGAATCGCACCTAACTTTAGGTGCGGCCATTTGCACCAACCAGGGGCGTAGCTAGGCGGGACCACGGGGGAATAGGCCCCCCACAGATTTAGCCCTGGCCCCCCTGCTTTCACCCCCCCCCCCGCCACAGACCCTCCCCCGCCACATTCGATCCCCCCTCCCACCGCCACCATCAGGTACCTTTGCTGGAAGGGGTCCCCAATCCCCGCCAGCCAAAGTCCTGTTCAGGGCCGGTCTCAGAGTCTGGCTTGTTTGCTGATCTGGATTCTGTTTCTGTGGGTCCTGCATGTAGACGTGCAGGACGTCAGGACCCACAGAAACAGAATCCAGATCAGCAAACAAGCCGGACACGGAGACCGGCGCTGAAAGGGACTTTGGCTGGCGGGGATTGGGGACCCCTTCCAGCAAAGAAGGTTGGCAGAGAGATGGGGGGTTGAAAGGGATGGGGGGTCAGCAGCACCAGGGGGGTGCTAAAATGTGCCCCCTCACCTCGGACTCTGGACCCCCCTCCCGTCGAATTCTGGCTACGCCCCTGGCACCAAATAAAACATGGCGCAGCAAATGCAAGCGCCTACAGTAGGCGTGTGGGACGGAACTCATCAACAAGTTTGTTCAGAGTCCCATGGATGGTTAATACAACCAGGAATATCATTTTCCTGAGGTGAACACCCTCTTATAAAACCATGCTTTTAAATTCTTTTATGTTTTATCTCTTTATCGACGTCAACAGACTAATACATCGCCAAAGTGTTTCCAAAAACAGCACTATTACCACAGACTACTAAATCATAAAACAGTGATACATAACATAACAATAGCTCTTTTCTTTTATGGAGAAAACCCAAATCACTGCACTGGACATATCTCCAAATATCGTTTCACAGCTTAGGGCCCAACACCCCCAAATGTCCATGTGCAAGTGGACTACAATCTAATTCCATCTGGTACTATAATAAGGCTTTGCCGAGAAGATTGTTAGTTTTCTTAAAGGCTGATACATTATCAAAATATCTCACAAATACACAAAGGCCTTCCAAGCATAATGCAGTAAAAACAAAAAGTAATATAAAATGCTATTCTATTGGTAGCCAGTGTAGCTCTACTAAAATGAGAGTTCAACTGTTACAGACCAGTGGGTCTGATGTCAGTGCCGGGCAAAATGGTAGAGACTTTTATAAAGGACAAAATTATTGAGCATATGCATAAGCATGGATTAATGAGACTAAGAGGCTCATTTTCAAAGCACTTAGCCTCCCAAAGTTCCATAGAAACCTATGGAACTTAGCCTCCCAAAGTGCTTTGAAAATATGCCTCAAAGTCAACATGCATTTAGTGAAGGGAAATCTTGCCTCACCGATCTACTACATTTCTTTGAAGGGTGGAATAAACGTGGATAAAGGTGAGCTGGTCAATATTGTGTATCTGGATTTTCAAAAGACATCTGACATGGAGTCATATTTTCAAAGCACTTAGACCTACAAAGTTCCATAGGTTACTATCGGGCTTATTTTCGAAAGAGAAGGACGCCCATCTTTCGACACAAATCGGAAGATGGACGTCCTTCTCACAGGGTCGTTCAAATCGGTATAATCGAAAGCTGATTTTGGACATCCCCAACTGCTTTCCGTCGCAGGGACGGCCAAAGTTCAAGGGGGCATGTCGGAGGTGTAGCGAAGGCGGGACTTGGGCATGCCTAATACTAGGACGTCCTCGACCCATAATCGAAACACACAAGGACGTCCCTGACTTTACCTGGTCGTGTTTTTCTTACGACCAAGGCAAAAAAAGGTGCCCGAAATGACCAGATGACCATCGGAGAGAATCTGGGATGACCTCCCCTTACTCCCCCCAGTGGTCACTAACCCCCTCCCACCCTCAAAAAACATCTTCAAAAATATTGATTGCCAGCCTCAGATGTCATACTCAGGTCCATCACAGCAGTATGAAGGCCCCTGGAACAGTTTTAGTGGGTGCAGTGCACTTCAGGCAGGCGGACCCAGCCCACCCCCCCCCACCTGTTACGTTTGTGGAGGAAATAGCGAGCCCTCCAAAACTCACCAGAAACCCACTGTATCCACATCTAGGTGCCCCCCTTTACCCGTAAGGGCTATGGTAGTGGTGTACAGTTGTGGGTAGTGGGTTTTGGGGGGGGGGGGTTGGGGGACTCAGCACACAAGGTAAGGGAGCTATGTATCTAGGAGCAATTTATGAAGTCCACTGCAGTGCCCCCTAGGGTGGCCGGTTGGTGTCCTGGGGTGTCAGGGGACCAGTGCACTAAAAATGCTGGCTCCTCCCACAACCAAATGGCTTGCATTTGTTCGTTTCTGAGATGGACGTCCTTGGTTTCAATTATTGCCGAAAATCAGAAATGACCAAGTCTAGGGATGACCAAATTTAAGGATTTGGATGTCCCTGACCGTATTATCGAAACAAAAGATGGACGTCCATCTTGTTTCGAAAATACTGGTTTCTCCGCCCCTGGATCGGGACGTTCTGCAAGGACGTTCCTTTCAATTATGCCCCTCCATGTAACATTGTAAGTCTAAACGCTTTGAAAATGAGCCCCGAAGTACCTCAAGAAAGACTCCTAAGGAAATTAGAAAGTCATCGATGAGAAGTAATGTCCTATTATGGATTAAAAACTGATTAAATGAGAGAAAACAGAGCAGGATTAAATGGTCAGTATTCTCACTGGAGAAGGGTAGATAGTGGGGTTCCCCAGAGGTCTGTGCAGGGACTGCTGCTTTTTAACATATTTATAATAATGATCTAGAGATGGGAATAACTAGTGAGGTAATTAAATTTGATGATGACACAAAGTTGTTAAATAACAAGGGATTGTGAAAAATTGCAAGAGGACCTTACGAGACTGGGAATCCAAATGGCAGATGATGTTTAATGTAAAGCGAGTGCAAAGTGATGCACGTGGGAAACAGGAACCCAAACTACAGCTATGTGATGCAAGGTTCCACATTAGGAGTCACCACCCAGGAAGAGGATCTAGCTGTCAATGATACATTGAAACCCTCAGAGTGCAGCAGTGGCTAAGAACGCAAATAGAACAAAATAAGAATGTTATAATGCCTTTTTATCATTCCGTGGTGCACCTGCACCTTGAATACTGTGTGTAATTCTGGTCACCGCATCTCAAAAAAGATATTGTGGAATTAGAAAAGGAACAGAGAATGATAAAGGGGATGGGATGACTTCCCTACGAGGAAAGTCTACAGCAGCTAGGGCTCTTCGGCATAGAAATAAGATATCTGAGGGAGATATCTTATAAAATACTGAGTAGAGTGGAACGGGTAACAGTGAATCGATTGTTTACTCTTTCCAAAAATACTAGGTCTAGGGGACATGCAATTAAGCTAATAAATAGTAAATTTAAACCAAACTGGAGAAAATAATTCTTCACTCAATGTGTAATTAAACTCTGAATTTTGTTGCCAGTTAGCTTATCATAGTTTAAAAAAAGGTTTGGACAAGCTCCTAAAAGAAAAACATAGTAACATAGTAGATGACGGCAGAAAAAGACCTGCACGGTCCATCTAGTCTGCCCAACAATTTAAACTCATGTGCTACTTTATGTGTATACCTGACCTTGATTTGTTTCTGCCATTTTCAGGGCACATTCCGTAGAAGTCTGCCCAGAACAAGGCCCACCTCCCAACCACCAGACCTGCTTCCCCCCACTGGCATGGGGTAAAAGTCCATAAGACATTAAGATGGACTGCTTATTTCTGGGATAAGCAGTATATGATCTGTCTTACTGTTTTGGGATCGGACCTGTGGGACTCAAGATGGCGATCTAGCAGGACGTGCGACAAAGATGCTCCCGAAAATTACCTCTACAACGGACTTTTTCCTGTTGAACCATGCCGAAAAGGAAAGGGAAGCCGAGGGGCCTACCCCTCCCGAAGCAGATCCCTTCCTTGCCTGGGCAGCAGTCTTTGTCTGCATTTCTGGTTTCTACTCCGGTATCGGGCGTTTCCACTAGCGGGGAAAGGAAGAGCCCTGCTCAGGAGAGCGATCTATCGCTCAGCCCGCTGGGACCATTGACCCCGACGCCGCCGCGTGCACCCGGAAGCGTATCGACCGTCGAAGACAGAACGGGTTCGAAGGAGTGGCACGCTCCGGAGGCAACAGCGACGCCAAATTCAACTCTAGGATCGGCGCAGGGAGTCCAGCGATTGCCCGGGATAACGGAGGGGGAAACCATGGAGGAACCGCCGATAACAGCAACACAGGAGGAAATTACCTCCTGTGTCTTGGCGATGCAGCCCCTGGTTAAACCTCACGGGGTCTCGCTGGAGACGATTTGGACGGCTTTAGAATCTCTCCACAAGGTCTGTACCTCATTTATTACTGTCTCCTTGAATAATTCAACGCAGATAAACTTTTTAAAAAGTCAGACGGAAGGGTTGTTGAAAAAGCAAACTGACCTGGAAGGACAATTAGGAAAAATTTCTCAACAACAATCATTGATTTCAGGGGACCGAATACTAACTCACAGGAAACTAGAGAATCTTGAAAATCAATCAAGAAACCTGAACTTAAGATTGTTAAATTTTCCAAAATCTAAGTTTGTCACTCCCAAGGATATGTTTGAAAATTTTTTGAAAGAGGTATTCAAATACCCCGAACAATCATTACCTCCACTTCAAAAAATCTATTATCTGGAAATGAAGATTTCCCCACAAAAAGATATTCCTAAACCTGATTTACCAGAGAAATTGGACTTAACAAATTTTCTGGAGCAATCAATGGATAATACAGAGACTAGAGCAACCTTAATTGTAACATTTGTCAAGATAAAGAATCTTTAATGAGACTTTATTTTAAAAATATTCATCCGGATTTTAAGGAAGCAAGGTCTCTATATTTCCAGATATTGCACGATGGACACAACAGAGGCGAAAAAAATTTCTGGACATGAAACAGGAATCTCTTACAATTGGGGCGATATTCCAGTTACGATTTCCGTGTAAATGCATGTTGATATTTAAGGAGAAAAAAAATATATTTTTTGAACCTGAACAATTGCGGTCTTTCCTTAATATGAAGAGGAACCAGGCCTTTACCCAAATATCAAGTCCCGAAAATATTTAAAGAACCGCTGCTAGTATACTTTAAATTTACTTATTTCTTATGCTAACTTCCTTTGGCTTTATACCGTCTTGAATCCACCATTTTATATTAGTGGACTATAATTCCATTTCTTAAGAAAATTTCTTTGTAATAATATTCTTTATATGTTCTTTGAAGCCTGAAATGGATGTATCTATTCAAAGAGTTGTATCTTTGTTTAATTTGAAATTAATAAAGAAATTTAAATTACTGTTTTGGGATCTTGTCAAGTACTCGGACCTGGACTGGCCATTGTTGGGAACAACATACTGGGCTTGATGGGCCTTCGGTCTGTCCCAGTATGGCAATGGTTATGTTCTTATCTCAGAAGATCCAGAAGTGGCTGCAAGTGGGCTTCCTTCTTCCTTGGATTTTACAGTTCATGCTATGATGCTCCAAATCTATCAAGATGTGGTTATACCCATCAGACATTCTTGATCCTTATCACTATTGCTTTGAATTAAGTGAAATCCATTGAATGGAAAATACATTTGACTCAGTGAAAGTAAACAAGTCAAGTATTACATGCAGGAGAGCAAATTCAACTATTAAACAATGGAAATGTTTGCAAGGCAGAGCAGAATGGGTAGTTCTACCTTACTCCGAGGGATACATACCACTTTTGGCTTGAAAGGTGGATCCACCTCCTTCTTCTCAAGTGCTGTCCAGTTCATAGTTTTGAAGAACGGATGTAATCTGATGTTTCCAGTAACCCCAAGCCTCTTGGTTGGATCCCTCTCAAAGAGCTGGGAAGGAACCCAACAGCAGTTAACCCAACTGTAGTTAAAAGAAGTACCAGATGCTAGGGAAATAAGCAGTATTTAAATATAATCTCAATTAAACCCAAGGGGCCGAGCAAAGAACTGGTTACCTCTGTCTGAATGACCATGAAGGGCTGCCAAGGGGGGGGGGGGGGGGGGGGGAATTCCCCGGGTCTGGCCTCCAAGGAGGAGCTCGGCCCAGGCAAGTGTCTTCCTGCCTGCTTCTGGGACGGGTCTCTCTCCTGCTGTGCATGCCACCCAGGACCTGGATGATTGTATTAACGCGATATCGCATTAATGCAATTATCCGGGTCCTGGGCGGAATGCACAGCAGGAGCAGGAGAAGACAGCAGCAGTTGGTAAGGGGGCGGGCAGCGCAAGTTGGTGCAGCTGCGGTCAGAGTGTGTATGTGTGGGAGGGGGGCACAGTGTTTTCTGCCCCGGGCTCTGTTGGGTCTCTCGGCAGCCCTGTGACCATGGAATAATACAGGAGAACAAATCTTACATTTTACAGATGTTGACAAGGTTTGACTTATAAAGAACGCAAAAATATACCTTAATGCTCTAAAGACAGTAGTAATGCAGACTGAGTACATTATCAACGCCAAGAAAACATAGAACATAATTAAGTCAGTATAAGCTTTATTCCCTGAAGTGGCAGAATCTTAGCCAAGATGCAAGGTCACAGAGCGTCTAAATCATCCTTTATATTTTATATAGGGAGGTTGGGGTTGGGGTATTACTACAATTTACATGGCTAACAATCTGCTAATGGACAGCAAGAGATCTTTCAAGAATCTGTTACAAGGTTGCACTCAATGGAACATTTACCTTCTCCAATATGTCCTTTGATTCTTTGGTGATCCAGCGTGGGAAGTGAGGTGTATCGACCCGGATGGATTCAAACAGTTCATCCTCGTCATCACCATGGAAGGGAGACTGTCCAATGAGCATCTCATACAATAAGACACCAAAGGACCACCAGTCCACAGAAAATGTGTATTTCTGGCCCTGCAGAATCTAGAGGAGAACATCATCATTTCAGCGGTGGCCTCACAAAACTTCCACAGAAGTCTCGGCAGCCATTTTAAAAAAAGTGACGACAGTGAAAGGATCACAGCAGCGGGCAGAAAACAGTGGGGAGAATTCACTAGACCACCAGGATGGCTTGAGATATCAGACAGGAGGGCACCCTGTGGCTTGGGGGAGGGGAGGCAAAGCTTGGATCACCATGCATTTCTGCAGGGACTCCCACAAGACCTGGGTCCATCCCCACGGGATCCCCACAGACCTGGGTCCAACCTGAAGAGGATCCCCATGGGATTCTACAGTACCCACGGGAATCCCACCATCCCTGCTCCTGTGCAGCTCTCTAGTTTGGACACTACACACTGGCAGGCTCTGTGTCGAGTCTTAATGGTGAACTCACAATAACATCTATTTTCATATGAACCAATAATAAATACACGTTGTATGTTTATAATTCTCGATTATTAGATTTGCCAAGTAACAGACTGATTCGCATTCAATTACTTTGCAAACTACAAGCAGTAATTTCAAGAACCCATCCTTCCATCTTACGCTGTGTGGCATTCTGTCCTGCAATTCTTTCTTGCTTTGCAGACGTCCACTGTAAGCTCTTTGAAAAATGATCAATGTGGCCATAGCCTCTGCTTAGCAAAAATGGGAAGGGGGGGTTACCAAAAGCTATTTGCAGGAGTAACTCTCAGTGGAGCAGGGTTGAAATGTCCCCTTAAGCTTGCCCATATCTTTTCTTATGTAGCATGTGTAAAACTGCCATTGGTTGGATATTCCCAGGAATTTGGCTATTGATTTGGCTGTGAAATCTTGCAGAATTCATGTCAATATGAATGCCCACAGAAAGCATACACACATATCAGTGGTTTTATCATACTAATAACATGAGGATTTTGAGTACTTTGGAGAGTACTCTCTCTTTAAGCAGCACCAGGCAATGAAGTGTTAAAAGCAGGGGCGTATCTGGACTCCGGTGGTAGGGGGGGCCAGAGCCAGAGGGAGGGGGCACATTTTAGCCCCCCCCCCGCCATTGTCAGAGCCCCCACCGCCACCAATGACTCTCTCCACCCCCCTCCCGCCGCTAACCTTTGCTGGCGGGGGCCCCAACCCCCACCAGCCGAGGTCCGCTTCCACCTGCCGCTGCCTTAAAAACTACTTCTTCAGCCGGCGGGGGACCCCAAACCCCCGCCAGCCGCCCCGAGGTGTTTAAAGTTCATCTTCGGCCTCCGTGGCCGTGCTGCTGTTGATAGGAGCTGTTGAATCCACTTCGGAGTCTGACGTCGCAGCACGTACAACGACTGAAGAAGTAGTTTTTAAGGCAGCGGCAGGTGGAAGCGGACCTCGGCTGGCGGGGGTTGGGGCCCCCCGCTAGCAAAGGTAAGCAACGGCAGCGGGGGAGGGTTGATGGCGGTAGGGGGGTCCAGGGCAAAATCTGCAGGGGCCCAGGCCCCTGAGGCCCCACGCAGATACGCCCCTGGTTAAAAGGGAAGTTTTGCCCTCCAGTGGGTGCAAGGATCACACTTACCTCAGGTGCAATGTAGTCTGGAGTACCACAGAACGTGCTGGCCTTGTTGTCCCCAAATACATTCTCTTTACACATCCCAAAGTCTGCTATCTTTATGTGACCTTCTTTGTCCAGCATCACATTATCTAGTTTGAGGTCTCTGTAAAACATGGAAAAATTGTAGCTGTACGTAGAGTATAAAATGAGGTGCAGTCTCTCCCTGTTTCTGTAGGCATGTAGAATGGTGCTAGAGATTAAATGGGGGCGGCGGGGGTTATTTGAAGGAAGCACCTCTGTTACTGGATATCACCAAAAGCAGTGCTATCATCAGGTGAGTTTAGCACATCACCAGCTCATACCAGGCCCAGGCCCTGGTTTCATCTGAATTCCATTTCCTCAGATTATGGAAGAACAGAGCAGTAATATGTCGGGGCTAGAGTAGCTGTGATCCAGTTTGAAGAAGGGATCTGTGTGGTATCATGAAGACTACCACCTCTGGATTATTATTATTTGTATCATTTGTATCCCACATTTTCCTAACCATTTGCAGGCTCAATGTGGCTTACATTATGCCGTAATGGCAATCGCCATTTCCGGGTCGAGAATTACAAACGATGTTACCTTGAGGTGCATACATGGTAAAATGATACAATTTGATATTGCATAGAGGTTCTTGAGTGATAGAGTTAATTATAGAATAAGTTGGATAGTCAGCTACAGAGAGTTCGTTTCTGACATAAGAAATAAAGTGATAGTGCGTGTTGAGTAATTTTCATTAGTAGTCATTTGGTTATCAGTCAGATGTGGGGGTACGGTTTTGTCTAACTCTTGTGGTGCTTCAGGAAGAAAATAAATATCAATTTGCACAGACTACAGTTTTCCACAGGACCTATACAGCTGCCAGAACTTTACCTTACATACAAACTGAAAAACAGAGGTACTGTAGCTTGGTTGCACAGCACACTAACACCTGTTGTGTTCCATACTGCCTGCAGAAAGAGCTCACACAACATGAAGTATAATCACAATCTCACTACTTCTTCAGTTCTTATAGAACATATGTATTTGTTGATTTAATAGAGGTACATTTTTCAAAGCACTTACTTACAAAGTTACATAGGGGCCCTTTTACAGAATGGCGGTAAGCCTAACGCGGGCTTACCGTTCGCTATTCCAGGACTATCACCGGGTCAACGTGGCCCAGGTCGAGTGTGCGCTATTTCCAGGGGAAGAAACACCCCGGAAATGGTTAGCATGGCGGTAACCCACATGCTGCCCAGTTACCACCAGGTTACCAAGGAAGCCATTACCGCCACCTCAGTGGCTGGTGGTAAGGCCTCCTCGCTGCATGGCCACGTGGTAAGAATTTTCTTACAGCATGGCCATTTTATTTTGGGGGCTTTTTACCCACTGCGGTAAGAAGGACCCTGGCATGTGGGCAAAATGGTCCCTGCTGCTACTGCAGGGTCCTTTTTCCTGCAGCTTGGTAAAAGAATCCCATAGTAACCTATGGAACATTTTAAGTCTAAGTGCTTTGAAAATGAGCCCCTTAAATGAACTGCCCAAGATGTGTCACAATAACATAAGCTACTAAATGCAAGTGAATTGAATGAACACAGCCATAAAACCCACATAAAATTATCCATTGAAAAATAGACAATCCAATCATAAGGCACACATGCCAAACAAAAAAAATAGTTCATTCATAAAATAATGCACATCACACACAAACATTATTAAAATTCTGAACAAAAACAAACCATAATATAAAAAACGGTATAAAAGCATTAACATCATAAGACATAAAACATAAGCATCGCCACACTGGGACAGACCAAAGGTCCATCTAGCCCAGCACCCTGTCTCCGACAGTGGCTAATCCAGGTCACAATCACACGACAAGATCCACGGAGCAAAGCATTTTGTACTGCTTGTCCCAGGAATAGTGGATTTTTTCCCCTACATCCATTTAATAACATTCTATAGCCTTTTCCTTCAGGAAGCCGTCCAAACCTTTCTTAAATTCTGCTAAGCTAACTGCCTTAACCACATTCTCCTGCAACGAATTCCAGAGTCGAATTACGCGCTGAGTAAAAAATTTTTCTCTTATTTGTTTTAAACTTATACATCCCAAAGTCTGCTATCTTTAAGTGACCTTTTTTGTCCAGCATCAGCTAACATAAAACAAAAGACAAAACACTTTCCTATTAACTTATAAATCCATAGTAAGTACGGCCATAACTGAATACTGTGGTGATCCGCTGTTACAATGTAATCTAGCTGGGGGATACACATTGCCAGAAATCATACTTACCTGTAAATAATGCCCTTGGAGTGGAGAAATTGTAAACCACATATTATTTCAGCTCCATAAAACCTAACAAAAGACAAAGGAATATCTCTCATCAAACACACAATAATAGTCTGACAAGAAACAATGACGTACAATGATATAACAGGGTATGCCTTCCTTGGGCATAATATCAAACCTAAGGGTGACTCAAGTACCTAGAGACTAGTGCAACAGCCAAATAAACCACTCCCAGTTGTGTTGTAATGAACTCATTTGAATATATTTTATATATTTTGATACACTGGGCAATACTATCTCAACACAAGCCCTACCAACCAATCAATCGAGACTTTGGACAATAAATTTGTAACTAATAAATTATCCTTGAAAGGAAGGCATTTTATTTTACTTATAGATTACTAAAAATATGTAACATTTTCTCAGTGTATCTGCCTTAATCGAATACCAGCACAAATCCTTCAGAAATAGTGCCTAGATTGAGGGTGCTGATATTCATTCAGGCCTCCTTGGGAGCAGGTGTAAATGTTAGAATGTAAAGTAAACATGTATACAAGAATTTTACAAAATAGATGCCTAGATTGTGACTCTATGTTCTGCCCAAACTCCTCCCTTGAGCACGCCTACTATATAAATATACACCTACATGGAGTGGAGGAGTGGCCTAGTGGTCAGGGTGGTGGACTCTGGTCCTGGGGAACTGAGTTCGATTCCCACTTCAGGCACAGGCAGCTCCTTGTGGCTCTGGGCAAGTCACTTAACCCTCCATTGCCCCAGGTACAATAAGTACCTGAATATGTAAGCCGCATTGAGCCTGCCATGAGCGGGGTACAAATGTAACAAAAAAAACCCATATATACTTTTAGGCATAATCCAATCTTAGAAGAGGCATTTACCCCAGATTCCATACATTGCACACTTTTGTTATGCGTGCAAATTTGGACACTCATCCAATCTGTATGTGTAATTTAATTGAAGAATGAACCAATCAACACCAATAATAGGACAATGACAAGCAATTATCAGCACCAATTGACAATTAGAATTTACGTGCACATTTTCAGGCATATTCTATAAAGAGGTGTGCGTACATTCTATTATGCAGATCCAAAAAAGGGGCCATGGCCATGGGAGGAGAATGGGTGGGTTGGGGCGTTCCTAAAATGTATGCGCACTGTTATAGAACTAGGGGGATCCGTGCCTAATTTACGCAAGGGGATTTATATCAGGTTTTCATTGGTGTAAATGGTCGCACCTTAATGTACTTGTGGTTCACGGTGCTAAGCGCTATTCTATAAACTGTGAGTAAGTGTGGCTTACAGAATAACTCTAAGCGCTATTTTTTTCTGTGCTGATTTTTGAGGCACCATTTATAGAATCTAGTATGTTTGTGTGTGGAAATTGGTTTTGTAGTCCTCTGACTACTGAAGGTGTAATGATTTATGATCTGGAATTGCTTCTGTTTATTTGATATCAGTTGATGTTATTTTGTATTTTTTTTTATATCTTAATAAAGGGCTCCTTTAAATTAAAAAAAAAAAGAAATGTTTATAAGCTCACATCCATTGTGGAGGTATTTGCAAGTGTGGGGCTCGCTAAAATGTGTTTTCTACTTTCAAAGCACATGCATTATTTTAGCCTGAAGAAAGCACCCACATAAATAACAGGTGAAATCATCTTCAGGAATGTTTCTGTTCGGGGATTTTCAAAGTGAAAGTAACCATGCACTTTCACTTTCAAACTGGTGAGTTTGCAACAAATGTGGGCAGTTTGAAATCACCCTCTAATGGTTTGGGTGCAATGCTATACATTAGGAGGAGAAGATTCAAATCTAATGTTAAAGTTTCTCTTTCCTTTCCAGCGACTATTTTCCCTGCACTGGATAACTTGAAGGATGTTTCCTTAAAGGATGTTCTGTTGGCTATTGATAAGAGTTGAAAAATCTTTGCAAGATAATCTTTAAAAGTTTGGTACATTTACAGAAGCAGTGGCCAAATTTAATGATCACAAACTGTTAATTTAAAGCAATGGCTTGAAAAAGCTGAGAAGCAGATAGGCAGTCAGGCTATCTTTAACTGTTGAAGAAATTACTATCTATGCATCTTCAATTGGAATACAATGAGGGCCCCAGAACCTAAGACTTTTAAATTTTCCTGTGACACTTTTTCCAACGCCATTAGAGCTCTTCAAATTATACATGAAGGGCATATTTACAGCTTGCTTATGATGAGTCAATGGTTGCTAAGCTTTATTACCTGCCTACAGGATCTAGAAAGGTCAATGATTAGGAAGTGGGCTTGTGATGTTATAAATTTACCAGATAGTCTGGACATACTCAGGTTTCTAGAATCTTCACAAGAATCTATTCTTAAGACAGAGACCTTGTTGGTATCTTTTCAGAAGGAAGAGTATCTATTTTGAAAGCTTAATTTTCCTAAGAAAAACATTCTGCTTTTTGATATGAAATCCCCACATGTACCCAGAACTATCTTATATTGTTTTCTTGTTATTTCACTATTATGCTTATCATTATCATGTAACCAAAAATCCTTCTGTAATACCAATAGTCTCTTCTCATTTCCACTATTCATGATGTATTGTAAGCCACATTGAGCCTGCAAAGAGGTGGGGAAATGTGGGATACAAATGCAACAAATAAATAAATAAATGTTATGATTTTTCCTGCCATTTGCCAGATCAACCCAGTTGTGTCAAAGGGCTTTCCTGCAGCTAAGACCTCGTGTCTTGGCTCTAGAAGCCTCTTTTTTTCTTGAAATTCCCATGTCAATGCCAGGTTACATCCATTCACTTGGAGAATTTCTTGTTTGAAACAGGGAAGATTTGAAATTTGAGGTTTATTGGTTAGTTGGTGAAGGCTGTAATGCAGGTTGACAAGAGTTATCTTTATTTGTTTCTCAGGCCTGCTATTAATAAAGGGTTCAGTATATTAGGTTCGATGTGTGTAGTGTCTGGTTCTCCGTGAAGTGAACTTGGATGCTAAATACTATTTTAGGTTATTTACTGATTCTTTTTCCTACTGGCATATTTCTGTTTATGTTTTGGACTGTAACATAACAAAAAGTTTTCAATTTAAATAAATAAAGAGAAGATTCAAAATGATTTATGTGGATAAAAAATGTTTCACCTGTGTCAAATCAGCTGTCTTATAATCACCCACTCTCAGAATTTTAGTCATTATAGTTGCTTAGAGAACTGCCCGAGGGTATACAGCAGGGGTGTAGCTACGGGGGACCACAGGGGCCTGGGCCCCCACAAATATCACCTGGGCCCCTGGTTTGGTTGGTGTGCACAGGAGGAGCAAGAAGAAAGAAGAGCAGGGGGCAGGCAGTGAATGCGGCTGCGCAGGAGACCGGCGCTGAAGAAGGCTTCAGCTGGCGGGGGTTGGGGACCCCCGCCAGCAAAGGTGTTTGTGAGGGGAAGCGGCAAGGAGGCGAGGCGGTGTGGGGGGGGGGCACTCAAAATGTGTCCCCCAAACTCGGGCTCTGGCCCCCTCCCACTGTGAGGTCTGGCTACGCCCCTGGTATACAGACAAACATTCACAGCATGTACTTTACACGGTATCGGGACAATTCTATAGGTGGGTGCCACAATGCTGCACGGAGTGCACTTATTCTATAATGGCATGTGGGTACCCAGATTGTGTTCTAGAATACTAGCATAACTCAGTACTGGCATGCCTTACATTTTAGGTACCTGCAGTTATATCAGCCATAGAGCTGGTACAACTGTGGACACCTAAATATGGCAAGAGTGTGCATAACATGCAGTATTCTGTAAGTTACGTACATCACTGGGAGCCCCACCCACACCTTCCCAAGCTCCACCGCAGTATGCCTCCTTAAAATACATACTAAAGTATTTCCGTGCATCCTTAAGGAATAGCGCTTAAGGTGCTAACAGGCATTAAATGCTACTTTTTGGTGCATATACACTCACAATGGGTAAGTAACCGCAGACACCTAGTTATAGAATTGGTCTTTACATGTAGGTGCTTTTTTTGGGGAGGGGTGGAGAGTCTAGTTTGAGTGGAGCTGGGGCAGAGTTCCAAGATTATGTTTACTGTTTTACTGCTAAACATACGTTTATGTATTTTTCTGAATGTACTGTTGTAATACCGTTCAGATCACTTTTGGCCAGATGTGCAATAATCTCTGAATTTGTGGAAATAAATGGTTTTCTCTGCTGCTTCTCCCTCTGGAGTGGGAGGTTTTAACAGTCAGTTTGGTCTCTGTAAGACAGCTTTCACCGAAGTGCAAGACCCACCCCTTTCACACAGAAAGGATGAGGAGCACTGAGCCCATCTCGGCTTTTTTACACCAGCCCCCAACTTGCCACAATAAAGGCTAGTCAAGTATTGGGCATGATTAGCAGTTGCAAGAATTGAAACCCAGTTCTCCAGCATGAAAATGACATACTTGGTCAAAATCGGAGCATCTCACATTTTTTGAACTTACGTTGACCTGTAGAGATCAAAGCGGCCTTTGTCCTGTATGTGGAACATCAGATCTCCCCCGTTCAGAAACTCCATAACAAAGAACAAATGCTCCTATTCACAAGAGAAAGCAGAACTGTGTTGCTCAGATACCGTAGCTAGGAAGACAGTCCACAGTTCCAAACTGGTGCAGATGGGAGATTATGAGAAATGTCTCACCCGGGCCCACCACCAGCAAGTGGGGGACCCAGAGCAACCAGCTCTACCCATTGGTCCAAACAGGCTCAGGAAGGGATGAGTTTGTCTCTCTCATCCTTAGAAGAGGCTTGTATTACAATATCCTAGACAACATGTAACCATCTCTCTGACCTCAAGTGCAACTTTCTTTTAAGTAGTCACCTTACTTTCTAACTCCTCTTACACTCTTACTTATCTATGGGGTATGCTTACTAAGGTGCATTAGCATTTTTAACGCACCTTTAAAGTTAAGGTGCATTAAACGCTAACGCGCCTATACATTTCTATGGGCTTGTGTTTAATGCACGTTAACCATTAACGCGCCTTAACCACGCTAACGCACCTTTAGTGCACCTTAGTAAACATAGGCGTATATTTTCCATCTTTGCTTATACCCTTCGCCGTCTATTAAATGTTCTACTGCATATTGTGTTGAAATTTATTAGGATTTAATTACCGCTTTTTTGAAGGAATTCACTCAAGGCGGTATACATTGTTAAGTAGTATACTATACTTTGTATTGTTATTTGAATATTTTTACTGCTGTAATTGTCTATTGCTTATGTTTGATTTATTCTTACCGTACACTGCCTTGAGTGAATTCTTTCAAAAAAGTGTTAAATAGATCCTAATTACAAAAAAAATAAGCATGGCTCAACTGATGACTGGTCTCCTCTTTCACACAATGGACAACATGTTCCCACTTGACAAGAGTAAAGATTCTTTTCAAAAGCGGGAGGTGGGGTGTTACAGAAAGACTCTGAATGGGTTTACACAGCACAACGGTGAGCGGTTCTGTTCTCGAGGACCACAGACAGGTGTGTGTTTTCAGAATAACCGGAGTGAATACTCAGCAGCTATTTTTTTGCAGGCATTTGGTCTAAGGATGAAGTTTATTTTCCTAGCTCGGTTAACTTAAAACTCCTTCCTTTTGTGGTTCGCAAAGAGCAGAGTGGAGAAACTCTGGTACAGGAAAAGAACACTCTTCAGTTTTAGCTCAATAATCAAATCTGCCTCAAGTCAGTGATATTAGTCTGATTCCCGGGGGGGGGGGGGGGGGGGGGGGGGGGGGGGGGGGGAGACACACACAGAAGAAAACTCCCCATCATAAATGGCATTAATTATATCCTGATTGGTACTGGCAGTGAGTCCCGAGATCTCCACTTGAACAATTGATTGCTCCAATAAGAGTTGAACACTCAAAACACACCGTGCTGTGGCACCAGAAGTGCAATTTTTTCCCATCATTTAGATTTCTTTATAGTAATAAAAGGGAAGATGGGTACCTTGGTCTGAAAAGTGCAGTAGACATGTGTAAGAAATGGATTCTCCCATGCAAGAGCAAGGACGCGCTTCTCCACCATGGTACATTCCACATCGTCATCAATCAACACCACATCCTTTTTCAGAGCTTTCACAGCAAAATATTCATTCTTCCCTTTCAGTTCCGCAAGTAGTACCTGTGGGGATAAAAGCAGTCACAGGTCAGGTGGGAAGCTAGTTCTACGAGACAGCGTCTAATAATGAAAACGTTCATGTTCAAAGGTTTGTCCAGGTGACTTTGGGGGTTAGCCCAACAAACCCTGAGCTTTGAAATCCACCAGTCCCCAACCTGATGGGTACATTTTGTCTAGCCAAATTGTAGTCTGGGTATTGTTTAACTCTGGCTAATAAGCACCGATATTGAGCACAGGCCTACTCAAAATAGACAGTACTAGCTGTCCTAAATTTAACCAACTTTGCCTGGTGAACTTTAGTCTGGATACTTCACTTGACTGTATTTGGGCTGAATATCCAAAGTTGTCCAATTGACTTTATTCAGTGACCACTGGCGGAAAATCAGAATCAGAGAAGGTAATTCTATAACAAGGTGTCTTCATTTAAGCACCCAAATAGGAGCATTTATTCTGTAACAGCATCTGGGCACCTCCATTCCATTATAGAATACCAGCGAAACCTGCGCTGGTACTCCTAAATATAGGTGCGACTATTTACCACGGATCAATGGCAGATGTAAATGAGTGTGCCGAAGTGCGGCAAGCGTCACAAGTAACTTGTAGAATTCTGTCAGCTATGTACATAAGTTGGACACCCCCCCTTGCCTTTCCCAAGCTCTGCCCACATGTACACCCCCTTGCAGTTTACACACGCCTTTACACAAATCACACATAACTGCACGCAACCCGCTATTTATTTATTTAAAAATCTTCTATTTCAACGTTCTGTACCTGAATCTCAAAAGTTATATTTACTGGACCTGGATGATGACCTCGAACTGCCTAGTGAGGAGCAGGTATTATTTGTAAGAAAATCCTGTTTGATGGCGAAATGTTGCATCTTGTTGCTGTGGACTCATTCTGAACCTCCATCTCTGTCACTTTGGAGGAATCAAATGCATTATCTGCTCCGCATGGAACGCTTATCAGTTCTGGGCGCCAACCACAAGAAGGTTGATTTCTTTATTAAAGTGTGGACTCCATTTCTGGACTTATTGACAGGAAAGTGGTTCCCAGCTCCAAATACTAACATTGAAACGCACTTAAAAGTCCACTAAGCAGTCTAAGATGCTTGTGTTTTTTATTGTGTTATACTGCTTAGTAGTTTCTTTCTTGGCCTCACTGTTACTCGCTGGAAGGGGAGGGAGGGGAAGGAGTTATTCTTAATCCTTGTTAATTTTCTTTGGTGATCACTTGCATTCGTACTTTGTTTAAAACCTAATAAAGATGATTTCATAAAAGCCTCTATTCTGCTTAATCTATAGCTCTTATTAGATCACGTAAGTATATGCATAATTTAAAAACAGACAGAATTGCGTTTTAAGGAAATTATTTTAATTTTTGACCTGGCAGTGTCCTTCTCTTCCTTTCTACTTCCAGCTCGGTCAGACCCAGGGCTGAAATTTGGCACCATCAGTCTTATCTGCAAATACGTGGGGATTTTTTTTTCTGGCTCTTTTAATATCCCCTCCCAACTTAGTTTACATCTGTCATTGCAGTGGCAGCTCTCAGCCTGAGCCCCTGCACCAGGGCTCCTTTTGGTCCTGCAATAATGAGATCTAATTCCAGCCACTAGGTGTCATCATTGTGCAACACTAGGCGACATTCTTCCCCCAAGCAGCTGTAAACATGGCTTCCACAGAATCTGCTGTTGCTCAGGGAGCTATTACAGTGCCACAGCGCTGGCCGAAGCAGGCCCGTGCCAAGGGTCTATGCCGCCCCCCCCCCCCCCCCCCCCCGCAGATGAACTGTTGGCCCCCCCCCCCCGCAGAAGAACAGTTGGCACGCGTGCGCCCCTCTCCCCCCCCCCCCGTGAAGATGATCGCTGCGCGCCCTGGGGGCCTTTAAATCTTTTACTTGCAGTCGCAGCAGCGTCTGTGAAAGCGGAGCGCTGCCGACGTCTCCCTTCCCTTCGCGCTCTTGGTTCCCTCAGTGTCCGCCTTCTTCTGACGTCAGAAGAAGGTGGGACACTGAGGGAACCAACGAGTGCAAGGGAAGGGAGACGTCAGCAGCGCTCCGTTTTCACAGACGCTGCTGCGACGGCAAGTAAAAGATTTAAAGGCCTCGGCGGCGCGGGTAAGCACTGCGGCGGCGCCCTCCAGAGCTGCTTACCCCGCTTACCGCATCGGCACGGCCCTGGGCCGAACAGCAGAAAGGTATAAAATAAAGGCATTTCACAATGTCCCCTTGCTGTAGAATAGCAATTAATGCAAAAAGGATAAAATCCAAGTCAGCATCCATGACTCTTGAATGCCGGTGAAATTCTTTAAAATTTGCATAATTATAAATGGTGAGACTACAAATAGACGTGGGCTTGATTCAGGAAACTCACCTGAAAACAAAATATGAAAAACTATGCAAACATAGGCAATACCCGATTATCTACTTTGCGTCCAGCAGGGATAACACGAAAAGCAAAGGGGTGCTAGTGATGTTTCGAGGGAATAAAACTTGGGGGATAAAAAAAGTGATAAAAGATAAACAAGGGCGATATTTACTGATAATTTTTGAATTAGCAGGCCAGACTTATACACTAGTAAACATATATGGGCCCAATACGCAACATTCGGAATTTTTTGCAGAGCTTGACCTCATGTTGTGTGGGAATATAGAAGGAGCCTTATTAATGGGAGGTGATTTTAATCTAACACTGAACCCGAATTTAGATAACTCAGCGACCACTACACACTATGCTAAGCAGGATAGACGAAATTTTCAGGATTTCCTTACACGCTGGCAATTAATAGACTATTGGCGTAAAGATAATCCTACTGCACGTACATACACCTTCTATTCAACAGTACACCATACGTCCTCTAGGATAGATATGTGGTTAGGGGATGCCTCCCTACTAGGGCGAGCTGAAACTCCACAGATCATTCCACATACCTGGTCAGACCACTCGCCGGTCATTCTACACATTAGGGGAGTAGGACCCAGAAAATCGAGACCTCCCTGGCGAATGGATGATGCACTACTATCGGACGCAAATAATGTAACACAAATAGAACAATCTCTTAAAGAATATATATCTATTAATGATAATGGAGAAGTTTCCCCAATCACCCTATGGGAAAGCCTTAAGGCTGTGACTAGGGGCTACCTTATAGCATTAAAATCACGGGTATGGAAAGCTCGCTGTACACAGGAGAATAATATTCGCCAGCAATTGGCAGAGGTTGAGGCACTATTGCAAAAGGGAGAACCCACAGATCTCACAGCCCTTAAG
The DNA here is from genome assembly GCF_901765095.1 of Microcaecilia unicolor. Classification (NCBI taxonomy): domain Eukaryota; kingdom Metazoa; phylum Chordata; class Amphibia; order Gymnophiona; family Siphonopidae; genus Microcaecilia; species Microcaecilia unicolor. The sequence goes on from NC_044036.1 coordinate 174,108,255, forward strand.
ATGCAAGCACATGACCTGCGTTCGCAGTTGCATGATTTGGAATTAGCGGATATAAATGAGCAATTACAGCGAGTGCACCAGATACACTTTGAATTTGGTAACAAGCCAAGCAAATTGCTAGCCCATAAATTAAAACAACAGATAACAAGAACTGGAGTAGAAGGGTTACGAGATGAAGGGGGAAATATACATTCTGATCAAAATTTTTTGGAAGAGGCCTTTAGGGGATTTTATAAAAAACTATACAAACCAGAAAAAACACAGAGCCCAGAGGAGGTAGACAACTACTTAGAGGAAATAGAACTTCCAGTGCTTCCAACAGAAGCGGACCAAGCTCTAGGCAGTCCTATCACATTGGAAGAGATAGAGCAGACGATTAAAGGATGGGTGCCTAATAAAGCACCAGGGCCCGATGGGTTCACTAACAAATTTTATAGGTGCTTTGGACAGATATTAGCACCCATCTTAACAAGAGTTTTCAACTCCATAAATGAGGTCACTGGCTTACCACCAACCTGGAACTTGGCGACTATAACAGTAATTCCAAAACCGGGCAAAGATCCTCTTGCATGTAGTTCGTACAGGCCTATCTCATTACTAGGGGTAGATTATAAGATATTTACTAAGATTTTAGCCACTAGACTGCAGAAATATCTCCCCACACTAATACATGAAGACCAAGCAGGCTTTGTGCAGAACCGCCAAACCTTTGATAACATAAGGAGAACTCTGCAGGTAATTCAAGGGGCACAGCTTACAAACTCCCCAATGTGTATACTTTCCCTGGATGCCGAAAAGGCCTTTGATCGTGTTAGCTGGCCCTTTCTTTTTGCAGCACTAAAGAAGGCGGGTATTGAAGGGAGGTTTGCGGAATGGCTAAAAACTATATATAGACACCCGAGGGCAGGGGTACGCGTTAATGGGATTATATCTCGACCATTCTCTCTCCACAGGGGCACCAGACAGGGCTGTGCACTGTCACCATTGCTGTTTGCTCTGGTTATGGAGCCCTTAGCAGCCAGAATCAGGGCAAACGACGGAATACGGGGTCTACGAGGAGGGGGGATTGAAACTAAAATACTTCTGTTTGCGGATGACATTTTACTGCTCCTCAAGGATCCCATATTAGCTTTTCCATTGATTGGCGAGGAAATACAAAATTACGGAGATGTATCAGGCTTTAAAATAAACTTTGACAAATCAGAGGCACTGGACATAAACATAAAAGATACACAATTAGATCAACTGAAGGCCCAATTTCCATACAGATGGGCACAGAAACAGGTCAAATATTTGGGGGTGAATATACCTCGAAATATAGAGGAAATTTACAAAAGTAATTTCCCGCCAAAAGCAATAGAACTGTTTCGGGAGTTGGAAAAATGGGAGGGCCTAACATTATCTTGGGTAGGAAGGATTAGCGCTATCAAAATGATGATTCTACCAAAACTTCTGTATCTATTTATGGCCTTACCAATTGATATTCCTGAAGATTTCTTTCGGGGTCTGCAAAGAAAAATATTTTCCTTTATCTGGAGGAAGAGACCACCCCGGGTTAGAAGGGAGGTGTTATGCCAATTAAAAGATAAGGGGGGGATGGGAGTTCCAGCATTCCGTGAATATTATCAGGCGGCCCATTTAAGAATCTTAGCGATCTGGATGCAAAATAAGGGAAAGATATGGGAACGCATTGAACAGAGTTGGCTGGAACCATTTCCACTTAGGGCTATACCTTGGCTACAAAAGCAACAACTGAAAAGGGTACTAAAAGACAGTCCTCCCCTGATTCGATGTCCACTGAATACATGGTACAAGATTAGGGAGAAATTCTTCTCGGAGAGGAAGTACTTTAAACATGCATTCCTTAGATTCACACCTCAGTTTGGACCGGGAGCAATTGATAAAACGTACGAGGAGTGGGAGGTCATGGGATTATGTACACTGGGTCAAATGTCCGAAGAGGGGCAGATTCCTTCTTTCCGGGTACTGCACCGGGAACATGGGCTCTCACCTCTCCAAGTGTTTCAATACTATCAGGTACGAGATTTTATCTGCCGGGACGCAGGGGAGGAGTTGAGCTTAGCTGAAACAATGCTAGAAAAGGGGATGGTGGGCGGAGGGGAACGAGGTTGTATCTCAAGGATATATAAGGCCCTGCTTGCCTGGTCCCAGCCAGTAGAATACTACACAAGAAAATGGGAATTGGCAATGGGTGCACCCCTTGAACCTAAACAATGGGCACAGGCCTTTAAATCTCTCCTGAGAGTATCAATTTCCAGTTCATTAATCGAAAACGGACATAAGATTCTATATAGTTGGTACTACACTCCCAGCCGCTTGGCAACCATATATCGTTCAGGTTCAGCTTTGTGTTGGCGGCAATGCGGAGAGGTAGGAGATATGTACCACATATGGTGGGCGTGTAATCAGGCACAAAAATATTGGGGAAAGATAGGGGATTTTATTAACCAGGTAACAGGGACACAATACCCAATGACACCATATACATGTCTACTACACCTCAAGCCGCCAGGATTCAAAAACCACATTCACAGGTTTGCTACACAGGTGTTTGCATCCGGAAAAATGGTCCTGGCGGCATGGTGGAAACAATCACACTTACCAGATCTGTCCGTGGTTATAAATAAATTAAGGTCCATTCAATTGATGTCTAAGCTTACAGCAATACGTACTGGGCAAATCGCCCAATATCATAAGATATGGGACTCGTATATCACATGGGCCTCCAAGCATATAGCGACAGTTCCGATACACACACAGACATAGGGTTGGGGGGGAAGGGGAGGGAAGGGGGGAAATAAGTTTATGGTTTATTAAGAGACAATAGCTGACGCTGTTAGATACTCTTTATTTTCAATGTTTCTGTACAATATGCAAAGTTATTACAACACAAAATGGTTCTGTATGTTATGAACATTGAAGTTGGTTGATATTGAAAAATGTATAAATAAACAATATAAAAAAAAAAAAAAATTTGCATAATTATTCCATTCTAAAATATGCACATTTTAAACGCTGCTTGGTATTCAAGAGTACTATATATGCACGCATTTACTGCTCATTCTGAAAGGTTTATGAGTCTTTTGGTCAGACTGGAAGACGGTTGGAGACAAGGTTCATCTATCACATTAAACACAGGTGAAACAACCTTATTTATTTATTTTTTTAACCATGTTTAAAATGGTTCATGGGTAATGCCGATGTGTAATTGTAGTTAGCGATTTTAGGTCAGTTCCCAACTGGATAGTTCCCACCCACCAATTCCCACCTGGACAATTTCCGATGTGCCAATTCCCACCACACCAGGAAGGACAATTCCCACCCATAACTTAAAAACAAAACAAATTACTAGGACAATTAATCTCCACAACCCCCTTTTACACATCCCTTTCCCCATCTAGACATGCAGTTCATTTGGGGGGGGGGGGGGGTAAAGCCCCCCCACACTCCCCCTACTGCACCCTGCCTACATCTAAATAAAAAAACAGATTTTAAATGCTCCTATGTAAGTAACTAAATAGATAGATAGATAGATAGACAGATAGATAGATAGATAAACTCTGAATTTTGCCCACAACACGTTCAAGGTGTCCCCATAATAACCAGTTTCTCAAAACTGAATAAACTTCCTTGAATGTGCAGCAGTGAGACGAGAGTCACAGGGCAGCTACCAAGCCAGGAAAGGGAAGCGCTGCGGGAGCTGCTGCTTGCTGTCTTTGCTCAGCTTGCTTGTGGCGGAGGGAAGACAGCGAGGAGAGGCGTGCAAGAGGGAGGGAGAGAGAGAGACACACAAGGGAAGGTAAACCACCTGCCAGTACCAAAAGAGCTGCGGAAGCTGTTGGAGCCGCTGCTTGCTCGTGGCGGCAGGGAGACAGCGAGGAGAAGTGCGCGACACATATCCAGCACGCACTGTGAAGACGCATGGGATGCACTATTGGGACACACCAACAGAGCGTCCACGACACCGTGACTTCATTGAAGGAAAAATTCAAGGGTAAAAAAATCCAAACAAACAAAAAAAAAAAACAAGAGGTTACCGGTGGGTGGTCCTGGTTAGGAATTATCCCCCTCAAGTGGAAATTGTCCGGGGGGGGGGAATCGTCCTAGATGGAAACTGTCTGGGGGGGGGGGGGGGTTGAATTGGTGGGTGGGAACTCGCATGTTGCATGGTGCACTTAGGCGTATCCATTTAAGCCTGCCATGACCTGGTGTAAATGGCTGCACCTAAATTTAGGCATACCAGTGCAGGTTTACATTAGTATTCTATAACAGAATTGGGGTGTGGATGCCATTATAGAATAGTACTCCCTGGACAGATCGGGGTGTCTAAATAGAGGTGCCTAATTATAGAATTGCCCCATTTTTCAACCCCTAGCATTATTGATTCCTACACCCCAACCCTTGCTGCTGGATGGGAGCCCACAGTAGCATCTTGGTGGCTCAGCCCTGTTTGCCACAGCCTGTGTCACAGAAGTGAAAGATGCAAAGGCTGAAAGTAGATTGATACCACCAAGAACTTAGTACATAAGAGTAGCCATACTGGGTCAGACCAATGGTCCATCTAGCCCAGTATCCTGTTTTCCAAACAGTGGCCAAGCCAGGTCACAAGTACCTGGCAGAAACCCAAAACATGGCAACACTCCATACTAGCAAAAATAACTTCCCCATTACTGTGTGGATTAACAGGAGCGCAAAACCCTAACTCCCACAATGTGACACACAACTATACCACCTAACAGGGTACAACAGAGGGTGATGAGAAGCAGATCTATTTGAACACTTAGGGGGGGGGGGGGTGCATTTTATATATGGCGCCAACAAAAACGTGCTTAGTGCTATTCTGTAAACCTCACCTAAAGTTAGGCGTGGTTTATAGAATACACGTAGCGCCCATACCAGAGATTAAAATTTAGGCATGGACATTTATGCCAACTAAAACCTGGTGTAAATGCACATACCTAACTTACGTGTGGATTGGGCATATTCTATAACAGTGCATGTAAATTTTAGGAACTCCCACAACCCGCCCACGGCCATGCCCCCTTGAGATCCACACGCTAGAATTTACATGCAGCACTTTTCAGAATGTGCTTAGAAAGTTGTGTGTGTAAATTTCTAATTAGTGCTGATAAATTGCTTGTTATTGACCAATCACCAGCGCCAATTGTCTTGTTAATCAGTTAAGATGCGCACGCAGATTTGACTGCACTGCCAAATTTGCATGCACAACTTTAGTCACCACATATAGAATTCCCTCCTTGGTGGGCCAGAGAACTTTTCTGCCCCTGGAATTTTGCCACCCTAGGGCACAGAACTCGCCCCAAGCTCTGCTCTTTGGGTTTGTCACGTACCTTTCCGAAGCTGCCCTTGCCAAGCACCTTGTGAAAGACAAAGTTTTCGACGGCGACCCGGCTGCTTATGCTATATATTCGAACAGGTGGTCTGGGTGTGCTTCCTTCCCACAGTTTACCATATTGATTGTCTGCTAAAAGGAATAATTACATTAATTTGTTTCCTGTTTGGATTAGAGAAGCCTTAGGGGTTAGTTATCAACATGGGCTACCATTAAAGATGTGTTAGTTTACCACACGTTGTGCAATTTTAGCACAGGGTCTCATTGCATAAAATGGGGGCCCTGTGTGAAACCAATGCAACTTGTGGTAAAATAACTCGTCTTAAAGGTAGCCCATGTTGATAAATTCCTTCCTTAATGACTTAAGAGACAGCTCTGATGCAGAACTTCAGGGCACACTGGGAGTGTCAGCGACATGGTCCCTTTTCGGGCTTTTAGGACACCTAAAGATATATATTATTCACATATGACTGAAAGAATTGTCCAGTTATAATAAAATCCATGGGCCCAATATTCAAGAAAAGCTAAGCACCTAAATATGTGCCCAATTTTCAGCCAAACTCATGAGGCTAAGTTTTCAGCTGAAAATTCATCTCAGTTTAGGAGCTTAAAAAGTTATGCTGATAGATTTAGCCATATTACTGGCAGGCCTAGTTTTCGAGTCTAGGACTGAAAATCAATGCTAAACTCCTAACTTCTTTTTCCTGTCCCAAATCTGCCCTGGCTGCCACCTATTTTTTATGCTCCTAAATTTAGGAGTTTAGTGAAATTTTGAGGGCAAATTTAGGCATTTAGCGGGAGATTCTATATATAGCGACTAAAAAAAAAAAAAACCAGTGCAGAAATCAGTGCCGACTAAGTGTATTCTTTAAACAGCGCCTATATTTATGCACGGTTTATAGAATACGCCTAAAACTATGTGCATCCATTTACACCAATGAAAATGTGGTGTAAATCCCAGCATATGGATTTAGGCGCACTAGGCCACATTCTATAACTACGCATGTAAATGTTGGAACACCCATGAAACATTCACTTCCCTGTCCATAACCATGCCCCTTTTTGCCTGCGCACGTTTGAAGTTTGGCGCACTTCGTTACAGAATACAGTTAGTGAATTCTGCATGTAAATTCTAATTAGTGCTCATTACTGCTCGTTAAATACTGTTATCAGGGCTCATTAGCTTCTTAAGGGCCCGCTTTCCTAAGCTGCGCTAGAGGCATGCTAGTGTTTTTAGCGTGCACTACATGCTAGAGCCACCCATAGGAATATATGAGTATCTCTAGTGGTTAACGCATGCTAATTTTTAGCACACGCTAAAAACGCTAGTGCACCTTAGTAAACAGGGCCCTAAGCTTGTTAAATTACGCATGTTGTTATAGAATCCATTTGGATTTCGGCGTGGATCTCTAGGCGCGCTATACAGAAACTTGGGGTTAGTCCCAGTAAATTTTCAGAGGTCAATTTTGGAGCATAACTCTCAAAATCAGAAGCATAAATCCTCTGAATATTGAGCCCCATATATATAAAATGCCAACAAGCTGCCCCTCCTTCTACCCATTGCAAGGCAAGTAAAAACCCTTCAGGCAGGCTCCAAAAGAGCCACTGCCACCAGCTCAGATTATAACTGTGCCTGGTTGTAGAAGGAACTAAATGATGGTATCTGATCAAACTACAGGCTGGATTCACTAAACATTTCTCCAATAGACACAAAATATATCCTCAGAGTTTCAGAACTGTATATAACAATTTAATATACAATTACTGGGGATTTCATCTTTGACCTCCACCAAGTCCCATTTAACTACAGCCCCTATGATATTCATGTTACTGATCATGAGTCTTCACTTTGCTTCCTTTGAAATGTAGAGCAGTGGGTCTCATCGACCAGTAGGCATTTAATTCTGTAAGCACCACTATCCGTCTATATACAAATTGTCTGTTATATTTTATTAAATCAATACTTGGGCAGTTACTCAATACATATTGTACAATATGGTGCTTTTATTTTGGTTAATTCTACCTCGTTTGTAATTCTCTTCATGATTTTTTAGTTACCACATGATATTATCAAAGTTGTTTCCTTATGTACCATTAAAATAATATATTCTTGTAGCTTTATGATGTATGTACTTAAATCAGAATGTGGGGTTTTTATCCCTTACTCATTTAATCATCTTTTCTTTGGAGAAGTTATCTTAGTCCCCTCTTAGAACACCAATATGAATCCTTGTATTATGATTTTTATTACTTTAATGATACATATGTTATATATAATCATTATCTACTAATTATGCTCCAATATGTTTTTGGATACTGTACATAATGAGATTATATACTCTTATGCCATTTATTTTAAGTCCATTTTCTCTGGCTATTATATATGTTTAGTTTTTTAATGTTTATATTCTTACTTCATTTTATATTTACATTATAACTGGTTACATTATACATTTAGTATTTTATTATTTGTTGGTTTTACATGTTCTTTTTTTTATATATTCTTTTAGACTCCTGAGGCAGGCCTGTGGCTGAAACACAGATCTGTGTCGAGTCTGTAATAAAACATTTTTTTTATTTGATCCAGCTGTCTCAGTCTCTTACGTTATTGGTCCATTTCCCACTTTTCTTCATACTCCCTTTATTCCGTGGGATTCTGTTGTCCATCCACCCAGGTGGATTTTCCTTTCTTGTTATAGTTATAGAGCAGTGGGTCCCAAACATGTCCTGGGTGGCCTTCGGCCAGTCAGGTTTTCAGGATAACTGCCAAAAATCTGCATAAGAGAAATCTGCATTTATCCCCTGATTCTATACAAGCCCGCCAAAACTTTTGTGTGCAAATTTGGGCATGCACCCAATTTAACTGAATATTGAGCTAATTAGTGCCAATAATAGGCTTAACAAGCAATTATTGGCACTAATTAGATTTGCGTGCAATCTGAAAAAGGGGTTTGGAAATGGGTGGGTCATGGGCGTAATGTGGGTGTTCCTAAAATTAACGTGTGTAGTTACAGAATTAGAGGGATACACGTCTAATTTAGGTGCGTACATTTGCACCTCATTTCAACTGCTGCAAATGGCCACGCTTAAAGTTAGGTGCGAGTCCACAGCGTAAGCGCTAATCTATAAACCGTGAACTTTTAAGCACGGTTTATAGAACAGTGCTTTTTTGGCGCCATATATAGAATCTAACCCATAAATGGAGGCAGCACATGAAATCTCTCATTAATACTCATTGTGATATCCTGAAAACACGACTGGCTGGGGTCCCTAAGGACACATTTGGGAACCACTGCCTTAGACTATTTGTTATTTCAGATAACTTTATGTGAGTTTAGAGCATCTGTATTTTTTTTGTTTAATATGCCTATGTTATTAAGCAATTAAGAATTATAAATACAAAACCAAGTAAAATTCAGCTTTTTTTCTTCATAATGTATGTCGGATGTAGCCACTCTCAGTAATGAAGTCAACGGCAAACACTGACTCCACCCCTGTGAGCTGCGGGGCAAAACAAATGCTCAAAACAAGAAATATCTTCGATGCGCAATGAGGTCGGTTCATGTATTTTACTGCCACTTATTTCTGGTACTTGTTTAAATAATGTCTAAATCTCTTTAGAGGGGCCCCAGGCACCTGAAATTGCTTGTCAGGTACTCAGCAGCAGTCGAAGAAAGCCAGCTCTCACCTGTTGTGTCTATGCCCAAAGCTCCAGACTTCTTGGAGTTAAAGTCCTGGTAAATCCCCACATTTAGGTCGTCGGTTGAACCTGAATCAGATTTTCTGGTTGATGATTTCTACGTGCAAACAAAACAGGTGAAATTAGTAAAACATGAAGCTATCCAGTAACGTTCCACGCATAGCAAAGCAGTTTTGCTTGGCAAGCCTGGTTGATAAGCATTAGCTGAGGCACTGCTTTCTTACACATTTAATAGTAATATGAAATCTCTCACCCCCATTACACTGTATCTCTAAAATCAGAGAGAAGGGAGAGACAGCAGTGAATGACACATAAAAAGGAACATTTTACCTACAACAATGAGATCAGAATTGAGGCATCCAGATGGGAAAGTGCTCCATTACAGCAGTATTTTACACAAGGCTCTACTGAACGTTTTTGTAAAATACCTATACAGCAGGGATTCTCAACCCAGTCCTGAGGATACATCTAGCCAGTCAGATTTTCAGGACACCCGCAATGAATATGCATGAGAGAGATTCACACACAATGGAGGCAGAGTATGCAAATTTACCTCATGCATATTAGGCTAGATTCTATATATGGCACCTTAAAAATCGGTGCAAAAAACCCCAAAACATACCCTTAGGCATATTCTATAAACTATGTCTAAAGTTAGGCACAGTTTATAGAATACGCCTAGAGCCTTTCCTCGCGACTAAATTTAGTTGCAGGCACTTACACCAAGTAAAACTGGGTGTAAATGCCTACGCCTAAGTTAGGCGCGAAGCTTGTGTATTCTGTAACAGCGTGCACAGCTTTTAGAAATGCCCACAACCTGCCCATTCCACGCCCATGGCCATGCCCCCTTTTCCCAATCTGCGTCTTAAAATGTACGCGCATCACTTCACAGAATACACTTAGAAAGCTGTGTGCGTAAATTCTAATTATTGCCAATTAGTGTCAATTACTTGTTAAGTGGCAATTATCAGCACTGATTGGCTTGTTAAGATAATTAAGTTGAGTGTGCTAATCAGAATACGACTTGATTTGTGTTTGCCACTCAAGTTGCACTATATACAATCTGGGGGATTGTGGTTACCTTGAAAGCCAGACTGGCTTGAGAACCCCTGCTATATGGACATGTAGGAGTAAATGCGTATTTGACTGCACAGAGTGGAAGCAGCCATTTCACAAGGACATACATGAAAGAAATGAGTGTCATGAAGCCAGTAGCTTCCAGATGGGCACTTCTACATAGAAATGACGATTTCATAACTTCCCTGTGAAAGTGGTACTGCTCCTGTGTGTAGCTGTCCCATTTTACAAAACTTAGACATGTTAAGTGCAGCCCATTAAACAGTGAGGCCACAATTTCTATTTTTCTTCATTTTGACAGCAGAAATAAACAATGACAGATTAAGGAGAATGACCTTTTAGAAAGTCTGTCTGTCTGTGCCTCTTAGCTGGTATAAAACCTAAAGGGGAAATTCACCCCGAGCTCTGCTCTTTGGGCTGTTGCTTTGTAAAATGGGGAATACGCAAGCCCAAACCACGGCCCCTTGAAGTCCCCGCAGAGTGTAGGGCTCCACATAAAAATATCAGTTTTCTAAAATCGTCATTTACACTTATAGGCAATCTACTTGTGTAAACATGGAGATGCTTTTAAAATAACCCTTTGTGTGTAACTCACTGTTATCTGCTTGGACTTAACAATTTGATTATAGCTTGTGCCAACCTCTGATACTGGACTGGCAAATAAAAATGCCTGACCCACAAAGCATTTGGGGATTATTCTATAAAATAACAATTACACGTGAATACACGCTTATATGATTACAGAACTGGTCTATATGTGCAAGAATGGTGAAAATCCACCTACGTCTGTGGTTCCCAAACCTGGTCCTTGAGGCACCCCAGCCAGTCAGGTTTTCAGGATATTCACAATGAATATTCACGAGAGAGATTTGATTGCAGTGGAAACACTGCATTCAAATCTCTCTCATGAATATCCTGAAAACCTGACTGGCTGGGGTGCCTCCAGGACCAGGTTTGGGAACCACTGACCCAAATCCTATTCTGTAAATACCCTCATATTTTACATAGCCTGTATTTTACAGGTAGGCATACGCATGAAAGGGACTTGCATGCATGCAACTCTGGCATTTGGGTGCAAGCACTTATGTCAGCTCTATGACTGCTGCAAGTGCTCGTCTCTAAATTATAGGGGCACATTTTGGGAGGAATTTCTATAAATGGTGCTCAAAAATTGGCACCAGAAAAAAAACGGCATTGACCGCTCTTCTATAAAGGCACTCGGCGCTTAGAGACGATTCCCATGCCTAAAGTAGCGCGATGGAATTTACGCCAGCTAAAACCTGGTGTAAATGCCAGCGCCCAACTCATTACTCAGCTCCAATTACTCCTTATCAGTATCCTTTATGTAATACTTAAAGGGTATTAAGTATTACATAAAGGATATTGATAAGGAGTAATTGGAGCTGGGTAGTGATAAGGACTGATTTATGAGAAACCCCCTCCATTTAACATGATACTAATACTGTTTAAAGTAGATAGCGCCCAACTCATGGCATTTCATCGTGTAAATGGCATGATTCTATAACAATGTGTGCAACTTTTTGGAATGCCCATGCCCCTCCCCTGGCTACACCCTTTTCAGTTGCATGCAACAGGGTTTGGGCATAGGGTGCTACAGAATAGCGTGCAAGAAGATGCATGCACAAATTAGTGCCGATTAAGTGCAATTATTTGTTAAGGCTCATTAATTCATAGCTTATTTTCCAATGTAGTTGCGCATGCATCTTGACACCATGCCTAAATTTCAGCCTGTTAAACTAGTATTCTATAGACATCTACTTTCCTTCATAAAATTGGAACCACATGGGTGCCTTTTAGGTGCCTACCTATAGGTGTATTGAACCCTCGTACTGCTCATTAATGTGCCGATGGAAAGACCCAACAATGGAGTAAAGTAGTCAACAGGACATGTCTAAACACTCCAGGGAGAAAGTAGTAGTTATATTCAGTTGATTTCATAAAATTAAGTTACTCAGAGTCACTTAATTTTATGAAATCAACTGAATGTAACTACTACCATCTCCCTGGAGTGTTCGGAAGCGTCTTGTTGACCACATTACTCCATTGTTGGACTTGTTGTGTGCGTAGTGGTCCTTGTTCTTCCACTTTGGTGATTGATACTTCTACCAATGGAAAGTCGAACAGAAGTATGAGGTGAAACCACAATGGAGAAATGTAGAATATTTTCCTGGAATAATAATGGAGACAGAGCTAATGGAGGCTACTTTTGGGATGCACATGATTACTTACAAAATACTAGCACTTTCGCAGTAAGTGTACGTTTACGCGTGTAAGTGCTAGCGAGAAACTAAGCGCTATTCCATGAGGGTGTGCGTTTGTGGCATGGTGTGTAAATGTAAAGAAGGGGCATTCACATGGGCGGGGATCTCACTTTCACGTGTAACTTACAGAATACTGTAAGTTACACACATCTTTGACACAGTTTTGTGCCCACAGTTACACCTGGTCAGTCTACCTGCAGATACGTAAATGTTAGGCACACTGATACCAGGCTACGTTGATGAATCTGGGTGCCCAGATACCATTACAGAATAGACTCTCACTATATAGTATCAGAATTGCCCCCCTAATGGCCAAATTATTAGTGAAGTACAGACAGACACAGAGGGCCAAGACAGAGAGATGGCTCCGAAAAGTAGGCTCATAAGGGCTCTCCTCTCTTGCCTCTCACAGCGGTCTCAGTGAGTGCTATCCTGGTGCACCTGTCACATGACTGATGGATAGTTCCTTTTAGGTAATTTCTCTCAGCAACCACTGGCTCTTATGTCTTGCAAAATGCCTGTGACAATGGTCCTCTTATCATAACTAAATTATTGTCTAGCTGTGATTTCTTTATAGGTTGAGGCAGCAAGGGAATAGCCAGGTGGGAGCCTGAGCCCATCCAGCTGTGGTGGATACCACTGGAACAGCTGATGGGCATTCCCAAGCCCCACCAGCTGAAGACATCCTCAGTCCGAACCCCCATAGTAATCAGCAGTTGCGCTCCCAGTTGCAGAAATTGGCATCTCATACACAATCAGCTCTCACATGAGAACTGAGTGTGGATGGAGTGCCAGCATCAGCGGCTGGAAGTGGGATCGCTGACTGACACGATGTTCAGACAGCCCGGGGATTCAGGCTAAGAATGTCTTCAGCTGGTGGGCCTTAGGGTTCCTCACCAGCCAAGGTAGGGTTACCATATGTCTGGTTTTACCCGGACATGTTCGGGCAACTGGGCAGGCTGGCGGGCCTAATGGTGTCCTATCCTAGTCCCCTCCCTTACTCTACTGCCCTGGTGGTCTAGTGACCTCTTCGGGGCAGGAAAGAGCCCCCTCTTTCCTGCCAGAGTGCTGCCCTGCCTTGCATACTGTTCCCCATGCTAACGGTCCCGGCGCCGATTCAAAACGGCCTTTGAGAGTTGAAGCGAGGCAGCCATTTTGAATTGGCATCGGGACCGTCAGCAAGGGGAACAGTATGCAGGCGCTCCAGGCAGGAAAGAGGGGGGTGTGATGGGGGTGGGGTGCGTGAAAGGGGGCAGGGCATGTGCCCTCTTTTTTTTGGGGGGGGGGGGGGGGACCAAATATGGTACCCTAAGCCAAGGTAGTCATTTTTTAAGTTTTGGGAATGGGAGGGGAGCAGAAGGAAAATGCCTTGTGCCAACCCATTCCAGCCATTGGCCCACTCAAAAGTCACCTTCTGGTACAGTGTGGAAGGACAGCTAACTAGGCCTTATGGCTCAAAGGTGGTGATCATCACAGCTGTGTCTGGCTTCCTTATTCCCAAGATTCAAATCTTCTTCCTGTCCAGTGGCTGTGGAAACAGGAGATTGTCAAGTGCTGCCTGTGCCTTCAGTGACTAAGACACAGGGTCCCACAGGCAGTTATGCCACAGCCTATCTAAAACCTGGTCCAGTTCATCTTACCTGGCTAACTTGATTCAAAGCTTCGGCGAGCAGCTTCTGGTTGATCCCACACAGATTTGCAACTTTAGTCTGACACCTGTGGTGCACATTCATTCCACATTCTGGAGATGCAAAAACAAAAGGAGCTGTGAAATCTGGCTTGGTCTGCAAGTCTTGGAAAAATTTAAATGACAAAAAAAAAAAGGCCTAAGAACACTGTGGGGCTCATTTTCAAAGCACTTAGATTTACAAAATTCCATAGGTTACTATCGGGCTCATTTTCGAAAGAGGACGTCCATCTTCCGACATAAATCAGAAGATGGACGTCCTCACAGGGATGTCCAAATCGGTATAATTGAAACCCGATTTTGGACGTCTCCAACTGCAGTCTGTCACAAGGATGTCCAAATTTCAAGGGGGCATGTTGGAGCCGTAGTGAAGGCGGGAATTGGATGTGCCTGATACTTGGACGTCTTTGACCCATAATCTAAAAAAGCAAGGATGTCCCTGACAAACACTTGGACGTTTTCACCCGGATGTGTGTTTTTTTATTTTTACGAATAAGGCACAAAAAAGTGACCGAAATGACCAAATGATCTCCGGAGGGAATCGGGGATGACCTCCCATTACTCCCCCAGTGGTCACTAACCCCCTTCCACCTTCAAAAAACATCTTTCAAAATATTTCATGCCAGCCTCAGATGTCATACTCAGGTCCATGACAGCGCATGCAGGTCCCGGGAGCAGTTTTAGTGGGTACTGCAGTGCACTTCAGACAGGTGGACCCAGGCCTATACCCTCCCTACCTGTTACATTTGGGGAGGAAACAGCGAGCCCTCCAAAACCCACCACAAACCCACTGTACCCACATCTAGGTGCCCCTTCACCCGTAAGAGTTATTGTAGTGGTGTACAGTTGTGGGTAGTGGGTTTTCGGGGGTTTTGGGGGGCTCAGCACACAAGGTAAGGGAGCTATGCACCTGGGAGCAATTTATGAAGTCCACTGCAGTGCCCCCTAGGGTGCCTGGTTGGTGTCCTGGCATGTCAGGGGGACCAGTGCACTACAAATGCTGGTCCCTCCCATGTCCAAATGACCTGCATTTGGACGTTTTTGACATGGACGTCTTTGGTTTCGAAAATCGCCAAAAGTCAAAGACGTCCATCTCTAGGGACGTCTAAATCCAAGGACGTCCTTGGTATTTTCAAAATGAAAGATGGACATCCATCTTGTTTCAAAAATATGGTTTTCCCCGCCCTTGGATTTGGACGTTTTACAAGGATGTCCAAATTGCAACTTGGACGTTTCTTTCGAAAATGCCCCTCCACATATCTTTGAAAATACGCCTCTGTGTGACGTCAAATTATAAGGTTATATTTAGGCCACTTTTCGATTACAGACAGCTTTGCTGCTGGGAATGGCCCACTGGCCACAGCTTCTCCCCTCTAGGAAAACAACTAATATCAAGACTCCACTGGGCATGCTTAGGGAGTCCCTTTCAGTGCAAAGCTGGAGGAAAGCTCAGGGAAATTACGTCTCTCTTGTTTTATATTTAAATATACATTATATTCAAAAAGAGGAAAACTGGGGCTGATCTGGGGACTTAGAGGCAATGTATATGGAAACCCTGAATTTCAGTCCCAAGCTTCCCTTTGAAAATCAGCTTGCATGTACAACCGTCAAATACACACAAAGCTACCAAGAGACCTGAATGTTAACCCCTAAAAGTAAAAGTGTGACTAATACTTGTATAAACCTTAAACAACTTAGGGCCCCGTTTACTAAGCAGAGTTATAGATGCGTTAACATTTTAAACACGCGTTAACCTTGTAAGTGCCTACAATACCCCTATAGGCGCCTACACGGTTAGTGTGAGCTAAGTGTAGGCGCGCTAAAAACATTAACGCACCTTAGCAAACAGGCCCTTAGGCATGTTCAATATATGGGTAAGCATACTTTTAATCCTGTTAGGGGAGCTGTTCTTAAGGGTCATTTTGATTCAGGGGGTGGATATTCAAAGCAATCTAAGCAGCCAGAAAGGTTAAATCGGTTACTAAGGACTAACTAGTCATATTCAGCAGCACTTAACCAGATAGCGCTACTGAAAACATCCAGTTAGCACCCAATGCAAAACCGGCTATTTTGGGGGTGTTCCAGGGTGGAGTCTGCACTTGGCCAGTTAAGTGCCAAAAGACTCTGCATAAATAGGACCACATAAAAGTCAGTCCTAACTTTAAGTGGTTCATCATAGCTAGTTAAGTATTGCGTATCGCACTTAACTAGCTTCTGTTTTCACTGGCTCCACATACCCGGAAATCCAATGTCGGCGCCCGGATATGACACGGCACTGAATTTACAAGGATAATGATGGCCACAGTCAACAAAATGCTGAGTGCTGCCGGCTAAATATCGGACCTAGGAATTTTAACAAGTCAGGAGGTGTAAATACAGGTGCATATTTTTCCTGGGATAAAAATACAAGGAGATGCAAAAAACGTAACCCCCTATTTTTTGCCATTTTCTCAGCAACTGCTTTGGATTTCAACAAAAAATTTTACATACTTATTTAGTCATCATACTTACATATTACTATTAAACATTTAAATTATCTTAAGCTATTTTGATGTTACTGACATTTTAGCGTTACTACCTAGCGATTTTTGCAAATTAAAAAAGTTCAAGCTAAAACACAGTAGAATAACATCATTCAAACGATACAACAAACAATGTGTCAGAATTTTGCAGTCACTGTGAAAAAGTGTTCACTCCCAGCTTTAACACAGGCCTTCAGTCACTTTGGGAAGTTCTTAACAGCCTTGTTGATCGATCCCTGTGGCAGGCTGCCCCAGATCATCTGCAGCGCTGCCTGGAGTTTGGCAATTGGAGCATGTGACAGGACTTCAAGACAAAAGTCTACATCACTGTGACGTCATTAACAGTAAGCTGATACCCCCCCATTTTTTTTTTAAATAACGGTAGTTTTACAAAGAAATCCAAAAACACAGAGAAGTCATTACCATCACACTTCAGCCCTTGCTTCATCAGTCCCCAGAGCAGACTCCCACAGTGGTCACAAAACGTTGGGCTCATGTAGTTGTAAATTTTAAATCTATGTGGCATGTCAATCTTGAAGCGCTCTTTCTGAAACTGAAATGCAGAAAATCAAAAATCAAAATGAGAAAAATCCTAAAATGTTACTACATTTGCAGATCACTGTATTTCAGAGAAGTTACCCATTTAACATAGTAAGTGCCGGCAGATAAAGTCTGCGCAACACATTCATTATCAATTCAAGATTTAAATCAACAATCAACGTGATATTATATACTTGAACAAGGTCTTTCTTTGGTGTTTCTGGGACATAGACCATCTGTCCTTATTTTCCAACTACTGGAGTTGTCGTCAAAGCCCACTCCAGTCTATCCAAATCCGTCTTGCCATTTGCGGGAGAAAGACTGTAAAAGTCTACCCAGCACTGTCCTCACATTTCAAGTTATTGGAGTTTCTGTTGAAGCTCTCTCCAGCCCATCCTAAACCGGATTGCTGTATGCAGGACTCAGACCGTACAACCAGCCCAGCACTGGCCTTAGTTGATGCAGCCAGAGTCACAAACTAAGCACTACTTGACAAGCAAACACATATGCAAGCCTTTAAGTTTTATTTTTTTATATCATTAATTTTCTAATTAGAGATCCTCTGTGCTACATAAGTATTGCCATATTGGGACAGACCAAAGGTCCATCAAGCCCAGCATCCTGTTTCCAACAGTGGCCAATCCAGGTCACACATACCTGGCAAAATCCCAAAAAAGTACAAAACATTTTATACTGCTTATCCCCATAAATAGTGGATTTTCCCCAAGTCCAATTTAATAATGGTCTATGGCCTTTTCCTTTAGGAAGCCGTCCAAACCTTTTTAAAACTCTGCTAAACTAACCGCCTTTACCACATTCTCTATCAACGAATTCCAGAGTTTAATTACACGTTGAGTGAAGAAACATTTTCTCAGATTCGTTTTAAATTTACTAGTTTGTAGCTTGATCGCATGTCCCCTAGTCCTAGTATTTTTTGAAAGTGTAAACGGATGCTTCACATCTACCCGTTCAACTCCACTCATTATTTTATAGACCTCTATCATATCTCCCCTCAGCTGTCTTTTCTCCAGACTGAAGAGCCCCAGCTGCTTTAGCCTTTCCTCATAGGGAAGTTGTCCCACCCCCCTTATCATTTTTGTCGCCCTTCTCTGCACCTTTTCTAATTCCACTATAACTTTTTTGAGATGCGGTGACTAGAATTGAACACAATATTCGAGGTGCGGTAGCACCATGGAGTGATACAAAGGCATTATAACATCCTCATTTTTGTTTTCCATTCATTTCCTAATAATACCTAATATTCTATTTGCTTTCTTAGCCGCAGCAAAATAGTAGTAGTAGCAACACACTGAGCAGAGGATTTCAACATATCATCAACGACGACACCTAGATCCCTTTCTAAGTGTCGTCGTTGTTCATCTCATGCCTTTTTGAATTCCGCCACAGTTTTTTTCCCCACCACTTCCCTCAGGAGGGCATTACAGGCATCAACCACCCTCTCCATGAAAAAGAATTTTCTGACATTACTCCTGATTCTACCACCCAAAACCTCAATTCATGTCCCAATTTAGATTTAGAATTCTATTTAGAAGTCCATTAAGCCTCAATCAATTTCTTAGCATGACTGATTAGCTTTCGAAGGTTTCCCTTCTTCGTCAGATCGGAAATAAGGGCAACCTTCGAAAGCTAATCAAGAAACGTATTAAGTTATGTCCAATAAAAAAGGTATCATCTTATTTTTTTTTCCATGTTTTATTTTGTTTGATTTCTATTGATAACCTTTAAGAGTGGACTAACACAGCTACCACACCTCTCCACTTAGCATGATTGAAATAGTGGGAGAAGTATTTTCAAAGGGTCCAATATTTAAAAGGACTTATCCGGGTAGCAGCACCTCCTACCAAGGAAGTTCTGCTGACTGGAGCAGTCCGAAATGTTAAGTGGTATTTACTGTTCCCTTACCAAAGTCTCTCTGCTGTTGGCAGCTGTACCGGTACATCTCCCAATGATTTTGTCAATACACTTCTTGTGAATAGCAGCATTGCATTCTTCAAATGAGAAAATCAAAAAGAATTTCAGAGAAAAAAAGAAGAAAACAAACACAAAACTATGTCTCCCCCCCCCCCCCCCCACACACACAAAAGAAGAACTTGCATCACGTAGGGTCCAGGGGCTGCTGAAACGAGTCTATTTGGGTTTTTTTTAAATCTATTGAGTGTTTTTCTGCTTTGAAAGGAGAGAGGGGGGCTTGTAGCATGGGAAACCCTGACAGGCATATTAGTTCCAACCGCCTGCAGTAGATTTTCTAGGGACAAAGAGGAAACTAGAGGGCGCTCTCCAGCAGTTCATGTCTGACAGGCACTCGGGAGTTGGCAGATCTGTGGTCTGCATATGTGGCTTAAGCCCACACATGGCTTTTTGTGGTGTGTGCTAAGCTAACTTCTAGATAGGAACTCCACGGCCTGAGGTATGCGACTGCTGCAGGAATGGCACACAGTGCTAGCAGTACAAAGCCATGAACTGAAAGTAAAAGAGTCAGAGTGCAAACAGCAAAACCACAGACCCTGTGGAGAAACTAGCTTTAGGATTAAGATGACAAGTAGCAGCTCATGGATAGTGACTAGGCATTATTTTTTTTAATTCAATTGATCACTAGCTACCAATTTTTTTTTTTTTACAGTGCCAGAACAGTCTGATCTGTACTCCTGCACAGTCTGCTTTAACTCACAGCTAAATCACCCCCTGAATCCTACCATATACCTCGATACATTGGGAAACGGCTCCCCATACCCATTCCAGGTACCTGAAGACATGTCAGGCAGGATGGTATGCTCCCACCAGTGTTATGCCACTACTAAATCTTCATGCCATCCTCTAACATTTCCTGTTGACTGCATGAAGCCCAAAGACCCCAGTACCCGTGGCTGAGTAAAGATATGAGCAGTTCTGTTCTAATTAATACTCAGGGCTGGATGCACTAATCTCCACGGAAGAGCCCTTCCCTTACCGATCCCTTAGCGAATCGGTAAGGGAAAGGCATGCGTGAAGGAAATCACATGCAAATGAGCTGCTCGCTGTTAGCTCATTTGCACGCGATTTCCTTGGAAGCCAGTCGGCAAGCTGGACATGCGCAGAGCAGCCAATCGTTATGCTGGCTGCTCTGCGCATGCCAAAGACAACTTCATGTAAAAAAAAAAAAAAAGAGCACTGGACTTTTTTTTTTTTTCTACATATTTTTTTGATGGGCGTCCTTCTTGGACATGTTTTTCTTACGACCACCGCCGGAGAGAATTGGGACGTGCAAGGACGTCCAAATCAAACTATTTGGACGTCCCTTTCATTTAAGCCCCTCCTCCAGGTCTCTCTCAGCCAATCACAGCATGTTTAGCTGTCACTGGTATCAGCTAAACGCGCTGTGATTGGCTGAGAGAGACCTGGAGGAGGGGCATAATCGAAAGGGACGTCCAAATAGTTTGATTTGGATGTCCTTGCATGTCCCGATCCCCGATTCAAATTAAAAAGCGTTGACAGGCTGATTATGCTGAGCCCGAGCTCCTCAAGCCCTCATTACCGGTTCAGCAAACCCCTCTTCTTTCAACAGCACCAACTTGCTTTTGCAATAAATAGCTTGTCCATGCCTGATTGGTCGTCTGCCCTGGCACCCATCCCACCAGAATACTAGACTGTCGTCCTTCTCAGACGTGTTTTGCTCAGCCCTGCAAGAATTTTCTGGGGAGGTTTGAGCAGGAAAATAGCCAAAAAAAAAAAAAGACAGCTGTAAGGTTTGTACGGTTTTTTTTCTTCCGATTCCCTCACAGCAGCCCCAACAAGAGGTGCAGACCTCCCATTAAGTTTTCCACGGTAAGCGGATCAGAAAACGGTAGTACATCGCATTACTACTACTACTACTACTATTTAGCATTTCTATAGCGCTACAAGGCATACGCAGCGCTGTACAAACATAGAAGAAAGACAGTCCCTGCTCAAAGAGCTTACAATCTAATAGACAAAAAATAAATAAAGTAAGCAAATCAAATCAATTAATGTGAACGGCCAGAGAGGAGGGTAGGTGGAGGCGAGTGGTTACAAGTGGTTACGAGTCAAAAGCAATGTTAAAGAGGTGGGTTTTCAGTCTAGATTTAAAGGTGGCCAAGGATGGGGCAAGACGTAGGGGCTCAGGAAGTTTATTCCAGGCGTAGGGTGCAGCGAGACAGAAGGCGCGAAGTCTGGAGTTGGCAGTAGTGGAGAAGGGAACAGATAAGAAGGATTTATCCATGGAGCGGAGTGCACGGGAAGGGGTGTAGGGAAGGACGAGTGTGGAGAGATACTGGGGAGCAGCAGAGTGAGTACATTTATAGGTTAGTAGAAGAAGTTTGAACAGGATGCGAAAACGGATAGGGAGCCAGTGAAGGGTCTTGAGGAGAGGGGTAGTATGAGTAAAGCGACCCTGGCGGAAGATGAGACGGGCAGCAGAGTTTTGAACTGACTGGAGAGGGGAGAGGTGACTAAGTGGGAGGCCAGCAAGAAGCAGATTGCAGTAGTCTAAACGAGAGGTGACAAGGGTGTGGATGAGGGTTTTGGTAGAGTGCTCGGAAAGAAAGGGGCGGATTTTACGGATGTTGTAAAGAAAGAAACGACAGGTCTTGGCGGTCTGCTGGATATGAGCAGAGAAGGAGAGAGAAGAGTCAAAGATGACCCCAAGGTTTCGAGCTGAGGAGACAGGGAGAATGAGAGAGCCATCAACAGAAATAGAAAACGGGGGGAGCGGGGAGGTGGGTTTGGGGGGGAAAATGAGAAGCTCGGTTTTGGTCATATTTAATTTCAGGTGGCGTTGAGACATCCAGGCAGCAATGTCAGACAAGCACGCTGAAACTTTGGTTTGGATGCAAGGTGAGATATCAGGGGTAGAAAGGTAGATTTGGGAGTCATCAGCATAGAGGTGGTAGGAAAAGCCATGGGATGAGATTAATGAACCAAGGGAAGAAGTGTAGATAGAAAAGAGGAGGGGACCAAGAACAGAACCCTGGGGTACGCCGACAGGCAGAGGGATAGAAGTAGAAGAGGATCCACCAGAGTGAACACTAAAGGTGCGGAGGGAGAGGTAGGAAGAGAACCAGGAAAGGACAGAGCCCTGGAATCCAAGTGAGGACAGGGTATCGAGAAGTATGCTGTGATCGACAGTGTCAAAAGCAGCGGAAAGATCAAGAAGAATGAGGATGGAATATTGACCTCTGGATTTAGCCAGTAATAGGTCATTGGAGACTTTAGTAAGCGCAGTTTCGGTTGAGTGGAGAGGGCGAAAACCAGATTGTAATGGGTCAAGAATAGCATGTGAGGAGAGAAAATCAAGGCAGCGGCGGTGAACAGCACGCTCAAGTAATTTGGAGAGAAAAGGAAGGAGGGAGATGGGTCGGTAATTAGAGGGACAAGTAGGGTCAAGTGAAGGCTTCTTAAGGAGAGGTGTGACCACAGCATGTTTAAAGGCAGCAGGGACAGTCGCAGTGGAAAGTGAGAGGTTGAGAATGTGACAGATAAAAGGAATAAGAGTAGGAGAGATGGCATTAAGAAGGTGGGTGGGAATGGGATCAGAGGAACAGGTGGTACATTTTGAGGAAGAAAGGAGAAGTGTAGTTTCCTCAATAGTAACTTCAGGAAAGGAGGAAAGGGAATGAGGGGAAGGAGAGCGAGGGGAACGGACTAGTGGAGGGAGAGCTGGTGAGGTAGAGAAAGCAAGGTTTATCTTTTGAACCTTGTTGTGAAAGAATTCAGCAAGGGTCTGAGGAGATAGTGAAGGGGGAGTTGGGGGAGGGGGCACCTTGAGGAGAGAGTTCAATGTGGTGAAGAGAAGTCGAGGATTAGAGCCAAGAGAGTTGGTCAGTTGGATATAATAATCCTGTTTGGCACGTAAAAGAGCAGATTGGAAGGAGGTCAGCATGAACTTAAAGTGTAAGAAATCAGCAAGGGCCCGAGATTTCCGCCAGAGGCGTTCGGCGGAGCGGGTACAGGAACGTAGGTAGCGGATATTAGAAGTCAGCCAAGGTTGGGGTTTTGTACGCCTTACAGGGCGGGTCATCAAAGGTGCAAGAGTGTCTAAGGCAGAGGATAGAGTATTGTTGTAAGAAGAAACAGCCTCGTTGACAGACGTGGATGGTGCCACAGTAGAGAGGAGGTTTGAAACATGGGAGGATAGAGATGAAGGGTCAATGTCGTGAAGATTCCTAGATAAATTAGATAGGATAGGACGGGACTGGGAGGGAGGAGATTTAAGTGTGAAAGTTATAAGATGGTGATTAGAGAGGGGAAGATCGGAGGCAAGGAAACTAGAGGGTGAACAGTTGGAGGAGAAGATGAGATCTAGACAGTGACCATTTTGATGAGTGGGGGAGGTGGAGCATAGTTGGAGATTATAGTACTAATTTGCTCATTTGCATTCTGTTTTCGTTAGCTGCTACTGTGACAGGAAAATGGCTTGGAGAACCCTTTTGGGCATGTCCCGGTTTACTACTTGCGCGTTAAACTGGCTAGAACAGTTTAAAAACCATGTTGCTGGCTCGTTAAGTTTAGTGCATCTGGCCCTCAGTCCCTGGTGTGTATTCTCATTCCTAGCCCCCTGCTTATAGAAACCAAACACACTCAACATCAAAGGAAAACCTGGATTTAGTTATTGAGACAAAGGCAGTAAAGTACTCACGCCTACACTTGTATCCCTGTTTGTTGAGACCCCTATAAACAAAAACATAATAATCAGATTAGGAGAGCAGTTAGAGAAGAGCACATGTTTTTATCACTTTTACAAGAAACTGCTTAAGAGTCCTTTGATGCTAAATGAGTCTGTGGGGCAGTGTATAGCACCAGCTCCTTCCACAACAGTCCAAAATCAGACAGAAGGAGTTCAGGGATTAACCCACAGTCAGATGACTTTCCGGGAACTATTTTCCAGTGGCCTGTAAGTGGGGAAAGTCTCTGCAAAACTTGGAACAGACAGTTCACAGCACTGCTGTTTAAAAGTAAAGATGAATTCTGAGGAAGGCGTTTTGGAAATATCGCAGCAGTAGAATGTTATGTGAAGAGGTTCAATTACTGATCGCTGAGGTTTGACATAGGGCTGAGAACGAGCATTCACTGCCAAACTTAAGTACAAGCTGTCTCCGTGTACCCAAACAATCAGATTCAGATAACTTTACTGGCATGACTATTTTACACCTGTGGCCAAAGTATGGGTTAAAATAAAAAGGGAACGATTAAAAAAAATAGAAACAGTAAAATAAAATTATAACATAATTTAAAATAAAATGACATTGTAATTGTACATTAAGGGCCCAATATTCAGACGGCAATGATCAGAGTTTTACTGGCATTATGCCTGGAAATGTAATGCCGGGTAGCGTCTGGGTTCTGGCACTGAATTTCTGGTTTCCAGAGCTGGTGAAAACACAATCGGTTAAGTGAAACATTCAGCGCCTAACAGGCTACAGTGAACCACAAATATAGGACTGACTTTTATGTGGTCCTATTTATACAGTTACCTTTGCCGGTTAAGTTCTTAACCGGGCAAGTGCCGACTCCCCCCCCCCCCCCCCCCCCCCCCCGAGAATGCCCCCAAAGTAGCCAGTTTTGCATTGGGCGCTAACTGGAGAGACCTGGATAAAGAAGTGTGGTTGTCATTTTAGTCCAGTTTAAAGGTAATAAACAGAAATAAAGCAAAACATGTTGCCCTTTTATATATTCTCATATTGTCATCTTTTGCTCATACTGAAGAAGGTTCTGCCTTCAAAGGCTTGTCAAAAAAGATATTAAATTAGTTCAATAAAAAAGGAGGGGTAGCCTAATGGTTAGAGCAGTGGCTTGAGAGCGTAGAGAACTGGGTTCCCACTGCAGCTCCTTGCGACTATTAACCCTCCATTGCCCCAGGTACAAAATAAGTAACTGTATAGAACTGTATAAAACGTAACCCCCTAGAGGTTTTTGCTGTTTTCTCAGCAACTGCTTGGAATTTCAACATGAAATTCTACAGCTTTATTTGTTGTTACTATCTATCTTTATGTGCTGAGTAGAATGACATTATCTTTAAATATAGCAAAGTTACAGACTTTATAGCATGACCACCCACAATTTTCACGCATTCAAAAATGTTTGCACTGTAAAAACTACCATTTGAAATAAAAAAAAGGGGGGAACCAGCTAAGGGCCCTGTTTACTAAGCCGCGTTATAGGAGCGTTAGCATCTTTAATGCACGTTAAACATGTACGTGCATTAACTGTATAGGCACCTACAATATCCCTATAGGCGTCTGCATGGTTAATGCGCGCGCTAATTGTAGGTGAGTAAAAAACGCTAACACACCTTAGTAAACAGAGCCCTTACTGTTAATGTCACAGTGACACAGACTTTTCTAAACAATCTGAATAATTTGTATTTGATAATATGAAAATTTACGGATATTTAATAGCATTTTGAATCAGAATGGTAATTATGGGCAAGGTGTCGGTAGCGCTCTTTTTTTTTTCGTGAAGATTTTTCGGTGCCATATACAGAATTTAGTCATTTATGTGACATAGAAGGCCACTCTGGTTCTCAAACGTAGTAGCCAAAATTAGCCTTCATACATTATAAGACTACTCAGAAAGAAGAAGACAGGCAAGAATACCTGGATAAGCCAAGAGAAACTGGAAAAGCTGTCGGGAAAGCGAAGAGGTAAATGGAAGAAAAGATGGCTAATATGGTAAAATTGGAGGAAAAGATGTTTTTCAGATATGTGCCATAATAGCATTGTGAGGCTCAAAGCAGAAGGGGGAGGAATATGTGGAAGCTGATAAGGATAAAGCTGAACTGCTTAACGACTATTTCTGTTCCATGTACACGGATGAAAGGTCGGGGTTTGGACCGCAGAAAACAAACACAAAAGGGAATGGATGTATGGTAGACCAAGACTCGTTCTCAGAGGACTGTGTTCATAAGGAGCTAGCTAAACTAAAAGTAGACAAAGCGATGGGGCCTGATGGGATACATGTGAGGGTGCGCAAGGAACTCGGAGAAGTTCTGGCGGCTCCGCTAAGTGACCTCTCAATGCTTCGAGTCCGGAGTGGTCCCAGAGGACTGGAGAAGGGCGGATGTGGTCCCTTTGCACAAGAGTAGACGTAAGGAGGAGGTTGGGAATTACAGACATATCAGTCTGACCTTGGTGGTGAGTAAACTAATGGAAACGCTTCTATTGTAAGCTCTGTTGAACAGGGACTCTCTCCATGTTCAAGTGTACAGCGCTGTGTACGTCTAGTAGCGCTTTAGAAATGATAAGTAGTAGTAGTAAAGCGGAGGATCATGAGGTTTCTTGAACTGAATGGAATGCAGGACCCAAGGCAGCATGGCTTCACTAGAGGCAGGTCGTGTCAGACAAATCTGATTGATTTCTTCGACTGGGTGACCAAACAGTTGGACGTGGGACAGGCACTAGATGTGGTGTACTTAAGATTTCAGCAAAGCCTTTGACAAGGTTCTGCAAAGGCGACTTATAAATAAACTGAGTACCCTTGGTATGGGATCTAGAATAACTGACTGAATTAAAAATTGGTTAAACGGAATGAGACTGAGGGTGGTGGTAAATGGAGCTTGCTCTGGAGATAGGGATGTTATCAGTGGAGTGCCATCAGGGATTGGTCCCAGGACTGGTTCTTTTTAACATCTTTGTGAGTGATATTACCAGGGCTTTTTTTGAGGGGGTACTTGGGGGTACTAAGTACCGGCACCTTTTCCATTGTCTGCTAAAATTGATCCATGGTCCACAAGTTTTAATGAAAGAGCTCAGGCTCTACACAACGATTCTGCCTGGTCATAGATTCTGTGACTGATTGCAGTGGGCCTGGCTATTGTAGGGTGGGTCCCTCAGTAATCACACCACCCCTGAAGAGTGGCCCGGCATTTGAGTACTGGCACCTTTTTTGCTAGAAAAAATGCACTGGATATTACAGAAGGGCTGTCTGGTAAGGTTTGTCTCTTTGTGGATGATACCAAACTCTGCAACAGGGTGGACACCTCAGAGTGTGTGGATGACATGAGGAAAGACCTAGAGAAGCTTGAGGAATGGTCCAATATTTGGCAACTAAGATTTAATGCTAAAAAATGCAGGGTCATGCACTTGGGTCACAAGAATCCGAGGGAACCATACAATTTAGGGGGTGAAGTGCTTCTGTGTACAAACGAAGAGCTGGACCTGGGGGCGATTGTGTTTGATGACCTTAAAGTTTCCAAATGGTAGAAAAAGCGATGGTCATAGCCAGAAGGGTGCTTGGGTGCATAAGGAGAGGTATGACCAGCAGGAACAAAGAGGTGATAGTGCCCTTGTATAAGTCTCTGGTGAGGCCCCATTTAGAGTAGTGTGTGCAATTCTGGAGACCGCACCTATGGAAAGATATAAACAGGATTGAGTCGGTCCAGAGGGCAGCTACAAAATTGGTAAGCGGTCTTGGACATAAAACATATAGAAACAGGCTTATGAACCTCAACCTGTATACGCTGGAAAAGAGGAGAGAGAGAGGGGATATGATAGAGACATTTAAATATCTGAAGGGCATTAATGTACAGGAAGTGAGCCTTTTTCAAATGAAGGAAAACTCTGGAATGAGAGGGAATACGATGAAGTTAAGAGGCAATAGGCTTAGGAGGAATCTAAGAAAGTATTAGTTCTTGGAAAGGGTGGTGGAAACGTGGAGTGGCCTCT
This sequence comes from Microcaecilia unicolor, assembly GCF_901765095.1. Taxonomy (NCBI): domain Eukaryota; kingdom Metazoa; phylum Chordata; class Amphibia; order Gymnophiona; family Siphonopidae; genus Microcaecilia; species Microcaecilia unicolor. Next base: position 174,136,113 of record NC_044036.1, read on the forward strand.
CGGTGGAGGTCGTAGAGACGAGGACTGTGTCAGAATTTAAGAAAGCGTAGGACAAGCACGTGGGATCCCTTAGGAAAAGGAAGAGTTAAGTTGTTACGGAGGATGGGCAGACTGGATGGGCCATTCGGCCTTTATCTGTCATCATGTTTCTATGCAGTGTTCGCATGCACAGACCCAAACTCAGGCTCCAATTTTTCAATGGGGGTGCTGAACTGAAAAGAACCCTTACTCGTCTGCCCTGATGGCACTTTACATTAGTCTCACTGTAAAATTGATGTCTACCCAACTTGGCACCTTAAGGAGGTGGATCTGATGGATCACCACTGTTCAGGTGACAAAGAGAGCAACCCTGTGGAAGGGATGCCCCTTTTCACTGTGGGGAAGAGAAGAACTCCCAGCCTCTACATCCTAGGGGCACAGAAGAGGTAATCCCAGCCCTGTGATTGTCATCAGTAAACAAATGGTTCAGCAGTGTCTGAGCTGTAATGCTGACGGTTCAGGAGGATCTCAACTCTAGCATTGCTATGTGGGAGACCTGGGCTTAATTCCCAAAGTCTGGCTTCCAGGAAGTGGAGGCAGCACACTCACAGACCCTGGGTGGGTGGGGGGGGGGGGGGGGGGGGGGGAGAAAAAAAATCAGCTATCAATAATAGTGACACCCAATGGTCATTAGACAGAGTGCAGGTTTACTGGGATCTAGACAGAGCTGTGGTCCCTTGGCCACAGTCAATGGATGGTCATGGTCATATTGAGGTCAAGAAAGTCATAATGTGGGGAAAACTCTGGGTAGTTGTGTCCACTGGGGGCATATCTGATTGACCAGGAAGCCCAAAGAAAGTGGAGGAAGCTTAGTTTTGTTCTTTGTTTTATAAGTGTAAGTAAGTGTGCTGAGGTCAACAAACAGGAATACTTCAAACAACCTCCCCCTCCCCAACTAATGTCAGTTTGTTTCTTACCAGACAAATTCTTTACAGACAGAACAGAAGGTGGGTTGTGGGAAGAAAATAGCAATGAATTCATGGTTTTTGATATGATGGATTTTGGCTTGCTTGAAAGCTCCTCTCCTCCTGTTGATGGTCACCAACCCCTCATCTTCCTTTATGGACTGCTTGCAATCTACATAAGATGAAAAACAAAAGGAAGAGAAACTTTGTGAGCACACAGACAGCTGCTGAGCCTATTATAAGAAATGGCAGACGCTTAATTGCCTAAGCATTAGACAAATGCTTCTGTTGACAAACTACTGGTGGCATTCATCTAAGTGCCACGATTTCTGCTGGTAACATAAGTGGACTACAATCAGGTGGGCCTAGGTGGGCAGGAGCCCAGTCACTTTAGGCTCAGTAGCAGGGCACATTACTGGTGTAGCTGGCAGGGACCCCAAAGCCCTGCCAGCTGAAGACATTTTCCAAAGAACCCTTGGACCTTGTGAACGCTGTGGCCATCAATGGCTGTGTACCCTCAGTTCATATATGATAACTGAGCATATGCAGGGTGCTGGCAGTGGCAGCTGAGAGGGTGGTTGCCAAATGCCATAGTGTTCAGAAGGCCTGGGAGTTCCATGGAGAACATTTTCAGTTGCTGGGGCTTGGGACCCAGTGGTGTTTTTACAACAATAATCTTTTCTTCTGTGGAACCTTTTGACTTCTTGGTATTCTATTGGAAGAGTCATCATACACCCTACTCTGCTGTAACAATTGTTTTGTTCCTCCACTTCGGTGGCTTTTCCCTTTCCGTAGCTGAGGTAAACCAGGAGTTTATGCCTTGCTCTTTCCCTTTGTGTCCCCCTCGGCTTCCCCTCTCTAACTTGGTTGCCCTGCTTATGGATCTCTCATGTTCTTTTCTTTCTCTGTCCTATCTGATTTTTAGCGCTCTTTTCATTTCTGATACTTTTAGTCTGTAAACTGCTTTGTTGTACCTATTGTGAAAGGCAGTATTGTAAATCCCAATAAAGATGTACTGGTGGAATTATAATTAAGTCCCCAAACATTAGCTTCCCACATAGATTTGAGAAAGTTCACTTTCGATGCTGGAGCATCCTTGCTTGAAGCAGCCCCGGTTACACAGTGCAAAACACAGCTCTTGGATTCCAGTAACTCTTTTCTGCCCAAGGTGGCACTAAAATAAAGTGCACATCTGAAAAAACGAGGCATTCTGCCACACCAAATTAAACACGGCATAGATGCGAGTTATTGCAGAGCTATGAATTCATAAAACATTGACAGAGTAGCTCTCCTAGGTAGCCTTCCATAGTGAAAAAGCAGAAACAAGGGACTGGCAGTGTAAACAGGGAAACAGTGAAAATATGATGTTATTTAAGGAGGGTTGATGAGTACTTTCCACTAGTACTATATTACAATCCTGAGCTGTGAAGTCACAGATCACGCTAGTTTGGATTACTGCAATGAATAATGTAATAGAAAGCAGGGATAGGCAACTCCAGTCCTTGAGTACCACATGTAGGCTGGGTTTTCAGGATATCCATGATGAATATGCAAGAGAGAGATTTGCATACGATGGAGGTAGTGCATGCAAATTTATCTGATGGATATCCTGAAAACCTGACCTACCTATAGCACTTAAGGTCTGGAGTTGCCTATCCCTGGCACACTAGCCAGTCAGTTACCATCATGAATATGCATGAGATAGATTTGCATTAGAGCTGTACCGAATAGCATAATTACACTAATGAAAAATATTATTCGGCTGAATATGAATACAAATAATGGGCATTGAGCTTTAACATAAATAATAAAAGAAGCAATGTGAAATCAGAGACCAAGTGTTTATTTCACTAAGATTTGGCACAGCAGAGTCCCAGAATATTTGTATTTGAATTTAAATCACTATTCGGCCGGATACAAATGTAGTCGGGGCGCTATTCAGGGCTAAATCGAATCAAATACGAATATTTGGTACATCCCTAATTTGAATACAATGGATATTCAATTTAGCTCATGCATATTCATGGAAGTAATCCTGACAACTTAACTGGCTTGGTGTGCCTCCAAGAGAGGGTTGAGAAACAGTGCTCTACAGCTAAATGTTTCTCACTTTCACCCAGGGGCGTAGCCAGACCTCAAGGTGTGAGGGGGCCAGAGCTCAAGGTGGGGGGGGGGCAAATTTTGATTGGCATCCCGTCTCTGCTGTCCCACTGCCCCTGTCCTCTCTCCACCACCACGCCACCCCCTTCTGCTGCCCACTGCAACATCTTGGTGCGTGCCTGACGTGAGGGGAAGAGAGAGAGCAGGGCAGGCAATGCGGCAGCGCCGCCGCAGACCAGCACTAGACAAAGTCATCAGCTGGCGGGGGTTGGGGACCCCTGCCAGCCAACCAGGTGCCCAGAGCAAATTTTTTTTTTTTTGGGGGGGGGGGGGGCAGGCTCCCCATGGCCCCACCTAGCTATGCCATTGCTTTCACCTATATAGACAGATTAGAGAATGACACAGGGATGGGGACCTGCAATAACTGCGGGGATGGGGATGAGAACACAGCTTGCGGGCACGGGGCAGGGACAGATCCCATGAGGATGGGGCAGGGATGGGGAAGATCCCACAGGGACGGGGACAAACTTTGTCCCTGTGTCATTTTCTACTTTGAAATATGTTAATGATGACATCTTATTCATCCACAGATTTAAAAAATCATAACAGTGCTTCATAGGGCATATTTCACCCCTCTAGGGCATACAGAACGGGTTGTATTTTGTACCCCTGGACATTTTAACAGGGTGGATTACGACTCCTTGGGGTATTGTTGGGGTTGGAAAAGTAGAGGGTGGTGTTAAGAAGGGTTATTACAGCTGCTCGCTGTTATTACTGTTTTCTATTAGTAATTTATACATAGCAATTGCACAGCAAATTGTTCCTTTTCATACTCTAATAAAAAGATTTAAATATAAAATCATAATTGTTCAAGGCTTCTGCAGGTAAGGCCAGAGCTCATGGGGACGGGGTGGGGACAGAACCTGCGGGGATGGGGTGGGGACAAACTTTGTCCCCGTGCCATTCTCTATGACAGATCTCTTCAGTACAGTCTCCTATGGTTATACACTGCAAGAAAATTCATTTTAGACAAACAACTGCATGAAATTAACAGAGGACTAAATAGCTAGTCTCTCAATGAAGTCCTGAATCTTGGGGGGGGGGGGGGGGGGGGTCCCTTTAAAGCCCTGCATTCTTGCTGGTGGAAGGAGATGCCAGCAAAGTTTAGTATCTTCCAGCCACCCGACATGCTAACCTCTCTATACTAATAATAATGAATATTAAGAGGGAAGGGCAGTCATCAGGGGCCCAGGATACAGCGAGTTCATACATGGTCAGATTATTAGAGGAAGGAGCTATCACTAAATGATCTGAAAGAGTAAGAGAGAAGACCATGGCCTGGGAAGTGCCTGGGGCACAAAGTATTGTTAATATGTGGTACTGTAAATTATGAAGAGGAGCTTAATGTCAGCACTGTAAATGGAGTGGCATCTTTATGTGCCACTAGGTGGTATGTATGTTAGGGATTTCTAATGAATAAAGCCGATAGAGCCCTGTCCCCATGAATCCAGGATGAACAGAAAGCAGAGCTGCCAAGGGGTCCCGATTTTTGAGAGGGAGATTTTAGTACATGCCCCAGCCATGCCCACTCTGCCTTGGCTCCACCTACTCTGCCTTGACCCCACCCACTCTGCTTCATGTCATCTTTTTCTTTTAGTGTAGGCATAGAAAAAAAAAGATTTTAAATGCTCCCAGGTTTCAATCCAATTCATGTTTAATGTGGGATATAAATGTTGAACACCTGGTTCTCATAACATGATATCTGTTTTAGAGGCCCTTTACCTTGAGAAAAAGAAAATCTCTGCACAAATATAACAGTCCTAGGGTGTCCCTATAACCAGCCCCTCCAAATGACACACTGAGTACAATTTCTAACAAATTACTACTGTACCTATGAAAAGTTATTCCTTTATTACGCTTCTATATCTACATATCTATCTATCTATCTATCTAGAGAGAGAAAACATGTGAGCTACTTTTTAAGAATAGCTATACCCCAAAGTGTACAGTCTTGGCAAAAAGTCAGCCAGGAGCCTCCCCTAAGAAAAACTACAGAAATCAGTTTGCAGCGATTTAGAGTGCAGTCCGTAGAATCCAGTATGTGGTGGTTTGATATATGAGCCTGTTAGCAAAGGATGCAATAAGCAACATTGCATGTGTGAAATTAATTTGTAGGAACAGCAATAAATGTGTACAAACCAAGGATGTACAAAACAGTTTAAAATTCTGTGTCCTGAATAATTATGGGGGACATAAAGGTGGAATGGCATTAGATTATGTATTTTATTTTGTTACAAATTTATATCCCGCTCCATCCACAGTCATGGGCGGGTTACAAGAAAACATACAATTCAATCAGAATGTCAGTGTGTGATGGAAAGTTATCCAAGAGAGAGAGAGAGAGAGAGAGATTAGTGGTATTATTTCTCGTTCGTTATTTAGAAGTATGTTTACTAAGGCGCTTTAGCGTTTTTAATGTGCCTTTAAAGTTAAGGCTCGTTAAACGCTAACGCACCTATACATTCCTATGGGCACATCAGCGTTTAATGCACGTCCACCATTTACACGCATTAAAAACTCTAATGCGCCTATAGCGCACCTTAGTAAACCTAGGTCTTAATGTTCAAACGTGATCTTAGAATTTCCTATGGTTTACAATACAACATATAAATTTACAAACTGAACAAGAAAACATACAAAACAAAACACCCAAAAAACAACCAATCAATTAAAATACAGACCAAATAACACTTGAAAATCATATCTATTCAGCATATATACCTCTGCAAAAAGAGGTGTCTTTCTATTGTGGCACTCAAGGCAAGGCAATGGTAGCAATAGACAGCTCGATACATATCCAGTGGTATAAATAGTCAAGAAAGGGCAAATATAGAATGAGATGAAATGCTACAGAACTCAAACATCACTTAATCTATCTAAAGTATAAAGACCTTCGCTAAAAATCGAAAGCCAAAATCAGAACAAAACATCAGCCAATATACACAGAACATAAACCCAGCCATAAATGCACACAATCTAGAAAATCTAAATAGATGACTTCTATAATATAATGCTAACATTGTATTATATCTCAGGTATTTGAATTTCAGTGTTGTTAAATATATATATTTTTGATAGTTTCAGTTTACTGTTTTCAACTTTAACTCATTTATTGTATTTATGTTTATTCTTGGTTATTTTACTATTGTTATGCTGTTAACAAAATTGTAAGTTTTATGTTAAGCTGTACCTGCTGTACACCGCCTTGGGTGAATCTCTTCATAAAAGATGTTAATAAATCTCAGTAAATAAAAAAAGAATATTTAGAAAACAAATTGCTATCATTCTTTAAAATCTGATGTTTTATCATTATCATGTTACCCAAAATCTTTCTGTTATTACTAAATGTATACTTTCTCATGCATCCTCACTATTCATGATGTACTTTAAGCCACATTGAGCCTGCAAAGAGGTGGGAAAATGTGGGATACAAATGCAACAAATAAATAAAAATGATGTGCAGGGAAGGCCAACTCTTGTGGGCACAGAAATAAATAGAGGAATCCCTAAAGATGAATAAATACAGTGTCAAACACATATTAGAAAACTAATCTCAGTATTTGTTCATGCATCTGTGTCTTTCACATACAACATATTCATAAGCATGTTTCTGTCGGCCACAGAGGAAAACCTACGTCCTCCTTTTCCTTCTCCCTTGATAACTTACTTTTTTTTTTCAGCTCCTCTTCCCTTCCCATCCTGTTCTCCAGGACCCAGAAACGGATTATTCAGTGCAAAGAAACTTTCCATCAGAATATGACTAACAACAGAGCTAAGAGGGAAGGGAATCCAGGGGAAGGAGTACATGAAAATCCAGCAGAAAAGAAAGCAAAGGAGGGAACTGTACAACAAAAGATCTTTTGAGAGTCTGAACTAGGAAGCAGGTCTGGTCTCTGCCCTGGTGGTGTCCAGAGAGGGACAGTGAATTTGCATGGTCCTAAAGTCAGCTCTGCTAATAACTAAAGAATAAGGTAGTAAGTCATATTTGCATGACATACAAGCCAGAGTTACATTACAGATAGCATTTGACAAATACCCTTAAGCCAAAGGTCAGAGGTTAAGAGCAATTATGTTGCGATAGAGATAATGATGGAGAAGGCCTGAAGACATCTGGAATGGAGACATTTGTAATCTCAAAATCTTCTGCACCTTATTACCACTGGATAATTTTCAGATTGATCCAATTAAAGTTATCACAACCTGAGAGGAATCCAGTATTCAACAGGGTCCACAGGGCCAAAACGTCAGAGAAAGGAAAAGGGAAGAGGAAATGGAACTTGATATACTGCCTTTCTGTGGTTTTTGCAACTACATTTAAAGCAGTTTACATAGTAATATAATCAGGTACTTATTTGTACCTGGGGCAATGGAGGGTTAAGTGACTTGCCCAGAGTCACAAGGAGCTACAGTGGGAATCAAACCCAGTTCCCCAGGATCAAAGTCCACTGCACTAACCACTAGACCTACTCCTCCACTCCTGTACCCTAGAAAACAAATCACGCAGAGAGCCACAGGAAAGCGGAGTACTTTTACCAAGCTGCGGGAAAAAGGGCCTTGCGCTAGTGGCGGGGGGCATTTTTCCCATGTACCAGGGCCCTTTTTGGTGCAGCGGGTAAAAAAAAAAAAAGCCCCCAGACGCACATGACCATGGCCGTGCAGTGAGAAGCCCTTACCGCCACCCAATGAGGTGGTGCTGAGGGTTCCCGCACTAACCCGGTGGTAATTGGGCGGCACACGGTGATGCCCAATTACCGTCGGGTTATCGATGAGGTTTTCTTTTCTCCCCAGAAATGGCACACGCTTGGGGGTGGGACTACTGCTGGCAGCTGCGTTGGACCGGTGGTAGTCCTGGAAGAGGCCGCGCTGTAAAAGTGCCCCAGAAAGAGGGAACACGGGACCAGTTTAGAGGCAAGCTCAGCGAGTCTGTAAGAAGACAATGGAGCTGAGTAACTTGTCTTGGGAAGGTGTAAGGAGGAGGCTGGTGAACAGATGAAGCTAATACAGAAAATACTGTATACACTCGACTATAAGTCATTTATTAATTTGATATACCTCCTCTTTCAAGCATGAGTTGAGGCGGTTTACATACAATTGTACAGGTACTTGTACTGTTCCCGATGAGTTCACAATCTAAGTAGTAGTACTTGGGGCAATGGCGGGCTAAGTGCCTTGCCCAGGGTCACATGGAGGGGCATAATCGAAAGGGGCGCCCAAGCTTTCCTGAGGACGTCCTCGCAGAGCGTCCATCTTTCGTTTCGATAATACGGTTGGGGATGTCCAAATCGCAAAATTTAGGTCGACCTTAGAGATGCTCATCCCTGATTTTCGGCGATAATGGAAACCGAGGACGCCCATCTCAGAAAAGACCAAATCCAAGCCATTTGGTCGTGGGAGGAGCCAGCATTCGTAGTGCACTGGTTCCCCTCACATGCCAGGACACCAACCGGGCACCCTAGGGGGCACTGCAGAGGACTTCACAAATTGCTCCCAGGTGCATAGCTCCCTCACCTTGTGTGCTGAGCCCCCCAAAGCCCACTCCTCACAACTGTACACCACTACCATAGCCCTTACAGGTGAAGGGGGGCACCTACATGTGGGTACAGTGGGTTTCTGGTGTGTTTTGGAGGGCTCACATTTACCACCACAAGTGTAACAGGTAGGGGGGGGGGATGGGCCTGGGTCTGCCTGCCTGAAGTGTACTGCACCCACTAAAACTGCTCCAGGGACCTGCATAGTACTGTCATGGAGCTGGGTATGATATTTGAGGCTGGCGTAGAGGCTGGAAAAAATATTAAAAAAAAATTTTTTTTTGAGGGTGGGAGGGGGTTAGTGACCATTGGGGGAGTAGGGGGATGTCATCCCCGATTCCCTCCAGTGGTCATCTGGTCAGTTCGGGCACCTTTTTGTGGCCAAGTAAAGTCGTCCAAGTGTTCGTCAGGGACGCCCTTCTTTTTTCCATTATCGATCGAGGATGCCCATGTGTTGAGCACGCCCCAGTCCCGCCTTTGCTACACCTCTGACACGCCCCCCCGTGAACTTTAGTCATCCCTGCGACGGAAAGCAGTTGAGGACGCCCAAAATCGGCTTTTGATTATGCCGATCTGGGCGACCCTATGAGAAGGACGCCCATCTTACGATTTTTGTTAAAAGATGGGCACTCTTCTCTTTCGAAAATAAGCCTGATAGAACTGCAGAGGGAATTGAACCCGGTTTACAACGCAGGATCCCAAAACGTAGACAGGCTTTCATTCAGTGGCCTCCCCCAGGTCGAGCTTACTGATGGTTTATGGACTTTTCCTCTATGAACTTTTCCAAACATTTTTATCAATAGAAATCAAACAAAATAAAACATGGAAAAGAAAATAAGATGATACCTTTTTTATTGGACATAACTTAATACATTTCTTGATTAGCTTTCGAAGGTTGCCCTTCTTCGTCAGATCGGAAATAAGCAAATGTGCTAGCTGACAGTGTATATAAGTGAAAACATTCAAGCATTACTATGACAGTCTGACAGGGTGGGAGGATGGGGGTGGGTCGGAGGTATGCATGGGGACATCAAAGCATATCATTGATATTCTAACAGGATGGGTGTGGATAGGTGAGGGGTGGGGTGATCAACAGAGACATACAGTTTTATGGTTTATAATGGGCTAGGAACCCCTGTCAGACTGTCATAGTAATGCTTGAATGTTTTCACTTATATACACTGTCAGCTAGCACATTTGCTTATTTCCGATCTGATGAAGAAGGGCAACCTTCGAAAGCTAATCAAGAAATGTATTAAGTTATGTCCAATAAAAAAGGTATCATCTTATTTTATTTTCCATGTTTTATTTTGTTTGATTTCTATTGATAACCTTAAGAGTGGACTAACACGGCTACCACACTCCTCTACCAAACATTTTTAAAACTCAGCTATATCACTTGCTTTTAACCAAATAACTTTGGCATCCCATGGCCTAATAATTCATTGAGTGAAAAAATACAAAATACACAAGAAAATCCACAATAAAGTGAAACCATTCACATGTTCTTTGGTTGTAATGTAAATCTCAAAGTGCATCAGAAAGTCCACACGGGAGAGAAACCATTTGAATGCATAGAGTCTGATAAAAGCTTTGGTCAGAAGGTAAACCTCACAATGCAGAGAATACACACAGGAGTGAAACCATTTACATGTCCTGAGTGTTGTAAAAGCTTTGGTTGGAAAGAAAGCCTCACATGGAATCAGAGAATCCACACAGGGATTAAACCATTTACATGCACTGAGTAGGTAAAAGCTTCAGTTGCATTGGGACAGGTGATTAATGAGACCTCCTTTTCATCTATAGATCTGAATTCAAATCCCAAATCTAATGATAAATAATAGACACAAGGCTCAGATGTTATTAAAAAAATAGAAAGCTTGGCATCAGGTAGAGTAGTGGAAAAGTGACATCCCAGGAAAGCAATAGGGCATCCTTGGGGGCACTGCACTGGACTTTATAAAATGCTCCCAGGTACACATCTCACCATTGCTCCCTTACCTTATCTGCTGAGCCCCCCCAAAACCCACTACCCCCCAACTATACACCACTACCATAGCCCTTACAGGTGAAGGGAGCAGCAATATGTGGGTACAGTGGGTTTCTGGTGCGTTTTGGAGGGCTCACGGTTTCCTCCACAAGTGTAACAAGTAGGGGGAGGTACAAGGCTGGGTCCACCTGTCTGCAGTGCACTGCACCACTACTAGACTATTCCAGGGACCTGCATGCTATTCTAATTGACCTGAGTATAACATCTGAGGCTGACAAGTAATATTTTTAATCACATTTTTGGGGTGGGAGGGGGATAGTGACCACTAGGGGAGTAAGGGATTGGTGATCCCCGAGTCCCTCCAGTGGTCATCTGGTTATTTGAGGCACCTCTTGTGTGGAGTAGAGGAGTAGCCTAGTGGTTAGTGCAGCAGACTTTGATCTTGGGGAAGTGGGTTCAATTCCCACTGTAGCTATTTGCTATAAAAACAGGTCTACCTCAAAATGTGTAAGTTTTAGTCTTGGATGTCATTGTTTTGTTCCATTATTGCTGAAAGATGTCCATGTCTTAGGAACACCCAAGTCCCGCCTTGAACACGCCCCCTTGAGATTTGGACATCCTTCTGATGGACTTCAAAGAAAGAAGTCCAAAAAGAGGTTTCGATAATACTGATTTGGACGTTTCTGTGAGATAAACGTCCAAATGCTGACTTGTCACTTTTTGAACGTCTATCTCTTTTGAAAATGAGCCTGTTGGGCATCTAGGTGGCAGATGAAATTTCATGTGGATAAGTGCAAAGTGATGCACATGGGGAAGAATAACCCAATTATAGCTACACAATGCTAGGTTCCACATTAGTAACTATATTACTATGATGACACCTAAATCTTTTTGCTCAATGGTCATCATAGCTAATACACTGAAATCTTCTGCTCAGTGTGTGGTGGCATCCAAAAAAACAAACGGAATGTTAGGAATTATTAGGAAAGGAATAGAGAATAAACATAAAATAATGTCTCTGTATCACTCCATGGTGCAACCACACCTTGAATTTTGTGTGTAATTCTGGTCACTGCATCGCAAAGGTAAAGTGGAGTAAGAAAAGCATAGAGAAGGGTAACCAAAATGATAAAGGAGGTGGGGAGCGTCTTGTGTGAAGAAAGGCTAAATAGGTTGGGTCCCTCTAGCTTGCAGAAGAGATGTCTGAGGGGAGATACAGTATAGGTCTATAAAATCCTGAGTGGAGTGGAATGGATTAATGCAAATCACTTGTTTACTCTTTCAAAAAGTATAAAGAATAAGGGACCATGCCATGAAGTTACATAGTAGGACATTTAAAACAGATAGGAGAAAATATTGTTTTGCATTTGGATGTATTTGTTTGAAAATGGACCAAAAAATAAAACATCCAAATCACAAAACATTTTTCCAAACAGCATTTTCAAAAGGAAAAGCGACTTTTTTTTTTTTGTAGAAAATTACCTTTCCTGTTCGGATTTTGGACATTTTACAAAAAACATCCAAATTAAACTTAGATGTCATATCCAAAAATGCCCCTTGTGCATTTGACTTGCCCAAAGTCACAAGCAGAAGAAGTGGGAATTGAACCCATGTTGCCAGGATCAAAGCCCGCTGCACTAACCATTAAGCCTCTCCTCTGTTTTGGACACCTTACATTTGGACATCTTTTGTTCGAAAATGGACCAAAAAAAAAAGGGACGTCCAAATCACAAAACGTCCATAGTATTTTTGAACACAAAAGATAGACACCCATCTTTTTCGAAATGACATTCTTTCCTGTTCGGAATTTGGACGTCTTTGTAAAACATCCAAATTCCGATTTAGACGTTTCTTTCGAAAATGCCCCTCCAAGTCTCACAATATTGCAAGAATCTCCTACAATTTCTCAAAATCTGCCCGTAATTTAAAATCTTTGAATAATTTTGTGCCGTTTGCAAATTTGATCACTTCACCCATTCCCAGATCATTTAAAAAAATGTTACAAGGCCACCAGTCCAGGTACTGATCTCTGCAGTACTCCCCTAGTCACCTTCCTCCATTCAGAAAATTGACCATTTAACTACACTCTTATCTACCTTTTAATCAGTTCCCATTACTTTTTAATTTCCTGAAGATGCTTTCATGAGGTACCTTATGAAAGTTTATCTGGATTTTCAGAGAATCTATTTCAACTAGTACACCTTAAAAAAAATAAAACCCACAACATACCTTGAGTGGTCATTGCTGTAACAGTCCTGGGCTGGGGTCATGCATCAGGGCTGCTTCTGAAACCCTGCAATCATGCACTACAAAATCTGAACACCAGACTATACCCAATGACTAAGCCTCATCTCCTCCTTGAAGGCTGTGAATGCTGCCTCCGCAGCATCTCCCTGCTCTGTCTAGGGACATGACTTGGGGATAAAACCTGGATTCTTCCATATGGCAGTGCACAGTGCCACCTGAGCCCCCATGTCTGCTCACTCTTTTGGTCTTTATCTGCCATTGTTTACTAGGTTACTGCGTAATATACCTGACCTAAATCATTCCAGTTTTCAAGTATTCTGTCATTGTGCTGGGCACATCTGTATTATTAGTAGCCTTTAAAAAGCAAAGAGGGCAGATGTGTCCTGAACATGACGTATGGATGCCTTCACCAATCTTCATCAGTTCTAATATATCCTTTTGAAAAGGAGTGCAAACTATTCCACAACCATAAAATACTATTGAACTCCTATAAGTCTTTTTCCATGGCCAAGATTAGTGCTGGTCTCTCTCGTTTTCAGTTGTCATCCTCTTTTCATTTCTAAAGTAGTGCTGGCTTCTGGAAAGCCAGCTTGCATTCCTGATGCAGGGGATCCATGCCTTCCTCTGCTGAAACCCAAATCTGCATCCTGCATGCTTTAAAAGCTACATGCTGTACACGGGTTTCCCTTCACAGAGTGGTCCCTTTTCCTAGTGCTAGGACTATCTCCTCCAGCATCAAAGTGCACAGAGTTGGAGGGAAAAGTGATCCTTCTGTTCTCTTCATCTAAAGGATGGCTGAGGGTATGTTCCCATCCTTAGGGATGGTCACCTCTAGGCCACTAGTTTAAACTTCAGCCTGTCTGAAATGAGATGGTCATCTCAGTGCAGCTTTAGGGGCCACAGCAGAAGCTCCTATCTGATAAATGTATGAATTCTGCTGTACACTGTGTCGAGAGAGAGAGAGAGAGAGAGAGAGAGAGAGAGAGAGAGAGAGAGAGAGAGAGAGAGAGAGAGAGAGAGAGAGAGAGAGAGAGAGAGAGAGAGAATACAGTAAAAGATGAAAGGTTAAACAATGGATTTCAAATACACTAGCTAGGTTGTATTTGGATTTTCTTTTTTTTTTTTTGGGGGGGGGGGGGGGGGGGGGAGGGACAGTAAACGAGATAAAGATCCCAGGTTTTGCATTGTCTTACATCGCAGACTAATTGTCTGGATTAGACACTTACAAGCAGATGATCAAAAGCCCCGCGCTGTTCCAAACAGCGCTCTAAACTAGCGCTGAAACAGCGCGGGGCTTTACCGCACCAATGATCAGAGATAATTGCATGCAAATTTAAGCACGCAATTATCTCTGATCATGGGGTAGAAGTGCGGGAGAATTGTGCCTGAGCATGACCTGAGCATAATCCTCCTGCACTTGTTTGACAGGTCTGGGCTGTCAAAAGCCCAAACCTGTTAAACACAGGGGCTGGAGGTCCATGGGACCACCAGGCCCCAACTACCCCTGCCCCGAGCAACGGGGGCTGGAGGTCCGGTGGACCTCAGGTTCCCCTGACGATCCCCCCCCCAGGTTCAGGGAGGGCTGGAGATCTGGTGGGTCTCCAGCCTCCCCTAATTCCCCTCAACAAACAGTCCCTGGTGGCCTAGTGGGCAACCAACCAACCCCCCCCCCCCCCCCAGCAACAGGGGGGCTGGAGATCCGCTGTTCTCCCCGCCCCCAGGTTCAGGGAGGACTGGAGATCCAGTGGGTCTCCAGCTCCCGCTTGTCCCCCAGCAAAGGGTCCCTGGTGATCCAGTCCCCCCTACACCCCTACCTTGTGGGTTGGAGGAGGGAGGGTAGCCTGCCTCCCTCCTCTTCCTGCGACACCGCAAAATGGCAGCGCCCAGCCCTGCCCAGTGTATCCTGGGATGCGCTGGGCAGGGCTACACACCATATAAGGGAGTTTCACGCGCTTGAGGGCTCTGATCATGGGGCAGTAGGAAATGCTGGCGTTACTATGGCGCTAACAGCCTCTAGCGCCGGCGTTTGCTTCTGATCATTCCCTTGCCAATTACCTGGGACTCTCTCAATCAGGAGGAGAAATTTATCTCATCCTTTACACTCTCCCCTCCACCAACTGATCCAGCCCATCCCAATACCTCCCCCCTCCTTATCCACCTCCAGCAAACAGTTACTCTCACCTAGACTTTTTCAAACCATTGATTCATTAAAAAAATGAAATATCCCCTTCCCCCGAATCAGATGGCTCTGCTAGTGCCCTCCAGTATCCCTCTCAATCACAATATGACAGAACACTAGTTTATTCTATGCAAACATTCACAAGGTGAATATTTAAACGTACCATTTTCCCCCAGTCTCTCTGCCCTGAGAATCACATTTACTCACTAGTTCCCTGCTCAAATCCTCTCCCCCCCCACCCCCCTTCCCGAGTTGGTTCTTCCTAGCGGATGGGCCCAGGACTAGTCTTTAGCCAGTGACAAAGCATACAAGGCTCCTTTAGTACTGAGCAGCTTCTCCTGCACTGATTATCCTGCTTCAGACCCTGCCAGTGCTTTAGAATCCAAGTTAGTACCAAGGAGAGTCCTCCCACTGTAACCATTTCATACCTGTGGAGCCTTTAATCACTTCCAACACAGGAGCTGCTTAGGGAAAGAAGTTAGTGCATGAACAATAAACAAATAATAAACAACTCAGCCCAGTTAGGCACAGGTCACTAACCCCTTTTCTTGGAAGATGCGGTGTGCTCCATGCTCCCTTCCCAACGCTCGAAGCAGATCAGATGCTTCTGCCAGCTTGCGAGGCAGCCAGTGCACAGGACCAGCCCCCGGCAGAGAATAAACCAGCCCCTGCTCGCTTTGGGCTTTTGTTAGCCGATGAAGTCATGAAATACGTTTCAATAAACAAGAGCATCATCTGGAATCTGCACCCTATTCAGTCCAAAGCTTCTCTTTTAATTCAAGCCCCCCCCCCCCCCTTTCCCCAAAAGAGAGAAAAGCCGGTGGAGAAAGCTATGCCATGGCTAGAAAGATCTTGCAGGAGACTGGCACAGGTATAGCAGAGGCTGTGCAGTCAGTGCCACGCTTCTCTCTCACTTCCCAGGGACTGTCTCTTCATGTTCAAGTGTACAGTGCTAAATACGTCTAGCAGCGCAATAGAAATAAGTAGTAGTAGTAGTCTTTGGGATTCCAGAACCTTGATATTCTTTAGGATTCTGCACAGAATCTTGCTACTGTTTGGGATTCCGGAATCTTGCTACTGTTTGGGATTCCGGAATCTTGCTACTCTTTATCCTTATCCCTTATTTGTCCTGTTTGTCTGTCCTAATTAGATTGTAAGCTCTGTCGAGCAGGGACTGTCTCTTCATGTTCAAGTGTACAACGCTGCGTACGTCTAGTAGCGCTATAGAAATGATAAGCAGTAATAGTAGTTCCCAACTACACCTAGATCTTTTACACACCTGCTGCTCTTCTAGCCAGCCTAACCCATACGCTGTTGCCTCTGCACAATCCGCTAGGGTTCCAGGTCTGCTTTTCCACTGCACAGTTTCTTCTTTTCCTTGGCTGTCAATCTACAGTTCCCTGGGGGTCCCTCTTTTTCCTCTTAGAGCCTTACTTTTTACTGTGACTTACAAAAGCTGCCAGAAATAGCAGGTCTCGATTACTCGGTCCTTTGCAGAAGTGACTCCTGCTGCACTGTTAAAAAAACCTCCACATCGTGCCTGCTTTGATTCTGACTACAAAACAGTTTCTCACTTGCACTTAAAGCAATTGTTACTTTAGCTGCTTTGAATTTTGGCGAGATTAAACCATACCCATCCTGTGGAATATGAAATCACCACTAAACCATACTAATGTCAGGGGGGGGGGGGGGCACAATTCTTAATATTCCTACTAGCCAATATTTTTCTGTCCCAATAATGACTTGTACCATAAATACTGGACTTCTCTGTTAACAGTCTCCTACTTGAGATGCAATGAGGGGCATAATCGAACGGGGCGCCCAAGTTTTCCTGAGGACATCCTTGTAGGACGTCCCGGCGAAGGGGCGGGGAAACCTGTATTATCGAAACAAGATGGGCGGCCATCTTCTGTTTCGCTAATACAGTCGGGGACGCCCAAATCTCCACATTTAGGTCGACCTTAGAAATGGTCATCCCCGATTTTCGGCGATAATGGAACCCGAGGACACCCATCTCAGAAACGACCAAATCCAAGCCTTTTGGTTGTGGGAGGAACCAGCATTCGTAGTGCACTGGTCCCCCTGACATGCCAGGATACCAACTGAGCACCCTAGGGGGCACTGCAGTGGACTTCAGAAAAGGCTCCCAGGTGCATAGCTTCCTTACCTTGTGTGCTGAGCCCCCCAAAACCCACTCCCCACAACTGTACACCACTACCAAAGCCCTTAGGGATGAAGGGGGGCACCTAGATGTGGGTACAGTGGGTTTGTGGTGGGTTTTGGAGGGCTCACATTTACCACCATAAGTTTAACACGTAAGGGGGGGGGGTGTATGGGCCTGGGTCCGCCTGCCTGAAGTGCACTGCAGTACCCACTAAAACTGCTCCAGGGACCTGCATACTGCTTTCATGGAGCTGGGCATGATATTTGAGGCTGGCATGGAGGCTGGAAAAAATAATAATTTTTTTTTAGGGTGGGAAAGGGTTAGTGACCACTGGGGGAGTAAGGGGAAGTCATCTGGCCATTTAGGGCACATTTTTGTGGCTTGGTCGTAAAAAAAAAAGGACCAAGTAAAGTCATCCAAGTGTTCGTCAGGGATGCCCTTCTTTTTTCCATTATCGGCCGAGGACGCCCATGTGTTAAGCACGCCCCAGTCCCGCCTTCGCTATGCTTCCAACACGCCCCTGTGAATTTGGTCGTCCCCGTGACGGAAAGCAGTTGAGGACGCCCAAAATCGGCTTTCGATTATGCCGATCTGGGCAACCCTGGGAGAAGGATGCCCATCTCCCGATTTGTGTCGAAAGATGGGCGCCCTTCTCTTTCGAAAATGAGCCCAATAGTACACCAGTACATTACACAAATAAGTGGCAGAAATATGTATCACTCCAGACATAGCTCCAAAAAGCTGTGCTATTCAAAATAAACTCATAATAATTCTTAGAAATGTTTTTTTCATTTTTTTTCTTATATGGTGGGACCATCATATAACGGGCAGTGAGTCATGCCCAATCAATGCAGCAACTTCACTTTGTGCTGAACACAGCACACTCACTCACTGCTTTAATATATACACACCAAACAAAGAAAACTACTACCACATGCCTGTCCTTCATTTTACACGCATAGGTGCCAACATTTCAAAGGGATTTTTTTTGGGGGGGGCGGGGTGGGGGTACCAAAACACAATACAAATTGGGATGCTCAGCACCCACTACTCCCACAGAGCCCGCACCTAAGAAGTCTCACTGCTTAGAATTTGACACCTGGTCTCTGTTACCAGACTCAGGGCAGCTCCTTGCCACAACATTCATTTATTTATAAAATTAGTTATACTAATATGTCACAGGGTATCAAAGCGGTTTACAATATCCAGTATAAAAACGGAGAACAAACAATAAACAACATATAAACAAATGCATAGAACAACAATTACAACCAGGAGAAAAAAAAAACAATAAAAGCTGGGAACGAAAGGGCATCGACATAAAATTATAGAGAAAGCCTTTATAAACAAGGTTTTCAAGGAGGAGGAAAGGTTTGGTGCAGCCTCCTGTCCCATTGAGAGGGGAGAGCTGATAGAGGAAGGCAAGAAAGGAGGAGGGGGAGATGCGGGGGGGGGGGGGGGGGGGGGGGGAAAGCAAACACTGCCCCCCTTTCTTCTCACTTTGAACTCATTATTAAGGTGAATTAGGGTAAGGGGAGATACTGGTGGATTTGTGATGGGGACCCAAGCCTCTAAAAGTGGCTTGGGTGGAGGAGTGGCCTAGTGGTTAGGGTGGTGGACTTCGGTCCTGGGGAACTGAGGAACTGAGTTCGATTCCCACTTCAGGCACAGGCAGCTCCTTGTGACTCTGGGCAAATCACTTAACCCTCCATTGCCCCATGTAAGCCGCATTGAGCCTGCCATGAGTGGGAAAGCGCGGGGTACAAATGTAACAAAAAAAACCCCAGCAGTATTTCCCTGTTGGTACATTTGACTGAACTGTGTAGTTCCCTATACATGGATTCACTCTGAACCAAATATCCTTCTCATGAGTCTCATAGCTCCCCTGACATGTCTGAAAGGCTGGTGTGGATTGGATGCAAAACAAATGTTACTATGTAGTGTGACTGGACACATATGCAGACAATATGTGGATCACCCCATAATTCCCTTGTTATGATACTTATAGAGTCCCTCATGAACATAAGAGCATAAACTTTGCCATACTGGGACAGAACAAAGGTCCATCAAGCCTCATATCTTGTGTCCAACAGTGGCCAATCCAGGTTACAAGTACCTGGTAAGATCCCAAAATAGTAAAACAGATTTTATGCTGCTTACCCTAGAAATATGCCGTGGATTTGCCCAAGCCCATCTTAAGAATTGCTTATGGATTTTTCTTTTAGGAAATTATCCAAACCTTTTTTAAACCCTGCTAGACTAACTGCTTTTACCATATTCTCTGGCAATGAATTCCAGTTGGTGTGAATTAGCACTAACAACCAATAATTAGTGCTAATTGAAGTTAATTGGCACTAATTTGTATTTACATGTGCAACTGCACTTATTCTGCAGTGACCAGAATTGTACACAGTATTCAAGGAGCAGTTGAACCAAGGAGCGATACAAAGGTATCTTTTTTGTTTTCCATTCCTTTCCTAATAATTCTAGGATTCTATTTGCTTTCTTGACCACCGCTGCACACTGAGTAGGGAGTTTCAACGTATCTTGATACCTAGATCCTTTTCCTAGTGGCAACTCCTAATGTGGAACCTTGCATCATGTAGCTAAAATTTGGGTTCCTCCTTCCCACATGCAACATTTTGCTCACCAGAAACACTTCCGCATCAACACAAACATACCTAAATCTGCAGTACCCTAGCTGCAAAGGACTAAAATACAAAACAACTTACGCATCCAGTTTTTCCTACATCAGCACACAACTGTGGAACGCACTACCAAAAGCCGTGAAAACCACATACGACCACCTACACTTCAGAAAAACACTAAAAACTCACCTGTTTAAAAAGGCATACCCTTCCGAGCCAACTTAAATGCCTGATCTACATGACAAAACAACACTAAAGTTCGTAATGATCATCAAACAACTATACCGAAGTACGATTCCTTGATGTGGTCCTTCCACATGAACCTTTCTTACCACAATATAACCTTGTATTGGTTTACTCCGGAGGCTACATACACCTCTCCGGCACTATGTAAGCCACACTGAGCCTGCAAATAGGTGGGAAAATGTGGGGTACAAATGTAACAAATAAATAAATGTCCTCTTGCAAATTTTCACAATCCTCTTGCGATTTAACTACCATATTTTTCGGACTATAAGACGCACTTTTTCCCCCCCAAATTTGGGAGGAAAATGGGGGGGTGCGTCTTATAGTCCAAAGGTAGAGATTTGGCTGGCTGGCTGGCAGGCCGCACTCCCTCCCTACTAGTTTGGGATTGCCCTCCCCCAGGCCCTGTCACCACTTCTCCACTTACTTACGCGATCTTCCCTGGTGGTCTAGTGACGTCGGGGCAGGAAAGAGCCTCCTCTTTCCTGCCCAGCGCGCTGCTCTCCATCCTTCTGTATGCAGCCTGATGGTCTCGGCGAGATTCAAAATGGCCGCCGAGACTTCAATTCTCGGCGACCATTTTGAATCTCGCCGAGACCATCAGGCAGCAATGCATACAGGAGGATGGACAGCAGCGCGCTGGGCAGGAAAGAGGGGACTCTTTCCTGCCCCGACGTCACTAGACCACCAGGGAAGATCGCGTGAGTAAGGGGAGAGGTGGTGATAGGGCCGGGGAGAGGGGGGAGGAGGAGGTAACCCTGAGGGCGATCCCGAACTTGGAGGGAGGGATTCAGACAAGACGCACCGGAGCACCTAGGTTTTAGAGGAGGGAAAAAGCTAAATTTTTTTTTCCTATTTCCCTCCTCTAAAACCTAGGTGCGTCTTATGGTCCGGTGCGTCTTATAGTCCGAAAAATACGGTACTTTAAATAACAGTGTGTCATCTCACTAGTTATTCTCATCTCTAGATCATTTATAAATATGTTAAAAAGCAGCGGTCCCAGCACAGACTCCTGAGGAGCCTCACTATCTACCCTTCTCCATTGAGAACACTGACCATTTAACCCTATTGCTACACACATAAACGTGGACTTATGCTTAATGTACAGACTTTAGGCCTCTAACTTTAGGCAACCTAAAGAGAATACATCCTATACTTCTATTTTGAAATAATTTTTTTGAAAGAAAGGTGTAAATTCTTCAACCACATCTCTGTTTTCAGAAACAGTACCATTCTCTTGAGCAATTCTTGCTTTACATGTTTCAGCATGATACCTAAACTGGCTCTGCAGATAATCTGCTCTCCAGCTGTCTCTGCTGCAAACCTGCTTTATTCTTATCAATGTAATGGGATTCTGACCAGGATAAGAGCTTTGATGGATTTAGATTCACCAGGGTGTGGGAGAGCTTTAACTATCTCAAAATGGTTACCATCCCAGGACAAAAAGAAAAATCAGATCAGGGAAGGCCATGCTATAGGGCTAGAACGGACAGTCAGTTTAGATAAAACAAAATATTCCCTGCTGTGACTGCTGCTTTAAGGTGCTCCAGTTTGGTTAAAATTCAGGGAACAGTAGGAAGACCCTACCTTGAGTGATTAACTCAACATGCCTTAGCGCTGTGCCAGTGCACTCACTGAAAAACTTGATGGCTGGATCCAACAGCACCACTGAGACATTTCTGTCATTTGGCTGGTACACTCTAGCCCTCTGTTTAGCTTTTTCAACGAACATCAATATCAAAACCGGAGAGCAGCCATTTTATGGAAGAGACAAGGCAAACCAATGAAGGTACTCCTCAGAAATTTCTCTGTCACAATGGAGTAGTGAGGAGGGAGGGGAGAGGGTCTGAACTAGAGAATGACACGGGGACCGGGACACGAGGTTATCCACAGGGATGAGGCAGGGACAAAGCCCACAGGGGTGGGGGACAAACTTCTGATTACATTACTATCTGATAATCTATATTCTCTTTAACATCATCTGATGTTAAAGAGAATATATATATTTATTTATTTATTTGCTGCATTTGCATCCCACCTATTTGCAGGCTCAATGTGGCTTACATTATGTCGCAATGGCGATCACCATTAACAGAATAAGAAGTTAGCATATTGTTACAATTAAGGTGCGAAGAATATCACGTAAATTAGGGTAAATAAATAAATAATACATAACATATAAGTGAGAGCAGGATAAGATACAATGTTCAATATGATAATGTGATTAAGGCAATCAAATTAAGAGAGATCAATAATGGTTGGTTCTGGTGTAGTTTAAGAGTCAAGTTTACAAAGTGCATTTATGAATTAAGAGAGGTCTCAATTCTTCAACTACTGCCTTAGTCTGATTTGGAAATCCCTTTGAAAAGCAATTATGTTGGGTGGATTCATCAAAACAGGAACATTAGAAACTATTGTTTCACCAGCTGGTCTTATTCTTATCCTTTTCCTAGTGGCAACTCCTAATGTGGAACCTTGCATCATGTAACTAAAATTTGGGTTCCTCCTTCCCACATGCATCATTTTGCACTTGCTCACCAGAAACACTTCCGCATCAACACGAACATACCTAAATCTACATTACCCTAGCTGCAAAGGACTAAAATACAAAACAACTTATGCATCCAGTTTTTCCTACATCAGCGCACAACTGTGGAACGTACTACCAAAAGCCGTGATGACCACATACAACCACCTACACTTCAGAAAAACATTAAAAACTCACCTGTTTAAAAAGGCATACCCTCCGCATGGACTCCTGAGCACCATTCTCCAATGTGCTCTTCACCGGTCAATCGTCGAGGTAAGGGAACACATGGACTCCTAGTCTGCATTGCTAATATAAGGATCATCAGAGTTCACAGCATCAACGTTGATATCCAAACATTACTACTACTACTACTATTTAGCATTTCTATAGCGCTACAAAGCGTACGCAGCGCTGCACAAACATAGAAGAAAGACAGTCCCTGCTCAAAGAGCTTACAATCTAATAGACAAAAAATAAAGCAAACAAATCAATTAATGTGTAGAGGAAAGAGGAGAGGAGGGTAGGTGGAGGTGAGTGGATACAAGTGGTTACGAGTCAAAAGCAATGTTAAAGAGGTGGGCTTTCAATCTAGATTTAAAGATGGTCAAGGATGGGGCAAGACGTAGGGGCTCAGGAAGTCTATTCCAGGCGTAGGGCACAGCAAGACAGAAGGAGCGAAGTCTGGAGTTGGTAGTAGCGGAGAAGGGAACAGATAAGAAGGATTTATCCAGGGAATGGAGTGCATGGGAAGGGGTGTAGGGCAGGACGAGTGTGGAGAGATACTGGGGAGCAGCAGAGTGAGTACATTAATAGGTTAGTAGAAGAAGTTTGAATAGGATGCGAAAACGGATAGGGAGCCAGTGAAGCGACTTGAGGAGAGGAGTAGTATGAGTAAAGCGACCCTGGCGGAAGACGAGACGGGCAGCAGAGTTTTGAACCGACTGGAGAGGGGAGAGGTGACTAAGTGGGAGGCCAGCAAGAAGCAGATTGCAGTAGCCCAAACGAGAGGTGACAAGGGTGTGGATGAGGGTTTTGGTAGAGTGCTTGGAAAGAAAGGGGCGGATTTTACGGATGTTGTAAAGAAAGAAACGACAGGTCTTGGCGATCTGCTGTATATGAGCAGAGAAGGAGAGAGAAGAGTCAAAGATGACCCCAAGGGTTCGAGCTGAGGAGACAGGGAGAATGAGACAGCCATCAACAGAAATAGAAAACGGGGGGGAGCAATGATGTGCAAATCTTCATCGATCCATCATTTTAGCTTTTTAGTTTAACTTTTTAGTTAGCTTTCTGTTACATTTTCTTTAAAAACAGTCCAAAACTATTCAGAGCTTTTTAGTGCGACTAACACCACTGAACTTGCAGCTGTTTTCGACACTGTGAGAGCCTCCACTTGTACAGTGAATTTTTTAAATTTTGTCCTATTTACATGTAGGCCCAGGCATTTACTCCCGCTACAGTGTCGGTATAAGTAGTTATGTTGATGTATTGCACTAGAATTCTGTAAAGAAAAGTAGGAACCTACTTTTCTTTAGGGAATAGTCTTAAAATAGGTGCCACTATCAGCACCTGCTATAGAATTTATCCTCTCAGAGGGGCTACTCTAACCTTTTGAAAAATGACCACACATACACATCAGAGTTTGGGTTCAGAACTGGATAGAAGGTAAATAAAAACAAACCTAAGTGGTTGTTATTTTCAATAGTCTACTCCTCCGTCACTTGAAAAATAACATTTAATTTTAACGGATATAGATATCTTCCTAAATGTTTGCCTTTGTATGCAGTCCATTATTCTGTGCTTTCTGGAACTCTTCTGGCCACTTCCTGGTTTCATGGTCACATGACCATGTGACATCCACTTCCACTTAAGTGGGTAAGGTTATTGATCACTCTGCGTTCAGTGCTCAATAGGATGGCCAACGCACAGTTATATGGATTTTTACCCAGATTTTCAGCCGAGCTACGCATTTAACTGGGGCCACTGAAAATGCCAGCATAACTTTAATCAGATACCTTATCCATTTAAAGCTATTCCTCTTATATTTGCATTCAGAATTCACTTCCTGGATAACTATTAGCTCTGTCCCTGGATTACCCCACTTGAAAATGAGTAACTTTGGTCCTGTAGTTACTTACATGGTCAGCAATATGTGTACAAGATCATTGTTGACCATATAAGTTTGCTTTTCCTCAATGTGGCTGAAAGCCTGTGTATTGTTCCATAATATAGAGAGGAGGCATTCACGGTTTGATTAGGCCAAAGGAGGAAATTAACGTGCAGAGACTGAATTTTAAACTTTCTAAGGAAAAAAAAAAATGACCTAGTGTATCTAGATTTTCAGAAAGTTGACAAAGCTCCTCCTGAGAAATGCCTGAGAAAATTAAAGAGATATGGGAAGGAGGCAATGTTCTGTTGTGGATTGGGAATTGGTTATTGGACAGAAAACAGAGGGTAGGGTTAAATGGTCATTTCTCTCAATGGAGGAGGGTGAACAGTGGAGTGCCGCAGGGATATGTACTGGGACTGGCGCTATTTAACATTTATAAAATTTATAAATTTAAATTTGGAAATTTAAACAAGTGAGGTGATTAAACCTGAAGATGACACAAAACTATTCAAAGTTGTTAAAACACATGCCGACTATGAATAATTGCAGGAAGACCGTAGGAAATTGGAAGACTGGGCATCCAAATGGCAAATGAAATTCAATGTGGACAAATGCAAAGTAATGCACAGTGGGAAGAATAATACGAATCATAGTTACCTGATGCTAGCGTCCACCTTAGGTATCAGCACTCAAGAAAGAAATCCAGGTGTCACTGAATACGCTGAAATCTTCTGCCCAGTGTGTGATGGCAGCGGCCAAGAAAGCAAACAGGATGCTAGGAATTATTAGGACAAGGATGGTACAAGACCAAGAATACTTCTGTACTGCTCTATGGTGCAACCTCACCTTGAGTACTGTGTTCAATTCTGGTCGCCATATCTCGAAAAAGATATAGCGGAATTAGAAAAGATTCAAAGAAGAACAACCAAAATGATAAAGGAGATGGAACTCCTCCCATATGATTAAAGACTAAAGAGGTTAGGGCCAGTGACGTTCCGAGGGGCGCTGACACCCGGGTGCAGTGCCCCCCCCGGCGAAAGACCCCCCCCCGGGTGCACGCTGCTGGGGGGGTGCCGCGCGCCGGTCAGCGTTGTTGGTTTCCATGCTCCCTCTGCCCCGGAACAAGTTACTTCCTGTTCCGGGGCAGAGGGAGCATGGAAACCAATGACGCTGACCGGCGCGCGGCACCCCCCCAGCGGCGTGCACCCGGGGCGCACCGCCCCCACCCCCTTGGTACGCCACTGGTTAGGGCCCTTCAGCATAGAAAAGAAACTGGCTGGGGGGGGATAAGTCTACTGAGTAGTGTAGAAAGAGAAGTGAATTGATTTTTTTACTTTTTCAAAAAGTACAAAGACTAGGGGATACTCAATGAACTTACATAGAAATACTTTTAAAACAAATAGGAGGAAATATTTTTTCACTTAGCAAATAGTTAAGCTCTGGAACTCATTGCCAAAGGATGTGGTAACAGCGGTTAGTGTATCTTTGTTTAAAAAAGGTTTGGACAAGTTACTGGAAGAAAAGTCCATAGTCTGTTATTGAGATAGACACGGGGAAGCTACTGCTTGCCCTGGGATTGGTAGCATAGAATGTTGCTACTATTTGGGTTTCTGCCAGGTACTTGTGACCTGGATTGGCCACTGTTGGAAACAGGATATTAGGCTAGATGGGACCATTGGTCTGACCCAGTATGGCTATTCTTATGTTCTTATGGGATTCAACAGGACGTAGCCATAAGGGGCCTGGAGACCCCTCCAGTATTGTCTCAGGCCCCTCTAACTTCTGTATAATGGTGGGGATTTCCAGGCTCCACCAACTAAATTGCTCTATTCAGATGTGCAGGCAGCATCGCATGTTGGGACCTTTCATTTAGTGAGTCCATGATTTTGCAAGATCATGGGTGGGGCATAAGCCTTAAAGGTTTCAATGTGCTGGCTGAACATTAGTGAGGGAGGAGGAGGCGGCAGAGTGACTGGCTCTCACTGCTAACTGAGGTACTTTGCAACGATTTTGAAGGAAAAATGTGCCACAAAGTCCACAGACTTTGTCCTAATGAGGATAGTTGGAACACTGTCCCTTATTATTCTGGTTCAAGGAAATGATTGTGTCTCAGTGAAGCTTAGACTGTGAGGAAAGAAGTCCAATATGGAAGTGGTAGACATGTTGGCACCACTAACGGGGTGTCGTGCTACACCTGGGGGGGGGGGGGGGGGGGGGGGGAGGGTACGCAGCAGCAAACTGCCTCGGATGGCAGCCGACCAAGGATCGCCACTGTGCATTAGCATGCATAGAACCTGGTCGTAATTAGAATGGCCACGTATAGGGCCTCTTATTGAGAAGGTGCCAAGTGAAACCGTGCTAACTGTACAAATGCACGTTAGCCCACATTAATCACCATGCATTTACCACATTATGCAGTCCATTTTCTGCATTTTCTGCCCATGATCCACCTACTTTTTGCCCTCTAACACAATATGCTGTTCATGCCACTATAGTAACTGCTAAAGTGCTTCTGCAGTAGTGGTTAACACGCTCTAATTCATTCGTTACTGCTTTTCACACTTTAGAAGAACCCACAATAAGTAAATTCCCTAAGCCATTATTTTTTCCTGTTTGTCTTGAATAGATTGTAACAACTGTCAAACAAGGATGGTCTCATATGCGCTTGGTGTACAGTGATGCATATGTCTAGTAGCGCTATAGAAATAAGTAGCAGCAGCAGTGGAACGGTTCCTGATGCCTTTCTGGAAAAGCGGGCTGGGTGCTTCTCACCATTTCTGTGCAAAGGACTGAGGCCCAGATGCACAAAACTTTAACGACCCTTTAACGAAGAAATTTTCAATCATAGCATGCATTAAAGGCCATTTTCCGACAACGCTAGCAGCTAACGAAAATGGAATGCAAACGAGTAACTACCATTGCAATGTGGACAATTCGGGATGCACTAACCATACCGAATCATTTACCGCGATATATTTAACGTGAGGTCAGAGCTGTCATTAAGGCCTGAGCTGTCATACACCCGCTGCTCCCCACTTCCCCCTGCAGCATAAAAATCCAAGCTGGCATGTTTTAAAATATAAGTGAGATTAACCAACACAAACACGTGGCTCCCCGCTTCCCCCTGCATAAAATAGAAAACCAAAACAAAATCAAAAAAGGATCGGGAGGCGGCAAAGGCACTCGTCAGGAGCGTCCTGTATGGACGGCCTTGTCCCCCACCCCCTGCCCGAGGTCCCCGCTGCTCCCCCCTGCATGAAAAATCTAAATTTTAGCAGCCCCGACCCCCCTCCCTTCCTTTCTCTCTACTTTCTCCCACAGCTCCGCCTCCCTCCATCCTCCACCCCGTACCCCGCCCTCTGAGGTCGTCCCCGCCGCTCCCCCCCCTCCACCGGGCCCCCACCGCGCCTCTCACCTCTGTGTGAAGGCGCTGCACGGGCAAGAAGAACATCTGATCACCGCCGAGTCTTCAGGACATCTCTCCTTCCTTGAACTGGGCCCGTCAGACGAGGGTGGGCCCAGGTCAGGAAAGGAGAGATGTTCTGAAGACTCGGCGGCAATCAGATGATCTTCTTGCCCGTGCAGCGCCTTCACACAGAGGTGAGAGGCGCTGCGTGGGCCCGGTAAGGCGGAGGGGGGCCCATTGGGGGGAGCAGCGGCGACGATCTCAGGGGGGCGGGGCACAGGGATGGAGGATGGAGGGAGGTGAAGCTGTGGGAGAAAGTGGAGAGAAAGGAAGGGAGGGGGGTCAGGGCTGCTAAAATTTTGATTTTTCATGCAGGGGGAAGTGGGGAGCAGCGTGGACCTCGGGGGGGGGGGGGGGCAAGGCCATCCATACAAGACGCTCCTGACGAGCGCCTTTGCCCCCTCCCGATCCTTTTTTGATTTTGTTTTCTATTTTATGCAGGGGGAAGCGAGGAGCCACGTGTTTGTGTTGTTTTTTTTGTTTGTTTGTTTTGACGTTTGTGGCATGCGCAGAGCAGCCAACATAACGCTTGGCTGCTCTGTGCATGCTTTAGGGGCCGATTACACCAGTTTAACAAATCTTTAATGCATTGTACTTTTCAATACCGCACCGAACATGTGCGACTTGTTTTTTTGGTGCATTCTTCGTTTTTTCAAATTCGTTAAGGACTTTTACGTTTTGGATTCTTTTACGTTTGGTTGATGCATCTGGGCCTGAATTCTTTAGTTATGGTGCCGCTTTTATTTTTGTAAATAGTTTTGGCTGGAGTTTATATATTGCCTTTTTGGTTCAGCAAAGAACCACCCAATACAGTTTACCAAGCAACAAAACATAAATATACAATAAATATACTCTAAAAATTCAAATGCATAATAAAGCTACAAATACACTATGTATATTCTTACTATAAAAATATAAATACTCAAACTTAATATAAAATGGCAAATAGTCAAAACAGATAATTTATCGAGACCTCAGCATCAAGAAATGAACCGCCTCCCCCCCACCCCCCCAAATAGAGGATGCATAGGGACAGGGACACAGAGGGGAAATACCACAAAGTGGTGAACAACAAACTCCTGGTAAATAATAAAAGTTCCAAGCACAAGACGACAAGCAAACCAGAAGGAAAGCACCAAGCACCTCCAAGAATAGGTGAACATCAGACCTTGAATTGCAGACCCAACACGGGCCGTGTTTCGGCATAATGCCTGCATCAAGGTCAGCCTTTGTGGTACACCTTAGGCGAGGTACAATCACAACAAACATGTTATCATTTTTCTCAACATTAGCGTGCCACATGGCCTATGGATATAAAATGAACAGCATAGCAAAAAGGCTGTCCTAATTTTATACACTGAGTTAACTGGGCACCAGTATGAATATCAGTTAATTTCCAGGTCAGCGGATATCTGGATATTCAATGCTGAGAGCTGTGCATGCCCGAGCACTGAACATCCAGGGTTATTTCAGCCCCTGGCTGTGAGTGACTTATCGCTGCAGGCTGAATATTCCCCCCCTAATCTGAGGGAGGACTGAGAATACTAGATAAGGGATCGGGATCCATCTTAATGGCTATTATTTCTTTACATATTTTATTCCTGATTTCTTTCTATTCATCAACCTTATTTCACTGGCTTATAACTCCCTTTTTGAGGTTTAATTATTCAATCTAGCATAAAATCTATATACTGTTATTTTTTTTTTGTTTTTTTTTAGAATTGTATTTATTAATGCTAAGTGAATTACATATTTCCTTTTCAAGGGTTATATCTATTATAGATTTAAAATTTACATAAATAACAAATAAAGAAATTCAGTTCTATGAATGACTAGAAGCCAGGAAAGTGCTTCGAGTACTACTGGTGACATATGAACCTAAGAGTGGAGGAGTGGCCTAGTGGTTAGAGCACCAGTCTTGCAATCCAGAGGTGGCCGGTTCAAATCCCACTGCTGCTCCTTGTGATCTTTGGCAAGTCACTTAACCCTCCATTGCCTCAGGTACAAGCTGCAGCACTGGGGAGAAGCCAGAGAGACAGGGTGGGATGGAGTGATAGGGGGGAGCTGGGAGAGGAGGAGAAGAAGGAGAGAGGAAGGTACGGGGATGCTGGACCTGTTGGCAGGAGCTGCTTCAGGCAGCACTAGGCATTTTGCACACTACCAGAACCCTCATCCACACTCTCATCACCTCTCGCTTAGACTATTGCAACTTGCTTCTCACAGGTCTCCCACTTAGCCATCTCTCTCCTCTTCAATCTGTTCAAAATTCTGCTGCACAACTAATATTCCGCCAGTGTCGTTATGCTCATATCAGCCCTCTCTTCTAGTCACTTCATTGGCTCCCTATCCGTTTCCGCATTCAGTTCAAACTCCTCTTACTGACCAATAAGTGCATTCACTCTGCAGCTCCTCAGTACCTCCCTACATTCCTCCCCGGGAACTCCGTTCACTGGGTAAATCTCTCTTATCTGCACCCTTCTCCTCCACTGCTAACTCCAGACTCCGTTCCTTTTTTCTTGCTGCACCATATGCCTGGAATAGACTTCCTGAGCCGGTACGTCAAGCTCCATCTCTGGCAGCCTTCAAATCGAAGCTAAAAGCCCACCTTTTTGATGCAGCTTTTAACTCCTAACCCTTATTCACTTGTTCAGAACCCTTGTTTTATCATCCTCACTTTAATATTCCCTTATCTCTTGTTTGTCCTGTTTGTCTGTCCTAATTAGATTGTAAGCTCTGTCGAGCAGGGACTGTCTCTTCATGTTCAAGTGTACAGCGCTGCGTACGTCTAGTAGCGCTTTAGAAATGATAAGTAGTAGTAGCTTGCGGAATGGTAGCTATGTCCCTGAGTGTAAATCTCACAACCTATCATCAAAAAGCAGATTTTTTACATCTCACTTTTTGCTAAAAGAAAAGAATGTAAGCGAGTTTACTGACAGACTAAAAGAAAGTAATTACTGATAGCTAGTAGGAAAGCAAACATTAAAATGCTACATAACCTGCTCCTCCTCCCTTCACAAATACAGAACAGCAGCAAAAAGGACAAGATGCTCCGAGTCTCTTCCAAATCTGAACTTCTCTTTTAAGCATGAAATCCAGCCAGCCAGGTCTAAAGAAACCTTCCCTAAGGCATATTTATATTAAGATACACAGTAACATGGCAAACAATGGCAGAAAAGTCCAACGTGAATCTGTTCAATATAGATTCAACCACTGAATGTAGGTAAGTATTCAACTCATCAACTCCCTTTCAATCTGACCTTTACTCACCACCATCCTCCATATTCATTCTAAGTGTATCCAGAATCCGCCAAATCACTAGCCTTCACTGTCTTTATTGGTAGACCACTTCAGGTCTTACCTTTCGCTATGATTCTTATAAGGTTAACATTAGATACAACAACCACTGGGTCTCTTACCATGTCTTATCAGAACTTAAATGGCAAAGGAAAGTAGTTCTCAGAGATAGGTTCGCCTACCTGTGTCTTCCAGGAAGAACTGCACAGACATTAAAACTTTCCCTTGAGGCTGTAGATCAAGCTGAGGGGGAAAAAAAAAAAGGAGATATGAGAAAAGGAGGTCACTAGTTTTCCAGACATGCAGTTATTCCTGATAGATTAGTTAAGTATTTTTTTTAAAGAGTTTACATACTGCTTTTCTGAAATCATCCAAGGCAGTTTACAAAAACATAACATAAAATTTAAAAACAAAACATTAAAATGAATCGGAGAAATTTTTTCTTCACTCAACGTGTAATTAAACTCTGGAATTCATTGCCAGAGAATGTGGTAAAGGCGGATAGCTTAGCGGAGTTTAAAAAAGGTTTGGATGGCTTCCTAAAGGAAAAGTCCATAGACCGTTATTAAATGGACTTGGGGAAAATCCACTACTTCTGGGATAAGCAGTATAAAATGTTTTGTACATTTTTGGGATCTTGCCGGGTATTTGTGACCTGGATTGGCCACTGTTGGAAACAGGATGCTGGGCTCGATGGACCTTTGGCAATACTTATGTACTTATAATAAAAGCCATATACCCTCACTATATACTGCAGAATCAACTCTTCCAATCCTCCAATCTCTAAATAGAGGAAATTGCTAAACATTGTCCAGTACATTCATTTATGACAGAAATAAGAAAGCTTGTAATTTTTTCCTAGAGGAAAACAAGTGCAGATCACATCATACGCCAATGCAAGTTTTCTGAAATAATAGATTTGAGAACTAGGGAAGAGTTTCACTTTTTTTTCCCAGAAAGCAATAAGATCTGACACTGGAACAATGACAGAAAACGTTCCTGCTCTTAAAAAGGCAAGCAGTATTTTCGAAGACTTGTTTCCTCTACAGTGGAAGTGGACAGAGAGACGGAGTATGAAGGGTGTGAGGTTATTTATTTGTTACATTTGTATCCCACATTTTCCCACCTATTTGCAAGCTCAATGTGGCTTACATAGTACCGGAGAGGCGTTTGCATACTCCGGTGTAAACAAATACAAAGTGATGGTGTGGTAAGATAAGCAGGGCCGTGCCTAGGGTCTCTGGCGCCCCCCTGCAGTTGGCCCCGCCGGCGCCCCCCCCCCCCCCGAAAACGATCGCTACACTACCCGCCCTCTTCTCCCCAGATCCTTTTCCTTTTTGTTTAAATTTACCTCTCCGGCGCGCAGCAGCGTAGCGTTAGTGAGAAGGAGGCGGTGCTCCCCCGCCCCAACGTGTCTTCTTCCCTTCGCTCAGTGTCCCGCCTTCTTCTGACGTCATTTCTGACGTCGGGGCGGAGGAGCGCCGCCTCCTCACTAACGCTACGCTGCCACGCGCCGGAGAGGTAAATTTAAACAAAAAGGAAAAGGATCTGGGGAGAAGAGGGCGAGGTAAGCATGGTGCGGCGGGGCGCCCCCCAGAGGATGGCGCCCTCCTGCCATGCTTACCTCGCTTACCGTGTCGGCACGGCCCTGAAGATAAGAGTTCATGTGGTACAGCCACATTAGGGAATCGTTCAACGGAAGAGTTGTGTAATGTCCATTTCGTACGATAGGTATGTTGAGTTGCAGAGATCAGGCGTTTATGATGGATTGGTCGGGTATGCCTTTTCGAACAGGTTTTTAGTTTTTTCCTGAAGTATAGGTGGTCGAACGTGGTTTTCAAGGCTTTTGGTAATGCGTTCCACAGTTGTGTGCTTATGTAGGAGGAATTGGAAGCGAAGGTTGATTTGTATTTGAGTCCTTTGCAGCTTGGGTAGTGCAGATTTAGCTATGTTCGTGTGGATTCGTATGTATTTCTGGTTGGGAGGTCAGTCAGGTCTGTCATGTATCCTGGGCTTCACCATAGATAATTTTGTGGACCAGAGTGCAGATTTTGAAAGCAATGCGTTTTGATTGGGAGCCAGGGTATTTTTTCGCGTAAGGGTTTTGTGCTTTCAAATCGCATTTTTCCGAAGATGAGCCTAGCTGCCGTGTTATCACTGCTACACATAACCACCACCATTACTTTATCTCTCAGCGGACATTTTAAAAATTCACGGCTTGCTTAAAATAGCTTTACCAAAACCAAGGGTCCTTTTACTACGGTGCGCTAATGGATTTACAGTGTGTTAACGATTAGCATGCGCTAAATAAGACGCACATTATATTCCTATAGGCGTCTTACCATTTAGCGCATGCTAATTGTTAGTGCACCATAGTAAAAGGACCCTTAAGGGGGTCTATGTACTAGAAGATTTTTCATTATGTGCTTATGGGGAAAATGTTTAGAGCATATCTCCTCATCCTATAGCATAACGAGTCACTTCAATTTAAACGCCATTCACTCGGCTAAGTATACGCTTACACGCCTAAATGGCAGTAGCATGCCTAACCATTATTCTATAATTACGTGCTAAAATGGTTTAGCATATAATTGTTAGGGGGCATTCACATGGGCGGGAGGAGGGGGCATAGGTACGGCATAGGCGAGGGCTGACATCTACCGTGTTTCCCCGAAAATAAGACAGTGTCTTATATTAATTTTTGTCCCAAAGATGTGCTAGGTCTTATTTTCAGGGGATGTCTTATTCGGGAGTAGTAGGGGGACTGTGGCGGTCGGGAACAGTATTGAAGTAGGGGGCGGTATCCTGCAGGAGTTGGCCGTGGCTCGCCTATCTGCCCACAGTGATTGCAGGACTCGAGCGGAGCAGAGCCGCCCTGGCCGGGCTGGGAATGGAGGAGGGGTATGCACTAGGGAAGGTAGTGGAATGTGGGGCCGGGCTGCTCTGGCTGGGGGTCTCGGGAGTTTGTGAGAGGGCTTAGGGCGCAGGATCATCCCTACCGTATTACAAACGTTAAAAAGAAAATTCTACGGTAGCTCTGTTCCCCGTTGGTGGCGCTTTGTGCGCTCCTCCTGTACATTCGCAACACTTTCCATCCTTCTAGTCTGACTTAGCCCTTGGGCGATGGAGCAGTGCCAAAAGGGCTCGGTTACTCATTTTCTTTTCTTTTATTATTTCTGCAAGGGGGATGTTTCTTTTCTTTCCGGGCTCACTTACCAGTAGTTGATCTTCACAAAAGCGTGAAGGAGGATGGTAGGAGTCCGCTAGACGACAGATTTTCCACCTCAGTCTTGTTTCTTGCATTTCTTTAATGTTATTTCGTCTTTGGGTTGCAGCGAAAAAAATTAAGGTTTTGTGTCCATGTCCCATCGGGGACCAACAAAAACTTTGCTAGGTCTTACTTTCGGGGGAGGCCTTATATTTAGCAATTCAGCAAAACCTCTACTAGGTCTTATTTTCAGGGGATGTCTTATTTTCGGGGAAACAGGGTATGCAGGCTACTTACAGAAGAATACTGTAAGTTATGCATGTAAATGATACATTTAGGCGGCATGTGCATTCACCCCATCCATAGATCTGGCATAAGTATACCGCCTACATTTAGGCATGTCAATGCCATTTAACGATAAGATGGACTTGGGAAAATTCACTGATATTCTAGGATAAGCATCATAAAATCTGTTTTACGGTTCTGGGATCTTGCCAGGAACTTGTGACCTGGATTGGTCACTGATGGAAACAGGATACTAGGCTTGATGGACCTTCATTCTGTCCCAGTATGGCAATGCTTATGCTCTTATGTTAAGAACACTCGCACTTGTAATTACATAAGTACATAAGTATTGCCATACTGGGACAGACCAAAGGTCCATCAAGCCTAGCATCCTGTTTCCAACAGTGTCCAATCCAGGTCACAAATACCTGGCAAGATCCCAAAAAGTACAAAATATTTTATGCTGCTTATCCCAGAAATAAGCAGTGGATTTTCCCCAAGTCAATTTAATAATGGTTTATGGACTTTTCCTTTAGGAAACCATCCAAACCTTTGTAAAACTCTGCTAAGCTAACCGCCTTTGCAACATTTTCTGGCAATGAATTCCAGAGTTTCATTAAACGTTGAGTGAAGAAATTTTTTTTCCGATTCGTTTTAAATTTACTACACTGTAGTTTCATCGCATGCCCCCTAGTCCTAGTATTTTTGGAAAGCATGAACAGACACTTCACATCTACCCGTTCAACTCCACTCATTATTTTATAGACCTCTATCATATCTCCCCTCAGCCACCTTTTCTCCAAGCTGAAGAGCCCCAACTGCTTTAGCCTTTCCTCACAGGGAAGTTATCCCATCCCCTTTATCATTTTCATCACCCTTCTCTGCACCTTTTCTAATTCCACTATATCTTTTTTGAAGAGCACGTTTCCAAAACTCGCTCAGTTCATGAGTTTTGACACAGCAATAAGTTACAGTAAATGAATCTTGCCTTGACGAACAAAATGAATCACATAACTCAAAAAATGGACCGAGTGAGTTTTGGAAAAGTGCTCTTAATTTTTCTTAAAGAATGGGCTCACAGCTTGCACAAATAAGAATATAAAAATACTGGGTCAGACCAATGGTCCATCTAGCCCAGTATCCTGCTTCCAACAGTGGCCAATCCAGGTAACAAGTACCTGGCAGAAATCCAAACAGTAGCAACATTCAATACTACTAATCCCAGGGGGCAAGCAGTGCCTTCCCCCATGCGTATCTCAATAACAGACTATGGACTTTTCCTCCAGAAACTTGTCCAAACCTTTTTTAAACCCAGATATGCTAAGCACTGTTACCACATCTTCCAGCAAAGAGTGCCAGAGCTTAACTATTCTTTGAGCGAAAAAATATTTTCTCCTATTTGTCTTACAGTATTACCATGTAACTTCACTGAGTAACTTCACTGTTGAACTGTCCAGAAAGATCTCACTACAGATAGCAACAAGGGGCTGTCCTGCTGTCACTTCCTCTTCAGTAGAGATATGTAAATTTGCTAGCTCTGGACTCCAGCCTGGTGGTTTTCAGCCTGGACCCATTCAGCAGAAATCCAGGGAGGGAAGATTTGATAGATATTTGGCTAAAACCTGAGATAGATTTACCTGGGTCTGCTGGAGATTTCCAGACTCTGCTTTTTTTTTTTTTTTAAGGGAAAATAGGTTTGCAAACTAATTTGAGGCTGCAGAAGATTCTGCAAACCTATTTTCACAATGTTCACACCTCCCTGCTTCTCTCACTTCTGCTGTAAGCCATGGGGGCTCTTTTGCTGTTGCTCCTTACTACAGTGTCACGATTTACAACCAAAGCAAAATGTGCAAACCTGAAATGTTTTGCTTGCCATGAAATATACATGAAAAATAAACATGAGCAGATTATCACTAATCCACTGATGCTGGCTTCTCATGTAATTATTTGCAAAAGGAAACATTAATATTTTGTGCACATTTGAAGGACTTAGAAAAATCCACTGCTTATTTCTAGGATAAGCAGCATAAAATTTGTTTCATTCTTTTGGGATCTTGCCAGGTTCTTGTGACCTGGATTGGCCACTGCTGGAAACAGGATACTGGGCTTGATTGACCTTCAGTCTTGTCCCAGTATGGCGATGCTTATCTACTTATGTACTCTTATAGGTGGCAGTTCTCTACACAGTATCCAGCTTATTTTCGAAAGAGAAAGACGCCCATATTTCGACCCAAATCGGGAGATGGGCGCCTTTCTCCCATGGGCGCCCAAATCAGTATAACTGAAAGCCGATTTTGGGTGCCTCCAACTGCAGTCTGTCGCGGGAACGAACAAAGTTGACGGGGGCGTGTCTGAGGCGTGGTGAAGGCGGGACTGGGGCGTGTTTATCGGCCGAGGAGAGATGGGCGCGCTCGGCCGATAATGGAAAAAAGAAGGGCGGCAGAAGCGAGACTTTGGGCCGTTATTTTGGACCCTTTTTTCACGAAGTCCCCAAAAAGTGCCCCAACTGCCCTGATGACCACCGGAGGGAATCGGGGAATGACCTCCCCTGACTCCCAAAGTGGTCACTAACCCTCCTCCCACCAAAAAAAAAAGAACTTTAAAAACTTT
This sequence comes from Microcaecilia unicolor, assembly GCF_901765095.1. Taxonomy (NCBI): domain Eukaryota; kingdom Metazoa; phylum Chordata; class Amphibia; order Gymnophiona; family Siphonopidae; genus Microcaecilia; species Microcaecilia unicolor. Next base: position 174,173,719 of record NC_044036.1, read on the forward strand.
TTTTTTTCCAGCCTGTATGCCAGCCTCAAATGTCATACCCAGCTCCATCACAGCAGTATGCAGGTCCCTGGAGCAGTTGTTAGTGGGTGCAGTGGACTTCAGGCAGGTGGACCCAGGCCCATCCCCCCCCCACCTGTTACACTTGTGCTGGTAAATGGGAGCCCTCCAACCCCTCCCCCTCAAAAAAACCCACTGTACCCACATCTAGGTGCCCCCCTTCAGCCATAAGTGCTATCGTAATGGTGTAGAGTTGTGGGCAGTGGGTTTTGGGGGGCTCAGCACCCAAGGTAAGGGAGCTATGGACTTGGGAGGTATTTTAATGTTTTTTTGTTTTTTTTTTACTTTTTACAAGTGCCCCCTAGGGTGCCCGGTTGGTGTCCTGGCATGTGAGGGGGACCAGTGCACTACAAATCCTGGCCCCTCCCACGACCAAATGCCTTGGAGTTGTTCGTTTTTGAGCTGGGCGCCTTCGGTTTCCATTATCGCTGAAAAACGATACCGCCCAGCTCAAATCCGCTGCATTTGCCCGGCACCAACCGTATTATCGAAACAAAAGATGGACGCCCATCTTTTTCGAAAATACGGTCTGTCCCGCCCCTTCGTGTACCCGTCCTCGGAGATAGGTGCCCATGGAGATGGGCGTTCATGTTCGATTATGCCCCTCTATTATCATCTAAGCTTTGGTGATAACACATCATGATCTGCTCAGATGAGATTTTAGCCTGACCCACAACCACAAAACAGAAACACTAGACTTTTCTTATACCAGGAGCAGAAGACGCTACTTCAGGGTGTGCAAAAAATAATTTTCAAGCACTGTCCTAGCATATGATGGTACAAAGCGGTGGTGGAGCTAGGATTAAATAGGTCCTGGGTAAGAAAAAAATTAAGTGGTCCATTGTAACAGAATGTTACCCAAGGTAGTGGTGTCCAGGGGGTCCCTGTAGAGCAACAGGAGGGTGTATGTAGCAGGCTTTGTATGAGTGAATAATCAACAGCAAGGATGGTACGTGAGTGGGTTTAAAGGAGAAACATGTATGTGGGAAGCAGGGATAGGCTGTCTGCATGTGGGATATGTAGGGGGTATCTGGGACAGTAAAGATGTGTGAGGGTATCTGCTGTGGGTGAGATGCTGAGGGAGGCTTGTGTATGTCAGGGGCATTGGGGAGGTGATATGTGTGTAGGGGTATGTGTACATGGGGGATGTCAGCTGTAGGTGGAGCTGTCTGAGACAGGGTATGTGTGTATCTATATCTATCCATACATAATCTATATATTATTATTATTAGTTTCATTTGTATCCCACATTTTCCCACCTATTTGCAGGCTCAATGTGGCTTACATAGTACCGGAGAGGCGTTTGCAGACTCCGGTGTAAACAAATACAATGTGATGTTGTGGTATGACAGAGTTCATGTGGCACAACCACATTAGGACATCATATAACGGAAGAGTTGTGTTATGTCCATTACGTACTTTAGTTTTGTTGTGTTGCAGAGATCAGGCATTTATGTTGGATCGGTTGGGTATGCCTTTTTAAATAGGTTCGTTTTTAGTGTTTTCTGGAAGTTTAGGTGGTCGTACGTAATTTTCAAGGCTCTTGGTAATGCGTTCCACAGAGTTCTGTCAGAGCCCAAGGAAAGGGGTGTCAAGTGCATAGTGAAGATCTGAGGGGGGAGTCTGAGGTGAGTGTCAGGGGTGTAGAAGAGGGTTCAGAGGAACAAGGTGAGAGGTAGCAGGTACACTGAGAGAGTATGAGTGCACGGGGGTCAGTGGCAGAGAAGGGGGGTTTCTGAAATGGGTGTCCAGGGAGATTTTAGGAATAACCTCCTCATCCATTATTAAATTGGACTTGGGGAAAATCCACTATTTCTGGGATAAGCAGTATAAAATGTTTTGTACTTTTTGGGGATCTTGCCATTGCAGGGTGGTGTTGTGTTGGACTTATCTAATAAAAAGATTTAAATATAAACCAAAAACAACCAATTATTTTTCGCTATTACCCAAAATTCTGCTTTCCCATTGCCTTTCTTGCATCGTTCTGCCAGGACAGACACTCCTACTGTCACTTCCGACAAAGGATCCTCAGCTGCCTTCATCAGAACAATTTGGATTACGCGTCCTTCGTAGATGTGAGCATCGAATGGAGACTTCCAGTCAGGGTACATGGTGGGCTTCTTCTGCACCAATGTCTTCCCTCTCTCTAAAATGGTCATACAAAGCAGTAAGTTAACCATCTGGCTCCACAAAAAACAAACAAACAAACAAAACAAAACAACTAAACAAACAATAGAACAAGCTTTTTAATCCCTGATAAGATAAGGCAATAAAGTATAGAAACACTTTGAACTTTCCAGGAGAGATAGCAAAAACTTTAGAAAAAGCAGCAGTCAAATAATGACTAATTGTTAATACTACTTTTCCCTTTTTAATTTTTTTTATAGATACATCAAATAGTAGCTAAAATAATCGAGATACATCTTTTCATTCTGCTTTATATTCACTCTATTTATTGAATTTGCAAAATGCCAAGACAATAGAAAGAGGGTATGTTTAAAAGGGGTCTGATAAGATACAGTAAATACAAAAATTTAACAGCAAAACTTAAGGAGTGGTAAATGCAAACCAATGCAATGAATGTAGGGGACACAGCCTGCATCTGCCTTGCATTTGGACAGACACTAACGGCCTAATTTTATTTAGATTTTGCTCACACCTTTTTCAGTAGTAGCTCAAGGTGAGGTACATTCAGGTACTCTGGATGTTTCTCTGTCCCAGGAGGGCTCACAATTTAAGTTTGTACCTGAGGCAGTGGAGGGTTAAGTGACTTGCCCAAGATCACAAGGAGCAGCAGTGGGGTTTGAACCGGCCACCTCTGGATTGCAAGACTGGTGCTCTAACCACTAGGCCACTCCTCCACTAATGCTATATATGGCTCTAAAAACTGTGCATGAAAACTTGGGCTGCACCCAATTTGTGCATGCTATTTGAATGAGCCAATTAGTACCAATAACTGGGTGCCAATGATCAATTATCAGTGCTAATTGGCAAGTGCGAGAATTTACACCAAGTTTCAGTATGTGTAAGTCCTCATACCATTCCAGAGCTAAGCGCTATTCTATAACTTGGTGCACAACTCTGAGTACTGTTTTTTTTTGTTTTTAAATCACACCAATTTTTTGGTACCATATACATTAGTCCTTATTATATGGGCCCACGATATACCCACTGGCAGATAATGTGGGCACATCTGAACTACTTGCCGATAAATGTTAATGCAGACTGTCAGTGCTGCCTCTTATCAAAGATTAAGCAAAAAGTTATTGCAGTCAGGATAGCCTGTCCATGCTATGCTTTATTCGGTACTTTATAACCTGCCATACAATCAGTGGTGTCTCTAGACGAAACAGAGTGAACAAGGGGGCAACAGGGGGACAAGCAGGGGTGTGCTGGTAAATTTTTTTAACAACAGGCTCTTTCTCTGGACGTAGCCAGCTCTGCAGTTGGAAGGGCCAGGGGCGGCCGGGTGGAGGGGGGAGGGAGCAACACTTGCCTCTCTCTCCTCCCTCCCTTCGTGTGGGCACGCTAGGCATATCTTTGCTGGCAACCAATAAATGGACTGCCACCACTCCCAACGTCTTGCTCTGAGCAGCATGCTGAAACTTCTCACACATGCTGGAGAAGTCCCAGCCTGCTGCTCAGAGCTGGAAACAAGGAGCTGGGAGCAGCAGCAGTCTATTTACTTGGCTGGCAGGGCTCAGCATCCCCACCAGCAAAGTAAAAGAGAATTCAGCAGGGGGCCCAAGCCCACATTTTGGGAGCCAGTTGTTAAAGTAGCCATGGAGGGCCCTACTTTAACAACCGGCTCCCAAAATTCTTAAAAACTTAACAACCGGCTCTTGCGAGCCTGTGAGAGCCTGCTCCAGCCCACCACTGGGGACAAGTCAAAGCAACATTTCCATAAATAACCCCCTCCCCCCCTCCACTTTTAAATTAGCAATCTTCTATACATAAGAGAAACCCTCCCCCCACCGGCCTAACTTTGTTGTCTGGTGAGTATTCGAAAGATCTTGTTCCCCGAACTCTGGTTCTGCTTTCCTCTGTCTGTGCTCTTAACTCTGTTTCCAGGGCCTCCTTTCCATTTCATTTGTTAGTTCTTTTCTCACCTCCTTTCTGTTCGGGTAGGTCCAGGGACCTGGGGCTTTTGTGTGTGGGGGAGCAATGATTATTTGTAGGGGTGCATTTGCACCCCCTGTATCAATGCCTACGAACACAATGTATAGCTAAGTGGTTTACAAATCAATTAAAATAACAAAATAAAAAGCTACACACAAACCCAGCACTCTCCATGTGCTCCCCCCTTACAAAGCCTGTCCCCTAATAAGGCCTTCTTCTAGATGAGCCCCCTCCCAAGCTAAGGCCCCCCCCCCTTAGATTAAGCTCACCAGATGAGGCCCACCTCTAAGAAGAGACAAAATATCCTATATCCAGCTCCTGCCCAATCTGAGTTATCAGTTTAAAATGATGGTTCTGGCTCCTAGCGAAAGTCTTACCCAAATCCCACCCCTAAACAACGAGTGCAGGATGTTTACTGCATACTAGCAGCTTTATACATATCTTAATTAACAAAAAGAAAAACCTAACAAGTGCCCTGCCCAAAAGTAACAGGGAGGATGCATTTCTAACAGGTTTCATTGTATAAGTGGCAGCATCTTCAGCAAAATTCAATTAAATAACAAACAAACAAACAAAAAAAACAAAATAAGAGCTCAAAAGGGGTATAGGTACAATATTACACAAGTGGAAGGAATGCTATTATTATCCCCTTTTAAAGGAAAAAATATATGCAATACTTTTCCAAATCCAAGTTCAAGGTGAATTACAAGTAGGCGCACGAGTTATTTTACTATACAAATGGACTAAATTGTATCCGAGACCATGGAGAGTGAAGCAGTTTGCCCAAGGTCATAAGCAGGATTTGAACCCTGGCTTCCACAGTTCTTAGCATGCTGCTCTGAGCATGAGGCTACTCCATTCCAAAACTGACTTTATATACCCTGAGGCTGATGTTGAGCTGGCCGTATTTGAAAACAATTAACTGGATAAACTTTAGCCAGCTAGCTTTATCCAGATATTCAGCACAAATCCATTTCAGACAAATATAAAGTTAACCAAATGGTGATGGAATTCAAAAAGACGTGGGATGAACACAGAGGATCTCTAATTAGAAAATGGAAGTTATAAAAAACCTAAACTTCAAATGGCAGCATGTGCGTGAATGTGTCGAGTGATGCTTAGATGACGCTCTGGTTGTGATGAATTAGGACCAATACTGGAAGACTTGTATGGTCTGTATCTTGTATATGGCAATCTGGTTTAGGATGGGCTGGAAAGGGCTTAAGACAGCAACTTTAGTGGCTGGAACATGAGGACAGTGCTGGTCTGTGTCCCGCAAATGAGAAGATGAATAAGCTGGAGTGGGCTTTGAGGGCAACTCCAGCAGTTGGAACATAAGGATAGGGCTAGACAGACTTCTATGGTCTATGTCCCAGAAAGACCATAATCAAGTATATAATATCACATTCATTGTTGATTTAATCATAAATTGATAATGAGTGTGACTATTCGGCAGACTGGATGGACCGCTCAGGTCATTATATGTCGTCACTTACTATGTTACTATTAATCCTTTCTGCTCCCAGGCTGATGCACAGACCTCAGCTCAGGCACAAGCATCAGATGTCACCTGACGTACTGACACATGCATGTGGTGACCTCTCAGCACACAGTACCAGTGAATCAGAGACAAGACTTACATGTGAGCACCAGAGTGTTCCAAGTACCAACTTCCGTTCGTTCCTTGCCTGCAGTGCTGTGGCTCAAACACAGAGAGACCGAGAGAGATGACCGGAATTTTTTTTAATGTACCATTAAATTCTTGCGGAAATGGATGGGGATGGATAATATTTCTGTCCCCATGCAACTCTCTTCTTGGGACACCCTCAGCCAGTTAGGTTTTCAGGATACCCACAATGAAGATGCATATGGATATCCTTAAAATTTGGCTGGGTGTGCTGCGAGCACTGGGTTGAAAGACATACTCTAAGGAAAGTGAAGAGGAATGATCTACAAGAATTTCATCTAACCCTTCACTACCACCACTACCACAATGGAGGAATGAGACTCCATATGACATTTCATATCCAAAGTTTCTCAGTAAAGTGGCTAAGGAAGCTCCTTTTTCTCTTTTGGAGGGAACTGGACCCAGGTCAGATGCCTTTGGCCTTCTCAAATACATGGAGGCCCTTAAGACAATGGTACTTGACCTGTGGAACAAAAGTTGAAGTTCAGCCTGTTTCAAAAATGTTAAATATGAAATAAAGACCAACTACCTTCAGACTTTGATAAGATCCAGTTATCACACTCTTCAGCAGGAGTGGAAGCAGCTATATAAAAAAAACTGCATCTTAATACAGTTGGTTGTCGCAAAGTCCCAGATCCTGGCTGTTTCTCAATAAATAAATCACAAGAGCTGAAAACTCCGATATCGAAAATCACTCAGACAATAAAGTTTCCAAAAAGACCAACAGCCACCCCTTCTGTCTGTATACAACACAATGCAAATCCAAACTTATCAAAAGTGGAGAAAAAAGACCTCTGTGAACAGACCCGCTCAGTGGCGTAGCAAGGGCGGGGCGGTGGGGGCGGTCCGCCCCGGGTGTCAACGGGTGGGGAGGTGCATCCGTCCACCCCCCCCCCCGGCGCAGTGCCTCCCCCCCGACACGGTCCCCACCTGCTTACGAGCTCCATCCATCTGCAGCGCTGCTGTAAAGAAGAAATCGCTTCGTCGGCCCTTCCCTCACTCACTGTCTCCCGCCCTCTGACGTAACTTCCTATTTCCTCAAGGGCGGGAGACAGTGCGTGAGGGAAGGGCCGACGAAGCGATTTCTTCTTTACAGCAGCGCTGCAGATGGATGGAGCTCGTAAGCAGGTGGGGACCGTGTCGGGGGGGAGCTATGCCCGGGGGGGGGGGGGTGGGTGCAGCGGCGATCCACCCCGGGTGGCAGCCGCCCCCGCTACGCCACTGGATCCGTTTCTCACAGATGTATAGAGCTAAGGTGTACCACCATCACTGGCCAAAAAACCTCCACATACAGAAAACCAGAATTCCTGTATTCTACAGGAATAGCATTAAACTCTGCAGGTTCTTTAATATAGCAATTCAAACAATCTTATCTGCTCAGTTGCCACATGTTCTTCACTGAACACCCACAGGGAATCCTGTTTTACATAGCTGAATCAGGGGAAAATACTCCTGCTTCCAAATATCAAAGATGTACCTGACTTAAATCCAAGATGTAAACAGAATACATTAGAACAGACCTAGGCTGTAGCAATCCCATTGGATCCTGCAGCAGGCCATGTTAAAGCACAGCTTTGCAATTTACAAGAACATATAGGGTGAGGCAAAGAATTTCAACGTGAAATTTTACAACTTTGTTTTTCTTATCTGCATTTATGTGCTGAAAAGAGATGAGATTATCTTTAAACACGGCAAAGTTACAGACTTTTTAGCATGACCACTCAGTAATTTTTGCTCGTTCAAAAATGATCGCACTGTAAAACTACCATTATTTGAAAAAAAATATATAAAAAAACATTACCAGCTTAAGGTTAATGATGTCACAGTGGCGTAGACTTTTTTTTGCGTCTGGGGAGTAATGTTTTAGGACTATCACAAGCCCCACCCAAAGCTACCAACAATTGCCGGACTGAAGAAAGTGCAGCAGATGATCTGGGCCAGCCTGCCACAGGGACTGATTGACAAGTGACTGAAGGCCTGTGTTAAACCTGGGAGTGAACACTTTGAACATTCACAGTGACTGCGAAATTCTGACATATTGTTAATCGTATCGTTTGAATTATACTATTTTACCTTTGCTTTTGTATCGCTCCATGGTGCAACCGTACCTCGAATATTGTGTTCAATTCTAGTCGCTGCATCTCAAAAAAGATATAGTGGAATTAGAAAAGGTGCAGAGAAGGGCGACGAAAATGATAAAGGGGATGGGACGACTTCCCTATTAGGAAAGGCTAAAGCAGCTAGGGCTCTTCAGCTTGGAGAAAAGGCGACGGAGGGGAGATATGATAGAGATCTATAAAATAATGAGTGGAGTGGAACGGGTAGACGTGAAGTGTCTATTTATGCTTTCCAAAAACACTAGGATTAGGGGGCATGCGATGAAGCTAAAAAGTAGTAAATTTAAAACGAATTGGAGAAAATCTTTCACCACTCAACGTGTAATGAAACTCTGGAATTCGTTGCCAGAGAATGTGGTAAAGGCAGTTAGCTTAGCGGGTTTAAAAAACATTTGGACAGCTTCCTAAAGGAAAAGTCCATAGAACATTATTAAAATGGACTTGGGGAAAATCCACTATTTCTGGGATAAGCAGTATAAAATGTTTAGCACTTTTTTGGGATCTTACCAGGTATTTGTGACCTGGATTGGCCACTGTTGGAACAGGATGCTGAGCTTGATGGACCTTTGGTCTTTCCCAGTATGACAATACTTATGTACTTATGTATGTACTGTGTTTTAGAAGCTAACATTTTTAACATGCAAAAATAGTTAGGTAGTAATGCCAAAATGTCAGTAACATCAACACAGCTTAACCTTAATAAATGTTGTTTAATGGTAATATGTAAGTTTGATGACTAAATAAGCATGTAAAATCTCTCCCTGAAGTTTAAATTGGTTGCTGAGAAAATGGCAAAAACTCTACAGGTTACTTTTTTTTTTTTTGCCTCACCCTGTAAGTGGCACAGTGCTGGCTCAGGCCAAGGGACCACTGAATCTACTGCTCTCTCTCTCAGAAGTACCCAACAAGTCCTAATGGGGAGATCCATTCACTATTATTTACTCACTGCTACTAGCACTAAGAGTCGGCAATCGCCAACACTGCAGAAGGGAAAGCTTGAAGAAAAAGATTAATTTTAGGCAACTCTTAAAGCGTAAGAAAAGAAGTTTTGAGATGTAGTTCTCTGGGGAGGGAGTTCCATAGTGATCGCTTGCCTCTGATACACAAACTCCCATAGTCTAGTGGACTGCCCTCCCCCTATCAACCTGGCAAGACCACCATGCTCCAACATTTAAAAAAAAATTAATCCCTGGTAGTCTACTGTAACCCCCTCTCTTCCCTGAGCCCCACCTCTGGCGCTGTTATCATTCAAAATGACAGTGCCTGACCCCTACTGGTGCATTCTGACACACCGCTAGTGGTCAGTCTATCAAATAAAGCAATAAGCATTACCTTATTTGGTGGGATGCCCTGCTAGGGTTAGAAACTACCAAATAAAGCAAATATTACCTTTTTTGGTAGATGGCACTATAGACTACCAGGGATTTTTTTTTTAATTAATGTTAGGGGGAGGGAGCGTCAGTTCCAGGGCATCAAATCCTCTCAACTAAACTTAAATTTCTCATGTTGTGCTCCCTTAAAAACTTCTCTGCATTGTAGCAGATGAATAGCCTCATTACCATACATTTTAATATGTGGTGCACCCCTTGGGGGGAGGGCAATGCATTACTTGCTCCGGGAAAATTTTTTTTTTAAATGTTCCCAGGTTCCAATCTAATTCATGTTTAATGTGGTATAAAAAAAATGCCATAAATAAGTAAATAGATAGAAACTCTGAATGTTGAGCACCTGATTCTCATAACATGTCATCTGTTTTAGAAGCTCTTTACCAGGAGAAAAAAAAAATCTCTGCACCAATAACAGGGTTAGGTGTCCCTATAACCAGCCCCTCCAAATGACACACTGATTACGATTTATAACAAATTACTACTCTACCTATGAAAAATTATGCCCTTATTATACTTCCTCTGTGTACATCCCTATGCACAAGCCGGCGGAATTCACCTCAGCTCTAACACTCTTTCAGACATGGTACAGGGTATATCGCAAAGCGCTATACCAAGCTAAAAGTGACTTTTAAAACACTAAGATTCCCTCTGCCAGTAATCACCCTCAAGCCCTTTTTTGAATCCTCAATGACCCCTTCTCTTCTTCCACGCGCCACCCATGCAGATGGCATGGAACTGAAGATGGCCTCTGTGCTGCTCACTTCAGCCTTCTACTACTCCCTCTTCTTAGCTCTCACCATCTACTCTCTTCCAACCACCCCCTACCTCTCCCTACTCACTCCTTCTCTTCTACCTCTTCCATCTCACCATTCACTTCCTTTCCCTCACCTCTTTCTTTTGCCCTTCCCCTGCCATCTGGTCCTCTTAACTTACCTACTCCTGCTTCCCTTTTACGTACAATTACTCCACTTAATCCCTTCCCTCCTCATCTACGGACCTCTGGCCCGCCTTTCTCTTCAAGCGCTTATCAATACGTCTTATTCCCCTTCAATTCTCTCTCTTTCAGCTTAGTCTCTGAGTCAGGCTCCCCCTGCTTGGAAACATACCCTTGTCCGCCCCCTCCTTAAAAGCCACACCTCGATCCTTCTATTCCCTCTAAATTTCCGTCCTATTTCTAATCTTCTGTTTTTATAAAAAAATTGTACATTACATTGAGATTACCAATATTCCTCACCCACTTCAAGCAACTTTTCAGCACAATCACAATACTGAAACTCTCACTTCTTGCCTTCAACTCCATTCGCACCTCCCTTGATCTATATCATTCAATGGCTGTGGTATTTCGACCTCTCCTCAGCCTTTGATTTGGTTGATCAATCACTTCTGTTACAACATCTTCACTTTATTGGTATCTCTGGAACTGTATATTCCTGGTTTTCCAGTTATCTATCTGGGCACACTTATCAACTTACTTTTAACCATTTCAGCACTAACCCTTTTGACCTTCTATCTGGTGTTCCATAGGGTTCTATTCTCATTCCCACATTCTTCAATACTTTTTTTTCCCTTCTTCTATCATTCAAGACTACAGCTGTACACCATTCTGCTACATTGATGATATCCAGATTCTCTGTTGTATCACTAACCCATTCTCCACCTCAATGGCTGTCTCAAATACATCTCCTCCTGGCTTAAATCTGATCTCTTTTTCAACTGAATGAAATGAGAGTCTATTCTTTTCTCTAATTCTTGTAACTCCCTTCTGCCTTCTCCCATTGTGGATAACCTGCCTCTTCCATACAAAGATCATACCAAAGTTCTTGATGTAATTCTTGATCATAACCTTACCTTCAAGTTTCAGACTGACTCAGGCATCCGCTCTTCCTTCTTTGCTCTACACCGCATACGCTCAGCCTAATCCCACTCCTTCATCCTCTTCTTTTGGTATTAAATTGCATTTTTTTTTGTTACATTTGTACCCCGCGCTTTCCCACTCATGGCAGGCTCAATGCAGCTTACATGGGGCAATGGAGGGTTAAGTGACTTGCCCAGAGTCACAAGTAGCTGCCTGTGCCTGAAGTGGGAACTGAACTCAGTTCCTCAGTTCCCCAGGACCAAAGTCCACCACCCTAACCACTAGGCTACTCCTCCACTCCGGACCCCTTGCCCGCCTTTGATTACTTGAGTGGAGGAGTAGCCTAGTGGTTAGTGCAGTGGACTTTGATCCTGGGGAACTGAGTTCGATTCCCACGGCAGTTCCTTGTGACTCTGGGCAAGTCACTTAACCCTCCATTGCCCCTGGTACAAAATAAGTACCTCAATATATTTAAACCGCTTTGAATGTAGTTGCAAAAACCTCAGAAAGGCAGTATATCTAGTCCCATTTCCCTTTCCCTTAATTCTCTATGTCGGCCTTCCTCTCTACTTTTTTAAACATCTACAGCTTGTTCAATCCACGGCTGTAAAACGTCACAATGCATGTCATTTTGATCATGTAACCCTTCTCCGTTCTCAGCACTGGCTTCCTGTTACTGCATGTGTGAAATTTAAAATCCTAAACCTAGTCTAAAAGTCCCGGTTGCCCTCAGCCCCCTCCTACCTTATTAACCTGCTCATTCCTTATGCTCCACTCTGTTTCTTAAGATCAGCAGATCTGTCACTCCCTCCACCTTCAGTTTCACATCTCACCTCCTCTTAAATTCTGCATTTTGCTATCAAGGACCCAAATTAAGGAATGACCTCTCTCTTCATATCAGAAACCAACCCATCCTATCTGCTTTCAAGAAACTGCTCAAAACCTCTCTCTTTACTGAAGCATTTAGAGCTGCTGCTGATCTCTTTTCCCCTCCTTTCTCAATTTATTATTGCTCTTTTATTTTTCTCTCCTTCTCACTTCTATTTTGATTTTTTAAACCACCTCGAAGCCTTTTTGCATGCCATTTGCTGGTATATCAAATCCAATAAACAAAATAAAATAAATTCTAGCTGTTAGCCCCTGAAGCTCTATTGCTTTTTGGATATCACTTCTTAACCTGGTGATATCAACTTGGCTTCTTAATAAGCCTGCAATATCCTTAGGTTGTGCTTCCGTTGTTTCCCCTTTGCTTTGTTCTTAAAGCCTGTATCTAGCCTAGAGGGAAGGAAGTGGGTAATTTGCAGTACTTCAACCTCCCAACTCTCTGATTATTATCATACAAGAGGACAGTAGATCCAAGGCCATTCAGTAGATCCATTTAGTCCACCTCACCTGGAGGAAGGCTACAAACCTCAACCTCTTCTTCCTCCTATTGATGCTTATTCTGGTTTTTGGGGTCCTCACACAGGTCTGTCTTTCAGAATATCTACAATAAATATTCATGAGAAACATCTGGTCTAAGACTGTGGTCAGTTCGCAGAGTTTGGCTGCACTGAACACTACACCTGTTTGTGGGCCTTAAGGACCAAAACTAAGAATCACTAGCAGAGATCCCATTTATATGGGCACTACTGTATCTACAATTCTGATGAAGCCTTACTTAAGGGAAACCATTACTAGTCTTCACCATCAACAGAAGTAACCCAAGGAAATACTTCTTCATGGAAAGGGAGGTGAATCTGTGGAATGACCTCCTGGTGGAAGTAGTGGAGACAAAAACTGTATCTGAATTCAAGATAGCTTAGGACCAGTACCTAGGATCTCTAAGGGAGAGGAAGGGATGGTAGATGGCAGGATGGGCAGACTGGATAAGCCATATGGTCTTTGCCTTCATTTCTCTCTGTTTTCTATGTTTCACTACTCCCATTAAATAACAAGAACAAGGGAGTACATGATACATACTTTGTTCTGAGAACCCCCCTCCTTGTGAGTATTTCAGCCTCAGGTAACACCTTATTTACACCTCCTAGCTTCTCACACATTTCTCTCATCCTCCGATATGCACCTGGACCTCAAAGACATATCTTATCTACTTTTTCTCAGAATTTTTATGACATTTCACAGACAAGATGCCAGGCACAGAATGCAATCTGTCTGCCTGCTTTTCGCTCACCAACATCAATGACACATCCTAGAATAAGGGTTGTTCTCGTCTGAGCACAGCCTGTTCATTGTCACAGTACCTGTAGTCAAGGCTTCCTTCATCTTTATGGCACAGAAGGGCTGGCATGGCTCTGCCTGGCTCGGCATGGGCCCCAGCTCATAGGAGTTAAAGGATATTCGTAGGAATGGAGCCATTCTTCCAGCAGCTGCACAGCTAAGTCCTAGGAGACAAACACATATAGAAAGTCAGTCACCCTTTAACTCCGTCAGCTGAAAAAGCAGGTCAAGGTTAAAGTAACTGGGGATGTACAGTGTTCTCACAGAGTGATGCATCATGAATACAAGAGGCGACAGTAAGATATTAAATGGTTACTTTCGGGGAAACCCGATGTTCCCACCAGGGCTGGAAAATCCGGTCTTTATACAATGGGAGGAAAAAGGCCTTAAACGATTAGAAACAATATTAGATGGAGAAGGGAAATTGAAATCCCCAAGACAACTCACATTAGAGGGAAATTGGAGGTTCACTTTTAGCTATAATCAGATGAAGCATTATATTCAATCCTTGGATAAGGAGGCGGTACAATTTCATTTAGGGGAGAAAATCCAAAAATTTTTTGATGATATCTCTGATGAAGCCCCATCAGTCTCGCAGCTTCAGAGGACATTGTGGACCCTGACGCCGCGAGTGGGGTTGACTCAGCTCCGTCAGCGGTGGGAGGCAGATATAGGAGAAGATTTATCTAACTGGGATGTTGACGCCTACATAAAAAGTATTCCCCGGCTAGTCAGTGGAGCTAATTATAGGGAATGTGCATTCAGGGTATTACATAGAGCCTACATCACACAAGCTCAATTGTCCCGAATGGGAGGAATCCTTACACCAAGATGCTTGAAATGTAATCTTGTAGAGAACACTTTTTACCACGCATTCTGGGAATGTTTAAAGA